>NC_081405.1:39070079-40562579 GCF_030272615.1 Cryptomeria japonica | reverse complement strand
CCTTATTCACTAATAATCAAATCATTCATAAATGATAGACCCTACCAACACTATACTATCTAAACTCATAAAACAATCACATAGTTAACATCATTATATTAAATTACATTAAATCTTCCTCTCAATGAGAATGTTCCTTTTACATAATAAATATAAATGGAAATCTATTCTAGATACATTAATGAAACATTACATAAGATAATACAACTTAAATCTTGATTCTAAATAACTTGCAACTAAAGAAGACATGGTCCATCCATGAAGATTAGAAATATATTACCAAAAATCCCAATGGAAGTGTGATGATGAAAAATGGGATTAGGTGGTTTAGGACTTAACCTCACTTTCCTCCATACATTGGAATACAAAATATCCTAAGGAAGTGATTCACTTTGACTAACTCTTGTGAAAGAGAGTCAAGGAATACTCTTAGGGTTTCTATTCCTTTGCTGATATGAATGGGAAGTGAGATAAATGTGCAATAATGATGAACTATGCTAGGGAGATGAATGAAAGTGATGATATAAACTGAAATACTATTTAAATATGGAACTAAAACTGAGGTACAAATTTTAGAACTAGAAATGAAATTTAGATGTGCACCTGATATCATAAACTGAGCTAGAATGAGCCAAACTAGGGTGCTAGGCACCTTGGTCCCTAATAGTGAACTGAGCTGAACTTCTACAAATTGCAAATTTTATGTTTTGAAACACTGAACTACTAAAAGAAACCTACACATTCAAAGGACCAGGGTGCTAGGTTCCTTGGTCTTAGCAAACTAAGGTCTATTTCTGGATTTCGGTCTACACTCATGAATTCAGTCTTTCTAAAACTCTGTTGCTTCATCAAAATCCTGCAAATGTTCTCACAAGCTGGAAAATGGTGTATTGGTGGCTATATAGGGTTTTTCCTTAGTCAAATCCCTTGTTTTGGTGATTTCCACCTCCACAAATAGCCAATAATATATTGAAATGTTTGTGTGCTATAATCTTATGTGCTTACAAGATCTTAAATGAGCTAAAATGCAAGAATTAGAGTTCTATCCTATGTTATGAACATAAAACCCTAAGTGAATGCAAATTGAATGTAAATGCTTCAAATCACAAATGCAATAATGGATCTAAAGAAATAATGTAGATTTGAAAATAAGTGTTGTGAAGCCTATATAAAGATATGAAAATAACACGAAACCATACCAAACCCTAAGGGAGAGGTACAAACCAATCAACAATCGGTGATCTCCTATCATTATTCAATATCTTCAAAGCTTCAATTGATGATGAAAATAGTTGAAGAAGACTTGGTGAATGCTTGATTTGATGATTGAATACTCCACATAACCTGTACTTTCACTTCATAAGAGGCTCCTTTGATTGCTTGTAGATGGATCCTCCAAATGAGGAAAGGAAAGGCTATATGTATGAAACCCTGCCTTTGTTTTTTATCATAGGGCAACCTAGAAATGATATAATTTTGCACCGTCAGATTTAAACATTATAATACCGCCAAAACATGATCCTAAAATTCGGGGAGAAAAAGTCAAGACCATGGTGAATCGCCATGGTTTGGCCAACTTTTTTCCATATTTTTAGGGATGCAAGGTATTGTGATTATAGAATCAATCCCAGGTCAGTGCAAGGAGTCAAGGTGTTTAGATATGTGAAATCAGGCCTTGAATGTCGAAATATGACATAATTAGGGCTTTTGATGAATTAATTAATTGAAAGAATTAATTAAAAATGGGCACACTTAGAGTTAAGGGCCCAATTTTATGATGTGTAGAGGGATGAAAGAGGAATTTAGATTAAATTAAATTAATTAATTAAATGCTTAAAATGAAATTAAAATGCAAGATGCAACACACAAAGGCAGGTGCTAACCTAAGCATGGAATTGTGCCACCCAATTAAGGGTGTACAATTTACGATGGTACAAGAAAAAAGAATCAACCACCTAACCATGTGGAGCCTAATGGTCTAGCCCCCATGATTTAGAGAATGACATAAGGCTCCACACACCAAATATACCACTAAGGTTGGCACTAACACATCTATGGAAATGCAATGAAGTCTTGAATGCAACAATCATAAGGACTAGAACAATGCATAAACCTGACTACCAGAGGGTTATGTACAACATGTAGGAAAAGGGTCCTAGAATAAACTTAGGGAAGAGTGTCATCACATACCATCACCATGAGTGATCCTAAAAACCCTCTTGGTCCCAACGCCCATGTGACACCCATGCAAAACTGAATCCACATCTTGTGAGGTCAAGGAGGACGATCTTGCCAACATGACTTCCCAGACTCATCTTGAGCCTATACAAGAACTCTAGTCCATGATTTGGGGAATCATCATTATCTTTTTAATGTGAAATCTATGATAACCCCTAATACATATAATTAAGTTATCACTTGTTAAAGAAAACTTTCAATGAGATCTCCTGGCAGCCACTCAGGGCCTTGACACCCACTTGGAAGCCACTGCCCCTAACATGTTCATAGGAACCCCTAGCCTAAGGTTCTCAACATGAAATAAAAACATAAAAGATCATATGAATCATCACATACCTCACATCACATTGAAATCATATCAAAATCTGAACCATAAATCACTTTCTAATCAACATATCATTCATTTATCGAAATTCACTCAAGACATCATCATGAATACATAATCAATGAACCATATTGAATGAATACATAAAACTAGAAGGAGATACATGAACCCATTTCAAAAAAATCATGCATCCCCTAGAAACACGTAACAGAAGTTATAAACCCAAGAACTAGCCTTTGGACTGACTCAAACTGACACAAGTTTCCAAAAAATGATCCAGTGGTCAAGCTAGGGTTTTTGCACATTTAACCCTAAACTAGCACTTTTGTTGCATTTTCTAGTTCTTTTTCATAGTATTTAAGCATATTTACACAATCTTTTAGTACAATTGCACGTATTTTTAGTGCATTTACAACAACAATTAGGAAAGAGACCCAAGGTTGACTTTGGGCTCAATTCCCGATAACCAGACAAACAACACATAAATTTTTTACTCAAACCCATTTGAGATGGGTGTGTCCCCTTCCTAGAAATGTTGACAAATCAACCCCAAGATAAGTAACAAAACTCCAAAAATAGTGCAAACACAAGCAATGTAGAGAACACCTACTTCAACAAACATTCAAACTAAAAACCAAAAACACAATATCTTTCCAGAATAGAGTCATGACATTAAAAAAATAGAGAAAAAAATCTTTCCAAATGTATTACTTATTTCCATACATAAAATCAAACGGGATTAATAATCCAACCTAGAAAGAAAATAAAACAGACAAAGAGAGAATGTAGAATAACTCCTGCACACAAAACTCCACATTAATAGAAAATCTAGCCAATCAAGAAAGATTTGAAATCATGAAATTCACATAAACAAATATCCAAAAATTCCCTTTAAAAATCTCTTCACAAACCCCACAAAATTCTCTCCAAAATCAACACTAATAGGGTTGCATATAGCTCTCCCAAATTTTCCCCCAAAACTAAGAATTTTTCCGACAAATAATCAACCCCAAAACCACACCATTTCTTATTAAAATATCATTCCCAAAAATGGGAGTTGGTGTTTGTACGAGAAACAACCAAATTCACCAACCAATCAAAACTAAAACATTAATTCATTAATACAAACTCACATAATAATAATAATCATATATTATAATATCCCACTTAGATTATTTTAGGCTTATTAATATTTAATGCTACCAAGAAAACATAATAATTTATGAAATAATTCCTCTTAGAAAGTAGGATAGAAAATATGAAATACAAATTTACATATAATCAATATCATTAAACCAAGATACAAACACAAATAATACAATGGACATTACACATTAGCTTAAATAATAAACATTTAATTTATATAATAAATTAATATCAATAATAATTTACCTTACACAATATTAAATCTCAAATAAATTAAATAAATAAAATTGAAAGAAAAAGGATAAAGCACAACTACTCACATAACCATCCACAAGACCACACATCCTAGACAAAGATTAGCTCAATGATAATACAATCAAGATAAATAAACAAAACCAAAGAAATGGACTAGGACTGGGTGTGGTAGGGCCTTAGTGTCACCTCCAATCATGAGGAACCAGGTGGATTCGGTGCCTAGAACTTGCACTCTTGCACAACATCAACATGAGACAAAACATATGCACACACACACACACACACACACACACACACACACACACACACACACACACACACACACATCAGATCAACATAGACAGGTGAAAGAGAATTATAAAATCACGTCATTCTCATTATGAGTGATGTGATATTATCTATTACATACTTGCAAATAGTAAAACATCATAACATAATCAAACAACCATCATCCATAACTAATGAGATTGTTATAATTAGGGTTAGCATAAACTATAACACCATAAGTAGTAAACATAATCCATATCAGCTAGGAATTTATTATCACAAATTCCGTCAAATAGTAAAACCTAACATCATCAAGTAGCCTTAAATAAAGAATCATCATCATAAATATCATAATCTATCCATTGATATGAAGAAGTATCTCAACACATGAAGGAGCAAAGGATGAAAACAACAAGGATCAACATATGAAAAGAGTCCACCAATATATATTATAATCATCATAGAGTATGAATCATGGAGGGGTACTACATCCTCCCCCCTAGAGCTAGTCTTACTTCTGGAAGCCTAAGAATAAATAGGGAAAGAGCTCTCTCATCTATGTTGCATTCTCCCATATCGCTAAAGTCTCATCATCAGGATCCCATTGGACCCTTACCTACTCTATGTCGCGACCCCTAATGGTCAATCTCAAGTGTTGTACTATGCACATGGGCTCCAAAGAAACTTTCTCATCCTCTACCTGCAAATCATTCCAATTCAATACATGGGTCACATTAATAAAATAGGTTCTAAGCATCAAACATGGAACACATCATGGATGTGGGACAAGATAGGAAACATAGAAATTCAATAAGCCATAGAACCAATTCTCTCCAAGATCTCAAAAGGTTCTACAAAATGGGGTGCCATCTTAAAGCCCTTTCCATAACAAATTGGACTCTTTTGCAGACGCACTCTCAAAAACACCCTATCTCCTATAGCAAACTGCCAATCTACACAGTGAACATCTATATATTTCTTATGTTTATCTTGTGTTATCACCAAATGATCACAAATTTAACTCACCTATTGCTCCATCTCCTGAAGCATCTTTGGTCCCAAAAGAACTCAATCCTCCATTCGGTCCCAACTCAATGGGGTACAAGGTCATCCATACAATGCTTAAAATGGGGACATCTAAATAGAAATATGATATCCATTATTGTAGGAAAAATCCACCAAACATAGGCAATCCTCCCATATCATTGTTGGTCCATAACGTACATCTGAAGCATATGCTCTAGGACTTGTTTAACGCTCTTTGTCTACCCATCTGTCTCTAGATGGTAGGCTGAACTAAAGTTTAGCTAAGCCCCCAAGGCATGCTGAAGTGAAGTCCACAAAGCTTATGTAAAAATAGGATCTCTATCTAATATGATCTGATGAGGGATCCTGTGCAACCTCACAATATCCTCTATGAATACTCGAGCCACTAAAGCTATTGTCTTATCACAATGGATAAAAGTACACTACCTTGGTGAATCTATCAACAATGACCATGATAGCATCACGTCTACATGAAGAAATCAATAATTCAACAATGAAATCCATCAAAACATCTCATTTTTGTAAGGAAGTTAAGTAGTGGAACAAATTCCTACACTAACCTTGAGAGGAGGGTACTGCAAAAACTTTTACAGATCATTAAAATAGTTACATAAACTTAACAAAAATAAATATAATATCATGTAAATCACAACATAATGATTTACGTGGGGAAAACCCTTTCGAGAGAAAAACCCCACACTCCAAAAGAAGCTCAATATATTGTTCAGTAATCAACAACAGATTACAATATACTTGTAGAGAAAGCTCTTCATAGGAGTACCACTAATCAAAGATTCAGAGGTTACTCAATAGCCATAAGACTCTCACACACAACCTCTATCTCACGCACCTCATATATAGGAGATAAAATACAAGAAATCATCAAATGGTATTACAAAACCATGGGCCAAAACCACCCAATAAAGTAAATCCAACCTTATCTCCAATCTAGATGCCCTATGTCATGTCAAAACACACATGAACATGTGTTCCTTCCTTTTACAGTTCATTTATAACTTGTGAACCGTAACTTGTGAATTGTGTGTTCGATTGACAAACTGTTTCAAGCACTGGAAATTTCATGAAGTTCTCTATCACCTCGTAACCCACTACGCTGGTTACACCCACATTTCATGGCACTTAGGAGGATCTAAAGTCCTCAAAATTAAATTTAAACCTTTCATCACACCCTTCCAAATTGGAAACTTTAATAACTTCAAAACTAGCTATGATCTTGCGACGAAAATTACTGACATGCTTATCTAGCCAACCGAAAGCTTTGGGGATAATTTCACACCATTTCATGCTCAAATGAAAAAATACTATAACTAGTAACCTCATGTAAATACAAGGTTGAGACACCATTTTCCCAACAATTTCCACTTTGGAATAAGGTGTAGTTGTAGTAACCCTGTTGGATGTTGATGTTCTACCTTAACTGTCTGGCACTCTAAACATCTAGATATAAAATCTATGATATCATGCCTCATTCCATAACAGTAGTATAATTGTCATAGGTTCACATGCATCTTGTTGACACCTAGATGTGTCAAGTAAGGTGCATGATGTGCTTCTGTCAAGATCAATGTGTGAAGTCCCTCAGATGGTGGAACATATATGTGGCCCAAATAGAAAATATGTTTATCCACCTCCAAATAATATCTTGCAAATATCCCTTTCAAAACTCTCCTAGAGTCAATCTCTACTCTCACCTTGTGTTACCAAAAATCTGAAGGAAGAGCTCTGAGAATATAACTCCTCAAATCTATGCTCAAAGATATTATTGATAACTCATTTCACCTGCAACTCAAGGCATCCACTATGACATTCTCCTTTCTCTAAATATATTAGACCTCAAAGTCATACTCACAAATAAATTCCATCCATCGCTTCAAACCTCAACCACATTAGTAGGCGTTGGCTTGTCCACAATCACCTAAATCTTGTAGGTATCCACAACGATACCCTAACTGAAGATAACATGCCCCAAATACTTCACCTCAATCTAGAAGAAATCACACGTATAGCTATATTGGCATTAAACTAGTTCTCTCGAAGGCATTACAATACCTACCTCAAATGCTCTTCATTCTCCTCTATGATCCTCAAGTAAATCAAAATGTCATCCAAGAAGACCAAGACAAATCTATCAATATAGGTTCTAAACACCCCATTCATCAGACTCATAAATACTAAGGGAACATTGGTTAGCCCAATTGGAACCACTGCAAACTCATAGGGTCCATATCTCATGTGGAAAGTTGTTTGATGAATGTTTTCCCAACTTAATATCTATCTTTGAGAAGACCTTAGCACCCTTCATCTAGTCAAATATATCATCTACCCTTGGTAGGGGATAATAGTTCTTCACCACTACCTTATTTAGTCGTCAGTAATCTATAGGCATAGGCCTACGGATTCATCCTTCTTCTTCACAAATATCACTAGTGCTCCACATAGAGAAATGCTAGACAAATAAACCCCTAGCTAGAAAATCCTCTAACTATAAATTGAGCTCACTCAACTCCTAAGTGGTCATTTGGTAAGGCACTCTACAGATGGGTATGTTACAAGTGTGGTTGTCTTTGCACCAAAAGATCAACGTGTTAATGCCTGATACAACCACTAGACTTATAGAATCCACAAGAGGCAGTTAAGCCATGTCACAAACTAAGTGCTACACTACACAACATAAGGAGACCAAGGGTGCACACCTTGCGACAATCCCCCCCCCCCCGCAGCACAAGCGAGGGGTTTGAACCTATGACCAAGCACTGATACCACTTGTTATAAGTGTGGTTGTCGTTGCACCAAAAGATCGACCTGTTAATGCCTGATACAACCACTACACTTATAGAATCCACAAGAGGTGTTTAAGCCATGTCACAAACCCAAGCGTTGCGCTGCACAACACAAGGAGACCAAGGGTGCACACCTTGCAATAGGGTATTGTGCCCTTACACACATGCCCCATACTTTTCATCAACAAAATGGAGACCCCCCTCATGATTTGATTGGCATCCCTATTCCAAGTTGGTTTTGGTGCTTGGATGCATTCATTTGATGTTACTGAGTCAATTTACTGCTTATTTATTCATGGATGGTTTTGGGCTCTTTTGGAAATCGATCTTTGGTCTTTGATTGGTAACATTATGAAAATTTTGGTAGATTTAAGGGAAAGGGATTTTTGCTTTTTGTAAGAGTGTCAAAAATTTCAGGGATCCAACATCCCCCATCCTCAAAAATTGTGAGGATCTCACATCCCCCATCCTCAAAATTTTTTGGGATCTAACATCCCCCATCCTCAAAAATTTTGAGGATCCAAAATTCCCCATCCTCAAAAATTTCGCCGATCTAACATCCCCCATCCTTGAAAATTTCGGGGATCCAAAACCCTCCATCCTTGAAAATTTTTGGGGATCCAACATCATCCATCCTCAAAAATTTTGGGGATCCAAAATACCTAGCCTTGAAATTTTTTGGGATCCAATATCCCCCATCCTTGAAATTTTTGGGGATCTCACATCCCCCCAACCTTGAATTTGTTTTGGTATGTTCACTCCCCCGACCCCACAAGATTACAGGAGATCATTTTCTTGGGTTAGTTTAGATGTTTGGGAGTGTTAATTAGATTTAGGCTTTGATTTTTAATAAGGTATTTGATTAGTTCCAATATGGTTATTTTCAATGCTAATTTAGCTCATTTTATGCAAAGTTAACAATGTCTCAAGAAAGGATAGTCCCAACAAAGTACAAGTTCAATATTTACCTTCCTTTAACCAAATTGGTTTCAATAGATGAAAATGTGACTGATATAGACCCAGGGTACACGGATCTTTGATATTTCATGAGGGGGAATTGAAATCCTAATGAAAGAACCACCTAAGCAGATGCATTAGTATGCTCAGTATCGATACTAGTTGCTACATTCCCTATACCCTTGCAATCTTCAGAGCTAGTAATGGCTTGTGCAATGAATTACAAGTTATATGAGAGAAGAGTATATGCCCCACTGGGAGAAGTCATTTTGGACAATAGAAGCAATTTTTCACATTCTTAGAAAAACTCACTAGAGTTATAATTTCTCATGGAGAACAATACCATGAGGCTGAAGAGGATCTCATGGCATACACCAATCAACAATTGGTAAGGGTAAAGCTAGACCTCCAAATTTCATATGAGCTCATATCCGGTATACTTGCTTGTAAAAGAGCTACATGGAATAGTGATCATTTTCAATCAGCAATTCTCTGAAGTTGTCGCTCATCTATGATAAATATGATTTGAATTTAAAAAAAGGGAAAACTCAATGAAATAAAAGATAGTTGACAGAGCAGTGGATAATATTTTGAGTTTGAACTCCAATAAAATCTAGTCTATGTATGGGTTGAATGGGCAACATGTGGGGACATTTTTGTCATCTTTCTCATGTTTAAACAACCCCAGTAAAATTTAGATTAGTTGTAGTAAAGAACAAGAAAGAAAACCCTATGTTTTTGAAATGCAAACTCATAGGAATGAAAACAACGGTTAACTAGGAGCTGATAATGATCGAAAGAAGGTGTATAGTGGTAAAAGAATTGGCCTAAATATTAGGTAAGTTCTCATAGACTTGTTAAGAAACTAAAAATATGCATTTACTTAGCTCTATAATGACCTTAAAGCTTACAGGGAAGACTTGTTTCGACACAAAATTCCATCGAAGCCTGTTGCAAAACCTTTTAGGCAAAAGAAAAGGCCTAGAAATCCAATGCTAGCTCCAAAAATGTAAGAAGAGTTGCAAAAACTTAGAGAGCGTGGTATAATCAAACACATTAGACACTCATCATGGGTTTCTAACTTGGTATCTGTGAGGAAGAAAAATTGTGATATAAGGTTATGCATAGATTTTAGGAATTTGAATATATCATCGTTAAAAGATAACTATCCATTACCCAATATGGAAGCGCTATTACAAAACGTGACTGGGTGTGAATTGTTATCCATGATGGATGGATTTTTAGGGTATAATCAAGTCAAGGTCAAAGAATTTGAACAGTACAAGACTACATTCACGACTCCATGGGGAACATGTGTTTATGTCAAGATGTCATTTGGCCTTACCAATGTTGGAGAAACGTTTCAAAGGGCAATGGATGTAGATTTTGTGGATCTGATCAATATTATAAAGGTAATATACTAGGATGATCTAACAATACATTCAAAGAAGGTATAATATCATTGTATGCTTTTAGAAAAAGATTCATCGACACATTGGAGTATGGCATTTCATTAAATCCTAAGAAATGTCATTTTGCAGTTACTGAAGGTAAATTGTTGAGCCATATAGTTTCTAACGAAGGAATTAGGATAATCCAGAAAGAGTTGTGGCTATATAAAAATCCCTATCCCCAAAATAGTAAAATTTATTCAGTCTTTCTCTGACTAAATAAATTTTGCCAGAAGATTCATTTCCAACTTTTCTAAAATTGTCAAGCCTATTTCAAAGATGTTGAAGAAAGGAACAAAGCTTGATTGGATGGTTGAATCTATAGACACATTTGTAGCTATCAATAAATCTTTCAAAGAGACCCCTATGTTGAAATCACCTAACTTCAATAAGCCTTTTTAGATCTTCTCATTTGCATGTTTTCACACTATTTTTATACTTGTTGCATAAGAATGATGATGAATATGAACAACTAATTTCATTCTTTAGAAAATCACTTCAGGGGGTTGAATTAAAGTATGACATTACTGAAAAGCAAGCTTATGCATTAGTGAAAGCCTAAAAAAATAGATAGTGTCTTGTAGGAGCATAGGTAATTGCTTATGTCCCAAATGTAGTAGTAAAGGATGTGTTTTCCTAGTCAAAAGTCACTGGCAGGAGGTGCAGATAGATAAATATAATTCAAGAATTCAATATTGATGTTCAAATCACCAAGTTGGTAAGAGGACAGGTTCTAGAAAAATTGATGGATGAGTCAAATTTTGAAGCAACCTATGTAAATAATATGGATGTAGAAAAGGATGTTGTTTATAGTTTTGAACGCACCTCATGGTATACCCATATAGTTTAGTTTCTTAATAACATGAAGTGTCTAGATGGTATGACTGGCAATTAGAAGAGAACATTGAAGCTCCAAGCATCCAAGTATGTCCTTATAAATGGTGATCTATTATGGAAAAACAAGGATGGTCTTTTGTTATTATGTTTGGATGAAGGACAAGCTAATGCCATTATGAAAGAAATGCACAAAGGAGTTTGTGGAGGGAATTTATTAGCTAAGACCACATCTCATAAGATATTAAGGGTTGGGTATTATTGGCCAAGAGTGTTTACTGATTCTCATCAATATGTAAGGAAGTGTGAACCATGCCAAAAAAATTTTGGCAAATTGAAGTATCAAGGTGCCTTACCCTTGAGACCTATATAGGTCGAAGCACCATTTCATCAATTGGGAATTGACTTCATAGGAGAGATACTTGATAATTCTAGAGGTGGACATAAATGGATTTTGGTAGCCACATATTACTTTAAAAAATGGATAGAGGCATTCCCTACAAAATAAGCCACTAGTAAGGTAGTAATAAGCTTCTTGATGGAAAATATTATCACGTGGTTTGGGGTGCCTGTTAGGCTTGTCATGGACAATGGGATGTGTTTTGGATCATAGGAGTTTAAATAATTATGTGTCATATGGCATAATGATTTCATACTCTTCGCCTTATAATCCTCAAGGTAATGGACAAGCTGAATCAAGTAACAAGAGAATATTGAAGATAATTAGAAGGAAGCCTGAATATAATAAAATAGCTTGGGATTCCAAATTGAAATTAGCAATATGGGCTGATAGAGTAACAGTTAAAAAGACCACCAAAAAAACTCCTTTTGAACTAGTGTATGGGACCCGGGATAGAATGTTGATGCATAATTTATTGCATGTATATAAATTCATCTTGTAGGAGGATTTGGATGTTCATGAAGCTATGAAAGAAAGAATGGATCCGCTAGCAGAGTTGGACGTGGTCAAGGTTGAAGTACAAAAGAAAAATGCCAAGGTACAACAACAAACAAAATATATGCATGATAAAAGGGCCAAAGAGAAAAATTAATGAGCAGTGATCTTATTCTTATGTGGAATGCTAGAAGTTAGGAAAAGGAAAATCATGGGCAATTTGAAGCTTTATGGTTGGGTCCTTTTGTTGTTATAAAACATGGTGGGTGAAAATCAAGAATTGCCAATGCATGTATAATTTTTAAAACACTTATTTTGTTAAAAGGAAGTTCTCTTCCATGCACAATAGATAAGGATTTTTGTTTCCTTTGTTCTAGTTCTACTTGGTGTTGTTCTGGATTCTTGCAATGATTGAGTGAGTCATTCATCCCCAACTATAGTGTAATATGCCCTTTTTAGGAGTCATGAGGGGATTTGTCGTTGGCCTATTTTTCCATGGTCTTGAGGGCTAACCAGGATTTTGCAGGGATCAATGAAAGGTTTGTCCTAGGCAATTTTAGTTTCAGGCCGATCGGAGGTGTTTTGACAGGATTTCTTGATACTTACTATTTATAGTAAGTCAACAGGGGGAGTGAAATTTTTTTATGCATTTTATTATGCCAAAATCTTGGGGTTCATCTTTCAACAGCAGGTTCGCCATTTTATGGAGCTATTAATTTATTTGGGCATTTTATGAAAAGAACTAAAGTTAAATTTAAATATTTAACTTTAATGTTTTTTAAATGTGGGGACTATAGTTTAAAGGGAAAATTAAAAGTTCCCTTTCAAATGGGAGACATAAGGATTATTATTATTTTATTATAACTTTCTATTATCCCACATTCTTGGTGCATTGGGATTTGAGCCCGAATGAGGTAATAAAAGGAAGCATTAAATTTAATTTCAGACATCTTGGAAATTGTGTCTTTGGATTTGTGTTTCTAGAGTTAATTTTAGAAAATTTCTTGGCATTTGGGGATGAAATCTCTCAAGTGTGACATTTATCTTGCCCATGAGAGACCAGGTTTGGTAAACCTCTTAAAGATAAAATTGGCATTGATGGAAGAGTTTGAATCTTTCAGTCTATGACTATTTAACATTGAAGGGCACGCTGAATTGGTAAGAAGTTATAATCAATCACTGTGTTATTCGATATTGAAAGTTCCATTTGTAGAAATTCCTTAGTTCACAATGCTCAGAGCATACTACAGTAAAATCATGGAAATTGAACAACATGGCAACTATTGATATGTGGCGACTGATCAACAAAGTACTGTACACTCAACACGTATCCTTGTCGAGGTCTGGGGCCAGGCTAGGCCCTGGGAAAACGGGAGTAGCCCGTTGCTGGGGTTTAGGGGCGGTAGCCCCCGAGAAATTTTTTTTGGACGTTTTTTGTTGATGAAAACCGACATTATAATAAAACCCTAAAAAGGCCGACTTTGTTTGTTACCCTAAAAATGTATGTTATAAGCAGTTGGGATGCTTAAGGCATTGTAAGGTTGATTTACTATTTTTATTGGATAATAAGAAAGATTGGACGACTGTGTATGGTGGATATAACCCATTCTGGGTGAACCACATTAAATCTCTATGTTATCTGTGTCCTGTTTTATTCCTTTATCTTTTGTATTTAAATCTGCATATAATTGTTAGTTCATATTTGCTTCGGATTTGCTAGAAACCCTAACAGCAACAACATACAAATGGGAAATATGTATAGAGACAACATGGGCCATGTGTTGGATTTTATAGTTCGTGGAGTTTGTTGGTAGCCAATGTAGTTTGAACCTCCTATTTTGCACATAGTGAACAATCCTCTCTGACTGGGTGTATACATATTATCATTTGTTGGGTGTGAAAAACCTTTTTTTTTATTGGGCACATTTATATATTTTGCTTAGGCGTAAGAGTCTTTCTGATCGGGACGTGAGCAGTACTTAGTTGGGTGAGATCTTTACCCCCTATGTCAGGATTGCATGAAGTGAAATGCTAGGTTGGAGCTATCGATGAGCAACAAGTTTCTTATTCTATTGGTCATGGATAGTAGTCAATGCTAGGCATGATTTTTTACCATTGGCTAGGCGATAACACTTATAGCTGGGCATAAGAACTCCTTGGTTGGGTGTGAAGGAAGTGGTTGGGGTCTTTGTAGAAGCTACTTGGATGACACCTTAGTGAACTAAAGTTGTCATAGAGGGAGTAATACCAAGGTTCCAAAAGTTTAGACCCTATATCTTGGTCTTAAATTTCCAATATACACTGAGTTCACTCTAAAAAGCTTGAATGTATTGTTGTAACTATTGTCACAAATACTGGAAAGTATTACAATTATAAATTTCCAGTCTTGGTGCAAAATGTAAGTATTATGAATGTCATGTATTTTTTTCACAATATTGTTGAATGTTGGCATGATTTTAGAATGTTAAAATCTCCAAAACATACAAACACACTAGGTATCAGCAAAACCACAAAAAAACTCAGTTCACCCCTTATTTGGAAATCTACCAACTTTTTATGAAATACTTGCAGCTAGTTAGTGAAAGGGATTTATAGCGAACATGGCAGATAGTTATAGTGGTATCAAAGTAGAAGATTCAGCCAACCTGAGGATGTAAACTCATGCATTATTAGTATTATTTGAGGAGAAACAGATCCAACAATATACAAGGACCTGGGCCAAGGACCAGGGCTAGAAGATCCACTTGTAATTGAAGAAAAAGGTGATCCTTTACTAGTTAGAAACATGGGAGAGAAGAGACCTGGGAGAGGAAAGGTTTTTACAGTTATTAGACATGTTGGTACAAGGGCAACAATTAGAAGAACAAAGGGCACATCAACAAAATGAGTGGTTGGATTTGTTGACACAGATGATAGAACAGTAGATGGGTATTAATGTGAATAACTTAGGTGGTGGTAATGCTGGAAACAATCAACAAGGAGGTAATAATAACCAAGGGGGTAATAATGGATAGAACAAAGGCAACCATGGTGGGCACAATGGAAATGGAGGAGGATAGGTGGCAGAGAATTTCGGTCATGCAGCACAACCCACTAGGACAACGAGTTCTAGACCTATCATACCCATCTTTCCACCTAGAGCTGCAGTTTAACTAGCTATTGAGCCACAGAGTGTACATTTACAGGATTAGTTTCAGAGAGATTGGGAGAGTGGAGGTCAGGATTTTCAAGAAGATATAACTCTATAGGACTATATTGACATGTGGATGAGACACATGCCTTGTGTAGGAGACAGGAATCAAAATTATGAGTTAAGGAAGAAAGTAGGGACGTGCTTTGTACCATATTTTGATCCTTTTGGGAAAACTACAACATAAGCTTGGGTCCATAAGGTGGATACTTATTTACAACTGAATCCTATGCCTAAAGAAGAAGCCATTTAATATACTACTATACACCTTGATGGAGTTGCACATGAGCGGTGGCACCATGGCATGGTGACTATGGGTCATGGACAGATTACTTCTTATGTTGAGTTTACAAAATGGTTGATTGAGAGGTTTGACACTAAGGATCTCGAGTTTCATTTCAAGGAGTTAGCACAACTTAGATAGTGGGGCTTAGTAGATGCATATATTGTATAATTCTAGAGGATTGCAATGTTAGTGACTGATATCTTAGAGAGGAGGCTTGTTGTTTTATTCATGGATGGTCTTTCAAATCCATTGCATGGCTGGTTCAAGGGATGTGATCCTTTGACATTACAGGAAACCATTAAAAAGGCTTAGGACTTGACACCATCATCCTACAAGAGTAAATTCCAGTTTAAGAACTCTCATTTCAAGAATGACAAAGCTAATAAAATATTCCAAAAGGATTTGCATCAACCACATGAGGGTACTAATAAATTGGATAGTGACTTGCTAAATGAACTTACGAGGAAGAAATTGTGTTTTCATTGTACGGAGCCATGGTACCCTTTTCATAAATGTCCTCTTAAGGTTAAGGCCAAGCAGATTGAGTAATTTTTAGTTGAGGAGATAACCTTTGAGAGTTTAAAAAATTCATCTACTTGTTAGGTCTGACTTGGAAAGCTAATGTACAGAGAGGGGAGGGGTGAATCAGTACTTCAAAACTTTTCTTGAAAAATAATTTTACTGATAAACACAAACTAAGTATTGCTGATCTCATAAATATATAATACTGAAACATAATCATAGAAATAACATCCATCAACATTTCACTCCATAACACAAAAATTTTTGGTCACGTAGAAACTCTTGGTTAGAGAGAAAAACTATGGTGGGGATGGCACCCACAACTTCACTACTGCAGTAATCAAGATTGCTCGGTCAGAGCTACATATTTAGCTATTTCTGATAGCTTACCCTGTTAGGAGTATAAAGATCTTTAGATCTACCTTGCTAAAGGATTTTACAAACACTTTTACAAAAATGTTGTACCTAGTTAAAGGCTTTACAATTTATAGACTTTATTAGAGTCTTTTACCCTGTTAAAGGTTTCTAACACAACTTAAATAATTCAATCAAAATCTTTACAAAATATCTACAACTTCACATCTGAAATGTTATAGCAGAGTCTATGTGCTCAATATAAAATTACCTTGCTCATAGCATTCCTCGGTAATTAATAAATCAACTCAGTAACCACTTCTGTATACTCTGTCCCTTAAACTGTTCTCTAAAACCTTCTCGGTAACCTTTGAATATCTTTGTCAATCTTCTTTCTTGACTATATCATCACATCGTATCTTCTCTCTTGATTTTCCATGTCATATCATATCTCAAATACTCAAATCATTCTATTTATATAGATCTCTGAGATGATGATCTGTTCATGCTTCGATCATACAAACATGTTTTATTGAATGAATAAACATAGAAATTATTTCATTGGATATTCTCCCTCAAAATCATACAAAATCTTAAAATGCAATTTCTTATGTAATAACGGTTTCATCTTCTTGAATCTTGTAACACGTTTCACATGTGTGTCCAGGTTCATTGAATCTGGTAACACGTTTTCACTTGGTTCAGATTAACTTGGTATACCTTCTTTGCTGCTCAGTAGACATATGAACCTTGCTCGGTAGACATTTTGTATCCATCTCGGTTCATAGCTCGGTGTATATCATCTCGGTGGCTTGTCTCTCTTCCGTAACCGACACTGGTAGCCTTGGTATTTACTGACTGGACTTTTCAGTAGTATTAACCGACTAGTGTATACAGGATGACTTTGGGCATAAAACTAATGACAACTTAGTAAATAGCAACAATCTCCCCTTTTGACATTAGTTTGGTATGTTTGACAAAACTCCTTTCAAATTCATAACACAAAATCTATATACTTGCAAAATAAACTGAAATGACAGTATATACATTGTTCAAATACATACTCCCCTTATCAATATTCTGTATATAACTTGATGTTCCATACTTTATATTCCATGCTCTTGATGTTCCATACTCCCCCTATCAATTTCAACTATACACTCGGTATATATGATAAACTCTGTACACTCAAATACTCTATATACTCGGTACACTCCCCCATTTTGACAAACATCAAAACTAGTTACCATTTGGTGGGAGCAATTGATCAAAAATAGATTTATACTTTGTACGAGCTTCTGTAAGAGCGTTGGTAAGTGCATCCTTGACACTTTCCATTAGTGAATTCTAAGCTGTAATATCAGTTGACAGTGTGATCAAACCATCTAAAATGCTTCCCTCTTGTTGAGTTGACAATTGGGTAGCTTGGTTGATCTTCTCTTGAACTGATGACAAATGGGGAATAAATAATGTTTGAAGAGTCATGATATCCATCCTTATTTTATGCTCTTCATTCCGAAGTTCTAACTATTGATCCATAAGTGTTTGTAGCCTTGTATAAAAATTCTGAAGAGAATTTGGCTTGGTAGTCAATTTATTTGAGAGATCGGTAATCTCTTTTTCAATGACTTCGGTCTTATTCTTGATATCTTTGATGAAGAATGAGAATGTACATAACTTTTCGAATAAATAAATAATATTCTTGAGTTGAGGAGACAACTCATCAATGATTTCAATAAGCATTATTTTACCTATAGCAATTGCTTTCTACACTTCTTCAATCATCTTGGCAGATAGCTCTTTATCTTTCAATTTGGTAAGGTATTCCGATGCTTCTACTCCTGATTCCTCCAATTGAGTGAGTAGTTCATCCAGTTGCACATGGATGGCAACATCTTTATGGATGGTAGCTTCAGGTATCATGTCTATCAATAATGTTTTGACCTTTTGAAGTACTTGGTTCTTTTGCTGAATGGCTATTTGTCTTTCTTGCTCTGCTTTGGCTTTACAAAGCTCACCAAATTCTATCAGTGCTTGCCCTTTCAATTTTGTAATGTCAACATTCGGCAACACAATAGGCTTTGATAGATCTATCTTAAAACTGTGTCTTTTTGCTTTCTTCTCCTTTGATGATGATGCCTTCTCCGGTTGAATGGGTACAATGGATTTTGAGACTTGTCCTTCCTCGATATGTTTCTCGGTAGAGGCAACACTTCTGTCAGTTCCTGTAGCCTCTGTTGTATCCTTCGATGTTTCCTTGCTCAGAGTTTCAGTGGCAATTGTCTCGATGCTTGATGGTACTTGGGAAGTTTTCTCGTCGGTGGCCTGAGAGGTAGATTCATCTTGTTTAAACTTTGGACCCTCTGTACCATGATCTGTGTCCTAAAGTTTCTTGGCTGAAACTTGTTGGGTGATCAGAGGATAGTACTTAACCTATTCCAAAACTGATTCACTTGACACCAGTTTGGCATAGGCGCTTCCTTCTATCATCTCTTCTTCCTGTGCTTCAATGTCTATTACATCCTCATCTAACTGAATAGTGGAAGTAGGATCTTGCTCGATGATGTCAACTATTTCTTCTTCACCTTTTGGCTCTTTAGTCTAAATTTTGAATATTTTCTTCCATTTTTCTTTATTTTCATTTTCAACTTCAAGATATAGGCCATTCATCATTTTTAAGGCCCTTTGTTTTACTTGAAAATTTGTCTAGTAGTTTTTCAAATGATCTCTTATGTCATCTACTGACATATCTAGAAAGAGATGTACCAAAAATCTTTCTCTTATTTGCTTCTCTGAGTCCATAGCATATTTCCATCTATTATCAATATGTGAGTACAATGCTTTTGGAAGAAAACCAGCCACTTCCAATGGAACTACTCAGAACTTGAGAAGTGTACAAATTACAGTCTTTTCTATTTGCCTCTTCTCCTCATCTGTTCTTGTATCATATTTTACATATCTAAATGACCCAAATCCACCATATTGCTTTAATTTTGCATAAAAATTGTCAACACTATGTACATCTTCCTTTGTGCTTTTTACAACTTGAAGTTTATTTACATCTTCTGACTCTGTGTCACTTGCCTCTTTATCCAAAATTAGTCTTCTAGTCTTCTTTCTATAAGTTTTTGTAACCTTAGGCGTTTCTACATTCTTCTGCTTCTTATCGAGTGATGCAGCAGATGATCTAGTGTTCGGTTGCTTTACTGGCGGGGTCGGTGATACCTTGGTTGTATCCTGTTTCTTTCTTTTCAAAATTTTGCCCTTTGGCAACTCGGTGCTCAGTGTAATTGCTACTTCTTGAGCTTCAGATTCTTCCTTGATTGAAATTTGATCACTATTCCTACTTGCTGGCTTAGTAGGTGTGGAGGTGGAACCTTCTCCAAACTTTTCAGTTAAATCCTTGATCATTCTGGTGGCTTTTCTGACAGCCTTCGGTACTACAATGCTCATTTTTACTTTTTCTTTTACCTCTTCATAGGTGCCATATCTTTTCTCGGTAGCATGCCTTGGAAGTGCTAAGAAGGCATCTATCTGCTGTTGAGCAATGTCAAAATCTATCTCATAACCCATAGGCGATAAAGATTGAGTCCTGGGTTCTACTGCATTGACATAATAGTAGTCGGTATCCACTTCAAAATATATATTATCCTTGAACTTTTCCACTTGCTGAGGTGGAATCCTATACCTACTATGCATCTTTTCCTGGAATTTGTTGAAGTAATCATCCATTATCATATTGAAATTATCACCTAGCTGATTGATGAAATCATTTATTTGATGGGTGATAGGTCGGTGTAATTCCCAAACAATGTTACCGGCTGATGGAAAGTGTATGCAGGAAAAATGGGTCAATAGAACTTAAAATGTAAAAAATGAAGCTCCAAGAGGCTTGTCTACACACCCACAAGAATTCTTGGTGCAAGCTATGGAGTCATGAAGGATGACTTAGCTTGCCAAGGTTGGTTCCATGGTTCTCTATCTCACAAGGTCCCTCAAACCAATGCCTCTGCTCTCAGATAACTGAGCAAAGTGGTTTAGGGATGAAAAATGTAAGAACAAGGGATGCTTTGACTCATTTTAACATTAAAATGCAACCTATCTATGCATGATCCTACAAATGAAATGAACTAGATTATAAGATGACAAGATTAGTAATGATGCTATCCTAACATGATATACTAGTTATGTGGTTAAACTATTGATAAAAGAAGCAATCTAAAATGATTAATAGATTAATTCTTATTTGCAAAGAGAGAGACTAAATGTGATAAAATTGACCATAAGTATGATACTAAGAGCTTGCATATGTGAAAATGGAGGAATGAGAACTCTATTTATAGCAAAAATAGGGCAATGGATGGCCAGGATTGAAAGAGATAATCAAGGGTCGAGTTTGAAAGTTGCTCAATCCATGTTCACAATTTTCACCAATGAAATGGTGATAATTGGCAACATAGAGCTGGTTGAGAGGAGATGTAAGAAGCATTAAATGCTTGAGAAGACCTCATGGTTACCTTAGGGGGTAAGGGTTAAGGTTAGGTTAGGATTACCCATTGGATAAAGCTTGTACCCAAAGGATAAACTCTTGTGCAAAGGATTAAGGAATAACCATGGTCAAAGCAATAAATGCTTGATGAGACCCTTGGGTTACATGGAGGTTGAGTTTAGAGAAAGTCTTTAATCATGTTGGAGGGTTGAGTTAACCATTAATGGTTTGGAAGACTTTCAAAGTTAAGTTGTTGAAGCCTTTAATGGTTTTCAAAGACTTTGAGGGTTTTGAGAAGTGACTTCCCCTTGCTTAGGGATGTGACAATATTTAGGAGATGGGTTAGGCTAATTTAGAAGTGATTAGAAGAGTCTAGAAGGGGGTTAGGAATAGGGTTTAGGAGGGAAGTGGGAGATGTAGGTGATAGTTCTGATACTTAATGTTAAGTACAAATGCCAAGCTAATAAGATGAGAGGGGGGGTGAATCATACAAACTTAATCTTCCATAAAAACATCAGATTCAGCCTTGGTAACATATACTTCAGTGATATAACCAAAACTATAACTTCACATCTAAAATGCTAAAGCAGATTCTTATTTGCTTAATACAATCTAGACATAGAATTAATCTTGTCCATCTGCTGGGCTCTATACTCTTTTATTCAAACAGTTCTTCAAGCTTCTATGCTCGGTAATTACTATGTAGCATCCCTGTGCATACACTTGCCCGCATACATTGTTTATCAACAGTTCCCTATTTATAAACAATTCGCCAACCGCTTAATCTCCTTGATCACATTTCCCATGATCAATCATAGCCATCAGATCTTCAAACTTTGACCATGTTCAATGTATTCTTCGATCTGAACAACGTTTTACCCCACCTTGGAACTTGCATACATTTCTTGGAACTTGTGCTAGGGTATTGCAGTTCAATCTAAGCTGTAGATCTTCATGTCGATTTTCCTTTGCCATAGATTCTTTAACAAACTTCATTCACGGCATACCAATCATTTAATCATAGCTAGCTCATCAGCTTCCTTCATTAAATAACGCTTTTAATCATTTAATGCATTCTGTTACAGCTTGGTTACAACTCAGTAAATACTAAACTTCACTCGGTAGACATTCTGCCTTCATTAACTAATAGCGATAACCTTAGGGTTTACCGACTAGGTTCTTTACTTGGTAACATAGTATAGTATTAACCTTACAATAAATAACATATGTATGATATCAAAATAATCTAAATATCATGATATCATCATTGTCTAACTCGGTAATAGTTGCCCATTGAATAACTTATTCATCCCCTTATTCATCATATTCTTTCTGTGTCTTTTACCGACATCTTTATACTCATCAAATCATACTTCTCAAGATATGGCAACATCATACTGAATTAAAAAATCAATTTCTTGACATCAATGACAAAATAATAATATTAAGATAGTAAACATCCTTAATCAGTTATATCCATAATCATCAACAACCTTCTCAATATCCTTATTGAAATGCCAACAATCTCTCCTTGTCTGCTATAATGCCAAATGCCAACAATCTCCCCCTTTGGCATTGATGGCAAAACCAATTGATTTGACCTAACTGATTTGGATTGCTGAAATGCTCTCCCCTATCATCAGAATTCTCCCCCATACATTATACTTCTCCTCTTTTCTCAGTCTTCTCCAGTCTTCTCTAGTCTTCTCCCCCTTTGACAAGAATGCCAAAAAGTTAAGAACTAAAACATAATTTTTTCCTGTATGAAGTGATTTCCTATTGTGATGTATCAACTTAGTCTCGGTCAGAGCATTTTGTCTTCAATTCTTGTTTCCTGTATTGTTTCCTACACACCTTTAGAAAACCTCCTAAAGTGTGTAAATCAGCATCAACTCCTAAAAGATATTTTGTAGAGTCATCGAATTGATGCTTTCACCGAACTTGGTCAGTGAGTAGAAGATAGGGGTAGGACCCCTAACTTACTTATGAGATACTCAAAAGTGTCCCTTGGCAGTGGCTTGGTGAAGATATCTGCTATTTGTTCCTTTGTGCTAACATACTCCAACACCACTTTCTTCTCTTGAGCTTCTTCTTTAAGATAATGATATTTGATAGAGATGTGTTTCATCTTAGAGTGCATAACAAGATTCTTTGAAATGTTAATGGCACTAGTATTGTCACAAAATATAGTTACTGGCTCGGTAACTTTCTCATTTATACCATCCAACAGTTGTTTGATCCATGCTATGTTGGTACAACTCAATGCTGTAGCAACATATTCAGCATCTGTTGTTGACTGTGAAACACATCCTTGTTTCTTGCTAAGCCAACTTACTAGTCTTTCTCCTAAAAAGAAAGCTCCTCCACTTGTGCTTTTTCTGTCATCAATGTTGCCTGCCCAATCAGCATCAGTATAAAATTTTAAATCAAAATCATTTCTTTTCTGATACACTAAGCCATAATCCTTAGTGCCTTTCAAGTATCTAAAAATTCTTTTGATTGCTGTCATGTGTGTTAACTTAGGATCTGCAGAGAATCTTGCAACTATACCTATTGCATGTGCTATGTCTGGCCTACTATGAACAACATATTGTAGCTTTCCAATCATGGATCAGTAAAGTGTGTCATCAACAGATGCAGATTCATCATTCTTTGATAATTTACAGTTGGTAGTCATAGGAGTACTTACTGGTTTTGAATCCTCCATTCCAAATTTCTTCAAGATTTCCTTTATGTACTTGGATTGAGTAATGAAAATCTTATTTTTCATTTGCAGTATCTGTAAACCTATAAAATACTTTATCTCACCGATTGATGACATCTCAAATTCTTTGCTCATTTCATTTCCAAAGTTCTTACATAGAGAGTCATTTCCACAAAATATAATATCATCAACAAATATGGCTGAGATCAGTATTCCATTTTCATCATTCTTCATGTACATCTCGTTGTTCTCACTTGTCCTTATAAAACCAATCTTAATCAAATAAGAGTGCAATCTTTCATACCATGCTCTAGGTGCTTGTTTCAAACCATATAATGCTTTGTTCAATTTACATACCTGATCTTTATTATTGTCTTCAACAAATCCTTCAAGTTGTTAAATAAAAACTTCTTCTTCTAATATACCATTCAGAAATGCAGATTTGACATCCATTTGATATATCTTGAAATTATTGTAAGCAGCATATGCCAACAATGTTCTTCCTCCTTCAAGTCTAGCCACAGGTGCAAAAGTTTCACCATAATCAATTCCTTTTTCTTGGGCATAACCTTTGCAAACTAGTCTTGCTTGATTTCGAATGACCTCTCCTTTTTCATTCAACTTGTTTCTGAAAATCCACTTTGTACCAATTACATTTTTGTCCTTCAGTCTTGGGACCAGTGTCCATGTGTCATTCTTCTTGATTTGATCAATCTCTTCTGTCATAGCATTTATCCAATTTTCATTGTTAAATTCCTCTTTCACTATTCTTGGTTCAAATTCAGATATTAGACATGTGTTCTGTCTCAGTTTGTTCCTTGTCATCACTGGATCATCCTTATCTCCTATAATCTGACTTGATGCATGATGTCTTCTGACATATTTGGCTAATACAGGCTCAGTAGGCTCTGTATGATCTTCTTCATCACTTGGTAACTGGATATTCTCTTCATTTTCTTCAATAGTTTTCTCGGTAAGACTTGTCGGTTGAACATAGACAAATTCATCATAGTCTTCTGGTTCCTTGGAATTTCCTTCATCATTTCTTTCTGCAAATTCATCAATTTTCACATTTGCACTTTCTACTATTTTGTTAGATGGTTTGATCAGACATTTAAATGCTTTACTTCTAGAAGAATAACCAAGAAATGTTCCTTCTTCACTTTTCTGATCAAACTTGCCATTTCTATCATCTTTGTGTACATAGCATCTACTTCCAAAGATTTTAAAATAACTTACATTAGATTTCTTGTCATACCAAATTTCATATGGTGTCTTCATAGTTCCTTTCTTTAGTTGTACTCGGTTCAGGGTGTAAACTGTTGTGCTTATTGCTTCTCTCCAAAATGTTTGTGGCGCTTTCTTTTCAATCATCAGGGTTTTGGCACAATCCACAATAGATCTGTTTCTTCTCTCAGCTATTCCATTTTGCTGTGGAGTTCTCGGTGCAAAGACTTGTCTTTTAATACCATGATCATTGCAGAATAAGTTGAACTCATCAGATGTGAACTCTCCTCCTCTATCTGATCTAAGACATTTCAGTTGTCTTCCTATTTCATTTTCAACTCTTGCCTTGTACCATTTAAACATTTGAAAAGCTTCTAATTCTTCTTTTAAAAATATAACTGACATCATCCTTGAGTAATCATCCACAAATAATATGAAATATTTATCACCATAATAACTTTGAACTTTCATAGGACCACAAAGATCAATGTGCACAAGATCTAAAATTCCCTTAGAGGTGTAAGACTTACTTGTAAAGCTTGATCTTGTCATCTTACCCATCTGGCATCCTCGGCACATAGCATTCTCAGGTTTTTCCAAACTCGGTGGACCTCTTACTCGGTGCTTCTTACTTATTTTGATCAGATTATCAAAATTCACATGACAAAACCTTTTATGCCATAACCAAGTATCATCTATCTTTGCATACAAACACTTATTCCGAGTTGAGTCAAGGTGAAATGTGTTACCTTTTGTTTGTGTCCCGGTAGCAGCTAACTTTCCATTCTTGTCATGAACTTTGACAATTTCTTTCTGAAATTCTATTTGGTATCCTGTATTGTTTAGCTGTGCTACACTCAACAAATTGTATTTCAAACCTTCAACCCAATAAACATCATTGCATCTTGCATTGTCAAGAAGTGTTATAGATCCTTTACCTCTTACTGGACATGGTGCATCATTACCAAATCTTACATAGCCTCCATCATAATCTCCTAACAAAACAAACTTGTGTTTATCACCTGTCATGTGATGTGAGCATCCACTATCTATGATCCAAGAATCATTAGTATTTATGTGAGATATTAGGGCTTTTTCTTCATACATTTCTTCATTTGATCAATCTTTGATAGCCACATAAACTACTTCCTCTGTATCAGTTTCATCTGATTTATCATCATTGGATTCCTCATCGACTATTAAGTATGACTTTCTATCTCTTCTTCTGAAGTCTCGGTGTCCTCTATAATGATTATCTTTCTGTCTATTATCTCGGTAACCTCTCTTTTCAGTAGAATCTTTGTCAGGACAGTTAGAAGCCATGTGTCCTATCTTATCACACTTGAAACATTTCAAAGGTAGTTTTCCTTTATACTTACCTTTGCCTCTCGGTAACCTTCTGGCTAATAGTGCTTCAAACTCTTCTTGCTTTCTGATTTCCTCATATAGTTTGTGTACTTCCTCCATGTTCTTGTGAAATATTTCACTTGCTCCACTATGATCTCCTTCAGAGTACTTATACTTTCTATCATTGTAATCATCAAATTCACCAATATGAAAAGAACTAAATGCAGATTCAACTTTATTTACTGATGACCCACTATTATCAAAATTACTTAACTCAAATACATGTAGCTTACCAATAGTAGCATCTAAAGAAACTGGCATATTGGGTATATACCTTAATTCATTGATTGCAGAAACTTGGATTGCATAAGCCGGTAGAAGGGTTCTTAACAACTTACTTGTTATATCCTTTTCTTCAATGGTTCCACCTTCTCCTTTGATTTGATTGACAATATCCTTTAGTCTTGTACTATATGGGGTTATGTTCTCACCTTCATTCATCATCATAGATTCAAGTTGTCCTCTTAGACTGTCCACTTTTTCTCTTTGCACATGTTCATCTCCTCCATACACTGATATGAGATTGTCCCACATTGCCTTCGCATCATTGCAGCCTTCTCGATCATTAAACTCTGAGTCAATCAATGCAGATGTTATTTCAATCATTGCTTGGATATGTTCTTGCTTTGCCTTTATCTCTTCTATTCTCAATGGATAGGTGCTCGGTGTAATGAAATCATTCTCCAGATAATATACAACATATTCTCCAACTCCTGATAGGTGCAGCTTCATCCTTTTCTGCCATGTAGAGAAACTTGACTTGTTCAGCTTCGGTGCATCCCTCTTATACATCTTTGGATCTTTGCCTCAAGTACCTTTAAACTTTTCCTTCCAGAGTCCAAAGCTCTGATACCAATTGATAGTTCTGATAGTTAATATTAAGTATAGATGCCAAGCTAATAAGATGAGAGGGGGGGTTGAATCATACAAACTTAATCTTCCATAAAAAACATCAGATTCAACCTGGGTAACATATACTTCAGTGATATAACCAAAACTTTTAAACATGCAAACTCAAAAGCATATAAACATCATAAACCTCATAGCACCAGATTTAATGTGGAAACCCAAATAGGGAAAAACCACTGTGGGATTTCGGACCCACTAAGAAATATACTCTTCTAGAGTATGCTCGGTTAAAAGCAAATCCTGTTAAAGATTACAAACACATTGCTAGATGTGACCCGGTTAAGGGATTTCCCTTAGATCTGTTAGGATCTTCACCTTGTTAGAAGTGACCTTGTTAAAGGATTTCAAACACTCAATCAGAATGTCACCTTGCTAGAGGGTTTTACAAATAAGACTATTAAGTCCACTCGGTTAAGAGATTTTCTGTCACTTCACAAAATAACAGTAATAAAAATCTATCTGCAACTTCACATCTAAAATGCTAAAGCAGATTCTTATTTGCTTAATACAATCTAGACATAGAATTAATCTTGTCCATCTGCTGGGCTCTATACTCTTTTATTCAAATAGTTCTTCAAGCTTCCCGTGCTCGTTAATTACTATGTATCATCCCTGTGCATACACTTGCTAGCATACATTGTTTATCAACAGTTCCCTATTTATAAACAATTCGCCAACCGCTTAATCTCCTTGATCACATTTCCCATGATCAATCATAGCCATCAGATCTTCAAACTTTGACCAGGTTCAATGTATTCTTTGATCTGAAAAATGTTTTACCCCGCCTTGGAACTTGCATATATTTCTTGGAACTTGTGCTAGGGTATTGCGGTTCAATCTAAGCTGTAGATCTTCATGTCGATTTTCCTTTGCCATAGATTCTTTAATAAACTTCATTCACGACATACCAATCATTTAATCATAGCCAGCTCATTAGCTTCCTTCATTAAATAATGTTTTTAATCATTTAGTGCATTCTGTTACAGCTCGGTTACAACTCGGTAAATACTAAACTTCACTCGATAGACATTCTTCCTTCATTAACCGATAGCGATAACCTTAGGGTTTACCGACTAGGTTCTTTGCTCGGTAACATAGTATAGTATTAAACTTACAATAAATAATATATGTATGATATCAAAACAATCTAAACATCATGATCTCATCATTGTCTAACTCGGTAATAGTTGCCCATTGAATAACTTATTCATCCCCTTATTCATCATATTCTTTCTGTGTCTTTTACCGACATCTTTATACTCATCAAATCATACTTCTCAAGATATGGCAACATCATACT
Organism: Cryptomeria japonica; assembly: GCF_030272615.1. Lineage (NCBI taxonomy): Eukaryota > Viridiplantae > Streptophyta > Pinopsida > Cupressales > Cupressaceae > Cryptomeria > Cryptomeria japonica. The sequence goes on along the minus strand of NC_081405.1, from coordinate 40,533,975 downwards.
GATTTAGAAAATCAATTTCATGACATCAATGACAAAATAATAATATTAAGATAGTAAACATCCTTAATCAGTTATATCCATAATCATCAACAACCTTCTCAATATCCTTATTGAAATGCCAACAAGCTCTCCTTGTCTGTTATAATGCCAAATGCCAATAGTAGGATTTTGCAAGTGGATGGAGAGATAATAGGATTTAATTGAAATAAAGTTAATTTAATTCAATTTGGTTGCAATTGGGGAAATTGAATAGATTAGATTTATTCAATTTAGGGTAAACTATTAATTAAATTTGAATTTAATTAAAAAGTGGATAGAAGGGATTTAATTGAATAAAATGATTTATCCCATTAAATGGTAAAAGAGGTTTAATGAATTTAATTTAAATAAATTGAGTAATTTACTTAATGTAAATAGAGGAATGTGAGTGATTCAATTAAATTGAATTTAATTAAACAGAGGAATGAACTTAAAATATTCATTTAGGAATATGGTCATTTTTATATGTCTACATTTTGCCCCTCTTTGAAGTGACGTGTGTGCACATGTTAATTCAAAGAAAATGATGTGTCGTTGCGATTTATGATCAATCAATTTTTTTATGTCGTTTTGAGATATGCCATGCCCTAGTTTTGATAATTGATGCCCTAAATTCAATAAAATGATGTTGATAATGCCCCCTCAGGAGATGAATCAAAATTTTGAAAAATTTCTTGGATTGTTTTGGATAATAGCATTTTGAATTTTAGTGTGTGTTGAAAGCATTTATTTGATTCATCTCCCGATTATGATGTCTGTTAGGGTTAGACGGAGACCACGAGCAAGTTAGATGCCCCATCTCCCAACCCTAATTTCAATTCACCCTATAAAAGGGGAAAAGTGCATTGTTTTGTCTCATTTGTGCTTTGTTGACTTTGGAGAGAGTGATTTTTGGAGAAGAGTCAACATGTCGATTCCGTATTCTACTCATCCATTCAAGCGCATGCGGAGGTATCGGAGGCCCGCCACATATGGACCACCGGTAAGTCAACCTTTTGACCCTTTTTGGATTTTGATTTTATCGTTTCTGGTATTTTTTTTGAATTTTCTATTCGGATTTTACATTTTAGCGCGTCGTGTCAAAAGGGTAGCACATACGAAAATTTTTGTAGCACATAGGGTCCAGTTAATAGGGTAGCGTCCGAATGTTTTAGGCTAGCGCATAGGCAGGCTAGGGTAGCGTGTTGAGTTAGGTTAGCACACCGAGTGCATAGGATAGTGCAAAGGGTAAGTCGCATAGTGCGTAGGAAAAACCTAGTGCATAGGGCTTGTTGGAGGTTGCATGAGGAGGGTAGGATAGCGTGTAGGTGTAACCTAGTGCATAGGGGTAAATTCACAGTGCGCCAACAAAACAGGCTAGCGCATAGACTGTTTTTAGCGCATAGGGTGTTTTAGAGGGCGCATGCGAAGAAAAGGATAGTGCATAGGGTTTGTTTAGCACATAGGGTTGGTTAGGTAGCGCGTAGACAAAACAACATAGCGCATGAGATGCAGTTTAGTGCTTGGATAGAATAGGTTAGCGCATACAAGAAAATTTGATGATAAAGTGGAATTTTGTGAGTAAGAAAATTTTGTAGGTAATGTTAGGTTTGTCGGGATAAGTGAATTTTTGCCAGTTTCTGTGTCTACTATCTTTGATATGTCCAAATGAGTACTGATACAACTTGATTTGTTTTGTGATGTTGCAAGTTGATAGTGATTTTGATATGATTTTGGATATTTCATGGAACTTGATTTAAATGTGTTCAAAGTTTTTCAAGTTTTGGATATGAATATGATTGATATGAATTTGTGGAGCTTGAGTTATGTTACATGCTGATATGGAACTTGAGATGTGTTACAAGTTTATATGGAACTTGAGTTGTGTTAAAAGTTGACATGTTTATGAAACTTGAGTTGTATTACAAGTTGATATGATTTGATGGAGTGATATGATGTGAAACTTGATTTAGATTTGTTCAAAGTTTTCAAGTTTTTGAGATGATTTTGATTTTGATATCCATATGTTGATGAGGGAACTAATATTTGGACTTGCATTATGTTTGACAGGAGCATCTTGGTGTAGTGCAGTCGAGTGAGCGATTTTTGAGACTGTGTCAATGATACCATGATTGACACAGGGAAACAGGGATATTATTGACAGGTGTGGCTTGACCTCTTTGCTAGAGATGCCTCGGTTTATTGTAAACCAGGGTTTGTTGACAGCATTGGCAGAGAGGTGGCATAGCGACACGAACACCTTTCATTTAGCCATAGGTGAGATGATAGTGACACCTGAGGATTACTACCGGATTCTATGGATTCCTGTAGCAGGTGCACTGCTACCATATGAGCAAACAGAGGAGGGTGGGACTGAGGCATTGCACCAGATTTTTTAGGATGATACCTTTTGCGGGTATGAGATCCCATGGTAGGAGTTTTTGGACTTGGATTACGCTCCCTTGCCATTAGTTCTAGTAGGTTTCATTTGTTGGCATTATGTGAACTGGCATGAGCCTTATGTGACCTGGCATGAAGACATAATGATATTGTATGTTGTCATTGATGTCAATATGAGACATAGTGTGAACCGACACATGTCATAAGTGAAGAGAGAGGAACCAACATATGTGTGAACCGGTTTATATGCCAAAGTGAAGCGGCATATTTGTTCAAAGTGAACCGGCATGTAGTTATGGGAATCGACACATGGAAGCACTATATAACTACCGGTTGGTAGCAGCTTCCACATTGGGGTTTCTGGTTGATGTGCCTCAAGTCTGTGTGTTTCAATCGGTGATCTTTATGTTGTGAGTTAGCAGTATGATGGAGGATAGATCGTGTTGCCACATAAGCTCTGTGTGCGTGAAGGATCTTGCATGAAGATGACTATTCCTATCTACCTCAGGAATGTGTTAAGTCTGTCAAACGGTGATAACGTGTGATGGGTTATCAGCCGCCATGAAAACGGTGGATAATGGACGATGGAGAATGTCTTGAGATCGATTCAAGACTGGTGCATTTAATGCAGTATGATTCAATGGCCAGGATTGAACCGTTTGAATTGCTCAACCTAACAGGTTTAGGGTTTAGGCTTTTTGCTATTGACCTATATGTTTCCTATAAGGTCGATGTTGGGTTTCTATCTGAGGTTGTTGGCAAAAGTTGTGAGTGTGTATCCAAGGAAAGTGATACGTGATTCTTACCAGACCAAAGGAGAGAAGAGATACCTACAAAGTGAATGTGTAGAAGGAAAAGAGGAGCCTAAATGGATCAACATTAGCATTGAGTGCTGTTAACAAATCATTGTAATACCTATTGATCTCTAACCATTTCAACAGTTGTAAAATCCCCTAACATGGTAGCCTTAACTGGCTTGATTCAAAATCCCTTAAATCGGGTGGTCTTAAGCAGCTTGATTCAAAATCCCTTAACCAAGTAACTCAAGGCTAATGAGTTCTGAGAAGCTAGAGAAGCTTAGGAGATCCTTTCAGCTATTGAGTTCTTAAAATCCTCTAACAAGGTGACCCTACCGAGTTTAACCCTTAACCGGGTATCCCTTAATCGGGTGATCCTTAACAGGATCGGTTCCTACCAGAACCTATTGTAATGTCCTTAATCGAACAAGGCTCCTAATAGAGTGGACTTCTAAAGAGTTCAAAAAGTAGCTTGTGGGTATTCATCCCCACCGTGGTTTTTCCCAGTTGGGTTTCCACGTGAAAAATATGTGTGTCATGTGTAATGCTTTTGTCTTGTGATGCTCTGTTTTATCTGTTATGCACATGAAGGTTCTGTGTTTTATGTCTGTCTATAAAACATATTCAACTCACTGTTGTGAAGATTTGATGGTTAAGTTTACTAGTTTATGCATGAGGATATAATGATAATGTGGTATTGAGCTAACAGAAAAGCTTATTGAGTGACCGGTTCATGACTGATTGAGCTATACTAGATGTTAGCGGTTGCACTCTGTTTTACCGGTATCTCTGTTTATCAGTCATTTAGAGTATTTGCTGACAAACCAGTTTTGGACTGTATTTGTATTTGTACTAATTCACCCCCCCCTCTCAGTACCAGTTTGGTACTAGTGGTTCATCATTGAGTTATCATCATTGGTGGTTTTCTATGTCCTGACCATAGGTCGAAGGGATTTTCTATTGGATGGGGGTTAGTGCTAGAGGACATGGTGACACAAGGTCATCATTTTGCATGGGGATCAGCTATGCTAGCCCATCTATATAGGGATCTTCATGAGGTAGTGTACCTTGGATACGATAGTCTATCAGCTGGTGTGACACTTCTCCAGGTATGGGCATGGGAGCATATTCCCGCAGCTAGGCCATTGGTAGATAGAGATAGGCCTGTTGGATGCGCTTACGCATATGGGTACACAGGTTTAGTTGTCCAGCATAAGCTGGGCAAACTAGAGCATTGGAGGAGAGTGTTAGATGATATTGATATGGTCATTTGACAACCATATACAGGTTGTGAGGTTTGGGCAGAGGATGGGATGAAGATGCCACATGTCTTCATGTCCCAATATCTGATAGGGCAGATGCCCTTTATTATAGAGAGATTTTTGCATAGTCGGGTGCTGTGGCAGTATGGACGGTAGCAGGGCATTCCACAAGGAGCATGTCTATATGCTTGATGGAGACAGGATATCCCAGATTGGGGTCCTATGATTGATAGAACGGCGGCCGTAGATGAGTACTTTTAGTTAGCCGACTAGATTTGGGATTATGCCCCTGAGATCGTGGATGCAGGGATGACTCATGAGTTTGTAGGACTCTTCGTAGCACAAGCAATAGCTAGGATATCTGATCCAGCGGAGATGATTCCAGCATACGATGATGATGAGGAGGCAGATGAGGGAGGGGGTGATGGAGGAGGAGGAGATGGAGGAGATGATAGAGGAGGTGGGAGAGGTCAACGTGCAGTTAGAGGGAGATTGGAGTTATGGAGGAGAGAGGATAGGGGTGGAGATGGAGGTGGGAGGGGGATATGGGCAGAGAGAGCTATCCAGCGGGTGGTCTTGGATAGAGGGAGAGGGGGTTTAACAATCAGAGCTGGAGAGGAGAAGCGGGTGGAGGAGGTGATAGCAGCAGTGGGAGGATATGAGGATGTGCGAAGACCAACTCAGAGGAGGAGATCAGATGTATTACCTCCACCAGCATCGAGGACAAGTAGAGGGATAGGGGGTACCCCCTCACTGGTACCCCTATAGATGCGGATTCCAACACATGTGGAGGACACATAGATTAGATCATTGTAGTTGTCAGTGCAGCAGTTGCAGGCACAGATACTAGCGCAGCAGTGCCAGATTACATAGCTAACCACAGAGCGTGATACTAAGATAGAGCAGCAGGGTCGAGTAGAGGATCTCGCAGCGAGTTTGCAGAGGTCAGCAGCAAGTGGTCCGATGAGAGACACCTTGAGAGAGCTGGCTTTGAGAGCCAAGGAGGTGGAGTATTATAGGAGACATTACGAGGATGCGGTGCCCAGGGACCGCCGAGTGTAGAGTTTCATGCAATCAAGATCGAGTCGATCTTCATAGACTAGTTCGCGACCAGAGAGCAGAGGCATGACGGGGTCTCATAGATAGGATCCACCTGGAGATCTAGGGGCTGGGACATCTGTGGAGAGACCGTCTCCTTTAGGAGATAGTCACACTTGAGAGACATTGTCTCCATTGTATTTTTTATCATTGTTTTTGTTGTACTAGGCATAGACATGATAGATATTATATATTGATCATTTGTTGAGATATATATATATATATATATATATATATATATATATATGACACCATTTTCTTTGATCATGTGATGCATTATGGATTCATGCTTTCTATATGCTTTTGCTTTATTCTATGATGATGCAATGCTTAGATAGATGTGCATGATGTTATGAGATGTATCTTGAAAATGAGATGTATGATATGATATGTTGTGAGATGTATCTTGAAAATGAGATGTATGATATGATATGCTGTGAGATGTATCTTGATATGCTACTAATTGTAAAATGATATGCAACTAATTGTTTTTGAGCATCCTCATTCTGTATTTGTCATCCGATATAGCCACATGTTATTTGCTTTCGATATATGTATCATCATTGAGCCTTGATTGATCTTGGGATATGTTGAAAATTTATACAAGCATAATGGTATAATTGAACCATGATGACCTGAGAAAAATTTACATGATGTTTGATTTTGCAAGATAGCACAAGTGTCAAGGTATAATTGAACCAAGACGACCAAAGTGCGGATTGCGTATAAACATACAAGATTAAACCATGTGTATGCGTAAAGTGGAATCATGTCTTCAGTGATGTGTTTTGAATCACATCTTGAGAAAAGTGTATACACAGTACAAATGATCACCTCACAGATAGAAGACTAAGAAAAAAATATTGGAGTTTCCCGATGTTCTCTAGTTGTGAAGCATTGTGGTGAAAATTTAGAGAACCCAATAATTCAAAAAGTTCAAATGCAAAAATAGTCAAAACTTTATACAAAATGCAACATGTGATACTTCAGAAAATCATCCATCATATTTCTTTTGTGATTCTTTGTTTGAACGATCAATGTTTTGCTTTGTGATTTGCATGAGCCTTTGGTTGTTGGATATGATGTTCTGAGTTTTGCAAATAGTCTTGACAGTTTGAACATGCTGCAATTATTTGATGGTTATTGCCCCTAGCTAAGTGTACCTCTTGATGTAGGTATGTATAGTGATTACCAAGCCATGGTGAGATGTGGTGAAAGGCTAGATGGATAAATCAGGATAGTGACTATGCTAAGTATGTCTTGAATGGATATTTGTGATAAAATGTCGGGTGATGGCCGATAGTGCTTTTACTACGGAGATAACGATATGGATATAGATAGAGGAGTTGTTCTTTCACAATAGCGCCTGTTACCAGGTTTTCACCAGTTGCTTTTATTGTACCCTTTTTTTTTTGCTTTTTCTTGATTTTTTGATTTTTTGACTTTTTCCGTGCATTAGACTACTCAAGTGTATTATCTCTTCAGATGGATGTTGTTAATTGGTTCATCGAGCACATCTCCTTCTAAAGTTGTTAACTGATAAGCACCTGATCCATAGACTGATATGATGACATAGGGACCTAACCAGTTAGGTTCAAATTTCCCTTTCTTTTCTCGATCTTGTTGATTTCTAGGATTTTCCTTGAGTACTAGGTCACCAACTTTAAAAATTTGGGGAATGACTTTTTGTTTATAGCTTCTGCACATACATTGCTGATATGCTTTGAGATGAGTGTAAGCACGCTACCGTCTTTCATCTAATAGTTCAAGTTCTTGCAGTCGGTTAACTCAATACTCTTCATCTGGGATTAAGCCTTTCAGAGAGACTCTGAGAGGGAGTTTCTACCTCCAGGGGTAAAATTGCTTCTGATCCATATACCAATGAGTATGGCATAGCTCTTGTAGGTGTGCGAATGCTAGTTCTATATGCCCAAAGTGCTGGATTAAGCTGCACATGCCAATCTTTGCCTGCATCATTGACTGTCTTCTTTAAAATTTTCAATATCATTTGTTGGATGCTTCTGCCTGACCATTCCCCTGTGGGTAGTATGGTGTAGAGAAACGATGTTGGATTTTGAATTTTTCACATAGTTCTTGGACATCTTGGTTTTTGAAAGGTCATCCATTATCAGTGATGATGGAACTAGGAATACCATAACTGTAGATTAGATAATTAAGGATAAAAGAGGCAATTTGTTTCCCAGTCACAGTGGTCATGGGGATTGCTTCAATCCACTTGGTAAAGTACTCTGTTGCAGTTATAATGAACTTGTGTCCATTTGAAGATGAAGGATGAATTTTGCCGACTAAGTCTAGTCCCCACTGACAAAAGGGCCAGGATGTTGTGAATGGCTGCAGTTCCTGTGATGGTGCATGTATAAGATTGCCATGGATTTGGCATTTAGGACATTTTTTTTGCAAAGTGATAAGAATCTTTTTCCATTGTAGGCCAGTAGTATCCCATCCTTAGAAGATTTTTAGCAAGAGTAGTACCACTGGAATGTGTGCCACAGATACCTTCATGAAGCTCATGTAAAGCAGAGTCAAATTCATTACGATCAAGGCAATGAAGAAGAGTACCATCTAGACCTCGACGGTACAAAGTATCAGCAGTAAGGGTATAACGGGCAGCTTGTCAGATAAAGTTACGTTTTTGGTTTCGAGACAAGTCAATGGGTAGGATGTTGGTCTTAAGATACTCATATATTGTTCCATATAAGGGGGAATCTAGACCAGTTAAGGCATAGATGACATGGGATTTTGAGTGGTCATAGGCTGGGGAGAATTGTTGCTCTACTAGAAACTCGTAACGACTCTATTGTTCTGGAATTTGTAGTAATGAAGCGATAGTAGCCATTGCATCGACTGCTTTGTTGTTCAACCTTGGTATTTGCTCAAAGGTGATGTGTATAAAATATTTCTTGAATTCATCCACCATTTGCTTGTAGGGTAGCAGCTTGTCATCCTTTGTCTGATAGTCATTGTTGATTTTATTGACGACTAATTGTGAGTCTCCATAGACTTTTAACTCTATGATTTTCCATTCTACGGCCATTTTGATGCCTATAACCAATGCCTCATATTCCACCATATTATTTGTGCATGGGAACATAAGCCTATATGATCTTGGTATAGTGTGTCCTTCAGGAGTGATGAATAGAATGCCAGCACCTGAACCATGTTGTGTGTAGGATCCGTCAAAGTATAGGGTCCATTGTTTGGTAGAGATAGCAAGAACGTCCCTATCTTGAAATTCAATCTCCATAGTTTGTTTTCCCAATAGTGGTGCTTCTGCTAGTTGATCTGCTATTACTTGTCCCTTGATAGCTCTTCACTCCGTATAGTGGATATCAAACTCACTGAGAATCATGACTCGTTTAGCCAATCGACCTGTAAGAGCTACTTTGCTGAGTAAATATTTGAGAGGATCAATTTTTGCAACTAGCTTAATTGTGTGAGCTAGCATGTAGTGGTGGAATTTTTGAGAGGCGAAGACCACAGCTAAACAGGCTTTCTCAATAAAGGTGTAATTTAGCTCATAGTCGTTCAATGTCCTGCTGATGTAGTATACTGTTTGTTCCTTGCCTTTTTGATCTTCTTGTGCTAACAGTGCCCCCAGAAATTTATCTGTTGTCAAAATGTAGAGAACAAGTGGCTTTCTTGCTATCGGCAGTACCAGAACTGGTGGATTCATCAGATATTGCTTGATTTGATAGAAGGATTCGGCGCACTTGGCTTCCCATCTGAACGGTACATTTTTATGTAGTAAATGATTAAATGGGATACTTTTAACTACTAGTTGAGCGATGAATCGTCTGATTGATTGGAGTCATCCTTGTAGCGACCTGAGCTGGCTGATATTCTTTGGTGGTGGCATCTCCATAATGGCTTGTACCTTTGGTGGATCCACTTCAATTCCCTTTTCTGAGACTATGTAGCCTAACAATTTGTCTGATGTAACCCCGAAGACACACTTCTTAGGGTTGAGCCTAACTTGGAATTTTTCCAATCATTCAAAAATATTTTCTAAGATGCTTAGATGTTGTGCTCTGGTGAAGGATTTAGCTAGTAAATCATCCACATAGTCTTCCATGAAGGTATGCATCATATCATGAAAGATTGTTGTCATTGCTCGTTGATAAGTTGCTCCTGCATTCTTTAAGCCAAAAGGCATGACATTCGAATAATATGTTCCCCAAGTACGGGTGAATGTTGTTTTATCTTGATCCTCTAGGGCTATCTTGATTTGATTATAGCCTGAAAAACCATCCATTAGTGATAACATTGCATGGCCTGCTGTGAGGTCTACAATGATGTCAATACTCAGTAAAGGAAAGTCATCCTTTGGATAGGTGTTGTTGACGTCTCTAAAATTTGTGCATATTTTGATACTGCCATCTGGTTTTGAAACTGGTACGATGTTGGAAATCCATTCCGCATAGCCTATGGGTCGGATAAATCTGACATCTAATAGTTTCTTTATTTCAGCTTTGACCATGAGTGCCACATGTGGATTCATCTTTCGTAGTTTTTGCTTAACCGGTTTAGCTCCTAGAGTCATAGACAAGTGATGCATGATTAATTGTGGATCAATCACGGGCATATCTGCATATGCCCAAGCAAAGTTGATTTGCTTTTCTTTAAAAAATTTGATAAATTCTGACCTTTCTGCTTCTGTCAGAGATTCTACAAGGTATATATTTTTTGCTGCTTCTGTAGTACCAATGTTGATTGATTGAGTGGGCTCAATCAATATGGGTGATCGCTCATGAAAATGTTTAGGAAGAGTGTCAAGTCTCCCATCTTTAGGTGCCTCAAAAAGGTTTTCACCCTTAGATGCATCCTTTATTTTTACTTTTTTGTGATCTAGACTTGTCATTGACTGGTTTTCAGCATCAGATCCTTTATTTGGTTTATTTTTATGACTGAGAGACTTGGCACTCCCTTGGTTGCAGACATCATTACTTTGTTCACTGGTAGAGCCTATTTCTGGGTTAACGGTACATAGGTAGTGAATAATAGATTCATCGTTTGGGAAAATTGGTATATCATGTATTTTGGGTTCATCCTAGTCGATGAGGTCAGGAAAGACAAGTGGTAAGGAATCGTTTGGTGGATCAAGTTCTGTTGCGGTAAGTGTCAGGATAGAGGTTTCATTGTGATTGGTTTGGGTGTTAAAGAAGTCTAGGATTCCGTCAAGGTCTTTGATGGTATCATCCTCCGTATAGACTTGTTCATAATGTTTTAGCTTGCTTTCCTTAGCGTCATAGATATTCTGTGGTCCAAATTCAAGTAATCTAATTTCTATGCTATGTTCTTCTCAAGAAAGGGATATAGAACTAGTATGTTCAGCGGTATCTTCAGTAGCATTTGAGCAGCTACCCCATTCATATTCATTGGAATTAGTCTCAGAGTTATCATCCCAGATCTTTTCAGTGTTGTAAATAGGTATGTTGAATGGTGAAAATAGATCTTTGATAATTGATACTAGTCTGCTAGTTTTTTCTGATTTTGTGTCAGATTCTGCTTCTATTCTTTGCATTTGTTCGTAGACTATTTCTTCTCGGGGAGGAATGATGTTTCCCTGAGGTGATTCTGCTTTGTTGGATATTTGTCCATGAATATGAGCTATTGTTGTAGATGTTGCCTTCTTGTGAATGATGGGCTTCTCCTGATGTTGCTTCCTTTCGTGATGTTCACGTTCTTTACGGATTGTCTCTGTTGACTCAAATAGTGCTTCTTGCCAGGATTCTTCTTTGTACTTCTTCTTTGCTTTCCACTAAGGTTTTTGATATTTGCGTGGTATTTTCTTTGGTAGTAGAGTGAATTCAAAGCCCAATCCTTTTTTGTCTTTCCTAAATTGTGAAGGAGGATCCAATGGTTCTGTGACACCTTCCTGATGCTTAACAATAGGTCCTTTGCCATTGTATCCCATTTGCTGCATGATTAAGTAGCCTTTTCCATATAGGTGTGTGGGTATAGCTACTTCCACAGTAGCTTCTCTGTCTTCTTCCTCATCTTTGTATAGCCAACTAAGGATATCCCTTTCCTCGGATTCATGTGCTAAAGTGTCGAGTTGAATGAATGTACCATCGAACTTGGTGATGGGTTGGGTTTCTTGATGTGTTGATGATGTATGTAATCCATGAGATCTAGGTAATGTGGGTAAGATGATCTAACACATGGGTTCCAAAGAGTATTCCCCCATGCCTTGTTCTTTGATTTTCATTTTCTACTTGAAATCTCTAGGTAATGATTTAGACTTCTCTTGTTGAAGATCTGATGCCGAGGGATTCTGTTTCTCTCTATTATGTGGAACCAAACTGTCCTGGGCTACCCCCATTGCATTACAATGTTGAAATGGGTTGTGATCAGCAGATATAGAAACTTCCTGCCCATTATAGGGGAATTTGACACACTAGTGATATGTAGAAGGCAATGCTTGCATTTCATGTATCCAGGGTCGACCTAATAAGATATTGTATGTGAGGTCTATGTCTAAGACCTGACACATAGTATCTCTTTATATCAGTCTGACTTAAATCGACAACACCACTATTCCTTTAGAGGATCTTTCTTCATCATCATATGCCTTTATAGTAATCTTTTTGTGTGGATCAATAGACTCTTCTGAGAAGCCTAATGCACGGATAAGTTTTAAGGTACATATATTAAGCCCAGCTCCTCCATCTATCAATACTCGTTTCACTTGATGTTTATAGACGATGACTTCAATATGGAGAGGAGTGTTATGTGGATGACTTAATGAGATATTATCATGCTCCGAAAAAGTGAGATTATGAGGTCCTGCCATATCAGTGACCATGGCTTGGAATTTGTCAGCATCCAAATCTTGAGGTACATTTGTTTCTAATAACGCTTGTTCCAATATGTCTTTGTGTTTCAGCGAAAGTTTCAATAACTCCAATATAGATATTTGAGCAGGAGTTTTGCGCAGTTGCCTGACTAGATCATATTGAATTTTGGGTATAGCGTTTTTTGTTGGTGTATGTCCCTTCAAGACATATTTTTGAGCTCTTATTGTTACGTTGATAGATTCACGATCACGTTGATCTCGGATTGTGATGACATTGACTTGATTGTCTTCAGCTGATATATGATTGATGGTGTTATTGTAGATGTGATTGATACGAGCTCCACGTGTATCGTTCGAGGTTGAAGCTCCATCCTTGTTGTAGTTTGGAAGAGGATTCTTAAAGGCTCCATGGTCACCATTTGTCTTGAGACCATCTACCATTAAATCACCTCTATCAATCATGTACTGAATAATTTTTTTCGGTCTCATGCAATCATTTGTTTGATGACCTTTATTGCGATGAAAATCACAAAAGTGTGAGTCATTCCACCAAGGTGGTTTGATTTGTGGTTCATAGTTGTTGATTGTTGGTAGAGAGATAATTTTGTTTGCCAGGATTTCTCTGAATGCTGACTCTAGTGATTGTCCCAGTGGTGTGTAGACACATTTTTGGAAATTGTTGGTGCTACCTCATGAATTATTATTAGGTCCTCGATTTGTATGATTGTTTTGAGCATTGCTGGTGTTATTGGTGTTGTTGGTATTGGGTTGACCTTGATTGGTATTTAGTGCATATGTGTTAGTGTCTAGGTTAGCACCTTTGGGGTTCTTTGGGCAAAATGTAGCTTGAGGATTACCTGATAATGCGAGCATGGGCTGCTTATATTTTTGATCATTTGATTCATTGCCACCTTCATTTCCACTGCTTTTGTTTCTGGTCCAGAATCTGGATTTTTCTAAGTTGTTGTTGTTTTGGTTATTGTAATTTGATGAACCTGTTCCTTCTTTGAAGAATTTTAGCGTTCCTTTCTTGACACATGCTTCTTCTACTTGAATGTCGTTTTGAATCAGTTTAACAAAAGACGGTATGCATTGGAGCTTGAGCCTGTAACTCATCTCACTATTCAAGTTATTGATGAAAATTTCCATTTTCTCCTTTTCAGGAATATCTCGAGGATATCGTGAAACCATACACCGCCAATGTTGAAGGAATACCATGAATGTTTCATTATTTTTCTGTTTTGCATTACAGACATCTAGCATGGTAATAGCATGTTGAATGTTATAAGAATATTGAGTTATGAATTTGTTGACTAGTTCATCAAATGATCTGACAGGAGGTGTGATTTTGGATAACAATTCCATTTTTTGTCCTCCCAAACTTCTTGGGAATAATCTCATCAGATAGGTGTTATTGTGGGAAAATTCAAGACTCATGGTGTAGAATTCTCGGACATGATCATGAGGATCACTTTTGCCATCGTATTTGTCAAATTTTGGAATGTTTGAGTTTGGAGGAAAAGGGACCATGTGCAATCTTCTATCAAAAGGATAAGGACAAATTTCATTTAGTGAATACCATACTGTTGTCCCTTGTTGCATGTCTTGCATTTGTTGGGTAAGGGCAACCAAAGGCACATTGTTTTGCTGAGGGAAGACTTCTTCCCTTGCATTAATCCTAGGTTGAAATGGTGTATGGAACAGTATGTTTTGCTCGGGGATGTGTTGCTCAGGGATGTTTTGCCCTGGTGTATTTTGTTCCGGTATGTTTTGTTCAGGAATATCTTGCTCAGGGTCGCGTGCTTCTCCTTCTCATTGTCGTTCTTGATATTCGTAATGTTGAGATCTTGTTCTAAACATGTCTATGTCAAAGTCTTTAGGAAGTTTAACCCCTTTGCTTGTAAGCATGAGTAGGTATTTTTCCTTGTCATTTTCATGAGTCTTTCCACAAGTTTTTGAAATGAAGCACTCTCTTGACATTCTTGAAGAAGTTCCTCAGAAATTTTGGCGTCCTCTAGATTCGGATGCTCAAAAGGATTTGATAATCTCCAATTCATGCTAGATTCTGATTGCATTTTGCTTTGTTTGTTTTTTTGAGAGCGAGTAACAACATGCATCTAGTAGAAGCTTTCTATGATAAAGGGGATAAAATCCTCTTCAATGTGTTGCTCAAGGGTTGGTGGTTCAAATCAGGGTATGTTGTAAGTGATGCACTCATCAGGAAAGAATGCAGGATTGATCTTTCCTCCACGGTTTATGATTTGACTGAATGCGGATTTTTGACAATATGCCCTGGTCTTCAAAGGTTCTTTTTCAAATTCATTGGATTTGTTCTAGATATAGAGTCGTACGTGATGAAGAAATGTTCAATGAGATTTGAAGAGTTGGCAATTGATGTATAAAAATTTATTTCTTTTGGCAAATTTCAAAAAACTTAGTTGTTGTTTCTTCAACTTAGTATTATGATCAATATTCTTTCTTCTCAGAATATGAGGATTATTCATGCATAAGTGATTAATGGTTTCCTTTGAGTTGTTTTGGATTGAGTTTATCTTGTTTTGAAGACTCAAGTTTTACTTTATCAAAGTGAAGGTTTAGATGCCCCCTCACGACAAAGCGTGCCAAATGATATGGATAAAGTTTCCCGATATGGAAAGTTGATTTGACAACCTGAATTTTTTGATCAAGTGTTTTTGGGATAAAATCCATGAGATAAGAAAGGACCTATTTGTCACTTGTGATGATGTTTCCCGATTTTGATAGGATAGATATGTTTATCGCACAACCAGTTTTGGATGTTTGGACAACTTTTGTTTGACTAGAAATTTTCTCTAGATATAGTTTTCAATACTCTGTTTTTGATATTCTATTTTGACGAAAATGAAGCCGATCAAAGGAGGCTTCCAAAAATGTTTTCAAAATTTTCTAAATTTATCACTGTTTTGCCCCCTATTTTTTTGGTTTTGATCACGCGCTAAAACAGAGACCCTATGCGCTACAAGAGTTTCTCAAAGCGCTAGGGAAAATACCCCATGTGCTAAGTTGCCCTAGTCTACATGCTAACTATTTCTGACAGTAAATTTGGTTTTTTATTTGGTCTCCAAGTATCACATGCTAATATGAGCCACTGATGCGCTAATGTTTGCACCTCACGTGCTAAAGTTTGACTTCCACGTGCCAAGTTGATACTCCGATGCGCTAGGATGGTTTCAGGACGCACTAATTGTTAGTGTTGTTTCTAAATTTTGATGAAGCGCTACTGTGAATACTTGATGTGCTAAGGATAAATTGTGATGCACTAAGGTATGGTTGATACGCGCTAAGATGTTGCTCCTACGTGCTAAACTGCCCTGGTTTGATTGTTTTCTATGATTTTGGTGTTTTGCCTTAAGTTTTCAATGCTGATGGATGATTTTCTGAAGTAACAAATGCAAACACAGCACAACATACATAACCATTCTTGCCTAATCTAAACAATAAGTGTATATTCTGTGAGGATGTGTTCAAATCCCCAATGTTTCAACAGGGTTGGTTACAAAGAATACACTTCAAAAAGACTCTTTATTCAAGGGTCATAAGTAATACCATAGCCCACTAGTCTCGATACTCCGTCAGCTCAAACACCCGTGTCACCCTCTAGAGGGCGCCCGTTTTTTTGCCTTTTGCCAGAAATTAACTCAAAGTGAATTGCTTCACAATTGAGTAGTTATCTTGGGAGATATATGGTGAGTAATCTTGGGGGCGGATTCTTCCCCACCCTTGCACTATGATATTACTAATGTCTGGTTAATGACTCAGCTCAAGATTTCTATTTCTAAGGTTCGTAATCAGGCTTCCTATTCAGCTGTCAGTGATAAACTCCCTCAGGAGGCTTCCCAACCTTTAGAAAAAAGGCTTTACATATCTCAAGGATACTGGGGGAAGGCTAATCATTGCGCGCAACCATTGAAAAGGACTTTCGTCACTTTCCACTTTTGATTATAGTGGGTTGGAACACTTGGCATCAAAGCCGTTTCCCACTTAGGTCATTCCCTTCACATCGGCCATGAATGGCTTTCAGAGTTTTTCAACCCCTCGGGAAGGCAGACCTGCTAAAGGATGTAAATACTATATGACTAAAAGTGTAAGAGTAGTCTGACTTTTTGATCACCCAGTTAAGGGGAGAGCATATACCTTCTACTTTCGAGACAAGGCAAACAAGGTTCTTTTTACCTTTCAAGTCAATGATTTTTCTAAGATCTAAATGGAGATGTTGCTCCACAAAAACATGGGGTTTATTTTAACCTTTCATGGCAATGATTTTCTGATCTATTGAAAAAAAAGGGTCAACAAAGTAAATCTGATGTTTTGTCAATAAAATAAATCGATCCAAAGGGGAAGATCTTCCCTCTTTGGTTGCAAATGACTTTTGGACCTTGTGTGATTCTTTACCTTGCTAAAACCTAAAATGGATCCTTTTATACACCAAAGGATGGTGAAATTATTTTTAAGCCCTTTGATTTTGCAAAAATGAAAATTTGTGTTGTTCTTTTTAGAGCCCAAATTGAGAAATTTTCTCCTAGAAAAGCAAGAAAAATTTCTTTGTTGTTCTTTTTTTTTTTTTACTTGCCCAAAATAAAAGTGAGTTCAATTTTAGCTTTTTAAACAAGAATATTAAAAACTTTCAAACCTTTTAACTAACTTAGCTAAGTTAGTAAAAAAAATTCAAACTATTTTAAATCCTTATCTCCTAAACAAACAAAAAAATGAGCTCCCAAACCTGCAAGAAATCGTTAGAAATTTTTTTGGATCTTGTGGACTTCTACAAGTCTAATTTCACACTCGGTTATAAATTTTAGTTTTTGCCTCTATCTGTGATGTGCTACAAAACAAACTATACGCACTACAATATAATTTGGATGCGCTATCTGATAGGCCTGATGCGCTAAATTGTGTTTCAGATGCACCATTTTGTGTTTCAGAGGCACTGCTTTGTGTTTCTTCTACTCCAAGACCTACAGGAAATATTAATAAGAACGATGCACTAAGGTAAAGACTTCAAGTGCTATAGAATAGACCCCAAGCGCTAAACAGTAAGCAGGATGTGCTAGACTATTAACCAGATGTGCCAGGGAATGTTTCCCACGCGCTGATTCTTGTTTCCCGCATACCTGCAAAAGGGGTTAAATTCGAAAACCAATTTGATATATGGGATCGGGCCCCACGGTGGGTGCCAAAAATGTATGCGGGAAAAGTGGGTCAATAGAACTTAAAATGTGAAAAATGAAACTCCAAGAGGCTTGCCTACACACCCACGGGACTTCTTGGTGCAAGCTATGGAGTCATGAAGGATGAATCAGCTTCCCAAGGTTGGTTCCATGGTTCTCTATCTCACAAGGTCCCTCAAACCAATGCCTCTGCTCCCAGATCACTGAGAAAAGTGGTTTAGGGATGATAAATGTAAGAACGAGGGATGCTTTGATTGATTTTAACATGAGAATGCAACCTATCTATGCATGATCCTACAAATGAAATGAACTAGATTATAAGATGACAAGATTAGTAATGATGCTATCCTAACATGATATACTAGTTATGTGGTTAAACTATTGATAAAAGAAGCAATCTAAAATGATTATTAGATTAATTATTATTTGCAAAGAGAGAGACTAAATGTGATAAAATTGACCATAAGTATGATACTAAGAGATTGCATATGTGAAAATGGAGGAATGAGAGCTCTATTATAGCAAAAATAGGGCAATGGATGGCCAGGATTGAAAGAGATAATCAAGGGTTGAGTTTGAAAGTTTCTCAATCCATGTTCACAATTTTCACCAATGAAATGGTGACAATTGGAAACATAGGGTTGGTTGAGAGGAGATGTAAGAAGCATTAAATGCTTGAGAAGACCTCATGGTTACCTTAGGGGGTAAGGGTTAAGGTTAGGTTAGGATTATCCATTGGATAAAGCTTTTACCCAGAGGATAAACTCTTGTGCAAAGGATTAAGGAATAACCATGGTCAAAGCAATAAATGCTTGATGAGACCCTTGGGTTACATGGAGGTTGAGTTTAGAGAAAGTCTTTAATCATGTTGGAGGGTTGAGTTAACCATTAATGGTTTGGAAGACTTTCAAAGTTAAGTTGTTGAAGCCTTTAATGGTTTTCAAAGACTTTGAGGGTTTTGAGAAGTGACTTCCCCTTGCTTAGGGATGTGACAATATTTAGGAGATGGGTTAGGCTAATTTAGAAGTGATTAGAAGAGTCTAGAAGGCGGTTAGGAATAGGGTTTAGGAGGCAAGTGGGAGATGTAGGATTTTGCAAGTGGATGGAGAGATAATAGGATTTAATTGAAATAAAGTTAATTTAATTCAATTTGGTTGCAATTGGGGAAATTGAATAAATTATATTTATTCAATTTAGGGTAAACTATTAATTAAATTTGAATTTAATTAAAAAGTGGATAGAAGGGATTTAATTGAATAAAATGATTTATCCCATTAAATGGTAAAAGAGGTTTAGTGAATTTAATTTAAATAAATTGAGTAGTTTACTTAATGTAAATAGAGGAATGTGAGTGATTCAATTAAATTGGATTTAATTAAACAAAGGAATGAACATAAAATATTCATTTAGGAATATGGTCATTTTTATATGTCTACAGAAAGAATTTCTGAAAATAGAAGAACATACACACTAAGAGTGACCCAAACTTTAGTGTGGTTGTAGTATTATTCTTCTTCGGTTTCCTTATTGTATTGAGATTTTCAAAATGATTCTTCAATAACACTTCACATAAATCAATTTGCATACCCTTTTTAACAATTTTATAAGCCAAATCTACAACTGCACATGGTACACTATTTTCTCTTGTAGACTAGAAGAAACAATAACCAATAACTCTAATAGCAAAATTGAGTTTTGCATCAGTCACATTGTTCAACTTAAGACCTCTGCAATCAGACTCAACACTTGTTAATGTTATCAATTCCTTCTGTGAAATCATCTTCTATGCTCAAGCATGGTCAAATATAGGGTATCTGGTTATCATGTGAATAATCTCCTTGGTGATCTTGAAAGGTTGATCCTCTAACCACATAAAATCGTCATGCACTCGGCTCAAGACAAATTTGACCCACTGGTGTTTGAAGACTCAAGAATAGGTTAAGACTTCGGTCAATCCCTTAACTTTGATATGCTCAAACTTGCTATTTAAGATTCCATTGGTGCACAATTCATCATACATATCCTTAATCTTAGTATGACCTAGCTCTTCAACTCGGCACTTGGTATAAAATCTAATATCTTCGATCAATAGAACCATATCCAGAATAAGAGAGAATGCAATTTTCTCATCGGGTTCAGATGCCACTTTGGGAGGTAAGGTGTATTTCAGTGTAGGCTTCACAATGGTCTCTACTACAACCGATTTCTGTACCTTGGGAGCCATTTCAAACTTGAAATTTTACTTACAAAATAGCTTAGGGTTTCAAATAACTAGAAAACGCTTCCAACTTAGTAAATACTTTGCAAATATTCACAACTGATTTTGATTGGTTAACTGCTGAAAATGTATTTCAGATTATGCTAAATACCTTGAATTTGCTCTTGGAAATGTTTGATCGCCTTTTGATTTGCTCTGCTTTGCACTTTGAAAATTGGTAGGTGAAAAATGACCGTGCAAAATACTTTAAATACCTCCTTTTGACCTTATCGAGCTTTGTGCGGTTAGGTATAATAGGCATTAAATGCACTCGATTCCACTAAACCGACTATCTCACTTATAATATTTTACCGACTAGACATGTTTAATACATTTGCCGACTTCTCTAGTAATTCAAAAGACTAGATAATATTTCAAACTTGCTATTGCATCTTAGCTATGCATAATTTGGAATTATGTGCATGATTAAATAAGAACTGTTAAGATCTAACCTTGTGAGAATGCAGTCCCTCCATACCTTTATTGATGAATTCAAAGTGGATGCACCTAACTCAGTAGGTAAGGTGCTTCCTTCATTAGTTGACACATTTTCCTTCTTTTTCCAAAATTTCTGTAATTTGCTTCTTATCTCCTTAGTATCTCCTCTAGGTTGGTCTCTGTAGTCTTTAGCCACGTGTCCAACTTTGTGACAATGAAAACATGTCATTCCTAGATTTCTCCATGATCTCTGGTTGTTCATTCGAAACCTTATCATACAGTTTGCACTTATATGTTCATATCTTCCACAACATTCACACCATATTCTTGTATTGTAATCCCATGGTACTGAAGTATATTGTCGATTGAGATCTGTGTGAGTTCGGCAGCTTCTAGTGTTTGCTCGGTGTGGAGTCCACATATAGTTTTTCTGCTTAAACCAACATTTCTCGGTATTGTGTCCATATCTATTGCAATTTTTGCAAACCCCCTTGAATTTTGCCTTCTGATAATTGTTAACAGACTTTGTCCTACATTGCTTAGATGTGTGACCATACTTGTTGCAATTATAATAATAACCATAAAACCTAGTAACATTCAGTTGCTTAACTTTTCTGATCCGGCAAACGTTGGCAGTATGTCCTTGTTTTCCATAGTAGTTGCAAATAGGCTTCTTGTCCTTCATGTTATCTTTGTTTCCAGCTTTCTTTGATGATTCTCCTTTCTCGGTGGTGTTGATCCCTTTCTTGGTAGAGTTGTTTCCTTTGTAACCAAGTCCTGCAGTTTTGTTGGGTGTTCTCATATTTAGTTGCTCATCCAACATTCTTGATGCTTCATGGCTTTTCCTTAGTGTTTCTTTTGACTTCTTTTCTACTTCTAGTTCATCGGTCAATCTTGATAATTCAATTTTCAATGCTTGGTTCTCATTTTCCTTTAGAGTAGCTTCATGATGTGCATAATCCAATTGATCAGACAGATTATGTTGAACTTCAGTCATCCTTGATATTTCATCATTCTTTTCAGACACCATTGCTTCTAGCTGTTGTTTTTCTCCTTCTATATTTCGCATATTATCTTCAGCTGTTCTCAATGCATCAAGATTTTCAGCCATCTGTGTGCTAAAATACTCATGTTCCCTTCTCATTGTTTTTAGTTGTTCATTAAGTGTTTTGTTCTTTTCTTTCAATTATGTAATCATTTGTTCATATTCTTTTGACATGTTGTTCTCAGACGATGTCTCAATTTGTTCCACCAACTCTTGTGAGTCCTGTAAATCATCAGACAACCTTCTTCTAACTTTCAATGATCTTTGCATTTGCCTCTACATATCTGCAATCACTTGATTAGCATGATCCAATTCTTCTTGAAGATTCATAATTTTGTGTGATTGTTTATAGCCTTCCATTGATAGGATCTTTCTCTTTAGGCTATTAGTCCCTTTACCAAGAATTAAGCTCTGATACCAATTGTTAGGTCTGACTTGGAAAACTAATGTACTAAGAGCGGAGGGGTCAATCAGTACTTCAAAACTTTTCTTGAAAAATAGTTTTACTGATAAACACAAACTAAGTATTGCTGATCTCATAAATATATAATACTGAAACATAATCATAGAAATAACATCCATCAACATTTCACTCCATAACACAAAGATTTTTGGTCAAGCAGAAACTCTTGGTTAGAGAGAAAAAATGCGGTGGGGATGACACCCACAACTTCACTACTGCAGTAATCAAGATTGCTCGGTCAGAGCTACACATTTAGCTATTTCTGATAGCTTACCCTGTTAGGAGTATAAAGATCTTTAGATCTACCTTGCTAAAGGATTTTACAAACACTTTTACAAAAATGTTGTACCTGGTTAAAGGCTTTACAATTTATAGACTTTATTAGAGTCTTTTACCCTGTTAAAGGTTTCTAACACAACTTAAATAATTCAATCAAAATCTTTATAAAATATATGCAACTTCACATCTGAAATGTTATAGCAGACTCTATATGCTCAATATAAAATTACCTTTCTCATAGCATTCCTCGGTAATTGATAAATCAACTCGGTAACCACTTCGGTATACTCTGTCCCTTAAACTGTTCTCTGAAACCTTCTCGGTAACCTTTGAATATCTCTATCAATCTTCTTTCTTGACTACATCATCACATTGTATCTTCTCTCTTGATTTTCCATGTCATATCATATCTCAAATACTCAAATCATATTGTTTATATAGATCTCTGAGATGATGATCTGTTCATGCTTCGATCATACAAAAATGTTTTATTGAATGAATAAACATAGAAATTATTTCATTGGATATTCTCCCTCAAAATCATACAAAATATTTAAATGCAATTTCTTATGTAATAACGGTTTCATCTTCTCAAATCTTGTAACACGTTTCACATGTGTGTCCAAGTTCATTGAATCTGGTAACACGTTTCCACTTAGTTCAGATTAACTTGGTATACCTTCTTTGCTGCTCGGTAGACATATGAACCTTACTCGGTAGACATTTTGTATCCGTTTTGGTTCATAGCTCGGTGTATATCATCTTGGTGACTTGTCTCTCTTCTGTAACCGACACCGGTAGCCTTGGTATTTACCGACTGGACTTTTCAGTAGTATTAACCGACTAGTGTATATAGGATGACTTTGGGCATAAAACAAATGACAACTTAGTAAATAGCAACACTACTATTGGGGACAATGATGGTAGATTAGCAACTAGTGGGGATAGCAGTGATGACAAGGTGTTAGTGCTATTAACAGGTACCCAAAAAATCAATTACCTTTAAGGTGCATGGTGTGATATAGGGGTAGAGAGTGATATCATTGATTGACACTGACACTACTCATAATTTCATTGATGCTCAAGTAGTGGCAAAATGGGGATTACAGACAAAGGAGCTTGAGGGATTTAGAGTTATGGTGGCTAGTGGACACAAAATCCTATGTACATAGAGAATTACTAATTTACATATGAATATTGGTGACTATGAATTAATTGATGATTTCTATGTAGTTTACATGGGAGATTATGATGTCATACTAGGCATGACCTGGATGACTTCTCTTGTAGAGTTTACATTTAATTTGGAGAAGGTGGAAATGAGATTTCAGCATTGGGGCAAGAAAGTGGTACTTTGTGATTTATTAAATGGTGGACTTAGGGTGGTATCACTTAGGTGGATGGAAAGGTTGATCCATCATGAGCAGGTGCAATGGGCTGGTGAGATTTTAGTGATGCCAGAGCTGACATGACAATAAAAGTAGGAGTATCCTTCACAGGTTTAGTCATTGTCAAGACCAAGCACTCCAAAGTGTTTGGTGATATACCCCCAAGTAGACCTCCTGACATGGACATTGAGCATGTTATAGAATTAGAGGAGGGGGATAAAACTATTATTAATACACCCTACAGGCATCCAAAAAGGTATACAAATGAGATCGAGAAGGCTATCAGAGAGCTTCTCAAGCTGGGGCACGTCGGGCCTAGTAAGAGTTTGTTTGCTTCTTCAATTATGTTGGTTAAAAAGAAGGACAAAACTTTTAGGATGTGTATTGATTACAGGGATTTGAACAGGAAAACAATTAAAAATAGATACCTGATTCCCTGTATTGATGAACTCATTAGATGAGTTACATGGAGCCTATTACTTCTCCAAGATAGACTTGAGATCCTACTACCATTATATTTGGGCCAGAGAGGATGATGTGGAGAAGATATCTTTTAGGTGTCATTATGGACACTTAAAGTTCTTAGTCATGCCTTTCAGCTTGACTAATGCACCCGCTACCTTCCAATCCTATATGAACAGGGCATTCAGAGATCAGTTGAGGAGATTTGTGCTGATATTTTTTTACGACATACTGATTTACAGTAAGACTTGGGAGGAGCATTTGAAACACATAGATATTGTGTTGAGTATACTTGGGTGTGAATCCCTATACGTAAAGATGTCAAAATGTGATTTTGGGATGATAGAGTTGTATTTGGGGAAAAACATCAGTGCTGAGGGTGTTCGTGTGGATCTAGAGAATGTTTCTCAGTTGAAGGGATTCCTTGGTTTGTGTGGATTTTATCGCCGCTTTGTGAGGGTTTTTTCTCAGACTATTGTACCCCTTACAAATTTAACTTGGAAAGATGCCTTTGAGTGGTCAGACAAAGTTCAACAGTATTTTGACAAATTTAAGGAGTTGATGAGCACATGTCTAGTTTTGGCCATTCCTGATTTCAATAGACCTTTTGAATTGCATTGTGATGCTTTGAGCGAAGGCCTTGGTGCGGTATTGATGCAAGAAAGACACCCTATTGCATTTGAGAGCAGAAAGTTAAGGGGTGTTGAGATGGGCTACAATATATATGACAAGGAGATGTTGCCGATATGCATGCCTTAGCTAAATTCAAATAGTATGTGGTTGGAAGTAAGTTTATAATCAAGATGAATCATAATAGTTTGAGACATTTTCTTGGGTAGAAGGATTTGAATGATAGGCAACAGAACTGGATCAACAAACTATAGGCTTATGATTTTGACATATTTTTTGTCAAGGGCAAGAAAAACATAGTTATTGATGCTTTATCCAAGAGACCTCACTTGTAAGCTCTAGGTGTGTTGGAGGATGATTGGAGGGAGTTGATTTCTATAGAGAATGTGAAGGACAAGTGGGCTACTGAGATTATTGATGGCACTATCCATGATGATAGGTATACAATGGTTAATGACTTGATCATTTACAAGGAGAGGATCTTCTTAGTGCCTAGATCTGTTATGAATAGAAGATCTTGAGATCCTTCCACAACTCACCCACAGCAGGACACCCATGTTTTCTCAAAACTTACAGGCAAGTGAGAGAGTGCTTCACATGGAAAGGTCTTAAGATAGAGGTGTTATAGTATGTGAGGGAGTTCCCTATTTGTCAGTAAAAAAGAATGAGCACTCTTTCCTGGGTGGATTATTGCAACCCCAACCCATTCCTGAGAGGAAGTGGGACAGTGTGTTGATGGACTTTATTATGAGCCTACCTAAGGTCCAAGGTAGGGATTGCATGTATATTGTGGTTGATCAGTTGAAAATGTTTGCACATTTCTTTGCTATTTCATCCACCTATACAATAGATCAGACAATAGAGTTATTTTTCAGAGAGGTACTCAAGTTGCACGGGTTGCCACAGAGTATTTTCAATGATAGGGACAACAGGTTCATGAGTAATTTTTGGCAAGAGTTCTTCAAGTTGTGTGGGACAGAGCTTACATCAAACACTAGCTATCAATTGCAGACAAATCGGCAGTTCAAGATTGTGAATAAGTGGGTGGAAGTATACCTCTATAATTATATTGCAAGGAAGTAGAAGGAATGGGTGAAGTGGTTGCATCTAGGTGAGTAATGTTATAACACCACTTATCATATGTCTATCTAGATGTCACCTTTTATGGCCCTCTATGGCTATGAGGTTTCGAGCTTTTTGGATTTGTTGTTTGGTGATAGTTGGGCTCCTAAGGCTAAGGATCTCTTACAAGAGAGTCAAGATATAATGAGGTCCTTGAAGGAAAATATGCATAAAGCTCAAAATCAACAAAAGTAGTATGCAAACCAACACAGAGTGGAGCAATCTTTTGAGGTCGGTGACATAGTTTACCTTATGCTTCAGCCTTACCGACAATCCACTCTCAAAAATATGTTGGTATTTTGGTATGGTTTTGTCATTGATGTCAACACCTGCTAAATACACCTACTTTGGAGATCCAGCAACATTCACCGGCAATCAGTAAATTGTTCAAGCAATCACCGGTATATGGTTAACCGACAGGATATAATGTTCACCGGTACCTGCAATGACATGGAAGACACTTGGTAATGTCGAAGACATCATGTGGACACTTTTCCTTGAAGTAATATCATTGGTATATTCTTATTTGCATATTTGCTTTTATCGGCAAATAGGTCCAGGTTATCTAGGGTTACACTGGCAGGTTTATCTTTTCTAGATCAGCATGGCATGCTATGGAGATGATTTATTATTGTTATAAAAGCATTGAGATGACATGTTCAATCGATTATTGCATTGGATATTGTATTATTTGTAAAATGTTTTATTGTAATATCTTGTAGAGCCGACCTACTAAAATTGGTCTTAGGGTATGGTATAAATGTAAGATCTTATTTGTAAGATCAAATGTGGAATGTGAAAAAGATTTAAGGAAGGATATATGTGAGATCAAGCAGAGATATACACGAAGACATTATTTGAAGGTGAAGTTAGGTTTTTGTAGAAGCATATCAGCATTACACCGGTACTGAATCCAGCATATGAAGATGCTATTTTGTGTAGTACATTCTCATTGGATTTAACCATCCAACTGTAGTCAGTGTGACTCCCATTTGTGTCTGAGCAGTGAGCTCTAAGCTGTTGGCCTTTCTGCATGTGCAGACCCCTCTTTGTACAATTACTATCTGCAGTAGTATCATCTGACTGTGGGTAAGGTTTCCCACCATGGTTTTTCCCCTTACAGGGTTTCCACGTACAAATATTTGTGTCATGTGTTGTGGTTGACTTTGTGCTTATGTTTCATGCATTAATTCTTACCGGTATAGCATTTTCTATTAACACTGTTTACCGACACATTTAACTGTCCTACCAGTATTAAGCATTAAGTTGGTTAATAAGATTTTGGTTTGAATTTATTAGACAATTGATTCACCGCCCCCTCTCAGTTGTCCCCGGGACCTACAAAATAGTGGTGCAGAGAAATTGAAGCCACGCTATTATGGGCCTCTCAGAGTTATTAGCAGAGTTGGAGAGGTGTCTTATGAGCTTGAGTTGCTGACAGATAGTAAGGTGCATAATGTGTTTCATGTATCTTGCCTCAAAAAAGCGTTGGGTCATAACGTGGTACCTTCAGCAGAGTTACCTCCTTTAGATGATGAGGAGAAACTTATAATGGTTTATGAGGCCATTCTTGATTATAGGGAAAGCACTTTACGGAAATGGGTCATTAGGGAGTATTTGTTGAAATGGAAGAACTTGCCGATAGAGGATGCTACTTGGGAGGGTGAGCATGTTTTGCAGCATCCAGAGTTGAGATATCTTGAGGACAAGCAATTTCAATGGGGGTGGACTATAATGTCCCTTTTTTTAGCAGTCATGAGTCGATTTGTCACTAGCCCATTTTGCCATGGTCCCAAGGGCTAGCTAGGACTTTGTAGGGATTGGTGAAGGATTTGGCCTAGGCAATTTCAGTTTCAGGGTGATCGAAGGTGTTTTGACATGATTTCTAGATACTTACTATTTATAGTAAGCCAACAGGGGCACAATGGCAGTGAAATTTTTTGATGCATTTTATTATGCCAAAATCTTGGGGTTCATCTTTCATCAGTAGGTTTTCCATTTTATAGAGCTATTAATTTATTTGGGCATTTTATGAAAAGAACTAAAATTTAAATATTTAACTGTAATGTTTTTTTAATGTGGGGACTATAGTTTAAAGGGAAAAATCAAAAGTTCCCTTTCAAATGGGAGACATAAGGTTTATTATTATTTTATTATAACTATTTATTATCCCACATTCTTGGTCCATTTGGATTTCAGCCCAAAAGAGGTAATATAAGGAAACATAAATGCAAATTCAAACATCTTGGAAATTGTGTCTTGGGATTTGTGTTTATGAATTTCATTCTGGAAAATTTCTTGGCATTTGGGGACAAAATCCCTCAAGTGTGACATTTCTCTTGCCTGTGAGAGACCAGGTTTGGGAAATCTCTTAAAGATAAAATTGGCATTGATGGAAGAGTTCGAATATTTTAGTCTAGGACTGTTTAACATTGCAAGGCATGCTGAATTGGTAAGAAGTTATAATCAAGCACCGTGTTATTCAATATTGAAAGTTCCAGTTGTATAAATTCCTTAGTTCAAAATACATAGAGCATACTACAAAAAAATCATGGAAATTGAACAACATAGCAACAACATACAAATGGGAAATACGTACAGAGACAACATGGGCATGTGTTGGAGTTTATAGTTCATGGAGTTTGAGAGTAGCCAATGCAGTTCGAACCTCCTATACTACACATAGTGAATAATCCTCTCTGACTAGATGTATACATATTATCATTTGTGGGCATGAGAAACCTTTTTTTTGACCGAGTGCATTTATATATTTTGGTTGGGTGTAAGACTCTTTCTGACTGGGACATGAGAAGTACTTAGCTGGGCGAGATCTTTACCCCATACGTCAGGATTGCATGAAGTGAAATGCTAGGTTGGAGCTATCGATGAGAATAAAGTTTCTTATTCTATTGGTCGTGGATAACAGTCAATGTTGGGCATGATTTCTTACCATTGGTTGGGCAATAACACTTATAATTGGGCATAAGAACTCCTTGACTAGGCGTGAAGGAAGTGGTTGGGGTCGTTGTAGAAGCTACTTGGATGATGCCTTAGTGAACTAAAGTTGCCACAAAGGGAGTAATACCCAAGTTCCAATAGTTCAGACCCTATATATTGGTCTTAGATTTCCAATATACACCGAGTTCACTCTAAAAAGCTTGAGTGTACTGTTGTAAATAGTATCATAAATATTGGAAAGTATTACAATGATAAATTTTCAATATAAATTTCCAGTCTTGGTGCAAAAAGCAAGTATTATGAATGTCATGTATTTTTTCTACAATATCGAGGAATGTTGGCATGATTTTAGAATGTTAAAAAACTCCAAAAAATACAAACGCACTAGGTATCAGCAAAACATGTTGGACATTGTTGCTACTAGGATATATTGTTGTCATTGATGTCAACATATTCCTACTCCAGTGATTTCACATTGGTTTATTGGGATCATGGTTTGGTGTATAGAGTATTTAGAGTATCACTATATTATTTTGTATTGGTTTTGGTGATCTGAGAAGCTTAATTGGTCATATCATATGATTCAATTTTGTAGTTTGTTTTTTTTATCAGTGCTTTGTAAAGTTTAGTATTTACTCCGGTATATTCTCATGTGATCGGATCTTGAGCAGATTCTTTGGGAGACTATTTGGGATGGACTTGTGTATCTTCACTTCAGATGGTTCATGATTCGGTGCTCTGCAAATTATCTTTCTTCATGACAGTTCTTGTTGTTTGAGTGTTCTTGAGTTTCAGATGTTGATTGATGAAGATTTGATAAGTGGTGTTGGTGTAGCTATTGCTGATGATTCTAATGTGCTTGCTAGTGTTTCCTAATTGTTTCCTATTTGTCCTAATGATATACATTGATCATTGTTTAATTTTTTGGTAATTTTGCTGAACCGGTGATGTTCTTCGTGTTATGCAGTTTTCCTGGTGGTGTAGTGTGTTGTCGTTGATCTTGGCATGATTTCTAGTGGTGTTGCACGTTTGGAGATTTGAATTAGGTTCATGCTATGTCATGTATATCATTATATTGATCCAGTGACCAATCTTTGTATCGTGTGATGTAATTTTATGATTGTGAGTTGAGGGTTTAGCTGACCTTGTTTTCAAGGTTGATGAATTGTATAAATAGGTGATATGGTCATGTAATGTTCGTATCAAAGTTGTGTCTACATTATCAGAGAGTGGTGTATGTGCAAACAAGTGATTCATCCTTCAGCGTTGTGATTAAGTAGAGATTGGTGTTGCAGAGAAGACAATTGTGCTTAACTAGAACTATCATTGGGCATTTGGAGATGCTATTATTACAGTTCATTCCTTTCAGATTCTAGTCTGAATCTTGTTGTAAGTCGGTGAGACTTCCCTGAGGGTTGTATCCTTTCAAGTCATTATCTTTTTAGTGATCTCTAGGCAATGTGTCTGAATGCATGTGCATTCCCCATTGTAATATTTTCACATACTGTTGCAGAGTATCATCTTATTGTGGGTAGGCTCCCACCGTGGTTTTTCCCTTAACCGGTTTTTCCACATCAAAATCTTGGTGTTCAGTGTTGTGCTATCTATTTTCTTATCTTTTTTATTTCTATAGTTTATCAGATCTATATTTGTGGTTAAGTTTGTACATCCGGTGAAAATTGATTCACCCCCCCCCCCCCTCTCAGTTTTCCTTCATTGTTGTTGCCAACAATTAGTATCAGAGCTAGATCCTTCGGAAGAAGCTTAACCGTTTGAGGAGATCCGAGATGGAAACTAGAACTGAAGTTGTTATCTTTAAGGAGAGTATGAGATTTGATGGAAGTAACTATGCTATATGGAAGAACTGGATGGAAGTGCGCTTGAGATGTCTTGGAGAAGATTACTAGAAGATTACAAAGAATGCCTATTTTGTTCCTCCAAATGGACTGGTTACTGCTGATGAGATCAAGGAAGTTGAACATGACATTAGAGTGAAGGAAGCATTGCTAAGTGCCCTAACTGATTCAGAGATGACAAATTTAATGGGACTTCAGACAGCACATGAGATTTGGGAGAAACTTGAAACCTTGTATGAAGGAGATAAACAAGTGAAAGTTGCTAAGTTGCGGAGTTTGAAAGGAAAATATGAGATGTTGAAGATGGGAGAAGATGAGAATGTAAATACCTTTATGGCTCAGGTGAATGACCTTTTCCTAGGTATCAGATGTGTTGGTGGAACCCTGGAAGAAGATGAAATTATTTCTAAGGTGTTGAGATCTTTGCCTCCTGCTTATAAACATAAGGTAGATGCTATTGATGAGATACAGAGTGTGACTACAATAACAAGAGATATGTTGGTTGGAAAGATTGTTGCATTTGAGATGAGCGAATTTGGTGCATCACATGGAAAGTCTGAAACAACATTTAGAGCATTTGTATCCAAAAAAAAGAAGTATGAACCTGAAGAATGCATAATATCTATATATGAAAGAGAAAGGAGAGAGATGGAAGAGCAAGAAAGAGAACTGGATAAGCTTGGAGCATTGATTGCCCAAAGATTACCTAAGGGAGCTAGTAAGTATGATAAAAAATTGCCCTTGAAATGTTTCTCTTGCAATAAAGTAGGGCATTTTGCTTCTAGGTTCCTAGAGAGAATGGCTAAGTATGATAGGCATGATAAATTTGATAAGCGTGACAAAAATGATAGATATGAGAATCATGAGAAGTATGATAAGCCTTAAAAGTCTAATCGAAAGTATAAAAATAAGGAGGACTTCTATACGTTGTTGATGAAGGTGTTACAGCTGAAGAATTAGAAGGAGATGAAGTTGTGTTTCTTGCCATTAAAGAAGATGGATCGATACTTGTTGATTCCACTCGCTGCACTATTGAGGAGAAGGCTTTAGCTTCCAAAGTTGAATAGAAAGATGAATGGGTGATTGACAATGGTTGTTCACATCATATGACCAGTGATAAAAGAAAATTTGTGAGTATGGAAAGGTATGATGGTTGAATAGTGAGATTTGGAGATGAGAAAGCCTATGTGATCCATGGTAGAGGTTCTATTTCCTTTGATGGTAAGCATAATACTGATGATGTTCTGTATGTTGAAGGTTTGAAGGATAATATTTTGAGTGTTGGACAGATGGCTAATAAAGGTTATGATTTACAATTCAAGAATGGTAAATGCAAGATCCTAAATGCCTCGGGTATAGAGATTGCATCTAGTGTTAGCATTTGGCATTATAACAGACAATGGGAGATTGTTGGCATTTCAATAAGGATATTGAGAAGCTTGTTGATGATTATGGATATAACTGATTAAGGATGTTTACTATCTTGATATTATTATTTTGTCATTGATGTCAAGAAATTGATTTTCTAATTTAGTATGATGTTGCCATATCTTGAGAAGTATGATTTAAAGAGTATAAAGATGTCGGTAAAAGACATAGAAAGAATATGATGAATAAGGGGATGAATAAGGTATTCAATGGGCAACTATTATCGAGTCAGACAATGATGAGATCATGATGTTTAGATTGTTTTAACATCATACATATGTTGTAAATTGTAAGGTTAATACTATACTATGTTACTGAGCAAAGAACCTAGTCGGTAAACCCTAAGGAACCTAGTCAGTAAACCCTAAGGTTATCGATGTCGGTTAATGAAGACAGAATGTCTAACGAGTGAAGTTTAGTATTCACTGAGTTATTACCGAGCTGTAACCGAGCTGTAACATAATACATTAAATGGTTACATGCGTTATTTAATGAAGGAAGCTGATGAGCTGGAACTGATTAGATGATTGGTATGCCGTGCATGAAGTTTGTTAATGAATCTATGGCAAAGGAAAATCGGCATGAAGATCTATAGCTCAGATTGAACCGCAATACCCTAGCACAAGTTCCAAGAAATGTATGCAAGTTCCAAGGTGGGGTAAAACTTTTTCAGATCGAAGGATACATTGAACCTGGTCAAATTTTGAAGATCTGATGGCTATGATTGATCATGGGAAATGTGATCAAGGAGATTAAGCGGTTAGCTAATTGTTTATAAATAGGGAACTATTGATAAAAAATGCATGCAGGCAAATGTATGCACAGGGATGCTACATAGTGATTACCGAGCACAGAAGTTTGAAGACCTATTTGAATAACAGAGTATAGAAGCCCAGCAGATGAACAAGATTAGTTCTATGTCTAGATTGTATTGAGCAAATAAGAATCTTCTTTAGCATTTTAGATGTGAAGTTGCAGATAGATTTTTATTACTGTTATTTTGTGAAGTGACAGAAAATCTCTTAACCAAGTGGACTTAACAGTCTTATTTGTAAAACCCTCTAGCAAGGTGACATTTTGATTGAGTGTTTGAAATCCTTTAACAAGGTCACTTCTAATAAGGTGAAGATCCTAACAGATCTAAGGGAAATCCCTTAACCGGGTCACATCTATCAATATGGTTTGTAATCTTTAATAGGATTTGCCTTTAATCGAGCATACTCTAGAAGAGTATATTTCTTAGTGGGTCCAAAATCCCATAGTGGTTTTTCCCTATTTGGGTTTCCACGTTAAATTTGGTGTTATGAGGTTTATTATGTTTATATGCTTTTCAGTTTGCATGTTTAGCAGTTTTGGTTATATTACTGAAGTATATGTTACCGAGGTTGAATCTGATGTTTTTATGGAAGATTAAGTTTGTATGATTCACCCCCCCCCCCCCTCTCATCTTGTTGGATATTGGATTTGTACTTACATTAAGTATCAGAACTATCATCTAGAACTAAGACTAAAGGTAATATTTTTCATTTGAATGTTGGTGAGAAAAGTTGCTTGATTGCTTAGATTGATGAAAGATAGTTGTGGCATAGGAGAATGTGTCATGTTGACTCTGATTCAATGATTAAGATCAGTTCTACACAAGTTGTTAGAGATCTGCCTAAGATTGTTAAGCTTGCTAATCCAGTATGTAAGGAATGTCAATTGGGTAAGAAAACAATAATTTATTTCAAGAGCAAACAGTATACATCTAATGGTTTTCTAGATATTGTGCATACTGGCCTATGTGGACCTACATATGTTAGAAGTGTGCAGGGAGATAGATATTTTATGTTGCTAATTGATTATTATTCCAGGATGATGTGGGTTGTCTTTTTGAAGGAGAAATTTGAAGCATTAGACAAGTTCAAGATATTGAAAGAAAAGGTTGAGACTGAGTCAGGATTGAAGGTGAAATGTCTGAGATCTGACAGAGGTGGTGAATTTTGTTCCGGTGAGTTTAATTCATTTTGTGAGAAGCATGGGATTAGAAGGCAATTATCTACTCCTAAAACCCCTCAACAAAATGGAGTTTGTGTTATGCTCAAATTCATCATTGCTAAATAGGAAATAAGGAAAATCACGAATCCCTTAACTATCTAAGCAATTCAAACACAAACCAATGAAATAATACAATTAAGAAATAGGAATGTAAAATATGTTAATCAAAACTCCCTATTCCATGATCGCATATGACTTCCATTGTTCTTCTCCTCTTTGTGGTATGGTGGCTCTCAGATATCGCGCTGGCAACCTGCAAATGACACAAAGATTCGAAGTTCGTGATTGTTGAAAATGGAGATTGAATGCTCAATTTATAGATAATTGGAGAGGATTGATTGAAAGGAAGAACAAATTGATCAAGAAGTGGAACTCAGGTGAGCTCACATATTGATTGATAGTTGAACTGTTGATTTGGAGGTGAAACAAAATAGATTGAATAGATTAAATGAGTTAACTGATTGAGAAAAAGCTAACTAAAGGAAGAAAAAGAATGATTGGAGGCTAATTGATTGATGACAAAGAAAGCTTTATTTAGGAAAGGATAACTAGAAGATGAAAATAGAGATTGGAGAGATAAACGATTTAATTAATTAATTGATTGAATTAATTAATCTAGCATGTGCTTGCACTTTGACTTAGATTTTCAATTTAATCTTTGCATGAGATTTATTCAAAGAATTGAATTTATTTTAAATTCAATTTAGTATTTGAATATATTTAGAACTTGACTTTGATTTTTAATTTAATCTTTGCATTCATGCACATGTGATTGAATTTGGAAGAAATTAGAAGAATTTGAAATTAAATGAAATTAGAATTTGGGGATTTGGAAATGGAATTAGAAGAATTAATTTGCTAATTAAATAATTTAAAGAAACTATTTAATTATTTTAGAAATGAAATTTAATTAAATAATAAAGATTATTTAAATTAAAGGATTAAATCACAATTAATTAAATAATTAATATTTAATTAATATTTAGAAAAGGCTTAATGATCAATTGATTAGAGATAGAAATTGAAAATAGAATTTATTTAAATAATAAAGATTATTTAAATTGGGGAATTAATCAGAATTAATTAAATAATAAATATTTAATTAATATTAGAAAATGGTTAAAATGATTAAATAATGATAGAATAAGAAATAAAATAATTAGTAAGATGATGAGGAAATATGAAATTAGAAGAATAAGATTAATTAACTTAATTCAATAATTAAAAACTATTTAACTAATTAGACGAATAATTACTACATGATCAATGAGACATTTTTAGCTGTCTACATTTGCCCCTCTTCGAGACAATTCAGAACGACATTGTTTCAAAGAAAATGAAAAATGCTGCCTCAATATGCGTTGGTACCACTGTATAGTGTAAATATGCCCCCTCAGAAAAGGTGGTCGAAAAATTTGAAAATTGAGACCATATTTTCGATATCAGTATAATGAGCAATTGTGTGAAGTTTCGTGCAATTTCGAGATCATTTGAGTAGCCTACAAGTTGTTTGAAGCTGGCGGGGACCACGGGCATCAGAGTGTCAAAAACCCTTATTTGAGCTACAAATAGAGATTTTAGGTTTTCATTTGCTCATTTGCATTGTGGTAAGTTCTTGGTTTTCTTTGAGTATTTTGTGCTTTCCTTTGAGTATTTGATCATCATGGCTGGCTATAGAGCTCGATTGCATTTGTCTGATTGAGTACGTTCTTATCAAAGACCTCCAGGGACTAGTGGCATGGTATTTTTCTAAATTTTTGCTTGATTTTGTGCTTGTTAACTGTTACACAAGCATGTAAACTGTTACACATTAGCTTTAAATGTACCAAATTCATGCTAAATGTCACGCATCTGCTGGAATTGTTACGCATTAGCTCATATTGTCACGCACTCATGGTAAATGTCATGCATAAGCCTTTATTGTACCACATAAGTGTTAAACGTCACACATAGGTGTAACACATTACGCATTCATTATATATTGAAGTTTTTTGTCCTACGTTTGATAATTTCTTGGGTTTTCATTATCCAATATCTGATATTTTCAACATTTTCTCTGTGTAGGAGAATATTGGAGTGTTATACTACCGACAAAGCAGACCCAGCGGACTTGATCTTCATGTCGATTTAAATGTACCACATTCATGCTAAATGTCATGCATCTGCTGAAATTGTTACGCACTCATGGTAAATGTCACGCATAAGCCTTTATTGCACCACATAAGTGTTAAACGTCACGCATAGGTGTAAAACATTACACATTCATTATATATTGAAGTTTTTTGTCTTGCGTTTGATAATTTCTTGGGTTCTCATTATCCAATATCTGATATTTTCAAGTTCTCATTATCCGATATCTGATATTTTCAACATTTTCTTTGTGTAGGAGAATATTGGAGTGTTATATTGTCGACAGAGTAGACCCAACAAACTTGATCTTCATGCTGATTTAATTGAGGAGGAGGTCGCACATATTTGACATCTTGGATTATATTATGTTTTACATTTGCTAAAGGTTACGGGCAACAAGGCCTTGATTATAGTGCTGATAGAGTGATGGCATTCCGAGACATGTTATTTTCATCTTCCTATTGGAGAGGCATCCATTACCTTAGAGGATGTATGGCGTATACTGTGTATTCCTATTCATGGTGAGAGAGTTGTCTACGATCATGATGATGGCATTGTAAGATTGTGTGCCCTTTCTGAGTGTGAGGTGTAGAAGTTACAGATCAGTGGACCTTATGATATCCCTTGGGCTCACTTGGACTATGATGATATGACTATCATTTTATGCAATATCATAGGTGGTTTGTTGATTCTGGATAGACGAGGTCATGGATTTCTAGGTGGATGGGGTAGAGTGCTCCATGATATGATTATTCATCATCGAGTATATGCTTGGGGTCCGTGTCTCTTAGCCATGGTTTATTATCAGATGCACGACATTGTTTACCTTGGATACCGATCTATCAGTTGTGGTGTGACATTGCTCCAGACTTGGGCATGGGAGAACATATCTATCACTAGACTTGTTATTCATGTTGACTTGCAGCCTGGTGAGCCTTATGCTTATAGGTACACAATTGGTATTAGACATAGGGGTTCAGGTAACACCTTATATTGGCAACATCAGCTTGATATTTTGTAGCATTTCATTTGGAGGCCATATTTAGATTGCCCCGGTTGGGCAGATGATGCACAACACTTGCCTTTCTATAGACAACAAAGATATCTTATTGGCAGGACAATTGAGACTCAGAGGATCATTGAGATTTCTCTTCCAGGATGGGTACTTTGACAGTTTGGGGAGGTATAGGTGACACCTATTGTTACCATGTATTTTGCTCATGTTTCTCGTGAAGTTTCTAACTTGGGTGAATGCATACAGCCACATGTTGTTGCTGTCGATTTTGATTCTCTTTAGCCATTACCTTGGGTTTGGGTGACAGGTCTAGTAGATCCAGGGTCTACTCCAGAGTATGATGCATGGTGGGCCAGACATAGGCATGTTCCACTTACTGGTCCTACTATTCTGATTACAATGTAGAGATACGACATCCTAGACAACGATGGAGGATTGACATGGGGGAGAGAGTTGGAAGAGGAGAGGAGGGTGGAGGAGCTATGGGGAGGAGGAGATGAGGGGGGAGATGAGGGGGGTGGAGGAGCTGAGGGGGGAGATGAGAACGTAGAGATTGGTGGAGACACTGAGTCTATGAGCAGCGGAGATGACGATGATTCTTCAGAGTCATCGAGCAGTGAGAATGGTGATGATGATGATATGCTAGAGCTAGAGGGCATGCCTACTGCAGAGGGTGGAGGAGGATAGGTGGGTGACAGGGAGGATGATGATCCGTAGATTCTCAGAGCATGGATTCAGAGTCTAGAGCATGAGGTTGCTAGACGCGATGTAGAGAAAGAGGCATACCATAGAGACTACGGTGCAATAGAGACCGAGTGGGATCGTCTCCAGAGGAAGAGGGATGAGGCCGTGAGATGGTCACAGATGAGTTAGGTTGCCTATGATTAGCACTTTGCTCCAAGTACTGATGCACGGAGTCATTCTAATAGACTTTATTATGCTGCACAGGAGGCTTTTTATTATCGACATTTTTACTATAACACTGTACCTGAGGGATAGAGAGCTCCTAGCTTTAGTGTGGTCAGAGGTCATTCTAGTTCCAGTAGGACTTCTACATGGAGGACTAGTAGTGGTGGTGTTATGGGTCCACCTCGAAATCTTGGGGCAGGATCTAGTGGGCAGGATCCACTTGCTGACAGAGGTAGTGTTGGTTAAGAGATTGTGATCATGTTATCTGAGCCTTCGGACTTGTTTATGATTAGTGTATTCATACACATTATCATTTGAGTTATATATATATGATATGCAATTTTTATTTTTTTTGGCGGCAATTTATGTTTTGTTTTCCATGTATGTTGAATGATGTTATGAGTTATGCGATGCATGTCTATATGATTTATGAATGCAATGATTTATGCTTTCTATATGATTTTATATGATTTATGAATGATGTTATGATTGCAATGATTTAATGCAATTTAAAACTATATGGATGCACTTTTGTTTTTTGTATGATAATGCCAAAATATTCTTTTAGCTCAGATATACCTTGAAGAATTGTTAGTAAGATGAAAGGAAAGAAGAGATTGATGAAAAAATAATGTTAGAAAAGAATATGATTTAGAAAGAAGATGGGAAATCAACAAACTATCAATAAACAGATGAGATGAGAATGAAATTGAATGAATCACAAACATGTGTCATTTATTTTATTGCATAATATATATTCATCACGGATCCTTATTAGTGAACAATGAAGCTTAACATATCATGGTATAAGGAACCAAGATGCAAAGATATCTCATTGAAGAAATAAACGCATAGCAAACAAGGAGTGAACCCCTCCACTCTAGGAAATATACTAGGGGTCGAGGTATGTGTGGTATTCAATAGCTGCATGCTCCTATCATAGAGACCCACTAGAGAAATTTCCCTAGAACTTCATCGGTTCACACCACAAATAGAAAACAAAGTAAAATATAATGCCCATCATGGCTCCTCTAGTCACTTGTGGACATCCTTGAGTAGAAAAGGAACATGATCTATCGCCAAATGATAAAAGATAAAGACTGACCCGAACAAAATTCAGCAAGTATATTGACCTTGTGCCTTTGTTCTCAGTTGCTTGATGTGATGGTTGATAATGTCTGATCTCAAAAAGTTGTGGACCCCGTTTAAGACTGACCTGTCTAATTTTGAGTGTATCCTCTTCTGTTTAAGACAAGATAATGATCACTTGATATGGATATGATATGATATGATTGATAAGATAGTTTGATTAGTTGTGATGCAGAGCCCTCCTTGTATCCTTCCAAACACTCTAAGATGTATGAAACTGACCCCTCAAGACTTCAATAGAATCCTATCAAGGCAAGGCTCTACAACATTAGTTCAACATCTCACAATCTCCAAGACTCATAATTACTCAAATTGGGTAATTTGCTCCATCATGCACCATGAAGCCTCCAAGGGTTCTTGACCATTACCACACCTATTTTAGGTTAGACATGACTCACATGGAATAGATCAAACATTGGTTTTAAGGATTCAACACCATATCCTATAGCACCTTCGCAATTAAGCCTATTTGCTAGTAGCCCTTTGAAATGGGTAAAGGTACCTTAAGTCCAAAATTTACCAAACACCCTAGAAAAAAATCACAGATTCAAATACCCTTTTATGTATTACACAAATCCTCAAAAGTAAAGGTCAAGGTCTGACAAAGAAAGGGTTGAACCCGGTGAAGGTCAACTATCCTTAAGGGCTAATTAGGCCTCCATTTGTGAAGCAACTATATCCAAATGAAAAAACCATACAAGAACAATCCCATGAGCATGTGGGGAACCATAAACCCTCATGGATTCCAGGGTTACATGCTTGGAATCATCACCATTTTCCTTCTAGGGTAGCTTTGCTGTTTAAGGACTAGGTAGCCACATAGAGATGTCTACCTAGGGTCAGATCAAACACACACCTCCCTTGCTCCTCCTGAAAAATGATTTTGGAATCTTAGAATACATTGGCCAAACTTGCATTTCACCCAATCTTATGAATTTTAGATAGATAAATTACAAGTTATGGCCATGGAGAAGCAAAACCCTAGGTAAACCCTAGTTTTTTGGGTACCTATAGCAAAATTGGAATAACAAGAGAAAAACACATAGTCTAAACCTCAAACCAAATCCAAATCAAAGGTGACTCACTACTCTGACAAAATCACATCATTGGGAAATGAACCCAATCCGTACAATGTTGTACCCCGTGCCAAAACTCCAGAATTGCAGGAAAAACTTAGAATTTCATTAGTTTGCAATCATCAAAACCTTCCACCGTACAGTCTAACCTTGGGAATTGGATCCTCAAGGTGTATATACCTCTCCACAAATTCTCTCAACCAAAAACAAGAGGTTAGATCCTTTGGGGGAGTTCAAACAAACAAAAGTTCAAAAATTGCATAAAAGTTGCTTCTAACAACTTTTAACAAAGTTGTCAAAATGTCATTCCTTGCCTCCTAATGCCTTGGGTTAAGACTAACCCCTCCTAAAAAAACCTAGAAGCACTAAAACCACTAGGATAACTATGTCCTACACACACTTGATCCCCTTTTGTCCAAAATTCCTAATTGGCTTATCAAGATGCCAAAATAGGAGTTTGGCTCACAAGATGGGGTCTTTTATTGCAAACACACAATGCGTGATTGAAACACATGTAAAACATCCTAAGACATGTTTTATTCCTTATCCTTCCTCCTCTGAGTCTGATTGATCAACTTGAAGGGTTTCTCCTGCACCATACTCCCCGAAAGAAGAAATCTCAAATACCCTTGAGATGAGAGCTTGCGGGTCTACACCATGGTCTTTGATCTATTGTTCTATCATCTAGACTGCTTCAAAATTAGGTTGTCCCTTCCAAGCCACCAAATACTCCATATAAACTTTGTTTCTTGTTCTCTTTGCAGCCTTGGTGTCTAAAACCTTATGCAACTTTGGTGGTTCATTTTTGGGAATGTCATGATGTGCCATAACCTGAATTGTTTCTTCTCCTACATCAACACTACATTTGTAAAGAGTTAAGTCACATACATTAAAGATAGGTGAAAAACCAAGATCAGGTGGGAGTTGAAGTTCATAAGCATTTTGGCCACATTTTTTCAAGATTTAACAGGGTCCAATCTTTCTTTGCATAAGCTTTGTATATCTACCTTTTGGAAGTCTTTCCTTCTTCAAGTGAGCCCACACCAAATCTCCCACATCAAACTGGACATCCCTCTTCTTCTTGTCAGCATGAGCTTTATATCTTTCTACAGATTGTTGAAGGTGAGATTTAACTTGGTCATGGATCTCCTTTATGGTGGTAGCAAAGGTTTCCCCATCAGCACTAATGACTTCTCCTTGAGGTAGTTCTCTTAACTCCAACTCACCCCTTGGGTGGATGCCATATACAACCTGGAAGGGTGACTTACCAGTACTTCTATTCATTGTATCATTATAGGAGAATTCTACCTGAGACAATATGCTATCCCATCTCTCTCCAAGTTGTCTAGTCAAACACCTTAGCAGATTTCCCAATGACCTGTTTACAACTTCAGTTTGGCCATCCGTTTGGGGATGGTAAGCTGAGGAGAAGGCTAGATTTGTACCAAGCTTCTTCCAAAGGGTCCTCCAAAAGTGTCCAATAAATTTCACATCCCTATCAGAGACTACGGTCAAAGGAAAACCATGTATCCAGAAAATCTCCTTGAAGAATAAATCTGCAACATAGGAAGCGTCACAAGTGATTTTACATGACAAGAAATG
This sequence comes from Cryptomeria japonica, assembly GCF_030272615.1. Taxonomy (NCBI): domain Eukaryota; kingdom Viridiplantae; phylum Streptophyta; class Pinopsida; order Cupressales; family Cupressaceae; genus Cryptomeria; species Cryptomeria japonica. Next base: position 40,492,132 of record NC_081405.1, on the reverse strand, counting down.
TGCCATTTTACTAAACCTATCCACCACTACAAAAACACTATCATATCCCTTCCTTGTCCTAGGAAATCCTAAAACAAAATCCATACTTATGCTTTCCCATGGTCTTGAAGGAATGGGTAAAGGCTGGTATAGGCCAACATTTGTGGACTTCCCCTTTGCCTTTTGGCATATCACACATGTCTCCACAAATCTCCAGACATCTGTCTATAGTTTGGGCCAAAAGTAGTGCCTCTTCACCAAATATAGTGTCTTGTCAAGGCCAAATTGGCCTACCATTGCTCCACAATATTTCTCCCTGATTATATTTAGTCTCATAGAGCATTTGGGTATGCATAACTGTGCACCCTTAAACAACAATCCATTTTGAATAAAAAATTCAAAGAAATCAACATGAAACCGCTCATCAAATGAAGCACATACCTTATAGATCTCTCCAAAGTCTTCATCATCCTCATACATGGCTTTCAAGGAGTCTATTCCAACACTCTCCAACTAGATATGATTTGTAGTTAGGACTCTTCTGCTCAAAGCATCTATCACCTTATTCTTGACCCCTTTCTTATGCTTAAGAGTGAAAGTGAAGGCTTGTAGGGTCTCCACCCACTTCATATGCCTGTGATTCAAATTTTCTTGGCTATTTATAAAACTAAGGGCTTGATTGTCTATGAAGACTATGAATTCTTTTGGCAGAAAGTAGTGTCTCCACTTATTCAATGATTGTACTAGAGCACACATCTCTAATTCATAGGATGAATACCGTCCTCTTTGCCTCATTTAACTTCTCACTGAAGAAGGAAATAGGCCTTCCTTCCTAACTAAGAACTACCCCAATAGCCATGTGAGTGGCATCACACTCCACTTGGAATATCTTGTTGAAATCAGGTAGGGCAAGGACCGGCTGCTCTGCAACTTTTCTCTTCAATGTTTCAAAGGAGTTATCTACCTCTTCTGTCCAACTGAAACTGCACTTTTGTCTTCCCTTTATGGTATCAAGCATAGGAGCACAAATATGGCTAAAGCCTCTTATAAACTTCCTATAGAATTTGGCTAAGCCATGAAATCTTCTAACGTCATTCATTGTTCTAGGCGTAGGCCAAGACAATATGGAACTCACCTTTTCTTGATCCATTTTCAATTCACCATATGAGATTACAAATCCCAATTAAATGATCTCTTCCTGCATAAAGAAACACTTTTCCAAATTGATCATTAATTTCTCTTCATACAATCTTCTTAGGACCAGGTCTACATGTTTTAGGTACTCTTCTTTGATTTGACTAAAAATTAGAATGTCATCTAGGTAGACTATGACAAATTTTCCTATGAAATCCCTAAAGACTTCATTCATTAACCTCATAAAGGTACTAGGTGCATTAGATAATCCAAAGGGCATGACCTTCCACTCATACGACCCCTCATTTGTTTTAAATGCAGTCTTCCACTCATCTCCCAACCTAATCCTAATCTGATGATAGCCACTTTTCAAGTCAAATTTTGTAAAATATCTAACACCTCCCAAGCAATCTAACAAATGCTCAATCCTAGGCATTGGAAATCTATACCTGATAGTAATTTTGTTGATATCCCTTGATTCGGTGAAAATCCTCCAAGTGCCTTCCTTTTTGGGTGCCAAGACTGTAGGGACTGCACATGGGCTCAAACTTTTGCCAATTAGTCTGGACTCCAACAATTCTTCAACCTAATTTGCCATCTCAACATTTTGATCCATTGTGAGCTTGTATGCTTCTTTATTAGGAAAGGTTGATCCAGGTATAAGATCTATGCAATGGTTTATATCCCTCATGGGAGTTAGTGACCTTGGCATGCCATCAGAGATGACACCCTTGTATTTGTTTAGTAGTTGCTGAACTTTAGGGTCAACCAACCTGAACCTGTCTTCTTTCTTGTCTTCAGACTTATCCACCTTTGTCACTGTTGGACTAGGAATAAGGGCATAACAAACAATGCCTTCATCTTCTATGTTCTTCATGAATTTATTTCCTCCTAACACCAACACCTTGGCCTCCTTTGGTTTGGTTTCCTCTTCACTCTCCATCAAAGGTAACAACTCAATCACTTTACCATCTTTGGTGATGTAATATGTGTTCCTAGCACCATCATGTTGTTCCTTCAAATCAAATTGCCATGGTCTCCCAAATAGGAGATGGAAAGCATCCATCTTTGCAATGTCAAACAACAATCTATCCTTATAGGTTCCAATCTAGAATTCTACCCAAGCCTACTCTTCCACAACAGCTTGCTGACCTTGGGTGAGCCATGAGACCTTGTCGGGGCAAGGGTGAGGTAGTCTCCTCAACTTTAGCTTCTCCACAAGTTCTAGAGACACAAAGTTTTCAGTTGAACTGGAATCTATTAGAACCTTGCATACCTTTCCACCCGCTTTGCAAGTGGTCTTGAATAGAGACTTTCTCTGTGGGGGCTCTTTGTTAGCCATCTTCATGGTAGTTACTGCTCTTCTGATCATCAAAGCTTCACCTCTTTCAGGGTAGCCATAACTATTAGGGGTATTGACACTTTGGTATGTATTTGCACTTGCCACACTTTGGCAATCAACTTCTAGAACCAAGTTACTTCTCCTTTCCCCCATGGAACTAGTAGGCATGTCAGGACATCTGCTGGCCATGTGCCCTTCTTGATTACAGTAATAAAATCTGATTGGACCTCTAACTTGAGACCTTCCAATAAATGGTGATCTTCTTCCTCTGAAGTTACCTCTCTGATTGTATCCTCCATTGTGATTGGAACTACTCTCTCCTTTAGTTCCTTCTTGATTGGTTTCACCTTGGTTTCCAAAACCATTTCCCTTACCTCTAAAAAAATTATTCCACCCCTCTACTATCTTCCTCTTCCTTTATTGTTATGCTCTTGCCTCCTTTTGTTTTTCTCTTCCACCTTGATGGCAAGTTGATGGCATTTACCAACTGTATCCGGGCTAAGGAGGTTTAGTTCTTCTTGAATATTGTACCTTAATCCATTTAGGTACCAGGAAACTTTTTCACTCTCTTCCTCCTTTGTCTTAGACTTCATACATAGCCTTTGGAACTCCTTAATGTAAGAGTTCACATCCATCTCCTTCTGCTTGAGATTCCATCTCCTCTTATGAAGTTGAATTTCATAGTCTTTGGGTACATAGGCCTCCTTTACTAAGGCAACCATCTTCTTCCAAGAAACAATCTTGGCTTTGTTTTCCTTCTCTCTTTCCTCTTGGAAAAAGTTCCACCAAGTTAGGGTGGCTTCCTTCAACTTGGACTTAGCAATCTTCACCTTCTGGTGTCCTGGAATGTCTTCACATTCAAAGAAACTAAATAGGGAGTCTATCCAATCTACCACTACATCTAGTTCCATCTTCCCAGTGAAAGTTGGCAAATCAATCTTTTGCTCCATGGTTCTCCTCTCCATGGATTTGAGGGCATTAAGGAAGTTCCTTTGGTTAGGAGGAATCGCCTCTTCCTCCGACATAGGGATCTCATCCTCATCCCCTTCTTCACCACTACCAGTGCCTCCATCTTCCTTCCCATCTACTCTACCCCTCAACCTCTCAAACTCCTTCTGCGTGGCCTTGTAAACATTGGCATACTCTCTCACAATCTTTGCCAATTCCATGTTGGTGATTGGTCCCCGAGGGACTTCTTCCTCTCCCTCTGCCATTTTCTCAATTTCACTATCTCTTTACCAAAGCCGTTACTAGCTCTGATACCACTTGATGCAGAGCCCTCCTTGTATCCTGCCAAACACTCTAAGATGTATGACACTAACCCCTCAAGACTTCAATAGGATCCTATCAAGGCAAGTCTCTACAACATTAGTTCAACATCTCACAATCTCCAAGACTCATACTTACTCAAATTGGGTAATTTACTCCATCATGCACCATGAAGCCTCCAAGGGTTCTTGACCATTACCACACCTATTTTGGGTCAGACATGACTCACATGGACTAGATCAAACACTGGTTTTAAGGATTCAACACCATATCCTATAGCACCTTCACAATTAAGCCTATTTGCTAGTAGCCCTTTGAAACGGGTAAAGGGACCTTAAGTCCAAACTTTCCAAAACACCCTAGCAAAAAAATCATAGATTCAAATACCCTTTTAGGTCTTACACAATTCCTCAAAAGGAAAGGTCAAGGTCTGACAAAGAAAGGGTTGAACCCAGTGAAGGTCAATTGTCCTAAAGGGCTAATTAGGCCTCCATTTGTGAAGCAACTATATCCAAATGAAAAAACCATACAAGCACAACCCCATGAGAATGTGGGTAACCATAAACCCTCATGGATTCTAGGGTTACATGCCTGGAATCATCACCATTTTCCTTCTAGGGTAGCTTTGTTGTTTAAGGACTAGGTAGCCACATAGAGATGTCTACCTAGGGTCAGATCAAACACACACCTCCCTTTCTCCTCTTGCAAAATGCTTTTGGAATCTTAGAATACATAGACCAAAATTTTATTTCACCCAATCCCATGAATTTTAGATAGATAAATTGCAAGTTATGGCCATGGAGAAGCAAAACCCTACGGAAACCCTGGTTCTCCAAGTACCTGCATCAAAATTGGAATAACAAGAGAAAAACACATAGTCTGAACCTCAAACCAAAGCCAACTCAAAGGTTATTCACTACTCTAACAAAATCACATAATTGGGGAATGATCCCAATCTATACAATGTCATACCTCATGCCAAAACTCCAGAATTGCAAGAAAAACTCATAATTTCATTAGTTTGCAGTCATCAAAACCTTCCTTTGTATAGTCTAACCTTGGGAATTAGATCCTCAAGGTGTATATACCTCTCCACAACTACTCTCAGTCAAAAAAAAGAGGTTAGAGTCATTGGGGGAGTTCACACAAACAAAAATTCAAAAATTGCATAAAAGTTGCTTATGACAACTTTTGACAACTTTTGACAAAGTTGTCAAAATGTCATTCCTCGCCTCCTAATGCCTTGGGTTAAGACTAACCCCTCCTAAAACACCCGAAAAGCACTAAAACCACTAGGATAACTATTTCCTACACACACTTGATCCCATTTTTTCCAAAAGTCCTAATTGGCTTATCAAGATGCCAAAATAGGAGTTTGGCTCACAAGATGGGGTCTTTTATTACAAACACACAATGCATGATTGAAACACATGTAAAACATCCTAAGACATGTTTGATTCCTTATCCTTCCTCCTTTGAGCCTGATTGATCAACTTGAAGGATTGCTCCTGCACCAAGTTGATTGCAGATGTTTGACTGGATAGTCATATCCTTTGTTAACTTCGTGCAAAGCGTTTGCTGGATATCTTCTAGGGTATTTGTTTCTTGCGAGACATTTTATTGCAAGTTTTTTGATTGACTGATTTTTTATTTTTTAGTTCTTTTCCAAGAGCTTTTTCGATGTTTTTGGATTATGTGGATCGATATTTGAATGCTTTTTATTGATTTTTTCAAGACATTTTGCAAATGTTTTTGATTTTTTGAAGCATTTTTCAATGTTTTTGGATTTAATGTTTTTCACTGTTTTTGGATTATAAGTTTTTCACTGTTTTTGGACTTTTAAGTTTTTCACTGTTTTTGGATTTTTAAGTTTTTCACTGTTTTTGGATTTTATGTTTTGTTAGGACATTATATGGATGTTTTTAGTATTTTTTGTTTTTCAATGTTTTGGATTTGATGAAACATGACCTATCATCAATTGATAAGGATAAGACTAAATTGGACAAAATCCAACATCCATATTGGTCTATGTCATTGTTTTGATTGTTTGATGATTGATAGGAATGTCTGGTTTGAGAGAGTGAATAGCCCATGTAAGACCGATCTGTCTAGTTTTGAGTGTACCCTTCCCTGTATAAGACATGTTGATGTTGGATAGAGTTTGATCGATAAATTGATTAACAAGACATTTGATCGGTTTGAATGTAGACTTTGAGAGTTTTTTGTTGTTGATTTAATTTGATGGATGGTCTATGGTTTCTTGCTTTGATTTTTTTATTTTTAAGGGTTTTTTTTAGGGCATTTTATGACTTTTAATATTTTGTGTTTTCCCAATGTTTTTGGTATTTTTTCAGGAGTTTATTTGATTTTTTGAGGACTTTTAATGATTTTTAGGATTTTTTCAGGACTTTATATGATTTTGTTTGGTTTTTTTTTTCAGTTATGCCCCCAGTGTGCATACCTGCATGACATGATGATCTGCAGAATGCATGTGCAGACAATGAATTTTTGGTATGACCTATGTTAATGCAATATGCATGATGAAGATGCATTTCCTATTCAAACAAGGATGACTGTGTTTGTTTAACATTTTGTAATACACCAATTGAATTGGAGGTACAAGAAATTTCATAGATAAGCGGTCAATTGATCCTTAAGGTCCCTTGGAATATCCAAATTAACACACTTTGTGACTAGGATTTACAAATGGAGATGGGGAAAACTTCCCCATTGGTTCTTGAAACTTTGATCTTCTTTTTCCCATGTGTGTGCAAATGAGTTAATTCCTACTCTTATGTTCACTAAAGAGCCTTAGCATCCTATATGACTAGCTAGATGGATTATCCTAACTTCAAAAGCATCTCGAATAGAGCCTCGTTGCCAGCAAGCTTTTAGAGCTCCGACGAGGTTATAGACTGTAATTTCTCAAATATTGCTCCATTGCCAGCAAGCGTTCATATCCCAGATGGAGTTACTTGCATGTTCCCATAGTCAATATTTTTGTCACACTTTGTATGCGTGATATTTCAGTAATATATCATTGCTCTTTTGCCTTGAGATGAATATTTGACATAGCTCTTTTTTTCCCTTTTTTTTTCTTTCCTTGACTTGTAAGTAATGAAACCTACTTGGGTGTGACAATTACAGTGGCACTGAAGTAGAATTTTAGATTTTTCACTAGTCATATGATCAACTAGGTGTCTAGAATGAATTAGATATTTTATTAACTTGTTTGAGATATAGCAATTGATAGATTTTGGGTTAACAAGTCTCAAATAGTGAAATCACTACCCAACCATAAGTAAAGCGTCATCACAGGGTAATGTTGAAAATGAATGACCTTAGGACCTCAAAGACTTCATGTCTGAATATCTAAGAAAGGAGATGACCCTTGTTTCTCGTGAATGCAAATAGATGACCAACCTGGACAGTTGCCTTGTTTTATTGATGCTACTTTATGCCAATGCAGAAACTTATGCTATAAAAATTGTGAATATGATGTGTTTGAAAAAGAAACTATATGTGATGTAGTGCTTTAAATAAAATGATATGCAATGCAGAAATTAAAACCTAAACTAATCCAACCCTTAGGTATAATATCGTTTAAGGTGCATGTTGTTCATGGGGTTAGAGAGTTTTGTGTAGGTAGTTCATTGGTCTTTGTTTGAAGAGTCAGATAAAGAAGTCTTTTCCAATAGGATATAAGGACTCAACTAAGTGTTTTTTCTCAGCATCTCCAATGTTGATTTACCTAGTTTTTGGATTTTGTGGATCATTAGAGGGAAATTCAACTCTGGAACCCATGAATTCAGCTATAGCCTTATCATTTTTAAAGAAATCCAACTGTGGTAGATTCTCTTGCCCCTAGTCTTTCAAGTGTGGGTATATGAGGCAAATAGATTCTAGTTCTGAATTTGTGACATGAGCGGGTGTTATGTTTTTTTTTATTGATGCACTGGAAGAGGATGATGAAGTCAACCAGGTGTTGATCTCATTAGTGGGTATTATGCTTGTTTTTGTCACTACATTAGCATTTGATGATGGCACACATACAATTGTTGACAAGTTGCTGTATGTAGTATGATCTAGATTGGTGATTTCATCGATAAGGGATTCATGAACAACTTGTGTAGAGGGATCGCGATCATGAGGGCGACTAGGAGAAATGGTAAGTTCATTTGAGAGGGAATCTTGTGAAGAACATGGAGGATTATGACATGGAGATGAAGGGATGGAGGGACCTTGATCAGGATTTATAGAAATAATGGGATCTTGTTTAGGACATGAAGGTAAAGGTATGCTTTGATCTTGGCTTAGAAAGGGATTATTATGAAGGATAGAAGGGATGTCTCGATCTTTCTTAGGAGGTGGATGTTGAATGGGACTTGAAAGGACACCTTTCTCTTGAGACAAAAGGGTATCATTATGAATGGAATAGAAAAGAGTGAGGGGATCACCATAAGATTCTTGGTTGGTGGGATCTTGATCAAAAATTGGGTAGGATGGAAGTGCTTGTTCTTGATCTTTATTTGTTTCAGGACTCATTTCTTCTAATTTTGGATCATCCTATTGACTCAGGGAAGAAGTTTGGATATGCATGGGAGATTCTTGGAATGTTTCAACTCATTGGCCTGATGAGGAAGGATTTTGAATGAGATCCTTTGAATCATGACTTGAATTAGATTGGATTTGAACGATGGATAGCCCTTGGGAGGTTGTGTTATTAGATGGAGATGGCATGGATTGGTCTTGTGTGACTGTAGGGGATGATGAAATGGTGGATAGATATGGTTGATTTAGGCTTTGGTTGAAAGTGATTTGATTTTGGTTGAAAAGAGTATGATTTTGGGTGAAAGAGGTTTGATTTTGGTTGAATGAATTTTGATTTGGACTTTGGTTGAAAGGGTTTTTATTTTGGTTGAAAAAGGTTTGAATGTTGGATTGATGTGAATTTTGATTTGGACTTTGGTTGAAAGGGGTGTGATTTTGGTTGAACAAGGTTTGAATGTTGGGTTGGTGTGAATTTGGATTTGGATTTTGGTTGAAGGGGTTTGATTGTTGGGTTGATGTGAATTTTGTTTTGGATTTTGGTTGAAAGGGTTTTGATTTTGGTTGAAAGAGGTACTTTGAATGTTGGGTTGATGTGATTGGTATGATTGATATAGTGGGTTGAAAGAAAAAGAAGGTTTACATGACTCTAATGTTGGTTGAACTGAGGTAGGAACAATTTGTTGAAGAATGAAGGTTGGCATGTTTGAATGGTCTCACAAGAAGAAGAAGGTTGGCCTAATACTAATTCCCTCATGGTCATCACTTCTCATCATTTTTTCTAACCAACCCCTATGGCTGTTAGGACTAGTCATGTCTATCATTTGTTGTTGCAAAGTCTTGATCTGTTGAGCTAAGGTTTCTATGGATGGCAATAGAATAGGAATGGAAGGGATGAATTCTCCACCTTCCATATGAAATGTATAATGCCAATCCATGATGTTTTCTTGATTGGTTTGGACCTAGGATCACAACATGTAAGATGTTTTCTCCATTTCTCTGAATGTGACAATTTTTTATTTGTTGAACTTGACAAACTTGTTTGAGTTGAGGTTGAGTTTGATTGATCCTCTAATTGTGATTTGGATGTTTGGGGTATGAATTTCTAGGATGATTATGCAAATGATGATGTACTAAGACAGACGTATATGAGGTCTAGACAAGGACTTAAATCTAAGGACGTATATGAGGACGATAATGAGGATGTAAATAGAAACTATGCAACTTCTAAGGATGATAATAAGGAGGTAAATGAGGACTATGAGGACTATGCAAGGACTTAAGATGATAATAAGGACATAAATGAGGACTATGCAAGGACTAAGGATGATAATAAGGATGTAAATGAGGACTATGCAAGGATTAAGGATGATAATAAGGATGTAAATGAGGACTATGCAAGGACTACCTATGGTCACAAGTATGTAAAACCTTAAGTTTGCAGGACTGTCTCACGTTTCAAAATTGACTTTGTTTCCAGTAATTTTGTGTGTAGCATAAGTTTGTTGTTTTCCAAGTCTGAGAATAATTGTTTTGAGGTAGATATAGCTGACTGAACTAGTTTTCAAACAAACTCTAAGAATTCAGAGATACGTAGGATAGGACCTGAAATAGCCCAAATAACTAACTTAATAGTGGTCTGATACAACAATACATAAAAAGGCACATAATATAATCTTAGGCTAGAAAGTGGACACCATTCAATGAGGCCCCCGCAACAAAATACCAAAACAAGATGGATAGATAGAGAGTTTGGCAGCACTGGCTCCACTCCATGACACACACTTCTCGGGAATGCTAGTCTCTCTTACCCTGAAGATTCGAAGATCTTATCTCCGAGGAATTTCTGTCTCATAATACAAGGTACATGAGGGGTATCTATGGGGTACGATCTACACTCCTGGAATCACTGAATGTAGGATTTGGGATACTAAGTTGGTTCTTATTGTAAAATTTTGAGGGGTCCCGATCTAACGACGGGTTCTCAGAGAAAGACACTTAAGACTTTAGTTGAACTTATCAGTGCAGGGAAGGCCCCCACATACGTCGAATTCACTCAACACTCTAGCTGCCTAACCAGTATATTTATATAGTGGCTCAAAAAACCCACTTGAGAGTATGTTGGGAGAGATGATATCCCCAATGCATCCCAATTCGAAGTACCTCTGTGGGGTGATGAAATCCCCAGTCAAAGATACCCCTCTCTACTTGAAATAAAATAAAATAGAGCGTTGTTGTCACCTTCTCCCTTTCTCCCGAGACCCCGAAGGTGGGTGGAAAGGTAGTTAATGCAACAGTAGGTCCACCCCAAACATGATAAAAGTTATTTCCTTTAAGAAAATCAAATGTGAGTTAATCTATGTGCAGCCTGATTCATGTTCATTTTAAAGCCCAAATTGAGGTGTTGAATATGCATGTGCATGTCAATTTTAAACACCAAACTGAAATGTGAAGACATGCATTTAAATTTTAACCATTGTTAATTTTAAGCCCAAAGTGAAGTGTTGCACATGCATGTCCATTTTAAACCATTGTTAATTTTAAGCCCAAACTGAAGTGTTACACATGCATGTCCATTTTAAACCATTGTTAATTTTAAGCCCAAATTGAAGTGTTACACATGCATGTCCATTTTAAACCATTGTCAATTTTAAGCCTGAAAAATGAAGTGTGAGAGCATGAGTGTTTATGATCTAATATTAATCTGATCCTATCTGTAAATTCACCACAGGCTGCAAATAGATGATTAGTAACCAAATAAAATCCACAGAAAACATAAAACTCAATTATGACAGAAATGAATGTGTGACCCTGCATAGGCGATTGCGTTATTCTGTCATAGCGACTATGTGATCTTGACAGAGCAATTGTGTGATCCACAGGCAGACAACAACAACAACAAAAAAATGAAGCTAATTTTGATCAGAAACTTGCAAAACAGATTGTGAGGCTCTAGCAAGGTCTCTCATCATCCATTCAATGTTAATCAAACCATATCTCACCCTATATGAGAGAACTAAGCTATTGTATATGTCGATGGCTGGTTGGTCTTCTAGATCTTGTATGTTATTTTCCGCTTTGAGAATTTGTTGATGGCATCTGGATTGTCTTCTTTTCTCCTTTGTCCTCCTGGCACCTGAAATTCTGAATTGTACCTTACGTGCCATAAACTGTCATAACAAAAACATGCAATAAAAATAATTTGTTTCCAGATTTACCCAATTTCTTGCAAAATTGCACAGATCAAAGAACAGAAAAGAAATAAGAACAAAAATAACATAACAACAATATTCCTAACGAATGCGTAATAATGTCAGAGCAATTGCATGATCCTGTGTAGGCGATTGCATAATCCTGTAAGGGCATTTGCATGATGGGTTCTGCATGAATGTGTAACCCTGTATGCTCGATTGTGTAGCCCTGTCTATGCGATTGCATGATTATGCAAATGTGATTGTGTGACAAATAGATATGCTTTGAAATCCATGCAAAACTTGCAAAAAAAGAAAAAAATCCGTACGATCTGCAAAAATAACATAGAAAATACAAAAGGTTAATTAGCTCTGATTCGCGTCAGGTTCACCAAAATGTGTTATGCTCAAATTCATCATTGCTAAATAGGAAATAAGGAAAATCATGAACCCCTTAACTATCTAAGCAATTTGAACACAAATCAATGAAATAATACAATTAAGAAATAAGAATGTAAAATATGTTAACCAAAATTCCCTATTCCATGATCGTATATGACTTCCATTGTTCTTCTCCTCTTTGTGGTATGGTGGCTCTCAGATATCGTGATGGCAACCTGCAAATGACACAAAGATTCGAAGTTCGTGATTGTTGAAAATGGAGATTGAATGCTCAATTTATAGATAATTGGAGAGGATTGATTGAAAGGTAGAACAGATTGATCAAGAGGTGGAACTCAGGTGAGCTCACATATTGATTGATAGTTGAACTGCTGATTTGGAGGTGAAACATAATAGATTGAATAGATTAAGTGAGTTAACTGAAGGAAGAAAAAGAATGATTGGAGGATAATTGATTGATTGAAACAAGCCCCTAGAGCCTGGTATGCTAGATTGGATAAGTACTTGTTGAAATTGGGATTTAATAAACAGACTACTGATAGTAATCTATATTTTAAGTTTGAGAATGATAACATTTTGATTTTTGAAGTCTTTGTTGATGATATTATCTTTAGAGGTGACGCTAACTTAAGCATGAAGTTTGTCGGTGATATGCAGAAGGAATTTGAGATGTCTATGATAGGAGAGATGAAATTTTTCATAGGTTTGTAGATTTCATAGACTGGAAAATGTATTTTTATATCTCAAACTAAATATATGAAGGAATTGTTGAATAAGTTTGGGCTAGATGACTCCAAACCAGTTGGAACTCCTATGGTGACTGGCTACAAATTGTCTAAGAATGATGATTCTCTTAAAGCTAATCAGAGCTTGTACAGATCTATGGTTGGTGGACTACTATATCTTACTCGGACTAGACTAGACATTATGCATGTTGTGTGAATGTCTACTAGATATCAAGCTAATCCGAAAGAGAGTCATGTCATTGTTGTAAAGAGAATATTCAGATAGTTGAAGGGAACTGTGGATTATGGTTTGTGGTATCTGAGGAATGATGATTTCATATTATGTGCTTACACTGATGTTGATTGGGCTGGTGATGTTGATGACCAGAAGAGTACATCTGGTGGTGCTTTCTTTTTGGGTAAGAAATTGGTCTCATGGGCTAGTAAGAAACATGATTCAGTGTCCTTATCTACTGTTGAAGCTGAGTACATTGTTGTTGCTGGTAGCTGAACTCAGGTGGTCTAGATGAAGCAAATGTTGAAGGATATTAGAGTTCTCTCTGACGAGCCTACTATCATATTCTGTGATAATTCCAATTCGTCAAAGAATTTGGCGCAACATTCAAAAACTAAACATTTGTCAATCAAATATCACTACTTGAGAGAAAAAGTCAGTGAAGAGGAAGTGAAGCTGGAATATGTGTCTACAAAGGAACAAATTGCTGATATTTTCACTAAGCCTTTTCCTACAGATGCATTTATCTATTTGAGAGACAAGTTAGGGATATCCACCCCTCTTGATGAGAACTAGATGCATTATGTTGCATCAATCCGATGGAATTCATAGTCTTATTCCTTTATCTAGATTGATGAGTTGGTGTTTCTCCTTTGGTGTAGTCTAGTTATGTATTTTATGGGAGAGATTCATGATCTATATTCTAAAGGAGTGAGTTTGGTTTTCTATTTTGAGATCTTTAGAATTGTTGTCAAAGGGGGAGAGAAACATGTGAAAAACCCTTTTATCGGCATGATCTTAGGGGGAGTTTATTGGAATTATTTTCTTTCTTTGCATTGATTTTTTTCACATTCATATGTTGCCATCAATGCCAAAGGGGGAGACTGTTGGACATTGTTGCTGCTAGGATATATTGTTGTCATTGATGTCAACATATTCCTGCTCCAGTGATTGCAGATTGGTTTATTGGGATCATGTTTTGGGTGTAAGGAGTATTTAGACTATCACTATATTCTTTTATATTGGTTTTGGTGATCTGGGAAGCTTAATCGATCATATCATATGATCCGGTTTTGCAATTTTTTTTTTTTGATAAGTGCTTTGCAGAGTTCAGTATTTCCTTTGGTATATTCCAATGTGATCAGATCTTGAGCTAAGTCTTTGGGAGACTATTTGGTATGGTCTTGTGTATCTTCATTTTAGATGGTTCGTGATTTGGTGCTCCGCAAGTTATCTTTCTTCGTGACAGTTGGTGTTGTTTGAGTGTTCTTGAGTTTTAGATGTTGATCAATGAAGATTTGATAAGTGGTGTTGATGCTACTAATGATTCTAACATGCTTGTTGGTCTTTCCTAATTGCGTCCTATTTTTCCTGATGATCCACATTGATTGTTGTGCAAGTTTTTGGTGATTTTGTTGAACCGGTGATGTTCTTCGAGGGTATTAAGGGTCATGATAGAGATGTCAAAGTTTTTGATATGTAGTTCAATGTCTAAAAGAATACTCTCATCAGAATGATCTCTCACAAGTAGCTCTTGATCGTCCTCGATTAAGTCCAAGTCAATCAAATGTGACTCTAATTCAAGTGGGCTAGTTCCTAACATTTGCCTCACATACGTATGAACCACATCGACACCTACATCTTCTTCAAAGCAAGTTTCTTCCACTGATTGTTCAGAATGGTAGGAATCTAATCTGCAGATTTGTTCATATAGCGTTTGATTTGTTTCTTCTATTTTTCTTACTATATCTTTTCTTCTTTCATATTCAGCTTCCTCTGGGCTGATATTGAGTTTTGTCAACCTTTCTATCAGCTCTCCTTGATTTATACCAACTTCTTGTTTGTTTTGATTAGGAGTTAAAGCTTCTTGGAAGGTGTCTTTAGTTTTTTTTTCTTGTTGATTAGAAACTTGCTTCTGTTTCCATTTCATGTTTGTTTGTGCTTGTTGTTTGGCAGTTGTTCTTGTTTGTTTTCATATTCATCTTGTTGTTGGCCAGAAGGTGTTTCCTCTTGTAGAGTAACTTGTCCATATCCTAAACCGGATTTCTCTATAGCCTGCTAAGTGTGAGGTTGGATAGGTTCTGAGATACCTTCTTTTCATTTTCCTACAGGACTTGTTCCAGTGTATCCCATTTTGTGAAGGATGTTAAATCCTTTTCCATATTTTTCTATAGGTATTCTAACATTGTTGATCTTTTGTTGGACTTCTTCATCCTTATATAGCCATTGTAGCACATCTTTATCTTTTGTTTCCTCTGATAAGGTCCCACCACTAACAAATGCTCCATCAGATATTGGAAGATATTTCACAATTGGTTGTTGTTTCGAGTTTGATGGTTTTCCATAAGATTTAGGAGAAAGTGGTAATTGTGATATGAAATATTCTCCATTCCCTCGATCTCTTAGCTGCATTTGTTTCTCCATACTTGACAAAATTGAGGCAAATGATTTTTTTTGGATTGCGTGTTTGAAGATGATGCCTCTCTATTATGAAGAACAATGACCTCCTAAGATGGTTTTAGATTACTATAGTACTGAAATTGATTTGAATTTGTTGAGTTTGTGATTTCCTACCCATTGTGGGGAAATTTAAGGCACTAATGATATGTTGATGGAATAGCTTGTATGTCATGTATGCAAGGTCTTCCCAAGAGTATGTTGTATGATAGATCCAAGTATCAAACTTGGCATGCTGTGTCTTTCTACAAAGGTCCCACTCTGATGGGTAATATCAAAATTCCTTTAGAGGAACGCTCTTCTTCATCATATGCTTTGATTGTTATCTTTTTTGGGGGATCCACTGCCTCTTCAGAATAACCTAGAGCATGGACAACACTCAATGAGAAAATGTTTAAGCCAACTCCCCCATCTATTAAGACACGTTTAACGTGTGTCTTGTGAATGAGGACTTCAATATGCAATAGAGCGTTATGGGGATGTTTCAAGGACATGTCATCTTCTTTGGTAAATGATAAGCAATGAGGGGTTGTGAGATGTCCCACCATGGTTTGGAATTGATCTATATCAAGATCTTTGGACACTATCATATCTACTAATGCTCTTTCAATAATTTCTTTGTGTGCAAGTGAAATCTTTAAAAGTTATAAGATGGATATTTGTGTGGGAGTTTTTTGTAATTGATCCACTAGACTATATTGTTTTGCAATGGATGATGTGTTAGTTGTAGGACCTAGAAAAACAACTTTTTCTTTGCTTCTAGTGATAGCATGAGTGGGTTCTTGATGTTGTTTCTCTTTAACCACAATCACATTTACCACATTGTCATACACATGAGCATAGTTCACATTTGTTTTACCTGTACCATTATGTGTTGCTGATGATTCACCCTTCTCATAGTTTGGAAGTGGAGTTTTGAAAGTTGTATGAGATTCATTTGTCGTATGTTCATCCACAGTTATTACTCCGTTATCAATCAAATCTTGGATGACATGTTTCAATCGCTGACAATTATCCGTGTGATGTCCCTTGTTTTGATCAAAATCGCAATAATGGTTGTCATTCCACCAAGATGGTTTCACTTGAGGTTCAAAGTTCCTTCTAGAAAAGTAATCAATTTGTTTGCGAGAAGCATCTTTAATGCGGACCCCAGTGGTTCACTGATATTTGTAAATTTCCTTCGAAAGAAATTGTTGAAAGTTGATTTTTGGTGATTGTTGTTTTGTTGAGCTGCTACTGAGTGACTGGATAAATTGAAAACCGGTTGCTTTTGTTTTACATTGTTGTTATCCACTATCCCATCATTGATGACATTTCAATTTCTATTCCAAAATTTAGGCTTATCATTGTTGTTGTTGTTATTATTGTTGTTAAGAGGATTAACTCCTTTGTATAGCTTCAACTCACCCTTCTTTACCGTAGCTTCTTCCATTCTGATTCCATTATCAATCATCTTTTCAAAATTTTGATGGAATTGCATTTTTATATGATAGCTCATTTGTCTGTTTAGGTTATTGATGAATATGTCTATTTTCTCATATTTTGGTACTGTTAGAGGATATCGTGAAGATAACCGTTTCCATCTCTATAGAAATATCATGAAAAGTTCTCCACTGTTTTGTTTAGTATTACATAGGTCTAGCATTGTGACCTCATGTTGAATGTTTTAAGAGTATTGTGAAACAAAATTATCCACCAATTCTATGAATGATCTAATTCTAGGTGGAAGTTTGGAGAACCATTCCATAGCTAGTCCACTTAAACTCTTTGGAAATAATCGCATCAGGTATGTATCCTCATGTGCAAACTCCATACTCATTGTACAAAATTCTCGTATATGATCCTAGGGATCAGTGCTTCCATTATATTTATCATATCTAGGAGTTTCACAACCTATAGGAAATGGTATCATGTTTAGATTTTTGTCGAATGGGTACGAACAAATTTCTTGAAGCGGGCATCTTCTAACAGTTCCTCTCTGCATATCTTGAATTTGTGTTTGCAGCATTTGTATTTGTTGTGTAAGAGTTGTGATAGGATTATCAACATGATTATTCTTGTATAACCATGAGTTTGTGTTCTAGTATGATCTTGATCTCTTCTTGTATCATCTCAACTCTTTCTTGTGTCCTCATTAGTTTTAGCTTTATTGAGAATTTCTACATCATCCCTTTTAGGAACAAAAGTTTCCTCATTGGTTCTTGCGCTGTCAGGAATTGATGTGTCATCCTTTTTGTGACCGAAAATATCCTCATGTTGTTCGTTATCATGGAAAGGGTCACTTCTCTTTTGTCCTAAATTGCTCATATCGAAATCTTGGGGGAGTGTAGCACCAGATTTTGCTAACATAAGGAAAAAAATTTCTTTTTCTCCCTCCAATATTTTCTCCATAATTTATCAAATTTAGGATCTTTTTTAATTTCTATGATATGTTGATCAATTACCTCTTCTTCTTGTATTTCATTTTCATGTTCCATGTTCTTATAATCTTCATTTATTTCAAATGTTTCAAATTTTCATTTATGTGATCTTTTGTCTCTGTGCTCTAGTTAAAACAGGCATACACGTGTGTTGAGTATTGTGCAAGGATTCAATTGTCTAGAAGGTATTTTGATAAGTGGCCAACCGTCAATGTAGATATGATAGAGTGATATGACACAAAAAGATAAGTCAAGTATTTATAAATTTGTAAGTTTTTCGATCTTCGGTTTGGAGTGCAATGATGATGATTTTGATAAAAACCAAGTCCAATAGGAATGATATATCCTACGATGTGGGACAAGGTTATCCTGACCAAACGTTGTAGTTCTGTGATAGAGGATGATAGATCTTGATGAGAAACTATGTTTTGAGTGATCATTTTATCAAAGATGGTGATAATACACTTTGAGATGTTAGATCTTGAAGTTGTTGAAGGTGAATACTTGAAAAACTTGGGGTGTCTAGTTCTAGAATCCGATTTGATAGAAGATAACTTGACCAAGCGAACCAAGAAGACAACCTAATCACAAAATGACAGATATAAGGTGTTTATTCTCACTGTAAATTGACCAAGAAAACATGACAAAACTGAAAAAGACATGCAAGAAGACATCTCTAGACTGATAGAGACAAAAATTTGTACGACAGTTTATACAGTCCCAGATGACAATTTAGACAAATCCATACGATAAAATAGAAATCTCACGTGACAAAGACCTAATCTCGTATGACACTTCCCACAAAACTTCTTGGGGCTTCTTGGGGACTTGCCTTAGTCAAATCCATGTTTTGGTGTTTCCACCTCCACAAACAGCCAAATAGATTGATAGAATAAAAGATAAATGCAAGATACAATAACTGATAAATGATAGAAGAGGGATGTGATAAATCCCAAGATGCCCAAAGACAAGATAAATAGATAGATATTACCAAAGAGGCTTGAGAAAGCCAAGAGAGTTGCAAGAGATATTGTGAGAGCTTGAGAGTGTTGTAGAAAACTAGGAATTGTTGTTGTCATGCATGTAAAGTAGGATACCTGCAGCTGCAACACAAACACTCAATAGATCATTATAAGCATGGTTAGAAAATTGAAATCAAACTAAAGATAAACCATGACAAAATGACCTATCGTCTTCTAAGAGGTGCGAGTATGAATTTGTTCTTAGAGCTAGATGAGCAATCCCAGTGACTTGACTATACCTAGATGGAGGATTTAAAAGCATATGATATGCAAGCTAGATGAGTGTATGATTATGATAGATTGATCCAAGAAGCTAATTAAGTTAATGATATGCATGACTAAGCTAAATGAGAGATGAATTATGTTAGAATATGACCAAATTAAGATAGATCTAAGATGCAAAACATGATAGCAATGCTAAACTAGAATGCTAGAAATGATATGCCTATAATAACAATGCTCTAAAATGATGTGAGATAGATGTACCTATAATAACAATGCATAAGATGAAAATGGGATGGGATCCTTTGTGCTCCTAAATTGGGATATTTATAGGATCTCCAAGGCTAGGGTTGAGGTGGCAGGAATCAATGGTTAAGATTGAGTCTAAAGATATCAAGGGTCAAATTGGAGGCGGTTGGAGAAGAGGTTGGAGGGAGGTACACTTGTCATCTCTATGGTGACAAGTGTCAAGGAGCCTTGCTCATAAGAGGGAAAGTATCCAAGGGAGGAGACATGTGGCATAAGTGCCATCTGTCTCAAGGGGAGAATATCCACACCATAGGAGGTTAGGATAAGGAGGTTAGGATGTGCAAGATAGGATAGGATTAGTTAAACCCAGGATTAGGTGGAATGGGTTAGGCTAGGAGATGGTTAGGTTAGGTGGTTAGAAGTTAGGAGGCATGTGGGTAATTTGAATTTTAAAATTCAAATAATAGGAAAAGGCTAATTAACTTTCAACAACTCATAAATTAATTTTTTTAATTAATTAGGGGATTAGAAGAACGAATTAAATGGGGGAGGATTAATTAATTCAGATTAATTAATCAAAGGGGATTATTGAAATGAACCTATTAAATAAATCCTTAGATTTATTAATAAGTAGATGAATGGGGGAATTTAATCAAAATTCTATTGAATTCAATTAAATTGGGAAGGGGGATTAATTAAATAATTACTTATTTAATTAATTATCTTCAGACCATTTTTAGGTGTATACAGTTGTAGCAAGAGAAAGAACAAGAGAAAGTTGTGAGAGACAAGAGAGGGACCAAGAGAGTGTAAGAGATTCTAAGAGAGGTTGAATAACCAAGAGAGATTGAATGGAGAGAGGAGAGATTTAAAATGAGAGAAGATGAGGGAAAATAGGGCTAGCAAGCCATTTAGAGGATTCCGAGCCGTTTCCATCGACCACGATAGATGACAAGTGGAAAGGCGCACTTAGAATTGACATTCAAACATTGAGATGTCACGAGACGAATGCGTGACACACGGACGTTCGCGCATCGCGCTAAATGAATCACGCTAAAAAATAACAGGAGATAAGGGAGACAAGTGGCTAACATTACTGATGCCACGAGGGAGTTGCTAAAAAGGGGGTCTTGAGCATCCTGAGAGGGAAAGGGATGATGCAAGGGTTGAAGTGAGCCTACTTAGGTAGTAGGAGAATTGACACCAAAGTGATTACAAAATATGTAGGTTAAATTACAAAGAGGTATGCAATTTTCAACACTACACCCCACAAGGTTCATTGGCAGTTGACTTGGCAGGTTTACGGGTTGACAGTATGAAGGAGCTTGTCTTAAAAGGCTTACCACTATCCTATGATCCTTGATACTCAATTCACAGGATGTGTAGCAGGGCAGTGATAAGAGGGGAAATCTCAAATACATGACCCCATAGTCCCACAAGAGACTTTATGATGTCATGTCAGATATATGCGAGTTGGTGGTAAGGAAGATATATACTACTACAATCCCACAGAGTTGATATTATTAAATAAAACTATCCTTGTGTTGTTGCGATGAGAACTGCAACCCCACAAAAAAGAAATATTACCTAGACAACCAAGTGGTGGTGTTGCGGTAAACATAAAAAGGTGGTGGAAATCCTTAATGATATTAATTTTGAAATGATATTTCAACTTTGAACTGAGTGAGTGTGGGTAATTGATCAAGTGATATTTATAGTATCTTAAATTTATAAATCTCATTCATTTAGCCTCTTTACATTTGCGACAGAGATTACTAGAGCTCTTGAAGAATGGGAGAGGGTAGCAAGTCAGGATGGAATTTGGTAACAATTAAGTAATGTGTGCTACTATTTGTTTAGCTCAGAATTTGAATTGCATTATTGAATTTGTTAAATAGGAGTTGCAAGGAGAAATAATTCTACCATATGTCTTTTAAAGTTGATAGCTCCAAATAAAAGGGTGAAAAGGCCATTTCAAAAGTCTCTATTAGATATTTTTCCACAGTCGGAAGATACAAGGTCTACAAAAGTTTTCAGAGATAGTCTACAGGGTTGTAGGGATGCCCTAATTCCCATGGTTGAGTGGGATTTATTTTGGTACTTTTATGATAAACGAGATGGGAAGGTTCCAATGTCAAACCCATTGACCTTGGACCTAGACAAGTTAATTATACCAAATGTGTCTGTGGATGTCGAGTTGATTCAAGTGTTGGCAGAGTATTATCATCTTGTTACTAGGACTATTAGAATTCCTAGTGGAAGTCCTTTGTTAGTTGTGACGAGGTCATCCATTGTGGATTATTTTATGTTGAACAAGTAGGTCATAATGAAGCTAGAGCTAGCAAATATTGAAGAAGACTATGTCAGGTTGAGGAAAACCTATAGGAGAGATGAGCTCCCGCTATACCAAAAACAGGGTTTCAATAACAAGACTATGGAAATTGTAGGAAATGAGCTATTTGTTGTGGATGAGTTTTAGGTTTATTTTCAAAGGACATATTTTTCCTTATGTCAAATATTAGGAGAAGATGCAAAAGATAAAATGTCAGTTACCTTGATGTATATGCCCATGAGAGCACAAAATTTTGAATTGAATCTTGAATTTGACTTTGCCCTAGAAAGGAGAATTCATGAGTAGTTTGTTGCAATGAAAGAGAAGAAGGGGTCATGTGACTTCCAACACTACTCGGTGATATTTCATTTGACTTTGTATCGAAATAAGCAACCTATAGAATAGAAATAGAAATTGGGAATTGTGGACAATATATGAAACAAAATGCTCGTTAAGATGTGGTGTTATGTTTGGGACAAAAGATGTAAAAATAATGATTACAAAACATTCCATGATGTGTTTGTTGTCTCAGTAATGTGTTCTTTGAACCACCCTGTTAATAGATTATCACTTAAGATTATGAAATTAATAAGGCCCTTAGCTATGAAACCTGAAGTAGGACTTATCCATAACTTTGGTGATTGGTTTGATATGACTGAGTATACCTTGATTAGGGTCTATGGATGTCCACAGGCTCCTCATGAATTATCATTGTTTGTATCTGATAGAATAGCATTCTTGGAAATTATGTGGCAAATGATGTGGATGGAGGAGGTAATGGAGAGGCAAAAAAAGGGGAACTTTCTATCTCATGTTGCTAGGTATGTTAGATTCTCTATTGGATCTAATGTCCTTGAGGAATTGCAAGGATACATAAAAAAAAATTACTCTTTGAAATTGGGCCACAAGAGATTATGTACCTTGAAGGTCACATTAATTTTGTCAAAAGGAAAATATTAACCAGTATAGGGGTTACTCATGAAGTGTTACTTGATGAAGATGTGATCAAGAATTGTGTTACCTTTGATGATATTTTTTAGAGGAGAAGAAAGTGGAATATTTTAATAAAATTAGAGGATAAGAAAAGGAAAAAAGATCCAAGTTTCCCAAGATTTTTCACAAAGGAAAAGGACATCCTTAAAAGGACTGATTTGTATCTTAATAACTTTGAAAGGTTGTATGGAAAATTGGTAGGTAGTGACCCATCACCCAAATCAACAAAGTTGCTTATGAAGAAACCCATGATGTTCCCGGTGTTTTATCTGTTCAAGAATATTCACCTATTCCACCTCCATTGAAAAAACAAAAGAGAGATGATATTGTGCCCTTGGCTTCATATGATGACACCAAAGGGGTAGGTGATACAAATTATTTCATTAATGCTTTGAAAGCTTTAAAAGGTGATGAGGGAGTCGATCAACCCCAAGGATCACCCCCAAGATATGAGGAGGAAGCTCGTGGACATGGGGCTTAAACTGAGGCAAAAGTGTTGCCCGGATTTCATGAGGATGAAAGGATTGCCACATCTCTGAGATCCATGGAGGATAATGAGTTCATTAAGACACCTAAATTTAAGGATTTCTAGATCAAAATGAAGATAAAAGAGTTCAAAGAGAAAAAGAAGATGTATATGATGGGTGTTGATGAGTCTCAACATGATGAAATTGCCCTACAAACTTCTAGGGAATTAAGGTATGATGATGTAGATGTCACCCTTTATGAGGCTAGAGATATGGTGCTAAAAACCAATATGTTGATTATTCCAAGGATGAAAATGAAGCATATGTTCTTATTGGATCAGGTCAGACACCAAGAAGACCCCATGCTGGTTCTAGAATTTGATTTAGAACAAGGGGTGAGTGGAACGGTGTATAACCCCCAGGCCAAAACTTTGGCTGCATGGGTAAAGTTTAAGAGCACATACAGACCAAAGTTAGTTGATATAGTTAAAGAAGCTAAAGGGACTTCCATACTAAAGATGCATTAAAATACATTTACTAGGGATGCTGTGAAGAACATGCAACAAAAATTAGTTGAATATGAAAAAATTCAAGTTGATATGAATGAGGAAATCAACAAATTGTATGTTGAAAATGTTAGATTGAAAGTCCAGTTGAGAACTGGCAAGACTAGTCAAAGAAGAGTAATTGTTCTTCACAAGTATGTAGTACCCACAAATGACCATTGTTGATGAAAAGAGATGGACTGAAGAAAAAAAGAATTATGGAAAGGAAATTGGAGAGTTGAGAAAGATGAATGAAGACACTAAACAAAAAATGTCACAATGAATTCTCTCTGCATTTGAAATGGTGTTGATACATAGGGTGAAGTATGTCATTGATGGGATAGAGAATGTGCACAAGAGTTATGAATCACTATTGAAGGCATTGGAAATATTTAAGGAAAATATGCTTGTTTTAGAATCATTGTTCAAAAGGTGGCAACAATGCACCATATTTTGATCACTCTATGTAGAGTATTGCAAAGAGATCCAGATGCCCCTCCTGCCATCAAAACAATAGAGAAAATGTTAAAACTTGTGATTGAGGAGCTCAAGTACATTTCTACAGAGGAAACCCAAGATAAAAGCTAAAATTGACTCATTTCGTACATTTAAGCATTGGACCATCCCACCGATTATTGATCAAGAAAAACACGTTAAGGACTTCAATGACTGGAAGTGTGAATTTAATCAAATGGTTCCACAAATCCTTTCCCATATGCAAGAACAAAACTACATCAGTGTTCAAAGCCTTAATGTCTTCTTGGATAGAATAATCACGTTGGACAATGGATACACAAGATTCATCTTTGAGGTATGTGGAATAATAGATAATAGATAGAAGGATCTGTTGGTAAATTAGTCCTAGATGTGAAAAGATATAAATGTCCTAGTGACTATGATGTGTATCAATGGGAGAGTCTATACTTGAAGCCTTTGGAAGAATGATGCAGTGAAATGACAATTGGTGAACATGGAGCTCACTCCAACTTTTAAAGAACCTTATTAGGCCCACAAATCACGAGTTGCTATTTGAATTGTGAAGGCAAGGAGTTTTATTCATGGTCACCAACTTTTCTTTATATTTTAGCTATTTCCTATTATAATGAATTTGCTTTGATGATTTGAAACAATATAATTGTGTTTTGTTAACTTTTAAAAATGACAAAGCATATCTTTTCATTTTTGGGTAGGGCAATTGAACAATTTCTTTGTAACAGTTTGAAGCTTGTCGCTTCTCCCATTTTGTATATAAGTGAGAAACCAAGACCACTTAAGGGGTTGAAGGAGGCTTAAGGATAACATATGCATCAATTTTTAATACCTTTTTTGTAGTGGTGATTATATAATGCAAGAATGTTGTACCTGAATTTTGATTTCAATTGTTTGTGGTAGAAATTTGATGGTTGTCTCCAAGGTGATTTCTTTCTTGTTATTTAAATCAGTGTATCAAGGATATTTCTAGTTTATCAAAGCAGTGATCTTGTTTTGTGTGATTTATTCAATTGGTTTCTACAAGGCAGAATTAAATTCATTTAATAAGTCACAATAATTTGAAAGTATTCCTTGGATTAAAAATAAGAATCAGATAACCTTACATTTAGGCACGTTTATGCAAGGTATGAACAAATAAAGTGTCAAACTATTTGAGATATAATCAGAGGGAAGAAAATTGTTACTTAGACTCCATTGTCTTGTGGAGAAGGCACCAATCTCAATTGTTCTCAAGGTTTCTTTCAACTAAATTCTGAATCATATTCTTTTGCTTCAGTAATAGAAGTAGGTATTAGTTTTTATATTTTAAAGATTTATTTCAAATCCTTATGCCAGAGTGAAATAGATTGAAGGAAGGTTATCTAATTGAGGATATTATGCATACAAGCCTTATAAGTTGTGTAAGGATCAAAATCTTCTTTATTTTCATCAGAGATTTTATAAGAAGTATATAATTGTTGATGATAGAGGTACACTTGCCTAGGCATAGTAGAGCCTAAAGAGAAAAAGAAATCTACCCTTGGGTTTATTCTTGTTCGTTGGTCAAATGACTTGTGAATCCTGATAATAGAAATTAGCATACTCTTATGGTTTTACAATCTATTTATTTGGGAACCAACAAGTCTATTCTTTACTAAACTAACACTATCTTTGCCTTTTCTTGCCTAGCATATCCTCTCTCTTGTTGAGAGATTGTCTGGACCTTTTGTTTATTTTTCACCCAATCTCTTGAGGGGGCATACCACCTTTGTACCAAGGCAAATTTCATATTAGTTAATTTAATTCTTTGAAACAACGCGATAAAAGTGGATTGGCTCAAAGAGGGGCAAAATGTAGACACCTACAATTGCCCTAGCGTAATTAAATAAATATTTTTATTTATTTAATTATTCCCTTTTTCTTCTATTCATTAAATAAATATTTATTTGTTTTATTAATTCACTAAGCCTTTTCTAAGACTTTTCTATCCTAATTTAAATAAATATTTTTTATTTATTTAAATTCCCCCTTTTCCTAAATTAAATAAATATTTAATTTATGTGGCCCTTCCTCTATTAATTAAATATTTTTTGTAATTTTTTTAATTAATTCATTTACCTTTTTCCCCCTTTCATTTATCCAAATGACAAGTGGCCCCTTATTCATCTTAACTGCCTCCTTTATTTTATTATTTCCTCTACCTACCCTTCAATCTTAGCCAACCATCTTTTATCTCACCTCTTAATCCTATCCCTCTATTTTTAGGAAGTTCTCTATAAAAGAGACTTCCTCCTCTCTCTTTCATATTGAATCTCGAAGCATACTTACATTTTTTCGAAATCACTTTAACCTACATCATCACGATCAAGTCTACATCATCACAACTACATTCATTCTTCATTGTGCTCTTGTTCAAGTACAACACAAATCTCAAAGCAACCATATCAAAACAAGATCAAGGGAGATAGGAGAACAATAAAGATCAAACCCATTTGAATGTGTGAAGGTATCATTTGGTTTATTTTATGACTTTGCATGTTTGATGGTTCTTCATTGATTTTTTGTTGAATTTCATTATAGATCTAGGGTTTTGCGGTTGGAACTAGGGTTTGTAATTAAGGGTTCAAATTTAGCATATACACAAAATAATTATGGTATAAAAAAATAAAATGTAGGATTTTATTGATAATTTTTAAATATGTATTTATTATAATTTATCCACATCATGAAAGTTGGTTTTGAATAATACATACAAATTTGATATTAAAAAAAGTGTGTTGAAGGCCAAAATATACATGTTTATGACACACAAAATTGTAATAAATAAAATTATTTTTCAAAATCCTTTTGTGAAAAAGATGCATATGATGCTAAAATTTGGTCAAGATATTCTTTTATTATTTTTTGTAAACATATTTTTAATAAATTTTTATATTGAGTGAAGATTTTTGTAAACATATTTTTAATAAATTTTTATTTTTAATTTGACCTAAAATAATCGTAATATGATTTTTCAATTTATTTTTGTAGAGAATGATGTCTAGATTGTTTAGACATAAGGTTTTTCAAACAAATTCAAAATCAAAATTTATTTAAAAAGTAGTAATATATTTCATTTGAAATTTATGAGGATTTTTATTTAAAAATATATGAACAAACAAATAGATAAATATGTTCAATACTAATACATTTTTAAATATTAGACATTACCAACCATATTTACAAAATTATTATTTACTAATAAATATTTTGTTCAATACTAATAAATATTTAAATTTAATATATTTTAATTTTATAAAATGTTGTCAACCACATTTACAAAATTATTATTTACTCTTACTACTATCATGACCTTATACTTATAAGTCAAAGGCTTGGGATTAGGTTTCCAAGTCTATTCCAAGCCTAAAATCAAATCAAAATATTCCAAATTAAAATTGATATCCATTTTCTTTTTAAATAGATATTTGTTCCTTCTAAAATAGTGCCCCATACTATCTTCTTCCAGTTACCCCAATAAATAGATCGAGGATGTTGCAAACTAAGTGATGTGCCATGATATATAGCTAAATATGCTCCAATTTGGTGAATACCAAAAGAACCAAACAAATGTGTTGATAAAACATAGTAGAGACTCTATCTCTCTCTCTCTCTATATATATATAGAAAAAATGAATTTAAAATAGTTTTTTTTTTCTTCTTTAAAAAATATTATATTTTGAAATGTATACTTAGTAGATTGATTAATTTTTTTTAATTGTAAGTATTGCATCTCATTGTTAGAATGACATGTGGTATTATAATAGTTTGTAAGCTATATTAAGTTAGTGGGCAATAAGTTGTGAGAAGTTACTTTTCCATAAGGTTTTTGTAGCGAGGTACATGTAACGTGAGGAATGGATTTATAAATCCATTTTGAAAATTTAATAGAATCAATCAAATCATTTTCAAATTATATCTTTATTATGACATTTTTAA
This sequence comes from Cryptomeria japonica, assembly GCF_030272615.1. Taxonomy (NCBI): domain Eukaryota; kingdom Viridiplantae; phylum Streptophyta; class Pinopsida; order Cupressales; family Cupressaceae; genus Cryptomeria; species Cryptomeria japonica. Next base: position 40,464,151 of record NC_081405.1, on the reverse strand, counting down.
TGTAAATTTCTAATATCATTATGTGATTTACCATTTTAATATTACACTAGAGTATGGTTGATGGTTGTAAAAGGATGAACCTAGTGTAGAAATTAATAAGGAGGTTTGAAGAATTATTTATTACAAGATTTGGTTCGTTAATGCAATAAGGTTGTATAACAAATATTCTTATTGTATTCAATTGCCTAAATATTTGTTTTGTGTACAAAATTTGATAAGTTTTTAGAGTCCTCATTAAATTTTAACACATTCATTGTCTTGTTAGGAAATTTCCAACCATAAATGAAAAATCTCCACATAACCCAAAAGAGAAATTTATGCAAATAAGTATTCAAAATCCATAAGCAAAAGAATAGACAACATACAATCAAAGATGACACAAGATATACCCTACAGAAAACTTCAAGAGAGAAAAAACCCAACCTCCAAAAACATCTATCATTTTTCATGGAGGACTTTGAAGATGTATTGTAATGAAGATGTTCATAGGCTCCCACAAAGCCACCAAGTCGCATTACATAAAATCATGTGACTAATACCATAAAGTTACAAAACCATTAACCCATTATTTAATATTGGGTACTAAGTTATCACTTTATCAATATTTCTCCAATATTAGATTAAATACATTTTCTTAATGTGAGACCCCACATTAAACATATTTCTCAATATTGCATACAACACATAAAGTTGTCCCAAGAATGGTAACCCCTATTGATGCACACACTTCTAGGACCCCCTAGGTTGAATACACATAATAATAAAATAAACATTATACCTAATTTCTAACAAATCTTTCTAGATAGTGTGTGTAATTGTATAAATTGAAATTCAATAATTAGTTATTTTTACCAAAATACACATTAAAGAATCATGTGATTTTGCATTTGATATTTTTAATTTTATTGATTAAACATATAAAACTATCACAAATGTGTGTTCAATCTAATCATTGCCTATGAACTATTAATTTTCACTATTTTCTATGCAAGTTGCAACACATGATGCTATTGTGCATTAAAAATTATTTGATGATTATCAATATAATTCAATTTGAAAATAATTTGTAGTAAAAACTATTTTTAATTATTGGTCAAATAGTAAAATATTTCTACTCATTGTCATTAAAACAACTAAAAATAGACATAAGGTTTCCACAATCCATGAGATCTCAATTAGTTGTTTCTGGATTCGATTGTGTGTCAAATTTTTGCATCAATGTTTCGGATCACACTCTGTGATCCATCATCAGGATAAACAGAGCTAGAGAGCATGCAAAGAGGATTCTCTTTAGCTCTGTTCATCCTGGTGATGGATCATGAAGTGTGATCCAGAACGTTGATGCAAAAAATTGACACAGAATAGAATCCGGAAACAACTAATTGAGACAACTAAAAATGTTACATTTTAAATGGATTAGAGTGACACATTCACTAATTTTTTAGTACCTATATTCTCTCTTTCTCATGATTAAGAACTACATCTTGTAAGCATTTTAAGGCTTATTTTATAAAATAGTTTATATGGATTTAAAAAAGTGATTTAGCTAGGTGTATAGTGGTTAGTAGGATTTTCATTTACACATATTGAAAGAAGACCTATTAGTAATTGGTGCTATTTTAACTAGGAGTAGGTATAAGAAGACGAGTCTCAATTTAAGTGTAAATAGTGGAAGTATTTTTTCCAATTTTCAAATTTTATTGCAACTTGTCTAAAATTAAAAGAAGTTAACTATTGAATCTATAAAAAAATTCAGTAATGTAAAAAGTAGTACTCTGAGTCTTATTATCAAATATGTAATTTATTTTAAAGCTCAAATGATACAAAATTGATGTGTTTTTAAAGTGTTGAGTAAACTATTTAATTTGATTGGTGACACTGACACGACATGCTCTCTGATACCACATGAAACACTTTTCCTGAGCTATGAATAGGTGAGGTCACAAATGAGGGACCTCGTCCCCATTTAACGATGTTGGGGCTCAAACCCATGAGCACATTGGATCAACAAAGCCACAAGCCTGCAATCAAAATAGCCCAAAAAGGGTTTGAACCTTGACAATCAAAAAACACCACAACTTAGTCAACACACAATGGGAAGAACCCCAATAAAAATTGATTTTTAATAGGCATGTGTAAAAATCATTTTCTAATAGTCGATTTTTTAGGATTGTACCATACCATGCATGTATACAACCACCATACTTTGACCTAAATTAAAAAAAAAAAAGATTGAATCTTTGAGAAAAGATGTGTAACACATTGAAACAATCTTTTATAATTTTTAAATATTTTAATTAATTTTTTATTGGTCTTAATTGTTGTTTTGAAAATCCTTTGTTTATTGCCACCATAATTTGACCTAAACTAATCATAATTTGATTTTTTTCATTGTGTAAAGTATTGTGTGTAGGTCAATGTCATATAATTTTTTTATAAGAAATATAAAAAATTAGAAGTAATGAAAAAATACAAAAACTTGATATTTCAAGTTTATGGACTAGTTTCATTACAAATTAATTTTAAAAATATTAAAAAATTATAATTATAATTTTTTTTTATATATTTGAAAACTAAACATCGTTATAGAGATGGGTTTTAATTTCATAAAAACATTCTAAAAAAATCATCAGCTATATTGATAAAGGCAAGTTTTCTCTTGTTGTTTTCATGAGATTGTACTTGTAAGTCTAAGGCTATGAGTTGGGTTTCCAAGCCTAAAAAAAGGCATAGAAATGGATTTCAAATTTCAAAATTTAAGAAACATTTGCTCACTCCAAAACATATACCTATTCTAAAAAGAAAATTTCATAATTAAAAATTGACACCATTTTAAAATATGGTGTGGTTAGAAACATGAACTCATTTTGTACGAGTATAAATTTTAGTTCAGGATCTCAAACATATTTTTTCTAAGTTTGAAAATTCCCCTTAATTAGAACTCAATTTGTCACAGTTATCGCTAAATATTATATATAATAGTGTTGACAATTATTTTTCTTAAATAACTAAAATAATGTATAAGGTGAAGTCCTACAACTCTATCCTTTAAAAAAAATGTAATATATAATCTTTATGTGTGCATTAATATAATTATATTTGGTAGTATAATTGACTTTATTATATTGAAATTGAACCTTCAAACTTAATAATAATAAGTTTTTTCCATCTCACCTTATAATTGTGCCTTTTCAAAGTCTTGATTAATTACAAATTATATCTATTGAATAAAACCCAACAAAGTTAAAGAGGAGATTGGAGATATAGTAGTTATGAGGTTTATCCCATCTAGAGTTAGATTCTTTCTTGAAGATGGTACACTACTTGGGAGACACCAAATTTTCATATTATCCCACAATGTGATGAAGGAGGCTTGGTAGCTTTTGGGAAAGGAATAATTAGTATTCTAAAGAGAAGGGATGTTCTCTTAATGTTAGATTTGTTCACAATGTGATGAAGGAGGCTTGGTAGCTTTTGGGAAAGGAATAATTAGTATTCTAAAGAGGAGGGATGTTCTCTTAATGTTAGATTTGTTTGTATTATACACTAGATGATTATTCCCATTGAGCACCAAAAGAGAAATTTGTACTCTTAACAAGAGGGTGTACTTTGAAAAGAGAGATGTGCATTAGATTAAGGGATTGTTTTGTACTTTGAAAAGAGAGATGTGCATTAGATTAAGGGATTGTTTTGTACTTTGAAAAGAGAGATGTGCATTAGATTAAGGGATTGTTTTCTTGGAAGAGATGTCTTTTTAAGAGATGTTACACAGGGTATTTAAGATGGACAATCAAGATATTTATTAATTTCTTTTTTATTAAGATAAATAAGATTTTGAAAGGATCTCAAATCTTTTACATTTTAGAAAGATATGATATGAAATATAATAGGTCAAACAATCAACACACAACAAAAAATCTTATTATTGATCAACTACAAACCACACCAAACTAAATAGTGCAAGAAACAATCTTACATTGGCAACAAAACCCCAACCAAATTATGGGGGTTTAAAGAAGTGATCTAAAGATTTTTTGTTGACTTTAGTGTTGAGGTCCTTCTCCCCTAAATTGCATTTCTTGAAACAAGGAGGATCCATAGAAATACTTAGTGTATAATCATCCACCTTGTTATTCACTATTTTCTCTTCCCTCAAGGGCCAATCCTTCTCTCCCAAGCACCTTTTTCTTGTGACTATGAATTGACTTATTATCCTTGTGCCTTTCGATTCAGAACTCTGAATTGTTTCACATAAAACAAGACACTTTAATTTTCTTTAAATTTCTTTCGATTTAGAACTCCGAATTGTTTCACATAAAACAAGACACTTCAATTTTTTTTTAAATTATAATAATTATAATTTAATTAACATAATATTACATCAATTGATGTGAGCTCAAGTAAGCCAACCTTTTCAAGGTTTAAAAGTAGGAGAACTATAAGATCCACCCATAACCATGGATGATTTACAAAAGAAAGGATGGAAAATCCTATGCTTACATTTGTTTTTTCTCTCTATTTAATAATATTAATCATCATCATCATCATCATCGATAGCCGGCCCAACGTATGAGTTGCAGGAATATTTTCTTCCGAATATAAGGGCTTTTCTCTTCTTCCATAAAAAATATTATATACCTCTATACATATATATAAACGTGAAAGGTTTTCTTTGCATGAGAAACAAAGTACAAATTATAGTCTGACAAGATCCTTTCAAGACTAATACTAAAAAATAATAAAAACGTAAGAGAATTTTATTGCAATAATTTCAAAGTGTTTTTTTGGCGTCAGTTGCGTAGGGGGTAAGAGAAAGGAGGCGAAGAAAACGTATTCAGTTATGCAAAGAATTGAATTGAATTGAAATCCCTGAAAACTAGCCGACTTGAATAACGAAACGAAACGAAACGAAACGTCCCATGAAGTTGGAACGCAAGGTCGACCATAAAAATAAAAACAATAAAAATAAATAAATTGTAATACTACTGACAAGTTTTCAAATCAGATATCATTCAATTTCACGTACATATGTACCCATTTCAAACCCGATTCCGTTTTGAAATTATTCGTTTTGTCTCTTTGCCATGACAATCTTTCATTCATTACACGGTTGAACGCCATTTTCAGCCACAAACCATCCATCCATCCATCAAAACTAAATATCTCAAAAAAAGAACTAATCTTTCTGATTACACACAAATCATAGCTATTAGAACAAACGGAATTCTCCGCCAATTCATCCAAATTCACAGTCAAAACACAAACAGAATTCTCAAAACCCGCCATTCTAGTTGCAGAAATCGATTAGTTGATACACACACAAAAAGAAGAGCAAAAACAAGATAAAATTCTCAGCTTTACAAACTTTCTGCAGAACATAAAAGCCATAACTCATATATAAATATATATATATATATTGTAGCATCAGATGCAGATACGGAGAACATAGTAAAATATAGATATATTGGTATTTGTGGAGGAGAGCTAAACTACTTGAAAGGTCATCTAAGCTAAAGAAGAGACTGTAATTTGGTAGGGGGAGAGAAGGAGATTATGTTTTTATGCAGAGATGTCTCGGACTTCGAAGAAAGATCTGTTCTTGACGACGATATCGTACATGTGCATAGACTTGAACTTGGAGAAGTTCCTTGGGAGGGAGATGAGATGGAGAGGAGAGGAGGGCTTGTGGTACTGGAGGAGGTGGGGATCTTCATTGGGATATCTCTCCCATCCCAAGGCGAGGAGCTTTTGCTCGAGATCTGCGTAGGAGGTGATGGTCTGATTTGTGGGCAGATGGACCAGAACTTTTCGCTTCGACTGGCTCTCCATCTCCTCCGTTGCGTCAATGGCGTTGGGCACCAGCCTGGCCACCCCGTTCTTGAAGATCCACACGCCAGACATTGTTGAAACACCAAGAAATTCACTTTCACTTTCACTTTCTTCACTGATGCTTCTCGCACTTGCTTGCTTCTTGTCTGCCTGCTGCTCTCCGGCTTTTATTCTTCGCGTAAGGCCCTGTGGAAGCGGAGGTGGACCTTTTGCTGTTGAAATTCTCCTCTGGGATTCTAATCGCTGCCGCAAAATAAATGGTAGAGGAAAAGAACGTGGAAAGTGGGAGATCCAGGGAACAGGAACGGGACGACACAGGGCACGACAGGAGAGGTCACGACAGGAGAATGGGGCAGGGGCAGGCGAGGGCAGGGGGAGGAAGATTAATGGGAGAAGAGTGGAGAGTTAAGAGTGGAGAGTGGGGGAGTAAAGAAGAGATGATGGGAAAGAGGAAAGAGGGAAAGAGAAGTGGCATTACATGCAAGTGGGAAAAGAGGGTTGGGGAGTCGGACGGGACTTACGAGGGTGATGCAGCAGGTCCTTTCTACCTGCTGACGGGGATTCCCATGGTTTTGTCCTTCCCTCATTCCCTTACCACTTTCCTTGCCTCTTCACCAATTAAACTAAAAATAGAGGTCTTTTATCAAAGTTTAATTTTATCCCACTTTTGTGGCCCCTTCATCCATTAAACTAAAAATAGAGGTCTTTTCAGTTTAATCATATTATATTTTTAATTATGTCATGAATTTGGTGTGGAATAAGATCTTTTTCAAAACTTTTATTTTTAAAAGATAATTTTTAATTTTTAATTAAATTAAAATTAAAATTTGAGAAGTTTTTTTTTTTTAATTTAATGTTATCAGATTTTTATTTATCTCGTCAATTAGATGGGGAATAAGGTCTTTTGATAAAAGCATTCCTCTTCTATTTTTTAATTAAACTAAAACTCAAAGTTTAGAGTTTTTCTTCTTTTCTTTGACTTAATGTCGATTTTTATTTATCTTGTCAATTAGGTGTGGAATAAGGTGTTTTGATAAAAGCATTCTTCTTCTATTTTAGAATTAAACTAAAACTCAAAGTTTAGAATTTGTCTTCTTTTTTTTGACTTAATGTTTTTCAATTTTTAACTTAATGTTACTCCTTCCTAGCTGAGCTTTGGTTTTGTCCCTCCCGTATTCCCTTATCACTTTCCTTGCCTCTTCCAAGGTTAAACTAAAACTTTGAGGTTTTTTAAAAAAGAATTAATGTTATCCCATTTCTAATTATGCCATCAATTTGTTTGTTTTTTTAGTTTAATGTTATCCCATTTTTATTTATGTTATCAATTTGGGATTTTTTTAGTTTAATGTTATCCTATTTTTAATTATGTTACCAATTTGGGTATGGAATAAAGACCTTTTGAAAAAGTTCCATAAATTGTAAAGATGTTTTTTTTATTTTTCAATTAAACAAAAATAAAAAATTGATAGTTTATTTTTAAATGTGATGTTATGATATTTTTATATATGTCATCAATTTGATTGTGGACTTCTTTTTTTTAATTAAACTAAAACTAAAAGTTTAGAGTTCTAGTTTTTTGATTTAATGTTTTTCGATTTTAAATTGTGTCATCAATTTGGATGTGTGGCATAAAGTCTTTTGACAAAAGAGAGACAAAAGTTATTTTATGTGAGGGATTTTTTGTGTATACTAATATTTGAGAGTTTCTTTGGTTTCATATTTTTTAATTTAATTATGCTTTCAATTTGGTGGAGAATAAGACGACTTCATAAAGTTTCATTTTCTAAAAGTATATAGGAGAAATTTATTATATGTTATCCCATTTTTAATTATGTCTTAAACTTAAAATTAAAAATTGTGAGTTTTATTTTATTTTTTAAATTTAATATTATCAATTTTTTCTTTATGACATCAATTTAGGTGTGAAATAAGGTTTTTTGACAAAAGGCATCTTTCTTCTATTTTTGAATTAAATTAAAACTAAAAATTTAGAGTTTTTTAAAAATTTTTATTTAATATTTTCAAATTTTAATTATATCATCAAATTGGGTGTGGAATAAAGTCCTTTCACAAAAGTGTGAGAGGAAAGCTATTTTATGTGAAGGATCTTTGTATTACAAACATTTAAGATTTTTTTTTTTTTAATTTATTTTTAACTTAATCATGCCACCAATTTGGTGCAAACAAGACTTCTTTATAAAATTCCATTTTCTAATGGCATGTTAGGGGGGAGTTATTATATGTGGAGAATTTATATTTTAATTTAATTTTGTCATTTTTGCCTTTAGATTATTTAATTTAATTTTGCCACCAATTCTAGTGTGGTATAAGGCCTCTTTACATAGCTCCATTTTCTAAAGGTGTGTGTGAGGTGAAAGCTATTTATGTGAGGGATTTTAATATATGCTAAAAGCTAAGAGAGTGATTTATGTGAGGGATTTTAATATATGCTAAAAGTGAAGAGAATGTTTTTGGCTTTATATTTTTCAATTTAATTTTTCCATTAATTTGAGTGTGGAATACAACCTCTCAACAAAGCTCCATTTGCTAAAAGCATGTTAGGAAAGTTATTTTATGTGAGGGATTTTTATATATACTACTAGCATATATATCTTTAAGGATAGTCTATATAAAGTGTGTTGATATATATCTTATTCTATTGTAATTTATATTATATTATGAATATAAAAAATAAAAAAATAATTTTACAAATAATAAGAATTTTTTTAATTAATTTTTTAAACTCGTTATAGAAATAACAATAAATAGAAAAATAATTTACAAATACTTAATATTTATTCCTTAAAAAAAAAAAAAAAAAGATATTCTTATTTATTTATTTATCTCATTACAGAAATTAAAATTAAAATTAAAATGGTCATGATGTATATCAGTTATAAAAATAAAAAATAAAAAATAAATATAATTTTACAAATATTTAATACTTGTCTTATTATAGAAATAAAAATAAAAATAAAAACAAAAATAGTTTACAAATACTTAATAGTGCTATTTGTTTTTATATAATTTGTTAGGTAAAAGTTATTTTTTGTGAAGATTTTTTTATATAATTAAAAATTCAAATATGGAATTGGAAGTTTTAGTTGAATTAAACAAATAAAATTGAATATTAATTTCTATATGACATTATCTTAAATTGAATTATCCATGTACATTAAAACTTTAAATGTAGAAATGAAACCTTTCCTAAGATTCTATTATTCGAAGAGTTGAATTGGAGCAAATTTGATATCAATTTGTAGGTATATATGAAAAAATATTTTATCTAGTTAAAAATAGAAATCTTGGAAGCTTTATTTTACATATATGGATTGAGGATATATTATATTTAAATAAATTTTTGAATCTATTTCAATCAAAAATCTATTTTGTGAAATAAAAAGAATTATTTCATTAAAATTATTGTGTGTTTATTTAATCTTTTATCAATTAAATTATTAATTTTATTTTTATTTTTTTAAATGAATATTTAAAAATTGTGTTTGATATATATATGTTTTGAATTTTGAAATGATATAATTTCTATATATTTTAAACTTTGAAATGATGTAAATTAATAAAGTGTAGATTTTTAAATGTATTATTTGAAGGGTCAATTTTTCATAATAAATTTATTTTAAATGTTTTTTAAGAAATTTTTAGAGTTTTATGTACTTAAAATATAATTTATTTGATAATTATATATATTAAAAAATACATTTTAAAAAACTACACTTTTAAATTCAAAAAAGAGTATTTTTCTTTTTTTTGAATGTTACCTATCTAAATAGGAGTTGGATAACATTGATATTTTAAAATAATTTTTAAAATAAATTAATCCAAAGCAATGAAACACACATGTGCATATTTATATTGTATGTATGTACATACGTACCCACATACATATGTACATAAACTTTTAGTTGAAAAATTTGTGACCTAGATCTAATTTAACTAAAATACATTCAATCAAAATATTTATTAAATTAAATTTTAATTGAAAGTAATTAAATTTATTATAATGACAAATTAAATTGAAACAAGACACAAATTCAAATGTGATAATATCAAAATTAATTAGTTCACTAATAAATTTCTAGGGAAAGCCCATCCACAAGCTAAATGTATGATGTGGGCACCCTTACAACATATTTTGTTCATCTTGTTGTCCTTTTCCATATCCTCTTTTTTCATTAAAGGAAGGTTTTAAAAAGGGGTGGATTCAAAAATTAAAAAAAGATCTCCAACAATTTATCATTTTAAAATCATAATATCAAGAGCTCCAACAATTTGAAATCTTCCAACAACTTCTAGGAACGTAGTAAATCTAGTTGTCATTTCCATGTACAAGACTCATCCAACAACCATTAATAGGTGTATATTTCAAATTGTTGGAGGAATAATTAGAAAATTTTATTGTTTTATTCTCAAACCCCTATTTGTATTCATGAAACATTTTTGGGTAGGAGAACATTTTAGAGGCTTTTTTTTACCTATTTCAAATATACCATCTAGGTTTCATTACCATGAGCCCTTTGGCTTCATATGATGAAATAATTGCAAAGACTATGAAATAAATAGAAAGTTTTATGGTTTTATTATCAAATTCTTGTTTATATTCATGATTTTTTTTTGGGTAGGGGAATATTTCACATACTTTTTTGAAATACAATAGCAACATACAAATTTAGTTATATCTTTCTCTTGTTCATATTATTATTCATGTTCTACTTCAAACTATGTATTATTATTTATGATCTTCGGGTTTCAAGTAATGTTAAGCTATCGTTTCTCCTTAAATTTTGCAAACAATGATACTCATTAATTTTTTTTGCTCCACTATTCTCGTCTTTTTCATATCATTACGTATAATCTAGGGTTTAAATACCATAATCTCTTTCACTTTACATGATGAAATAATTACACAATTTATGAAATAATTAGAAATTTTTATGGTTTTATTTTGAAATCCCTATTTATATTCATTGAATTTTTGGGTAGGGGAATATGTCAAACACTATTTTGACCAATTACATAATTTATCACCATGCATCACTCTTTCCATCATGTCAAATCTTTTATATTCAACACAATAGCACACAAATTCATTTATATTGTACACATGTTCATCTATACAATGTTTTACAAAAAAATTGTATATTTTCACGACATGCGCTATATATTACATTTTAGTGTTATGCCTTTCTAATTGTGCATATTTGTGTTTTTCTATTGGCATATATATTTATTCATTTATTACAAGTAATACTATTACTGGTTATACTTCTCATTTTGTTATATATTTTAATTGCTATATGTAAAAACCCTCAAAACCAAATATAATGTATAATAGAATTCAAACATAAATGACAACTACAATTTGAAATGACCAATTCTTTCCCACATATTTTTAAATTAATAACCATACATCAATGTATTCATTTTCCACGTTTGAATGATTTTATAATATGAAAAAGCCAGTGTCATTTTCACTATGCAACAACACAATAGGGTGAACTCACAACAATGGTTCCCACTTTTTTGCCACTTTTGACACTAAGATGAACAATTTTAAAATAATCTTCAACTTCCGACAACTATAACTTTTAAACTATTAAGAATTTGAAGATGATGTAAATTAGTGATTTGTAGAATTTTGTCTGTAGATTCTGTATATATTTTTTTCAAATTTTTTTTGAAGGATTTTTTTTTAATTTTTACATCTCCCTCGAAAAGTAGTTTTTTTACGACAAACTACATTTTTTAAGAGTGATGTGCCTCTCGAAATGCATAACGTTTTTTCTATAAATGATAAAAACTCAATTCTTTCGAATTTTGGTTTGTAACATCAATATCCAAGGCTTGCAATTGGTTTGATAGTGATATGTTCAATATTTTTCATTTTATTAAGTTTTGAAGTCCGACTAGTCATAATTCAGACATAGGTTTATGTTTGAACACATAACTTATTCTATATATATCAAAATTCAATTTTATTTTTTTTGTTAGAAAGAAGACATCAATACCCAGGGCTTAGATATTTTTCAAAAAAAATTTGAATTAGTTTCCTATTTTTCCCAATGCGTTGAATAGAGAAGTTCATGTTCGGTGAAAAACCTATATTTGGTCAAATTAAAAAAACAAGTTCATAATAAACTCAATATGTAATAAAATTATATTCATTGGAAAGCTTGCTTCGAGGACTATAATACTACATTTTGGGTTGTCAAGATCATTCCATTTGAGCCTTCAACCAGAGGTTTCAAGGCCAAAATTCTACAAAAAAATGTAGAAATCTTCAAAGAAGTGTTAAAAAAGGGGTTCGAATGAAGGGGGTTTCGAGCGAACCCCCCATTTTTAGGGGGGTTCGAATGAAGGGGGGTTCGATCAAACCCCCATGCTATAACTAAAAAATGACATAAATAGGCATTAAAGGTGCTTCGCTCAAAAGATGGGGTTCGAGCGAAGTGGGGTCTTCGCTCGAACCCCAAAGGGTATTTCATTCGAACACCCCCACTTCGCTCGAACCCCCCTGTAGCATCCTAAAATTGCGACACTTGCAATTTTGACTGCATTTGGGTCTTCACGATGGCGGCACAATGTTGAACCTAAATGGAGACCCCGAAACTTGTTTACGACATCAAAAACTACATCTTTTTGCACCTTGGCCTGATCCTCCTTGCACCTTGCTATCCCGGGAGGTGGGACCATGGCGCCCAGCGCCCTGGTCCTTCACGACCATGGCGCCTAGCGCCCTGGTCCCTCAGGACCATGGCGCCCAGCGCCCTGGTCCTTGGCCCTATTTTGGGCCCGGTCTCTTGTTGGGCATCGGGTCTTCAAGTTTACAAATTGGAAAATAATGTTCCTGGGTCGACCTAAGGTCAAAAAAATCAGTCTCCTAACCCTAATTGACAAGTATATAAACTACATTTCCTCTCCCAAAAGGGAGAAAGGAGGAAAAATATATATGTGCAAGACGCGGAAGCGATAGGCAAACATTCAAACATTCAAACATTCAAGCATTCAAGCATTCCTTCAAGCAATTGAGCATTCTAAGTCTCCATTCAAGGCTAGGTGTTGCATTCAAGACAAGGATTCAACCATTGAAGAGGAGATCACCTACAACATACAACATAAAACATCATTACACCTTTGCATGTAAGAATACAAACATTCTTGCAACAAGGTATCAATACTTGATTACATTACAAACACTTACATTTACAACATTCTCATTTCTTGGTTAATTCCAAAACCAGGGTTTGACCTAAAGGCAAACCCCTAATCCCTAACCCCCCAATCATCCTCTCTTTTCTATGTGTAGGTTGCAAGTACGCGGCTGTAATTGAAGATCTGGAATCCTTGTGCAGAGACGAACAGATCCCCCTTCATTTTGCGGATTTTTTGGAGGACCGTGTGCACTCCGGGTGCCATCATCCTGTCAACTTTCGCTCAAACTTGCAGGACAGCGTCATCTCGACATTTGATTGCTAATTTCAGGTCCGTAGCTTCATCCCGTATCCCTATCTCCGTTTATAAGTGAATCTTTCTTACTTTACATGCACTCCTCGTTCAATCCTTCTATCTACATTCTTTACAAAAGAGGGTATCCTTGCTGCCACAACCCTTGAAACTCATTTAGAATCCAGTCTTGCATTGTGTGGGATTGGATCTTGTGGGTTTCAACCCCTCTTTTGAATGTAAAGTCTCTCCTAAGTGAAAACTGTCAATCCTAATGACCTCCTTTCTCTCTCCATGGAGTGGGGGAACACCTAGGGTTCGATTTTCCGCTTTACACCCCCGTAAACAAAATTTTCCACTTTTGTCAATTTCCTTTGTTGGCAAAAGTGGGAACCAGCTTTGTGAGTTCACCCAATACAAATTCCCCCTATTTTCTTTGACTATCCTCTAAAACATATCTATCTATCTATCTATCTATCTATCTATCTATCTATCTATCTATCTATCTATCTGTATATCTATCTATTGTAGGCACCTAAATTTGATCAAATTTATCATCTTTATTCCTCTATTGCCACCACCCTATTAATTAAATAATTTATTATTATTTAATTAATACATCTTTATTCATGTATTCCCTTAGGTGAATTAATTTATTTAATTTACCTAAATGGGCTATAGTCTTCCATCCTCTTATTTAATTAAATTAATTCTCACATTTTTTTAATTAAAATCTCCCTTTCTCCTTTTCCTCTAGTTTGGATTTAAATTAATTCAAAATTCCCTCTCTCATCCTCCTACATATCCCACTTGCATCATAATCCTTCTTCATTAGCCTAATTACCCCCTCTTAAACATGTGCATATTCCTAATCATAGGGATTGGGGTGGAAGTCAAATCATTCCTTAAATGGCTTTTTCCACTTGTCCACTAAGCCTTCAAAGACACTCACTTTTGGAAAGTACCCACATGGCTCCCCTTTCCATTTATCCCTTTCAAATAATTTAAAATTTATTTATTCCTCATCCCCATGTACTTTGGAATGTGAGGACAAGAAATGCCTTTATGGAAAATCTTCTTTTTATCCACCCTATTTCCTTTTCCAACTACCTTGTTCTCTCATCCCTTCCTAGATTGACACTTGTCAACCTCCCATGGAAGGTGAGGACCAAATGCATCTCCACCCTTGATCTCCATCTTTCCATCTTATCCCTCCATTCAAATGCATTCAATATTTAGGCAAAACTTCTCTCATTTTCTCATCGTATAATGCAACTTCAATTTATCAACTTCATGCAATCTTGAGAACTTTTGAGCAGTCTTATGCTACAAAAATTGTGAGCACACATCAAAATAATTATCATAGGATAAATTGTTTCATTGAGGAGGTCAACATACTTCATTTTCATTCGATTTTGTGTTGGTTTGGCTTCTTCTTGTTCAATCTTGAGTGTAGTTATGTTTTAGTGATTTTGAGTGATTTTGCTTGATATTATCATTCCCTTTGAGATCACTTTTCACTGTATGCACACACACATAGTCAATTCAATACAACAATAATTTTTTTAATCATATCACAATTATATATTTCTCCCATTCACATTATTATTCATGTCCTACTTTTGAACTATATACACCACCATATAATTTCATTATATTAAAAAATAGTTATATATACATATATATCTATACGTACATATATATAAACCGAACAAAAAAATGTTAGTTTTATTTGATTCAAATCAACACAACAAATATAAAAAAATCAGCATTTTAATTGTTAGGATAACTGGTGAACAACTGAGAGGGCGGAGGGGGTGAATCAGTTGTTAACAGATTATATCAATCCAACCACTTAATAACCTTTAACCGGAGCACATAAATATTGAATACCGGAATAGCAGAAACAGATAGCGGTAAGCAATAAAACTTAAGAATGAAACAAAGAATTAACACAATGCAACCATACCACATAACACCATGATTTGTATGTGAAAAACCCAAAAAGGGAAAAACCACGGTGGGAAGCCTACCCACAGTCAGATGATACTTCTGCAGAAAGTATGTGATACAAGAAGGGGCATGCACATGCAGGAAGGCACACTGCCTAGAGCGTACTACTCATTACAAAAGAGTCTCATTGACTATAGAGAGGTTATAACCACCTCAAGATAACTGGACAACAATCCAAAAGAATGAACTGCTAGAAATAGCATCTACCATGCTTGATTATAGTCTCGGTTAAGCTCAATACTGGAGGCCTTTTACCTCTTCCTTAAACCCAATTCGATCACCTATGATTGACCAAATCTCCTTCGCATATGATATTGCATTCCATGACCATGACACACTTATTTCATTCCCATACCATACCATCCATGATCTATAATGAGATCTTGCATCATTTATACAAACCCCAAGGCCTAAACCAATTAGGTCAGCCACCTAAAAGATATTACAATAAGATCACTACATACATTCATATTACAATGATATGCCATGTCGACTTTAGACCAAAACAACAATAACCAATCCATAAATCATCCTGGTAACATGTAGAGAACACATTAAGATGATACCGGTCCATAACCTAGATAGGCATCGAACTTAATCTGGGTCCACCACGCCAAAGCAATGTCTTCAATCAGTTGAAGCATGATCAAGGATCACCTTCTGCATCCTAAATTTCATCTAGAAGTCGCACCAACACCACTTAGAAATCTGTCAAGGTTTCTCAATGAAAGCTTTGCTAGTTAAACCTTAAACCCATCTCGGTAAGGGTTTACAAGAGTGTATGATAGCATCTAATCACCAAGTCAATACCAACAGACCAAAACATGCTCCAGAAGCATGTAACACATAAAACCAAACATACTCCATTGACCCAAACATGTCGGAAGTGTCCAACAGATAGTCCCTTTTGTCGGTAACACTAGATCTTCTACCGGTAACCAAAACATGTTTACCAGTAACCAACCATAACAACTAGTGTTGACATCAATGACAAAACATCAATACAACACATTATCAATTCATCCATATTTCCAACAATCTCCCCCTTTAGCATTGATGGCAACACTAGATGTGAAAAATATCTAAGTACCAAGAAATGCCAAACAAGTCTCCCCCTATGGAAGACAACCAACAATCTCCTGTATATAGCTCTGAATATCAATAAATCTTCCCCGATGAATAATATCTCTGTAAATTTCTGAATTTATTTTTCACATCACTATCTCTCCCCCTTTGACATCAATGCTAGAAATCTGACAAAAAATATCAAAGCAAGAATATGAGCCTCTGAATCTCAAAGATGACTACTCCCCCTAAGTAGTAGCATCACTCATCAGTGCTGGAATGAATAGTATCTCTGATAATGCATGTCGGATTGATGACAAACTGCATCAATCAAGTCTCTACCAGAGGGGCAAAAACCCCAAATCTATCTCTCAAATACTCAAATGATTCCTTAGACATCGGTTTAGTGAATATATCTGCAATCTACTCTTTATTGTTCACATAAACCAATTTGACTTCCTTTTCTTCCACCTTGTCCTTCAGAAAGTTATATTTTATTGATATGTGCTTAGTCTTAGAGTGAAATACTGGATTCTTAGACATGTCAATAGCCGCAGAGTTATCACAATAGATAACTACTGGTTCACTATAATTTACCTTGATATCCTTCAACATTTGTTTCATCCACAAGACTTGGGTGCAAATAGTTGCTACTGCAACATATTCAACTTCTGCAATAGATAAAGAAATGCATGACTATTTTTTTTGATCCATGAAACCAATTTCTTTCCAAGAAAGAAAGCTCCACCATAATTCCTCTTCATGTCATCAGTATCTTCTACCCAATCTAAATCTGTATATGCACATAAAGTGAAGTTATCATCTCTAGAATACCATAATCCATATTCTGTTGTTCCTTGCAAATACCGGAATATCCTCTTTACTACACATTCATGATTTTCTTTAGGATTACTTTGATATCTTGAAACAATACTTACTGAATTCATAATATCTGGTCTAGTCTGAGTTAGATATAACAAGCCACGAATCATAGACTTATACCTTTTCAGATTTACCAGTGTAGATGTATCTTTGATAGATAATTTCTCACTAGTCACCATAGGAGTACTTACCAGTTTGGAATTATCCATACCAAACTTCTTCAACAATTCCCTCAGATACTTAGTATGATAGATAAAAATGCCTTTGTCAGTTTGAGTAATCTGCAAACCTAAGAAAAATCTCATCTCATCAATCATGGACATTTCAATTCATATTATTAGAGAATTCCATGCACAATTTATCTTCTCCAAAAATGATATCATCAACAAATACTTCAATAATCAAAATATCATCATCAGTGATCTTATAATATAAATTACTATCAACATTACCTTTAGTAAAACTAAGCTTCAAAAGATATTTATCCAACCTTGCATACCAAGCTCTAGGAGCTTGTTTCAATCCATATAAAGTTTTCCTTAATCTGCAAACCATATCTTTATCATCTGTCAGTGAAAAACCATCAGGTTGCTCAATGTATACCTCTTCCTCAAGTTCACCATTCAAGAATGCACATCCAATCTAGCCTTGTTTCTTACAACTTGACCATCCTCATTTAGTTTATTTCTAAAAACCCATTTAGTTCCAATAACATTCTTTTTTTTAGGTCGAGGAACTAAAGTCCAAGTCTCATTCTTCTCTATCTGATCTAATTCATCTTCCATAGCCTTTAACCAATGTTTATCTTTATAAGTTTCAATAACAGATGCCGGTTTAATTTGAGAAATAAGACATACCTCTTCATTTGCCAGTCTTCTTCTGGTCATAACTCCCTTGTCCCTATCTCCAATGATTTGATCTTCAGAATGATTTAACCTTACATACATTGGTGTCTTGTGAACTTCATATTCATTGTTCTGATCATCAGTCACAATTGAATTTTCTAATTGTGTCAGTGTAACTGTCTCAGTTTCCTGTATCGGTTGAGGCATTACCGGTTCAGTTATGATCATTTCCACTGTCGGTTCCCTATCATATGATATAGATTGATTTCTGTATTGCTCATCCACTTTCACATTAGTGCTCTCCACAATTTTCTGCAATCTTTTGTTATAACATTTATATGCTTTTCTTTGAATTTAATATCCAAGAAATATCTCTTCATCACATCTAGGATCAAACTTCCCAATTGAATCATCCTTTTTGATATAACATTTACTTCTTAAAATTCTGAAATATTTAATAGTAGGTGTATGTCCAAATCATAATTCATAAGGGATCTTACCAGTTTCACCTTTGATGTGAACTCTGTTGAATGTGTAGATTGTTGTACTCACTGTTTCTCTCCAGTAGATGTGAGGCAATTTGGCTTCCATCATCATATTTCTTGCTACATCCAAAATGGTTCTATTCTTCCTTTCCACTACTCCATTCTACTAAGGAGTCCAGGGTGCAGATAATTGTCTCCTAATTCCATTTGTCTCACAATAATTGTTAAATTCATGAGAAGTGAACTCACCACCTTGATTTGATCTCAGACATTTGATTTTCAATCTAGTTTTTGTTTCTACCTTTGCTTTAAAGATCTTGAATTTCTCAAAGGCTTCAGATTTCTCCCTTAGAAAAGTCACACACATCATTCTAGAATAATCAACAATTATCAGCATGAAATACCTATCACCTTGAAAGCTTCTAATCCTTGCTGGACCACATAAGTCAGTGTGAATCAAATCAAGTACGTCATTAGATTTATCATGTATTCTCTTAAAAGAAGTTCTAACTTGGTTTCCCAATTGACATTCCTTACATACCGGATTATGAGGCTTCATAATCTTAGGTATATCTCTAACTACCTTTGTTGAACGAATCTTGACAATACAATCAAAATTAACATGACACAAACTCTTATGCCATAACCAACGCTCATCAATATGAGAAATCAAACATGTCATATTACTAGTATTCAAGTGAAAGATATTACCTCCAGTCTAAGTACCGGTTGCAATCTCCAAACTAGTTTTGTTAATGATTTTACATTTTCTATCTTTAAACTGAAGTTGGAAACCCTTGTCCACCAATTGACCAACACTTAAAATATTATGCTTTAAACCTTCTACACAATAGACATTATTAATATTATGCTTGTCATCCAGAGAAATAATACCTTTACATTTGATCATACATGCTTTGTCATCTCCAAATCTGACTTGACCGCCATTGTATTCTTGCAGGGACAAAAATTTTCTTTTATCTCCAGTCAAATGATGCGAGCATCCACTATCAATTACCCATTCATCCTTGTCTTCATTTTTTGCTTCCAGGGCCTTTTCTTCATTCTTGATAGCTGGTTCCAGTTCATCTTCCTTTAAAGCATAGAACACCCATTCTTTTCCATTGTTGGATCCACTAGCAAAGTCTGTTGTCAGTTCATCCTCAAAGTCATCATTTACTCCTTCCTCATCCGCTATGTAGCATTAATTACTTTTCTTGAATCTATATCTGTTCTGATTAGGCTTAAATGATTTCTTAACTCTCTCTTCAAATCTTGAATTCCTTTCAGGACATCTAGATGCAAAATGACCAATCTTATTACATGAAAAACATTTAAAAGGTGCTTTTCCTTCATACTTACTTCATGTCAGTCCTTTAGGTACTCTTCTAGCAAATAAGGCTTCAAGTTTCTCAAATTCTTCATCCTCTTTCCTCATATCTTCCAGTTCCTTTGCATATAAGGCTTTCCAATTACTTTTGTCGGTAGAAGATGATACATGAAAAGCAGGTTCAGAATTTGCAGCTCTAGAAGATCCAAATTATTCAAGCTCAAAAGTAGATAATTTCCCAATCAGAATGTCTTTGTTAACTGAAGTGTTTGCCATTGTTCTCAGTTCATTAATTGCAGTTGCCTTCATCTTGTAAGTCAGTGGAATGGCTCTCAAGACTTTGGAAACTATTTCATCTTCACTCAGAGATCCTCCACAACATTGAATTCCCATAACAATCTCATTTACTCTTTCCATAAATATAGCAATTCTTTCATTATCTTTCATCTTCAAGTTTTCATACCTTACTCGGTAACCATCAAGTTTAGAAATTTTGACAATAGGATCACCTTCATTCAGAGTTTGCAATTTACCCCACATAACCTTTGCCGCTAATTTATCAGTCAAGCCCATGATTTGTTGATCAGTAAGTGCACATAAGAGGGCTTCTCTAGCTCTGCAATCATTTTCAATATTCTTGTCCAGGTTTGTAGGAGCAGGATTGCCAGATGCTAAATCATAAGGTGTATAGCCTTTCTCAGTGATCTCCCAAATATCCTTGCCAAGACGTCTAAGATGAGTTTACATTCAGATTTTCTATATCCCATAATTTGTTCCATCAAGCTTAGGGATTTCTCTTATGAAATAGTTGCCATAGGATCTACCTCAAGTGGTTAAGCTTCTGCAAAAGAGGACAAAAACTTTGATACCAATTGTTAGGATAATTGGTGAACAACTAAGAGAGGGGGTGAATCAGTTGTTAATAGATTATACCAATCCAACCACTTAATAACCTTTAACTAGAGCACATAAACATTGAATATTGGAATAGCAGAAACAGATACCGGTAAGCAATAAAACTTAAGAATGAAATAGAGAATTAATACAATGCAACCATACCACATAACACCATGATTTGTACATAGAAAACCCGAAAAGGGAAAAACCACAGTGGGAAGCCTACCCACAGTCAGATGATACTTCTGCAGAAAGTATGTGACACAATAAGGGGCATGCACATGCAGAAAGGCACACTACCTAGAGCGTACTGCTCATTACAAAAGAGTCTCATTGACTACAGAGAGGTTATAACCACCTCAAGATAATTGGACAACAATCCAAAAGAATGAGCTGCCAGAGATAGCATCTACCATGCCTGATTACAGTCTCGGTTAAGCTCAATACTAAAGGCCTTTTACCTCTTCCGTAAACCCAATTTGATCACCTATGATTGACCAAATCTCCTTCACATATGATATTGCATTCCATGACCATGACACACTTATTTCATTCCTATACCATACCATCTATGATATACAATGAGATCTTACATCATTTATACAAACCCTAAGGCCTAAACCAATTAGGTCGGCCACCTAAAAGATATTACAATAAGATCATTGCATACATCCATATAACAATGATATGCCATGTTATCTTTAGACCAAAACAACAATAACCAATCCATAAATCATCTAGGTAACGTGTAGAGAACACGTTAACATGATATCGATCCATAACCTAGATAGGTACCAGACCTAATCTGGGTCCACCACGCCAAAGCAATGTCTTCAATCAGTTGAAACACGATCAAGGATCACCTTTTGCATCCCGAATTCCATCTAGAAGCCGCACCAACACCACTTAGCAATCTGTCAAGGTTTCTCAGTGAAAGCTTTGTCGATTAAACCTTAAACCCATGTTGGTAAGGGTTTACAAGAGTATATGATAGCATCTGATCACCAAGTCAATACCAACTAACCAAAAAATTCTCTAGTAGCATGTAACACATAAAACCAAACATACTCCATTGATTCAAACATGTCGAAAGTGTCCAACAGATAGTCCCTTCTACTGATAACACTAGATCTTCTACCAGTAACCAAAACCTGTATGCTGATAACCAACCATAACAACTAGTGTTGACATCAATGACAAAACATCAATACAACACATAATCAATTCATCCATATTGCCAACAGTAATATTTATAGTCAAACTTACAAATGGGCCTTCACATGGCCTCTCAACTTTGTGGGAAAATTCCTCTTAAATCTAAAACATTATCCCCCCCTCCTTGGCATTGCTATTTATTCCATTTTTAATTTGGCATCTATTTCCCTAACTCTAGCAATCCAATCAAAAATCTTTTGTCTTCCTTTTTGGTGCTAAAACTTTGTCTACTCATTACCAATATTGGCATCCAATTTCCTAGTAAATAGGTGTTTCACCTTCCTCATCTCCTTTCAACTTATAAGACTTTTCTCCTTATTTTATATTCTCTAAAAGCATTTTAAAATTAATATCCCTTGTAGAAGGATTTAACTCCAACATTCCAAAATTTGAAATATTGAACTTTTCATAAAGCGCTAACATTTTTTCAACAAACTTCCAAATATTAAAATCTCTTAAACTAGAAAAGATATGAATTTTATTCTTTTTGCATATTTCACCTAGTAATTCCAAGAATGTCCCTACAGATGGATTTTACTTGAATCCTTACAAGTTATCTAGAAATAATTTCTACAAACCCCATGTAGAGCCTTAAAATGACAATTTGATGAAAACATCAAATTTGAGGGTACATATATAATCCCCAACAAGGATATACACCTACTAAACAAAATATCTTATCCATTTATAGGAACACATATATCATAAAAGCTATATCATCTATTACATTTTAATCATTCATTTTCATTTTGTTAATCATCATTTTGGTTCTCATCAGTGTGGTCCTCATCCTTCTGATCTTTGTGATCCTGATCCTTAATGTTGATTATGTTCTTGCTAAGTTTAAAAGAATATAGGAAAGGTACAACACTAGTAGGAGGTGAAATCCTTTCCCAACTATTGCAGTCAAATTTATGATGGGTAACTTTCAGCCCTCTTATAGCTACATATTTTTGAAGTTTATGTTGTTGGTGCTTGTATAATACTTGTTCTATAAATCAATATACTCTAAAAATTATTGTCCACCTTCCTCAAGTATTAAGGCCAAAAGTTAGCATCCTAAATATCCTCTTTGAATAGTGGGGATGAACCCTCATCAAGGATTTTGGCAAACCTATCCAGTGACATCTTTAGTGTTAAAGTAACCTCTTTAGAAATAATTAGAAATGTGAGTTTAAATTTAGATTCAGTAAGGATCTTGTCCTTGCCTTGGTATACATGCTCATTTATCCATTTTTCACAAAAAACATAATATTTCAGTAGAAATAGAAAACCAAAATAAGTTAGAACCTTTTTTAAGACCTTTAGAAAATCCACAAAGAATTTCAAACCAAGACATTTTTCCTAATATCCAAACCAATAATTACTCATAAACAAGTATCAAATAGCAGAAACAAAATTGCATTTGAAAAAATAATGATTAATGTCTTTAGGGCAATCACATAATGGACATATAATAGGTGTAGGATCAATAACCAACTTTCTAAGGAAAATTAACCACATGAAACAATGTTCAATCTTATTAGACCAACATACATTCATTGAACATTATTCTCTTTTATGATATAATATTGTAATTATCATGTTTTAATAATTTGATACTAGAATTTAATGAAGTAATATTTTATCTATTCATTTATTTTGTATGGTATTCAATGTAACTACTACTGGGTAGTCAAAATATATTGACCTAAAAGTCTTATGAACTTCAAATGAACCAACAATAGAGATAATTAATAAATTGGTTGTAAATTATACAATAACCAACAAATATTATGGAGTTTTTATATCAATATTTGAAAAATTAGAAACCATCAAAATTAATTTATTGTATGATGAATATTTTCACACATTCTTGTTTTTATGACTAGGAACCACACTTAGAAATCTCTTTCATGGGCCCCCTTGTGTTGATTACAAGGATTAATATCTTTGATCACAAGAAATGCATGTCTTAAATCTAATATGAGACATTGTTACAATTTATAAATATAAATATTGCATTAAAAATGAAATGAAAATCAACAAGTTAATATGAACGAGAGTTGACAACATTATGAGAAAAACCTCAACAAATAAAAAAGATCCTCCACTATATTATTCTAAAAGTAATATGTAAATTGAAATAATATCATAGATACCCATCCAATGCAATGCCATCATCTTATAATTTTAAATGAAACAACTAATCCACACATCGAAAACCTTTTGCTCATCCATCCTTATAGAGAAAAGAGAATAAATCTCCCACTACTTTAATTCGCGACCACCTCTATTAAATCTAATTAAAAACCCACCTTCTAAGAATATCATGCTTTAAAATCAAAATTAAACTTCAATTTAAAGAAAAGTTCTACAAAAAGAAAATTTTATTAGAAGATCATGCATTTTTATTAAGTTGTCCCTAACTCCCCCGAATGAGATATTTTAACATTATATTGATGTTGTTAGACAAATCTGATACCGGGAGTAACCTAAGAGGGTAGAGGGGTGAATCAATTTACCATCAAAAATAAGAACTAATGCATATCAAAACCATTAAACTAGAGCACAAAGAAACCAACACAATGAAGAGTAGAACATGAAAGCATAGTACACACAACACCAATATTTTGACATGGAAAACCCAATAAAGGGAAAAACCACGATGGGGAACCCTGTTAGATAGTTCAAATAACCAGAAAACAACTGAGAGGGGGGGGGGGTGAACCAGTTGCCACCAAATTACTGAAACCTTAAGCAATTGAAACTTTAATACCAAAACCCAAAAGATCAATACTGGAATGCATAAACCAATTACCAAGATAGCAGATATACCAATTAAGCACAAGCAACAATTAGAAAATAAATACCATCCACATGACACCAATATTTGTACGTGGAAAACCCAGTAAAGGGAAAAACCACGTTGAGAAGCCTACCCACAGTCAGATAATAATTTTGCAGTAAGTATGTGATTACAATTGAGGGGCCTCCACTTGCAGGAAGGCCAATAGGCTAGAGCACACTTCTCATCACAAAAGGAGTCTCACTAACTACATAAAAATCTAGACTACAATCCAGAAGAAAGAATCAACTGCAATGATAGCATCTCCTATGCTTGAATACAGTTCTGGTTAAGCTCAATACCAGAGGACTTAATCCTCTTACATAAACCCAAATTGATTACCAATGATCGACCAACTCCTCTGCCTAAATGATTATTACATTTTTTGCTCCTTACATGTTGATATCCCTTACATATATTCCATACATGATCTACAATGAGATCTTACATCATATATATACAAACCCTCAACCACAAACAATAAGGTCGGCCACCAGATAATAAAAAATTACATAATTAGACAACATGTCGGCCAGAGACCAAAAAAATAATATCCAACCCATAATACATCCTAGAAACACATCGAAAGGTCCAATCCACACGTTACATTAAGTCGGTCCATAACCTAGATAAACCGGGACCCAATTTAGGTCCACACATGCTAAAGAAATGATCCCAATCAACCAAGTCTTGAACATGTTCACCATCAACATCCTGAATCTCTACTAGAAGTTGCACCAACACCACTTATGCATAACATCAAAGACCTTTAATAAAAGCTCTGCCAGTGAAACCCTCACCGGAACAACAAACCAAGCTTACCAGCATATATGATAGCATCTGATCACCAAATCAAAACCAACTAATTGAACATGAATCTGAGTAGCATATCTAAGCCAATTCCATAAGCCAAAATATACCGGAGCATACCGGATCATCATGATCTAATCCAACCAGAAACCACACAACTTACCAGGACCAGAAGGATACCGGTAAAGCAGCCAAAACAACTAGTTTTGATATCAATGAAAAAACATCAATGCAACACATAATCAATTCTTCCAAATGGACAACAATCTCCCCCTTTGGCATTGATGACAACAATAGATGTGAAAAACATCCAAGTGCCAAGAAATGCCAAAGAAATCTCCCACAAAAGAATATAGCAATGAAGTGCTGAAATTTCTCCCCCCAATGTATATATCCCTTAAGTTTTTCACATAAATATCTCTCCCCCTTTGACATCAATGCCATAAATCTGACATTAATATCAAAACAAAAACAAAAACCACCGAATCACAACAACTAAATACTCCCCCTGAGTAGTAGCATCCCCACATCAATTCAGAATGAATAATATCTCTAATAATGCATACCAAACTGATGCCAAATAACATCAATCAGTTCTTTGCAGGAGGGGCAGAAACCCCTAATCTGTCTCTGAGGCACTCAAATGATTCTTTAGGAAAAGGTTTAGTGAAAATATTTGCAATCTTCTCTTTAGTGTTCACATAAACCAGTCTAACCTCATTTTCTTCATAGTGAATAATTACCAGTCCAGTGCAATGCACTTTTATGTCCTTCAACATTTGCTTCATCCATAGAACTTGTGTATAGTTAGTAGCAAAAATAACATACTCAGCTTCAATAGTAGATAAAGAAGTACATGATTGTTTCTTGTTGATCCATGAAACCAACTTCTTCCCAAGAAAGAAAGCTCCACTGGAATTTCTTTTCCGGTCATCAACATCGCTTGCCCAATATGCATCTTTATATGCACATAAAGTAAAGTCATCATCCTTAGGGTACCACAAACCATATTCTAATTTACTTTGTAAGTATCTAAAAATTCTTTTCACCACACTCTCATGATTTTCTCTAGGAGCACTTTGTTATCTTGATGCAATGCAAACAAAATTAATTATATCAAGCCTAGTCTGAGTCAAATATAGAAGACCTCCAATCATAGACTTGTATCTTGTAGGATTTACTGATGCAGATTCATCTTTCCTTGTCAATTTCTCACTTGTAACTATAGGAGTACTTATTGGTTTATAATCTTCCATACCAAATTTCTTCAACAATTCTCTAGCATACTTAGTTTGACAAATGAAAATACCTTTATCAGTCTGAATAATCTATAAACCTAAGAAAAATTTCATTTCCCCAATCATAGACATTTCAAATTCTTTCTCCATATTTTTAGAAAATTCCATACACAACTTATCTTCACCTCCAAAAGTGATGTCATCAACAAACACCTCAATAATCAATATATTATCATTAGTGACTTTATAATATAGATTACTATCAGTATTACCTTTAGTGAAACCAAGCTTCAAAATATATTTATCTAACCTTGCATACCAAGCTCTAGGTGCCTGTTTGAATCCATATAAGGCTTTCCTTAACCTGCAAACCATGTTTTTATCATCTAAAAGGGAAAAACCATCAGGTTGCTCAATATAAACTTCCTCATCAAGATCCTTATTCAGAAAGGCACACTTAACATCCATCTGATAAACCTTGTAGAGTTTATGTGCAACATAGGCAAGAAATAATCTTACAGCTTCAATCTTAGCTATAGGTACAAAAGTTTCACCATAATCAATTCCTTCCTTCTAAGAATATCCTTTACAAACCAGTCTATCTTTATTCCTTATAACTTATCCATCTTCATTCAATTTATTCCTTAAAACCCATTTAGTTCCAATAACATTCTTATTTTTAGGTCGGGGAACTAAAATCCATGTGTTATTCTTCTCTATCTGATCTAATTCTTCTTCCATAGCTTCCAACCAACATTCATCTTTACATGCTTCAATTAGTGATGCCGGTTCAAATTGAGAAATTAAACATACCTCATTAGTTTCTAGTCTTCTTCTTGTCATCACTCCATTGTTCTTATCCCCAATGATTTTATCTTCTGAATGATTCAACCTTACATACCTAGGAGTCTTCTGACTCTCTGTTCCTCTTCCCAGTTCTTCAGTTACTATTGAATTTTCTGATACTATCAGAGTAACTGGTTCAATATTCTATTTTGGTAAAGGTGTTACCAGTTCAATTATGATCATTTCCATTGCTAGTTCATTCCCATAAACTCTAATTTGACTTCTATTTAGCTCATCCACCTTGACATTAGCACTCTCCACAATTCTCTACAATCTCTTGTTATAACATCTATATGCTTTTCTTTCATTAGAATAACCAATAAATATCCCTTTATCACATATAGGATCAAATTTTCTAATGATATCATCTCTCCTGATATAACATTTACTACCAAAGATTCTAAAATACTTAACTATAGGTGTATTGCCAAACCATAATTCATAAGGTGTCTTATCGGTTTCTCCTTTGATGTGTACTATGTTGAATGTATAAACTATTGTGCTTACTACTTCTCTCCAGTAGATATAAGGTAGATTAGCTTCCATCATCATTGTTCTAGCAACATCCAAGATAGTTATGTTCTTCCTTTCCACAATTCCATTCTGCTGAGGTGTCCGGGAAGCAAAAAATTGTCTCCTTATGCCATGCTTTTCACAAAAGTTATTAAACTCACCGGATGTGAATTCTCCACCATGATTCGACCTTAAACATTTAATCGTCAATCTTGTCTTAGTCTCAACTTTAGCTTTAAAGATTTTAAACTTTTCAAAAGCCTCAGATTTCTCCCTTAGAAAAGTAACCCACATCATTCTAGAATAATCATCAATGATTAGCATAAAATATCTATCACCTTGAAAAATTTTAATTCTAGAAGGTCCACACAAATTAGTATGAATAAGATCAAGAACATCATTAGATTTGTCTTGTATACTATTAAAATAGGTTTTGGTCTATTTTCCCATTTGACATTCCTTACATACCAGATTATAGGGCTTCACAATCTTAGGTATATCTCTAACTGCCTTAGTTGAACTGATCTTTACCATGTAATCAAAATTCACATGACATAGCCTTTTATGCCATAGACAACTCTCATCAATTTGTGCAATCAAACATGTCTTCTTACTGGAATTCAAATGAAATATATTATCTTTTTGTCTGAGTACCAGTTGCAATCTCCAAACCAGATCTATTAATGATTTTGCATTTTCCATCCTTGAATTGTAATTGAAATCCCTTATCCACCAATTGTCCTACACTCAAAATATTATGCCTTAAACCTTCAACACAATAAAAATTATCAATATTGTGCTTACCATCCAATGATATAGTTCCTTTTTCCTTTGATCATACATGCTTTTTCATCTCCAAATCTAACCAGACCGCCATCAAATTCTTGCAAATATATAAACTTCCTTTTATCTCCAGTCATATGATGTGAACGCCCACTGTTAATTACCCATTCATCCTTATCTTCAATTTTAGTAGCATGTGCCTTCTCTTCAGTTACATTCTCTTCCAGTGGTGGAACATCTTCCTTGATAGCCCGGAACAACCATTACTTTCCATTATCGAAACCACTAGCAGAGTCTTGTGTCGGTTCATCATCAGAATCAGTCGCACCTTCCTCATCGACAATGTAGCATGATTTGTCTTTGTTTTTCCTGTACTTATACTTGTTCTGATAACTAGGGTTAGGCTTAAAAGATCTTCTAGCTCTCTCTTCAAATATTGAATTCCTTTTAGGACATCTAGATGCAAAATGACCTATCTTATTACATGCAAAACATTTAAAAGGTGCTTTTCCCTCATACTTACTTCCTACCAGTCCTTTAGGTACTCTTCTAGCAAATAGAGCTTCAAGTTGCTCAAATTATTCATCTTCTCTCTTCATATCATCCAATTCTTTTGCATACAAAGTTTTCCAATCTTGCTTGTCGGTTGATGATGTAGATGCATGAAAAGCAGCTTCAGACTTCATAGCTCAAGAAGGTCCAAATTCTTCAAGCTCAAAAGCAGATAATTTCCCAACCAAGGAATCTCTATTGACAAAAGTATTAGCCATTGTTCTCAAATCATTAATTGCAGTAGCCTTCATCTTGTAAGCCAATGGCAAAGCTCTCAAAACTTTAGAAACTATTTCATCTTCACTCAGAGTTCTTCTTATGACCTCCATACCTAACCCCCATTAGTTTCCTTGTGTTGAAAATATGGGTCCCTCTTTTTGCTTTTTGTTGCTTTGTTTTTTTGTTTTTTTTTGCATGGTAACCTCAGAACCTCGGAACCCTGGATCCTCGGAGTTCCAAAGTTGTGCTTTGTCCTTTTCTTTTGTTGAAGCCTCAGAACTTTGGAGTCCCAAAGTCCCGAGTTCTTCGTGTGTTGTTTTTTCCTTTTTACCTCGAAACCCTGGAGTCCTGAGGTTGTCTTGTCTATTGACCCTAGAACCCTGAAGTTCTGAGATCATTTTTTTCCTTTTTGCCTTGGAACCCCTGAACCCTGGAGTCTCGAGGCTTTTTGCTTGTTTTCTTGTAATTCACCCTGGAACCCCGGGGTCCCCAGGTGAATTTTGTTGTCTTTTGCTTGTGATCTCGGAACCCTGGAGTCCCCAAGTGAATTTTGTTGTCTTTTGTTTGTGATCCCTAAACCTCGGAGTTCCGAGGTCTTGTTTAAGGCGATCATACAGATGAAGTTGGGGGGGGGGGGGTTATAAATAAGAAGAATGAACTTTTCTAAGTTCATTTGTGCATTCAACTTTCTCAGAGCTCTTAGCTGCAACCTCCCAACTTCGTGCCTCCGTCTTGCTTGAGTTTCTCACCAGGTTGGTGAATTTCTTACTCCTTCCTTGTGATTTCTTGTTTAGATTTTGTCATTTTGTTAGTTTTCTTATTTTTCTTTTAGGGTTTTTTCATCTCATTTTTTCTATTTTCGCGTGCCCTAATTTTCCACCCCAGAGTTCCAAGTTGGGTAGTTCTTGCCCTCAACTTCAGAACCCCAGAACCCTGGAGTTTTGAGGTTGATCCTGTTCCTTGTGCCTATCTATTACGAAACCCTGAAGTTCTGGATCAACTTACTTTTGAAGAGAAATACCCCAAACCTCGGAACCTCTGAGTCTCGAGGTCCTATCTTTTTGGGTTACTACGTTTAAACCCTGGAATCCCAGATCCTTGGAGCTCCAGAATATCTTTTGGTTGCCTTGTTGATCTACCCTAGGAGCCCGAGGTCCCAAAGCTAACTTTTTCAACCTACCCCAGAACCCCAAAATCTCAAAGTTCCAGACTCCATTTGCTTCACCCATCCCAGAACCTTGGAGTTCCAGACTCTATTCAGTTTACCCATCTTGGAACCTCAGAACCCCAGGGTTTGTTTTTAAGCCCATCCACCTCGAAACCCTAGAGTTTCGAGGTCATTTGTCTAATAAGGGAGTTATCCAACCCGGAGTCCCAAGGTGGATGATGTTATTAATGTTTTATGCAATGAATTAATTCTTGGTTCTTCCTTGCAGATTAAAGTGTTTAGATGGACCCAACTTCTAGCAAGAGAGGCAAAGAGATGGATAAACTTCCCATGACAATGAAGTACCAATATCAGGGACATGTGTATGTGTCAAAGCTAGATGATCAGATCAAGTGGGTGACAGACACAGAGATAGGACATATCAAGATTGAGGATGTAGGTTAGGAAATAGGAAATCATCACAAGACAAGATAAATGCAATAATCTCAATCACAAAAAGCATTCATTGCAATGATCTATCCTAAACAACACTCAATAGAGACATGAAATAAAAACATTCAAAATTAAAGACATATGCAAACCAATAGAAGATTTGAATTCTCCTTCATGCGGCTCCATTGTTCTTCTTTCCTCTTCAAATGGTTTGGTTGTGGATCTCACCTACAAGTGCACACACACAATTGAAAGCAAGTGGACGATATTTTTGATCAAGAGTACTAGAAGCATAAATTCGATAGTCTGATTACCAATTAGCTTTGATTGATGAAGATCATCCAATTTATAGAAGAATTGGAGAGATGCCAAGATTAGCATGATTCAATTCAAATGGAAACTGCAAATCAATTATGTCAATTATGACAAATTATGACAAATTATGCACTTTCTATGCAAAATTTGTTGATTGATAATTTATGACAAATTATGACAACTTCTATGTCAAAATTGATTGATTGTCAATTATGACAAATTTATGACAAATTGACATGTCATTTCCATGAATTTAGGAGAGAAATAGGAGGAAATTGAAGTTAGGAATTAGAAAATTAGGAAATTAGAAAATGAGGAATTTAGGAATTAGGAAATTGATGAAAATTAGAAATTAGGAATTAGGTAAATTAATTAATAATTTGTCATTTATTAATTAATTCACAAAGAGGAATATTTAGCCAATTAAATGAACATTTAATTGCAATGAGAAGACTTAGGATAAATAAATAATTTATTAATCCTAGAGGAAGAAATGACAAACCAGGTTAAATGATGAAATCACAAAACCCTAGAAGATGAATTAAGCCTTGATGAAAGATAATTGACTCGATTCGATTTGATTTTGAATTGATAAATGACCAATGTGATAAATTATTTGATTGATAAAATGCGCCAATTGACGAGGAACAATGACAAATTGATCCAAATTGACATAATTGAGACAGACAACGATCAATGACAAATTGATTGCAAAATGACAAGATCGAACAAGAGGACAAGAATCGATGACAAAATAGATTGCAAAATGACAATATTGAAAATGACCACGATCAATGACGAATCGATCACAAAATGACAAGATCGAACATGACAACGACCGATGACAAATTGATCGTTAAATGACAAGATTGAAAATGATAAGGATTGATGATAAATTGATCGCCAGAGGACAAGATTGACAAGAGGACAACGATCGATGACAAATCGATCGCAAGATTGACAAGAGGACAAAACCCTAATTAGGATTGACGATGTCCAAAATGATGACAAATAAGCACGCACATTGATGCAATAAGATAAGATTGATTAAAATCATGACTGGAGATTGTTGTCGACAAGACCAAATTCGAGAGCGAGATAAAGGAAGAATGTAGAAGAATGACTCGATGTTCGCAAATGATAAAAACCAAGTACGAATCATAGGAGAAATGTTAATGCGACGCAAAAACCTAAAATGAGGCAATGAGCAAATGTTAAAGTATGACTCCGCAAGCGTTGACCATTTTTAGGTGTCTACATTTTGCCCCTCTTTGAGACAATGCGCTTTTAAGCGTTGTTTCAAAGAACAATAATGAAAATGCCCCAGACAATAACAATGACATATGCATGCCCCCTCGAGGAATTGGCCGGAAACATGCAGATAAGAGGCCAATTGATTGATAAGAATGACAGGATCGAACAGACTGACAATCGGAGATTGGATACATGAAGGACAAGCAATTGAAGATGCAAAGGACCGCGACCAATAGAAGATGGAGAGGGTGCACGTCCATCTATGCACTGACAAAGATCTATAAATGAGACCAAGAGAGGGAAAATTTCTCATTTGCACTAGCCAAGGAGGAGAATTTGTTGCTCTGGACAAGGACATTTGCAGATAGATGGCGAACATTCCGATGGCGGATCACCTCGGGGAATGTGTACGCACATTCAGATGATCGGACGACGCAAGAGCAGCGGTATGGATCTCAAATAGCCATGTTTTCAAATTCATGAATGTTAATTGCTTGTGGGACATTGCGGGGCCCACAGGGGATGCCGAAAAGGACTCCTGCACTTGTGTAGGGAGACACAGGCACAGGTTACCTTACATAGGCGCAATTGTGCAATGCAAACCCTAATTTTGGTCAAAATGACATGTAAATGATCCAGAAAAAGGGGACAAGGGTAGGATAGGTCAGATTAGATGAAAAACACCCTGATTAGATAGGAAAATGAGGAAATGCAACCCGTAGGAGCAAACCCTAAAACTGACAAAATTTGCCCCAATTGTGATGCAAAGTCGACAGTATCCGTTGATCACACGGGAAAACCGACCAAATTGCTTCATGCTACGACATAGACTCAGGAGCACAGAGAGAGATACCTTAGCAGGACTTGGGATATACTATGTCACATTCATGCCCGAGATTAGGGCAAACATAGGACTGCTTACCACATTAGCAGAGCGATGGCATTCGGAGACTTCCTCATTCCATTTGGCGACTGGAGAGGCGACGGTGACACTGGAGGATGTAAGGCGTATCCTCCGCATTCCGATTCAAGGAGAGATGATAGAGTATGACCCAGTGACAGGGAGAGATGCATTGTGCAGATTGTTTGAGTGCGACGCAGATGATCTGGATATTGTCGAGAGGGAGATCGGCTGGGAGACTATGGCATCAGAGTATGATCGACGGTATGTGGTGATAGCCGTGGTGATAGAATGTCTACTAGCAGGAGACAGATGAGGACATGGATTCCCTATTGGATGGGGAAGAGTGCTAGAGTGGATGGCGACAAAGGGGACAGTGTACGCATGGGGACCATGTGTACTAGCTATGCTCTATTTTCAGCTGCATCAGATAGCATATCAGGGAGTGCAGACATTGAGCTATGGAGTCACATTGCTATAGGTATGGGCATTTGAGCACATAGCCATATGTCGACTAATTACAGATAGACAATTAGTACCACACCGACCATATGTGTACTGCTATGGGGGAGCATTGAGACAGGGTCCTTTTGGATACATATTGTATTGGCGACATGAGCTAGACCGACTGAGAGAGTTCATATGGAGGCCATATCGTGATTGCTCGGGATGGTCAGATGACAGTGAGGAGTTACCGTATTGTAGACAGGAGAGGTAATTGATTGGGTGACTAGTGAATCGCCAGAGAGTGATTGAGTTGTACCTACCAGAGAGAGTCAGACGACAGTTTGGAGAGAGGCAGGATGTACCTAGGAGGACTGCACACTTTGCCCGATCTCACAGAGAGACGAGTCAGTGGGGGAGTATGATTCAGCCACACACAGCATATGCGGACTTCTCACAGCTATAGCAGAGATAGTGGGATTGGAGATCAGATGTGGTGGACGCTGGGACGACAGAGGAGTATGATAGATGGTTTGCACGACGGCGGCCAGTGCCATTGACAGATCCGGATATTCCAATACCGAGGTGATAGGAGGACTTCCCACTCACAGGAGAGGAGGAGGGAGATGATGAGGACGAGGAGGATGAGGATGGGGATGAGGATGATGGAGATGGGGATGAGGACAGAGATGAGGATGGGGATGATGGGGATGAGGACAGAGACGAGGATGGGGATGATGGGGATGATGAGGACAGAGATGAGGATATACCCATAGAGCCGGAGACAGCTAGGACAGAGGAGATAGAGATGTGCAGGGCTATCATAGCGAGTCAGCAGGATCACATTATGACTTTAGAGAGACAGCAGGATCAGTTCAGAGAAGAGATAGCCAGACTCACAGCAGCTCAAGATGCAGCGATTGCTCAGGCACATCGAGAAGAACAGAGAGTCACTAAGTATATTGGGTCGATTCGGGATGCCAGTGCATGCGAGATGGCACAGATGCTGGTAGAGACTGGAGAGGAGATACGCCAGAGTGCAGTTCCACCAGAGCAGAGAGCACCTTCATATCGGGCACGATCGAGGATAGAGAGCAGGGCACGCTCTCGGAGGTCATTGAGCAGCATGGGGGTGAGTGGACCTATGAGACCACCACAGCCAGGACCAGGGGGGACATCATCCGCAAGACCTTGCAAGGATGAGGAGGACCGAGGGAGCACCCAGTGACAGAGGCACGTGCTCCTTAGACAGACAGTAGACATTATGTAGTTTGACATTTTGTAGTCAGCCTACGGGCCATACTTAGGATAGACAGTCCGATTTTGTACTCCGATATTATGATGACATATGATATGATATGCATCGATATGATGGGATGCAATGTGTTATGACTTATGTGATTTTCCATGGATGGATGACTTAGGCACTGTTTATGTACCATTATGGAACATGTATGGATGTATTTGTTTTGTTTATGTGTTTTTGATGCATTTATAATATGAAATGGATAAAATGCTTGATATGGTGCTTAATGTAATGCAAATGTACTAACCAAATGGATGCAGGATGCAGCATATGTGTGCGGGGAAATCAAAGCACTAGACCGAACTGAATATCTGAACTGACGGAAGAAATGTTAGTAAGAAGAAAATGAGACAGAAGACAGTTAGAGATGAAGAAAAACTTTCTTTCAGTAATGCACTTTGTAGGTGAGAACCTTTATTTTTATGTAGCAAAATGGATGCGTAGCATCATGGCATTGAAGGCCAGAGCTGAAATGCAACCCTTTTTGCAAAAGATAGACACATCATAGACAAACAACAATCACAATAAAAAAGAAAAGGACCATGATCCATCCCGGTCACTCTAAATCACTCAGTGACATCATCGAGCAACATAGGAACATGATCGAAGCCAAAGATAAATCAATAAAAAGATAAGATGCACAAATTCCAACAAATCAAACAAACATCTTGATCTTCATTGTCAAAAGTTGAAAGTGTTGATAGGATGATCATGTTGTCTGGTTTCAGAGAATGTGGTACCCCGTCTAAGACAGGACACAGTCTAGTTTCGAGTATACCACACCCTGTATAAGACTCATGATAATGTGCCAAGGACGAATGATATTGAGGTTGATTGATATGACAACTCGGATCAGTTTGAATGTCTGGTTTGAGTAAAAAGTTCATCTGTTTAAGCGTGATTTCATTAAAGCGTAGTGTGTGATTGCATGTTGTTGGATGTATACTCGGGGATCTGTCTATGCACAAAAAGAGATCCTTTAGTGCAAAATGCGTGTTTTTGGATTTTAATGTTTTGAAATGTTTTTTGTGTTCATTTTTTCAGGACATTTTTCAATTTTTTTTTGCTTGATTTTTTCAGGACATTATTCAATTTTTAAGAGATTTTTTTCAGGACATTTTTAAATTTTTAAGAGATTTTTTCAGGACATTTTTCAATTTTTTTGAATTATTTCAGGACATTTTTCAAATTTTTTTGATCTTTTCAGGACATTTTTCAATTTTTATGAATTTTGCCCCCAGTGTCTAGCAAGGCAAGGAATATGACAGGTGAATAGATAGGCTTTCTGAAATGATGGTGGATAGAGGGAAGATAAAGGCCTTTTATCATGGAGACAATGCAGATGCAATTTCCAAGGGCTATTGCATGATGGGACAAGAGACTGGATATGACAATGTAAAGCAGGAACATGGCATGA
This sequence comes from Cryptomeria japonica, assembly GCF_030272615.1. Taxonomy (NCBI): domain Eukaryota; kingdom Viridiplantae; phylum Streptophyta; class Pinopsida; order Cupressales; family Cupressaceae; genus Cryptomeria; species Cryptomeria japonica. The sequence goes on along the minus strand of NC_081405.1, from coordinate 40,427,104 downwards.
GGGACATGTCAAGAGGTTTTTGAAACCATGTTTAAATTTTGCGTCCTTATGTCAGATCAAGATCAAGGAATGAAACAGAGTGTATGGATAGTGATAAGATATGGATAGGATAAGCAAGACTAAGAATGGATAAGGGACATGGACTGAAGGTCGGGATAGGATAAGGGATAGTGGCAGAAAGTTGTAATAAGATAGGGAATATGGATGAAAGGTTGTAATAAGCAAATGGATAAATGACCAAAAGCTATGATAGACTAAAAGCTGCAAACAAGATACATGATGCTCATGAAGATCCTCAGCCTTGTCAAGATCAAAGGTGGAAAGAGGAAATGGACATGAGGGACAATAGGATAATGGAGGAGGAAACGTGCCCCCAAGTGTGGTATGCAAGAAGTTCATAGATTACGCATGACGCCTGTTTGCCAGGTTTTCATCACGGTACTTGCCCAAGGCACCTGTTTGCCAGGTTTTCACCAGTGGACGAATGATTTTTCTTTATTTATTTTTTTTCTTTTTCTTTTTTCGCTTTTTTTTTTTTGTATTTTGACTTTTTCAATAGAAGATGGACACATGATACGGGATGGAAGAAGGACTCAAGCGTCTTTTTTTTTGGATAGTAGCCTTGAAAAAAAATGGACCATGACCTTTAAAAGTATGCTCAAAGACGTTGGTAGGATAAGGACATGGAAAATAAGATGAAACTAAGGCAAGGATTTATGCAAAGGATTGGATCAAAGGGATCGAAGGATGGAAAATGTGCATTGGATAATGGATAGGGTATTGGAAGAATTGGGCTTCAGTGGATGGAAATGTTGGTAAGATCGACATTAGCACACACCTTGATGGGTGGTGGACTGATGGAGGAAGAGTGGGTTTTGGATATGGAGATTTGGATGGAGGAATAGCTTGGGATTTTGGGACATAAGGGCCCAAAATGGATGAAGAAGGTGATGAAGGAATAGAATTGGAAGGTTTGGATGGAGGAATAGCAATTTTGGATGCCAAGTTGGATGTTTCTTTTTGTGCTTCAAGGAGCTTCTTAGGGATCCACATGGTTTTTGACTTTTCATGCTTTTGTGGTTCCTTGGAGTGCATTGCTTGCATAAGGGATTTAGGAACCCATATAAAATTTGACTTTGCTTTATTTTGCTCAATGGGCCTTTGTGGCCTTTTGGATATATTTTTTTCTTTATAGATCATATTGTTCTCTGTTTTGACATGTCGATTATATTGGACATGATGATCCTTGAATACATGTGGATTGCTAGACTTATGACGTTTATACTTGGCATCCAAATTGCTTGGAGGGAGAAAGGAATTCCTAGATGGATATAAATGAAATGGAGTTCTTTTGGATGACTGGAAGGTTCTCAAAGATGTGTGCCTTTGTTGACCTTGCATAGAGGATGAAGGGATATAAGGACCTAAGATGGATGGAAGGTATTATGGGGAAGGGATATGTTTGGATTTTGAAGGGATACCAACGTCTTGAGAGTGAGTTGTGTAGACATGACCCTTAAGATCTTCTTTAACATGAAGGGATGCTTGCTTATGGAGATCTACTCCTTTGCCTTTATGAATATCTTGACTTGTAGGATACTCTTTTCTTTGGGAAGAAGACGTGAGTCCATTATGAGGTGGATATGATATGAGCGAAATAATGTGATCTTGAAGTGGATCAGATTGGACTAAAGAGGAAGAACCCATTATGCATGTCGAGGGTTCATGAACATCTTGCACTGACACGTTAGAATCATGAAGGGGATTAGGATCATGTTGTGGACATGGTTCAATGAAAGGCTCTTCAAGATATGGAATGGGAGAAATAATGGGATCATCAAAAGGAATGAGATCTTGGAGTGTATATGGAGCATTAGGATGTGGAGATGGAGGAACAAGTGGATCTTGTGGAGGATCTGAAGGAATAATTTGATCTTGACAAGGAGGAAGATCATTGGAATCCTCTTTAAAGGTTCTTTTCTCTTGACTTTCAATAGGATCATCATAAAGGATGGAAAGGATATCTTGATCTTTCTCAAGAAGTGGAATGTCAATGGGATTTGAAAGGACATTGTGTTCATGAAATGGAAGGGGATCATTTGGGATTTGATGGACTGAGATATCTTGATCTTGCTCGGGGAATGGAGTGTCAATAGGACTTTGGATAGGATGGACAAGAATAGGGGAATCATCATGAGTGTCTAGGAAGATGAGATCCTGGTCAACAATTGGATGGGATGATAAGGTTTCAGGATCTTGATCTTGATCTGTTTCAAGACATGTTTCTGCATGCTCTAAGTTATCCTCTTGACATGGGGTTGGACTTTGGATATACATGGAGGATTCTAACAAGGAATCAATGTTTTGGCATGAAGGAAATGCACTTTGAACATTTGTGATGGATTCTGGCAAGGAATCAATGCTTGAACATGAGGAAGAGGGACTTCGAATGGGGTCCTCTAAAATAGGTAATGGTAATAAAGTGCATGGTGGCATTGGGTCTTGTATTTCTGAAACATGACAAGGATGTGCATCATGAATTGGATTATCATGGCAATCAATTATGGATAGCTCTTGGATAATTGCATCCTTGGGTGTATTGTTTGATGAGGACAATATGGAAGGTTCTTGTGAAACTTCTAGAGGCGTAGAGATAGATGCCACTGGAGAGTCAATTTTTTTGCGAGGGGATGAGCCATTGCTAGACATAAGTGTATTATTTTGATCTTCCTCAATAAACTGACTTGGTAATTTCCTTAAGATCATTGCAATAAAGCCACCTTTCTTTCGAGGTTTTGACATAGTTGTATCTGGAATTTGAACTTGTTTGGCAAGGAGTTGGTTCTGGTCTGATGTCATGTTTTGATTTTGAACTAGATGTTGATCAAATTGGTTTGACATGTTCAAAATTTAGCTTGGTGCATGTTGCAAGTTTTGTTTTTGAATTTTTGATTGTGGTTGTTGACATTGATATTTCACCATTGGTTGAACCATTTGTGGACATTGTATAGTTGTTTGGACATATTGTTGAAATTGGACCATTGGTTGTATTTGTTGTATATGTTGAACAATTGGTTGAACCATTGGTTGTATTGGTTGAAAATCTGATTGATAGTAAACACCTTCTTGTTCTTGATGTGGAGGCACATAATGTTGAAATTGATGTTGTCTCTTTTCTTGAAATTGTTTCATCATCTCTATTTGGGAGAGGAGAGATGGTATGTCTGATCGTTCAAGAAGAGATCTTACATCAATTGGCTCAATCTTTGGATTTTGACCTGGAAATTTTCGAAACACTTTGGACATTTGTGATCTGTTCTTCTCAATGTTTTTCACTCTTTGTTCCAATATCTCTTCTTCTTGAGCTAGTTTCTCCTCTAGTTTTTGTATTTGGACATTTACATCATCATGATAAGTTTGATCGATATTGCCTTGTTGTTGGGTTGGATAGAATTGTGATTACATTGTCGGTTGATATGTCAAACTTTGTTGCATCATTGGTGCTTGGAACCTTGTTTCAATAGACATGTCACTATGCAAATGCAATATTTTGGGAATTTTTCAAGGATAATATATGATATGCAACTAAATGCAAACTAAAATAGATGAGAATGCAATCTATGGCAAGAATGCAACCTATGTTTTTGGTTGTTTTTCAAGATTTTGACAAACTTTTTGGAATGCAAATCTAAAAGAGACCCTTAGGAAATTGGAATGATATCTAGACCTCAAAGGACAAAAGGACTTAGGTGACAAAGGACAAATGAAAAAGTCTCCCCTATACGCTTGGATACTAAGCTAGGTTTGACCAAATGATATTGATGACAAAAGGACAAAAGATTTGATAAGGTCTAGACTTCTTAACAATGACTTAGGGTTGCATCAAAGATTTGGATTACTCAAGTATGACAAAACCTAATTTTGGCACTATATGCAAAGGGACAATTACTATGCAAGTGACCTTAATATGATATGATAATGACCTAAGCTTAATGAAGAGACCTAGGGTAAGCAATGTAAATGTATGACAATGATATGACTTTAATGCAAGAGGACATATGCAAATGGATGACTCTTATTGATATGCAAAGGAGTATGACTTAGGTGAAACTTAACCTTGATAGTTGACAATGAACTTTGCAAAATGCAACCTAGGATGAACCTAAATGTAAGTGACATGCTTGTTGAGATAAGATTTTGAACAATATTTGACAACCATGTTTGAAGATGAGTTTTGAATCTTGATAAACTTTTGTTGGATGAATGTCTCTTGTATTTAATCTTATGTTTTGAATCAATTTGTTTTGCTTTTGAAATGAGATACAATTCAACTTTTGACAAGCAAAGAAGACAAGATGTTTTTAACATAGACTCAAGACAATCATGCTCATTTCCACATTTCTTATGGTAGGCAAAGACATTAGGTACTTGAGAGGTAGACTCATTATGGGATTCAAGGAGAATACATAGATGCTTGACCCCACGGGCTCCCCTCCATGGCACTCACTTCTCAGGGCAGCCAAGCATCAATCCCCATGGAAATCTCCCCATGGCGAACTTAGTATCTCTTCCAAGTATCCGAATTTGTCCTTCTCAAGCAACTAGAAGGGTTTTTGGCCTCTAAAACAAGGTGTTTAGTAAGGATTTCTGTTAAGTGTTACTCCTTGATGTCATGCAAGCGTGATTGAGACATTAAGCCCATCAAGATACCAAAAAAATGTAGTCGCGCAAGCACGATTTAGACCGTGAGGTCCTACTTAGATGTTGATATGAGAAAGAGTCCAAGGGTCATCACTTCCCAAGTAACTGCAATTCCCATGTAACCCTTCCTTCAAAGCTTTTGCTCATCATGTATTTTTTTATAGTGAGTTAGAATGCCAAGGAATTCTAGCCATACTCACTTTGGGTCATTCCCTTCTCATGATTATCACTTGCTTGCAAAAGCAAAGTGGTCGGGAAGGCAGGCCCTCTAAAGGAGACACACAATCAAAGACAAAAGCATGGTATCGAAGATCTGGATTTCTGATCACCCTAAAAGGATGAGAGCATACTCTCCTACTTCAATGTCACACTCAACAATCAAAGAAAACACATGTTCATTCCAACCTATTAGAAATCACTAGGTGCCTAAAACATTTAAAGACAAACACCAAGCTTAATTGTTTCTCCAAGGCAACCTGCAAAACCCAAGTTAGGAGTTTGATTTGTTGTCTTTGACTATCGATTCTGCATAACCCATGTTAGTAGTTTGATTTATTGTCTTTGCCATGCGTATGCCAAGATTCTGCACAGATATTTAGTACCAAAATCCAAAGCACAGAAAACAAAATGCAAAAACTAAACAAATTTCAAGTAAAACACTGCATTTTTACCCCTGTTCTGGACTTTACACAGGCACAGAACCCATGACATAGGTGCAGAACTCATAACACAAGCGTAGAATGTCTCTAACACAAGCGCAGAATGCTTAACATAGGCGCAGGTTGCTTCACACAGGCGCAGAAGTCTCCAGAAAACCCTGCACGACCCTGTTTTTGAGTTTTTGGCCTGCAAATCAACTTGAAAGCACTAAAAAACACCATAAAGAGGTTAGATGGTTAGTTTTCACATCGGGTTCACCAATTAATGTAGGTTAGGAAATAGGAAATCATCACAAGACAAGATAAACGTAATAATCTCAATCACAAAAAGCATTCATTGCAATGATCTATCCTAAACAACACTCAATAGAGACATGAAATAAAAACATTCAAAATTAAAGACATATCCAAACCAATAGCAGATTTGAATGCTCCTTCATGCGGCTCCATTGTTCTTCTTTCCTCTTCAAATGGTTTGGTTGTGGATCTCACCTACAAGTGCACACACACAATTGAAAGCAAGTGGACGAGATTTTTGATCAAGAGTACTAGAAGCGTAAATTCGATAGTCTGATTACCAATTAGCTTTGATTGATGAAGATCATCCAATTTATAGAAGAATTGGAGAGATGCCAAGATTAGCATGATTCAATTCAAATGGAAATTGCAAATCAATTATGTCAATTATGATAAATTATGACAAATTATGCACTTTCTATGCAAAATTTGTTGATTGATAATTTATGACAAATTATGACAACTTCTATGTCAAAATTGATTGATTGTCAATTATGACAAATTTATGACAAATTGACATGTCATTTCCATGAATTTAGGAGAGAAATAGGAGGAAATTGAAATTAGGAATTAGAAAATTAGGAAATTAGAAAATGAGGAATTTAGGAATTAGGAAATTGATGAAAATTAGAAATTAGGAATTAGGTAAATTAATTAATAATTTGTCATTTATTAATTAATTCACAAAGAGGAATATTTAGCCAATTAAATGAACATTTAATTGCAATGAGAAGACTTAGGATAAATAAATAATTTATTAATCCTAGAGGAAGAAATGACAAACCAGGTTAAATGATGAAATCACAAAACCCTAGAAGATGAATTAAGCCTTGATGAAAGATAATTGACTCGATTCGATTTGATTTTGAATTGATAAATGACCAATGTGATAAATTATTTGATTGATAAAATGCGCCAATTGACGAGGAACAATGACAAATTGATCCAAATTGACATAATTGAGACAGACAACGATCGATGACAAATCGATTGCAAAATGACAAGATGGAACAAGAGGACAAGAATCGATGACAAAATAGATTGCAAAACGACAATATTGAAAATGACCACGATCAATGATGAATCGATCACAAAATGACAAGATCGAACATGACAACGACCGATGACAAATTGATCGTTAAATGATAAGATTGAAAATGATAAGGATTGATGATAAATTGATTGCCAGAGGACAAGATTGACAAGAGGACAACGATCGATGACAAATCAATCCCAAGATTGGCAAGAGGACAAAACCCTAATTAGGATTGACGATGTCCAAAATGATGACAAATAAGCATGCACATTGATGCAATAAGATAAGATTGATTAAAATCATGACTGGAGATTGTTGTCGACAAGACCAAATTTGAGAGCGAGGTAAAGGAAGAATGTAGAAGAATGACTCGATGTTCGCAAATGATAAAAACCAAGTACGAATCATAGGAGAAATGTTAATGCGATGCAAAAACCTAAAATGAGGCAATGCGCAAATGTTAAAGTATGACTCCACAAGCGTTGACCATTTTTAGGTGTCTATAGAGGATATTAGAATGCAATTGGAGAGATCAAGGCCAGAGGCCCCATTAAGAATCAAGAGATCAGGCCTAGTGGAGGCAACTATCTTCCCACAGTCAGTCCAAGCTCCTGAGTTTATCATAACTATTGCACAATTTTATGATGTAAATACAAGGAAATGTATGGATACACAAGGTAGGACGATGATCAACTTGTCTCCAAAAATGCTAGGATTTGTGTTTGGCATCCCTGCAAGGGATGAAGTACTCCTTACCACTAAAGAAGAAGCCCTGGGAATGTGGAATAATAATGTTACTTCAAATAAGAGGCACATGAATGAAAATTGGTTAGAGGAAGAAAGAAAAATAGGGTTGAAGGCCATAGATGTATTGAGGGCAGATTTTAGGGAACCATAGAGGGATTTAATCATCATGTTGAGAAAGGCTTTTGGAAAGCCAGATTGTAAACATTTCCATCCCTGGATGTTCGAGTTCATGACCACCATCCTCATAGGGAAGTAGTACTTTGACTGGGCACAAATCCTCTTAGACAACATCTGCAAATAGATGATGGAAGTACACCAAACAAAGAAGTTCTTTTTCACCTCCTATGTCATCTGGGTGGCTACCAGAGCAGGTAAGTTCCCAGGGTTACATTTAGAAGGCCAACTGGGGGATGAGGAAGGCCAGAAGAAAGTTTGGGAATATTATTCCCAACTCCCTCTAAATAACACAAAGGAATACTTCAAGAGAATCAATGATGCCTTCCTCTTCCCTATGATCATTAAACTAATAGGGGATGCATGATACAGAATAAGCCCCAAAGCAATGACAATCATACAAGAATGAGTGTGTTGGTTCATTCAAAACCAATGTTCTACATACATAAGGGTCAGTGGGTTTACATGGAACCCAATGCTATTGCCAAGATATTGCAACGACCGCATCATTCTATTAGAGTATGTCAAAAAATTTCTCGGCCTCCAATCCCTATTGTCATCGAAACACAAGACAGGGATAGACTTCTCAGTTTCTATTGGATACTTTTCTTGTTCAAAAATCTAGGTAGCAAAGACGACAAAGCAGGAAATCCAAGATTTAAACCTGAAACAATTTGATTATGCTAGGGAGTATTATGATCCCTATAGAAAGCTTAAACAAACCATTCCTAAGGCATATGAGGGGCACAAGCCTAGATTGGAGGATTTTTGGGCAAACTTCCAGGACAGTTTTGAGGTAAGGGGAAAAAATTATTATAGACTATCAGTGCTACAAATTAGGGATTTTGAAATAGAAACCAATCTCCCTAAAGAGTTGAGGGATGATGGAGAACTACTAGAATCCATGTATAAAGAACAAGAAATTGATAAGAAACCTCTCTCTCCTATAAGGTGGTCAGCACATGAGGATTTAAATATAGACCAAGTAACCCAAGCAATAACCAATAAGACTAGATAGTGGCTTAGTTTGAGAGTTAGGCCAAGCGATTCAAAAGGGAAGAAAAAGGAATCCACCTTAGTTGTGCCCCAATCAAGGGGTTATAAAGAGTATGCTCTCAAAACAAGATGGATCTCTAGTAAAAATACATCCACTGACTCGGATGAAGCAGTTGAGCTTGAGGAAATTATCGATGAGTTAATGAAGAAGCTTCATGTGCAAATGAGAAAATCTGAATTACTAAAAAAGGCTACGGATCTTGGAGTGACAGATGGGCTAGGCATTGTACCACTAGCAAAGGTTCTTCCTACAAGAACAAAAATTGGGAAAACTCTAGGAGAAGGTTCTCAGGAGGAAGAAGAACAAAGAGAAATAGATGAAGATGCACCCACTCAGCCTCCCCCAACAACTGCAGCACAGGTCCCAGTTACCAATGCCCCTATGCAACCACCAACTAACACAATAGTGCCTCCCAGGACACAAACATTTAGGCCTACTATAGAAACTATAAGTGTCCATAATATTGAGACAGACTTAGATCAAGAGGATGAACAAGAAGAAGAAGAACAACTACTTGGAGGGGAGAAAGAACAAAGTGAGGCAGAAGATTTGTTGAATGAAAGATTAGTCTTAACCCCTCAAGATCAAGAAGATCTCCATAAAGAGATAGTTGTTGAGCAAAGTAGGGAAGAAATGGATAAGAAGGGAAGGATAGTTGGAGAAGCAGTCAGTGATTGGTTGGGAGAGTTTCATAAGCAACAACAACTGGATGTTAATGTTGCTCTCCAAACTAATCTAGCCCACCAAGTTGCTTCACCTCAAAGTCCTAAACACACAGAGGCAGAAGAGAAAGATGAAGCAGAAGAACAGTTGGATGTACACATCATGACCGTCGACATAGTACCTCATGAAGGTGATAAGGATGAAGATGTGCCACAATGGTTGGAGTTCACCTTCGAGAGGAAGAAGAGGAAATTAGTGTTACCTAAGGTTACACTACAACAGGCAATCACAGAGGAGCCAATTAAGGTTAAGAAACCTAAAATAGTGCATCATCTGTCAAGAATAGGTTCTAGTGAAGTGGTTGCAAATGTGGCAGTTCCACTATAGATAGAAGGTCAAACCTCCCCAAAGTACCAAGTATCTCAGGTAAAACTGGGTAAGAAAACAAAGCGGGGGGAGTTGGATACTTTGGAACTAGCTACCAACATCATCAGGGGACGAATGGAAAAAGAATAGACCTCTCATACTGAGATAAAAGCACAACTTGAGAAGTACAAGTAGTTGTTGGTAGAAATGGGTAAGCCATTAGATACTTGTAGAAATGATAATCTACCTTCAACCTCATCACTCCTAGAGGAAGAGGTAAAAGCATTAATGGAGGTAAGACAGGTGGCTGCTATAAAAAGTCATGGGCCCAAATAAATGCCTCGAAAATTAGATTATTTTTGCAGAATACTATGAAGGAGTATAAGGAGGTAGTACAGGTAGGAGGAGCATTAGCTTCTTTCTCTCAACAATGGGAGCAAAATCTCAATGTGTTTAGTAAACAATTTCAGATATTAAGTAAAGTTTTGCACCTAGGAGAGGAAGTAATAATAGAGGAGGACCTCTTGGGTGGAGATAGTTGTAATAATTTGCAGTCTTACACATACATTTTGGAACTGAAGATCGAGATGCTTTAGTAGTATGTTAAGGATGTGGTAGACATCTGAGTTTGTCTCCTCAAGGTAGTTTTAAAATATGAGGATTTTGTAAGACACTTATTCAAAGTTTTGGGATTGGGGATAACTGATACATGGATTATGGAGGAAGAGAAAGTACTGAGTCAATGGGATGCATATGAGGCCAAAAGTTTGGGACCTTCGACTTAGTTCATTGTGACATTAATGGATAGATATACTTATTTAATTACACAATGTCAAGAGGTGGCAGAAACAATAGAGGAGTTGGAGAAGAAAAGAAAGAATGTAGAAGAAGTTTTCAAAAAGTATAAATTCAGGATCAAGCATGTTTATGATCCTCCTGCTGAGGTAGTTGCATGCATCATTAATAATTATAAGTCCTATAAAAATAAGTAGAAGATAAACATATAGTTACTAAAGATAGAAGGACTTTTGAGAAGAGATTTTGCATGACTTCCCACTGGTACTCCAACTGCAACTCCAACTCATGTTCCAGTTTTGAACAAAATTATGCATGACTACGAAAGTCTATCTCATACAGTATGCTCTTTGTAGTGCTCACCTAACCTTTGTTTCATAGTATTTAACTGGAGTCTAGAGGCAGAAACTTGTAAGTTAACTATGACTCCTAGTTTTGAGTTCTTAATTTATAGTAGGTTTATTTCATAGAAAGTAGGGTAGAAAACTCTATAAATTGAGAAGTTTGATTCATTTGTAAGGGTCCACGAATTGATGATTTGAGGCCCACTTAGAAATTTTAGATTATTTTTGCAGATTATTATGAACTTGAGTTATTTTTGTTATACATTCTTTGAAATTAATACAAGAAGCAACTTATAGATTGCCTAATTTATGCATATGTTCTATGAGTTTGTTCTTTGTAATCCATTAATGTCTATTGTCTGAAATTAGCAATGTGTTCTGATCTTCCATTTATTGCTTTATGACTCTTGCTACACACGTAAGTGGTGTATGAGAATTACTACGATAGGCAATATTGTGGTGATATTATTTCCATAAGTCTGTAAACTTGCTGACTTTGCAGGTTTACTGAAAGTCAGTTGTTGAATGTTGATTTGGATAATATTTGATGATATTTGGATTGCAGGGTACTAATTAAGTAGTTTGTTAAGTTGTCATTGAATTGGTTTCATTATTATTTTGTTGTTTCCCCATCTCTTGCAGTTTATTTCCAGAAGAATCTTAAAAACATAAAATACAAAAAAAAGAAGTTAAGTTATTAACGATTAGTGGGATTTAGTTTTAACCAGCAGACCTCTTAATGGGTACAACCACATCAACCATTGGATTGCCCATCACCATCAAGACCCGACTATAGAGGCCTTGGAGTGATTAGTTCCCCAGAACTTATTGCTTTTCAGGAGAGGTGGTGAGTGTTCATATTGGCTACCTAACTATTGGCGAGTGTGTCAAAACAGTCAGCAACAATTCCACCACAACATTGAATTCCCATAATAATTTCATTTACCCTTTCCATGAATGCAGTAATCCTTTCATCTTCTTCCATCTTCAAGTTTTCATATCTCACTCGGTAACCATCAAGTTTAGCAATCTTAATAGTAGGGTCACCTTCATTAAGAGCCTCCAACTTGTCCCATATAACCTTTGCAGATGATTTGTTAGTTAATCCCATTATTTTCTAATCAAAAAGTACATACAAGAGGGCTTCTCTTTCTCTACAATCATTCTCAAGCTCCTTATCCAAGTTTTCCGGAGGAGGATCGCCAGATGCCAGATTATAAGATGTTACACCATTCTCTATGATTTCTCAAATTTCCTTGCCAAGACATCTCAGATGAGTCTCCATCTGAATTTTCCATACTCTGTAATTTGTTCCATGAAGCCTAGGAATATCTCTCCAAAAGATAGAAGCAGATGAACTAGACGAACTTGAATTGTTATTCGGCATAGGATCTTCCTCAAGCGGTTAAGCTTCTGCAGAGAGGACCAGAGCTCTGATACTAATTTTTAGACAGTTCAAATAACCAAAAGACAATTGAGGGGGGGGGGGGTGAATAAGTTGTCACTAGATTATCGGAACCTTAGGAAATTAAAACGTTAATACTGAAACCCAAAAGATCAATACCGGAATGCATAAACAAATTACCGAGATGGAAGACATATCAATTAAGCACAAACAACAATTAGATAATAAATATGATCCACATGACACCAAGATTTGTACGTGGAAAACCCGGTAAAGGAAAAAACCACACTGGGAAGCCTACCCACAATCAAATAATACTTCTACAGTAAGTATGTGATTAAAATTGAGGGGCCTGCACTTGCAAGAAGGACAATAGCCTAGAGCACACTTCTCATCACAAAAGGAGTCTCACTGACTACATAAAAATCCAGAATACAATCCAAAAGAAAGAATGAATTGCAATGATAGCATCTATAATGCCTAAATACAATTCTGGTTAAGCTCAATACCTGAGGACTTAATCCTCTTACATAAATCCAACTCGATCACAAATGATTGACCAAATCCTCTGCCTGAATGATTATTACATCCTTACATATCCATATCCCTTACATATATTCCATACATGATCTACAATGAGATCTTACATCATATATATACAAACCCTCGACCACAAACAATAAGGTTAGCCACTAGACAATAAAACAATTACATAATTACAAAACATGTTGGCTAGAGACCAAACAAATAATATCCAGCCCATAATACATCTTGAAAACACATTGAGAGGTCCAATCCACATGTTACATTAAGTTGGTCCATAACCTAGATAAACCGGGACCCAATTTCGGTCCACACATGCTAAAGAAATGATCCCAATCAACCAGGTCTAGAACATGATCACCATCAACATCCCAAATCTCTACTAGAAGCCGCACCAACACCACTTATGCATAACATAAAAAATATTCAATAAAAGCTCTGCCGATGAAACCCTCACTGGAATAACAAACCAAGCTTACCAGAATACAGGATAGCATCCAATCACCAAATCAAAACCAGCTAAATGAACATGAATCTGAGTAGCATATCTAAGCCAATTCCATAAGCCAAAACATACCAGATCATCATGATCTAATCCAACCAGACACCACACAACTTACCGGGACTAGAAGGATACCGGTAAAGCAGCCAAAATAGGTAGTGTTGACATCAATGACAAAACATCAATGCAACACAAAATCAATTCCTCCAAATGGCTAATGAACCCTACCCACAATCAAATAATACTCTGCAGTAGTATTGTAAACAATTACAATGGGGTCTGCACTTGCAGAAAGGCCAATAGCCTAGAGTGCACTACTCATCACAAAAATAAGTCTCATTGACTTACAAAACATCAGACTACAATCTAGAAAGAATGAACTGTGAAAGTAGCATCTCCTAATGCTTGATACTGTTCGGTTAAGCAAAGATGTCTACCCTACAATATAAAAACCTTGACCAAATGATATATCACTTGGTCACACATAAACCTTTCTCTAATAATGCAGACATAACCATCAATCCCATCCATGTATCGATATCCAAATTACATGAATAAGACACCTATAAATACAGATCATCAATCTTATTGACAAGGTCGGCTAAACCCTAAACCCATAAACTCATAAGAACAAAAAATACATCACACAGTATCACCAGAGCAATATTATGATTTATATTACATAGCATGGACCTAAATCAAGTAACCAAACAATTCCATCCACAAAAAAAACCGCTAAGACCAAAATACAACATGCTTCACCAACCGATAGAAACCCTTAGTGAAATAAAACAAAAAGTCTAATCGGATCCAAATAGGACCACCATAATAGCACACAAGCTAATGCAAAGTCACCAAACACTCAAAATATGATCAAGAAGCACCTTTAGCATTATAGAAACCGATTTCATAAGACATACCAAAATCGTCTGGCCAAAACACCAATATCTCTTATTGGTAAAGCTAACCGGTACCAGGAAATACCAATTAGGAACATAAGTGATAGTTACCAGAGCACCAAAACATGAACCAATAAAATATGGAAAACAAATAACCATCCAGAGTAAGCATCCAAAATCGATTCCAGAGATATGATCATACTGGATCATAATCATAGCCAAAACCAAGATGATCACCAAGGCTAACCAGGATAGGTCCAACTGAGATAGTCTCCAACCAAGATACAATGTTGACATCAATGAAAACACTTAACCAAATCCATCTTATTGCCAACAATCTCCCCCTTTGGCATTGATGGCAACATGAATGTGAAAAACATCCAAGTGCCAAGGAATGCCAAAAATCTCCCTCAAAGATATGATTGATTTTCACATGAATACCACCTCTCCCCCTTTGACATCAATGTCAAAAAGGACAGATACTGAACCAAAGAGTTGAATACTCCCCCTGAGTAGTAGCATTATCTCATCAACCCAAATCAAAGAAAATATCTAATAAGCTTACCGGATTGATGCATTCATGCATCTGTAAGTCTCTTATAGAGGGTTGGTTTAGGCAATGGTTTAGTTAGAATATCTGCAATCTTCTCCTTATTAGGCACATAAACCAATTTGACTTCCTTTGCTTCAACCTTTTCCTTCAAAAATTGTACCTTATAGAAATGTGTTTTGATTTGAAATGAAATATCGAATTCTTTGACATATCAATAGCAATAGTATTATCACAATGAATAGAAATAGGCTCATCATAACTTACTCTTATATCTTTTAGTATTTGTTTCATCCATAAAATCTAAGTATAGTTGGTAGCAACAACTACATATTCTGCTTCAGCGGTAGATAATGAAGTACATGATTGTTTCTTGCTAAGACATGAAACCAATATAATCCATAGGAGGTGGTTAAGCCATGACACAAACCCAAGCACTGTGGTGCACAACACAAGGAACCAAGGGCACACAACTTGCAATAATCCCCAAAGATCTAATCTTCAGAATGATTTAGTTTCACATACCTGGGAGTCTTTGAATTTTCTTGATTTACTGACTCTCTTTGCTATTCCTCTGTCATAGTTGAGTTTTTTGATGTTACCGGAGTGATAGGTTCATTGTTTTGAGCAGCTTCATGCATTACTGGTTCAGGTCTGATAAATTCATCTTCTAGTCCATAGTCATATGATCTGATCTGATTACTGCCATGTTCATCCACCTTGACATTTATTCTCTCTGTTATCCTATTCAATATTTTGATATAACATCTATATTCTTTGCTCTTAGTAGAATAACCCCAAAATATTCCTTCATCACTTCTAGGATCAAATTTTCCCAATGCATCATCTCTTCTAAAGTAAAATTTACTTCCAAAAATTCTAAAATATCTGACAGTAGGAATATGACCAAACCATAATTCATAAGGAGTCTTATCGGTATCACCTTTTATTTGTACTCTGTTGAAAGTGTATACAACTGTATTGACAACTTCCCTCCAATAAATATTAAACAATTTAGCTTTTGTCATCATCATCATAGTCCTTGTTGCATCCAATATGGTTATGTTCTTCCTTCCCACCAATCCATTCTGCTATGGGGTCCTAGGTGCAAAAGTTATCTTCTGATTCCATTCTTCTCACAAAAGTTGTTAAATTCATCGGATGTAAACTCACCGCCTTGATCTAATCTCAAACACTTGATCATAGCTTTAAAGATTTTGAATTTCTCGAAAGCTTCAAATTTTTCTTTCAAAAATGCTACCCACATCATTCTAGAATAATCATTAATAAGTAACATAAAGTATCTATCACCTTGAATACATTTAGTCATTTCCGGTCCACACAGATCAGTATGAATAAGATCAATAATTTCATTAGATTTATCATGTATGCTTCTAAAATAAGTTCTAACTTTCTTACCCATTTGACATTCTCTACATACCGGATTATGAGGTTTGACAATTTTGGGCAGATCTCTGACAGCCTATGTTGAACTAATCTTCACTATGCAATCAAAATTTACTTGATACATCCTCTTATGCCATAACTAGCTTTCATTAATCTGAGCAACCAAGCAAGATTTCTCACCGAAGTTCAAATGAAAGATGTTTCCATTGGTCTGAGTTCTGGAAGTAATTTACAATCCAAATTTATTGATGATCTTACATTTACCATCCTTGAATTGTAAATGAAATCCTCTATCCACCATATGACTTACACTTAAAAGATTATGCTTTAAGCCTTCAACATAATAAATATTATCAGTGTTAGTCTTACCATCCAATGATATTGTTCCCTTGCCTTTAATCTTACATGCCTTGTTGTCTCCAAATCTGACTAATCCACCATCAAATTCTTGTAGTGAAAGAAATTTTCTCTTGTCACCAGTCATGTGATGTGAGCATCCACTATATATAACCCATTCATCCTTTTCTTCAATTTTAGTAGATAAAGCCTTTTCCTCAATATGAGTTGTTTCAATGATAGAATCCAAAGAATCATCCTTGATAGCAATAAAAACCCATTCCTTACCGGAGGAAGCTCCATTACCAGTTCCACTCGCAGGTTCATCATCATCATCATCATCAGTATAATAACATGATTTATCCTTATTCCTTTTGAATCTAGGTTTGTACTGATATTCTGGATTAGGCTTATAACTCTTCACAAATCTTTCATGACATCTAGAAGCAAAATGACCAATCTTATTGCATGAAAAACATTTAAAAGGGACTTTTCCTTCATACTTACTTCTAGGTGGTCCTTTAGGAATTCGTCTAGCAATCAGGGCCTCCGGCTCTTCAAGTTCTCTTTCTTCTCTTTCAATGTCCTCCATATCTTTAGCATACATCTCCTTCCAATCTATCTTTTGCTTGCCAGAGGTAGATGCTTTAAATATAGTCTCAGTTTTAGTGGCACTCTGATCTCCAAGTTCCTCAAGCTAAAAAATAGTCAATTTCCCAAGCAGTGTATCTCTGATAACAGGGGTACTTGACATTGTCTGGAGTTCATTGATTGTAGTAGTCTTCATCTTATAAGCTAGAGGTATAACTCTCAGAACCTTTGACACTATCTCATCCTCACTAACCGATCCGCCACAACATTTGATTCCCATAACAATCTCATTTACTCTATCCATGAAAGAACGTATCTTCTCATCTTCTTCCATCTTCAAAGTTTCATGCCTTAACTAGAAACCTTCAAGTTTTGCATTTTTCACAACCTGGTCGCCTTCATAAAGAGTTTCAAGCTTTGTCCAGATCAGCTTTGCATTCTCCAATTCTATGACATTCAATAGCTTTTCATCAGATAGGGTGCTTAACAATGCTTCTTTAGCTCTGACATCATTTTCAGCCTTCTTTTATTCATCAATAGGTGTCGGTGTTCCAGAATTAGGATCATGCGGCATATACCCTTTCTCCACTATCTCCCAAGCTTCATCTCTAAGACATCTGAGATGAATCTTCATTCTCTCCTTCCATATTTTGTAATTTGTACCATCAAATCTGGGACTCTCCTTCTGATAGGGATTCAATGTAGAACTAGATGTAGTTGCCATTAGATCTCCTCAAGTGGTTAAGCTTTTGTAGAGAGGACCTTGCTCTGATACCAATTGTTAGACAGATCTGATATTGAGAGTAAACTAAGAGGGGGGGTGAATCAATTTACCATCAGAAATCAGAACTAATGCATATCAAAACCATTCAACTAAAGCACAAAGAAACCAACACAAATGAAGAATAGAACATGAAAGCACATTACACACAACACCAATATTTTGATGTGGAAAACCTAGTAAAGAGAAGAACCACAGCAGGAAACCCTACTCACAATCATATAATACTCTACAGTAGTATTGTGAACAATTACAATGGGGTCTACACTTGTAGAAAGGCCAACAACCTAGAGTGCGCTGCTCATCACAAAAAGAAGTTTCACTAACTTACAAAACATCAGAGTACAATTCGGAAAGAATGAACTGTGAAAGTAGATCTCCTAATGCTTGATACAGTCCTGATTAAGCACAGATGTCTACCCTACAATATAAAAACCTTCACCGAATGATATATCACTTGTTCGCACACAAACCTTCCTATGATAATGAAGACATAACCATCGATCCCATTGATGTATCGATATCCAAATTACATGAATAAGACACCTATAAATACAGATCATCAACCTTATTGACAAGGTCGGCTAAACCCTAAACCCATAAACCCATTATAACAAAAATTACATCACACAGTATCACCAGACCAATATTGTGATTTACATTATATAGCATAGACCTAAATCAAGTAACCAAACAATTCCATCCATCGAAAATTCCACTAAGACCAAAATCCAACACACTTCACCAACTGATAGAAACCCTTAGTGAAGTAACACATAAAGTCTAGCCGAATCCAAATAGGACCACCATAACAACATGCCAGCCAATGCAAAGTCACCAAACACTCGAAATATGATCAAGACGCACCTTCAGCATGATAAAAACCGATTCCATAAGTTGGACCAAAATCGTCTGGCCAAAACACCAAATATCTCTTACCGGTAAAGCTAACCGATACCGGGAAATACCAACCGAGAACATAAGCGATAGTTACCAGAGCACCAAAACATGAACCAACAAAATATGACAAACAAATAACATCCAGAGTAAGCATCCAAAACCAATTCTAGAGATCTGATCATACTGGATCAGAATCATAGCCAAAACCAAGATGATCACCAAGACTAACCGAGATAGGTCCAACCGGGATAGTCTTCAATCGGGATACAGTGTTGACATTAATGAAAACACTTAACCAATTCCAACATATTGCCAACAGATGCTATGAAGGTGAAAATTTTGATATACCACAAAAGGAAGATTTTTTGATATACTAAGCATCAAACTAAAATGAATGAGGTTTTGTGCCCTATTACATGAGGTGATCCTCCTCTTAGGAGACTGGAGATCAATGTTCTTCTTTTATAATCCATTAATTACCTAGATTGGATCTTGCTATCTTATCAATGCATACATTGCAATAGAATGAGAAGAAAGATGCATAGAACACTCTATACGAGCCAAAGTGGAACAATGCATAAATGATGTAGGAACCCTTACCTGTTGATTGAGTTCCCTTATTGTTATGATTTATTAGCATGATTAGCCAAACTATTACCTTCTTCATCTTGCTAACTTTATTTTTTTAAATATTTAACTTGCTACTTCTTTGATTGTTCCCCTTTGAGATATAATTCAACATTTGTATTCTCAACTTAAACATTTGACATAATTCATACCTAATAAAAATTTACTATCTTAGTTTTATTTTGTCAAAAATATACTGAACACAAATTACTACAAATTTAACTTTCTTTTATTTAATATTTATAAAAAACTATAATTATTATTTTAAAAACTTTACCTTTTAAAATATTGAACTTAGTTCTTTGATTGTCTCCTTTGACGATATAATACAACATTTGTATTATTAAATAAAATTTTACTATTTTAATTTTATTTTGTCAAAAATATACTGAATAGAAATTACTACAAATTTAGCTTTTTTTAACTTAATAACCATATAAAAAACTATAACTAATATTTTTAATTAAAAATATAATCATTATAAAAAAATATTATATTTTGATAAATATAATTTATCAGAATAAAACCAAACCAGCTATTTCAATATTGACATATCATTGTGCTAGTTGAATTGTAGACATTCATACATGTGCACTCCATACCCCGTTGGGTTGGCGTGCTCGTGAACCCTACACCCCTCCTAGGCTATCGTGAACATTCATGTCAAATAAGACCATACATCTAATTATTAGACCAGACTATATAAAACTTATATAATCGATCTAAAAAAATATTAACATAATATATACCTAATAAAATATTAATATCTAAATTTTATTCTATCCAAATTATATTGAACACTTAAATACTTAATAAATATGATTTATCAAAATAAATCAAACTATTTGAATATTGTAACCATGATGGCAATGCTATTAAATAATTGAATTTTTGACAGGTAGTTCCTCCACCGAGTGAATTTGGGCATTGAGAAATATACCCCTCGTCTATTTTCAAGGTGACATTTCATTCCTAAGCATCTCATATTTGTTTCTATAAGACCTCACATCGATGTTTAATCTGCTTAAAGTTAAATGCAAAACAAAATGATAAAAAGTAAAGTTGACATTCGAGTTAGAGTTTTCCAATGTCAACCAATTATTAACAATAAATTCCACTTCATTACTATTATTACTTAGGCATATCCTTAGCAAAAGATGAATATCACATAAAGTTAGGGAAAGCATCTCAAACCGTTTCCCATATTAAATCCCAAGTGTTTATTCGCATGCCACTAACATAGTTGGCATAATATTCTTATCCCAACAAGTTTTTTATTGTGCTAGGCATGCCCAACAAAGGCAATTAAGCCTTGAAAAGAAATGGTTTAATAATCCAAAAGACAAAGGAATGAGGAGAATTTGGAATGAGATGAAAGGGCACGTACTCTCTAGCTCATTTTTACAGGGTTGTAGGCTGCATAAGTAACTTGGCCCATGCTTTAAACTTTTTCCCTGAGGGGATAGGCATGGCATAACATAGGATAGGCCCCCACTTATAACTTTATGGCCCTTCCCTTCACACATTATTAGGTATTCCTGGTCACATCATGTCTCCAGAAATCCCTTGGCCATCCTTTATGTTTACTTAATTTTCTAGATTCTTGTATAAAGTATTGTTATTTTTATTTTTCCTTTATAACAATTCTTTCCTCAATTAGGGTTTTGTTGTATACTCGGAATCTTCAGAACTGTATGCCCATGTTTTCTTTTCTTATTTTTATGTCATAATAAGTTATAAATGGTATGTTTTTAATTGTGAGTGGACATGCAGTTTACATTTTATTCGTTCTTTATATTTACTTTCAAGGGTAGGTTCTTACTTTTGCTTTATTCATTTTTAATCTTGAATCAAATGTTCAAGTATACACTTGTAAAATGATTTCTTAACTTTTAAATTTCAAATTCTTATATGGGGTTGACTTTACCTTTCTTTATGGCAATTATGTGTTGGTCACTCAAGCTATATAAGCATTTCATTTGACTTTTACTATTATTTTGAAAGGAGTAGCTCTAATTCTTTTGAGATCATTATGATATATCTTCATCATTTGTATATTATAGCTATCAATTAGATCCCTTCCTCTTCAATCCCTACCTCTAATGTCAGTACTACCTTTCCCTTCACTAATGTTTTAATTACTTATTATCCTTTTACATCTACTCATACCGCTACTAGAGCTATCCCCTAGACTTATGATTCTCAAACCACTACTCATCCTATGAGTACCTTACCTTATAGAGAGGATTTTATAAAGCAATATTCATGTCAATGGTGAAAAATTAGGGTTTCACTTTGAAATGTAGTAAAATTGCTTAATAGACCATTACATTAATGAACAAAGGAATCTAATAGATCTAGCCTCTCTAGGGTTAAGATTTCGATCAGATTCCTAGTTCCTATGATAGGAATTTATCCTCCTTACATTGAATTGGATTGTTGAAGATATTGAAATTAGGGTAAATAGGTGTATATTGAAGAGATCGAGAATAAATAGTGAGCTACAATCATTGCACAAGGCCACAAACTTGGATCTAAGCAAAGTAATATGATTCGGATCTGGTCCCTGAAATTGGCCTAAATTGTCGAGACCATGGTGGTGGTCACCATGGTCCTCTGAACCATTGATGCAGTCAAGGTAGGGAGATCCAATGAAGGACATCCCATCCTTGTAGCCTAACACAAACACCATGCAAGATAAACCGGTAACTGGTAACACAACACCAGATAAAGTAGAAAGAACAACCGATAACGACATAAAATACATAACCGGTAAACAGTATAAACAAATCTTATAACAGATTTGAAGAATTACATATGCCACATGTTGGATCGCAGTCCAGGATACAAACAATGCTTACAACACAATTATAAGATCCGCAAATCATCTACACATCAAATCAGCCTCCGGTAACAGTCTGTCAGTTCAACCCTAATCGGACCTTAGCCCTTCTGACTTCAATCCACTAGACCAGAATCTCGTTGGTTCTACATATTTTCTCAATCTCGAACTTTTGTCTTTTGTCTTCTATCTTCTATCTTTTATCTTCTCAAATGATTCACAAAACTTCTATTTATATTGTCCGCAAATAATAATAACTTGATCAAGTTGGCCTAAGACCAACCGGTTCATGAAACATGCTAACGGTAACATGTCGTCTCAAATCACTAAGAACATCACAAAAAGCATAAAACAACACGCAGTTCTCCAGGAACATCGAACAAGGCACAAGAAACATAACTCAACGATTTGCAAGTCATGAAAATCAACCACAACCCGATTCAACTTCGCTCAACACACTGCAAGACTAACTGGTAAGAACATATCAACCGAGACAATACCAGAATCTCTATATCATCAGAATTAAATCCAAATGCCATGAAACTCAAATAGGATAAAGACAACGAACTCAAGGGAATAAATCCAAATGAACAATGCTAAACTCTCAAACATGAAGAAATGCCACGATCTCCAAGGAATTCCACAGCTAACTGCTCAAATCGGTAAGAACTACACCGATGCTCTTGCATCAGACTCTCAAGGTTAATTCAAAAGTGAGTCCCATCACTTGATATGGTTCGATGATCTATCAGCAGGTACTTGCAACTACCTTAGGGGTTCGACGATCTGACTACAGCTTCCAGTTGCCTCTCCTCAGCAATCTACCAGTCCAACCTGCAGCTTGCCTCAATCGGTGATCTGTTCAAGTCCCCACCCACTAACTGCCTCAAGCTCAAGCTCTAGGATCGGTAGTCTACCTTCAAACCTTGCTCTGCCTCACATTTGGTGATCTGAACAAGTCCACAAGTTGCCTCAACTTCCTTTCCAGCCAACCGATGCATAACTGGGTCTTCCTCCAACAACAGGTTCACAAACCAGCTCTGATACCACTTGATGCAGTCAAGGTAGGGAGATTCAATGAAGGACATCCCATCCTTGTAGCCTAACACAAACACCATGCAAGATAAATTGGTAACACAACACCAGATAAAGAAGAAAGAACAACCGGTAACAACACAAAATACATAACCAGTAAACAGTATAAACAAATCTTATAACAATTTGAAGAATTACATATGCCACATGCTAGATCGTAGTCCAGGATACAAACAATGCTTACAACACAATTATAAGATCCACAGATCATCTACACATCAAATTGACCTTTGATAACAGTCTTTCGGTTCAACCCTAATCTGGACCTCAGCCCTTCCGGCTTCAGTCCACCAAACCAGAATCTCGTCGGTTCTACATCTTCGCTCAATATCAAAATTTTGTCTTCTATCTTATGTCGTGTCTTCTCAAATGGTTCGCAAAACTTCTATTTGTACTGTCCGCAAATAATAATAACTTGATCAAGTCGGCCTAAGACCAACCGGTTCATGAAACATGCTAACGGTAACGGTAACATGGCGGCTCAAATCAATAAGAACATCACAGAAAGCATAAAACAACATGTGGTTCTTCGAGAACATCGGACAAGGAACAAGAAACATAACTCAACGATCCACAAGTCACGGAAATCAACCGCAACCGGATTCAACTTTGGTCAACACACTGCAAGACTAACCAGTAAGAAAATATCAACTAGGCCAATACCGAAATCGATATCTCACCAGAATTAAATCTAAATGCCATGAGACTCAAACACGATAAAGATGACGAACTCAAGGGAATAAATCCAAATCCACAACTCTAAACTCTCAAACATGAAGAAATGCCACAATCTCCAAGCAATTCCACAACTAACTGCTCAAACCGGTAAGAACTACACCGGTGCTCCTGCATCAACCATTTTAGCCTAACCAGAAGTATATATATCAGAAGAAGTATTATTATGTTGCTGATGAAGGTGTGACAGATGAGGAGTCTCAGAAAGGGAATTATGAAGATGAATTTGTGTTCATTACTATCATGGAAGATGATCCGGTATCTACTGATTCTACAAGATGTACTAGTGAGAGAAAGCTTTGGCTGCTAAGTTTGATGAAAAAGATGAATGGGTGATTGATAGTGGTTGTTCACATCATATGACAAGAGATAAAGGTAAATTTGTGAATATAGAGAAGTATGATGGTAGTTTGGTGAGATTTGGAGACAATAAAGCTTGTGTAATATATGGTAGAGGTTCTATTTCTCTTGATGGTAAGCATAATACTGATGATGTTTTATATGTTGAAGGTTTGAAGCATAATATTTTGAGTGTTGGATAGATGGGTTGATAAGGGATATGATTTGGAATTTAAGAATGGGAAATGTAAGATCTTGAATAGCTCTAGTATAGAGATTGCATTTGGTACTAAGACTAAAGGTAACATCTTTCATCTGAATGCTAGTGAGAAAAGTTGTTTGATTGCTCAGATTGATGAGAGTTAGTTGTGGCATAGGAGAATGTGTCATGTTAAATTTGACTGCATGATTAAGATTAGTTCTACTCAAGCTGTTAGAGATCTACCTAAGATTGTGAAGCCTACTAATCCGATATGTAAAGAATGTCAATTGGTAAAGCAAACAAGAATTTCATTCAAGAGAAAACTGTATACATCTATGTTGGTATTTTGGTATGGTTTTGTCATTGATGTCAACACCTACTAAAACACTAGCACTTTGGAGATCCAGCAGCATTCACCGGCAAGCAAGTAACTATTGCACAGTTACTAGTATATGGTTCACCGACATGATATAATGATCACCGACACTTGGAATGATATGGAAGACACCTAGTAATGTCGAAGACATCGTGTGGACACTTTGTTTTGAAGAATTAATCATTGGTATATTCATATTTGCATATTTGCTTTTACCAGCAAATAGGTCCAGGGTTACCTAGGGTTACACCGACAGGTTTATCTTTTCTAGATCAGCATGGCACGCTATGGAGATGATTAATTATTGTTGTAAATGCATTAAGCCGACATGTTTAATCGGTTATTGCATCGGATATTATATTGTTTGTAAAATGCTTTAATGTAATATCTTGTAGAGCCGACCTACTAAATTGGTATTAGGTTATGGTATAAATGTAAGATCTTATTTGTAAGATTGAATGTGGAATGCGAAAAAGAAGTGTGTGAAGGTATATGCGAGATTAAGCATAACTATACACAAAGATATCATTTGAAGGTGAAGCTAGGTTTTTGTGAAAGCATATCAGCATTACACCGGTACTGAATCCAACATATGAAGATGCTATCTTGTGCAGTACATTCTTATTGGATTTAACCATCCAACTGTATTCACTGTGACTCCCTTTTTGTAATTGAGCAATGAGCTCTAGGCTATTGGCCTTTCTACATGTACAGACCCCATTTATGTACACTTACTATCTGCAGTAGTATCATCTGATTGTGGGTAAGGTTTCCCACCGTGGTTTTTCCCCTTACAGGGTTTCCACATACAAATATTGGTGTCATGTGTTGTGGATGACTTTGTGTTTATGTTTCATGGATTAATCTTTACCAGTATAGCAAATAACTGTTAACACTGTCTACTAACATACTTAACTGGTTTACCGATATTAAGCATTAAGTTGTTTTTGGTTTGAATTTATTTGACAACTGATTCACCTCCCCCTCTCAGTTGTCTCCAGGACCTAACAATTGGTATCAGAGCTTAGTCCTCTTTTGCAGAAGTTTAACAGCTTGAGGAGATCCAATGTCTACTAATTATTTCAGAAAGGACAGTCCTAAACTTGATGGAACCAACTATGGCATATGGAAGATCAAGATGGAGACACATCTGAATTGCATTGGTAAATACATTTGGGAAGTTACAAAGAAAGGTTATACTGGTGTTGTAGCTGGTCAGCCCAGTCCAACTACATTAGCTAAAGATGAGGAGAATGATTGCAAAGCAAGAGAAGCACTTTTGAGTGCATTATCAGATCAACAAATCATGGGACTATCAGATAGGTCTACTGCTAAAGCTATTTGGGATCATTTAGAAACACTGAATGAAGGAGATTCCACAGTCAAAATTGCAAAACTTAAGAGCTTCCGAGTCAGGTATGAACATCTGAAAATGGAAGAAGATGAAAGGATTTCTGCTTTTATGGAAAGATAAATGAAATTGTTTTGGGTATTAAATGTTGTGGAGGAACCTTAAGTGAGGATGAAATTGTTTCAAAATTTTTAAGAGGATTGTCATCGACATATAAAATGAAGGTTACTGCTATAAATGAGTTGAGAACAATGCCTAATACATCAATAACTAGGGATACATTGATTGGAAAACTTTCAGCTTTTGAAATTGACGAATTTGGTCTTGTTGCTACTATTAAGATAGATTTGGCCTTTAAAGCATCAACATCATCTGCTCCATTATTTGACAAATCTGATTGGAAAGCCTTTTATGCAAGAGAAATTGAAAGAAAATAGGAAAGAAAATGAAGAACTTGAAGAACTTGAAGCACTGTTTGCAAGGAAAATGCCTAAAGGTCCAATTGGAAGTAAGTATGAAGGTAAAGCACCCTTTAAATGTTTTAACTGAAATAAGATTGGTCATATGGCTTCGAGATGCCTTGATAGACATGCTAGAATAAGAGAAGAAGCTAGAAGGACATACAAGCCTAATCCTGAATATCAGAGATACAGATTTAAGAAGAACAAAGACAAATCTTGTTACATTGTTGATGAAGGTGTGACTGATGATTCTGATGAGGATCCAACAGACAATGGACAGGTTTTTGTTGCTATAACAGAAGATCAACTGGCACCTACTACTCAACCAGTAGAACAAGCCCTAGCAGCTAAAGTTGAAGTAAAGGATGAATGGATCATTGACTCAAGATGCTCACATCATATGACAGGAGACAAAGGTAAGTTCTTAAACTTTCAAGAATACAATGGAGGTTTAGTAAGATTTGGAGATGACAAAGCCTGTTCAATCAAAGGTAAGGGTACAATATCTCTTGATGGTAAGCATAACACTGACAATGTTTACTATGTTGAAGGATTAAAGCATAATCTTTTGAGTGTTGGTCAATTAGTTGAGAAAGGATTTCAGTTACAATTTAAAAATGGAAAATGCAAAATCATGAACAAAACTAGTTTGGAAATTGTAACTGGTAATCAGACTAGAGGTAATATCTTTCATTTGAATAATAGTGAAAAGACATGCTTGATTGCACATATAGATGAAAGTTGGTTATGGCATAAGAGACTCTATCATGTAAAATTTCATTGCATGGTGAAGATCACTACTTCTAAGGCAGTTAGAGGTTTACCTAAAATTGTCAAACCTCAGAATACAATTTGTAAGGAATGTCAATTTGGAAAACAAGTTAGAGCTAGTTTCAAAAGTATTCCAGAAAAATCCAATAATGCTCTTGATTTGATTCATACTAATTTATGTGGTCCAGCTAGAACTAAAAGTTTACAAGGTGATAGATATTTAATGCTAATTATTGATGATTATTCTAGAATGTGCTAGGTTACTTTTCTCAGAGAAAAATCAAAAGCACTTGGAAAGTTCAAACTATTTAAAGCAATGGTTAAAAATGAAACCAGTAAGAAAATCAAATGTTTAAGATCAGATCAAGGAGGAGAATTCACATCTAAGGACTTTAATACATTCTATGAAGTGAATGGAATTAGAAGACAACTATCAACACCTCGGACACCACAGCAGAATGGAGTTGTTGAAAGGAAAAATAGAACTATCTTGGATGTAGAAAGAAGTATGTTATTAGAAGAAAATCTACCACATGTGTATTGGAAAGAAGCATTCAGCACAACGGTCTATACATTCAACAAAGTCCACATCAAAGGTGAAACCGGTAAGACCCCTCATGAACTATGGTTTGGTAATACTCCTACTCTTAAGTATTTCAGAATTTTTGGAAGTTAATGTTATATCAGAAGAGATGAGTATATTGGCAAATTTGATCCTAGAAGTGATGAAGGAACATTTCTTGGTTATTCATCTAAGAGCAAGGCATATAGATGTTTTAACAAAAGATTGCAGAAAATTGTTGAGAGTACAAATGTAAAGATTGATGAACAATTCAGAGGAACTTCAAGGTATATAGACTCTGAACCGGCAACAGAAATTTTGACAAATGAACCTACTCTAAATCCACCAGTACAGAATGAAGATCCAGTTACCCCAGTACCATCTGAGGATTCCATAGTAATTGAAGAACAACAACAAACTAAGACACCCCGATATGTAAGATTAAATCATTCTGAAGATCAGATAATTGGAAATAAATTTAAAGGAGTTATGACAAGAGGAAGATTGGCAAATGAAGAGATATGTCTTATTTCTCAAATTGAACCATCATCTGTTAATGAGGCATGTGAAGATAAATTTTGGATTAAAGCTATGGAAGAAGAATTAGAACAA
The DNA here is from genome assembly GCF_030272615.1 of Cryptomeria japonica. Taxonomy (NCBI): domain Eukaryota; kingdom Viridiplantae; phylum Streptophyta; class Pinopsida; order Cupressales; family Cupressaceae; genus Cryptomeria; species Cryptomeria japonica. Next base: position 40,398,378 of record NC_081405.1, on the reverse strand, counting down.
ATTGAGAAAAATAACACTTGGACTTTAGTTCCCTGGCCTAAAGATAAAAATGTAATTGGAACCAAATAGGTATTTAGAAACAAACTTAATGAAGATGGTAAGGTTGTCAGAAATAAAGCAAGACTAGTGTGTAAGGGATATTCTCAAAAGGAAGGAGTTGATTAAAATGAAACCTTTGCACTGGTAGCTAGAATTGAGGCAGTCAGATTATTCTTGGCTTTTGCAGCACACAAGAACTACAAAGCTTATCAAATGGATATTAAATGTGTATTTTTGAATGGAGATCTTGAAGAGGAAGTATACATTGAACAACCTGATGGATTTTCTTTAACAGATGACAATGATATGGTATGTACGTTAAGGAAAGCTCTGTATGGACTAAAACAAGCTCCAAGAGCTTGGTATGCAAGATTGGATAAATACCTTTTGAAGATTGGTTTTACTAAAGGAAATGCAAACAACAATTTATATTACAAAATAACTAATGATGACATCTTGATTATAGAAGTATTTGTTGATGATATAATCTTTGGAGGGGAAGATGGATTATGTAAGGAATTTTCTATTAAAATGCAACAAGAATTTGAAATGTCTATGATTGGTGAAATAAAATTCTTTTTAGGATTGCAGATTTCACAAACTGACAAAGGTATATTTTCTAGTCAATCCAAGTACTTGAAAGAGTTACTAAAGAAATTTGGGATGGAGAACTCTAAACTGGTAAGCACACCTATGACTACAAATGACAAATTATCTCAAAGGGATGAATCTACACCTGTTAATCCAACTAGATACAAAACTATGATAGGAGGTTTACTGTATTTGACACAAACTAGACCTGATGTTATGAATACAGTATGTATTGTTTCTAGATTTCACAGTAATCCTAGAGAAAATCATGAATCAATAGTAAAAAGGATTTTCTGGTACTTACAAGGCACTGCAAATCTTGGATTATGGTATCCTAGAGATGAAAATTTTGATCTATGTGCATACACAGATGCAAATTGGGCAGGAGATGTGGATGATAGAAAAAGCACCACCAATTGAGCATTCTTTCTTGGAAATAGACAAGTTTCTTAGTTGAGTAAGAAACAAAGTTGTACATCTTTACCAACAACAGAATCAGAATATGTTGCAGCAGCAACTAACTGTACACAGGTACTATGGCTTAAGCAAATGTTGAAAGACATAAAGGTAAAATGCAAGGAACCTATTACTATATATTGTGAAACACTGCAGCAATTGATATATCTAAGAATCCTGTACTACATTCTAAAACAAAACATGTTTCTATCAAACTGAATTTTCTAAGGGAAAAAGTTGAAGAAAAGGAGATAAAACTGGTTTATGTGAATACTAAAGAACAACTTGTAGATATTTTCACAAAACCTTTGCCTAAGGAGACTTTTGAATATCTTAGAGATTAGCTTGGAGTCATACCACCAACAGTAGAGACTTAGACAATTGATGATTGTCATCAACCGACATAATTTACATAGAAATCTTTTACTCCTGTCTTTGATGAGGAAGCTACTTCTCAGGGGGAGTAGTTGGTATATTGAATTGATTGGTATTTTGTATATGAACTTAGTTTTATTATAACTTTGGCATTTGATGTCAAAGGGGGAGAGATATCTATGGAAAAACACATTATCTTTTAAAGAACTTTGGATAACACATGTTGCTCCCAGGGGGAGAGATTGTTGTTTGAGAGAGACTATTACTCTCTGTATTCTGGTTATGATCTTTTTGGAGATTGTTGGTTTTTGGCACTTTGAGGTTTTTCCATCTTGTGTTGCCATCAATGCCAAAGGGGGAGATTGTTGGTATTTTGGTATGGTTTTGTCATTGATGTCAACACCTACTAAAAAACTAGCACTTTGGAGATCCAGCAGCATTCACCGACAAGCAAGTAACTATTGCACAGTTACTGGTATATGGTTCATCGGTAGGATATAATGATCACTGACACTTGGAATGATATGGAAGACACCTGGTAATGTCGAAGACATCATGTGGACACTGTGCTTTGAAGAATTAATCATTGGTATATTCATAGTTGCATATTTGCTTTTACCAGCAAATAGGTCCAGGGTTACCTAGGGTTACACCGACAGGTTTATCTTTTCCAGATCAGCATGGCATGCTATGGAGATGATTAATTATTGTTGTAAATGCATTAAGATGACATTTTTAATCAGTTATTGCATCGGATATTATATTATTTGTAAAATGTTTTTATTGTAATATTTTGTAGAGCCGACTTACTAAATTGGTCTTAGGTTATGGTATAAATGTAAGATCTTATTTGTAAGATCGAATGTGGAATGCGAAAAAGAAGTGTGTGAAGGTATATGCAAGATTAAGCAGAACTATACACGAATATATCATTTGAAGGCAAAGCTAGGTTTTTGTGAAAGCATATCAGCATTACAACGGTACCGAATCCAGCATATGAAGATGCTATCTTGTGCAGTACATTCTTATTGGATTTAACCATCCAACTGTAGTCAGTGTGACTCCCTTTTGTGATTGAGAAGTGAGCTCTAGGCTGTTGGCCTTTCTGTATGTGCAGACCCCATTTATGTACACACACTATCTGCAGTAGTATCATCTGATTGTGGGTAAGGTTTCCCACCGTGGTTTTTCCCCTTACAGGGTTTCCACGTACAAATATTGGTGTCATGTGTTGTGGATGACTTTGTGTTTATGTTTCATGCATTAATCTTTACCAGTATAGCAAATAACTATTAACACTTTCTACCGGCATACTTAATTGGTTTACCGGTATTAAGCATTAAGTTGTTTTTGGTTCTAATTTATTTGACAACTGATTCACCCCCCCCCTCTCAGTTGTCTCCGGGACCTAACAATCTAATGGATTGTTAGATCTTGTGCATACTGATTTATGTGGACCTTCTAGAGTGAGAAACTTGCAGGGAGATATATACTTTATGTTATTGATTGATGACTATTCTAGGATCATGTGGCTCACTTTTCTAAGGGAGAAATCTGAAGCACTGGAGAAGTTAAAAATATTCAAATCTAAAGTGGAGATAGAGACAAACAGAGGAGGAGAATTCATTTTCGGTGAGTTTAATTCTTTTTGTAAAGAGCATGGAGTCTAGAGAAAGATATCCACTCCTAGAACCCCTCACGAGAATGGAATTGTTGAAAGGAAGGACAAAATTGTTTTGGATGCTACTAGAACTATATTGATTGAAAGAAATTTTTCGCATATCTACTGGAGAGAAGTTGTTAGCACTGTTGTATACACATTCAACCGAGTGCATATAAAAGGTGATTCCAATAAGACCCCTTATGAGCTATGGTTTGGTCATGTTCCTACAGTTATATATTTCAGAATCTTTGGAAGCAAATATTACATCAAAAGAGATGAGGATATAGGTAAATTTGATGCAAGATGTGATGAAGGATTCTTTTTGGGATATTCTACTAAGAGAAAAGCCTATCGGTGTTACAACAAGAGACTATGAAAGATAATGGAAAGTGCAAATGTGAAGGTAGATGAAAATCATGGGAAGCAAATCATAGCATGCAAATATCAGTTTGATGATTAGGATGTTATTTCAAAGGAATTGTAGAGTGATCCAATAGAGGTAGAGATAGTGAATACTGATGTTGCTACCAGTGGAGAGGTTCAAGAGCCTGGAAATCAAAATAATCAGAAGACCCTGAGGTATGTAAGACTAAATCATTTAGAGAATCAGATTATTGGTGATAAAAATAAAGGTACGATGACTAGGAGAAGAATTGTTGTTGAAGAGATATGTTTGATTTCTAAGATTGAGCCTAAAGATGTTGAAGCTTGTAAAGATGAAAATTGGGTAAAAACTATGGAAGAAGAGTTAGATCATATTGAAAAGAACAAAACATGGGAGCTTGTTCTGAGACCTAAGGAAAATAATGTAATTGGTACTAAATGGGTGTTCCGAAATAAGTTGAATGAAGTTGGATAAGTTGTTAGAAACAAAGAAAGACTGGTATGTAAGGGATATTCACAAATGGAAGGTATTGATTTTGAAGAGACGTTTTCTCTAGTAGCTAGAATTGAAGTTGTTAGACTATTTCTTGCATATGTTACTCATAAAAAATTCAAGGTATATTAGATGGATATGAAGTTGGCCTTTTTGAATGGTGAATTGAAAGAGGAAGTCTACATTGAGCAACCAGATGGATTTTCATTGACAGATTGTTGGGTGAATATTTTGTCACCAGCGTACCAATGAAAAAATATGTATTTCACACACAGCTATGTTGAGACAAAGTCTCTCCTCTCATCAAGGGGAGGTTCCCTGGTAGAATTTGGGTATTTCAACAACTTTGAAAGTAAATTCGGGGGGTAGTCTTAGGGCGTATAATTCTTTTTTTTTAGAATTCACGTATATCCCCTTACTTGATGAAACTTCTTACAAAATAACCAACTAAAGAGACTTCCATACAATGACTAAATTATCTCTAAAACCGCATAAGAACAAAGTCTTATGTGATTACCTTCTAACTTTCAAATGAATTATAATTATAACTAATGTAGCTTGTAGCTCAAAGTCTTCAAGATATATATATATATATATATATATATATATATATATATATATATATATATATATATATATATATATATATATGAAACTTTCAATAATCTAAAGTAACTAGCAATATTACAAAGCATATTACCTAATCACTGTATCACAATGCTAATTTCTAAATATAAAAATAGCTCAAAGTCTATTTGCCACAATTTTAGATGATCTCTTAATCACATGAACAAAAACGCCACCAATATCAAGGAATTAAAGAACATATAAGCAATGAACATAGGAACATTCACTCGTATAAACAATCTTCGACCCAACACAAAGTTTGGAATCAAAAGGAATTTCTTTCTTTATTTGCTTGATTGAATCTTCACAACAAAAAACTCAAATCTTAGTTGAGGCAACAATTCGACAGATTTTTTCTTAGCATATAAAAGATAAATATCTACAAATGAGGTTCCTCCTTTTATAGGAAATGAGTTGAGAAAAATATGGACACAGTTGACTAATTCAACTGCAAAGTCCAACTTGACTACAACTACTGCATAAAATAAAAATGCAACTGCAAGAAAATTTGCAGTAAGAAAAGATGCAACAACATGAATTCTAATTAGTGTCAATGAGGACACTTTATTCTTCATTTTCTTCCCTCTAGATTTACTTGGAGAAAGATAAGTCATCCGCCAAAATCTGCAACATTTTCATCATGTTAATCAATATTCACCATCAGATTGTCGGCTTCAAAGATCTGGAATGATGTCTGCAAGATCAAAATTACACTTAGACGAAAAGACCAAAAATCAATAGATCGGGTTTTAATATCTGATATGCAGTTGGGCAAGTCAAGAATGTAGGTCGGGTTTTAAAACCCAATCTATAGTTGGGAAAAACCTAGATTGTAGGTCGGGGTTTAAAACCCGACTTGCACCATGTGCAAAAAGACTAACAAATCGGGTTTTAAAACCCAACCTGCATTAGGGTCGGACATGATCTACACATCGGGTTTTAAAACCCGATGTGACAGTAAAAGAAGCTAGTAGGTGATAACTCAATGATGAACCACTAGTACCAAACTAGTACTGAGAGGGGGGGGTGAATCAGTACAAACACAAATACAGTCCAAAACTAGTTTGACAACAAATACTCCAAATGACTAGCAAACAGGGATACTAGTTAAAATAGAGTGCCACTGGTAACACCTAGAACAACTCAAACAATCATGAACCAGTCACTCATTGAGCTTTCCTCTTAGCTCAATACTTTAGTACCATTACACTCTCATGCATGAATAGGTAAACTAACATCAAAACTTCATAGCAGTGAGCTCAATATGTTTTATAGACAGGCATAAAACATAGAACCATCATATGCTCAACAGGTAAAAACAAAGCATCACAAGATAAAAGCATTACACATGACACACATATTTTTCATGTGAAAACCCAACTGGGAAAAACCACAGTGGGGATGAATACCCACAAGTTGCTTTTGAACTCTTTAGAAGTCCGCTCTGTTTGGAGCCTTGTCCGATTAAAGACATTACAATAGGTTCTGCTAGGAACCAATCCTGTTAGGGATCACCCAGTTAAGGGTTAAACCTGGTTAGGGTTACCTTGTTAGAGGATTTCAAGAACTCAATAGCTAAAGGATCTCTAGAGCTCTATAGCTTCTCAGAACTCATTAACCTCGAGTTACCCTGTTAAGGGATTTGAATCAAGCCGGTTAAGAATACCCTGTTAAGGGATTTTGCAGCAAGCCCAATTAAGGCTACCCTGTTAAGGGATTTCACAACTGTTGAAGTGGTTAAAGATCAACAAGAATTACAGTGATCTGGTAACAACACTCAATGCTAATGCAGATCTATTTTGGCTCATTTTCACCCTCTGCACATTCACTTTGCAGGTATCTCTTCTTTTATTTGGTCTGGAAAGAATCACATATCACTTCCCTTGGATACACACTCACAACTTTTGCCAACAACCTTAGAAAGAAACACAACATCAACCTTATAGAAAACAAACAGGTCAGTAGCAAAAACCCTAAACCCTAAACCTGTTAGGTTAAGCAATTCAAGCGGTTCAATCCTGACTGTTGAGTCATACTACATTAAATGCAATAATCTTGAATCGATCTCAAGACATTCTCCATCATCCATTATCCACTGATTTCATGGCGGCTGATAACCCATCACGTGCTATCATCGTTTGACAGACTTCGCACATTCTCGAGGTAGATAGGAATAGTCTTCTTCATGCAAGATCCTTCACGCGCATAGAGCTTACGTGGCAACATGATCTGTTCTCCATTATACTGCTAACTCATCACACAAAGATCACTGATTGAGTCACACAGGCTTGAGGTCCTCCAACCAAAAATCCTGAAGTGAAAACTACCTACCAACCGGTAGTCACACAATGCTTCCATGTGCCGGTTCCCATAACTACATGTCGGTTCATCTTGAACAAATATGCCACTTCACTTTGGCATATAAACTGGTTCATACATATGTCGGTTCTCTCTTCTCACCTATCACTCGCCTATCACATGTGCTGGTTCACATCATGTCACATATTGACATCAATGACAACATACAATATCATTATGCCTTCATGCTAGTTCACATAATGCCAACAATCTCCCCCTTTGGCATTGATGGCAATATACAAAGATATCTTCTCCACTTCACATCTTCTCCCCCATTTGCTACAGATATCTTTTCACTTCACTCCTTCTCACCCTTTGACAACAATGCCAAAGCGGAGGCATAAGCATCTCTGTTCCCCTATACTGCTCCCCCTGAGGAGTAGCATCCGACAACACATCAATCAACAAAAATTTGACTTTGCAATACCTGATTGATGTGGAACAATTACTTTTAGTTCACCTCCTGAAGGGGCAATACCCCCAATTCACCTCTTAAATGCACAAATGTAGTCTTTGGGAGAGGCTTGGTGAATATGTCTGCTAACTGCTCCTTACTGGAAACATGTTCCAGTACAATCTCTTTATTCCGAACCTTTTCCCTCAAGAAATGATACTTAAGCTCGAAATGCTTGGTTCTAGAATGTAAAACCGAATTCTTTGAGATATTGATAGCACTTGTGTTATCACAGAATATACTTACTGATTCAGATACAGGGATCTTGAAGCCTTCCAGTACATGCTTCATCCAAATTTTTTGAGTGCAGTTCATGAAAGCTGCAACATACTCTGCTTCCACTGTAGACTGAGAGATACAACTCTTCTTTTTACTCATCCATGAGACCAGTCTACCACCGAGAAAGAATGTACCACCGCTTGTGCTTTTCCAGTCATCCACATTACCTACCCAATTAGCATCTATGAACACTTTCAGATTGAAATCATTGATGTATGGGTACCACAATCCATAGTCAACTGTTCCCTTCAGATACCTACGAATCCGCTTGACTGCAATCAAGTGGGATTCTCTTGGAATTTTCTGGAACCTTGCAGTAATGCCAACTGCATGTGCAATATCTGGTCTGCTATGCACTACATAATGCAACTTACCAATCATTGTTCGGTATTCCTTCTCATCAGCCAGTACAGAATCATCCTCTTTTGTCAATTTGCAACTGGTCACCATCGGTGTACCAACCGGTTTTCTATCTTCCATGCCAAAGTCTTCAACACCTCTTTGACATATTTGGACTGAGTGATAAAGATTCCATCTTTCATCTACTGGATCTGTAGTCCAATGAAGAACTTGATCTCCCCTATGAGTGACATCTCAAACTCTTTCTTCATCTCATCAGCAAACTCATGACTCATCTTGTCATCTCCACCAAAGATAATGTCATCAACAAAAACCTCACAGATCAAGATCTGATCTCCTTCAAACTTCAGGTAGATATTGCTATCTTCACTTGTTCTCTCAAATCCAATCTTCACAAGATGGGAATGTAGGCACTCATACCATGCCCTAGGTGCTTGCTTTAGACCATATAAGGCTTTATGTAGCCTACACACCATATCATTGTCTTCAGATAGGGAAACCCATCTGGTTGCTCTATATATACCTCCTCTTCAAGTATATCATTTAGGAATGCAGATTTTACATCCATTTGATATACTTTGAACCCTTTAAAAGCTGCATATGCAAGAAGCATACAAACTCCTTCCAATCTGGCTATAGGAGCAAAGGTTTCTCCATAGTCTTCTCCTTCTTCTTGAGCATATCCTTTTCACACCAATCTGGCTTTATTCCTAATCACTGTGCCATCCTCATTCAACTTGTTTCTAAACACCCATTTGGTGCCAATGACATTTTTATGCACTGGTCTGGGTACCAAGGACCATGTACCATTTTTCTCTATCTGGTCAAGTTCCTCTTCCATTGCCTTGATCCAGTCTTCATCTTTATGAGCCTCTTTGAATGATTTAGGCACAAATTCAAAGATCATACATGAGTTTTCTCTGATCTTTCTTCTTGTAAGGATTCCTGCATCCTTATCTCCTATGATCTGCTTAGGATCATGATTCAACTTGACATATCGAGGAATGGTCTTAACTGGTTCTTCTTGCTTTTCCTCTTCATCCTCATCTTCATCAGTATCAGCATTCACCAGTTCAGGAACACTGTTATTGGTATTTGGTTGACTAACAACCAGTTCCCAAAAGGTTGCAACCAGTTCATTTACAGCTTGCTCATTACCGGTTTCCTCAGTTTTCTCAGAGGATTCATCAACTCTTGCATTGATACTTTCCATAATTCTTTGAGTCCTATTGTTGTAACACTTGAAAGCTTTACTCTTGGTGGAATATCCTAGAAATATTCCCTCATCACATTTAGATTCAAATTTGCCCTAATGTTCACTCCTCTTGATGTAACATTTGCTACCAAATACCCTAAAGTAGCTAACCACAGGTGTCTTACTAGTCCAATACTCATAAGGAGTTTTGTCCTTACCTTTCTTGATGAGTACTCGGTTCATAGTGTAGACTACAGTTCTCACCGCTTCTCTCCAAAAGGTGTGAGTTACCTTTCCTTGAATCAACATGGTTCTAGCTGCTTCAACCACAGTCCGGTTATTCCTCTCTGCTAGGCCATTATGCTATGGAGTCCGGGGGGTAGACAGTTGCCTCTTGATGCAAAATTCTTCACAATACTTGTTGAATTCACCGAAAGTGAATTCCCCTCCTTGATCAGTTCTGAGACACTTGATCCTTTTACCACTTTCCTTCTCCACTAATGCTTTGAAAGATTTGAATTTCACAAAAGCTTCAGACTTGTCTTTCAAGAATGTGACCCACATCATTCTTGAGCAGTCATCAGTGAGAATCATAAAGTACCTATCACCCTGCACACTTCTAGTATTCATAGGACCACACAAATCAGTATGCACAAGATCAAGCAAGTTGTCAGCAGTGAAAGATTTACCTTTAAAGGTTGAGGAAGACATTTTCCCCAATTGACACTCTCTGCACAAGGTATTATCTGGTTTGCTTGGCATCGACAACCCTCTAACTACCTTGATCTTACTAGCCTTCACAATGTTATCAAAGTTTACATGGTAGAGTCTCCTATGCCATATCCAGCTATCATCAAGCTTAGCCATAAGACATGTACTTATATTTTCATTTAGATGAAATAGGTTACCTTTAGTCTACATGCTGATGGCCACCAATTTACCATCTTTTCCTTTGATTCTGCAAACTCCATTCTTGAATTCCAAAGTGAGGCCACTATCATTTAACTGGGCAACACTTAGAAGGTTGTGTCTGAGACCATCAACCTAGTACACATTGTCAGCACTGCTCTTTCCATTCAAAGAGATGGACCCTCTGCCTTTCACCATGCATGGTGCATCATTGTCAAAGCGAACCACACCACCATCATACTCCTCCAAGGATAGAAACTTGCTCCGGTCACCAGTAATATGGTGAGAACAACCACTGTCAATGATCCACTCATTGGAATTATCAAACTGGGAGACAAGAGCCTTCTTGTCTGCCACATCTTCCTTTACAGGAACAAACAAAATGTCTTCATTCTCTTCATCTTCTGATTCCTCATCTGTGACACCTTCATCAACTGCCACAAAACAGTTTCTCTGGTTTCCTCCTTTGAATTTCCTGAACCTTTCTGGTTTGTCCTTGCTATCGTCATTAGGACAGTTTATAGCAATATGTCCTATCCAGTTATAAGAAAAACATTTCAAAGGTAGCTTACCTTTGTATTTACCGGTTCCTTTAGAAAGCTTCCTGGCAAGGAGAGCTTCAAATGCCATAACAATCTCCTTATCATTCATTTCTCTGCTCTGACTAGGTTCCCCACTAGTGCTAGCCTCTTTTCCTTTTCTGGATGGTATAGCAGAGGCTTTAAATGCTGATTCAGTCTTTTGAACACTGCCATCAAAACTATTTAGCTCATAGGCTGTTAACTTGGCTATGATGGAGTCCAAGGATACTTTAGACTTGTCTATTGATCTCAACTCCTGAATAGCAACAACCCTTATTGCATAGACCAGCAATAGGGATCTCAGGACTTTACTTACCACAGTGGAATCTTCTATTTTACCACCCGAACTCTTGATTTCTCCAACAACCATTTTGATTCTTATTCCATACTACTGAATGGTCTCACCTTTGACCATCTACATGTCTTCAAACTTCCCTCTCAGGCTTTCTTCCTTAGCTTGTTTTACATTTTCATCACCACCATAGATATTTTCAAGGGCATCCCATACCTCTTCGGGATTTGCCTTGTCCTGAACATCAATAAACTCAATGTCAGATAGACTAGAGGGCTTCCATGACTTGCCCATTTTCTTGTATCTCTCTCTCTTTTGGTCATTGGTGAGAGTACCGGTAGGGACAACATATACATTTTCAACATAACTCCAGTGTTGAACACCCATGCTTCTGATGAATATCTTTATCCTGTCTTTCCATATACCAAAATTTTCCCTGTTAAACTTTGGACCTTCCCTCTTCATCATTTGACTAGGATCTTTTCCTCAAGTGGTTAAGCTTACAACACAGAGGACCTGGAGAGCTCTGATACCAATTGATAACTCAATGATGAACCACTAGTACCAAATTGGTACTGAGAGGGGGGGGGGTGAATTAGTACAAACACAAATATAGTCCAAAACCAGTTTGACAACAAATACTCCAAATGACTAGCAAACAAGGATACTGGTTAAAATAGAGTGCCACCAGTAATGCCCAGAACAACTCAAACAATCATGAACCGGTCACTCACTGAGCTTTCCTCTTAGCTCAATACTTTAGTACCATTACACTCTCATGCATGAACAGGTAAACTAACATCAGAACTTCATAACAGTGAGTTCAATATGTTTTATAGACAGGCATAAAACATAGAACCATCATATGCTCAATAGGTAAAAACAAAGCATCACAAGATAAAAGCATTACACATGACACACATATTTTTCATGTGGAAACCCAACTGGGAAAAACCACAGTGGGGATGAATACCCACAAGTTGCTTTTGAACTCTTTAGAAGTCCGCTCTGTTAGGAGCCTTGTCCGATTAAAGACATTACAATAGGTTCTGCTAGGAACCGATCCTGTTAGGGATCACCCAGTTAAGGGATGGCTATAATACCCGGTTAAGGGTTAAACCCAGTTAGGGTTACCTTTTTAGAGGATTTCAAGAACTCAATAGCTAAGGGATCTCCAGAGCTCTATAGCTTCTCAGAACTCATTAACCTCGAGTTACCTTGTTAAGGGATTTGAATCAAGCCGGTTAAGACTACCCTGTTAAGGGATTTTGCACCAAGCCCAGTTAAGGCTACCCTGTTAAGGGATTTCACAACTGTTGAAGTGGTTAAAGATCAACAGGAATTACAATGATCTGGTAATAGCACTCAATGCTAATGCAGATCCGTTTTGGCTCCTTTTCACCCTCTACACATTCACTTTGAAGGTATCTCTTCTTTCCTTTGGTCTGGCAAGAATCACGTATCACTTCCCTTGGATACACACTCACAAATTTTGCCAACAACCTTAGAAAGAAACACAACATCGACCTTATAGAAAATAGACAGGTCGGTAGCAAAAACCCTAAACCTGTTAGGTTAAGCAATTCAAGTGGTTCAATCTTGACCATTGAATCATACTACATTAAATGCAACAATCTTGAATTGATCTCAAGACATTCTCCATCATCCATTATCCACCGATTTCATGGTGGCTGATAACCCATCATGCATTATCACAATTTGATAGACTTCGCACATTCCTGAGGTAGATAGGAATAGTCTTCTTCATGCAAGATCCTTCACATGCACAGAGCTTATGTGGCAACATGATCTGTTCTCCATTATACTGCTAACTCATCACACAAAGATCACTGATTGAGTCACACAGGCTTGAGGTACTCCAACTGGAATCCTGAAGTGGAAACTACCTACCAATCGGTAGTCACACAATGCTTCCATGTGCTGGTTCCCATAACTACATGCCGGTTCATCTTGAACAAATATGCCGCTTCACTTTGGCATATAAACCGGTTCATACATATGTCGATTCTCTCTTCTCACCTATCACTTGCCTATCACATGTGCCGGTTCACATCATGTCACATATTGACATCAATGACAACATACAATATCATTATGTCTTCATGCCGGTTCACATAATGCCAACAGTAGGTCAAGTTTTAAAACCCAACTTGCACTACTTGGTAGATCAAAACTACACTTCGGGTTTTAAAACCTGACGTATAGGAAAACAAAAGAAACACTGCATTTCAGGTTTTAAAACCCAAAGTGAAATTAAAATATGAAATAAAATATCAAGGCAAAAACATGAAAAAGTGAAAAAAATGAAGACGCAAACTGACATGACTTACGAGGGAAGTCAGTCGACTATGGATACATAGGCTATGAAATGGACAAGTTTCATTGGGGTTGTACCATGATTCATGTTAGCTGAAATTAGTGACAACACAGATGAAGAAGACATGGTTTGTAGATTGAAGAAAGCATTGTATGAACTTAAACAAGTCCCTAGCGATTGGTATGCTAGATTGGACAAGTATTTGATGAAGTTGGGATTTAGGAAAAGTTACTGTTGATAGTAATTTGTACTTCAAAATTGATAATGATACTATTTTTATTGTTGAAGTCTTTGTCGATGACATTATTTTTGGAGGAGATGATTATTTGAGTAAGAAATTTGTTGATGACATGCAAAAAGAGTTTGAGATGTCTATGATAGGTGAGATGAAATTTTTTTTGGGTTTGCAAATTACATAGACTGATAAAGGCATTTTCATATCTCAATCTAAGTATGTGAAGGAATTGTTGAAGCAGTTTGGGTTAGATGATTCTAAACCTATTGGAACTCCTATGGTGACTGGATGTAAGATGTCAAAAGATGATGAATCTTTAAAGGCTAACCAGACCTTGTATAGATCTATGATTGGTGCACTGCTTTATTTGACTCAGACTAGGCCTAACATTATGAATGTTATATGCCTTATTGCAAGATTTTAGGTTGATCCTAAGGAAAGTCATGTTACTGCTATCAAGAGGATATTCTGATACTTGAAAGGAATAGTTGATTATGGTATGTGGTATCCGAAGGAAGATGATTTCACATTGAATGATTATACGGATGTTGATGATCACAAGAGTACTACCGGTGGAGGGTGAACTCACAATGTTGGTTCCCACTTTTTGGTACATCTTGATTTTTGTTAAAATCATACATTTTTTAGAAAATATAATGATTTAGGCTTCAAGAGATCCCATTTGAAGTAATTAATTGAAGAGAGTTATATCAAAGGCTCTTAGATCAAAATTTCTTGGATAGATCCTCTCTACTTATAAATCATACATGCAATGGAGTCTCCTTTGCATCTATCAAATGCTGATAAAAAATCAATTTTACATTTGCTTTTGGGGGGTCAAATTAATTCATTTAGAAGTTTTATTTTTTTAAGTATTTAATCCTTATTATAAACTTTCCAAATAGTATAATTTTTTATATATTTAATTTTGTTAATATATTTTTATTTTATTTCTTATGAATGTAGGTTTTTCACCGAACATGAACTTCTTTGTTCAATGCATTGAAAAAATAGTAAACTAATTCAAAAAATTTCTAAAAAATATCTATGCCTTAGGTATTGATGTCTTCTTTCTAACTAAAAAATAAAATTGAATTTTGATAAATATAGAACAAGTTATGTCTTCAAACGTAGACCTATATCTAAATTATAATTAGTCAAACTTCAAAACTTAATAAAAAGAAAAATATTCAACATATCACTATCAAACCAACTACATTCCCTAGGTATTGATGTTACAAACCAAAATTGAAAATAATTAAGTTTTTATCATTTATTGAAAAAACATTATGCATTTTGGGATGCACATCACTCTTAAAAAATGTTGTTTGCTAAAAAAAACTACTTTTTGAGGGAGATGGAAAACAAAAAAAAAATTGAAAAAAATATATTTAGAATCCAAAAACAAGATGTTACAAATCACAAGTTTACACCATCTTCAAATTCCTAACGGTTTAAAAGTTATAGGTATGGGAAAGTGAAGGTTTTTCTCAAAATGTTTATCTAAGTGTAAAAGTTGGTCAAAAAGTGGGAACCAGTATTGTGAGTTCACCCTGGAGCATTTTTTTTGGGAAACAAGTTGGTTGCCTGGACAAGTACAAAGAAAGATTTTATTTTTTTATCTACTACAAAAGCTAAATAAATTGTTGTTGCTAGCAACTGTACTCAGGTACTTTGGATTAAGAAGATGCTGAAGGATATTAGAGTTGTTTATCATAAGCCTATTGTTATATATTGTGACAATTCTAGTGCTATTAATATTTCTAAGAATTTAGTGTTGCATTCTAAGAAAAAGAATATATCTATCAAGTTTCATTTTCTAAGAGAAAAGTCAGTGATAAGGAAGTCATAATAGAGTATGTATCTACAAAGGAACAAATTGTAGATATATTTATTAATCCTTTGCCTACTGAAACGTATATCTAAGAGAGAAGTTAGAGGCGATTTCCCTTCTTCTTATGAACTCGATGCATTATGTTGCATCGATCCCATGGACTTCATTGTTTTATCCTCTTATCTAGATTGATGATTAGGTATTGTTGCTCTAGGGGAGTAGTCAGTATATGATTCAGTTGTTCAGTTTTGTGAGCTTATGATAAGGGGGAGAGATGCAAGAGATGTATGATAATTTGTATGTGTCTTTGGAATTGTTGTCAAAGGAGGAGAAGAGCATTTGAAAAACCTTGAAATACTTTTAGAGTTGTTTGTTAAGGGGGAGTTGATCCTTGTGATTTTATGGGAGATTGTTGATGTTGATTTATTTCTTTGCATTGATTGTTTTTCACATTCATATGTTGTCATCAATGCAAAAGTGGGAGATTGTTGGATATTAGAGTTGTTGGGATATGTTGTTGTCATTGATGTCAACATATTCCTATGTTGCAGAGAATTGGTGTATTGCAGAGAGTTGGTTTTGAGTGATTTGTTGCAAATATGTTGACGCAGTTTATTAGGCATTGAGATGCTTATCTCTAGTTGATTGGGAATAATTTTCATGATGCCATAAGGTGATTTGGTCGAGTTATGAGGTCCGGTGTGATGGTTGGTTTTTCAGTAATCAGTGTTGCAAAAATACCACAACTTTGGCTAGTATTTTATTCATATTGCTCCGGAATGACGATAGCTTGAGTTGCTGATTTTGGAGAGTGTTTGAAATGTTCATGTGTGTCCTTTGATTAGACGGTTCATGGTTTGGAACTTCACACGCGTATCTTTCATTTTGTCAGTTGATGTTCTTGAGCTCCGGTGATGTAATAATGATGAATCTTGTTATTCAAGTTGTTGTGGTGATTGTGGTGGATTTCACGTTGCTTGTTGATGTTCTCTGATCATGTGCTATGCATTTTGGTGGTATGTGTTGATTGTGGTGCACGTTATTGAATATTTTATTGGTCCAATGATATTCTTTGTGTTATGTGACATATTCAATGGTGTAGCATGTTGCAGATGATCTTGGCAAATTATTTGGCAGTGTTGCATGTTTGAGGATTTGATTTGGGTCCATACTATGCCACTGCCAACATTGTATTGGTCCAGTTATGGATTTATGTATCATGTGATGTAATTTTATAATTAGGTCTTATGTGTCAAGCTGACCTTAAGGGTAAGGTTAATAAATTGTATAAATAGGTGATTTAATCATGTTATTCATGTTTCTACAATTGTGTTTATGATCTGAGAGTATATTGTATGTGCAAGAAAGTGAATTTATCATTCAGTAGTTTGAAAGAGCAGAGAAGACGAGTTGTGCAGACTGTATATGGTAAAAATGGATAATGGAAAACAACAATATTAAAAGACTAACAAGGATCAACCATAAAACCCTAGCCTAAAAATGAAAGCAATCCACCATACACAAATGAAGATACCTAAGACCATGCAAATAAACAAAATAAACCAATGTGTGGGAGAAAAAGTGACACTAAGCAAGCATGCCCTAATCTCACTTTCAACCACACACTTGTGGAATACAAAAGAGCCTAGAGGTATCACATAATTGGCTACTTCTTCTTGTGGAAGAGAGAGCCATGGGCTACCTATTAGGATTTCTATTCCTTTGTTGCAATTGAAAGATGAAATGATGCAAGTTCAATCCCTAACCCCAAAGTGCAAGTATGAACTAATAACAAGATTGCAGAATTGAACTTAAACAATGGAAAGCTATAAACACAAGGACAAGACAAGAATGCAAATGCGTACTCGGAGTTAAAATCTAACTGAAAATGTTCGGGACGGGGGCACGGGCGCCACTATCCTGATTCTGCCCCTGAAACTGCTCCGGAAACTGTTGTTTTGCAAAGCTGTCAAAAATGCTGAAAACTGCTGTCAGAAGGACTAGGGCGCCCAGCGCCCTTGTCCCAGGGACCAGGGCGCCCAGCGCCCCTGTCCTGGCAGGACCAGGGCACCCCACGCCCCTGTCCTGGTCTTTTTCTCTGAGATTTGGTGTGAAGTTCGGTCTCTGTCTGCTTCTTCCGGATCTGTAACTTGCGGCGTCGTCCGAATTCCGAAACCTGTACTTATATCTGAAAAGGTGTGGTGGGCGGCTATATAGGGTTTTGCCTTAGTCAAACCCCCGCTTCGGTGATTTCCACCTCCACGAATAGCCAAGTTGTATTGTAAAATGTATTGTGTGTGCAGACCTAGTGTGTGTGCAAGGTCCTTAAATGCAAGAAAGCAAACTAGAGCAAACTAGAAAGTAAACCCTAATTGCTTGTAAATGATAATGTAAATGCTCTAAATCAAGATGCAAAGTGATCTAAAGCATGAATAAAGGATATATTGAAGCTTATGCAAAGACATGAAAACAACATGAAATCATACCCAACCCTCAAGGGAGGAGTACAAGCCACTCTTCAGTCAGTAATCTCCTATTGTTCTTCAATGCCTTCCAAGCCCTAAGTGGATGAATGAATTTGATAAGTGCTTGATGGATGGATGTTGAATGTTATTGAAGTCTTCAAAGATCTGCTCTTTCGCTGCATAGAAGGTCCTCGAAAGCCAAAATTCCAATCCTTTCAAATGAAGAAAGAGAGCTCTTATATATGAAACCCTAGGTCTTAATTTTGACTTTTGGCCGACCTAGAGATTGAATATCCTGCCAATTTCTTGGGGTTAAGCTTTATTTTATGATTGGATCACGCTCCTAAAATTTCGGGAAAAATGTCCGGGACCATGTGCACTCCGGGCGCCATGGTCCCGACAACTTTTCACCAAATTTTTAGGGTCATCGGATATGATGATTTTAGAGAGAATCCCGAAGTTACAGGTGATTTCGAGATGTTTTGACCCCCGAAATCAAGCCCCCAAGTTCAGAATAGGACCTAATTAGGGTTTTTGATTAAATGATGTATTGGAGGATGTTAGAATATTTAATCTTTACTTAGCTTAGGTTTATTTTTATTTAGTTTAGGATATTCCTTTGGAATTCCTACATGTAATTTGTCCTCTAGTACATGTGTGAGGACAAGTCATTTCTTTTATTTTCCTTTATTAAGGAATATTAGATTTCCTCCATAAGAGGATGTGGACACATGGCACACACATTTTATGAATGGTGGCATTCATAGATTTGGGACTTACTTTGTAACTCCTCTCCTCATCTCTACTTAAGAGATGTCCTCTCTCTCATTTCTTCTTAATGACGATATTGTAAAGAGCTTCTTGCTCTCTCTCTCTCTCTCTCATTTTTAGGCATTGCCTCATTCATAATATCACAAGGGGTTTTTCTTTGCTTTTCCCCTTTCAAAAGTTCTTGTGCCTCCTTCTTCACATTTGGGTGATGCTCCAAGGTCTTTGCTTTTCTCATGGTAACAATTACTTCATCATAAACTTTCTTGGATTAATTTTCCTTTCCTTGCTCTTTTATTTCCTTTCATGGTATCAGAGCAGGTTTCTAATCCTTGTTTTAAGTTAACATTGATGAAGGTTACCATTCTGTGGAGTTCACCTTGTTGGAGGCATTCTTGAGAGGAGAAGAAGTTCTTTTCTAATATTTTCTATTGTGCAGGTTTTGGTTTCAGATTTTTAACTTTTTTTTCAAACTTATTAACAAGTTTGCCTGCAGGTTTAATCTCCTATTCTAGTTAGTTTTTATTAAAAAAAAGGGCTTTGGAAGGCTTGCCGCCAAAGTTCCTTCTTTCTAGTTTAAATTTAATTATTTTTAAAGTTTTGGAAGGCTTGCCGCCAAAACTCCGGTGCTAACTTCTTTTCCTGCATACTTTAGATTTCATATTCATTTGTTTTGGAAGGCTTGCCGCCAAAACAGTTTCATCATAAAGTTGTTTCTCTTATTCATATTGCAGGTTCTCACATTTTGTTTACTTGCAAGCTTTTTTGATTAAAAAAAAGAGGAAATTTAAGCTTCCTTGCAGGATTTTGTTATCAAAATTTCTCATTTTCTAACCTCATTCACAGAATACTAACTCTTTTTTTTAATATCTATTGATCTATTTCAATCTTTGTTTGTGCTTATTTCAGCCTGGTTTACTTTACATAATAAATCTTCATTTTTTGTGTATCTAGAAACCATTTCGTTTTTCAGTAGCTCTTGAGTGCGTCTATAAGTCCTGTCTGCAATTCTAGGTAAGCTTGGCTTGCATTCTTCTGGTTAAGAATTGTATCTACCAGTTCCGATATATAATATCTTGCATATCTTTCACCTGCTATGTAGAAATCCCTATGTTTGTACTGCGGAAACCTTTCAAACCACTTTACTAGGAAAGCAAAAGAATCCTCGGCTGTTCTTTTATCGCCATTCTCTTTGTAATCAGCATTGGTATTAGAATTTGAGAATCTGACACCTGCAGGAGCCTCCAAAATCAAGGTGTTTGCCACTTGATTCCAAACGTAAGGATTGATAGAAAGAAAGATTTTAATAAAGGAAAAAGGACTCTTTCACCTTCCATATTTCTGCAGTAGTATATACAGATCTGAAGATAAAGACTAAAAAATCCTAAAAAGATGCAGTTCTTTGCTTAGATCCTCTTAGTAAACAGGATAAATTTGGTAGAGCAACACTGTACCATCTGTTAAAGATATTATTCAAAGGAAATGTAAGAGCTTATTTTAAGAATATACCTAAAACCAAACTGCTCTTTCATTACTCCTCTCCCTTTTCTCCTAGATCCAACATTTCCACGCATTTCCCCATATTTCTGCAACAATATTTCAGCAGCGCAAAGCAAAGCAGCCTGCGAACGAACAGAGCAATAACGCCTCGCTGCCTTGCCTCAGGCTTGGCTGTGAAAGTCCTCAATCCATAGAAACCCTAACGAACGAAGCCAACAACAGGGCAATTCTCTGAATAACAGGGCATAAAAAAAGGCCTGCAATCCTTGAGATTGCCGTGGTATATTGATATAGGCCGGGTGAAATAAGATGCTCAAATTACTTATCTTGTAAGATTGTTTCGAAACATATCTTTGGGTTAATCTTTTGATTGGCCTGCATTTTATCTGTGCGTTATTTTGGAGAAAAATGGTTAATTGGATATCAATGGAAGCAAAATTACTAACTCCTCCTTTTTGTAATTTGTAAACTTCCCTGTAACTTCCCTGTGTTCTCTGCAACTTCTATGTATTCCCTGCAAATAATTATAACCTGCATGCTTCATAATTTTCTTGTCATTTAACGTCTCTGCAGTCATCTGACAAGTTTAAAAGTTTTTTTAAAACTTATTTTATTTAAATCAAGTTTAGTTTAATATTAAATTTTATTAAACTTGTGTTATTTCTTTTTAAAAAAAAGTTTAAATAGTCTATATATAAAGATTAATAACGTTAAAAAATTTAGTTATAAAGTTTTTTTAATTTTAAAATAAATTAAAGTTTTTTTTGAATAAAGTTTTTTTTAATAAAGCTTTTAATATACAATAGTTTTATTTTGTTATTAAGACTTAAAATTGTTTAAATCAAATTTAAAAACAAAAAACAAAAAAATCAATTTCAATTTGTTATTAAAATATAATTTTTTCTTTGGTAAATATTTTTTTTTGTTTAAAAATTTGTTATTTAAGACTTGAATATAACATTTTTTATTTTTTTTTACATAAATTTTGTTATAATTCTTACTCAAATCTGGTTTATTTTTAAATCAAGGAGGTTAATTTTTATTTTTTTTAATCAAAGGGGTAATTTTTTTTTAACAAACTATTATTTTGCTATCATGTCTACATTAATTCCAGAAATTAAATTAAATAGTTCCAATTATCATTCTTGGAAAACACATATCTCGTTTATTTTTCGTTTCAAACACCTTTTGGATGTTGCGACTGATAAAACATTTGAACCCGCTACATCTGCTCCTCAAGCCGACCTAGATAGATGGAAGGCTCAAAATGAGGAAGCACTTGGTTTAATCGGTATTTCAATGGTTCCTGATTTGTATGTTTTAATTGGAAATTGTACAAAAGCGCATGAAGCTTGGGAAATTTTAAAAACAACTTATGATAGCTCAAATGAATCCCGAAAAATTCAACTTCAAGATCAACTTGAAGATCTAAGGTATACGGATTTTAAAACTATGGATGAATTCTTATTAAAGTTTGATTCTGTTAATAGTCAATTAACTGGTTTAGGAGTTACTCTAGCTGATTTACGTTTAATTCATCTTATTCTTAAAAAATGTCTTCCTCGTCAATTTCAACAATTTATTACGAATATTCATGCTCAACTTGCTATTCCTAGCTTAGCTACTCAATTAACATATGATATTTTTCGTAATTTATTGCGTCAAGAGGACGCTACATTAATTCAATTTGGTACTCTTAAAAGTAGTGAACATGCTTTTATGTCTAAAAATCAAAATCATAATAATAATTTTAGATCCAATAATAATAAACATAATCATAATCATAATAATAATCATAATAATAATCACAAATCTTCTAATTATCAATCTCATTCTAAATCCTATCATAATAATTCTCATAATAATAATCATAATAATAATCACAATAATCAAAGGAATAATTCTCAAACAAGACCCCATTGCACATATTGTGGGAAAGATGGACATATTACTAATAATTGTTTTAAGAAACAAAATGGTAAAAAGCCCATGAATCAAAATAATCAAAATAATCAACATAAACCTCATTATAAGAAGGGTAATAATAATAATGGTAATTCATCTTGTCATGCATTTACATGTACTTATAATGTTTCTCAACCACTTGAGTGGATTATTGATTCTGGTGCATCTCAACATGTTACTTCTCATAAAGAATGTTTTGAATCTTTGCATCCCGATACTTCTAATATTCCTGTTCAATTAGCTAATAATAATAGTTGTAAAGTTGAAGCTATTGGTGATGTGAATGTTCCTAATGGGAAATTACATGATGTTCTTTATGTTCCTGAATTAAAATCAAATTTGATTTCAGTTCCTAAACTTTGTCAAGATTATAAGATTAACTTTTATAGGGGCGTATGTTATATCATTGATCCAAACACTAATCATGTTATTGCTACTGCTAAAATGGATAGTGATAACTTATTCAAGTTTTATGAATTTGCTCCTCCAAAGTATTCTTTGCTTACTACTGTTGATTTTACTATATGGCATGAAAGACTTGGCCATCTCAATTCTGATTATATTTCATTGATGCAAAAAGCAAATATGGTTGATGGATTGCCTAGTATTGTTCCTTCTCAAATTGTTTGCAATGGTTGCATGAGTGGTAAGATGCATAGGGAACCCTTTCCTCATGGTCAATCTTGGAGGGCATACACTAAATTGCACCTCGTTCATAGTGATCTCTTGGGTCCCATGGAGAATCCCTCCATCCAAGGTTCAAGGTATGCACTTACCTTTGTTGATGATTTTTCCAGAAGAACATGGATATATTTCCTTCATAGTAAGGATCAAGTGCTTGATGTTTTTACTGAATTTCATATGTTTGTAGAAAGGCAATCTGGTTCTAAAATTAAGATTCTTCATACTGACAATGGAAGAGAATATGTCAATAATGCATTTAATGCTTATTTGAAATCTTTTGGAATTAAACATGAGCTTACAGTTCCTTATACACCACAACAAAATGGTGTGGCAGAACAGAAGCATAGGACAATTGTTGAAATGGCTAGATGTTTATTGCATGCTAAAAATATGGATTACAAGTTTTGGGCTGAAGCTATGGCTTGTGCAACATATTTAATTAATAGAACACCTACCAAAGCCTTAAAGGATAAAACTCCTGAAGAAGCTTGGTCTGGTAGAAAGCCTAATTTGCAGAATTTAAGAATTTTTGGTTCCATAGCTTATGTTCACAAACCTAAGGAGAAAAGAAAAAAATTAGATGCTAAATCTTCTCCTTTTATTTTTGTTGGTTATGATGAAAATACTAAAGGTTATAGAGTTTACAATCCTATTACTAACAAGGTAAAAGTTGCAAGAGATGTTTGTATTGCAGAAAAGGGCATTCATGATTGTTCTAAAGTGAAGGATGATGAACTTGGTCAAACCAAAGTTGTGCTTGTGGAGGACCAACCTCCTTCTCTTAACCCTACTCCTAATGCATCTCTTTCTATTCCTTCTAGTGATAGTGATGATGATAATAATAACTCTACTCCTCATGACTCCTCTTCTAGTGATGAATCCATTACTTCTAAAAGAAGACCTAAATGGTTTAAATCTTTAATTCAAGATAGTGATGAATACTTAGCTAGAATGGATAAAATTCAAGCTAGGAGAGTTAATTATTGTAATTATGCTTTAATGACTACTATTATGAATTCTAATGATCCTAAAACATTTGATCAAGCTAAAAATCAACCACATTGGCAAAAAGCAATGAAGGAAGAATATGATACTCTAATTTCTAACCAAACTTGGGATTTAGTTCCCTTGCCTCATGGTAAAAATCTTGTTTCTTGCAAGTGGCTTTATAAAACTAAATTGAATGCTAATAATCAAGTTAGTAAATTTAAAGCTAGATTAGTTGCTAGAGGTTTTTCTCAAATTGAAGGCTTAGATTATAATGAAACTTTTGCTCCTGTTGCTAAAATGCCTACAATTAAACTTGTGCTTGCTTTAGCTTCTAGAATGAATTGGCCTATTCATCAAATGGATGTTAAAAGTGCTTTTCTTAATGGTGATTTACATGAAGAAATTTATATGTCTCAACCTCCTGGTTTTATTAAAGAAGGTAATGCACACTTAGTTTGTAAATTAAAGAAATCAATTTATGGATTAAAGCAATCTCCTAGGGAGTGGTATTCAAAGATTAATGAATTCTTTCTTTCTCAAGGCTTTATTAGAAGTAAAAATGATCCTAACTTGTATATTAAACATAGTGAAGATGATATTATAATTATTATCTTGTATGTAGATGATTTGATTCTTACTTCAAGTTCCAATACTTTGATTTCTGATATTAAGTTTCAACTTAATCAAAAATTTCAAATGACTGATTTAGGTCTTTTACATTATTTCTTAGGAATGCAAATTTGGCAAACCTCTAAAGGAATTTTCTTATCACAAAGTAAATATGCTCAAGATCTCATAGAAAATTTTAAAATGAATGATGCTCATCATGTTTCAATTCCTATTGAATTAGGCACTAAGTTAATGCTTGATATGCAAACTCCTCTTGTTGATGCTACTTTGTATAGACAATTAGTTGGAAGTTTAAATTATTTAACTCTTACTAGGCCAGATATTGCTTATAGTGTTGGTTTGGTTTCAAGATTCATGTCTAAACCTCAACAAACACACTTTAAAGTTGCTAAAAGAATTTTAAGATATATTAAAGGAACAATTAATGTAGGTTTGTTTTATGATGCAAATTCTGATTTTACTTTAAAAGGTTTTACTGATTCCAATCTAGGTGGAGATCTTAATGATGGGAAATCTACTTGTGGTTATTGTTTTTTTGTTGGTTCAGGAGCAATTTCTTGGAATAGTAAAAAGCAACAATCTACCTCTCTTGGATCCACTGAAGCTGAGTACAAAGGATGCACTAATGCTTCCAAAGAAGTCTTGTGGCTTAGAAGACTACTTGAAGATTTGGGTCTACCTCAACATGAACCAACTCCATTGTATTGTGACAACCAAAGTGCCATTGCCTTGGCTAAAAATCCAGTTTTCCATGCAAGGACAAAACACATTGCTCTCCAACACCACTTTATTAGAGAACAAATTGAAGACAAGCAAGTTTCACTCCTCTATTGCAAGGGGGAAGACCAAATTGCAGATATTTTGACCAAGCCACTTTGTAAAGAAAAATTCCAATTTCATTGTAAAAATCTTGGATTACAACCCATTGAAGGGTTTGATGTAAGCTCCCCAAGTAAAGCTTAAGGGGGGGTGTTAGAATATTTAATCTTTACTTAGCTTAGGTTTATTTTTATTTAGTTTAGGATATTCCTTTGGAATTCCTACATGTAATTTGTCCTCTAGTACATGTGTGAGGACAAGTCATTTCTTTTATTTTCCTTTATTAAGGAATATTAGATTTCCTCCATAAGAGGATGTGGACACATGGCACACACATTTTATGAATGGTGGCATTCATAGATTTGGGACTTACTTTGTAACTCCTCTCCTCATCTCTACTTAAGAGATGTCCTCTCTCTCATTTCTTCTTAATGACGATATTGTAAAGAGCTTCTTGCTCTCTCTCTCTCTCTCATTTTTAGGCATTGCCTCATTCATAATATCACAAGGGGTTTTTCTTTGTTTTTCCCCTTTCAAAAGTTCTTGTTCCTCCTTCTTCACATTTGGGTGATGCTCCAAGGTCTTTGCTTTTCTCATGGTAACAATTACTTCATCATAAACTTTCTTGGATTAATTTTCCTTTCCTTGCTCTTTTATTTCCTTTCAGAGGAATAAAATGAAAAGGGCACACTTTAATGAAAGGGCCCAACTTTATGATGTGGGAGATGATAAAATAGAACCTTAGACCTAATTAATTTGATTAATTAAGTGCTAAAGGGGAAATGCAATGCAAAATGCAAAATGCGCCAAGGCGGGTGCTAAACTAGGTGTGAAATTGTACCACCCTAGCAAGTGCGTACAATTTACAACGCTACATTTAGCCCCCACTTTAGCGGTCATATGAACACTACGTGCATATGCAAGCTAAAGTACAGAAAAGTAAACATTATTTGAAAAAGAATATATCCGTAAGTCTGTCGAACGAAGCCCCCAGCGGTATCTGCAGTACACAATTAGGAACCGTACCCTACAAAACCACATGTTAGATCACAAAATCACCTAATGCTTACTAAGGAAGATGATGAAAATTCAAGGGTAGCTATATGCCCCCCCCTGTTTCGGCTTGCTAATTTTAGTGAGTTGAAACAGGGTATCATGTTTACCACTTCGAATTGTTAAAGAATATTGATGACAAATGCTCACAAGAAGATTTGATATGAGATCAAAAACTAATGGAGAATCATTTGGTAAGAAAGAGGACTAAATCTCAATTCCAACACAACAAAGAGTGTGAGGATTTGAGAGTTCTCTAACACAAGATGAAGGATGTAAATGGAAACAAAATGCAAAGAGAAGAAAAGAAAGGAAAAAAACATGAATACACACATTGGTGATCCATGAGAAGAATAGTGAGAGAGAAAACACGGACTTCTCGCCCCTAGATCTTGTCTAGGTGATCCATGGGAAAAAGGACATGGAAAACTAGCCCCTAGAGTCTGTCTAGGTGATCCATGTAAGGGAGGGCAGTGAGAAAGTCTAGCCTTATGCCGCTAGTTCCACTCAACCTCGTGCATGTGTGTGTAAGGGAGGTTAGAAGCACCTCATAGGAGTCTATGCCCGAGTATGCTACAACCTGTATATGTATAGTACAAAAGCGTGACATCTCGCTCTAAGAGTCTGTGCTCTGGTTCCGAGAATAATCACCTTGCATAAAAGAAAAATGGAGACATCTCGCTCTAAGAGTCTGTGCCCTGGTTCTGAGAATGACCCATTGCTCAAGAAGTGTAATGTTTATGTCATAAGCAAAGTAGAACAAGGATACCTACCTTCATCACAAAAGAAGATACCCCCAAAATGCAACAATGTCATAGATCCAAGCAAGAGAGTTTTGCACTCTTTAAGCAAGGATAAGATAGTTGAAAAGGGATATCTTGTAGTATGTGTAAAGGAGATCCTTAGAGGAGAAGAGATCTTTGTACAAAAGACACCTATCCCCGAGAGGAATTGTCTTAGACAAATATAACATCTTCTAGAATAAGACAAAGAAGAGAATGAGAATGCAATACTTCCTTCTTTTGCGAGGTGAAAGTGATTCTTAATGAAGGATGACGCTCTTTTTAACCCAATTAGGAGAGTGAATTCGCTATGGATGTATTTTACCAAGTACAAAAGAGGTTGTAGTCAAGGACTTACACCTCTTGTAAGAGAGAACCCTTGAACAAACAACAACAAATGCATACAAGGAATAACGTCAAGTAATAAAGTTCACACCATCCACGAAATAGGAAAAAGTGGATCCTTAGATAAAAATAAGGAAAGATCATTGCCTCCCAAGGATAAGGTCAATGAGAAGGACTTACTCAATCTTCCAGGGAGAGATTTAGACATGAACAAAATGTACTACATACTCACATGAGTTCATGCAAGCAAGACATTAGTGTATGTAAAATGCTCCTCATAAGAAGTGGGTAGGATAAGAAAGAGAATACACATCTTCTCCCATATCTAGGAAAAGAGGATTCTAAGGAAAAGATGATCAATATTTCCACATTATTACCCCAAAGGGAAATTTTAACCATAAAAAGAAGAGATGTATGAAATCACTCTTGTCCCCCTAGGAACAAGAAAATTAGGCTATTATGTTGCTTCAAAAATATGATTGCACTTGAAATTGTACCATCATGAATGACAATGAGCCCCCAGTAAATGAGCTACCAATGTCACATAATGATGAGCAACATAACAGCCATTAATGTTATTTAAAGACATGATAGATTGAATGAGGTATTTGAATATGACATGCTAAATGCTCAACTATAAGTGAGATCAAAAACATGTATAAAATGATAAACATTGAAGAAGAAAAGTCACATGAAATCTTAGAAGAGGGATGAGTGTAATTTATTAGAGCCTTATCCCTAGAGGAAAGGACTTTATGATGAATAGGAGATAAAGATTCATAAGTGGATTTAGAAATTTGAGGGAATTCATAAAGAGATTTGTTTATTGGCAAGATTTCCTTACGAGGGGAATGAGAGTTGATAGAAGTAGAAGATGATTTAGTTGAAGTGAGATCATCATCACTACTAAATATAGCATTCACACTGAGAGATGGTCTTTTAGATGCTTTGGTACATTTGCAGGGATTATAGCCGAGTCCAAAGGCATAATTGTGAAAATTAGTCTCTAGAGGAACTTTTATCCCTTGTTCATGAGTGCCACAACCATTTCCATGATACCCATGCTTAGCAAAAATGCGAAAACCACGACCATAACGATCAGCCATTTCAGGAAGAGAAGGTGGTTTTTCATAAGACAAAGAATCAAACTCTTCATAATTAGAGGTGTGAGGAGAAGAAGTTTGAGAAGCGGCCACAAAATTATTGCTCATAGGTTCAGGTAAGATTGATTGATTTTTAGTTTCTTCCTTCTTTTTAACTTTAAACTCTCTAGGAGGAACCCTATACTCACCTACAAAGGTGGGATTGAAATCAAGGGATCCCCAATCGTCATCTGCGAGAACCTTCTCAGGATCAAAAGCCTTTTTATGCGTATATTCAAGTCGAGAAGGATCTTCTTCAAGAACTTTAGACTCATCCAAAGAATTTTGATTATTAGAGGGTGATGATCCATCCATAGGTATCTTGTTTAACGAGTCATCACTAGAAGAGGAAGGCTTAGAAGAACTCCCTTTGGAAGTAGATGTTTGCAAACAAGCTTGAAAATTAGTATCACCTATCAAGGTATAGGTCTTATTGTTATAAATAAATTTAACTTGCCTATGCAATGTAGAGGGGATAGCTTGCATACTATGAATCCAAGGTCTCCCTAATAACAAGTTGTATGTTAGATTTCCCGACATAACATGGATAGGAGTAGGCAAAGTAACAGGTCCCACTGTGATGGGTAAGGTGATAATACCTAATGAAGACTTAGCCACATTATCAAAGCCTCGAATGGGACAAGAGTCAGGCTCAATAAGGGATGTATCCACATTCATCTTATGCAATAGATTAATGCTACACACATTAAGGCCAGAGCCATTATCTACTAATGTTCATCTTATAGCAGTGTCATTTATGATAACCACAATCATCAAGGGATCATATTGATGTTGAATTTCACTAGTAGGCAACTCATCTTGAGTAAACACAATTTGAGCTTTAGGATTCATCATAGAGTTAACCAAAGACACTATATTACTAGATGTATTAGGTGGAGGAACATTCAAATCTTTCAAGGCATCTTGTAACATTCCATGATGAGCGGAAGAAGTTTGGATCAAATCCCAAAGGGATATCTTAGCAGGGGTAGTTTTAAGTTGTTCTATGAGATCATAGTCCTTACTAAGCATTTGTGAAATACGAGGAGCTTGAGGAAGAATAGGTTGGGAAGGAGGAAGCGAAGTTGGGATAACTGGAGGAGGATTAGGTTGTCTATTGTTTCTAGTATTATAAGTATGGGCAACCGCATGATAACTCTCTCTAGTCAATTGCTTAGCATACTCATAAGGGCTCTTAGAGGAATAACCTCCTTGCACAGTAATAACAGGTTTCTTAGGAGTGCAAAAAGAATCATTAGCATAACCACCTTGAACCACTAAGATAGGCTTATTTAAAGGTTGAGAATTTTGAGAAGGACAAGCACCTTGGACAGTGAAGAGAGGTTTGTTAGGTGTTTCATTCACATGTATCAAATTGATTGAGGATGGTTTAGAAGAATGAACAAAAGTGTTGGAAGAATTATTGATAGTCTTCTCTTGCACTAAAATCTTATCACAGGTTAGATCAATTTTAGGAGAGAGACAAGGGATAGGCATTGATGTTCTAGTAGGAAGAGTAATACTAGGAAAGGTCATATCATCCTCTATCATCAAAGGATCTACATGGGGAATAAACTCTCTAGGAGAAGGATTAACATTACTCTCTAAAGTCTCACTTTTGAGAGGGAGATCTTTGAAAGAGATGTTAACCATCTTGCTTTGAACTAGGGTATCCTTATGAGTAGAACCAAATTGAGGAGAGGGAGATGCTTTATTTTTAGAGGGAGAATAATTGAGATTCAAGGAAGGTGAGAAACTATCAAGGCAGTTTTCAATCTTGATTTCATCCCCTTTGGCTAGGGGTAGAGAATAATCTATACCTTCTTCTAATGGTTCATCCCAAATAGTGAGGTTGTTGAAAGGAATGTTTGAAGTATTGTCAATTTCGGGAGAGGAGATAACATTGTTTATTAATTCTGCATCCTTAGGAGGGAGAGCATCAATAGATGTTTTAAACTCATCCTCTTTCCTCAAAATATGTTCAATATGATCTTTAGGGGAGAGAGAATTAAGGAAATTGCTTATTATTTCATCTTCTTTCTCTAAGGGATGCTTATGGGTAAGACCAACATTAGGAGAAGGGTAAGCATTTACCATTTATTCATCATCTCTAGTGGGAATTTTGTTGGAAAAGGAAAGGCGAACACTAGGAAATGTAGGGGTAATGTCATCTTCTTGCACAAAAGGATCCTCATGAAGGGAGTCTTTTTTAGGGGACACAAAGGCATCAAGGGCATCATTCAACAAAGCATGATCATATCTATTAAAAGGTTTATCTTTTGATTCAAAAGGAGATATCTCTTCATAGAGGGGATCATTGAAAACAACCATGTTACTAGATTTAGTGGAAGAGCTGATAGGAATGTACCCTTGAGAGGAATCATTCGACTTATCTTTCTCATCACAACGAAATGGCATAGTAACAATGTTTATGAGTTTTTGGTAAAATGAAGGTTTGGTATATTTAGGTTTCAAAAATTCATCTAAAGCTTCATCTAACTCATAATCATCACAAATATGAACATCTTGCAAATAAAAATCTGACATTTTGAAATTGCATAAAATTTAAACACAATGCAAAGAAACACACTTTTTTTTTTTTTTAATGAAAATGAAATGAAAACACACTAAATCTAGATCTAGATCTAACAAATGCAATGCAAGAGGAAGCAATGATAGTTTCACGTCGGGTTCACCAAAATGTGTGGGAGAAAAAGTGACACTAAGCAAGCATGCCCTAATCTCACATTCAACCACACACTTGTGGAATACGAAAGAGCCTAGAGGTATCACACAATTGGCTACTTCTTCTTGTGGAAGAGAGAGCCACGGGCAACCTATTAGGATTTCTATTCCTTTGTTGCAATTGAAAGATGAAATAATGCAAGTTCAATCCCTAACCCCAAAGTGCAAGTATGAACTAATAACAAGATTGCAGAATTGAACTTAAACAATGGAAAGCTGTAAACACAAGGACAAGAAAAGAATGAAAATGCGTACTCAGAGTTAAAATCTGACTGAAAATGTTCAGGACGGGGGCACGGGCACCACTGTCCTGATTCTGCCCCTGAAACTGCTCTGAAAACTGCTGTTTTGCAAAGCTGTCAAAAATACTGAAAACTGCTGTCAGAAGGACCAGGGCGCCCAGCGCCCCTGTCCTAGGGACCAGGGCACCCAGCGCCCCTATCCTGGCAGGACCAGGGCGCCCCATGCCCCTGTCCTGGTCTTTTGCTCTGAGATTTGGTGTGAAGTTCGGTCTCCGTCTGCTTCTTCCGGATCTGTAACTTGCGGCGTCGTCCGAATTCCGAAACCTGCACTTATATCTGAAAAGGTGTGGTGGGCGGCTATATAGGGTTTTGCCTTAGTCAAACCCCCGCTTCGGTGATTTCCACCTCCACGAATAGCCAAGTTGTATTGTAAAATGTATTGTGTGTGCAGACCTAGTGTGTGTGCAAGGTCCTTAAATGCAAGAAAGCAAACTAGAGCAAACTAGAAAGTAAACCCTAATTGCTTGTAAATGATAATGTAAATGCTCTAAATCAAGATGCAAAGTGATCTAAAGCATGAATAAAGGATATATTTAATCTTATGCGAAGACATGAAAACAACATGAAATCATACCCAACCCTCAAGGGAGGAGTACAATCCACTCTTCAGTCGGTAATCTCCTATTGTTCTTCAATGCCTTCCAAGCCCTAAGTGGATGAATGAATTTGATAAGTGCTTGATGGATGGATGTTGAATGTTATTGAAGTCTTCAAAGATCTGCTCTTTCGCTGCATAGAAGGTCCTCGAAAGCCAAAATTCCAATCCTTTCAAATGAAGAAAGAGAGCTCTTATATATGAAACCCTAGGTCTTAATTTTGACTTTTGGCTGACCTAGAGATTGAATATCCCACCAATTTCTTAGGGTTAAGCTTTATTTTATGATTGGATCACGCTCCTAAAATTTTGGGAAAAATGTTCGGGACCATGTGCACTCCGGGCGCCATGGTCCTCTCCGGGCGCCATGGTCCCGACAACTTTTCACCAAATTTTTAGGGCCATCGGATATGATGATTTTAGAGAGAATCCCGAAGTTACAGGTGATTTCGAGATGTTTTGACCCCCGAAATCAAGCCCCCAAGTTCAGAATAGGACCTAATTAGGGTTTTTGATTAAATGATGTATTGGAGGAATAAAATGAAAAGGGCACACTTTAATGAAAGGGCCCAACTTTATGATGTGGGAGATGATAAAATAGAACCTTAGACCTAATTAATTTGATTAATTAAGTGCTAAAGGGGAAATGCAATGCAAAATGCAAAATGCGCCAAGGTGGGTGCTAAAATAGGTGTGAAATTGTACCACCCTAGCAAGTGCGTACAATTTACGACGCTACAACCAAATATACCATTCACATGTCAAGTAGGGTTTCAATATCCATTTCTTCCTATCTCCATTGATCTTGTTTGATATATTTGCTCTCAGATTTTTTGCACAAGAGCTCAACAAAGAACAGAAATATGGTTGATAGCTTGATCACAAGAAGGCTTGATTGCATAAGATCGATTAGACAATTAGACGATTATGGCTGATAATGAAGGAGAGTATCCTCTTATATAGAGAACATTGTAAGAAATAGAGGGATAAGATTAAGAGGTGTAAAGATAAATGGTCAGCTAGGATTAAAGGGTAGGTAAAAAAAATAATAAAATGATAAAGGGGGTGGGTAAGAGAAGAATTAAGAGATGAATGACATGTGTCATGGGTAGAAAAGGCTAATGAATTAATTAAATAAATAAAATATTTATTTAATTTAGGAAAAGGACAATTTAAATAAATAAAAGTATTTATTTAAATGAGGAAAGGCTTAGAAGAGTATTAATGAATTAATTAAATAAATAAGAACTTATTTAATTAGTTAATTTTAGGTGTCTACACAGACTATGCTTCACCAGAACTGTAATTAGGCATTTGGAGATGCTATTCTTTCAATTCATGTAGTCAAG
Organism: Cryptomeria japonica; assembly: GCF_030272615.1. Lineage (NCBI taxonomy): Eukaryota > Viridiplantae > Streptophyta > Pinopsida > Cupressales > Cupressaceae > Cryptomeria > Cryptomeria japonica. Next base: position 40,364,781 of record NC_081405.1, on the reverse strand, counting down.
ATTGTTGTCTGATCTTTGTAAGGCAATGAGACTTCCTAGGGTTGTAGCCCTTCTTGTTTTTGAGCAGTGAGCTCTAGGAAGTGTGTCTTAATGCATGTGCATTCCCCATTGTAATATTTTCACATACTACTGTAGAGTATCATCTTATTGTGGGCAGGTTCCCATCGTGGTTTTTCCCTTAACTAGGTTTTCCATGTCAAAAATTCATGTGTTTGTTGGGAATTGACACTCATTCAGTTTCTTATGTTGTCATTGATGGCAATATTGGCAACATATTTTGGTTCACATTAACATCCGACAAACATTTCACTGACATCAAGGATTTCAAAGGTAACCGACAAACTAAGTACCAGTATGGGAAGCCGACATCACTTGGAGATCTAGCAAAGGGTAGTATCCAACAAATCATTTTATAATTCATATATATTTGTAATGAGATGACATGTATTATCATTTTTTATGTAAGTCAATGTAGCGTCCTAAAATTGTGACACTTGCAATTTCGACTGCATTTGCGTCTTCACGATGGCGACGCAACGTTGAACCTGAATAGAGACCCCGAAACCTGCTTGTGACACCAAAAACTGCATTTTTCTGCACCTTGGCATGATCCCTCCTTGCACCCTACTGTCCCGGGAGGTGGGACCATGGCGCCTAGTGCCCTGGTCCTTCAGAACTAGGGTGCCCAGTGCCCTGGTCCCCCAGGACCATGGCGCCCAGCGCCCTGGTCCCTGGCCCTATTTTGGGCTCGGTCTCTTTTGGGCATCGGGTCTTTAAGTTTGCAATTCAGGAAATAATGTTTCCTGGTCGGCCTAAGGTTGGAAAAATCAGTCTATCAACCCTAATTGACAAGTATATAAACTACTTTTCCTCTCCTAGAAAGGGAGGAAGGAAATAAGCATGAGCAAGAGGCGAAAGCGATATTCAAACATTCAAACATTCAAGCATTCAAGCATTCCTTCAAGCAATTGAGCATTCTAAGTCTCCATTCAAGGCTAGGTGTTGCAATCAAGACAAGGATTCAACCATTGAAGAGGAGATCACATACAACATACAACATACTACATACATTACACCTTCGCATGTAAGAATACAAACATTCTTACAACAAGGTATCAGTACTTGTTTACATTACAAACATTTACATTTACAGCATTCTCATTTCTTGGTTAATTCCAAAATCGGGGTTTGACCTAAAGGAAAACCCCTAATCCCTAACCCCGCAATCATCCTCTCTTTTCTGTGTGTAGGTTGCAGGTACGCGACTGTAATTGAAGATCTGGAATCCTTGTGTAGAGACAAACAGATCCACCTTTATTTCGCGGATTTTTCGGAGGACCGTGTGCACGTCGGGCGCCATCATCCCGTCAACTTTCACTCAAATTTGTAGAATAGCACCATCTCGACATTTTACTGCTAATTCCAGGTTCCTAGCTTCATCCCGTATCCCTATCTCTGTTTATAAGTGAATCTTTCCTACTTTACATGCATTCCTAGTTCAATCATTCTATCTGCATTCTTTACAAAAGAGGGTATGCTTGATGTCACAACCCTTGAAACTCATCTAGAATCCAATCTTGCATTGCGTGGGATTGGATCTTGTGGGTTTCAACCCCTATTTTGAATGTAAAGTCTCCCCTAAGTGAAAACCATCAACCCTAGTGACCTCCCTTCTCTCTCCTTGGAGTTGGGGAGGGGAGAACAACTAGGGTTCGATTTTTCCACTTTACATTTTGGTGAACCCGACGTGAACATCCTCATTCTAATTATTCATGGTTAGATCTGAAAATTTTGTTTCCTTAATTACATTTCCATGTTTGATCTTTTGCAAATTTTAGAGGCTAATTGCATAAAAACCCTAAAATTTTCTTTTTAGTTATTGAGCTTGTGGAATGTTTAATTGTTAATGCTTGTTTCAGATTTACCCTTCTATTGTAAATTATCAATTCATATTTGTGCTTTAATTCTGAAAATTAAGTGGTTAAATGTCAAAACCCTAATTTTTAAGACCTTCTTGATTCAACCTTTGACTGATAATTTCACTGATCAAAACACTTCCAAATCGGCTGTAACTTTGGATTCCGCAATAAAATCACAATATCTCTCATCCCTAAAAATTTGGAAAAAAGTTACGGGACCGTGTGCACCCCGAGTGCCATCGTCCCCGACATTTTTTCCGAAATTTCGGGAGCTAGATCTTACTGTATTTTTTTGCTAAAATTCAGAATCTTGGCTGATTTTATCAATTTTAACACTTTCAAAATTAAAGTCAAATTTGGTCTAGTGATTGCTTGGATTGAGGCTTCTAATCATTCAAAAATTGTTGAAATTAAAATTTATATCAAAATTGTGTTTCTTACTGTCCTAAATCTGAAAAGTGTGTTGGCATTCATTCGAAATTTCAGTGCTTTATTCAAATTTTTGTAGTTTGTGACTTTTGAAATTAAGTGTTTAATTGCAACAACCTTGATTTCCACTTTCAAAATTGAATTTTGTGTGAAATTGAGTCAACTTTTAAATTTCAAAACTTGCATTGCTTTTAGTATTCCCTCTAAAATCATAAAATTCAAAATTTCAGTTTCCCTCTCTTTTTCAAAATTCAAATTTTACATTTTTCAACAATCTTGGTAGGGTTCAATTTTGAGATTGCAACTTTAATTTGGCCTATCTACATATCGTAAAATCACTCAATTTTTTCTGATTAGCTTTGAAATCATCATAACTTTCATCCCTGAAAATTTTGAAAAAAGTTGCGAGGACCGTGTGCACTCCGTTCGCCACGGTCCCTGACATTTTTTTCTGAAATTTTGGGAGATTGTCCTGATTGCATTTAACAGCTTAAATCTAGGAGATTGGCTGATTTTATTGAAATTTGCTACCTCTAAAATTCAAAATCTTCTCTCTCTCTTTAGTGCATGAGTTTTACAACAATAAGCCCTACTTACACTATTCCCGTTAGACGAAGCCTTAGAATTAAGTCTTTCCAAGGTTTAATTACTGAGGAGATGGAACCTAATTTGAATGGCCTTTTTAACGAGGACATGGGTAATTCCTCTAATCCTCTTAATGATGAAGAATCTCTCCATGAGGTTTCTGTAGAACAACTTTCAAAATTGGATAACCAATTTGATGATTTTCGACAATGGATGTCTCAAGAATACCCTGATAGTGAAGCTCTTTCATTAATTGAGGGTCTAAAACGTATGGTTCAAAGTGATAAGAATGGAATTGATATTTTGCGTGGTATTGCACACATTGTGGATTCGAATGTGATGCCTATGAAGAGTTGTGCTGAAACTTTGGGTTATACACAACCTCCTACTCAAGTTAATCATTCTATTCCTTTGACAACTCCTATTGCTAGTATACCTACTTTTACATCAAACATAATGACTACTTCAATACAAGACATTCCGCCTATGATCACTAGTCATGGGGGCCATCCTTCTTCTTCAATCAACCCTCTTCCTTCATTCAATCCAACTTCTTCATTCATTCCTTCAATGAGTGTTCCTATTATATCTCCACAAATGAACATGACGCAAGGGGGCAATTCATTTAACCATTCCATTCCTCCTTTCCAATCATCTCCTATGACTAACTATCATAGTGTCCCACCACCTTACTCTCAATCAATACCTTCTTTCAATAAAATAATACCTCCATCACAATCTAACACGCCTAATATGAACTCTTCGACTGAAGCGACCATTAACAATCTTGCACAAACTGTCTCTTCTTTGCAGCAACAAATTGCCTCTATGAATCAATCTAAGTTTAGTGTGCCCACATTTGACGTCGCGAGCCCACTTTCTCTTGACATTGTTCGAGCTATTCCCCCTAAACATGTTGAAATTCCGCATTTGGAGCTTTATAATGGTAAGGGTGACCCTCTAACACATGTTAAGACCTTTCAAACAATATGTACTGATTTTGCTTATGACCAAAGGTTGCTTGCAAAACTGTTTACTAGAACATTAAGAGATAAAGCCCTACAATGGTATTGCTCATTGCCTTCCTATTCTATTACTTCTTTCGAACAACTTGCAAATGCTTTTATTCAACAATTTCAAAACAATATAAGTCCTAAAGTTACTTTGATTGATTTAATGCATTGTAAACAAGGTGTTAAAGAAAAAGTGACCGATTTCATTGGTAGATATAAGCATTTGTATGCTCAAATTTCCTTTCCAGTACCTAACAATGATATTCAACGAATCTTTATTTCTAATTTACAAAAAGATATTAGAGAAAAACTTATGTTTTCTGAGTTTACTTCTTTCCAACAGTTGTGCGCAACTCTTCACAATTATCAACTGACTGTGAGTCAAATGGAACAAGCAAATCCTATGGCTCCGAGTGATAAGGGTGATAGTAGTCAACAACCATTTGGGAAGTTTAAACTGAATAGAGAGTCCATTAAATTCAATGAAAACATCATCAACAACAATGTGAATGCAGCATCAGGTGTGCCTCCTATTTCTAAGTTTTTCAAGAAAGAAAGAAAGTTTACTCCTTTGAATGAATCATTGCATAGTATTATGAATAAGTTATTGGAACAAAATGTGCTTACTCTTCCTCCTACAAAGCAAATAGATCCTGCAAAGATTAACTCACCCTATTTTGATAACAAATCTTTTTGTCAATTTCATCGTCATCCTGGGCATGATACTGAAAAATGTTTTGCTTTAAACGGTAAAATTCAAGATTTGATTGATAATAATACTATTTCTGTTTCTAGAGTGAATGATAAAGGCAACACATCTGTAGCTCCTCCTAACCAAAATCTTTAGATTTTTACTGATCCATTGCCTTCTCATACCTCTAATGCGATTGATACTAATGATTCCTCTGTCTCACCTGATGATCTTGTGTCTATGACTCCGAATGTGATTAACTTTGTGGAACAACAGAAAATCCCTAAAGAACCTTCCATCACCTTTGATTCTAGTGAAACTATCAGGGCACCTGATGGTCCTTTATATATAGTTGCAAAAGTCAAGAATACACCTTGCCGTGGAGTGCTTATTGATCCTTCTTGTATGGTTAATGTCATTACTGAAGAATTTCTTTTTACTTTGCAATTGAATCAAGTGATCTACGATGAAACAAATGTGGTTGTGAAATTATTTGATGCATTTTCTTCTCCTACAATTGGTTCTATTACATTACCTATTGAGGTCCATAGCAAATCCCTTGATGTGGACTTTGCTATTATTCCATCATCCGAACAATTTCGTGTGAAGCTAGGCTATCCTTGGTATTATCTTCCATGAAGCTATTGCTTCTCCTATTCACAAGTGTTTGAAATTTCCCCATAATGGTGAAGTTGTTACTGTCAATCATAGTCTCTTTAAACCAGCTGAAAGAACTTCTAGCGTTCTTATTGATTACTTTTGGCCTGAACAATTCCAATCTCTTCCACCGTGGAGCGATCATCTTTTCAAATCTTATCAAAAGTGGAAAAAAGATATGATCCTATCTCTAAGTGAACCTAGAACACCCAAACTTAATATTCCTATCGTTCTTGAGAAGGAAGTTCTTCCTTTGAAAGATAAAACTAATGTCTTTCCTCAAGAAGATTCCCAACCCATCCCTATGAATGTGACTATGCCTATGACTAATAAACTTCCTAAAAGTAGACCTATACCTCCTCGTCATGATGGGCTTGGTCTCCTTCCTAAACCAAATATTCCTCCCTTATATGGAGCAGTTCCTCCTCCTTCCTCTTATGGAGAGAAGAGACCTTCCTCTTCTCCTATTATTCAACCTAAGAGACCACAACTTAAACACCCAAGTGATAAGGATGAGAACATTCCTCCTCCTCAATCTTCTCAACTTCCTACTAAGACTAGACGAAATCATTCTGCACATGAACGCCGACGAATGCATCATCTTAGAGCTCAGGCAGCTACTTCTCAAACTTTGCAATCCCCAAAAACACCTTCAGCTAGTATTATTCCATTTTCTCCTCAGCCGAAAATTGAGCCGAAATCTCCTAAACATAAGATGCATGATGGTCTTGATCCTATGCGAGTTAAAGATCCTATTTTTATAAATCTTGATGATGATATAGATGAAAATGTTATTCATGATGAAAATGTTACTCTTGTTCATTCTGATAGTGAATATGAATATGTTGATGTTGATAACCATTTATCTAACAAATTTTCTAAAGCACTTATCCTAGCTCCTAGACAAGAACAACGTGGCTCAGAACATGAACATAGCCCTTGTTTGGATCTTGTGATAGCTCCATTTGCTATGTTGGATGTTCCTCCTCTAGCGTGTTTCCTTCCTTCCCGAAATATTGATCAGCAAGATCAGGGCGTAGATGACGTGCTAGACTAGTTCATTAGCATAGCAGACTCTCTCCTCCTCTCTTGATCTCTTTTGTTACTTCTTCTATGTGTTATTCTCATTCTTCTATTTGTTGTCCTTAGTGTTGTCTACTTGAGGATGATGCAAAGCATTGAGATCTCGTTTGGTCTCTCTCATGTTGACTCAAAAGACACATGTGTTCCCTTCTTCTAGGTGACCTTCCTTGATTGGGGAATGAAGAACAATTATGCATACATACATATGATATACATGAATTATCATATAGCATACTGACCCCGAGGAAAGCGAAGTCACCTTGTGCTTTGTGTTTTGTGTCTATTATCCTTGGGCTTATCTCACACTTGGGGGCTAAATCCTTGTGATAACGTGCTCCTTTCTCATTTCTTATATGTATCACTAGCTTAAAGCAATAACCCCCGGTGAGGCGTGTGCGATCGCTTTAACGTAGGGGGGCATACATCCCGTTCATATCTTTTCAAGATACTTGAAAATTTCTTGACAAATGTAGCTTTGCCTTGAAAATTTTTGATATCTTTCTTGCATGACTCATAGTGAGGGAACCTTACTACTGACAGTCATGGTTCTCCCTCGTGATCTTCCCTTTTACTTTTTTAATCGAATTCGTAAGATCCTTAGTCCACTGGGGGCTTGGTGTATCTTGCCTCCTTGACGTAGTGAAAGTTTTTTCAATGTTGTTTCCTTGTACTTTACCGGAAGTATGAGCATATGCTTATACTCCCGCTAAAGTGGGGGCTAAATGTAGGGTCCTAAAATTGTGACACTTGCAATTTCAACTGCATTTGGGTTTTCATGATGGCGGCGTAACGTTGAACCTGAATGCAGACCCCGCAACCTGCTTGTGACACCAAAAACTACATTTTTCTGCACCTTTGCATGATCCCTCCTTGCACCCTGTTGTCCCGTGAGGTGGGACAATGGCGCCCAGCGCCCTGGTCCTTCAGGATGAGGGCGCCCAGTGCCCTGGTCCCCCAAGACCATGGCACCCAGCGCCCTGGTCCCTAGCCCTATTTTGGGCCTGGTCTCTTTTGGGCATCGGGTCTTTAAGTTTGCAATTCGGGAAATAATGTTTCCTGGTCGGCCTAAGGTCAAAAAAATCAGTCTATCAACCCTAATTGACAAGTATATAAACTACTTTTCCTCTCCTAGAAAGGGAGGAAGGAAATAAGAAAGAGCAAGAGGCAAAAGTGATATTCAAACATTCAAACATTCAAGCATTCAAGCATTCCTTCAAGCAATTGAGCATTCTAAGTCTCCATTCAAGGCTAGGTGTTGCATTCAAGACAAGGATTCAACCATTGAAGAGGAGATCACATACTACATACATTACACCTTCGCATGTAAGAATACAAACATTCTTACAACAAGGTATCAGTACTTGTTTACATTACAAACATTTACATTTACAGCATTCTCATTTCTTGGTTAATTCCAAAACCGGGGTTTGACCTAAAGGCAAACCCCTAATCCCTAACCCCCCAATCTTCCTCTCTTTTCTATGTGTAGGTTGCAGGTACGCGGCTGTAATTGAAGATCTGGGATCCTTGTGTAGAGACGAACAGATCCACCTTCGTTTCGCGGATTTTTCGGAGGACCGTGTGCACGCCGGGCGCCATCGTCCCGTCAACTTTCGCTCAAATTTGCAGAACAGCACTGTCTCGAAATTTTACTTCTAATTCCAGGTTCCTAGTTTCATCCCGTATCCCTATCTTTGTTTATAAGTGAATCTTTCCTACTTTACATGCATTCCTAGTTCAATCATTCTATCTGCATTCTTTACAAAAGAGGGTATCCTTGATGTCACAACCCTTGAAACTCGTCTAGAATCCAATCTTGCATTGTGTGGGATTGGATCTTGTGGGTTTCAACCCCTCTTTTGAATGTAAAGTCTCCCCTAAGTGAAAACCATCAACCCTAGTGACCTCCCTTCTCTCTCCTTGGAGTTGGGGAGGGGAGAACAACTAGGGTTCGATTTTTCCGCTTTATAGTTGATATGTCATAAATGTTTATAAGGTTATATAAGTCAGTCTATTAGGTCATTTTCATATATAACATTCGTGATAAGATCTGAAATGCAAAGTTTATGTATGCGAGATCATTTGTATGCGAAAGCAATATTCTGTAATGATCTATAGATGATTTCTAAGGTACTCATAAGGTGTATTTTATTCCGGTAAGGTTTTAGGGTTTAAGAACTAGAATAGTCAGAGCCTTAACTGGAACTCAATCAGGCATAATAGATGCATTATATGAGTTCAGTTTTGTAGTTTTGTATCAGAAAGTGATTGTAGTCAATGAGACTCTTGGTGATGAGCAGTATGCTCTAGGCAGTGTGCCTTCCTACATGTGCAGGCCCCTATTATATGTAATATCTCTTCATATGGCCAGTGAATTGATATTGTGGGTCACAAATCCCACCATGGTTTTTCCTCATTGAGGTTTTCCATGTATAAATTCTTTGTGTTATGGTGTTCATTTATGTGATTGCATTATTTGTTTCAGTTATATGTATTTATGTTTACCAGATGATGAATGAATGCTTTGATAAGGCTAAAATCTTATATTCCAATAGAACATTGATTCAAACCCCCTCTTAGTGTTCTTGGATTCCAATAGTGTTATGTTTGTGGTTGATCTGGTGTTTATATTTTTTATTGTTATTCTTGATCAAATTTATAGTGCAAGTTAATTTGTTTGAGCTTGGTGAAAACTGATTCACTCCCCCCCCTCTCAGTCTTCATGTTGCCCTTCTTCTTGTTAGGTCTCGGAGACAATTGAGAGGGGGGGGGGGTGAATCAGTTGTCAAATAAATTTAAACCAAAAACAATTTAACCAACTTAATGCTTAATAACGGTAAACCAGTTAAGTATGCCGGTAGATAGTTATAACAGTTAATTGCTATACCGGTAAGGATTAGTGCATGAAACATAAACACAAAGTCATCCACAACATATAACACCAATATTTGTACGTGGAAACCTTATAAGGGGAAAAACCATGGTGGGAAACCTTATCCACAATCAGATGATACTACTGGAGATAGTAAGTGTACATAAATGGGGTCCGCACATGCAGAAAGGCCAATAGCCTAGAGCTCACTACTCAATCACAAAATGGGAGTCACACTAACTACAGTTGGATGGTTAAATCCAATAGGAATGTACTGCACAAAATAGAATCTTCATATGTTGGATTCAATACCGGTGTAATGCTGATATGCTTTCACAAAAACCCTCCTTCAATCCTCCAATGACGTCTACGTGTATAGCTCTGCTTAATCTCGCATATACCTTCACACAATCCTTTTTCGCATTCCACATTTGATCTTACAAATAAGATCTTACATTTATACCATAACCTAAGACCAATTTTAGTAGGTCAGCTCTACAAGATATTACAATAAAAATATTTTACAAATAATAAAATATCCGATGCAATAACTGATTGAACATGTCGGCTTAATGCATTTACAATAATAATTAATCATTTCCATAATGTGCCATGTTGATCTGGAAAAGATAAACCTACCGATGTAACCCTAGACCTATTTGCCGATAACAGCAAATATGCAACTATGAATATACCAATGAACAAAACTCTAGGACAAGATGTCCAAACAATGTCTTTGACATAACCATGTGTCTTCCATGCCATTCCAAGTGTCGGAGATCATTATATCTTGCTGGTGTATCAGATACCAGTAACTGTGCAATATTTACTTGCTTGTCAGTGAATGCTGCTGGATCTCCAAAGTGCCAGAGTTGATAAGAGTTTAGTAGGTGTTGACATCAATGACAAAACCATACCAAAATACAAACAATCTCCCCCTTTGGCATTGATGGCAACACAAGATGGAAAAACCATCAAAGTGCCAAAATAGAAATGCCAAGTACCAAAAACCAATAATCTCCAAAAGATTATAACCAGAAAGTAATAATCTCTCCTAAATAGCAATCTCTCCCCAAAAGATAATAAAGATAATGTGTTTTTCCATAGATATCTCTCCCCCTTTGACATCAAATGCCAAAGTTACAATAAAACCAAGTTCATATACAAAATACCAATCAATTCAGTATAGCAACTACTCCCCCTGAGAAGTAGCTTCCTCATCAAAGATCGAAATAAAAGATTTCTCTGTTATTTCTATCAGTTGATGACAATCATCAACTATCTAAGTCTCTACCGGTGGTGAAAATATCTGCAATCTGCTCTTTAGTATTCACATAAACTAGTTTTATCTCCTTTGCTTCAACTTTTTCCCTTAGAAAATTCAGTTTGATAGAAACATGTTTGGTTTTAGAATGTAATACCGGATTCTTAGATATATCAATTGCTCCAGTGTTATCACAATAGATAGTAATAGGTTCCTTGCATTTTACATTTATGTCTTTCAACATTTGCTTAAGCCATAGTACCTATGTACACTTAGTTGCTGCTGCAACATATTCTGTTGATAAAGATGTACAACTTTGTTTCTTACTCAACCAAGAAACTAATCTGTTTCCGAGAAAGAACGCTCTGCCGGTGGTGCTTTTTCTATCATCCACATCTCCTTCCCAATTTGCATCTGTGTATGCACATAATTCAAAATTTTCACCTCTAGGATACCATAATCCAAGATTTATAGTGCCTTGTAAGTACCGAAAAATCCTTTTTATTGCTAATTCATGATTTTCTCTAGGATTACTTTGAAATCTTGAAACAATACATACTGCATTCATAATATCAGGTCTGGTTTGTGTCAAATACAGTAAACCTCCTATCATAGATTTGTATCTAGTTGGATTAACAGGTGTAGATTCATCCCTTTGTGATAATTTGTCATTTGTTGTCATAGGTGTGCTTACCGGTTTAGAGTTCTCCATCCCAAATTTCTTTAGTAACTCTTTTAACTATTTGGATTGACTCAAGAATATACCTTTATCAGTTTGTGAAATCTGCAATCCTAAAAAGAATTTTATTTCTTCAATCATAGACATTTCAAATTCTTGTTGCATTTTAATAGAAAATTCCTTACATAATCCATCTTCTCCTCCAAAGATTATATCATCAACAAATACTTCTATAATCAAGATGTCATCATTAGTTACTTTATAATATAAATTGTTGTTTGCATTTCCTTTAGTAAAACCAATCTTTAAAAGATACTTATCCAATCTTGCATACTAAGCTCTTGGAGCTTGTTTTAGTCCATACAGAGCTTTTCTTAACTTGCAAACCATATCATTGTCATTTGTCAAAGAAAATCCATCAGGTTGTTCAATGTATACTTCCTCTTCAAGATCTCCATTCAAAAATGCACATTTAATATCCATTTGATAAACTTTGTAGTTCTTGTGTGCTGCAAAAACCAAAAATAATCTGACTGCCTCAATTCTAGCTACTGGTGCAAAGGTTTCATTGTAATCAATTCCTTCTTTCTAAGAATATCCCTTACACACTAGTCTTGCTTCATTTCTGACAACCTTACCTTCTTCATTAAGTTTGTTTCTAAATACCCATTTGGTTCCAATTACATTTTTATCTTTAGGCCGGGGAACTAATGTCCAAGTGTTATTTTTCTCAATTTGTTCTAATTCTTCTTCCATAGCTTTAATCCAGAATTTATCTTCACATGCCTCATTAACAAATGATGGTTCAATTTGAGAAATAAGACATACCTCTTCATTTTCCAATCTTCCTCTTGTCATAACTCCTTTAAACTTGTTTCCAATTATTTGATCTTCAGAATGATTCAGTCTTACATACCGGGGTGTCTTAGTTTGCTGTTGTTCCTCAATTATTGTGGAATCCTCGGATGATACCGAGGTAACTGGATCTTCATTTTGTACTGGTGGATTTAGAGTAGGTTCGTTTGTTAAAATTTTTGTTGCCAGTTCAGAGTCTATATACCTTGAAATTCCTCTGAATTGTTCATCAATCTTTACATTTGTACTGTCAACAATTTTCTGCAATCTCTTGTTAAAACATCTATATGCTTTGCTCTTAGATGAATAACCAAGAAATATTCCTTCATCACTTCTAGGATCAAATTTGCCAATATACTCATCTCTTCTGATATAACATTTACTTCCAAAAATTCTGAAATACTTAATAGTAGGACTATTACCAAACCATAGTTCATGAGGGGTCTTACTGGTTTCACCTTTGATGTGAACTTTGTTAAATGTATAGACCGTTGTGCTGACTGCTTCTCTCTAATACACATGTGGTAGGTTTTCCTCTAATAACATACTTCTTGCTACATCCAAGATAGTTCTGTTTTTCCTTTCAACAACTCCATTCTGTTGTGGTGTCTGAGGTGTTGATAGTTGTCTTCTGATTCCATTTACTTCACAAAATGTATTAAATTCCTTAGATGTAAATTCACCTCCTTGATCTGATCTTAAACATTTGATTTTCTTACCGGTTTCATTTTCTACCATTGCTTTGAATAGTTTGAACTTTCCAAGTGCTTCTGATTTTTCTATGAGAAAAGTAACCCAACACATTCTAGAATAGTCATCAATGATTAGCATGAAATATCTATCACCTTGTAAGCTTTTAGTTCTAGCTAGACCACATAAATCAATGTGAATCAAATCAAGAGCATTATTTGATTTTTCTGGAATACTTTTGAAACTAGCTCTAACTTGTTTTCCAAATTGACATTTCTTACATACTGTATTATGAGGTTTGACAATTTTAGGTAAATCTCTAACTGCCTTAGTAGTACTGATCTTTACCATGCAATCAAAGTTTACATGACAGAGTCTCTTATGCCATAACCAACTTTCATCTATATGTGCAATTCAACATGTCTTTTCACTGTTATTCAAATGAAAGATATTACCTCTAGTCTGATTATGGGTTGCAATCTCCAAACCAATTCTGTTCATGATTTTGCATTTTCCATTTTTAAATTGTAACTGAAATCCTTTCTCAACTAATTGACCAACACTCAAAATATTATGCTTTAATCCTTCAACATAGTAGACACTATCAATGTTATGCTTACCATCAAGAGATATTGAACCTTTACCTTTGATTGAACAAGCTTTGTCATCTCCAAATCTCACTAAGCCTCCATTGTATTCTTGAAAGTTCAAGAATTTACCTTTGTCTCCTGTCATATGATGTGAGCATCCTGAATCAATGATCCATTCATCCTTTACTTCAACTTTAGCTGTCAGGGCCTATACTACCGGTTGAGCAGTAGGTGCTGGTTGATCTTCTATTATAGCAAAAAAAACCCATCCATTGTCTGTCGGATCTTCATCAGAATCATCAGTCACACCTTCATCAACAATGTAACAAGATTTGTCTTTATTCTTCTTAAATCTGTATCTCTGATATTCAGGGTTAGGTTTGTATGTTCTTCTAGCTTCTTCTCTTAGTCTAGCATGTCTATCAGGGCATCTTGAAGCCATATGACCAATCTTATTGCAGTTAAAACATTTAAAGGGTGCTTTACCTTAATACTTACTTCCAACTGGACCTTTAGGCATTTTCCTTGCAAATAGTGCTTCAAGTTCTTCAAGTTCTTCAAGTTCTTCAAGTTCTTCATTTTCTTTCCCACTTTCTTCAAGTTCTCTTGCATAAAAGGCTTTCCAATCAGATTTGTCAAATGATGGAGCAGATGATGTTGATGTTTTAAAGGCCAAATCTGTCTTTATAGTAGCAACAGGACCAAATTCTTCAATTTCAAAAGCTGAAAGTTTCCCAATCAATCTATCCATAGTAACTAATGTATTAGGCATTGTTCTTAACTCATTTATAGTAGTGACTTTCATTTTATATGTCAATGGCAATCCTCTTAAAATTTTTGAAACAATTTCATCCTCACTTAAGGTTCCTCCACAATATTTAATACCCAAAACAATTTCATTTACTCTTTCCATAAAAGCAGAAATCCTTTCATCTTCTTCCATTTTCAGATGTTCATACCTGACTTGGAAGCTTTCAAGTTTTGACTATGGAATCTCCTTCATTCAATGTTTCCAAATGATCCCAAATAGCTTTAGCAGTAGACCTATCTGATAGTCCCATGATTTGTTGATCTGATAATGCACTCGAAAGTTCTTCTCTTGCTTTGTGATCATTTTCCTCATCTTTTGTCAAGTTAGCTAGACTGGGATGACCTAGTACAACAGCAGTATAACCATTCTTTGTAACTTCCTAGATGTCTTTTCCAATGCAATTTAGATGTGTCTGCATTATGATCTTCTATATGCCATAGTTGGTTCCATCAAGTTTAGGACTGTCCTTCCTAAAATAATTAGTAGACATTGGATCTCCTCAAGCTGTTAAACTTCTACAAAAGAGGACTAAGCTCTGATACCAATTGTTAGGTCCCAGAGACAACTAAGAGGGGGGGGGGTGAATCAGTTGTCAAATAAATTTAAACCAAAAACAATTTAACCAACTTAATGCTTAATACGGGTAAACCAATTAAGTATGCCGGTAGATAGTTATAACAGTTAATTGCTATACCGGTAAGGATTAGTGCATGAAACATAAACACAAAGTCATCCACAACACATAACACCAATATTTGTATGTGGAAACCTTGTAAGGGGAAAAACCATGGTGGGAAACCTTACCCACAATCAGATGATACTAGTGCGGATAGTAAGTGTACATAAATGGGGTCTACACATGCAGAAAGGTCAACAACCTAGAGCTCACTACTCAATCACAAAATGGGAGTCACACTAACTATAGTTGGATGGTTAAATCCAATAGGAATGTACTACATAAAATAGCATCTTCATATGTTGGATTCAATACTAGTGTAATGTTGATATGCTTTCACAAAAACCCTCCTTCAATCATCAAATGATGTCTGTGTGTATAGCTCTGCTTAATCTTGCATATACCTTCTCACAATCCTTTTTCGCATTCCACATTTGATCTTACAAATAAGATTTTACATTTATACCATAACCTAAGACCAATTTTAGTAGGTCGGCTCTACAAGATATTACAATAAAAACATTTTACAAATAAGACAATATCCGATGCAATAACCAATTGAACATGTCGACTTAATGCATTTACAACAATAATTAATCATCTCCATAGCGTGCCATGTTGATCTGGAAAAGATAAACCTGTCGCTGTAACCCTAGACCTATTTGCCGGTAACAACAAATATGCAACTATGAATATACCAATGAACAAAACTCTAGGACAAGATGTCCAAATGATGTCTTCGACATAACCATGTGTCTTCCATGTCATTCCAAGTGCCGATGATCATTATATCTTGCCGGTGTATCAGATACTAGTAACTATGCAATAGTTACTTGCTTGTCGGTGAATGCTACTGGATCTCCAAAGTGCCAGAGTTGATAAGAGTTTAGTAGGTGTTGACATCAATGAAAAACCCATACCAAAATACCAACACTTCTAACAGAAGGAGATGAAAGAGAGGAGTAATTAGGAGCACAATTACAAGGAGTGTAATACATCACTAATTTTGAGGAACTAGGCCCCCAATATTAGGATCTTAACTCACTCAATTGCATGCAAGGGAAAACAAAAGAATCCAAAAACAAAAAGGCAAACAAAGACAAACAAATACAAAAAGGCAAAAGACACACAACATGCAAAAGCTAAAACAAAAAAACAAGACCTCAAGTCAACTAGCTAAAGAGACCTCAATATCAAAAGGTCCCAACTGCTATTATCATTCTTGAAAATGCCATCTCAAGAACACATGCGATCACATAAAAAGAGAAAGAGCATGCATCATCCATGAACTACAAATAACAAAGCTTTGAGCTCATGAGAAGAAAAGGGAGACACGGATACACATACTAGATGTGTTTTTCTAGGTGATCCATAAGAAGAATAATGAGAGAAGACATGGATACACATTCTAGTTGTGTTTTTCTAGGTGATCCATGTTGGTAAGGAGAGTAGGAATAGTCTAGCTATGTTGTTCTTGTTCTACTCATCGTCGTGTGTGTGTGCAAGTGATGTCTAGTATCAGGTCTTAAGAAACCCATATAAGAGTTCATTTTCTTTGGTTTTGAGCATGCAACAACCTATGTAAGACATGAAATGCAAATGCAAATGTGTGTTTAGTATTGGGAACATCTTGTGTAAGAGTTTGTTTGGTCTAGTTTTGAGAATGTGTAACCCCGTGTAAGACAAATATAGCCTGGTTTTAAGGATATCTTGTGTAAGAGTTATTTATCTCTAGTTTTTAGAATGTGCACCTTGTATAAAACATATATAAATGTTGTGTCTAGTTTCAAGCATGAAGCATCTCATGTAAGAGTTTGTTCTCTTTGTTTTTGAGAATGAACACCCCATTTAAGACATGCAAAAATATAGGATAATATATTAAAAGGAGGGTGATATGTATGCCCTCCCCTTAAGATGCAAACATAGCCCTATTTTTATGTATTAACGAAGCTAGAAACAAGGATACCCACCTTCAAAACCAAGAAGATATCCTTTTTGGCAACAATGTTCACAAATATAAGCTAAAGAGGCAATACTATTACAAGCAAGGATAAGATAGTTGAAAAAGAGATATCTTGCAACAAGTGTAAAGGGAATCCTTGGAGGATAAGTGATCTTTTCTCAAAGACATCTACCTCCAAGAGGATGTTTTTTAAAAACATAGCATCTTCTACCAAAATAAGGGAATGAGAACAATAATATCTACCTTCCTCCTATTGCTAGGTGAAAAGGATTCTTGATGAAGGATGACACACTTTTGACCCAATTCGAGGGGTAAGTTTATAATAGATGTACATTTCCAATTGTAAAAGAGGTTATAGTCAAGGATACACACCTCTTGCATTAGAGAGAATCCTTGAGAAAACTAACAATTTCACCAAGGAATGACATCAAATCATAAGAAAACACCACTCAACAAAGGACTTTAGTGGATCCTTAGAAAAGATTAGAGAGATCAATTCCCCCCAAGTGTAGGGTCAATGAGAATAATTACACAACCTCTAAGGAGAGATTAGACATAATAAATGCATAATGCTCTCACATGGAGGAATATTCCATGCAATAAAAGATATCAAGATATGTCAAATGCAACTCTAAAGAAGAGGTAATCTTCAAAGAGAAAGAGAGAATTAGATGAAGAATCACAAACTCCCCTAAGGAAATATTAATCATAAGAGACATACCATTACATGAAAGAAAGGACATCAAAGTATGAAAAATGCAACCCCTAAAAGGGAATAGTAAAACCTTAGATAGAGCCAAGAAATAAGATATAGAGGCAATAATTAATTATGTTGCTGCCCCAATATGTTTTATATTGAAAAAGATTCACCACTCATGACAAAGAGCCCCCAATTACATTAACTACTTGTGTCATAGGGTGAGGAGTAATATGGAAGGTGAATGGAGCTCAAAAGGCACTACCTCTTCAACAAGGAAGAGTGCAAGAATGGTAAGAACTATGCAAGCCCTGTCATATAGGTCTTGAACAAATGTTTTGAATGCTTTACACTTTCCAAGAGAATGAGAATAAATACGATGAAAAAGACAATTCTCATTATCTTCCTTATGCTTAGAATTATGATTAATTTTAATGGAAGGAAAAACAATATTCTTATTATACTTCAATATCCAAAATATTTTAGTAGCTAATTTCTCTTGGTCATGAATGGGATTAGGTCTTGTCTCTTGAGATGTAATACAAAGGTTGTTATAAGAATTTGGATTGTCATCTATTATTTTAATAGTTCCATTATCAACTAGTTCTTGCATACTTTTTTGAAAGTTTAGACAATCATTGGCATGATGGTCATGAGTTTGATGACATGAATAAAAAGGAGTGTTTGAAGAAGAAGCATCTTTAGATGGATGATAAGATCTATGGCGTGAAAGATAATCTTTAAATTTTTGAATTATAAGGAGATCATCCTTAGATGAATCATGATAATGTCCTAGACCTTTGGTACTAGTTTGTGTAGGAGGGTTTATAGGGACTCTAATTCCTTGTTAAAATTTTCCATTTCCTTGTCCTCTAAAACCTTTTTTTGATATTATGTTATAGTCACTCCTATAGGAATGTTTTAATTGAGTAGAAGGAGTATTATAATGAACTTATTTGAAATTTGTAGTGAAAGTGTATTTAGAAGGAACAAAGGGGAAATTAGATGAAGGAATATCTTGTGTAGGGAGATTTTCCTTTCTATCATCATGCATATCCTCTTTGATAGGTTGGGAAGGAATATCAGGTTATCATATAAGGCCTCATCTTTTCTTAATGTTATGTGGGGAGATAGATCATGAATGAAATCATAACATCATCTTCTCTACAAATATTTGTATGACTAAGATGGGCTCTAGGAGAATAAGGGGGATCTAGAGAGATTGAAACACCAATACTTTGACCCTACCCCCCTTGTGCTAGGGTATGTGTATGAGAAGAAGATGGTGTCATTTTTCTCTTGAATGCTTTCTCTCCATTAGAGAGATAATTTATAGGAGTATTAGTTATTTCTTCATTCACATTAGATACCATAGGAGAGGTACAAGTATTAGGTTTTTCATTAGCATCTCTAGGATTAGGATATACAAAATATTTTATGTGATCTACATATGAAATTCATTTTCCTAAAAATATCACCTTAAAAAAACATGCACGATGGATAAAAACTTTGAGATTTAATTGATTGTTAGGAAGCAACTTGGAAATTCTAAAAATGCAATACACCAAAGTGCTATGAATGAAAAGAATCAATGTGAAGTGAAAGAAACCACCATCCAACACATGATTATGATAAATATAAGTGAAAAGGAATGTAATCATATGTGAAATAGAAAATACATTAGATCTATTAAGTTCCATTATAAATGTCAAAAATCAGATTTGAAAATAAAAGTTACAAATTATGAAACCCACAAATCAAATTAACCAAAATAAATTAGGGTTTTTATGAATTTACCCTCTAAATTTATGTAATTTGATTAAAAAAAATCTATGGATGCAAAATAGAAAATTAAAATGTTCACAAATTAGATCTAAAACATATAATCCTATTTTAGAATTATAAATTAGGGTTTGTGTGAATTTAACCTCTAAATTTATGTAATTCAATTGAAAATTAAACTTGTAATGTAAATTTGAAGTTGAAAAGACATAAATAATCAGATCTAAAAACACAAATTAGAAATAAGGATGTAAGGAGTCGGGTTCACCAAAATATAATAGTGAAAAATTAGGGTTTCATCATGGAATGTAGTAAAACAACTAGTTTTTGGTTAATAGATAATTACATTAAGGAGGAGAGGAATCTAATAGATCTAGCCTCTCTAGGGTTAAGATTTTGATAAGATTCCTTGTTCCTATGATAGGAATTTATCATCCTTAGATTGAATTGAATTGAAGTGTTGAAGACATTGAAACTAGGGTAAATGGGTAAATATTGAAGAGATTGTGCATAAACAATGAGCTACAATTGTCTCATAGAGCCACAAACCTAGATCTAAGAAAAGTAATATGATTTGTATCTACTCCCCAAAATTTAGCCTAAATTGTTGGGGTCGTGGCGGTGGTCGCCATGGTCCCCCAAATTTTCCGTTGTAAGAAAGGGAACTTGTTCGTCTTTGTGAATATTGTCGATCCTCTTGAATGCAACTCTATACTCATTCCTGCACATAGTGAAAAGGGAAAAATGGTTGGGAATAGGGATCTTCCTAAGTCAAACCTTGGTTTAGGGATTAACCTTGAATGAATAAATGTAAATATTGAAATAAATAATGGAAAGATATACCTCAAATCTACAATTATTGATGATGATGCTTTTTCTTTGAATGTAATCACATATGTTGTATGAAATGGTATGGACATGAGAAAATCCTAATAACACACACATGCTTGCATATGAATGATGTAATTTTTCTCCACAGTGGTTGAATGGAGAATATGCAACCTTGAAGATCTTTGAAATTTCTTGATAATGAATGCTTCACCGATGCAAGAATGGTTTAGGTTGAATGTAGATGGAGACTTAGAATGGATAGATGAAATTATGTTGATCGAATGCCTTTATATAGGATTTCTAGGTAAATTACCAATTAGGCTAACCTCCAATGGTCATGTAAAGCTACAAAGATGAAATTTTGTTGAAGAGATTGGACCATTGCTCCAATTCAAAATTGGGCCCCAATAAGGGACCATGGTGTTGGACGCCATGGACCTTCTCAAAAAGGGACTACAATGAATCCTTAGGGAGAAGAGTACCCCACTAGGGAGTCCATAAGTGGGTGCACATGACATTAAAAATGGAGAATAAGAATAAAATAGACCTATATAAATGATGAGGATTGGACATGGTAAAGTAGGGGCACAAGCATGCGGTGTAAATTGGCTCGGTGACAATTTACAATGCTACAATTTCACCATTTTTACACATTATCCATTGTATCACATGCTCATGATGCTACTATTATTCCTAAAATTTCCTTAAATAAACTATTGAAGAAATCTAGTCTACTCATTAACAAAGTGAATACTTTACCCACTATCCATAATTCTATTACATCCATTCATCAACATCACATAAATATTTTTGGAATTCTAACATACCTATTTTGTGCTAGCTTTGTGCTACTTGTAATGTCCATTTGAAATGGATGTAGCTATTCTAGCTCAAAAATGCATTGTCATACACTGATAACTTTCGTGCTATACTATAGTGGAGGACAATGACCGCAACACTTTTGTCGATCTCTCTAGCCATTTTGTGTGTATTTTGTAGTTTTTCTATCTGCATAACACGAAATTTATCCATCATACGATAGTGCGGTTTTGGAGCTTGATTAGACATGTCCATTTGAAACTATGTAGAAGCACCACAAACACAACCAACATTTTTTTAATAAGAATTATTATCATTAAAGTGCAGGACATATATTCAGGCTTCATTACTACATGTATTGTCATCTAGTGTTGAAAATGTGTAGAACATGTTAGTGTATTCTTGCAAAGGTAAGGATAAAGCAATAAGAGGATATTATGGGTGACATGCATTCCAAATAGTACATCTACATAATAAAAGATTGCATCACTCCAATATCATGTCACCATACTAATGCCACATTCCAACATGGCCTAGAAGAAAGAAAGAAACACAAGATTCTTCACGTGAAATAAGAAGATAACATTAGAATAAGACACATGCATTCATTGGTTTATTAATTTTAATTAATTTATTTAACGTCCTAAAATGACACCCCTTTCAATTTTTGACTGCATTTGGGTCTTCGTCTTAGTGTTTGCACCCCTTGGCATGATCAGAGACCTAAATATGCTCATAAAAATCAAAATCTGCATTTTTCTCAGCTATGCACTCAAAAGACACCTTGATCCTACCCAAAAATAGGGCAAGACCAGGGCATGGCACCCTAGGATCCACTAGGACCAGGGTGTGGTACCCTAGGATCCCCTAAAGGGGAGCTTTCTTGGGGTCTCTCCCTTTGGCCTATCTCAAAATGAAGTGGGAAAATCCTCCCCATGTTGGCTCAAGTCAGAAAATTGATCAATTAATTCCACTAGCAAGTATATAAGAGGGATTTCCCCTCTCATTTGATAGAACACACATATAATCCATAACACAAGAGGTTATCAAGCATCCAAGAGATCAAGCATTCAAGAGAAATTGAATATTTTCAATCTTCCTTCAAGCTTTGGAGCAACAATAGAGTCAAGATTTCAAGCTTTGAAGAGGAGATCATCATTCTACTTCATGAAATCATAATTCCATGTGGAGGCAATCAAAAATTCAAAGGGAGGTATAAGCATTTCATTTTCAAGCAATTCAACATCCCCTGAAAGAGGACAATTCTACTTTCATTCATTTCATTATTTCAACCACTTGGTTAATTCAAAAACTGGGGTTTGACCTGAAGGCAAATCCCTATTCCCAACACATTTCTCTTTGTTTTTGTGCGCAGGAAACAGGTGCACAACTGTACTTCTAGAATTAAGCTTTATTCGCAGTGACGGAAAAACTCTTTTTGATGCACGAAAAGTTTGGAGGACCAAGTGGAGGGCGTCACTATACGAACACACAGTCCCTACAACTTTTTCCCGATTTTGCAGAGCAGCTATGATTCATCTCAAACTCCTCAGATCCAGGTGCATGACTGAATCCCAAACCTATAGCTCACTTTTTTTGCATACTTTGTCTTAATTCAATCAATCAACTTACAAAAGAGGGTCAATTACATTCCAATCACAATAAATCTACTTAGTATTCAATCCTTACATCCTTTGGGAATGGATCCAATAAATTCATCCCCCTCTTTTGAATGTAAAGTTTCTCCAAGTGAAAATTGAGCTTAGCAAATTCCCCACTCCCAAGTGGAGAGTTGGCCAAGCCCCCAATTTTCCACTTTACATTTTGGTGAACCCAACTCCTTACACCCTTAATTCTGATTTTTATTTTCAGATCTGAGTGTCTACAATTTAAAATTCAAATTTTCAATTACAAGATTAATTTGCTTGCAATTTTAAAAAATTTAGAGGTTGAATTCACAAAAACCCTAATTTTTAGATTCAAAATTGAACTTGTCATTTGTCTAAATTGGATTGATTGTTTCAAATCTAATAACTTTTCAATTTTGTAATCCAAGTCTTCATTTACAATTTCAATTTAAAATTTTAAAATTAAGTGGTTAAATCCCAAAACCCTAATTTTTTTATTTTCAAATTGACCTTGTGGATTGTGTAGATCTTGAATTAATTTTCAGATTTGGGTGTTTTCTTCATTTTCAAAATTCACTTTCCCTCCTTGCAACATTCAAATTTTTTAAATTAAGTGGTTTATGCAACAAACCCCAATTTTTAAAAAAATTAAATTAACCTTGTGCAATTTCAAATCTTCCTTTAAGCATTTAATTGATTCAATTAAATCTAAAATCTCCTATTGTCCCTCTAAACATCATAAAAGTCGGCCCTTAAGTGTGCCCCTTTTGTTCTTCTTTCAATTTATCATTTTATCATTCATCCTAAGTGTGTCCTATTTCAACCTTCAAGGCTTATTTTTGCATATCTAGACATCTCTAATTCTCATATCCTTCTAGAATTCACATTATAATCACAATATCTTGCTTCCCCAAAAATTTGGTAAAACTTTGGTCGGACTATGCTACTACCACCTTGGTCTTGACTTTTTTTGTTCAAATTTTGGGAGCCTCTTTTGACTATATTTTACTGCACAATTCCAAAGATTTATGAGATTTTACTGATTTTAGGTCACCCTAAGGTCGAAAACAAATCTGTATTTCAACATTTCCATTTTCAATTTAAATTTTAAAATTAAGTACTTAACTGCATATACCCTAATTTTTAAAATTAAATTGATTTCTTCAATACTACAACATTTCAAAATTTCAAAATTTTAATTAAGAGGTTAGATTTGGACAACCCTAATTTTAATTTTGATTTTCCCTCCTTTCAAAATTTTAAAATTAAGAGGTCATTTTCAACCCTAATTTTAAATTAAAATTTCTATCTTCTAGGGGACAATTTTAAATTTAATAATTCAAATTCCTAGGAGATTGTATTATTCTTTCCAATTTATTTTCCCTAGTGCATGAGTTTTACTACTATCAGTCCTACCTATAGTATCCCTGTAAGGAGAAGTTGTAGAATTAAGGCTACCCGAGGTTTAATTATCGACGAAATGGAGCCTAATTTGGCTAGCATTTTAAATGAGGATATTGGTGGTTCTTCTAATCCTACAAATATTCCCGTTTATTCTCTTGACAATTCTCACAATGAGGAGGAACTAGGGTATTTGTTGACCAATTGGCGAAGACAATTTGATAATCTTCAACAATGGATGAGTCTAGAATACCTAGAAAGTGAAGCTCTCTCATTGATTGAAGGATTAAAAAGAATGATTCAAAGTGATAAACATGGTGTAGATATCTTTCATGGTATTTCTCATATTGTTTATTCTAATATCATGACTGTGAAGAGTTGTGCTAAAAACCTAGGTTATACACAACCTCCTAATCAAGTTAATCATTCCATTCCTTTGACAACTCCTATGACTAGTGTTCCTACCTTCACATCAAACATCATGGCTACCCCTACACAAAATGTCATACCTACAAGTATTAGTCATGGGAGAAATACCTCTTCTTTTATCTCTCCTACCATGAGTGTTCCCCTTGTTACCCAATCACATTCACCACCTATAAATGTTAGTAAAGGGGGCAACTCTTTCAATCACAATTCCTTTATTCCTCCTATGAGTCTTCCATGTGCTACCCAATCTTCTCCATTACCTACTTATCATAGTGTCCCACCTCATTATTCTCAATCTCTTCCTTCATTCAACAATATTACTCCACCCTCTCAATCCAATATGTCTAATTTCAATCCTTCTACCGAAGCTACAATCAATAGTCTAGCCCAAACAATGTCTTCCTTACAACAACAAATGGCTTCTATGAACCAATCCAAGTATAATGTGCCCACATTTGATGTAGCGAGACCATTATTCAATGACATTGTTAGAGTTGTCCCTCCCAATCATGTACAAGTCCCTCAATTGGAACTTTATAATGGAAAAGGTGATCCCTTAACTCATGTTAAAACATTCCAAACTTTCTGTAGTGACTTTGTTCATGATCAAAGGTTGTTATCAAAATTGTTTACTAGAACATTAAGGGATAGAGCTTTGCAATGGTATTTTTCTTTGCCTCCTTATTCTATTACTTCTTTTCAACAATTGGATAATGCTTTTATTCAACAATTTCATAACAACATTGGTCCTAAAGTTACTTTGACTAATTTGATGCATTGCAAACAAGGAATTAAAGGAAAAGTGACTGGTTTTATTGGTAGATATAAGCATTTGTATTCTCAAATTTCTTTTCCTATGCCTGGTCAAGAAATTCAAAAGATTTTTATTGCTAATTTACAAAATGATATTAGGGATAAACTTCTCTTAACTGAGTTTACTTCCTTTCTGTAGTTGTGCGCAGTACTTCACAATTATCAACTGACTGTGAGTCAATTGGAACAATCATCTCCTTCCATGGCTCTGATTGATAAGGGTGATAGTGCTCAAAAACTATTTGCAAATTTCAAACCAAATAAAGGATTCATCAAATTCAATGACATCAACAACAACACTCAAGTAGGAGGCACTACAGGTGTGCTTCCTTTTTCTAAATTCTTTAAAAGAGAAAAATAGTTTACTCCTTTGAATGAATCTTTGCATAGCATCATGTCTTAGTTAATACAAAGGAATGTGTTAAAACTTCCCCAAATCAAACCTATCAACCCATCCAAGACAACTTCACCTTACTTTGATCTTAAATCTTTTTGTCAATATCATTGTTACCCTGATCATGATACTGAGAAGTGTTTTTCATTGAGAAGTAAGATTCAAGAATTGATTGATGACAATACTATATTTGTGGTAGGTGTGAATGGTAAAGGAAACAAATCCATAGCTCCTCCTAATCAAAACCTTCAAATTTTTACTGATCCTTTACCATCCCATTCCACTAATGTGATTGAGACTGATCATCTTTCTCTCCCAATGATGTTGTCCTTGAAACTAATAGTGTGGTGAACCTTGTAGATCAAAAAGAACCTCCTAAGGATTTGTGCATAACATTTGATCCTAGTGAGATCATTAAGGCACCCAATGGTCCATTATACATAAGTGAAAAAGTCAAAGGTATACCTTCTAGAGGAGTTCTTATTGATCCTACTTGCATGGTTAATGCAATAATTCAAGAATTTATCTTTACTTTAAAATTACATCAAGTGATATTTGATGATATTGATGTGATAGTTAAATTTTTTTATGGCTTCTCTTTTCCTACTATTGGTTCTATAACACATCCTACTGATATTGGCACTAAAATATTACATGTTCAATTTGCTATCATTTCTACATCCAATCATTTCTTGTGTAAAGTTGGGACATCCTTGGCTCTCTTCCATGAAAGAGATTGCTTCTACTATTCATAAGTGTTTGAAATTTCCTCTTAATGGTAAAATCATAATTGTTAACCGTAGTATATTTCAACCTACAATGAGGCGTGGAGATGTTTGTCTTGATTATTTTTGGTCCGAACAATTCAAGCCTCTTCAACCTAGAAGTGATGCACTCTTTATATCATCAAAACTGGAAAATGAAATGATTTTGTCATTGCTCGCAAACCTAGAAATCCATCACTCAACATTCCTCTTGATGACCATATACCCCTTCTTGAGGATAAGATTATTCTTCCTCCCAAGGAAAGAAATAATCTTATTCCCAAAGGAGCACATATTCCTTATCCTAAAGAGAAGAGAATCCTTTCTCCGAAGAAAAGAGATATTCTTCTTCCAAAAGAAAAATTTATTCCTTCTCCTATGGATGATTCCACTCTTCCTCCCAAAGGTAGAAAAACTCTTCCTCCTAAACATCAATCTATTCCTCCTAAGATTAGATCCATCCCTCCTCCTCATGGTGGACCTGGTCTCCTTCCTACAACTCCCATTCCTCCTTTATATGGTGTAGTTCCTCCTCCTTCATCTTATAGAGAGAAGCGATTGACCTCTCCTATTGTCCAGCCTAAAATACGTCAACCCATTCATCCTTCACTAAAATAAGAGATGAAGCCTATACCTAATGATCCTATCCCTTCTCAACCTTCAGCCAAAACTAGACAAAACCGTTGTGTGAAAGAATGTCAATGGAGACATCATACTAGAGCTTGTGAAGTTGCTTCCCAAACCATTTCTTCTCCTAAAACACCAACAGTTGACATGATTCCATTTTCTCCTAAACAAGATTTTCAGCCTAATTCTCCAAGATGCAAAATGCTTAAGACAAATGATGGTTCAAGTTCTATTCCTATTAGAGCTCTTGATCTTATTCATCTTGATGAAGAAATAGGTGAGAATGTTATTAATGATGAAAATGTTGATCCTAATATTTCTGATGATGAATATGAATATGTTGATATTTACAATGACTTATCTGCAAAATTTTCAAAAGCATAAATCCTAGCTCCTAGTAATGAACAAAGTGACTCAACATTAGAGCATGGTCCTTATTTGGAACTTGTGATAGCTCCATCTATTGTGCTTGATGTGGCTCCTCTTACATGTTGTCCACCTTCCCAAAATAATGATTAGCAAGATCGGGGTGAGGACAAGGTGCTTGATTAGCTTCATTAGCATCATAGATTATCTCTCCCTCTCTTCTCTTGCTTATTTGTGACATTCTTCTATTTTTTCTCCTCATTCTTCTATTTTTTGTCCCTAGTGTTGTCTACTTGAGGATGATGCAAAGTGTTGAGATCTATTTTGGTCTCTCCCATGTTGACTCAAAAGACACATTTTCTCCCTTCTTCCATGGTGGTTTCCTCTCTTTGTGGGATGAGGGTGATTCCATGCATATACATATACATGATATACATGAGTTATTATAAAAAAGTATACTAACTCCAAAGTTAGGTGAAAACACCTCGTTCTTTGTGTTCTTTGTTCATTGTCCTTTGATTTATCCTCTCTTGGGGGCTAAATTATTGTGATCACATACTTGTCTTCTTTGGGTGCATCCTACCTTAAAGCAATTGCTCCCAGTAAGGCATACACAATCACTTTAACATGGGGGCATACACTTCGCTCATGATTTTCTCTTTTGATACTTTAAGTTACTTAGTGAACTTTGTCTTTGTATTGTAATTTTTGGTATTCTTTTCATGACTCATAGTAAGTGAACCTTACTAGTTGTAGTCATGGTTTTGTTTTTCCTCACAATCTTCCCTTTTTCTTTATCATTGAATTCGTAAGATCCTAAAGTCCACTAGGGGCTTGACGAATCTTGCCTCCTTGATGTGGTGAAAGTCTTTCAATATGAATTCCTTGTACTTTACTGGCAGTATTTGTGTAAGCTCATACTCCCACTAAAGTGCAAGCTAAATGTAACATCCTAAAATTTCACCCCTTGTAGTTTTTTGACTGCATTTGGGTCTTCACCTTAGTGTATGCACCCCTCGGCCTGATCGGAGACCTGAATATGCTCATACAAGTCAAAATATACATTTTTCTCAGCTATGCACTCAAAAGCCACCTTGATCCTACCCCAAAATAGGGAAGGACTAGGGCATGGAACCCTAGGATCCACTAGGACCAAGGTGTGGCACCCTGGGATCCCCTAAAGGGGACCTATCTTAAGGTATCTCCCTTTGGCCTATCTCAAAATGAAGCAAGAAAATCCCCCCTATGTTGGCTCAAGTCAGAAAATCTGTCAATTAATTCCACTAGCGAGTATATAAGAGGGATTTCCCATATCATTTAAAATAAAACACATATAATCCATAACATAAGAGTTCATAAAAAATTCTAGAGATCAAGCATTCAAGAGTAATTGAGCATTTAAAATCTTCCTTCAAGCCTTGGAGCAACAATAAAGTTGACCAAGATTTCAAGCTTTGAAGAGGAGATCATCATTCTACTTCATGAAATCATAATTCCATGTGGAGGAAAGCAAAAATTCACAAGGAGTTATAAGCATTTCATTTTCAAACAATTCAACATCCCCTCAAAGAGGAGGATTTCTACTTTTAGTCATTTCATTATTTTAACCACTTGGTTAATTCCAAAACTAGGGTTTGACCTGAAGGAAAATCCCTATTCCCAACACATTTCCCTTTCTTTATATGTGCAAGAAATAGGTGTGCAATTGTACTTCTAGAATCAAGCTTTATTCACAGAGACAAAAAAATCCTTTTCAACACACTAAAATTTTGGATGACCAAGTGGAGGGAACCCCTGTCCAGACACATGATCCCTACAACTTTTGCTCAATTTCACAGAGCAGCTCCGAATCATCTCAAACTTATCAGATCTAGGTGCATGACTGAATCCCAAATTCATAGCTCACTATTTTTGCATACTTTGTCTTTATTTTCAGCACTTTGTCTTAATTCAATCAATCAAATTACAAAGAGGGTCAATTACATTCCAATCACAATCAATCTACTTAGTATTCAATCCTTACATCCTTGAGGATTGGATCCAGTAGATTCATACCCCTCTTTTGAATGTAAAGTTTCTCCAAGTGAAAATTGAGCTTAGCAAATTCCCCACTCCCAAGTGGAGAGTTCGTCAAGCCCCCAATTTTCCACTTTACAATTTACTGAACAATTTCTATTTTTAAATTACTTTCTATATTAATATGAATGAATAAAAGTATAAATTTATATATACACTCTTTGAACAGTTTAGAATCAGTAATTGAACATATGTTGATTTCTAAGTATAAACACACATATGTATATATGTGTATGGATGTCTATATATATAGCATGCATGTACAAATATACACATATGTGTGATTATACTAATAGAAATCAACATATGCCCAATTAATAATTCTAAACTTTTCAAAGAGAAGTTTGAAAATGAAATAGGTAAGCATTTATTATTTTGCACACACAATTAAGCCTAAGTAACCTTCTTAACAAGTACATGCATAGAAATTTATGATCGTGTCATACTATCCATTCTTTGCCTACATCCACCACTACTAATTTATTGAAAATATTCATCCAATATGTAATACCAAATGCCAACTTTTGTGCCAAACTAACATGCTACAATCTAGGCATGGTAACAAGCACTAGGATAGGATATTAGTAGAAGGTTATAGAGCATAGTACTAGCATATAAACTAACAATTAATCACACTTGACTAATATAACAAACATGAAAAGGTAAGGCATGTTTGTTCTACAAACTAGCCATGTACCTCTAATTTACAACAAACAAAATAGTAGAGCATATACATACATAAATACATTCTTCTAATGGAGATCCCATCTCTCTTAACCCCTTATTACACTAAACTTTTCTTAAACTAGAATATGAACTAAAACTAAAGGATCATGAAAAATTGTTACCAAAAATCACATAAAAGTTTGAAAGATTTTTTAAATAAAATTATCAATAAACAATAAAATTAATTCATATAATACCAAATTTCAAATTCCAAGCTAATATTAACTCCAAACTACAAATATAGTCACTTCCCAAAAGGCACTAGCAACAACTAACATGGAAGTGTGTAAACTAGGTTTGTATTGCATCCTAGTGTTTCTGTGAAGATGGATACCTAATATCATACAATAAGATATGGCACCACATTTTATCAAGTATTTATTTTGTTGGCTTGATGATGATTTTTCTATTCGATGACTTTATGTGTTGTCATTAATGGAACGCATGTACACACACATATTAGTTAAGTCAAATCGATACTAGTCCTAAGTCTTTGTATTGCGAACCGATATCATTTGTATAGTGAATTCCAACCGGTATGAAGGTGTCTAAACTAGTATATGTAGACAACCAGTATATGCAGGAATGACAATTTGTTTAGGTCAATTCCATTGTTACCAGTTTGAAGATATAGTGGAGATCGACAAGGAGGTGAATGGAGGATAATCGGTATATGAGTTGGAAGCGATTAACACTCAACCGGTATTGGTGATCAAACCGGTTTCATAGATTATGTGATGAGTTATCACTAGTCATGATGAGTTATGGTGCAGAGAGTCTTGGAGCTTTGTTTGTTACACTTTCTTGAGTGACTTGACCTACTTGACCCTTCAACCACTCAAGTCCTTCCAATGGCACTTGGCAGGGGTTATGCTAATGGGACCCCCAAGGTCTGAACCTTCTTGGCTTGCCTCCTAGGTATAGCCAATGGTTTTAGGTCAATCAACTCCTCCACTTGAGGTTGCCACTTCAGTTACTCACACACTCCTCTCCTAGGCTCCAACCACTCCTGCAAGGATCTTAACAAACAATCTCTTCCTATGGTTTCCCAATGCATCAACAAGGTATCTTCAATGTATTTTGAGGTTTAAGACTCACCAAATCCATCTCCTTGGCTTCTTAACCCTTCTAGGTCTCTACCGGCACCTAAATAGGCCTAATTGCATTAGCCCTCCCTAGGCGGTTTTAAGGGTTTAATTTGCAAGAATACCAAACAAGACTAGAAATAAATCATGGATTTGAGTACCCTTTTGGAAGTTACAGACAATACTCGAAAAGTGCACTTGGTTTATTCGTACAAGTGGGGTTTCCAATGCTACACTATTTTGAAGGGTTTTAGGCTTAGCCAGTGACTTGGAGGTCTAAAACTCTTCACCAGTCAAATCTCTTGCTCCTAACACCTTGGTAAATTGAAAGGGACTCAGAGGTATTTCCATTCATATGCCACTTGGCCCTGCACCAATCTCCATGTGCTCACAAATTGCACTTTTCTTGCTGTTCTAACTCACCTACTCCCAGCAGTGAGCCTAGGGCTTCATTGTTTCTCCTCCTCCTGGACCTGCAACATCACACACCCTATTCCTAAGCTATTTACAGACCCTAACCTAGCATTCTTAGTGATTTCAACAAGTGCCATCAAAGAATGCCTAGGTTAGAGCCATTTCTTGCTCTTAAACCCTACTTGCAAGGGTTTTGCTCCTAGTTGCAAAGAATGAAAGAAATCTCTACAACCTGGAACAATCAAACCTGAAAATAAACCATAATGAAAGAAAAATACAATTAACTCTCAAATATGCAATGATTTTACACCATCTAGTCCATACTGGACCATACAAACAAGGAAAACAAGATAAAAACTATCAAAAAATGATGGAAACAAGGTTGCTTCACAAACCAAAAACTTGCTCTTGTATTTCTAATCCTCCAACCCATACAATGAAGTGAGATTTGTCTTATATCCACTTGTTTCAGTTAGTTCAACCAACTTCCTAATGCCTATAACCAAAAATGCAACTTTGGCAAGAAATTGCAAAATGTTGCTCAACAACTTTTGCTCCAGGATGCAATTTTGCATTCTAATGCATTCTAAGGCTCTTCAAGGTCCTCAAACACCCTAGAAGACCTAAATACAACTCAATTGACTCCTAATACATGAATACATTCATCTAGAGTATTTTTCCTGTGAACTACCTAAGCATCTCACTTCTCAGGCTAACAGCATCCTAAGCACAATTGACTCAAACCAAAATTTGGACAACTCAACCATGGCTCTACTGAGTCCTTAATAGTTGGTCCACTATTACATCACAAATTAATAGACAAACTTAAAATAAATCAAATATTTCATTCTTGGAGTGCTAGGTGCCCTACACCATACTCCCCTGGATCAAAGAACTCAAGTCCCTTGAGTTATAAGGTCTGAAATTTCCACTCCATGTTGAAGTATATCTACCTCTGATATCCACATGGCATTTGAATTAGGAAACCCTTTCCACTTAACAAGATAGTCTTGTAGACTCATTTTCTTGTCTTTTTTACTATCTTGGTATCCAAGATACTCTCTAACTCAACCGGTTGACTAGGTGGCAAATCCTTTACCCAATCTTCATGAACCAGTGATGGCATGTCTATCTGATTTGTTGGTGTCTCTCCCTTGTATGGATAGAGATCACATACATTAAAAATAGGAGATATTCCTAAGGTAGGAGGAAGTTCAACCTCATAGGCATTCTGCCCATACTTGTGCACCACCTTGAGAGGTCCAATTTTCTTCATCATGAGCTTGATAGGCTGCCCTTTTAGAAGCCTCTCCTTCCTAAGATATGCTAGCACTAAGTTTCCTACTTGAAAGTGTACCTTCTTCCTTATTTTATCAGCTTGAACCTTATACTGCTTGGATTTTTGTTGTAAGGTTTGCCTTACCTTATCATGCACCTCTTTAATACCTTCTGCAAAGTTCTCCCCTTGTACACTCTTGGGTGCCATTGAAATGAGATCTCTGAGCTCTAATATGCCCCTAGAATGGAATCCATACACTATCTCAAAAGGACTTTTACCTGTACTATGGTTCATTGAGTCATTGTATGCATATTCTACCTATCCAAGTACTAGATCCCAAGTTTGCCCATGTTGTTTGGTAAGACATCTTAGCAAGTTACCCAATGATTGGATGACTACCTTTGTCTAACCATCTGATTGAGGATGATAGGCAGATGAGAAAGATAACTTGGTGCCCAACTTCCTCCAAAGTGTCGTCCAAAAGTGGCTCAAAAACTTCACATCTCTATCACTAACAATGCTGATTGGAAGACAATGAATTCTGACTATCTCCTTGAAAAAGAGGCCTGCAATATAGGTGGCATCATTGGTACTCTTGCAAGGTATGAAATGTGCCATTTTTCTAAACCTATCTACTACCACATATACACTATCAAATCCTCTTGGTGTCCTAGGCAAGCCTAACACAAAATCCATGCTCAAACATTACCAAGGTCTTTGAGGTATGACCAAGGGTTGATATAAACCTGCATTACTTGAGGTTCCCTTTTCTCTTTGGCAGATGGTACATTGCTCTACAAATATTCTCACTTCTGATTGCAACTTGGGCCAATAATAAAGCCTACCAACCTGCTCCAAAGTCTTATCAATGCCAAAGTTACCTCCTAGACCTCCTTGATGCTTCTCTTGAATAATATTTTGCCTCATAGAACATTGAGGTGTGCAAAGAAGATGACCTTTAAACAAAAAACCCTCTTCTATCATGTATTTTGAATAAGAGACATATGACGTGTTAGAAAAATCAGAACAAACATTATATCTCTTCAAAATCCTTATCATCCTTGTAGAGCTCTTTTAACTTACTCAAACCCACACTTTGCAATTGAATCTCCTGCATGGTCATGATTCTCGTACTTAGTGCATCAACAACTTTTTTGGTTGTCCCTTTCTTGTGTTTGATAGTGAATGTATAAGATTGTAGGTATTCAACCCACTTTAGGTGTCTTTGGTTAAATTTCTCTTGCCCATTGAGAAAACTAAGGGCATGGTTGTTAGTGAAGACTACAAATTCTTTGGGCAGCAGGTAGTGATGCCATTTTTTCAATGCTTGAACCATTGCATACAACTCCAAGTCATATGTGAGTACCTTTTCCTAGCTTCATTTAACTTTTCTAAGAAGAAAGCTATAGGATGTCCCTCTTGGCTTAAAACTACCCCTATTGCCCTTTGGCTTGCATCACATTCTACTATAAATAACTGATTGAAATCAACCAATCTAAGGGTTGGCAGCTCTGCTATCTTGGTTTTCAACCTTTCAACCCCCTTATTGGATTTCTTTGTCCACTTAAAGTGACATTTAATCCCTCCTTTAATGGTATTGAGAATAGGAGCACAAACATGGCTAAAGTTTCTCACAAATTTCCTATAAAAAGATGTCATTCCAAGAAAGCTTCTAACTTCACTTATGCCCCTAGGGATAGGCCAATTAAGTATTGCTTCTACCTTACTTGGATCCATTTTTAAACATCCATGAGAAATAACAAAACCAAGGTATACAAGCTCTATTTTCAAAAACTCACATTTTTCAAGGTTAATCTTGAGTTGAGCCTCCTTTAACTTCTTCAAAACCATCTCCAAATGCTTGAGTTGTTCCTCCTTGAACCTGTTGTAGAACAAAATGTCATCAAGATATACAATTACAAATCTACCAATAAACTCAACTAAAACTTCATTCATGAGCCTTTGGAAGGTACTAGGTGCATTGGTGAGGCCAAATGGAATCACCAACCACTCATATAGGCCTGCATTGGTTCTAAAGGTTGTCTTCCACTCATCTCCAGGTCTGATTCTGATATGATGGTAACCAGACTTTAATTCCACCTTTGTGAAGTAGCTTGTACCTCCTAGATTGTCTAATAGGTCTTCAATCCTTGGCATGGGAAACCGACACCTTATAGTAATCTTGTTGATTGCTTTGGAGTCTATACACATTCTCTATTTGCCTCCCTTTTTAGGCACTGACACAGTAGGAAAAGCACATGGACTCAAACTCTTCTTGATAAACCCTTTGTCTAAGAGTTCTTGCACTTGTTTGATGATCTCTTCATTTTGACTAGGTGTTATTTTGTAGGCAGCTTTGTTTGGCAGATTGGCCCCTGGTATTAAGTCTATTTGATGATTTACATCTCTCATTGGTTGAAAAGAATCAATTATGTCATCCCATATTACTTCTACATATTGTTTGAGTAGACCTTGTACCTCTTGAGGCACTTCACTCATTGGATTTGCCTTAGCTTCTTCTCTAAGTTTCAACACTATAGCATGGCCTTGATGTCCTTGTTTCAACACTTTGAGAAGAGACTATTTGCTTTTCTTTTGTTGGTTCAGGTAGTGGATCCATTTGATACTTCTTCCCATTCTTGGTGATAAGATAGTTGTTCTTCTCCCCATCATGAGTAGCTCTCACATCATATTGCCATGGATAACCCAACATCAAATGACAAGCATCCATAGGCAATATGTCACATAATAATTTGTCCTTGTACTCACCAATTTCAAAATCCACACATTCTTGTTCACCAACCAATACGTGTTGACCCCGGTTGAGCCATGATACCTTATAGGGAGTGAGGTGAGGCAATCTTTTCAGTTTGAGTTTGTCCACCATTTCAACTGAGACAATATTCTCAGTGGAACCTGAATCTACAATCATTTTACAAATCTTCCCATGTGACCTACAAGTGGTTCTAAACAAGATTTTCCTTTGTGGTGGATCTTGAGCTTGGGGTATCTTGAGCATTGTTCTCCTCATCATCAGGTTTTCTTAGCCCTGCCTTGCTAATTGAATAAGTTATACTATGAGTGTCCTCCTCTTGCAACAATTGAGTTCTTCTTTCCCCCATGTATGAGTTTGTGGAGCTTGAGGCTTTTCCCTGGGTACTTACTCATGGTATGCCCAACTTGATTGCAATGATAACACCTACCAGTGAAGACTGTATTTCCTCTTCCTGATTTTCCAAACCTACCCCTAAAATTGCTCATTCTTCTATAGGATCCTCTAAATGCTCCTCTCTGAGAGTCTCCACTTCCTTCTTGGCCTTGCTACTCTTCACGTCTTGGTGATTGCTGCCCTCTACCAAAGTTTCATCTACCTCTAAAATTCTTACCTTCCCTATGTTTCTGATTTTGTTCACTCCTCCTTTTGATCTTCTCT
Source organism: Cryptomeria japonica (assembly GCF_030272615.1). Taxonomy (NCBI): domain Eukaryota; kingdom Viridiplantae; phylum Streptophyta; class Pinopsida; order Cupressales; family Cupressaceae; genus Cryptomeria; species Cryptomeria japonica. The sequence continues at coordinate 40,328,440 of NC_081405.1, read as the reverse complement.
TTTGCCCTTAGGGCCAACTGAAAACACTTATGGACAGTGTATGGTGTGAGGATGCTTATCTCATCTTGTATATTTTGTCTAAGGCCATTCAGGTACCTGGCCAACTTCTCCACCTCATTCTCATGCTTCCTAGCCCTCAAAATAAGCTTATGGAACTCTTCAGTGTATGCATTGACATCTAACTCCCTTTGTTTCAGATTTTGCAGTCTCTTATGGATTTGAACTTCATAATCTCCTAGAAGGAATTATGCGTTAAGTCTGATCTTCATACACTCCCATGAAGTTATCTTCTTTTTGCCTTCTTGTATCCTTTCTTCTTGCATCATATTCCACCAAACCAATGTTGATCCTCTCATTCCTGATTTGGCCACATTGACTCTTTTCTCTTCTGCTACCTCTTTGTAATCAAAGTGATTATTGAGAGCTTCTATCCAATCTAGCAACTCTTCTCCATTGAGGTTTCCTCCATATGTGGGTAATACATCCAAGTTGTCTTTAGAAATGGATTTAATTGCATCTAAGAATAACTTTTTTTCTTGAGGCATAGCTACTATTGTTGGTTCCTCTCCATCTTCCACTTCATCAATCTCATCACCCCATTCTATCTTAACCTTCCCCTTCTCCTTCTTTACCTCTCTGGTTCCTCTACTTCCTTCTGTATCCTTCAATCTTTCTATCATCTCTATCACCATCTGTTGGATGACTTCTAGAGTCATTGCCTTTGGAGGCATTGAACTTGCTTCTGATTCTTCACAATCTGACATACACCAAATCTTTCAAAGAATGTCTCTGATACCACTCTGATGCAGAGAGTCTTGGAGCTTTGTTTGTTACACTTTCTTGAGTGACTTGACCTACTCAACCCTTCAACCACTCAAGTCCTTCCAATGTCATTTGGAAGGGGTTATGCTAATGGGACCTCCAAGTTCTGAACCTTCTTGGCTTTCCTCCTAGGTATAGCCAATGGTTTTAGGTCAATCAACTCCTCCACTTGAGGTTGCCACCTCAGTTACTCACACACTCCTCTCCTGGGCTTCAACCACTTCTGCAAAAATATTAACACACAATCTCTTCCTATGGCTTCCCAATGCATCAACAAGGTGTCTTCAATGTATTTTAAGGTTTAAGACTCACCAAATCCATCGCCTTGGCTTCTTAACCCTTCTAGGTCTCTACCGGCACCTAAATAGACCTAATTTCATTAGCCCTCCCTAGGAGGTTTTAAGGGTTTAATTTGCAAAAATATCAAACAAGCCTAGACATAAATCATGGATTTGAGTACCCTTTTGGAAGTTACAGACAATACTATAAAATTCCACCTAGGTTATCCGTACAAGTGGGGTTTCCAATGCTGTACTATTTTGAAGGGTTTTAGGCCCAGCCGGTGACTTGGCAAGATGGGTCTAAAACTCTTCACCAGTCAAATCGTCTGCTCCTAAAACTATGGGAACCTTCAAAGGGACTCAGAGGGATTTCCATTCATATGCCACTTGGCCCTACACCAATCTCCATGTGCTCACAAATCGCACTTTTCTTGTTGTCCTAACTCACCTACTCCCAGAGGCGAGCCTAGGGTTTCATTGTTTCTCCTCCTTATGGACTTGCAACATCACACACAATATTCCTAAACTATTTATAGAACCTAACCTAGCATTCTTAGTGATTTCAATAGGTTCCATCAAAGAATGCCTAGGTTAGAGCCATTTCTTGCTCTTAAACCCTATTTTCAAGGGTTTTGCTCCTAGTTGCAAAGAATGAAAGAAATATCTACAATCTAGAACAATCAAACCTAAAAATCAACCTTAATGAAATAAAAATACAATTAACTCTCAAAGATTCAATCAGTTTACACCATCTAGTTTGTACTGGACCATACAAACAAGGAAAACAAAACAAAAACTGTCAAAAACCGGTGGAAACAAGGTTGCTTCACAAACCAAAAAATTGCTCTTGTATTTCCAATCCTCCAACACATACAATGAAGTTAAATTTGGCTTATATCCACATGTTTCATTCAGTTCAACCAACTTCCTAACGCCTATAACCAAAAATGCAACTTTTGCAAGAAATTGCAAAATGTTGCTCAACAACTTTTGACAACTTTTGCTCCAGGATGCAATTTTGTAGTCTAAGGCTCTTAAAGGTCCTCAAACACCCTAGAAGACCTAAATACAACTCAATAGACTCCTAATACATTGATCTAGATTATTTTTCCTTTGAACTACCTAAGCATTTCACTTCTCAGGCTAACAACATCCTGAGCACAATTGACTCAAACCAAAATTTGGACAACTCAACCATGGCTCTACTGAGTCCTCAATGGTTGGTCCATTATTACATCACAAATTAACACAAAAACTTAAAAGAAATCAAATCTTTCATTCTTGGAGTTCTAGGTGCCTTGCACCAAGTTATCTCTAACCAACAGTTTTTGGTGGTGATCTGTGATGTGTTATGGAAGATTGTCCAGATACACTAAACCTAGGAAATTGTGATGAGGTTCTTGTGGCCAACATGAAATCTAATGTCTATAAAATGAAATTGAGATGAACTATTTGTTTCATGATGTAAGATACACATGATGTTATGAGTTTGAGTTGATGAGAATTGCAGAGTATGTCAATGATACACTATTGAGTGAGCAAAAGAGGATCTATACAAGCAAGATGTGCTATTTCTAGATTATTCCACCTGTAGTTTTCTAATCACTACAATTGTTAAATCCCCTAACTAGGTAATCTCTAACAAGCTTCATTGTATAAATCCTCTAACTAGGTGATCCATTAGTTTGGATTTTGAAACCCTCTACCGCAGTTACTCTTAACAGGGTGCTAGCTTTAACCGAATACAGCTCCTAACAAGGCTTTGGGATCTTTAACAGGATTCGCTCCCAAAAAAGCACTTTGTAGACCTTAACTAGTTAGTTACCTATTTCTGTAGATAGTTAACTTGTGAGTCTCATCTCACCGTGGTTTTTCCCAGTTGGGTTTTCCACATATAAACACTTGTGTTATGGTGAATGTTTTACTTATTGTGGATGTTGTTATAATAGTTTGGATTAAATGCAAAGTTTTAAGTAAACCGGTTAATTATTTTTACCGGTCTGTGTTTAAAGTGTTATTGTTTTTTCTATCACTGATTCACCCTCCCTCTTAGTGCTTTATAAGTCTATCAATTGGTATCAGAGCCTAGCTTCCTTAATGCTTAACCGCTTGGAAGGAAACCCTAAAGTCAATAAAGGGGATATGAGTTATAGAGAGATGGATAGAGTATTTGATGCAACCAGGGAAGAACTTGAAACCCTAAGAGGCATATTCAAATCTTCACAAGTTAAGAGGAGAGAGCTAAGTGAGCAATTATTGGAGATCTCTGATAACAATTCTTTAGATGAGGCTAATATTGATGCATTGGTTGAAGAAGTGGAGAAACTGAATGATGAAAAGCTAAGCCCGAGGAGAGAAATTGAGGCCCTAAAAATTCGTATGAGTAAAGAACTTGAAGCAAGGAAGGAAGTTGAAAACCTAATCAAAGAGAGAACGTGAGATTTCTAAGATCAAGCAAGAGAATGCAGCTTTACATGAAGATTGGCAAGAGGAGAAGGAAGAGAAAGAAGCACTGCAGTTAGATCTTGAGATGGAAAATTCTCTTAGAGAGACTCTTACCAAGCATAATGAAGATCTTACCAAAGATCTTACTGAGGCTAATGGGAAGCTTGACAAATTTAACAAGAGTTCCTCTATGTTGGATGAACATATCCAATCTCAGAGAATGAAAGGTGACACATCTGGATTAGGATTCAACACATCAGAGAAAGGTGAATCTTCTGGTACCAAGAGCAACATGCATGAAGGTAAAACTGCTCATAAGGCTAAGAAGCCTACCGGTAAGAAAGCTTTCAAACCTATTCAGTTTATCAATCATAAACTTGGACATACTGCTAATGTGTGTAGAAGCAGATCTAATGAGAACACAGGCTATAATGCTAACACTAGATATGTGTCTAGAAGACTTGAAGGTCATTGTTACACATGCAATATGTATGGATATAGATCAATTGAATGCAGATATGGAGCGAACAATCTGGCACCTCACATGAATCCAAGACCTATCCGTGATTGGAGGACTTTTGACAACCGAAGAAACATGAACCAGCAAAAACCCTATGTCAATTGGTTATGTCCCTATGATATGGAAGAGATAACCAATGTAATTTGCACAATTTGTAATTACTTTAGTCATATAGCTATGAACTATAGGAGAAGGACTGGAAGAGGTAATGTAGGACCTTGGAGAGCATCTAGGATGGCCTGCTATCATTGTCACAAACTAGGACACATGGCTAAGTTCTGTAGAACCAAGAGAAACAAACCGGTTAACCACTCTAAAGATCAGAAAGGTAAGTAGGAGGTTGACGTTGAAGAAACCAGAGCAGAAATGAACATAATTTTGAAGAAGAAAAGTGAGGACAAGCCAGAAGAAGAATCAAACCCTTCACCTAGTGTGGAGAATCCTGCACCAAAAAATTGAGCTTTTCAACAAGCCTAAGGGGATCATAGTGGTAAATCTACTCCCGGACCCCTTGAGTTCATTAAGCGGTAATTAGGGTTTGTTACCCTATTAGTAGTGTAATTAATGCAGTGGGTAAGTTTATAAAAGAAAGTTTTACTAGGTTATTATTACCCTAATTGAATTCGAAGAAGATTTTTGAGCACTTGTAGAGGGAAATAGAGCTTTGTTAGAAGATTGTGAATGGATTTGTGCTACGGATCAAAAGTTGAATCCGATTCAAAGATAAGGAAAGGTGAAACGGGTGTGCATACGAGAGATCAACCGGAAACCCTACCAACTCGAAGGGATTAAGGTATTTTAATCAATCTTCTCTTGTAAGTCAGATTATTTCAAATGGCATTGTCATCCACACTTGCAGAGAGTCTTATGATTACTATGGAAGCTATGGAGTCTATGGGATCAGATAAAATAGAATCATATAATACATTGTCTCAAGTTCTTGATGGTGTTTTGATTAAAGGATATTTGTCTTGTTATATTGATTGTAAAATTGAGGATCTAGCATCACTGTTAATCTATTCACAACTCAAATCTTTGTTTGATAAGAGTGGGAAAATCAAACCCGAATATATTAGGGTTTATGATAAGGGATTTCATAATGCATCTTATTTTCTTGAATATTTTGAGGAAAAGAATGTTAGGATCATCCTTAGTCATGTACATGGAGGAAATATGTATCTTGACAGGTCGCACACAATCACAAAGGAAGCAATTCATGCAGTGACTAGTTTCCGACAAACCGGTGAAGTACCAAAATTGAGAACAATCTCAAAGGATACTGTGATTGCACTAACACAGACCATTATTGATGGTCATGCTATATCAGTTAACAACATTGCAGATCCAGTAGTCAGATTTGCAACTATGGTTATTGACAATCAGATATTCCATTCCAGCAGGATGAACAATGTACCATCTACTGTTGTGCATGCAGCTTACAAGATGATAGTAGAGAATGAAGATTATGATTTGTATGAGGCAATGAGAAGTCACTTGATGTTTAACTTAAAACCAATCAAGAATGACAATAGTCAAAATTTTAAATATGGTCAACTGTTGATTACTCTATTCTTTTAATTCATAATTTCATGCCAGAAATTGGTGACATTCAATGGTCTAAAGACATACTAGTTACAACCCAAATCAAAAATAGCAATAAGGCTATAAAGAACACATTTACTATTGCCATGAACAAATATTTTAATGAGTTTCAAAAGAATATGAGCATGATATTAAGCCTATCAGACAAAGTGGTGAAACACTTTGAAAAAGACATCTATTTCACTGTAACCACTGACTTTTGCCTTATGGATGTCGTTGAACCCAGAGAAGAAGAGATGGAAGATATGAGCTATGAAGTCAACTATGACTTGTTAATCAGTTATGCCAACAATCTTCTGGAATCTCCTAAGAACAACAAGAAAAAAAGGCTAGGAACCTACCAGGAAAGGATTGCACCTGTTCAACCCAGTAGTGCCAAGGAGAAAAAGAAGAAAGTTGAGAAAGCAACTTTTGTGACCACCGGTACAAGGATGACTAGAAGTATTCAAATAAAAAAGGAACCTGTACCCAGAGTATATGCAAAGAAGCAGACAACAATAGAGAAGAGAGGTAGACATCTCATTCTTCAAGTAGAATCTGAGGATACTGACACTGAAGAAGAACCAAAGAAGATGAAATTGACTGGTATGAAATCCAAACTAGTAGGAGATATTTCAAAGAAAAGTACTCCTATTTATCTTACATCATACAAACCAATGACTAATTTTGAAAGGACATTAAAAACATTAGGGAGGAAAAGGTTTGATAATGTAAAGGAATATTTTGATTAATTTGATGATGTTCAGAAACAAGAAATTGTTCAAGAGGTAGTCAACCATTTGTGTCAATACAATCGGTTGCCTCAAGATATTAAAAATGACATTTTTGATTCTTTGTATTCTATTCTTGAAACTAAATGGAAATTGGTTGTAGATCAGGATCAAGAAATTATTGATAGAGTTTTCATTCAATATTTTCCTGAGTTGTCTAGAGATGAGTTGTTAGCATTGCTTGCTAAGTTCAAAGGATAATTTCATTCTAAGACAAGAAGACTGAGGTTATTGGGTGGAAAGACTCAACTTGTTGAATATGATAATCATATTATAGCCCAAGCTATTCAAAGGATGAATGCACTTTTGGAAGGATATAAAAATAAACCTGATCAAACAGAGACTGGAGCTCAACCAGAGCTAGATGTTGAAGAGGTTATTACACCAGGTGTTTTCTATCTTGTTAAGCATAAGGATGAAACCAGTTCTCAACCGGTTATATTCTTTGTAGATTATATTGATGAAATCTAGGACACTATTGACACAACTAGTAATAACATTGAATGAGTTACAAAAACTGTACAACAACCAGACATTACTGATACACAGGTAGCAACTGAAGCACCGGTCAATGAACCTAGTGTGGATATTCAGCCACCACCAAAAAAAGAACACCAAGTTGAAAATAAACTGCCACCAGCTACACAGGAGAAACAAAAGGATGAAGAGAAAGAAAAAATAGAGGAGAAGATAGCAGAGAAGAAAGATGAAAAGGAAAAAGCAATAGTGAAGAAGAAAACTGAGGATGAGGATGACTCAATAAGAATTCAAGGTCCAATTGATATGGACAAACTGAGCGCATCTAAACTTATGGATATTTCTATAGTTATGCAATCTAGGGCTCAAAAGAAAAGGCTAAAAGAGAAGAGACCAGAAGCAGAAACTATTCAAACTGTTGTTTATAATCTATCAAGTCTTCTACCAGAGACTGACACTGGAAATGTGTCTACCCCTATTGACAAGCTTGGACAACTATTTGTTGATGCTACTGACCGAATTAAATCAATTGAAGAAGCAACACATACCTTAGCTAAAAAGAATTATAGGAAGAAGAGGGGAGAGCAATTAGTGGCAAATATTGATAAAGGCAAGATTGTCGTATCTGTAAATAAAGATCTTTTGAGAACTGCTATAGAAAAAGGAGGTAAAATTTTGGCCCACATATCAAAAGTTTCTTTCTTTTATTCTCATTTGAAGAAAAGCGTGAAGAAATAGAGAAAGAACTAGAGTGGATAAGTACTGCATATAACCTTGTTCAGGACTCAGCTTTATATTTTGGCAAAATGGTTAATACTTTGCAACATCTGTTAGATGTCTATGATTTTGAACAAGTTAAGTGAGTTAGATCCTTGAAAGAACTCAAGAACTAGTTGATCCCCAAACTTGAAATTCTATAGAAGGCATATAAAGATTTTGAGGCAATTTTGGCTACACCAGATATGAGCACAGTAGATGCAATGGAAGAATTCTCTACACAACTTATGACAACTATTGAGGTCTCTAAAATATTATTAGAGACATGGGATAATGATTTTGCACAGATGAAGTCTCATTTCATTGATATTTTCTTAAGACTTCCATTGTAAAAACTCTTATATTTCTATATGTAGTTTTTTTTAATGCAAATTTTGATGTAATATATATGTATTTTACTTTTCAATTTGGCATTGTTGTCAGAGGGGGAGTAGAAATATGTATGTGATGTAAAATTTTGTATCTACTGTTAAGAGGGAGTTTGTAAGGGGGGAGTAGAAATATGTATGTACATTTTTGTAAGCACACTTAGTTGTCTTAAAATTTTCTAAGTGTTGCCATCAATGCCAAAGGGGGAAATTGTTGGCTTGATGATGATTTTTGTATTGGATGACTTTATGTGTTGTCGTTCATGGAACACATGTACACACACATATTAGTTAAGTCAAACCGATAATACTCCTAAGTCTTTGTATTGCAAACCGGTATCATTTGTATAGTGAAGTCCAACCGGTATGAAGGTGTCTAAACTAGTATATGTAGACAACCAATATATGCAGGAATGCTAGTTTTTTTTGGTCAATTCCATTGTTACCAGTTTGGAGATACAGTGGAGATCGACAAGGAGGTGAATGGAGGATAATTGATATATGAGTTGGAAGTGGTTAACACTCAACCGATATCAGTGCTCAAACTGGTTTCACAGATTATGTGATGAGTTATCACTAGTCATGATGAGTTATCTCTAACCAACAGTTTTTGGCAGTGATCTGCGATGTGTTATGGAAGATTGTCTAGATACACTAAACCTAGGGAATTGTGATGAGGTTCTTGTGGCCGACATGAAATCTAATGTCTATAAAATGACATTAAGATGAACTATTTTTTTCATGATGCGAGATACAAGTGATGTTATGAGTTTGAGTTGATGCGAATTGCAGAGTATGTTGGTGATACAATATTGAGTGAGCAGAAGAGGATCTATACAAGCAAGATGTGCTATTTCTAGATAATTCCACCTATTGTTTTCTGTAGACGTCTAAAAATGGTCAACGCATGCGGAGTCATACTTTAACATTTGCGCATTGCCTTATTTTAGGGTTCTTGCATCACATTAACATTTCTTCTATGTTGCGCACTTGGTCTTTATCATTTGCAAGCATTGAGTCCTCCTTCTGCATTCCTCATTTTTCTCGCTTTCAAATTAGGTCTTGTCGATAGCAATCTTCAGTCATGATTTTGGTCGATCCTTGTCCTTGTCAATCACGTCATTTTGCGATCAATTCGTCATCTATCCTTGTGCTTATCAATCTTGTCATTTTGTGATTGATTCGTCATCGATCCTTGTCATTGCCAATTTTGTCATTTTGCAATTGATTCATCATCGATCCTTGTCTTCTTTAATCCTCGTCAATTGGTGCCTATCAATTTGATCTCTTTGTCAATCTTGGTCAATTTGTCAACCAATCTCAATCGTTTATCAACATTAGTCCTCTGTCAATCAAAATCATGATCAAATCGACCCTACATCAATTATCTTTTGTCAAGACCTAATTGTCGTCCTTGCATTTCTAATTCATCTTCTAGGGTTTTATGATTTATTCATTTAGTCTTGTTTATCATTTTCCTTCTAGGTTAAATAATTTATTTATTTATCGTAAGTCTTCTTGTCACAATTAAATATTTATTTAATTGGCTAATTAATTCCCTCTCTTTTTGTGAATTAATTAATGAATGAAAAATTATTAATTAATTTACCTAATTTTCATCAATTTCTAATTTCCTAATTTCCAATTCACCTAATTTTCTATTTTCTCCTATTTTTCTAATATTTCCCCTAATTTCATGGGAATGACATAGCAATCTTGTCATAATTTGTCATAATTTGTCAATCAATCAATTTTGCATAGCAATCTTGTCATAATTTGTCAATCAATCAATCTTGCATAGAAAGTGTCAATTTTGTCATAATTTGTCATATTTGTCATTCTTGATTTGAAATTTCCTTTCAAATCTCTTCATGCTAATCTTGTCATCTCTCCAATTTGTCTATAAATTGGATGAGTTTCTTCAATCAAAGATCCCAATTGATCACTTTTTTGAATCAATCCCTGAATCAATCATGCTTCTAGTATTCTTGCGCTACCGTCTTGTCAATCTTGCTTCAACATTATGCTTATGCACTTGAAGGTGAGATCCACAAAACAAAGCAATTTGAAGGAGAAAGAAGGACAATGGAGAATCATGGAGGAGACATCAGCATTTGCGATGGTTTGTGTTTGAATTGAATGTTTCATTTCCATATCTCTATTGAATGTTTGTAGGTTTTGTTATCATTGCAATCTAGTTTTGTGATTGAGCTAGTCTAATTTGTCTATTGCTTTGATGATTTCCAAATTCCTATCTACATTTTCTAATCACTGCAATAGTTAGACCCCCTAACCGGGTAAGCTCTAACAAGATTCATTGTATAAATCCTCTAATCAGGTGATCCATTAGTTTAGATTTTGAAATCCATTAGTTACTCCTAATAGGGTACTACCTTTAACTAGATATAGCTCATAACAGGGCTTTCAGATCTTTATCATGACTCGCTCCCAACAAAGCACTTTGTAGACCTTAACCGGTCAATTATCCATTTATGCAAATAGTTAACTTGTCAGTACCATCTCACCGTGGTTTTTCCCAATTGGGTTTTCCACATATAAACACTCGTGTTATGGTAAATGTTTTACTTATTGTGGATGTTGTTATAACACTTTGGATTCCATGCAAAGTTTTAAGTAAACTGGTTAATTTTTTTTATCAGTTTGTGTTTAAAGTGTTATTGTTTTTTCTATCACTGATTCACCCCCCCCGCCTCTCGGTGCTTTATAAGTCTATCATATTTCACATAACAATACCACATTTGAACATGCACTTTTACACTACAATAGATAAATAACATACAATTAGAAGATCACATGATTAAATGTGATCCTTTAAATTAGTTATTTGTGATAATATTTTTTAAGAAAATTTCAAAATCAAGGTTTATAATTATCTAAAATTATTCATATCTTACATTTAAGAGAACTACATATAGATTTTTATCTAATATATACCCATGACTAACATACAATTAGAAGATCACATGATTAAATGTGATCCTTTACATTATTTTGTAAGAAGATTTCAAAATCAAGGTTTATAATTATCTAAAAAATTATTCATATCTTACATTTAAGAGAAACGCATTTAGATTTTTATCTAATATATAATCACTTAACATAAACAGATGTATTAACATTAAATAATTTAGGAAGAACATATAAGATAAGTTTTATATTCATTTCATTCAAATGTTTTGAATATTCTTCATTTAATTGTTTAGTAAAATTAGCATAGTGATGTCATAATAAAATGTGAACATATAATATGATTAAAAGTATTAATAAGCATATATTAATATTTTTAATTTTAACAACATTGAGAGGATTCATAAAGTGAAAGGGATAATTTCACACTAGTTATTTTATTTGAGTCTAATGCCATAATTAAACAAAAAAAAATGTGTTTTTGAGGGGGAAGCTACTCAGGATGCAATGGTCTCTCCCCGAGTGAAGGAGTCTATTATTAAGCCCTAAGGGGAGCATATGGGCAATGACTATTCTTTCACAAAGGGGATTCTGAAAAATCATGGACACTCCAACAAAAAAATTTCAAAACCCCAAGGGATGGTAATATGTGCACTCTTTTTGGTGAGGTTCTTCTTGAAGAGGGAGAAATATTAGCTCCTTATAGGCCTAGTATTCAAAGGAACAATGTACTATCACCAAAGCCTCTGACATAGACCCATGTTCTTTCACCAAAGCTTTTGATTTTTCGTCAGACCAAAAAGGCTTGTTTCTCACCAAGTGCCTCCTCTATGGTCAGATGTCACCAGCTAATAACTCGGGTAACCAACATGAGGATCAAGAATGGACAATACAAAAGAGGAAAACAAGAAACAAGAACATTGGTGTGGGGGTAGAAACAAAAACTGGTCAACCATCCCAGAGATTAACAAGGCAAAAGGAAGTTGCAAGGGAGATTGCTAATGGAAGGTATCAAACCTTGGAATTTGCATCCAAAGTTTGTAAATGAAGTCTCTAACTTAGAATATGAGGGACCTCAATAGACCTCAAAAACAATTTTCCCTATGGAATTGCCTCTTAGAGAAGAAAATTGACATTTTGTTACTTTCGAAAGTTAAAACAATTGCTACTATTTTTCAAAAAGTAGTTGACTATATTTGGTCGGGCTCCTACTTTTTCATTAGTGAAGCTATTGGTGCCTCTAGTGGTGTTGTCACTACGTGGGACCCTTGAAATATAAGGGGAAGTATCCCTTTCATCTCTTCTTATAGTTTGACTATAAAGCTTACTTCTCCTCAATTGTCACAGTGTTTGGTGAATATTTATGCTCCAAACACTCGTTCTAGCAGGAAAATTGTTTGCGGGGATTTTTTTTCTCAAATTTTAGCTACCCCAGATGACCACTAGATGATTGCAAGAAACTTTAATACAACTATTTTCCCTTCGAATAAATTAGGAGGTTTGATGGATTACTCTAACAACATGTTGGATTTGGCCAATTTCATCAATACAATGGGCCTTCTTGACATTGAATTAAAGGGCAAACTTTTCACCCAATCCAACCACGGGAAAGGGGACAATATCATCCAGTTTTAGTTGGATAGGTTTCTAGCCTCCTCCAATTGGGATTTAGGCTACAACTCCACTCTCAAGGCCCTTCCTAGAATGTTTTTTTATCACAACCCTCTTCTTTGGATTGGGTAGACAAATTGGCAAGGGGGCCTATCCCCTTTCGCTATGAAATTATGTGGTCCTCACCTCCAAACTTAAGAAATTATATTCAAAGCTGATAGAATACCCTTATCCAAGGTACTGTTATGTATAGGACATCCCAGAGACTAAATAATATAAAGAAAAAAGTCAAAGTTTGGAACAATTTCACGTTTGGTGATACTTTTAAAAATAAAAGGGAGATAGACACCAAATTAATAGCTATACGGATGCAAATTTCTAATGGTGATCGATTTGAAACCTCAAACGAGGAGGAGGAAGCTCTAAGAGGACAATGGAAAGAAAACTTGAAGACGGAAGAAACGTATTGGAAACAAAAGTCCTAGCTATAATGGTTAAAAGAAGGTGACAATAATTTTTCCTTCTTCTATAGATCAACTTTGAAACATAGAAAGAGGAACACTATCCAGTCCTTAGTGGATGAGTTGAATAATATTTTTATGGATGATATATAGTTGGGGGATATGGCTTCTTAGCACTTTTATAATGAATACAAAGATAGTGGAATTAATCAAGACCTTGCTTTGGAAGAGCAATTGTTACACTATGTGCCTATGACTTTGAGTTAGGATGACAATGCTCAAGTCATGGCACCTGTTATTGAAGAGGAAGTCAAATTTGCTACGGTCTCTATGGGTGTTTTTATGGCACTAGGACCAAATGGCTTTCCCCCAGCTTTCTTCTAGGAATTTTGGCATATTGTAGGGTATGACATAACAATGGAAGCTAAGGACTTCTTTTGCACTGGCAAGATTTTAAAAAATTAAACAACTCATATATTGTTCTGATTCCCAAATTCTCAAACCCCTTGCGACATTTGAATTTTAAGCCTACCTATCTATGCAACAAGGTTTATAAGATCGTTTCCAAAGTCTTGGTCAATAGAGTAAAACCAATGCTTGATAGAATTATTAATAGGAGTCAAAATGGGTTTGTCCTTGACAGATAGATCCTTGATACTGCAATTTCAACGAATGAAATTATTCATTCATTAGATAGATGGTGCCTTCCTAGAATGGTCCTTAAGCTTGACATTTCCAAGGCTTCTAACAAGGTGAGATGGGATTTTCTTTGCGAAGTCCTAAGAAAGGTCAGGTTCTAAGATAACCTAATAGGTTTGATCAAGGAAAGTGTAACCACTATGAAGTTCTATGTTCTAGTCAATGAAACCCCCAAGGGCTTCTTTGATGTTGAAAAAGTACTTAAGCAAGGGCACCCTCTTTCCCCTTACCTTTTCATAATGGTGGCTAAATTTTTGGGTAGGAAAATCCTCAATATGGTGGAAAATGGAACTTTGCAGTGTGTTAAAGCAACTTCAAGTATCCCACCCTCATTTTTGCAACAATTTTTGGATGATACCATCTTGTTAGGTGCAACCTTGGTTGTTGAGACCAAAAGGTGGAAAACGTTTCAAAACCAATATGCCAAAGTCTCGGGACAACACATAAATTATGAGAAGAGAAACATATACTTCTTCAACACAAGAGATGGACTTCAAAGAAAAATCAAACATATTTTAGGTTGCAAAAGTGCGTCCCTCCCAGGGGTATACTTGGGCCTACCCTTGATTGTCAAGGAGGTAACACATTCCTTTAGAAATCCATTTTTGAAAGACTAAAATGAAATTTAGTGGGGTAGAAAGTTAATCTACTAAGTAGCGCGGGGAAATTACAAATTTTGATTACTTCCTTGTAGAGGATCCCTATCTACTTTATTTCACTCTTCAAAAACCTAGCATCTATTTTTGAAAAACTTGAGAGAATCCAAAGAAACTTCTTCTATATGGAGACTTGTTGGGTGAATATTTTGTCACTAGCGTACCAATGACAAAATATATGATTCACACATAGCTATGTTGAGAAATTAATCCCTCCTCTCAGCAAGGGGAGGTTCCCTTTGAAATTTCTTCTCTAATTAAAAGAAAATTAAATCTATGGGTAAGTTTCAAGCATATAACTCTCTTTTTCAGAGCTCCCTCCACTTTGTTACAATTCTCTATCACTTTTGATACTTGAAGAAATGAACAAACCAAACTTACAATCAAGAGGCACAAAGTCTCTCTTGAATGCAATTCTAACTAAACTAATGATTATAAATGATAATAAATTTAACTTGTAACTCAAATTCTTCAAGTATAGATTCCCAATTCCTTAAACTACAAGTAATAGCAGCAATACAAAGCCTACTACTAATCACGTAACATCTGAAAAATTTCCCAAATATGCAAGAAGCACAAAGTATACTTCCACAATTAGAAAGATCTCTACTTACATTAACAATATTGCCAATATCAAGGAATTAAAGAACATATATAAGAAATGAACATAGGAACATTAACTCATACAAACAATCTTTGACACAACACAAAGTTTAAGATCAAATAGAATTGCTTTCTTTATTTGCTTGATTGAATCTTCACAACAAAATCTCAAAGTCTAAGTTGAGGCAAAAATTTGGCTAAGTCTTGCTTAGCATAATAAAAGATAAATATTTACAAATGATGCTCCTCTATATATAGGAGAGAAAAGGAGAAAAAGGTGGGCACAGTTGACTAATTCAACTCCACAGTCCCACTTGACTATAACTACAGCATATAGGGAACATGCAGCTACAACAAAACTTACATCATCTAAAAATGCAACTACATTAAAAATGCATCTACATGAAAAACTAAGTGTCAAAAGGAGACACTTTATTCATCTTTCTCCTCCTCATTGGATTTGAATTCTTCAAATTTAGCCAAGATAGATTTCATCTCAGCTTCATCTGGCAGGGTGATGGAACTTGATATGGCATTGATCCGGCATATAGAATATCTGGTCTCCAAATCCTACTTCTTTCCATCCTTGAGAAAAGAAGAAAGCAACTCTAAACCAACCTGTATTTCAAGAAGTTTATCACAGGTGTTCAAAGTGAAATCTTGCTTTGTGGAGTGTGAGATCAGAAAGTGGAATTCCTGGATGTGGGTATCACTTGAGACCAATTGTTGATTATCCTTATCATATAGGTAGCAAGGGATATAAGCTATTCTTGCTGAAATTTCATCAATATTATTATCACAACTCCTGATCTCACCTTCAAGATCAGTAACCATACGCTTGATCAATTCATTCATGTGTGTTAGTAGAGACATACTTGAACATACTTTCCTCTTGTTTCTAACACTTTATTATCTACAATAAAATCAATGTCAAAATCCTCCATCTTTTCCCACACCTGCATGTTTCTTTCATTCTCACCCATCTCCTGTGTCAAAGTGGTTTTGATTCCTTGCATTTGAATTTGCATGATTTCAAAGTCTTTTAACATCTTAATAGTTGAATCTAAGAGAAGGGAGCCTTCATATTTCAACTTTTCAATCCATTGGTAAACCACTCAATCCTTAGCCCCCACTTTTTCCATTCTTTTTAGTGTGTTTGTATCAATAGATGAAACAATGGGTTCTACCTATTCTGAAGTCTGGGTCACCTTGATCAAAACATTAGTCAGTTTTTCACACTTTTCCTTGAATTTGATCCTTTCACCCCTCTCTTCATCGAGTCTTCTTTTGATAGCTTCATTTGCAGCTCTTGATTCGTGCTTCACACTTTCATGAGTTTCTTCTCCAAGATCGATAGTTTAAATTGTATAATCTGCAACTTGGATGTTTTCTTTGGTCTTACCTATTGTTGGCACAATTATTTCAGCATACTTTCTTTTACTAACTAGATCAGTGAGCACCCTTGATACTGTCTTGGGCCTTTTAGCTACTTTATCCTTTGGAGTTAACTGTTGAAAGTCAAAGTCATCTGGTGAAACAACTTGTTTCTTCCTTTTTGGTGCCACTATATCCAACCAAGGAGGTAAGACTGATTGTGTGGTTGGAGTAGTGACCTCTACTTGTGTAACCACATGCAAACTACTAGGTGACTGGCTGGAAGATACTAGTGTTGATGATGATCTCACTTGTACCAAAGTCGTTGTAACAATAGGCATGGTGGGAATAGTTACAACTGGAATTGTAGAAACTGATACTGGTAGCAACAGTGGCATAGAGGTTGGTAGAACATTAACCATCTCAATTTTTACATATGTTGGTAGTGTTGATGTAATAATAGGAGTCGTTGTCACAGAAATGACAACTGTGCTTACCAAGGGTGGAGTTTCTGTCATGGCAGTAGAAACTGAAAGACTCACTACATGTTGCTCCTTGGTGACCTATTCCATAGCTTCGTTAAAATCCAAGATTGATGACTCAATCATTGAAGTTGGAATTTCATAGAAACTAGGAAGACTAGAGAGTTACAAATTCTATATTGCCCCCTTCTTTACCTTGTTCTTCATCCAAGGCCAAATCTGCAGCTTCTTGATCATGTTCTCGCACCTCTTCATCAGAATCAGAGTCAATAGAATGAACCACAACATGATTTTATGATGACGTTTGAGAGGCGGTGGGAATATTGCTTTCTCCTTGTTCTAGTTCTTCTCAAGCATGAGGAATTTCTCCCTCCTCTTGTTCTTGTTCTCCTTCCTCATCTTGATCAAGCCCTTGGGTTGATTCCTATTGCATGATCACGGAGGAAGATTCCCCTTTCTTTGAACCTTTAAGTGTGAACTTGAACTTTGCGCCTTTCCTTTAGATTTTGCCGGTGAAGGTGCCTAAGTATCTTCCTTATTCTTAGTTCTCAATTCTGAAGTCTTTCCCATTGGACCATCATTATCTTCTTCATGTGAACTAGAAGGAAGTTGCTTCATCTGGATTCCTTTCTTTAGTAGCCATTGGTTTGTATTTTCCATGATAGGTGCAAACCTCTTAGAGACTGACTTGCTCTCTTTCTTTGACCATTGGATTAAAGGCAAGGGAGTGTCAGCAATTTTCTTCTTAGAGTAAATAGGGTCCACTATTTCATTTGTATCTTCCATGGTGTTTGGAATCTTTGCTAAATCCAAGTTCTCTATTTTCTCCAATGTAAGATGAATATAGTCCATCCTTCTTATATCTTCTTCACTTTTAAAATCTGCCCAAACATCCTCAAGCCTATGTACATGCACATAACTCTTCCTGATTTTTCTTTTCATATTATGAAAATCAAAGTTTTCACGGGCCTTAAATCTTCTCATTGTGACCCATAACAGTTCATTCTCCATATTCTTAGCCTTGGGCATGGTGAGCACTAAATATCAGCCAATAGACAGGCCATTTGAGACCTGCATTATGAGCATAAGTGTGCCTTGCATGCACATGCACCAATTGATGACAAAGTTCCCTGAGGACAACCTTGTCTAGCAGATACTGAGGCAACATGAATGGCTCACCTGTGAAACACCAAATATAGATATATGTAAATGTAGGAAATTACAAGAAAACACAACCAAAGGAAGATACCAAGTCATATGCTACTTCGGAAATTCTCTCCTTATGCAAATTCTTTTTGAACAAATATTTCCACACTCGGAAGAAAGCCTAGATATTGCCTCATTGAGGCGGCTACATACACAAGATATGAAGTCATATAGAATTTCAGTGATATCTTGACTTCCTTTAACTGATTACAGAGAGAATCTCTAATTTGCTCCCCCCAATCAATCTTACTTGTTCTTTTCCTGATGATTTTCATGTAATAGCACATCCACTCCTCAAAGTAGTGGGAGTCTTTCAAACCTCTAACCCGTGCAAGCATCATAACCATGTCATTGTACTCTTCACTAAAATCACTTCTATGAAATTACTTGGGCTATCTTGTGACAGTTGAGTCACGTGGAGTGGATAAAAACATGGTGTAATTGTTTTCTTGCACTTATCTATGTGCTTCTCATAGTATGCTTGTGCGCTCTCCATGGTTACATCAACAACCTCAATTTCCTTTAGACCTTTGAAAAGACTGTTGAAAAATACAATATCCAATGTTATTACCACATTATTATCAGTGTCCTTTACCTGACGAGTGTTTGGATCAAAGTGCTCTGCCGCTGCCAATACAAATTCTAGATCATGAGCAGCAACAAGAATAGATACATATTTGTGTAATTCTAAACTCATCAAATTAGTGATACAGGATGGAGCCTTCTTGCATCTATCTTCAAACTCCTTCATGTCCACATGCCCAATTTCAGTGTCCCTAATATCAAACACATTTTAATCCACTGAACTTTCCAAGAACATATTCATGTACTTGTCATACTTATACTTCATCTTCTTGTACACAGGTTTGCCAGGTGATGGTTTTGTGTGACTGGGAGAAGCCTTGGCCTTGTTGGAATTCTACACTCTTATGAGAATAGTTGATATTGTCATTGATGGAAACCAACTAGAAACTCACTAGAAATTGGTTTCTAAATGTCCGACATCACAAACTTCATACACCGGCAGACACTGGAACCAACAGGCACTTGACTGGTATTCAGATTACATCGACAACAATGCATATTGGCACTCCAGCCGACATGGGATAAAGTTTTGTTTATATGAATTGTTTTTTAATGTAATTATCTTTTGTAAGCCGACATGGTATATTGTAAAAGACTCATATATGTATGAGATCTTATAAGTCATTTTCATATGAGAGTGGAGACAATATTATTGTATAAGGTGATATAGTTAATAGCGAAGGTTTTGGTTATTGACTGAGCTAAACCAATACTGAACCTAGCATTAGAGATGTTATTTTTAGTAGTAAATTGTATTGGATTTGATAATCCACTTTTGTAGTCAGTGTGACTCTTTATTGAGCAGTGATCTCTAGGTTGTTGGCCTCCTTGCATGTGCAGGCCCCTCATTGTAAGTAGTATTTATTCATTGGCCAGTGAGTAAATATTGTGGGTCACAAATACCACCGAGGTTTTTCCCACACCGGGTTTCCTCATTAAATATCTTGTGTTATGGTGTGTTTCTATGTTGTCTCTATTATATTTGTTTATTGCATTAATTCTTATTTACTGGTACACTGTTTTGGGATGCAAAGTTATAAATAAGTTTAAATATTTTTCTAACCAGTTAGAAATTGATTCACCCCCCCCTCTCGGTGTCTTTGGGACTGTCATTGAATCTAACAATTGGTATCAGAGTCTGGTCCTCTATTTGCAAAATCTTAACAGCTTGAGGGAGATTCTGACACCGGTACAGATGGAGAACTTAAGAAAACAGTTGGAAGGAGCTCTTGAAGATTTTGATGCAGAAAATTTAAAGAATATCAAACTTGAAGATGATCTGAGGACTGATAAGGAATTCATTTAAAGGACTTCAAGAAAATCTAGTTATAGCACAAAATAAGAGAGATGAACTTCATGAGAAGATGCAGAATGATGATGATGAAAAGGAAACTCTTAGAGACATTGCAAATTAGTCGAGACAAGAAAACAGTAATATGAAAAATGAAATGCAAGATATGACTGTGAGGTTATGTAAGGATATTGAAGACAGGAAGAAGAATGAAGAAGCTTTGACTAGGAGACATAATGATGTAGGAAATGAAAATCTAAGACTTGGTCATGAAAATGATATGCTAAAGACAGATCTGATTCACATGCAACATGATAAAGTTGGGCTTGTGAGATAAGTTGGAATTCTGGAAAATGAGTTGTCTACTACAAATAACACAAAGACAAATTCAAGAAAAGTTTAGAAGAACTTGATGACATGCTTAAAAGGCAGAAACCTGATGGAGATACAAATGGACTTGGATTTGAACATGGAGAAAGTTCTGGTACTGCAAACAATCAAGATCAGAACAAACCGGTAAGACAACCTAATGCTTATAAATTTAATGGGAAATGTTTTAATTGCAACAAGTATGGTCACAAAGAAAATCAATGTAGATTTAGAAATAATCAGAATATAAACTCACCCACCAATCAATGTTCCAAATGCAACAAAGTTGGTCATAATTCAGAAAATTGCAGAATGAATGTGAAATGCTATGTTTGTGGAAGATTTGGGCATTTATCTAATCAATGCAGATCATAAACCGGTCAAGGATATGGAAAGGCTATTTAGAGGAATAATGTAACTTGTTATGCATGTAACAAGATTGGACATATTGCAAAATTCTGTAGAAGAAAGAATGCATTGGCGAACAACAAAGGATCTAGTTTGAAGGGCAAAGAAAAGTAAATGAAGTAAAGCAAGAATTTTCAAAATGATGGATTAAGAAGAGTGATCAGAGAACTAATGAAACTATCTTTGCACTGGTAGAATAGAGTAATCCTCCACCAATAGGAGATTCTTTATCTAATTGAGGAATAATCCTTAGCGAGTGTTGCAGCAAGTTGAAGATCATGCATTCTACCCTCGATTGATGATGAGAAGATACATTTTTTCTTTACCGACAAGCATTTAATGTAGTTTTAAAGAACCTTTTTGGCTATAAAGAACTAGGAAACCCTTATTTTTAACTCATCAAGCATTCAAATGATTAGAGACCACAAAATTGAGCAAAGACATTCTAAGGCGAAGCTGCAAAGTGATTTTCAAGCATTCAGAATTTCGGTTTAGAGGTATTTTTCTTTGAAATGGCTTCCTCATCTTTTGTTCCAGAGTTTATTTCAAACCCTACCATTGTGGAAAATGTCAAATGCCCTAGACCCATATTCAAGAATATCCCCGAGATTGCGAAACAAGATGACTCTATAGGAGCCTTTTCGAAAATACCAAAGGTGTAGCATTTGCAGAAGACCCTAGAATTTATATTCATTGCAACATAGAAAACCTAGGGACTGAGGATTTGAAGAAGATATTCAATGAGGTTATTACCAATAGAAATGGAGTGATTAAACCTGAACATAAGGTTGTGGAAAATTTAGGTTTTTTAGAGATTCTGAACATTCCCGAATTTCCAAAGGAAGTTGTTAGACTTGTATTAAGAAGTGTCCATGGTGAATTCATGTGGTTAGAGTCAGTTTGCAAGATAACCAAGGATGCAATTAAGGTAGTTACTAGTTTACCTTCAACCGGTAGTAGGCCTGATAAAACCAAGAAGATACCTAACAGAGGAGTTATGGATTTAACCGGAGCCACATCTGATACTAGGTCACTTAGAGTGAATGATGTTAAGGATATCAATGTGAGATATGTGAGTATGGTACTAGGTTACAAAGCAACTCATGCAAATAGACTAAAATTTGTTTCTAGCCTATGTATTCACAGTGCATATGAAATGGTAAACAATAATGTTAAGATTGATGTGTGTGAATGGCTTAAGGATGAATTAATCGATAATTTGAAAAAGATTACGGGAGACAAGAAAGGTACTTTCCATTTTGGAAACCTTCTAGTATGCCTAATGTTGTACTTTACCAAGGAGATACCCGGCATAGGTCACAAGGATTTTGGTTATGACATCCCGGTAGGAAGACAGATACAGGATGCTTTCACCGGTATGGGCACTGACAATATGAAGAACATCACAGACTATTTAAAGACATTTCAATCTAAGATGAGAGCAAGGGAGAGACTACCACAAAGCATAGTTGATAAATATGACAAGGAAATCTGTTTTGTGATTAAGAGAGATGAAACTTGGATGCAAGCAGTAAGCCCTAGAACTATTTGGGTTATTGAGATGGGTTATGAGGTACACCTATCTGTTCTGGAAACTTATGCTAAAGCTCTACTTGATGCACCAAGAGAGCCTTCTGAGAAATTCTTTGGAAATGCAAAAACCATAGAGAGCAATATATCTATGCAGAAAAGGACAAAGAGAAGAGAAAAAATTATCAGAGATGCCTCCAAGAAGGTAAAGGAAATCAAAGAAAATGTCATGAACATCAGTGGTATATCAGCTAGTGAGCTTGAAGGACTACAACCTGAAGCACATGTTTCACCAGTTGTAACATCCTCCGATACTGATAGTGGTAAGGCTGTTAAGTTTAAAAGAGTAGAAAGGAAGAGAAAACCCTCACCAGTACCCTCTCCTTCACCTAAGAAAATCAGGACACTAAGGAAGAAACAACAAGTAGTTAGGGAACCGAAGAAGAAACTTACTCCTAAGAAGAAACAGACACCGGCTACCCCCACACTGAATGATCTATTGAATGAGATTACAGAGGAAGGTAATTTGTCTAATATAAGTAAATGGTATAATTCTTCAAATGATTCTGGCAAAAGCACAATTGAAGAAAGTATTATTTTGCACTTAGGCATTTATAAGAAACTGATGATAGAAGTGATTGATGAGTTACCAAATGATCTATACCTGAGAATAGAAGCCAAAAGGCTATCTGTAATGGAATTGGATAAAAAGTTGAAAGTTGAAGCACTCTTAGTTGTTCATCTGGTAAACTCCAAAGAAGAGATAGATTAACTTCTTTTTGAAGCTAACCAATCAGTATTTATTAGTGGACATCGGCAAGTAAGCCTGATGGCTGGAAGAGTTAAGGAGATTGTTGATGATACTGGAGGCAAATGGGATATATTCTTTGTATAGAAAGAAAAGCAAGAGGAAAGGAGCAGACCTAAGAAGACATTCAAAGTATATCAGAAAGACAAGGACAAGGGTAAAGGAAAAGTTGGTGGTATTCCAAACATAAAGGTTACAGATAATCTTCCACCGCCACCTTTGGATACACCACCGGTACAAACATAAGATCCACTGGTTATTGATACTAAAGGTATAACTCTTGACAATACTAATCCAGAGTCTGAGATACTCTTTACAATGAATGTGGATACTCAAGAGGTAAAAATTGTTGTGGACAAGGATACTTCAGAGGTTAAGAAAGACAGAGTTGAGGAAAGCAATATTTCAGAGAAACTAGCACAAATAGTTGATTCTTAGGAAACTGAGATACCAAATCAAATAGAGAAACTGGTAGAGTCTGAAAAACCTTCAGAGGACAAAGGTTCTAGCATAGGGCCACCAAAATATGAGAAACCGACAATAGAACTTTCAGAGAAACAAACTGAGGGAGAGGTTCATGTTGAGACTAAGAAACCAACAGTTACAAAGATGATGAAACAATCTAAGAAACCAGTAAAGGTTGAGGTGCAAACATAGACAGATCCACCAGAAGAAAATGTAAATAAAATGGATACATCTGATGGAAGTAAAGAGGATATAGTGAAGGTGATTGATCAGACATCTGTTGAGATGAAATCTACAGCTAAACTGAGTACATCTACAGGTGAATTCAGACCCACTAACATAACAAAGGTACTTTTGGATTCTATTAAGAGGATAACTGATTGCAATATATTGGCTTTTAAAGCAATTGATAACACTTTACCTATCTTGAAAATGATTGCACCTAGTTGTAACATAAATCACATTAAGGATTCTTTAGGTAAATTGGACACATTGTCCAAATTCATTTCTGAAAATGTTATAACTGTAGATAAGGTGAATGGGGATATCATAAAGGAGAGAGTTGAAAAAGAGAAAAACACCTTCTTTGAAAACACCATAAAGAAACATACCGATCATGTGGATACACTTTTACTGGTACTCAATTCTACAATTTTGGAGTATAAGGAGCTATATAGGGAAGCATGTAAACCTCATTGTTTAACTGAGGACATTGATGAGGAGATCAAGAAGACACAGAAAGAAATTGATGACATTGCAGATAATATTATAGGTTCATCTGGACTTATATCAATTTTTGAGCAGGAAATGGCATTTTTTGAGGAAAAGTTAAAAAAACTTGAGAAAGAGAAGGCAAGAATAAGGTCTAATGCTTGGGAACTAAAGAATAAACTTGGTTTGAGGCTGGATAATCTGATTACTCAGAGAGCTAAATTATCTAAGGCAACAATACAAGGAGAGCGATCACCGGAGCAGCAAATGCACTATCTCACCGGTATGATCCAACAGATTGAAGAAACTTTAGATGACAACAACAAATTTATGCAGTTTGAATATGATTTTGGTGAACATCTTTCAAATTGTGACCAACTGGTTACAAACCTTGAGGGAGCATTTTTGTACTCTTTTGATTATTTATGGCATCCTTTGTCATTGATGTCAAAGGGGGAGTAGTGGAGAGAAAAATGAATATGCATGTATAGAGGAGATCACTTGCTTAGGGGGAGCACATCTTTTTGGATTTCAGTTTTGGGATAACAGTTTTTTATTTTTCTCATGAGTGTTTCTATTAATGCCAAAGGGGGAGATTGTTGGCATTCTACACTCTTATGAGAATAGTTGACGTTGTCATTGATGGCAACCAACTGGCAACTCATCGACAATTGGTTTCTACATGCCCGACATCACAAACTTCATACATCGGCAGACACCAACACTGGCGGGCACTTCACTGGCATTCAAATTACATTGACAACAATGCATACTGGCACTCCAGTCGACATGGGATAAAGTTTTGTTTATATGAATTGTTTTGTAATGTAATTATCTTTTGTAAGCTGACATGGTATATTGTAAAAGACTCATATATGTATGAGATCTTATAAGACATTTTCATATAAGAGTGGAGACAATATTATTGTATAAGGTGATATAGTTAACGACAAAGGTTTTGGTTATTGACTGAGCTTAAACCGGTACTGAACCTGGCATTAGAGATGTTGTTTTGAGCAGTACATTGTATTGGATTTGATAATCCACTTTTGTAGTTAGTGTGACTCTTTATTGAGCAGTGATCTCTAGGCTGTTGGCCTCCCTGCATGTGCAGGCCCCTCATTGTAAGTAGTATTTATTCATTGGCCAGTGAGTAAATATTGTAGGTCGCAAATCCCACCGAGGTTTTTCCCACACCGGGTTTCCTCATTAAATATCTTGTGTTATGGTGTGTTTCTATGTTGTCTCTATTATTTTTGTTTATTGCATTTTCTTATTTACCGGTACACTGTTTTGGGATGCAAAGTTATAAATAAGTTTAAATATTCTACTAACCGGTTAGACACTAATTCACCCCCCCTCTCAATGTCTTTGGGACTGTCATTGAATCTAACAAGACTTGCCTGCAGAGGGCTTGGACATTAGCAAAGATGCTACAAAGAACATGTTTGTTAGGCCCATGATCAGTTTTCATCATCAGAAGAATAAATTGGTGATTTGAAATCAAATAGGATGAAAAACTTAGCTAAAATGGGCTCAGGAAAGAAAAAACACTTAAAACTGGCAGGTCGGGGTTTAAAATCCAACCTGCAAGTTGCTAAGGAGAAATACTGGCATGTCGGGTTTTAAACCCCAACATGCTAGTTTAAAATAAAAATAGTTCACTAACAGGGCGGGATTTAAAACCCAACATGTTAGTGAAACTCAGTGGCAGGTCAAGTTTTAAACCCCGACCTGTCAGTTGGAAAGGCAAAGACTAGACAGGCCAGGTTTCAAACCCCAACCTGTCAATAAAACTAGCTGACAGGTTGGGTTTCAAATCCTGACCTATCAGTCTTGAATAGAGACTAAAACCCGCACGTCGAGGTTTGAAACCTGTCATGCGGCTTGAGGGAACTTCCTCACATGTCGGGTTTTAAATCACAACATGTGAGCTTTAGCTTACTAGATGACCCACATGTCAGGGTTTGAAACCCGACATGCGGCTTGAGGATTTTATCTCCTCACATGTCAGGTTTCAAACCATGACATGTGAGATGAATGTTTCTCGCATATCTCACCTACATGTCGGAGTTCAAAAGCCGACATGTAGGAGGCTTTTATTTCAATGACGGGTTTTAAATACCAACATGAGGGTTGAGGAAAAAGTGGATAAAACAAACCCAATTTTGGGTTTCGAAACCCGATAAGAGAGATTTAAAGAAGGAAAAGGAAGGACAAACAAACTTCAAAGAAATAAAAGACAACTAAACAAACCCTATCCAAAAACCCACATCAAAACAAACAAAAAGGAAGAAAACCCTACCTGACATGCGCGAAAATAATGAAGAAATGAGTAGAATCGAGTTGAAAATCACCAAGCACGCATGAGGAGGAGGCAAACGAGCTAGAACACCAAGGCAGGAGAAATCAACAACTAAAAATGCCAAAAAAAACAATTAAAAAAGCATTTATAACTAATAAAAACCTAAACTTGAGTTGCAATAAATGCAACTCGGACTGGCAGGTAGGAGTTTAAAACCCAACCTGTTAGCTCAAGACCCTGGCAGGTCAGGTTTTAAACCCCGACCTGTCAGTTCAACAAGATGGCAGGTTGGACTTCGACCTGCCAATAAAGCTCAATGACAGGTTAGGTTTTAAAACCCAACCTGTTAGGGAAACTGATAGGCACATCCGACTTTAAAGTCCGATGTGCTAACTCAAAAGACTAACATGTCAGGTTTTAAAACCCGACCTGTCAAGAAATTTAAAAACTCAAAAATGACAAAATGAAAAGACATGAAAAAAAGTGACTAATCGACAAGATCAATTAGTCTCTCCTAGAGCTCGTGAGGTACGAAATAGACAAGTTTCATAGGGTTGCCTCACGATTTAGGCCACACCGAAATTGAGGAAAATAACTGGCTCTAATTGGAGAACAAGATTCACCACTCGAAGCATGTAGAATCTAGAACTTCAAGTGCTTGTATCCATTGCGCTATAGAGTCAAGCGACAAAATGACAAAAAAGAAAACACTATACAAAAATTTACAAAATGTACATCTTTCTTTTGCATTACTCATTGAGTAAAGAGCTTCAAATGTTCTCCACTATGTGGTAGTGAGAATGGGGTACCATCAGCATATGCTTACAAATAACTATGCTCGCCACATACTTCATGAATAGTGAAGGGGTCTCTCCATAAGGAATCAAATTTCCCATGAAAACCCTTTGGTTCCCTCCTCTTGTCCCATAACAAGACTTGATCACCAACTGAGAACTCACGAGAAGTCACCTTCTTGTCAAACAACACCTTCACCTAGCTTTGGTGTGCATCAATTCTATCCACTGTTAGGATTCCCAAAGATACTGAGAGGGGGGGTGAATCAGTATCTGACCGGTAAGATAATTTTCTTAACTTATAACATGAAAAACATATTAAAATTGTGTACCAGTGAACCAAAAATAATGCAGCAAATAAGAACAACAACCACAACATGAAAATCACACCATAACACAATATTTTAATGAGGAAACCTGGTGTGGGAAAAACCTTGGTAGGATTTGTGACCCACAATATTCACTTACTGGCCAATAAGAGAATTTTACTACTTACAATAGGGGCCTCCACATGCAGGAAGGCCAAGTGCCTAGAGCTCACTGCTCAATTACAATAGAAGTCACACTGACTTACAAAATTGGATTATACAAATCCAATGTCTTGTACTACTTCAAATCAGCATCTGCTATGCCAGATTCAGTACCGGTTTAACTCTGCAATATACATAAACCCTTATCCAATAATTCGCATATTAGGTCTGCTACCTTCTTTTCATACTTTGCATTATATCATCTTCTAAATGATATACAATGATCTCATACATATATGAGTCATATTACAATCTGCCATGTTGGCTTACAAAAGATTTTACAATTAATTACAAAATACATTTATACAAAATTATTGTCGTCCAAGGTGTCGGTGTAGAGTACCAGTGTCGGTGCCTGTGCTTTCCTGCCGGTGTTACATGATGGTAAGGTTGCCATCAATGACAATAAATTCAATCACCTACAATTTCTCATTGGAGTGTGCATTTGCCAACAATCTCCCCCTTTGGCATTGATGGTAACACTCATGAGAAAAATCAAGAAGTGTCCAAAATGATGTCCAAAAAGAATCTGCCAAACTTGTCTTACCAAAGCTGTGTGCCAAAAAATGTATGCTCCCCCTGAGCTGATGATGTCCTATTCTAGTCATTTCTATCATCACACTACTCCCCCTTTGACATCAATGACAAAGGTTGTCATTCACTGTCAGTGGAGTGTGGTTCCTACCTAGATTTTTGTAACCGGTGGGTTACAATCTGAAATATATCTGCCAAAACCAAATTTAAATTTTCGTTGAATCTATTGTTGTCCTGTAATGCCTCTTGTGTTCTCTGAACTATACTAGTGAGAATGTGCATTTTCTCTTCCGGTGTTTTAAGTCCTGGAACCAGAGCCTCAAAAATTTCTTTTCTCAAAGAAATCAAGTAATTTAGTTTAGGACCAAGTTTACATTTTAAGCTCTTTGTCTTATCCTTTATTCTCTCTTTATCCTTTTCTAACTTCTCAATTTTTTCTTCAAGATCTGCAATTTTCTTTTCTATTTCCAAAAATGAATCTGATGTGCCTATTAGATTGTCAGCAATATTGTTAATCTTAGTTTGTGTTTTGCTGATCTCTGAATCTATGTCCTGTGTCAAGATGTCAGTTTTGCAAATATCCCTGTACATTTTCTTGAAATCCAAAATTGTTTCTCCTAGTGCCGGTAATAAGGTTTTTGTTTGTTCCTTATTCTTCTTCACTATTTCCTCAAAGAATTTCTCTTTCTCCTTAATCATCCTCTCTTTGAATGTGTCTTCATTTATTTGATCAACTGTCAAAATGTTGTCGGTGATGAATTTAGACAATGTGTCTAGTTGACCTAAAGATCTTTATTATCCACAATGCACTTGGGTGCTACCAATTTGAGAATAGGAATTGTGTCATCAATAGCCTTATAGGCTTGTGCATTACACTCTATGATTTTCTTTATTGAGTCTAGTAAGACCTCTGTCACATTTGTAGGCCAAAATTCTGCTATTGAAGTACCAGATATTTGCCCAACTATTTTCACAATATCCATGCTGATGGTTGTAGTGATAACCTTGCTTGTTTCGACCTCTGGTAGGTCAATTTGTGTTTTCATTTCTATTAGCAAAGGTTTAGGCTTTTTAGTTTTAACCAATGGCACTGTCTCAATCTAAACTCGTGTCTCAACCTGTTTTTGTCTCGGTTTCTCCATCTGTGTCACAGAAGGTTTCTCTAAGCTCTCAATAGCTGGTTTCTCAGATGTAGTTCTATATGCACTTCTGGTTTCTCAGTTTGTACCTCTGCACTATCTATTTTGGGTTC
The DNA here is from genome assembly GCF_030272615.1 of Cryptomeria japonica. NCBI lineage: Eukaryota > Viridiplantae > Streptophyta > Pinopsida > Cupressales > Cupressaceae > Cryptomeria > Cryptomeria japonica. The sequence continues at coordinate 40,298,776 of NC_081405.1, read as the reverse complement.
TCCTAATTGTTTTTCAATTTTATCTACCAGTTCTTATAATGTTTTACTAGTGGTGTCTTCTGTCGGTTGCTCTATTTGAGTAGGTTTTTCTGTGCTTATGTTTACAGTATTATTGACCTCAACCTCAACATCTGCAGCCGGTGGCTCAGTAGCCACATCTTTCCTTTTATCCTCAGTGGTTTCTCTGTCAACCACAACATTTACTTCTTGTGTGTCTATATTCATAGTGTACAAAATTTTGGACTCGGGATTTGTATACTCTTGAGGAGTCTCCATACTCACTGTAGCCGGTTGATTGTTTGTAGTTTCTACTAGTGGAGTATCTGAAGGAGGTGGGGGTAAGTTATCAGTTATCTTTAGGCTTGGAGGTCCACCTACCTTACCTTTCCCCTTATCCTTGTCCTTTTGGTATACCCTAATGGTCTTAGGTCTTAGTAGCTCTTCTTGTTTCTTTTTTTCAACAAAGAATATGTCCCATTGGTCTGTAGTTTCTTCTGTTATCTCATTCACTCTTCCTGCCATCAGTGCTACATGCCAATGAGCAGTTTGAAATACTGTCCGGTTGGCCTCACTGATTAATTTGTCTATCTCATCAGGTGAGTTTACTGGATGCACTGCAAGTAATTTTTCTATTTTTATCTTCTTGTCTAGCTCAACAATGGCTACCCTTCTAGCTTCTAAGCTTCTATACAAATCATTGGGTATTTCATCAACAATTTCCATCAAAAATTTCTTGTATATATCCAAGTGTAAAATTACACTATTTTCTATGCTTTCTTTGTCATCAGCAGAAAGTGTGTTTTACAGTTTGCTAAAGTTTTTCAACTTTCCATCTTCTCTTATTTCATTAAGGAGTTTATCCAGTGGAGCAATATCTTGTTTTACCTTCTTCTTCTTCTTAGGAGTTAACTTCTTAACTGGAGGCCTCACTGCCTGTTGCTTTTGTCTTGTTTTTCTAGGAGTGGGTGAGGGTATCGGTGAGGATTTTATTTTCCTTTCTACCCTTTTGAATACCACTGGCATATCACTCTCAGAAGAAGTTGCAACTAGTGAAAGATGAGTTTATGATTGAAGTCCTTCCAACTCACTTTCTTTGATACCAGTTTACTTCAATACATCTTCCTTAAATGCTTTTGCTTGTCTGGTGCCTTTCCTTACTGTTTGTTCAACTTTCTTAACTCTTTTCCTAGATTGAATACCACTTTCTATTGTTTCAGCATTGCCAAATACTTTCTCAGAGGGTTCTTTTGGTGCTTCAAGGAGGGCTTTGGCATAAGTTTCAATAATGTTATCATCTGTTTCATATCCCATTTCAGTTACCCAGATAGTCAGACAACTACCTCCATCCAGATTTCATCCTTTTTAATTACAAAGCATATTTCCTTCTGATATTTATCTACAATTGCCTATGACAGTCTTATTCTTGTCTTCATTCAAGCCTTCAATGCTTGAAAATGTTCATTTATATTTTTCTCACTGTTTTCTCCCATGTTATTTAATAGATCCAATAGTTGCTTTCCTACTGGTATATCAAAGCCAAAATCTATTCTACCAATACCGGGTACTTCTTAGTAATGTATAGCATTAAACATACAACAAATTTCCAAATCTAAAGGTTCCTTTCTTATCTCCTTTGATCTTTTTCAGATGGTCTATCAATTCATCTTTAAGCCATTCACACACATCTATTCTAGCATTATCATTAACCATGTCATATGCACTTTTAATACATAGGCTAGATATTGGGTTTAACCTATTTGCATGTGTAGCTTTGTAGCCTAAAATCATACTGATAAATCTAACATTGATGTCCTTCACATCATTTACCCTTAGATACCTTTTGTCAAATGTTGCGCCGGTTAGATCCATCATTGTGTCATTTGAGACCCTTTTAGTTCGGTCAAGTCGGCTACCGGTGGAAGGTAACCCTATTACTGCTTTAATGGATTCTTTGGTGATCTTATGAATTGAATCCAACCAAAAGAATTCACAATGGACTCTGCTTAGGACTATTCTTATCACATCTTCAAGAAAATCAGGAATGCTAAGAATATCCAGAAAACCTAGGGTTTCTACTACCTTGTGTTCCGGTTTGATATTTTCATTTTCATCACAAATCATAGTTCTATACATTTTCTTGATTACATCATCTCCTAATTCCTCTATATGACAGTGTATGTATATTCTAGGATCTTCAGCATATACTACTCCTTTAGGAATTTGAGAGAATGCACCTATGTTATCATCTTTCTTAGCTATTTCATGAACAAGCTTAAAAATGGGTCTAGGGTGCTTGATAACCTCAATTACAGTATGGTTTACTATAAATTCAGGAACAGAGGAGGATGCCATGTTTATAAATACCTTAACCTACCTTAGGGATGAGTGCTTGGATGAACTGCTTCTCTTTTTCGCTAAGGATGCCTTCACTCGGGAATTTTTGCGCTCTCGAAGATTTGAATGCTCGGTGAATAAAAAGAGCCAAAACACTTGCTTTGTAATGTTCTTTTCTCTAACTACTGCATTTAATTCTTACTGGTTAAGTCGCAACTTAACTTATCTTCCAGTAAAGAATTAATTCAACTTCTCACCATCAACTGAGGGTATAATAGCATGTTTTTCAATTTGTTGCTAAACCCCCAAAGGATTTTCCTTCAGTTAGATAAAGAGTCTCCTGTCGGTGGAGTGTTACTCTGTTCTACCGATGGAGGAGTATTCCCATCAACATTTTGATCTGACTTTCTAATCCATTGTTTTGAGAATTCTTGCTTTACCTCTTCAACCTTTTCTTTACCTTTCAAACTAGGACCTTTGTTATTTGTCGATGGGGTCTTGCTTCTACAAAATTTTGCAATATGTCCAATCTTGTTATAAGCATAACAAGTCACATTGTTTTCCTAAATAGCTTTCCCATATCCTATGCTAGTATGTGTTCTACATTGATTAGATAGGTGTCTAAATCTTCCACAGATATAACATCTTACATTCATTCTGCAATTTTTTCTATTATGACCAACTTTGTTGCATTTAGAACATTGACCGGTGGGTGTATTAGTGTTCTGATAATTTCTAGATCTACACTAATTTTCTCTATGACCATACTTGTTACAGTTAAAGTATTTCCCATTAAATTTGTAAGAATTAGGTTGTCTTACTAGTTTACTATGATCATGATTGTTTGCAGTACCAGAGCTTTCACCAACTTCAAAGCCAAGGCCATTTGTATCACCATTAGGTTTCTGATTCTTCAACATGTCAACAAGTTCTTCTGAACTTTTCTTGAATTTCTCCTTGTGTTGATTTGCAGCAGTCAATTCATTCTCCAAGATTCCTTTTTGTCTTATGAGTTCAATTCTGTCATTTTGTGTATGCATCAAGTCTGTCTTCAACATATCATTTTCATGACTGAGTCTTGTGTTTTCATTTCCAGCATCATTTAGTCTTCTATCCAAATCATCTTCATTCTTCTTTCTATCTTCAATTTCCTTACAAAATCTCATAGTCATATCTTGCATCTCATTCTTCATTGTACAATTATCTTGTCTCAGTTGGTTCACTAGATCATTAAGAGTTTCCTTTTCATCTTCCTCATTTTGCATCTTCTCACAAAGTTCTCTTCTTTTATTCCTTGCTATAGTGAAATTTTCCTGAAGTCCTCGAATAATATCCCGAGCAGCCTTCAGATCATCTTCAAGTTTGATATTCTTCACCTTTTCTGCATCATAGTTTGAAAGAGTTGTTTCCAATTGCTTTCTCAAATTTTCCATCTCTACCAGTGTCAAGATCTTCCTTAAGTTGTTAGGATTTTGAAAATAGAGGACCAAGCTCTGATACCAATTGTTAGGATTCCCAAAGATACTAAGAGGGGGGGGTGAATCAGTATCTGACCAATAAGATAATTTTCTTAACTTATAACATGAAAACATATTAAAACTGTGTACCAGTAAACCAGAAATAATGCAGCAAATAAGAACAACAACCACAACATGAAAAGCACACCATAATACAATATTTTAATGAGGAAACCTGGTGTGGGAAAAACCTTAGTGGGATTTGTGACCCACAATATTCACTTACTAGCCAATAAGAGAATATTACTGCTTACAATAGGGGCCTTCACATGCAGGAAGGCCAAGTGCCTAGAGCTCACTGCTCAATTACAATAGAAGTCACACTGACTTACAAAATTGGATTATACAAATCCAATGTCTTGTACTGCTTCAGATCAGCATCTGCTATGCCAGATTCAGTACTGGTTTAAGCTCTGTAATATACATAAACCCTTATCCAATAATTCACATATTAGGTCTGCTACCTTCTTTTCATACTTCGCATTATATCATCTTCTAAATGATCTACAATGATCTCATACATATATGAGTCATATTACAATTCGCCATGTCGGCATACAAAAGATTTTACAATTAATTACAAAATACATTTATACAAAATTCCTATCAGCTAGGGTGTCGGTGATCTGTATGCCAGTGTAGAGTCTGCCAGTGCCGGTGCTTGTGCTTGCCTATTGGTGTCACATGATGGTAAGGTTGCCATCAATGACAATACCTTCAATCACCTACAATTTCTCATTGGAGTGTGCATTTTCCAACATCCACCATCGTTGCTCTTGTTTCCTCCAACTAAGAAAGAAACATAATCTGCTTATCAAGTGAACCCTGATAAGTTTCATCTTCAATGGCCTTGGTGAGCTTCAATGTTGGAAGTTCCAAAGTAATAGGAATCTCGGCATTCAACCCATACAAAGGTTGGAAAGGTGACATTCCAATTTCTCTTTTTGGAGTTATATGATCCCCCCATAGCACATCATAAAGAGCCTTATGCCAAGTTTGTTGTCTCTCATCAACAAGATTCCTAATAATGGTAACAAGGTTCTTGTTGCTTGACTCAGCCTGACATGAAGCATTATCAGTTACTATCTTATGAGGAACACCAAACCTTGAAACGATGTTTTCTTTCAAGAATTTACAAACCACTGCTGAAGTAGCTTGTCTTGCTAGAATTGCTTCCACCCACTTGGTGAAATAATCTATCGCAGTGAGAATATACATGTGACCCGCACTAGATGTTGGATTTATAGGTTCAATGAAATCCAATCCCCACTGTTGGAATGGCTCCTCAATAACCACTAGCTTGAGAGGAAGTGTAGCTAGCTTAGGCTTACCAACAAACTACTGACATTGTTCTCATTTGTGAACCCAACTGCATGCATCCTTGAACAATGTTGGCCAATAGTATATTGCATGCAAAATTTTGTGTGCAGTGACAGGGGCAAAGAAATGTCTACCACAAGGAAGATCATGAAAATCTTGAAGTATCCTTACTTGTTGTTTCTTGTCAATGCAACACAAGAAATTTCCATCCAAACTCTTCTTATACAGACCGTTATCCCATAGGAAAAAGTTCACCACTTTAAGCTTCAAGGTCCCTTTCTCTTTGCATGACAAGTGAACAAGATGTACACCATATGTTAAAAGGAATGCCAAATCATAATACCACTCATCAGTAGTACTGACAAAAAGAACCTTGGGAAGATATTCATTCATGTTTTCATTTTCAAGCACTACCTCATCAATTAATTGTCTATCAGTGATCAACCGACACAAACCTTTTCCATGAACCAACTTAGTAGGCTTAATTTCCATTTCATATTCTTGAATTTTAGCAATCTAGTTGCCCCTTTTAGTTCCAAATTCTTGTTGCATTAGAATTGACTTGACAACACCATCAAAAAAAAGTGCAATGACATGTGAATTTTGAATATAAAACCTAAAATGTTTCACCACTTTAACCATGACAAAGGCATGCTTCTCCATTTCTAAGTATTTCAATTCACGAGTCTTTAATGGATAACTCATAAATACAATGGGTGACTCAAAACCCTCAACATTTTTCTGCATTAGTATGGCTGAACAAGTATGATCAGATGCGTAGCTATACATGATAAACTCTTTAGTGTAATCAGAACACACCAAAACTGGGGCATTTTCCATGGCTTCCTTAATCTCATGGAAAGCCTTCTTTCCTTTAGAGATCCATTTGAAAAGATATTTTCCTTTCATCATGTCAACAATGTGACGATTCTATTCAGCAAAGTCTAAAATAAACCTTCACAAGAAGTTTACTTTACCGAAGAAAGAATGCACAACAGTCTTACTTGCTGGCAAAGAAAGATCACGAATAGCCTTTACTCTTTTAGCATCAATCTTGATACCTGCTTTTGAGACAATATTCCCAAGCAACTTACCTTTAGTAACCCCAAAAATAGACTTCTTGGGATTAAGAGAGATTCCATTTTGGCGACATTTCTCCAACACTTGTTGTAAATGATAGAAATGATCTTGACGCTTCTTTGAATAAACTTTTAGATCATCCAAATAAACTACAATGATCTTACCAAGAAAAATTCAAAAAGCCAATTCCATTGCACGTTGGAAAGTTGCTCCAGCATTTATCAACCCCAAAGGCATCCTGCGATATGCAAATGTACCCCAAGGTGTGGTAAACTCAGTCTTGTGTTGATCTTGCTCAAGAACCTACACTTGATTATAACCCAAAAATCCATCCAACATGGACATCATCTCGGATCTAGTAACAACTTGTAAGACATGATCCATGACTGGCAATGGATAATTATCTTTCAAGGATGCCGGATTCAAATTTTGAAAATCAACACATATCCGGATCTCACCATTCTTCTTGTGCATAGGCACAATATTGGCTATCCAAGTGGAGTGATGAATAGGGAAGATTATCCTCGCCTTCAACATTTTCTGAATTTCAACTGATGCTCTGCAAAAAGGATTAGAAAACCTGTTTGATGGCAACACACACAAGAGCACAAGAAACAAACGTTAGTGTTAGCAACAAAAGATTATCCTAAACAGGCATATCAAGAGAGATATTAAGCATGAAATAGAAAGCATATAAACATAAAATGAAATAGCTAATCAAGATGCTCATAGTTGCTCCTCCCTTGTTCCTCTCCTCTCCAAGTCCCAAATGAGTGTAGCTCTCAGCAGCTTTTTGCACTATGGATGCTTATGGAGGATTGAGATTTAATACTAAGCTTCAAATATGAAATGAAAAGCTAAATACTATGCTAGAGTAGATAGTGATGCTATGAAAAAGCTCTATGCTAATGCCAGTATAACAACAATACTCTAAAATGCTTCTCTTTTGCTTGAGGAGAAGGGTTCTATTTATAGAAGAAATGGGGAAATGAAGGGTTAAGATTGAATGGTTTAAGAAAGGGCCAAGCTTGAAAGTTGGGGATCCATGTGCACAATTGGCACCAATAAAATGGTGACAAGTGTCAACATAGGATTGGGTTGAGAGAGGAGGTTGGAGGCATTAAAGGCCTGAGAAGACCTCATGGTTATCTAGAAGGTAAGGGTCAAGTCTAAATTAGGATTACCCACTGGATTAGGAGTTAATCCAAGGATAAACCTTTGTGCAAATGTTTAAGAGATAATCATGGTCAAAGCATTAATGGCCTGATGAGACCTTTGGGTTGGGTAGAGGTTGAGTCAAAACAAATGTTTTAACCATGTGGGAGGGTTGAATTAACCATTAATGGTTATTGGAGACTTTGGGGATTAAGTGGTTGAAGGTTGAAAGCTTTCAAAGGTTATCAAAGACTTTGAGCCATTTAGTGGTTGAAGGTTGGAAGCTTTCAAAGGTTATCCAAGACTTTGAGGGTTAATTTGTTGAACACACAAAGCATTAATTGCTTTTCAAAGACTTTGGAGTCTTTGAGAAGTGACTCCAATTTGCTTAGGAATGTGACAATATTTAAGGGATGAATTTAGGCTAATTAGGAAGGGTTTAGAAGAATCTAGAAGGGGTTTAGGCATACAAGTGGATTTTGTAGGAAAATGCAAGTGGGAGAAATTTTGGTATTTTCAATTAAAATAAAATCATTTATTTCAATTAAATGGTGTAATTTGCATTTGGATAAATATTTAAATAAATATTAATTTATTTAAATGAGAAAAAGAAGATAAAGCATTAAAATGCTTGAAGACTTTGAGGGAAACCATTAAAGGCTTGAAGACTTTAAGGAAAACCATTAAAGTCTTAAGAAGATTATAGAAGGAAGCCATCAAGTTTGAAGACTTTAAAGCCATCAAGTTTGACTACTTTAAGGGAAACCATTAAAGGTTTCAAGTGGGTGAGGATAAATAGGATTTTAAATAAATAATTTATTTAAAATAGTTGTGCAACTTGCTTTTGTAGGAAAATACAAGTGGGTGGAGGATAAAGGTGATTTAAATAAATTATTTATTTAAAATAATTGTGCAAGGTGGGATTTTGGGGGTTTTAAATAAATATTAATTTATTTAAATGTGAGAGAAGATTTAATTAAACAAATATGATTTATTTATTTAATTAATGGTCTGAATTTGGTTAAGTGAATTAAATCAAATAAATTGAATAATTTATTTAATTAATAGGAGAATAGGGTTAAGATGAATTAATTAAATATTAATTTAATTAATTATTAATTGATGGTTAAATAATCAAATAAATATTAAATATTCATTTAATTAAGTGGACAGATTTATGTGACTACATTTGCCCCTCTTTGAGACGGTGCGGTTTATCGCGTCGTTTCAAAGAAAGAAAAATAGGTGTGAAGAAATGCCCCATAAAATGTAAATTTAATGGGTGGTATGCCCCCTCGAGAGATGGGCCGAATTTTTTTTTTGAAAAATCGGGAGATCTCTCGAAAAAAAATGAAAAGTAGAGGGGAGGTAGAATAGAAGAAATTAGAACTAATGATGAAAGAATGGGAGAAAATGGAGTGAATAGGAAGAAACAACAAGCCAGCGAGTACCCTGAGGTCATGCAAGAGATACATAGTAGATGTAGTGTGGGGTTTTGATTGATGCTATACAATTGATCAAAATTGGTTGGACAATCTGGTGCAATCGGTTGAATTGCCCCGGTCAAGTCAAAGCGTGACAGTTGATGTCAGTTGGTCGCTTGGACATGATAAAGTCTGAGTAAGTGAACCAAAGTGACCTGATGTGACTTAGACAATTGATGTAATTGCCCGATGAAGTCAAGGTATATGAAGCAAAATACTCGTTGAGACGTAGACAATTGATGTAATTGTCCGTTGGATTGTGTTTGATTGGTTGATCAATTGATAGTGTGTGCGTGTGATGGATGTTTGTGGGGAATCATGGCAACCCCGTTGAGACTAGGTCATTATGATAAATGCCTGATGTAGTCTAGGATTACCATAATCGATTACCTGTTGAGACCCGAAGATACTTGATCAGAGTATCTGTTGATAGTCTAGGTGTGTGGGAGTCGATGTATCTGTGTAGATAGAGTAACTGGCTTAATTTTGTGGATGAGTGAGGATGGGAAGCGATGAAGGGATTAGGATGATGTTGATGATCAAGATAGGGAGGGTGAGGGGGGATTTGATGTTAGATAGAAGATATGGAGGACTAGGATCAAGTCCTATGGAAGAAGAGGAAAATAGAGTATGCATTATTATGACTATGTATGCATGATATGCAGCTATTATGAATGTATGGATGGGTGGAATGCAACGAAATGCAATATATACAGATGAGATGGAATGACGATCCATAGTGCTCTATTTTTCATCATTGAGCTTTAAAATGTTGTAAGAAAATACAAGCAACTTGACATAAAGATTCAAGATGACCAGAGTATTTCTTACATGGATTTTGATATAGCAAGTTAATACAAGCAACTTGATATAATGGATCAAGTTGACCTGAGTATTGCTTGCGGAACAGACAAGGATTATCTCCTTTCATGCATGACTTGGATCGTCCTCCTTGATCTTAGACTGATCATATCCTAAGACAAGTGCATACCGTAATAAGAGATAAAACCTTTATCCAGTTTGGATGAGGTAGGAGGAACCAAAGAAAAAGCATTGTACCTGCAAACAAATAGTATATACATAAAGAATAAAGAATAAGGATCCTTGGTAATGGTTCATGCTCATATGGTCGAGATATACGCTGTAGTCAGCAAGCCGTAGTGATCTATGACTGCATTTGGCATAAGATCACGTAGCTTGGTGAACTTCCCACGTAGACACCATTAGTACATGCCCCAGAACTTCATCGGAAGTAATGCGCAAACGATACAAAACAATGCTGAAAGATCCTGATACAGATAAACAAATGATTGTACTCATAAATCAACCAAGTATTTGATAGCCTAACAGAATTTTCTTGTCAAAGAAAACATCATCTTGTCTTTGTTTTGGTAAGGAAGGATGCATCCTTGTTTTTAAAGACAGTTTCTGATTTGTTGGATGTGGATTGTGTGGTCGATTGATAAATGGTCATTGTGTGAGTACTGTGTTAATGTTGGTTTTGCATCTGCTTGAATGAATATGTACAAGGTGTTGCCATGTTTTGGTGTGATTTTCGATGGGTTTTTCGATGTTTTTGGATTTTGTGTAATAGTTTTTGAATGTTTTTGGATTTTGTGAGTCATTTTTGAATGTTTTTGGATTTTGCGAGACATTTTTGAATGTTTTTGTATTTTGCGAGACATTTTTGAATGTTTTTGTATTTTGCGAGACATTTTTGAATGTTTTTGCCAATGAATCACCAGTAATGTAGAATCCACTTCCATCATCTAGATTGTAAGGGCATTGCCCCCAAGTTGGACATGATTTATGAAAAAGCGGGATGCAGGATGCATGGAGTACTTTCTTAATGACAGATGAATAACAAGCCATGGTTAGATGGATGGATGTGTGTATGTATGAATGGGATCGCAACGAGCGTGAAAGATACTGGAGCCATTGCCTTTACGAGTGGCGCCTGTTTGCCAGGTTTTCACCATCGCACTTACCCAAGGTGCCACCGGAGTGGTTGTTCACCGTTTGGATGCATGATTTTTCTTTACTTTTTTGAATGTTTTTGTATTTTCTTCAGGACATTTTCTGAATGTTTTTGGTATTTTTCTGATATGTAGGGGAGCCTGATGCTCTGTACACCTTAGGTATAAAATCTTTTGAGGTGCATGCTATTGATTGGATCTGCAAGCGGTTCTCCTTCTGAAGTAGCCAACTGATATGCCCCGGACCCGAATACAGCAGTGACAACATATGGGCCCAGCCAGTTTGATTCAAACTTGCCTTGATGTTCTCTATTTGGTTGGTTGCGAGGATTTTCTCGAAGAACAAGATCACCTACCTCAAATGTACGAGATCTAACTCGGTGATTGTAGCTTCTACTCATGCGCTGCTGATAGGCTTTGAGGTGATTGTATGCAGCTTGTCGCTTCTCATCTAGTAACTCTAAGTCCTGAAGACGAGATACTCTGTATGCTTCATCATCGATGAGATTGTGCAATGAAACTCGTAAGGATGGTATCTCGACCTCAATAGGTAAGATAGCTTCAGCACCATAGACCAATGAATAAGGAGTTGCACCTGTAGGGGTCCGAATGCTAGTTCGATATGCCCATAGCGCTGGATTCAATTGAACATGCCAATCACGGCCAACATCATTGACTGTCTTCTTTAGGATCCTCAATATGTTTTTATTGGATGCTTCGGCCTGACCATTGCCTTGTGGGTAATAGGGAGTGGAAAAGCGGTGTTGGATATGAAATTTCTCACAAAGCTCACGGACATCCTGATTTTTGAAAGGAAGACCGTTATCTGTGACAATGGACATGGGCACACCATACCGGCAGATGATGTAATTGAGGATGAATGAGGTGATCTGCTTGCCGGTGACTTGGGTAAGTGGAACAGCTTCGATCCACTTGGTGAAATATTCGGTGGCGGTAATAATGAATTTATGGCCATTGGATGAAGATGGATGGATTTTACCCACAAGATCAAGACCCCATTGACAAAAAGGCCATGGTGTTGTGATTGGTTGCAGTTCTTGTGCTGGTGCATGTATCAGGTCACCGTGAACTTGACATTTCTTGCACTTCCTGACAAAGTAGTAGGAATCCTTTTCCATAGAGGGCCAATAGTATCCAGCTCGCATGATCTTCTTGGCTAGTGATGGACCACTTGAGTGAGTCCCGCAAATTCCTTCATGTACCTCTTCCAAAGCCTTTGTTATCTCATCTTGTTCCAGACATCGAAGGAGAGTACCATCAAGACTACGTCGGTATAGGGTTTCAGCAATAATGGTATATCGAGCAGTTTGGCGAATGAAGGTTTTACGTTGGTTATTTGATTGGTTGGGAGGAAGGGTGTGATCGCAGAGATAGGTGTAGAACTCACCGTACCATGGGGATTCAGAACCAACAAGGCAACATATCATTTCAGATTCGGGGATATCATAAGCGGGGATCCAAAGTTGTTCTACCAAGAACTCGTAGCGTGTTGAATTCTGTGGAAGATCTAGTAGAGATGCGATGGTAGCCATGGCATCAGAAGCTCGATTCTGATCTCTTGGTATCTGCTCAAAAGTGATAGTAGTAAATGATGTCTTTAGATTGTCCACCATTTGCTTGTATGGCATGAGTTTATCATCTTTGGTCTGATACTCATCTGTTGCTTGTCGAATGACTAGTTGGGAATCGCCATATACTTGTAGTTCTTTTAGTTTCCATTGTATGGCTAACCTGAGTCCTGTGATCAAGGCCTCATACTCTGCTATGTTGTTTGTGCATGGAAATGTGAGCCTGTAAGACTTCGGGATGCTATCACCTTGAGGTGTGATAAACAGAATGCCTGCCCCTGAGCCGTGCCTAGTGTATGAACCATCAAAATATAGCTTCCATGGTTGTACTTCTGTGAGCATGAATATCTCTTCATCTGGAAAATTGGAAATGAGGGGATGATCACCTATGAGTGGTGCATCGGCCAACTAATCTGCAATAACTTGACCTTTGATAGCTTTACGGTCCACATACTCAATGTCAAATTCACTTAGAATCATCACCCATTTGGCCAAGCGGCCTGTCAATGCTGCTTTGCTGAGTAAATACTTGAGTGGATCAATCTTTGCAATGAGTTGCACCTTGTGTGTTAACAGATAGTGCCTCAGTTTAGTGGCTGCCAAGATTACTGCTAGGCAAGCTCGCTCAATAGGTGTGTAATTGAGTTCATAGCCCACCAGTGTGCGAGAGATGTAGTATACAACACACTCTTTACCTTCTACATTATGTTGTGCTAGTAGTACACCCAATGCTGTACTTGTTGCTGAGATATAGAGCAATAATGGTCTACTTGGATCTGGTGGCATCAACAATGGTGGATTCATGAGATAGTCTTTGAGTGACTGAAATGCTTGCTGGCATCTGTCATCCCACTGAAAGCGGATGTTCTTGTGTAGCAGGTGTGTGAATGGGTGACACTTATCGGCTAATTGTGCAATGAATCTGCGGATGGATTGAAGCCGTCCTTGTAGTGTTCTTAGCTGACTGATATTCTTTGGAGGTGGCATGTCCATTATTGCCTTAACCTTTGCTGGATCGACCTCAATACCTTTGCTTGAGACAATGTATCCTAGAAGCTTCCCGGAGGTCACTCCGAAGACACATTTCTTTGGGTTGAGTCGAACATGGTATTGTTCCAGTCTATCAAAGATTTTATCTAAGATGTGAAGATGTCCTTCTCTAGTAAGTGATTTTGCTAGTAAATCATCCACATAATCTTCCATCATAGTATGCATCATGTCATGGAAGATGGTGGTCATTGCTCTATGATAGGTCGCTCCTGCATTCTTTAGACCAAAAGGCATTACATTCCAGTAGTATGTGCCCCATGGACATGTGAAGGCTGTCTTATGTTGGTCCTCTGGTGCGATCTTTATTTGATTGTATCCCGAAAAGCCATCCATGAGTGAAAGCATGGCATGTCCTGCTGTCAAATCTACTATGATGTCAATATTTGGTAGAGGGAAGTCATCCTTAGGACATGCTTTATTTAGATCTCTGAAGTCTGTACAAATGCGGATGCCCCCTTTTGGTTTGCCAACTGGCACAATATTGGAGATCCATTCTGCATAATCAATTGGTCTAATGAAACCAACATCCAGGAGTTTCTTGAGTTCTGTTTTGACTAGCACGGCAATCTGAGGATGCATCTTACGAAGCTTCTGCTTGACAGGTTTGGCTCCTTTTGCTACTGTGAGATGATGCATGACTAAATCAGGATCAAGCCCAGGCATGTCTGCATATGACCATGCAAAGTTGATCTGACGCTATTGGAAGAACTCTATAAATTGAGGTTGTTCCTCTGGAGTGAGAAGAGATGCCAGATGTATGATATGAGGGTTTTCAGGAGTCCCCACATTGTATTCTTTAGTCTCCTCAATGAGGATCGTTGATCGTTCCTGTTGTGCATTAGCAGGGAGAATGTCAAACCCTTCATCCTCAGGCGCCTCAGAGAGGTTTTCACCGTTGGATACGCTCTTTCTTTTTACTTTTATTGGATCAAACAGTGCCACAGTGTGGTTTTCACTAGAAGATCCATGTTTTAATGTTATATTTTTGCAGCTGAAGGGTTTGGCATCCGCCCCGAAGTATGCTGCGCTATTAAGTTCAATGGCGAATCCAGCTTTGTGATCCCCGCTTGGTAGATTATCCCTTAATTCCAAAAAGTCAATGATAGCCTCATCATTTTGGAAGAGGTCAAGACATGGGGGATTTGGTTGGTTCCATTCGATGAGTTCAGGGTGGATAATGGGCATTACTTCATCGATTAAGTTAAGTGCGGGAGATGTATCAGTGAGGGTTAAGACAGTGTGGTGAAGGTCGTTGATGGTACTCTCCCTGTCAGAATCAGGCGTAGGATGAGACGTAGGGTCTGTGGAAGATGTTTCCAGCTCAGGTACCCAAGTGGTCTTTATCTGTGCTTCTCCGTAAACAGGGATGTCTTTGCGGGGTGGAGGTGGTGATGTGTCTTCCTCATCTGAAGTGTTAAGTTGCACTGAATCGAATTCCCACTCATGTGAGTCGGTCTCTGAATCACTCTCCAGCATCCGATTGCTATACCATACTGGGATGTCTTTGGAGTTAAACACGGCAGGTGTGATTGGTTTATGTATCCTTGTAGTGATCGGTGCTGCAGGAATTGTGATGGGGTTTAATGGATTTGTCACTGGAAGTATTGGTAATGGTGACTCAGTGGCTTCTGCTAGAACTACTGGCACCATAGATGTTGCTGCGAGTTCTGATACAGTTGCTGCTGCTATTGGTGTTATTGATGGGATTACTGGTTCATTTGGTGGGATGATTGGCATTGTAGATGGTTGTGGTGGGTTTGTGAGCCTCGATGGGGCAGTGGGGATAGTGTTTGATGGTGCTTTGATTATGAAAGGTGTCCTCTTTGCAGTAGGTGGGCAAAATGGTTTGCTAGGTTTTCCTTTGAATCTGAGTTTAGGAAGGATCTCTCTTTCAAAACCTAGGCCTGTATTACCTTTGGGCTTGAATTCTGGTAGTAGAGGTTCGTGTCGTCCTTGTTTGCAGTATCCCAAAGCACTCTGACCATCATATCCCATTCTTTGCATAATGAGGAGGCCTTTGCCATATTGTTCCGTAGGAAGTGTAACTCGCGGTTTATCAGTGGTGATGGGATCTTTATAGATCCAGTCCGCTAGGTCCTCATCTTGTGTCTCTTCCTCTTGACTCTTTCCAAGGACGAATGGCGTCAAGGCACATGCTGGTATGATTAGTGGTTGCTGGAGTAACTGCTGTGGCTTACCATGTGTTCTAGGAGAAGTGGGCATTTGTCCCACACAAAAGAGCTGACTCAAGTTGTATTCTCCAGGACCTTCCTCTGCGATTTTCATCTTAAGCTTTTCTTGCTTGGGTATAGGGGTGTTTGAACTAGCAAGAGAGGCGGGATTTACATATGATGTGGAGGAAATGGCTTCCCTATTATTAGGAACAGTAATTTCTGGTTGATGGCTGATATTATGGCAAAATGCAAAGGGATTTGCATCGCCCAGGATTGTGATCTCTGCACCATTATGTGGGAACTTGATACATTGATGGTAGGTAGATGGAACAGCTTGCATGGCATGTATCCAAGGTCTCCCTAATAATAGATTATATGGCAGAGGAAGGTCCAGAACCTGACAAATGATATGCTTTACCACAGGGCCCACTCGGATTGGTAGTACCACAGCTCCTTTGGATGAACGCTCTGCATCATCATAGGCCTTGATGGTGATCTTCTTGCGAGGATCCACTGATTCTATTGCATATCCCAATGCTGTGACCAACTGTAGTGTACAGATGTTTAGGCCTGCTCCATTATCTATCAAGACTCGCTTGATCCTGTGTTGGTTGACAAAGCCTTCAATGTGGAGTGAGGCGTTATGAGGTTGTTGGAACGAAGAGTTGTCACTTTCAGAAAAAGTGAGACAAGGTGATGACTTTAGAGTTCCAACCATGGCTTGAAATTGGTCTGTGTTTAGGTTTGCAGGGACTGACGCCTCTTGGAGTGCGTGATCCAAGATTGTTTTATGAGAGGGTGACAGACGCAAAAGCTCCAAAATGGATATAAGTGCAGGGGTTTTGTCTAATTGTTCCACAAGATTGTATTGCTTTGGGACAGAGGTGGTGCCCTGTGGAGCTGCCTTTATGGTAACTTTGCCGCGACGTGTAACAACATTGCAATTTGAGGTGGGATTTTTGAAGGTTATAGTTGCAATTTGTTCACTGGCATCATATAGGTGATTTACAGTGTAGTTATACGCAGCCTGCGTATAGTCAGTGGTATCGGTACCTCGCCTGGAAGTGGAAGGACCCCTTTGATCTTGTGATGGAAGTGGATTCTTGAACATCAGGTGATCATTATTTGTCGTTTTTGGATCATGTCCTTCAATCTCAATTTCTCCTCGATCAATAAGATCTTGAATGAGATCTTTCAATCGGTGACAATTACTTATCTTGTGTCCTCTTCCTTGATGGAACTCACAGTGTTCAGTATCTTTCCACCATGCTGGTTTGACTTGGGGCTCATAATTTGATAACTTAGGTAGAGTGATCAAATTCTGAGAAATAAGTTGTCGCATCACCGTTTCAATGGGTTCCCCTAAGGGAGTGTATGTGCGTTTTTGTTTTTGTGGACGGGGTCTTGGTTCATCATGAGATGTGATGCGACCTTGATTAGGAAGAACATTTGTGTTATTTTGAGGTGGAGGGTTTTGTCCTGCAAATCGAACCACAGGTTGTGCATTTTGGATAGTTCGAGCATCCACAACTCCATCGTTGACGATATTCTTATTCTTGTTCCAGAAGTTCGGTTTATCACTATTGAAGCGCGGGCGAGGACCATCTTTGGGTTCATTAAAGATTTTGATGAGTCCTTTTTTGATGAGTGCCCTTTCACATTTTATACCCTTGGTGATCATATCGTTAAAAGAGTCTGTGTCTTTGACATCCAGGTGAAATTCCATTTCTTCGTTTAAGTTGGAAATGAAAATTTCCACTAGTTCTTGTTCAGGTAACTGAAGAGAACGTCTGCTAGACATTTGGCGCCATCGTTGCAGGAATACTGAGAATAATTCACCTGGTTTTTGTTTGGTGTTGCATAGATCAGCCATGGTGATGTCGCGTTCAATATTATAAGAGTAATGAGATAGGAACTTCTGGATGAGTTCCTCAAATGTTCTAATGCCACCTGGAAGTCGGGAAAACCATGATGTGGTTGTTCCTCCCAAGCTTTGGGGAAAAAGGCGCATTAGGTATGTGTCCTCATAAGCTACTTCAAGACAAGCAGAATGAAATTCTCGGACATGATCACGGGGATCCCCCTTTCCTCTATATTTTTCAAATTTGGGTGTTTCAAACCCGCGTGGAAAGGGTGGCATATAAAGATTCCTATCAAACGGATAGGGACAGATGTCGTTAAGTGAAAATTGATTGGTCTTAACACCACTATGAAGTTGTTGGGCGAGATTCGCGACTTGTTGCCGCAACATCTCCATTTCATTTGGAGGAGGAGGTGGTGGGTTACCTCGAGGGATGTTATATCTGATGGGATCTCTACGTCTTTCCTCCTCATGGCGACTTTGTCTTTCTGATGCTTGTCTTAATTGGGCAAGATCAAAGTCCGAGGGGAGTTTGGCTCCTTCTTGAGCAAGTTTTAAGAAGTGAGCATCTGCGTTGCTCCTTAGTATTTCATCAAATAATCTGTTAAAATGAGGATTATGCTGAACCCTTTCGATTGTTGAAGGAGTGGGTGTACCTGGGTTTTCATCATTCCCATTTCCTCCAAGTGCTTCTTGAAATTCATTGAGGTTGTCCTCTTCTTCCTCAATTTCTATTTCTCGTTGCCTTGATCGTGATCGGGTTTGAGCCATTTTGTTTGCAAGTTTGTGTTTGAAGTTGATTGAAGATGATGATGAGTGGTGATGAAATGAAAGATTGATTGATTAGTGGATTGTAGATCTCTAGCACTCTAAAGGTAAATGTAACCAGAATTCTTTCTTTGAATTGCTTGTTTGTTTTGATGAGTTTGGATGTGATAAGGTGTAGAGAAATCTGAGATGTGTTACAGATTTTGACTACCTAGCAATGAGAGGATTCACTCATGAACTAGTTTTAACCTGCGTAGATGTGTCTCTTAGGATGAGCTTATCCTAGATGTAGAAACAATCTAAAAGTGATGTGATGTGTTTGATTTCAAGCAATATCTAAAAAAGGAATCTTGGGACAAGAACCTCTTAATGTTTTGAGAGTTTTGGGATGAATTGATGATGGAAAAATGATGTATGAATGAGATGATGGATGTTTTGTTTTCAACTTTAATAAAAACTTTGTGTTACAAATGGAACAAACTCTACTTCTTCCCTTTCAGACGTTGGTGGCACTTCTCGAGCTGTGTTGTAGGTGATACAGATGTTTGGGAAGAAATTGGGATTAATCTTTCCTCCTTGATTTTTGTGATAACTCAGAGCTCTATATTGCATAAAAGCTCTGTGGTTCAATGATTCTGAATCAAACTCGTTTGTTTTACCTTGAAGGTATAGACGCATGCGATGTAGAAAGACTCTATGGGAGACAAAGATTTGTCGATTGATATAGAAGAATTTCCTCCTTTTGATTAAAGCCTTTGAGCTTAGTGGTCTCCTTTTCAAGGTGATACTCTAATGACACTTCTTCTTTCGCAAGATGTGAAGAATGGTCATAAAATGTGATTCTTCGTTGTTGGCACTGTGTTTTTGGTATTTTTGGTTGTGTTGACAGATGTTGGATGAATACTTTGTTTTTGGGATTGATTTTCTGATTTTTCTTTGACAAGAAAACAAAGCAAGCACACAAACACAAGATTGTAGCCTCAAAGGCACAAATGAGTATGGGTCTAGATCAACCCAATCCTTGGACTTGTTTTTGACCCTTCCTTTAGATTTATTTTAAGGTGTATTTCCAAAGCCTGAAGTCGGCTCAATTCGCACTAGGTCTGTAAAACGAACACACTTCAAACACTTTTTATCCCTAAGGTCAAATGGCCAGTTGTGATAAATTTAGCCCACATCTTGATATTTCTTCGACTTTGGTACTACATACCTTATGAATCCCGCCATGGCAGGTAAGGATGTGATATACTAAGTCTTGCACGAGCATAACAAATAGATGATCCCTATGATGGGGGAGTCACCACTTTTATCAAGCCACAAGTGACCTTTCAAAAAGCTATGTTTCTACTCAAGGAAATATGTATGGTGAGTATCTTGGGAGCAAAACCATCTATGCTCTTGCACTAAATTATACCTCAAATATCCTCAATCAATAGAACGGGTGGGCTACTACTTAAAGGTGTTTAGTCATGTTCGATGTTTTTGGACATAAGTTCATTCTGCAGTGACTCACTTAAGAGCCTTGTAACTGGTGGTGGGGCCCATTTGTCCTTTCGGCCAGTTACACTGTAGGAACAGCTATACCCAAGGCTACAGCTTTCGCTCTCACCTGATTTCTATAGCGGCTCGAAGGATTTACCGCTCGAGGTCGTTCCCAAGAGTATCGATCCCTTGGCAGGCCTCTCTTAAAAAGATAAAATTTGAGTGTTACTAACACTTTTCTCTTGCACCTAGAACCACGAGAGCCAAGGGAGAGGATAGTGTGTGTTAGAGGTAGGACCACTCGACCAACTCTTTGCACAAGTGTGCCAAGCACGAAAAACACTTGTTCTTTTTAATCTATCATTGCAATGTGATCTAACTATTTGGAGATGTTGCTCCAACAATCATGGTGTTCTTTTTAATTTTCAAAGGCAATTGTTTGAGTAAACTAGAATTTGAAAATCCTGGTCAACTTAATGAAAAACACGTTTGCATGAAGTAAAATTGCTTTAAAAATGAGACAAGTTGATTGTGAATTTTATTTGTACCAAAAATGGAAGTGTGGATTGTGAGTTTTATCTTGATGCAAGAAATAAATTTTGCCTTGTTTATTTTAAGCACCAAAACGAAGTTTGTTTCCTAACTTGCAAAAAAAATAAAGTTGTTTTTGTATAAGTTTGTGGTTCTTTTTACCTTGGAACAATGAAATTCTTTTTAAGAGCCCCAAACAAATGTGTGATTCTTTTTCAAAAGCCCAAATTTGAAATGTGAAGTTAATTTTAAACCAAAATAAAAAGTGAATTCATTTTTAAAACCAACTTCAAAAACAAGTTAGTAAAAAATATAAATCTACTCTTTAATCTAATTTAAATCTGCACAAAAGAGAAAAATAGTTAGTAAAATCTGCCTATTTGGTGGGCTTCTACAAGCCTAAATTTTTTATTTTTTTTTTGGTTACAAGGTGATTTGTACAACGTTTTGTTACAATAGCGCTAGTCTGCGTTTGAACAGAGGCACTATTTAACACAAACGTATTAAAAGAAAGGGAAAGACAGAGAAGGGAAAAGCACTGAAACAGGGGGAATAGCGCCAAAATAATGCCAAACGCACCAAAACAGTGTCAAAATCGCAACCTGTGTGACATTTTCAACATTCAAACATGTTATTGGTTAAAAAAAAAAATGATCTTTTTGGTGTTTGGATTCACGTCGGGTTCACCAAATGATGCTCTGCAAAAAGGATTAGAAAACCTGTTTGATGGCAACACACACAAGAGCACAAGAAACAAACGTTAGTGTTAGCAACAAAAGATTATCCTAAACAGGCATATCAAGAGAGATATTAAGCATGAAATAGAAAGCATATAAACATAAAATGAAATAGCTAATCAAGATGCTCATAGTTGCTCCTCCCTTGTTCCTCTCCTCTCCAAGTCCCAAATGAGTGTAGCTCTCAGCAGCTTTTTGCACTATGGATGCTTATGGAGGATTGAGATTTAATACTAAGCTTCAAATATGAAATGAAAAGCTAAATACTATGCTAGAGTAGATAGTGATGCTATGAAAAAGCTCTATGCTAATGCCAGTATAACAACAATACTCTAAAATGCTTCTCTTTTGCTTGAGGAGAAGGGTTCTATTTATAGAAGAAATGGGGAAATGAAGGGTTAAGATTGAATGGTTTAAGAAAGGGCCAAGCTTGAAAGTTGGGGATCCATGTGCACAATTGGCACCAATAAAATGGTGACAAGTGTCAACATAGGATTGGGTTGAGAGAGGAGGTTGGAGGCATTAAAGGCCTGAGAAGACCTCATGGTTATCTAGAAGGTAAGGGTCAAGTCTAAGTTAGGATTACCCACTGGATTAGGAGTTAATCCAAGGATAAACCTTTGTGCAAATGTTTAAGAGATAATCATGGTCAAAGCATTAATGGCCTGATGAGACCTTTGGGTTGGGTAGAGGTTGAGTCAAAACAAATGTTTTAACCATGTGGGAGGGTTGAATTAACCATTAATGGTTATTGGAGACTTTGGGGATTAAGTGGTTGAAGGTTGAAAGCTTTCAAAGGTTATCAAAGACTTTGAGCCATTTAGTGGTTGAAGGTTGGAAGCTTTCAAAGGTTATCCAAGACTTTGAGGGTTAATTTGTTGAACACACAAAGCATTAATTGCTTTTCAAAGACTTTGGAGTCTTTGAGAAGTGACTCCAATTTGCTTAGGAATGTGACAATATTTAAGGGATGAATTTAGGCTAATTAGGAAGGGTTTAGAAGAATCTAGAAGGGGTTTAGGCATACAAGTGGATTTTGTAGGAAAATGCAAGTGGGAGAAATTTTGGTATTTTCAATTAAAATAAAATCATTTATTTCAATTAAATGGTGTAATTTGCATTTGGATAAATATTTAAATAAATATTAATTTATTTAAATGAGAAAAAGAAGATAAAGCATTAAAATGCTTGAAGACTTTGAGGGAAACCATTAAAGGCTTGAAGACTTTAAGGAAAACCATTAAAGTCTTAAGAAGATTATAGAAGGAAGCCATCAAGTTTGAAGACTTTAAAGCCATCAAGTTTGACTACTTTAAGGGAAACCATTAAAGGTTTCAAGTGGGTGAGGATAAATAGGATTTTAAATAAATAATTTATTTAAAATAGTTGTGCAACTTGCTTTTGTAGGAAAATACAAGTGGGTGGAGGATAAAGGTGATTTAAATAAATTATTTATTTAAAATAATTGTGCAAGGTGGGATTTTGGGGGTTTTAAATAAATATTAATTTATTTAAATGTGAGAGAAGATTTAATTAAACAAATATGATTTATTTATTTAATTAATGGTCTGAATTTGGTTAAGTGAATTAAATCAAATAAATTGAATAATTTATTTAATTAATAGGAGAATAGGGTTAAGATGAATTAATTAAATATTAATTTAATTAATTATTAATTGATGGTTAAATAATCAAATAAATATTAAATATTCATTTAATTAAGTGGACAGATTTATGTGACTACATCAACAAATATGGTATCATAAATATTCAGGTTGTATTGCCTTTGCTTTTGACAAAAAGGAGCGACACCTGGCTTCAATGGAATATCATGACGAAGCTCTTTGGGATGAAAAGACTATAGGTCTTCATAGGAGTAGGCTAAGACATCAATATATTGCTGGAATAATGCAACAAACTTGCGCCTTTCTTCACATGAACAACACTTTTCAATGTTGATCATCTTTGGATTCCCATCCATTCCAATATTCACTTGCTCATACTTCATTATACTAGCAACTGATTTTTGTTGCTTTTTGACATAGCGATCATGCTTGTCAAACAATTTTTCAGGAGAAATAAGACCCTTAGGAATCTTATTACCCTTCAATTGTAGAAATTTTTCACCAGTTTCTACATCAACACTTTCAATGGCATCTTTTGAAGGATACTGACTACCATCAAAATACAAGTCATCAAAATTATCAACTATTTGCAAGAAATTGATTACATGTCGATCATCATTAAACACTTGCCAATTGTCAGAATTATCAAGAACACTTGGTCAAAAATCATTTCAATAATATATGTTGATCCTGAAAAATCTTTGTGAGGAACCAAAGAGGTTGCGGATACTGCTAATGAATTCACCCTATCGTTGAATTCACGAGAAACAACTGATAGATCAAAGGCATCAAATGCCTCAATTGAGTCCCATAGAAGATTACGATAATGCCTTAGCCTATCACTCCTTATTTGATAAATATTTCTGACTTGACAAACAATCAATTTAGCATCTCCCTGAGCATGCAAATTCTTAATCCCCTTCGTTTGGGCGACATTCATTCCCAAAAGAAGAGATTCATACTCAACAGTATTATTTGTATTATCAAACTGCAACTTGAAGGAAAATGGAAAAAATTTACCATTAGGAGACATCAAAACAATATCGGCTCCTGATTCGGTGGAAAAGCAACTATCATCAAACTCTAATGTTCAAACATCATTTGGACTACTGACACTGATAATATCAAAATTGAGAAATTCCTCTTGTGGGGTTGAAGATCCCGCAGATTTAGCAACAATACTTTCACAATCACTTGAAGTTTCATTAAGTGAAATGACATCCTCAATTTCAGGAACAATTTCAAACTCATCATCAACATATAAGAAATAATTACCCATACCTGATGACGCAAAAAAAATCTAAGCCTGTTGATCATCAGATTTCACTACAGTGTATTGTGATTCCTTTTCTCGATACAACTTCTTGATCTCCCCCTTGACAGGACTGTGTGTTTTAGTCATATCCATATTTAACTCTCTGTTGGGAGTATTTAAAACTGAGTCAAGTTTATAGGGCCATTTCAAAATTTTGCCCTGCATTTCCAAATGATTAAAATAAGTCAGTTTGAATGGCCTAGTTAGCAAGGGGGTAAAATGGAGCCGGTTGATTTTCAGAGGGTAAGGCTTAGGATTCATGTCCCACACCTTTCATTTGGCCTATGCAGTGACGTGCAACTTTCATAATTCAGTTTGGATAAGTTTACGAGGTACCCATTTCGAGGGGTGAGCTGAAAGTGCATTCTAGGCACAAGTGCAAATTTTATTAAGTAGCCTAATTTGGGTGTTTATATCTTTTGCCATGTTTATTGTCATGAATAATTTCAAAATGGATTGAATTTTATGCATAAATGTGAGTCAACATGCAAAATTTCAAGTCCTTATGAATCCGTTTACTCAGTTTTCAAAGCTCAATCCGTTTTTAGTTTGTGATGTTTGCACAAGTGTAAAAATGTCCTAGTGAGCATCATGTCAGAATGTTTGTTCTGGGATAATGTTGGTATAAATGGTGAGCTACCTTTCAAATTTCAAGGCTCTACCAATCCGTTTGATCGGTTTTCAAAAGAGCTCATTTTGCCATCAAATTCAATTATCCGCACTTCCAGTGTTATATCAGTTAATGTAGCCGTTTTGGTGAGCGCGCCGTTTGCATCCTGTCAGTCGGGTGATCAAACTGAGAATTCAAAGATTTAATATGTACTTAAAGGTACCTATGTTCCGAATTTGAGAGCTTACGGAGGTCGTTTGATATTTTTGAGAAAGGCATCATGTGTTGCCAGAACATTGACTTCATCAGGTCTGCAGTGTCGACAAAGCCAGTTGGCCATTTTCGGAAATTAATATCTCTTCGCTCGGGACTCTTCTTGAGAAACCGTTTGGTAGATGTCATCCTTGTATATCAAAGTACACGCCTGTCAGATGGCAAGCTCCAGAAAGGTGTTTTGACAGGTTTAAAAATTACGTCTTCGTGATTAAATGCGAAAATTGTGGCGTAATTGCCTGAAGGATGTAAAATGCAATTTTATGATCCGAAAATGGTGTCGATTGATTCTAGAGGTGTGTTTAAGGTCTGTGAAGCATTCCAAAGGTCAGTGGCATGAAAACGAAATTTTTTTTAGCCGGACCCACTTTGGGGCCCAACCTGGCTTGCCACTTCATGCATCTTTTCAGGCAAGGTTTAAATTGTTTTTTTTAAATCATATGCTATATGATTTAAGTATTAAGGAGTTCATGAGGAATGAAGAATATTGTATGTTCCAGGATGCCTATCATCCCACACACGAAATGTTGAAATAGATGGTGCCTTCCCAATTCAAACGAATGCACTGAATATGTTTTTTCAAGAGAACAAGGGCTACGATGGCATTTGGATTAAATGCTTTGAATGGAAAGAAAAGGTTTTAAAGAGCCCTCCAAATAAATTGGCAATAGGCAGCATGATGAAAAGGCGTTTAAAACCTCTTAATACAAATGCCTTGGCAGCTTAAAGTAAATTCTATGAATTCTCCAGCAGCCTCTTCATGTGAAACATTGCAAGGCATAAAAACTCCAGCAATGGGCATTTGAAATGCCCAATTTAACAGAGCATGTGAGAAGACATTAACACTTCAAGCAAATGTTAAACCAGCTCCACGATCCCTCTTCATATGGCATTTGGGGAGTGAAGTCAAAAAACTAAAACAAATGCAAGATGAGGTGCAGACCAAATATCTTCCTTGCTGTGGTATGTGGGTTTTATGTTTTCAAATTAATGCAAACAAAGTAACCAGCAGTAACTCCTCCCTCTCACATGGCATTGTAAAAGCATAAAAACTAAAGCAAATGAGATGGCATGGCATGTGATATGGTGGAGGAAAGACAACCAAATGGAAAGTGGCAGCCAACATGGGGTTTTCGAATTTCTTTCTGAGGCTCCCAAGCAAAGGCAAATTGGCATGTGTAAGCCAAATCATCTGGAAGATGTGGCTACAATCAGAGGAGGCCATTAATTCTTCAGGCTAATGTAAAACTACAGATTTGAAACCACATTTCCCCAACGTAGCAGCTGAACAACAACAAAAACTTTCAAACAAACACTTTGGCTGTGCAAGGTCACATGGGAGGGTTTTAGATTGCAGCAGCTGTAGTTAGAAGTTGACATAGAAGGTGGAGGATAGACTTTTCAAAGTCTTCAGCAAACACAATAGCAATCTGGCAGCCCCCTTTCACGTGGCATGTTTGAAGCCACATAAAATAGAAAGGAGTTAAAAACCACTTCAAATGCAATCTGGCAAACTATACAAACTCAGAAAGCCAACTTCCTCCCTCACGGTGTTGTTTGGGTGTTGGAGTTTGAAGGTTTCAAAACCTTAAATGCAAAATGCCATTGAAGAACACTCAAAAATCTTCAAAATACACAGTCCCAGGCTTAATGTTTTAATCCCACATTGACTGGGAAAGGGACATTTTTGATGTTTATATGCAAAAACGCACTATAGTAATATGTCTAAGCCATAAAGGCTTTTGACAGATAGTACCTATGGGTGCCCAAGGTGGGCCCGCGCGCGAGCATGCCTCTCAAGGTGACGGAGGAGTTGATTGGATGATGACTAGGTGGACCCCACACAGGCACGCTTCTCGAGGCAGGCAGGCAAAATTGACGGTGCGCGCTATTTCGCGAAGGGAAGATGCACGCGAGTTAAACCAGTGAAATAGAGAAAGTGAACGAGAGTCGTCCACATGTCGTGATAGGTGGCAGTCCAGTAGGTGGGTCCCGGTGAGGTGGCACACAGTTGGCGCATAGGTGGCAGTCCAGTGGTGATGATGTGGCAGCGATGTGGCAGTGACGAAGTAGATGACATGGCGATGATGAGGTGTCATCCCAGGTGGCGTCCGGTCAACCCCATCGACCAATCGGAGGCCGCCACGTGGCAAAAGCATCAGGACCAAATGGAGGCAAAAATCAAAATTAAAATGAATAAATGATATAGTTCTGACTATATTAAATTTTGAAATATTTAAATGACTGAGCACAAATGGGAATTAATTCGCCCAAGGTCTAAATTTTGGCCAAAATATAAAGCATTATATATCGCCGGAAAGCTCTCGGAGTGAGGAATCTGATTATGAGGTTAATTTTGACAAATGTGGGATATTTTGGAGGCAGTTTCCACAGGAACAAAATTCAGTTAGAGGGGAGACACTTGGTAATTCAGTTGCAGATTTGATTTTCTTCCCTCCTCTTTTTATTCCGAATTCTTCTCAGTTGTAAAGGTTCCAAAAATTTGGAAAAATGCTCCAGATTTGATGGCTTCCATTTTCTGATAATCTTGACCCAAGTTTGTAAATGCTTCTGTTTGGTTTCAGGGTATAGAGATTGCAATGCACTGTTGTAAATATGGTTTTAATTGCAGGTCTTACTTGTGTCAGGCATGAGTAATTTCCCACAAGATTGTCTCTGTGATATGTTTTTTCATTATTATGAATTCAATCCTCAAGGAGGATGAAATTTGTCATCTCAAGGAGATTGTATGATTGTTTGTAGGCATTCTTCAATGAAGAGTTTAAATTCTATAGTCAGTCATAAATAATGAAATATGTATCTAGATCTGATGAATTTGTGATTGAATCAAATAGTGCATTAATATAAGGTATTGATGCATGAATATCTTGTTTAAGGAAAACAAACTTGCATCTATGATTCATATTTGTAGTTCTGTGAGTGACTTTGCTGCCCAATGAACAAGGCACTAGTCTTTGATAGATTTGGGAATGGTCTCAGATATACATTTTAAAAGACAAATCTATTTCCCTTTATGTTTAGGGGTTAATGTTCTATCCTTCTAAAGCTCTATTTCACCTATTATTTGTATAAGATCCAACCCATCTGTACATGTTACCTAATTTGGTGAGCTTGTGGAATGGTTTGTCTGCTCATTGTTGATGCAGTCTTATGTTTGTGATTGTTGTATTCAATGCATCAAAAGGGTGTCCCCCCCTAGGTCTAGTAGAACCTGAAGTGCAGGAGGATCATTAGGATCCTATGTTATGTTGTCCAAGCCCTGAGGTGTTTCAATGATTGAGATCGGCTATCTCATAGATAGATTTGCAGGTGTCTTGGGTTATCACTTTTGGTGAACAACACTCTCCTCCAACATCTGTACATAAATTCCTCCCCAATAGTATGCCATAGGAAGCTGACACATCGGCTACCAATACCATCATTTTGATCTTTTTGTCTGGAAATGCAGCAAAAGAAAATTGTTTATCCTTAATATGACCTATTAGGGGGACTTGCTTATTATCCATGTAAAATCATCTACCAAACGTCTTAGTCAAAGTTAAACCAAGAGCATTGGCAACTTTTGTTG
Source organism: Cryptomeria japonica (assembly GCF_030272615.1). NCBI lineage: Eukaryota > Viridiplantae > Streptophyta > Pinopsida > Cupressales > Cupressaceae > Cryptomeria > Cryptomeria japonica. The sequence continues at coordinate 40,270,306 of NC_081405.1, read as the reverse complement.
GCATAACATTGTCAGATGCTCCAGAATTAATTACACAATTACTTAGCTTATGACCATTTATCAACAGAGAGATATAAAATGGTTCTATCTTTTCTATAGGAGAAGGTGAACTCACTAAGTTATTTTGAAATGTGTTAGACTTGGGAGGATTACTCAGGGACGTATCTTTTTCTTTGATGAATTTGACCAAACCATCAAATTGATCCAAATTGGATCTTAAATATTCTACCTTAGACATTTGTACTTTAGTTTTCCTAGCATGGTCTATAATATCAAATGACTGAAAAGAATTCATCAAAGATTGAGTAATGTTCTCATTTTGAGAACTTGAAACATTAGGTACACTAGTCTTTGATGTAGGTGTAGAAGAATTGACAGGTGCAGAAAAATTGGCAGTAGTCAAAGAGACACTCACACTTTTATACTTCACATTGTCCTTCGGAATGGAGTTGTCTTTTTAAGGATTTGGTAAAGGAGTTCCATGCTTAGCAATAGTAACTAGAAAACATTGAGAATCCTTGACTTGTGTAGAGTCATCACTCTTCGCATTGACAGACAATTGTGTTGCTTGTGCTTGTGAACGGGTGAAGACTGCAAAGACATCTCCATCATGTGAATCTGGCACATCATCTTCTTCATATTGCATATACCTAATGTTAGAGTCGCCAGTCATCTCCTTGAAAAAATTGGCATCTTTGTCACCAAATGGAGGAAGATCATTATGTTCAAACTCATAGTACCCCGCAACTGAATTTTGAGGTTGTGCTTCCAATGCAAGTCTCTCTGGAGCGGGAGGTAACTTGTTCTGATTACACACGGCATAATTGGAAGCATTAGTTGGATAATTCCTTCTTGGGACATCATGATAAGAAGTATTTCCTTGTGAGGAAATTTTCTTCTTAAGTGATAACAACTCATTTGCTAGCTTTTGAATCATAGGGTCAGCGAAATTTGTTGAAGAAAAAGATGGATCAACAATTTGATTATTCCTAACCTTGTTAGGATTGTTTCTTATCTTACCAGCAAGGATAAGATCACCTTCAACTGATATGGCCATCTGTTTTGCAGTTGCCAAATCTGCAGGGTTATCCCTATGCAAAAGAAAACTTACTTCTAGCAATTGAGCATTAATAAATAAACACTTCAAGTTTCTAGCAGTAGGTTGAGATGCCGTCAGAATTAGATTGTGCAACTTATTGAACTCTGCCACAAACTCCCACATGGGCTCCTGTGGTTCCTTTTTCATTTGAGTCAATTGTGCTAAAAGTGCATGATCATCTTCAATAGGCTTGAACCATGCCTCAAACCTTGATCTGAGGCTTGCCCAATTCGTGATATAATTATTCGGAAGATGATAGAACCAATTAGCGACTGTTCTATGCAAAGTTTCAATGAACAATCTCACTGAAACATCTTCATGTTCAACACTGAGAACACCACATGCAATATAAAAGGCAACGATGTGCTCATCAGGATGTTGAGCATCATCTCCCAAAAACTTAGGCAAATTCTTTCTTGTGTCTTTGGGAAGTTCATGTAAAGGCGTCATCAGGCTCAAAAGACCAAAAGCTGTACCCTAAGGACCAGCAGCAGCCATCCTTAACAGATTATATGGTGGTATTAAAAAATGATTTGCATGTGGAACAACTATAACTTGCAAACTTGACGCCTCACTTGGTATGGCAGATTGTTGTGCAGTAGGAGGAAAACTTCACGTCCGCGAAAAAGGAGATTCCGTCTGTGGAGGTGTCACAAAAGGAAACTTATGTTGCTGAAAATACTCAAAGGTAGGATCAACAACTCCTTTTGCTCATTGTCCATGAGTGTAACTTTGATCAGCAAGATTAGAACTTTGAGAAAGATAGCAATATGGATATTACAATGAAAAGTGCACTGCAACCCAAAAACAAAGTACCGGTTGCAGGTCTCTACCCAGCAGAGTCACCAAAAAATTGTTGGGTGAATATTTTGTCACTAGCATACCAATGACAAAATATATGATTCACACACAGCTATATTGAGAAATTAATCCCTCATCTCAGCAAGGGGAGGTTCCCTTTGAAAATTCTTCTCTAATTACAAGAAACTTAAATCTATGGGTAAGTTTCGAGCGTATAACTCTCTTTTTTAGAGTTTATGTATTCTCCCTCCACTTTGTTACAATCCTCTATCACTTGTGATTCTTGAAGAAATGAACAAACCAAACTTACAATCAAGAGGCACAAAGTCTCTCTTGAATGCAATTCTAACTAGGCTACCGATTACAAATGATAAGAAATTTAACTTGTAGCTCAAAGTCTTCAAGTATAAATTCCCAATTCCTTAAACTACAAGTAATAGCAGCAATACAAAGCCTACTAGTAATCACTTAACATAAGAAAATTTCCCAAATATGCAAGAAGCACAAAGTCTACTTCCACAATTAGAAAGCTCTCTTACTTACATTAACAATATTTCCAATATCAAGAAATTAAAGAACATATATAAGTAATGGACATAGGAACATTAACTCATATAAACAATCTTTGACACAACACAAAGTTTAAGATCAAATAGAATTGTTTTCTTTATTTGCTTGATTGAATCTTCACAACAAAAGCTCAAAGTCTATGTTGAGGCAAAAATTTGACAGAGTCTTGCTTAACATAATAAAAGATAAATATTTACAAATGAGGCTCCTCTATATATAGGAGAGAAAAGGAGAAAAAGGTGGGCACAGTTGACTAATTCAACTGCACAGTCCCACTTGACTATAACTACAACATATAGGGAACATGCAGCTACCAGAAAACTTACAACATCTAAAAATGCAACTACATTAAAAATGCATCTACATGAAAAACTAAGTGTCAAAAGGGGACACTTTATTCATCTTTATCGTCATTGGATTCAAATTCTTCAAATTTAGCCAAGATAGATTTCATCTCAACTTCATCTGATAGGGCAATGGAACTCGATATGGCATAGATTTGGCATATAGCATCTCTGGTCTTCACAGCCTACTTATTTCCATCCTTGAGAAAAGAGGCAAGCAACTCTAAACCAGCTTGTATTTCAAGAAGTTTATCAAAGGTGTTCAGAATGAAATCTTGCTCTATCTAGTGTGAGATCAGAAAGTGGAATTCCTAGATGAGTGTAAAACTTGAGACTAATTGTTGATTATCCTTACCATATAGGTAGCAAGGGATATCAACTATTCTTGTTGAAATTTGATCAGTATTATTATCACAACTCCTGATCTCACCTTCAAGATCAGTAACCATACGCTTGATCAATGCATTCCTGTGTGTTAGTAGAGACAATACTTGAACATATTTTCCTCTTGTTTCTAACACTTTATTATCTACAAGAAAATCAATGTCAAAATCCTCCATCTTTTCCCACACCTTCATGTTTCTTTCGTTCTCACCCATCTCTTGTGTGAAAGTGGTTTTGATTCCTTGCATTTGACTTTGCATGATTTCAAAGTCTTTTAACAGCTTAATAGTTGAATCTAAGAGGATGGAGCCTTCAGATTTCAACCTTTCAATCGATTGCTCAACCACTCGACCCTTAGCCCCCACTTTTTCCATTATTTTCAACAATAGGTTCTACCTGTTGTGAATTCTGGGTCACCTTGATCAAAACATTATTCAGTTGTTCACACTTTTCCTTGAATTTGATCTTTTTAGCCTGCTCTTCGTCTAGTCTTCTCATGATAGCTTCATTTGCAGCTCTTGAGTCACGCTTCACACTTTCACGAGTTTCTTCTCCAAGCTTGACAGTTTGAACTATATAATTTGCACCTTGGATGTTTTCTTTGGTCTTACCTATTGTTTGCACAATTACTTCAGCATACTTCCTTTTACTAACTGGATCAATGAGTACCCTTGATACTATCTTGGGATTTTTAGCTACTTTAGCCTTTGAAGGAGTTAATTGTTCAAATTCAAAGTCATCTGGTGAAACAAATTGTGTCTTCCTTTTTGGTGCCACTATTACCAACCAGGGAGGTAAGACTGATTGTGTGGTTGGAGTAGTGACCTCCACTTTTGTAACCACAAGCAAACTAGTAGGCGGCTGTCTAAAAGATAATGTTGTTGATGATGATCTCACCTATACCAAACCCATTGTAACAATAGGCATGGTGGGAACAGTTACAACTGGAATTGTAGAAACTGATACTAGTAGAGGCAGTGGCATAGAGGTTGGTAGAACATTAACTGTCTCAACTGTTACATCTGTTGGTAGCATTGATGTAATAACAAGAGTCATTGTCATAGAAATGACAACTATGCTTACCAAGGGTGGAGTTTTTGTCATAGTAGCAGAAACTGAAAGACTCACTACATGTTGCTCCTTGGTGACCTATTCCATAGCTTCATTAAAATCCAAGATTGATGACTCAATCATTGAAGTTGGAATGTCATCAAAACTAGGAAGACTAGAGAGAGTTATAAATTTTGCATTTCCCCCTTCTTGACCTTGTTCTTCATCCAAGTCAAAATCTACATCTTCTTCATCATGTTTTCACACCTCTTCATCAGAATCAGAGTCAATAGAATGAACCACAACATGATTTGAGGATGACGTCTAAGAGGTGGTGGGGGTAGAGCTTTCTCCTTGTTCATGTTCTTCTCCAGCATGAGGAATTTCTCCCTCCTCTTGTTCTTGTTCTCCTTCCTCGTCTTGATCAATCCCTTGGGTTGATTCTTGTTGCACGATCATGGATGAAGATTCCCCTTTGTTCGAACCTTTAAGTGTGAACTTGAACTTTGACGTCTTTCCTTTAGATTTTGCTGGTGAAGGTGCCTGAGTATCTTCCTTATTCTTAGTTCTCAATTCTGAAGTCTTTCCCATTAGACCATCATTATCCTCCTCACCTAAACTACAAGTAAGTTGTTTCATCTAGATTCCCTTCTTTAGTAGGCATTGGTTTTCATTTTCCATGATAGGTGCAAACCTCTTAGAGATTGACTTGCTCTCTTTCTTTGACCATTGGATTAAAGGCAAGGGAGTGTAAGCACTTTTCTTCTCAAAGTAAACAGGGTCCACTATATCATTTGTATCTCCCATGGAGTTTGGAATCTTTGCCAAATCCAAGCTCTATATTTTCTCCAATGTAAGACAACTATAATCCATCCTTGTTACATCTTCTTCACTTTTACAATTTACCCAAACATCCTGAAGCCTATGTACATGCACATAACTCTACTTGATTTTACTTCTCATATTGGAAAAATCAAAGTTTTCTCGGGCCTTAAGTCTTCTCATTGTGACCCATAATAGTTCATTCTCCATATTCTTAGCCTTGGGCATGGTGAGCATCGAATATCGGCCAATAGACATAGGCCATTTGAGACCTGCCTTATGAGCATAAACTTCCCTTGCATGCACATGCACCAATTGACAACAAAGTTCCATGAGGACAACCTTGTCTAAGAGATACTGAGGCAACATGAATGGCTCACCTGTGAAACACTCAATGCAGATATATGTAAATGTAGGAAATTGCAAGAAAACACAACCAAAGGAAGATACCAAGTAATATGCTGCTTCGGAAATTCTCTCCTTGTGCAGATTCTTTTTGAACAAACATCTCCATGGTGTGAAGAAAGCAGTATTGACTCTTCAAAAATGAGATCCTTGATTATTAATGGTTAACTGATCATAATAATCACAAACAGGTAACAACCTTCTATCTCCCTTTGTAGACAAACCTGGATATTGCCTCATTGAGGAGGCTGAATAAACAAGATATGAAGTCATATAGAATTTCAATGATGTCTTGACTTCCTTTAATTGAATACAGAGAGCATCACTAATTTTCTCCCCCCCATCAATCTTGGTTACTCTTTTCCTGATGATTTTCATGTAGTAGCATATCCACTTTTTGATGTAGTGGGAGTCTTTCAAACCTCTTACCCATGCAAGCATCATAACCATGTCATTATACTCTTCACTGAAATCAATTCTATGAAAGTGCTTGGGCCATCTGGTGATAGTTGAGTCACGTGGAGTGGATAAGAACACGGTGTTAATTGTCTTCTTGCACTTATCTATGTGCTTCTCATAGTATGCTTGTGCGCTCTCCACGGTTACATCAGCAAGCTTAACTTCCTTTAGACCTTTGAAAAGATTGTTGAAAAATATACTATCCAATGTTATTACCACATTATTATCAGTGCTCTTTACCTAATGAGTGTTTGGATCAAAGAGTTCTGCCACTGCCAATACAAATTTTGGATCATGAGCGGCAACAAGAAAAGATGCATATTTGTGTAATTCTGAACTCATCAAATTAGTGATACGAGATGAAGCCTTCTTGCATCTATCTTCAAACTCCTTCATGTACACATGCCCAATTTCAGTGTCCCTAATCTCAAAAACATTTGAATCTATAAAAATTTCCAGGAACATACTCAAGTACTTGCCGTACTTGTATTTCATCTTCTTGTACACAGGTTTGCCAGGTGATGGTTCTATGTGACTACGAGAGGCCTTGGACTTGCTTGTAGAGGGCTTGGACATTAGCAAAGATGTTTTAGAGAACATGTTTATTAAGCCCATGATTAATTTTCATCATCAGAAGAATAAATTGGTGATTTGAAATTGAATAGAATGAAAAACTTAGCTAAAACAGGCCCAGGAAAGAAAAAACACTTAAAACTGGTAGGCCGGGGTTTAAAACCTAACCTGCAAGTTGCCAAGGAGAAATATTGGCATGTTGGGTTTTAAACCTTGACATGCTAGTATAAAGAAAAAAATAGTTCACTAACAGGGCAGGGTTTAAAACCTAACATGTCAGTGAAACTGAGTGGTAGGTCGGGTTTTAAACCTCGACCTATCAGTTGGAAAAAAAAAGACTAGATAGGTCGGGTTTCAAACCCCAACCTTTCAGTCTTGAGTAGAGACTAAAAACCGCATGTCAAGGTTTGAAACCTGTCATGCAGCTTGAGGGAACTTCCTCACATGTTAGGTTTCAAACCCCGACATGTGAGCTTTAGCTTACTAGCCAACCCACATGTCGAGGTTTGAAACCTGACATGCAGCTTGAGGATTTTACCTCCTCACATGTCGGGTTTCAAACCCCGACATGTGAGATGAAATTTTCTCGCATATCTCGCCTACATGTCAGGGTTCAAAACATGATATATAGTAGGATTTTATTTTAATGGCAGGTTTTAAAGCCTGACATGAGGGTTGAGGAAAAAGCGGATAAAACAAACCCAAATTCAGGTTTTGAATCCTGATAAGAGAGATTTAAAGTAGGAAAAGGAAGGACAAACAAACTTCGAAGCAATAAAAGACAACTAAACAAACCCTATCCAAAAAACTGCATCAAAACAAACAAAAAGGAAGAAAACCCTACCTGACACATGAGAAAATAATGAAGAAATGAGTATATCTGAGTTGCAAATCACCAAGCGTGCGCAAGTAGGAGGGAAATGAGCTAGAACGCAAAGGCATGAGAAATCAACAACTAAAAATGCCAAAATAAATAATTAAAAAGGCATTTATAACTAAGAAAAACCTAAACTCGAGTTGCAATAAATGCAACTCGAACTAGCAGGTCGGAGTTTAAAGCCCGACCTGTCAACTCAAGACCCTGGCAGGTCAGGTTTTAAACCCTGACCTGTCAGTTCAACAAAAAAAATAGATTAGACTTTAAAGTCCAACTTGCCAGGAAAGCTCAATGACAGGTTGGTTTTTACAACCCCACCTATCAGGGAAACTAACAGGAACATCGAACTTTAAAGTCTATTGTGCTAACTCAAAAGACTGACATGTCAGGTTTTAAAACTCGACCTGTCAGTCAGACAAATAAATTTAAAAAACTCAAAAATGACCAAACGAAAAGACACAAAAAGAAAAGCGACTAATTGACAAGATCAATTAGTCTCTCTTGGAGCTCGTGAGGTACGAAACAGACAAATCTCGTAGGGTTGCCTCATGATTTAGACCTCACTAAAATCAAGGACAAGACTAAGGAAAAGAAATGAATGGATCTAGTCAACTAGGATAGGGTGTGTTGTCCTAAGAAATTTGGAGGATTGAGCTTAAGAAGAATTAACTTCCTTAACAACACCCTTTTATCCAAAATGAGATAGAATCTTTCTCTACATAAACACTAAATGGAGTAGTTTTATAAGTGCTAACTTCCTCAACTCTGGAAACGTTTATAGATATTTCTCCACCTTAGGACTCCCTAGTGGGTCTCAAATTTGGAATAATATCATCAAGAGTATAAGTATGATTCAATGGGTCTAAAGTCGAAAACAAGTGATGGGTGAACCATCTACTTCTAAGAGGACAAATGGTTAGGGGATATGCCCCCAATTACTCATCCCAATTTTAGGGACATAAAGAAAGGGGCTCAAGCCCTATTTGGATCCTAGGTTATAGATTACACACCACACAAAACATGGAGAGACATATCACAATGTTGTCAAAATCAACCACATTTACTTTAGCTATCTTCCTTGCTACACCAACTCTTGTAGAAAACTAGAATTACATGTTTCACAAGGGACAATAAGTTTGTCAGAAACAAAAAATCGAAAAAAGAAACTTCTCAATTAAATCAACTTACAATATGTTGATAAAGGAGGTTACCCATACGTGACTATGGAGGAAAGTTTGTAACTCTCAAATCCTCCCAAAAATCAACTTCTTTTGGTGGATGATGATGCATAATAAGATTCTCACTTAGGATAATCTCATTAAATCAGGATTTAAAGTCCCTAATAGATGTATCCTTTGCAAGCAAGAATCCATCCCCCATATCCTTTTACACTATCAAATTTCTCATGATCTGTGGGGCTAGTTTTTTCAAAAGATGGATGTGTGTTGGTCTATGAATATGGCCCCCCACCCTTTATTTAGTTTGGGTGAGCCCAACTTAGCATCCTCAGGTGGGGGAAATATGGAGACAAATCCTACCTATGCTAGAGTATTTGGAAGGAAAGGAATAATAGGATGTTTAGAGAGGAGGAAAGAACCATGGAAGAGGTGTATATCAACTTTACCAAACTCCTAAAAGATAACATATCTATCTATGGCTGGGCATGTGCCCCTCCTATGCCCCTCGCCTTTTGATGATAAAATAGCCAAGATTTGAAACTTTCCCAACTCTTATGCCATATTCAACAACTCAAAAAGGATAGAGAGGATGAATACACATTGGCACCCCCATCAGTCTAGGTGGAACAAGCTAAATTTTGATGGGGTGGATAGGAAAGGTTTGATTGCTACTAGAAGACCAATTTGATCCATCATGAGTTCCTTGGTGGCAACTTACACAAGTAACCTAGAGTAGGGTACTAGTAATCAAGCATAGGGTATATCTCTTCTCTAGGGATCAAAGATTACTCTCTCAATTAGCATCCAAGTTTTGGATATTGAGGACAATTCAAAGATCATTGTAGAATATATCAAAGGTGATAACATGGTAGGATGGACCATTGATGGGACTATTAGTGATATTCCCAAAATACTCCTAGGGCTCAATAATTTTGAAGTAAGACACACATTTAGGGAAGGAAATAGAGTTGTGGATGCCATGGCTACTTTGGGCCTAGGAAGTGGTAATCTTAGATTCTTGAGATTAAGAGAGTGCCTACCCACCAATGTTCAAATACTCCTTATACACGAGAGTCAATTCGATCAACATGTAAAATGATTAAAAAAATGGGAGGTTTGGCTTCTACGATCCATTCTCTACTTGATCTTTCTAGAATAGAGGATTGAAAGTAATGATAGAAAATTCAAATTATTCAAGCGAAAGGTGGATTTTAATTGATTGATGACTAGATGTGATATTAAGGCTTCTAATAGAGTTGTCAGATAGGTGAGGTATGTGGATTTGAGGTGGATGAATAACCTGGGGTACAATAGGTCCAAGTGGAAGAAAGAGTGGGGCCCTCTTGGTAGCAGGAAAGATGGCAGGGGGTGGTGGCTAAAGGGATGATATTGATGCCCTACTTATGATCCAAATGAAATAATAGGTGGCACCCCGAGTACAAGAAGATAACTATCAAGGGAGTAATGACTACTAATTTGATGCAAAAGCCCATCCCAAGGCATTGCAAGCCAAGTAGGATGAAAGGTTTTCCCAAAAGTCCTCCAATCTAGGATTGTTGTGATGATGAGGTGCTCGGTCTATGCATGAGTTTCTCACATGAACACCCCTATGGGCCACTTAATGAAACCAAGAAGTTATCATATTTCATGCAGTTGGGCAATTAAAATGACTATTACGAGCAAAAATAGCATTTTTTTAATGATTATCTTAAGTGTTTCTATTTTCCATTCTAGGAAATCCCAATGTAATCTGTCACTTGGTCCTAAGAAAAAGGGTTGGAATGTTTGGAATTTATTGGGAACATTACCAATTATTGCATTACCATTGTTAGGAATTTAACCAAGGAAATTAATTCATGGATCAAAAGCTTGTGTTATTGACTAATTTTAGACTATTGGAAAAAGAAAAGGGTTGTCTTTGGTTTGGGTTCTCTATGTTGTTGTCATGACTTTCACTATGGGTGGGGACATGGTAAGAATTGATCTCAAGATCCTTGCTAAGTTAAAAGGGAACCCCATAGTATGGCATATCTATACAGAGTGGGGGGGTGGCCCAATTTATTGAATGCATAATGGTTATGATGAAAACCTTTATGTCCAGTTTGCCAAGTATTGGGTTGATATGAGGGTTACTGTGGGAGGTATATCAGTTGAGATTGGTGAGGAAGTAATTGGGAAAGGGATGGGCCTCTCCATTAAATGGAGACAATGGAAGAATATATATAAATTTATGGATATTGAAATCTTAGTCCAATTCTTCAGGATTGAGAAGGAACCAATTAGGCTACATGGAGTCTTTCCTCATCCCAAATTGTTGGACCCATGGAGTGAGGTTTGTCTAATGTTAATTGTGTGTTACTTTAGAAGGGAGATTCAAAGTATATTACCATTACCATATTCCTCTGCTTAATCATTCTCATAACCATAATCTTCTCTCTCTTCCATTTTGCCTACTAATGTCTCTAAGAAGTTTGGTTCACAAAGCTCTAGACTTGGCCAAAAATCAAGGCTAGAAACCTATACCACTCCACCAAGGCCTTGTTTTCATCTTTACCATTTCCACTTGGCCCTTTTCTCACCTAGACAACTAATGGTTATAGAAGAACCTAAAGCCCCCAAAGATCCATGCTCTGACTTGCTCCCTTTGGCTACCATACTTGATTCCTAGAGGACTAGAAAAAATAAATGCCTACAAATCCTTGCTACAACTAAATCCCTATCTCTCCTTGGCTCCCTTGCTATCCTTAACCTTGGTGTGGTGGCTAAAGGTAAATTCTTGGCCGCTACCTTAGATGTGGATAAGAACAGGAAATCCAGGAGAGCCTCCCCAATAGCCAAAAATCACAAGATTACCATTCAGGAGGTGGTTATTGATGAGGAGGGGGAGGGTGATAAAGATGATAGTAAGAGCGGAAGCACTAATCACAAACACTCGAATAGGTTGACTATTTGTATGGTGAAAAAAATTGATGGCAAATAATTGGTTGATTATGAGGAGGAATCAAAGGAGCATGTAGCTAATAATGAGGATGTTCTTGAGGATGAAGATGAAGCAAAGGATGGTACATGGAAGGTAGTGAGTTTGAACAAACCTACCAGTGACAACTCTAAGCACAGTAGTAAAAGTAAATCCTTAAACATGACTCAAGAGGCCATGTCAGATGAGGTGGATAATCACCAAGGGTAGAGCATGTACAATTTTTCTAATTATAGGACCACAATGGGGGAATTAGAGGCACTGAAGAAAAAGGTGACGGAGATAGTATTAGACAACTCAAATGACCAGAGGACAACCGAGAGGGGGGTGAATCAGTTGTCAACAGATTATAGAACTTTAAGCATTAAAACCTTATTACTGGAATACATAAACCAAATACCGGAATAGCAGATATAACAGTTAAGCACAAATATAAACCACAGAACCTTTACCAACCATCCACAAAAGATAACACCAATATTTGTACGTGGAAAACTTAGTAAAGGGAAAAACCATGGTGGAAAGCCTACCCACAGTCAAATAATAATTTTGTAGTAAGTATGTGAGGAGCCTGCACATGCATGAAGGCCAACAACCTAGAGTGCACTACTTATCACAAAAGGAGCCTCACTGACTACAAAATAAATCTAGGCTACAATCTGGAAGAAGAATGAACTGCAAGAATAGTATCTCATGCGCTTGAGTACAGTTCTAGTTAAGCTTGGTACTAGAGGTCTTAAAACTCTTTCACCAACCCAATTCGATCACCTATGATTGACCAAAAACATCCGCATATGATTACAACTTTATTCGCACATAGATAATCCCATAACCTATGACCATGATCTACAAAGAGATCTTACATCATATTTATACCAACCCAGGACCTAAACAATAAGGTCGGCCACCTATAAGATAATACAATAATATAATAACTTAAACCTACAATCTAATGATCAACCAAATCGTCCTAAGACCGAAACAACACAATTCAATAAATAAAACCAACTGGTAACACATCAGGATCATCCACCAACATGTTACATAAACTGGTCCATAACCTAGTCAAATAAGATAGCATTAGGTCCGGACCCAAATCCAACACCACCGATCAACAAGAACACAAATACTATAACCAACAACATCTCTAAAGCCATCTAGAAGTCATGCCAACACCACTTATCACGTGCAACAAAAGGTCTTCAACAAAGCTCTGTCGACATAACACTTATCGGTGACCAAAAGGCTTACTAGAACAAATGATAGCTCTTGAGTCATCAAATCCTAAACCAACTGATCATGATACCCATATGAATAGCATGAATGAAATATCTAAACCAAATCCACAAGCCAAAGTATACCAGAGCATACTGGATCAATATTATTAACCAACCACTCTACCGAAACCTACCGGAAGCCGGTAAACAACCAAAGCAGTTGATGTTGCCATCAATGACAAAAAATCAATGCAACACAAAATCAATTCCTCCAATTTCCAACAATCTCCCTCTTTGGAATTGATGGCAACACTAGATGTGAAAAACATCCAAGTGCCAAGAAATGCCAAACAAGTCTCCCCCGAAGGAAGACAGTCAACAATCTCCCAAAAGATGATATAACAATGAAGTAATAAACTCCCCTTGTGAATAATATCGAAACCCCCAATCTATCTCTGAAGTACTCAAATGATTCCTTAGGAAAAGGTTTAGTGAAGATATCTCCAATCTACTCTTTAGTGTTCACATAAACCAGTCTGACTTTATTTGCTTCCACCTTCTCCTTCAAAAATTTATACATGATAGATATGTGCTTTATCTTAGAATGAAATACCGAATTCTCTTATACAATCCACCCTTATATCCTTCAAAATTTTCTTCATCCATAGAACTTTTGTATAGTTAGTAGTAGCAACAACATACTCATCTTCAACAGTAGATAAAGATGTACATGACTGCTTCTTGTTGATCCATGAAACAAGTTGCTTTCCAAGAAAGAAAGCTCCACCAGATGTGCTCTTTCGGTCATCAACATCTCCAGCCCAATCAACATATATATATGCACATAGTATAAAGTCATCATTTTTAGGATACCACAAACCGAATTCAGTTGTTCCCTGCAAATACCTGAAAATTCTTTTCACTGCACTCTCATGATTCTCTCTAGGATCACTCTGATATCTTGATACAATACAAACTGCATTCATTATATCTGGTCTAGTCTGAGTTAGATATAATAGACCTCCAATCATAGAGTTGTACCTTGTAGGATTTACCTATGCTGATGCACATTTCTTAGTCAACTTCTCACTTGTAACCATAGGTGTACCAATCGGTTTAGAATCTTCCATACCAAATTCTCTTCAACAACTCTCTAGCATACTTAGTTTGACAAATGAAAATACCTTTATTAGTTTGAGTAATCTGCAAACCTAAGAAAAAATTAATTTCCCCAATCATAGACATCTCAAATTCATTCTTCATATTTTTAGAGAATTGCATACATATCTTATCCTCACCTCCAAAAATGATATCATCAACAAAGACTTCAACAATCAACATGTCATCATCACTGATCTTATAGTATAAATTACTGTCAATATTACCTTTAGTGAAACCAAGCTTCAAAAGATATTTATCCAATCTTGTATTCCAAGCTCTGGGGGCTTGATTTAATCCCTATAAAACTTTCCTTAACCTGCAAACCATGTTTTTATCATCTAAAAGTGAAAATCCATCAGGTTGCTTAGTGTAAACTTCCTCTTCAAGATCTCCTTTCAGAAATGCACACTTAACATCCATCTGATAAACCTTGTAATTCTTATGGGCAGCATAACCAAGAAATAATCTCACAACTTCAATCCTAGCTACCAGAGCAAAATTTTCATCATAATCAATTCCTTCCTTCTGAGAATATCCTTTACAAACCAATCTAGCTTTATTCCTCACAACTTGTCCATCTTCATTCAATTTATTCCTAAAAACCCATTTATTTCCAATAAAATTCTTATTTTTAGGCCGAGGAACTAAAGTCCGTGTGTTATTCTTTTCTATCTCATCTAATTCATCTTCCATAGATTTCATCCAACTTTCATCTTTACATGCTTCAATTACTGATGCCGGTTCAATTTGAGAAATTAAACATACCTCATTAGCTGCCAACCTTCTTCTTGTCATCACTCCTTTGTTCTTGTCTCCAATGATCTGATCTTCTGAATGATTTAACCTTACATACCAAGGTATCTTCTGACTTTCACTTCCTCTACTCTGATCTTTAGTTACTATTGAATTTTCTAATACAATTGTAGTAATTGGTTCAACATTTTGTTCCAGTGCAGGTGCGACCGATTCAGTTATGATCATCTCCACTACCGGTTCTCTCTCATAAGTTCTAATTTGATTTTTGTTTCTCTCATCCACCTTGACATTAGTACTCTCCACAATTCTCTACAATATTTTATTATAACATCTATATGTTTTTCTTTCATTAGAGTAACTAAGAAATACAGAGCATGGAACATCAACTTATGTACAGAATATTGATAAGGGGAGTATGTATTTGAGTATGTATTTGAACATTGTATATACTGACATTTCAGTTTATTTTGCAAGTATTTAAATTTTGTATTATGACTTTGAAAGGAGTTTTGTCAAACATACCAAACTAATGTCAAAAAGGGAGATTGTTGCTATTTACTAAGTTGTCATTAGTTTTATGCCCAAAGTCATTCTGTATACTCTAGTCAGTTAATACTACTAAAAAGTCCAATTGATAAACACCAAGGTCACCTGTGTCAGTTACAGAAGAAAGAAAAGTCACCAAGATGATACACATCAAGCTGTGAACCAAGACATGTGTAGAATGTCTACCGAGTAAGGTTTATATGTTTACCAAGCAGCAAAGAAGGAATACCAAGTTAATCTGAACCGAGTGAAAACGTGTTACCAGATTCAATGAACCTGGAGACACATGTGAAACGTGTTACATAATTTGAGAAGATGAAACCGTTACTACATAGGAAATTGCATTTAAAGATT
Source organism: Cryptomeria japonica (assembly GCF_030272615.1). Lineage (NCBI taxonomy): Eukaryota > Viridiplantae > Streptophyta > Pinopsida > Cupressales > Cupressaceae > Cryptomeria > Cryptomeria japonica. The sequence goes on along the minus strand of NC_081405.1, from coordinate 40,254,733 downwards.
TTGTATGATTTTGAGGAAGAATATCCAATGAAATAATTTTTACATTTATTCATTCAATAAAACATGTTTGTATGATCGAAGCATGAACATATCATCATCTCAGAGATCTATATAAACAAAATGATTTTAGTATATGAGATGATATGATATGTAAAGTCAATCAAGAAAAGAGACAAAAAGGAATGACATAGTTCAGTATGAAGAAAGAAGATTGACAGAGATAATCACAGGTTACCGAGAAGGTTTCAGAAAATAGTTTAAGAGGACAGAGTATACAAAAATGGTTACCGAGTTGATTTATCAATTACCGAGGAATTCTATGAGCAAGGTAATTTTATATTGAGCACATAGAGTCTGCTATAACATTTCAGATGTGAAGTTGCAGATATTTTGTAAAGATTTTTGACTGAAATTTTAAGTTGTAATAGAAACCTTTAACAGGGTAAAAGACTCTAATAAAGTCTATAAATTGTAAAGCCTTTAACCAGGTACAAAATTTTGTAGAAGTGTTTGTAAAATCCTTTAGCAAGGTAGATCTAAAGATCTTTATACTCCTAATAGGGTAAGCTATCAGAAATGGCTAAACATGTAGCTCTAACTGAGCAATCTTGATTACTGCAGTAGTGAAGTTGAGGGTGCCGTCCCCACCACAATTTTTCTCTCTAACCAAAAGTTTCCGCGTGACCAAAAATCTTTGTGTTATGGAGTGATATTTTGATGTACATTATTTCTATGATTATGTTTTAGTATTACATATCTTTGAGATCAACAATACATAGTTTGTGTTTCTCAGTAAAATTGTTTTTCAAGAAAAGTTTTGAAGTACTGATTCACCCCTCGCCTCTCAATACATTAGCCTTCCAAGTAAGACTTAACAATTGGTATCAGAGCCATATTCTTGGTAAAGGGTCTAACAGCCTAAAGAGAAAGATCCTATCAATGGAAGGCTATAAACAATCTCGTAGGATTGTGAATCTTCAAGAAGAATTGGATCATGCTAATCAAATGATTGCAGATATGCAGAGGCAAATGTAGAGATCACTGAAAGTCAGAAGAAGGTTGTCTGATGATTTACAGGACTCACAAGAGTTGATGGAACAAATTGAGATATCATCTGAGAATAGCATATCAGAAGAATCTAAAGAAATGATTGCAGAACTGAAAGAAAAGAACAAAGCACTTAATGAACAACTAAAAGCAATGAGAAGGGAACGTGAGTATTTTAGCACACAGATGACTGAAAATCTTGATGCTTTGAGAACAACTAAAGATAATAAGAGAATTATAGAAGGAGAAAAACAATAGCTAGAAGCAATGGTGTCTGCAAAGAATAAGGAAATATCAAGGATGACTGTAGTTCAACATAATATGTCTGATCAATTGGACTATGCATATCATGAAGCTACACTAAAAGAAAATGAGAACCAAGCATTGAAACTTTAAATATCAAGATTGACCGATGAACTAGAAGTAGAAAAGAAGTCAAAAGAAACATTGAGGAAAAGCCATGAAGCATCAAGAATGTTGAATGGGCAACTAAATAGGAGAAAACCCAACAAAAATACTGGACTCGATTACAAAGGAAACTACTCTACCAAGAAAGGGATCAACACTACCGAGAAAGGAGAATCATCAAAGCAAGCTAGAAACAAAGAGAACATCAAGGAAAAGAAGCCTATTTCCAACTATTGTGAAAAACAAGGACATACTGCCAATGTTTGCCGGATCAGAAAAGGTAAGCAACCAGATGTTACTAGGTTTTATGGTTATTGTTACAATTGCAATAAGTATGGTCACACATCTAAGCAATGTAGAACAAAGTTTGTCAACAATTATTAGAATGCAGAATACAAAGGGTTTTACAAAAATTGTAATAGATATGGACACAATACCGAGAAATGTTGGTTTAAGCAAAAAAACTATATGTGGACTCCACACCAAGAAAACACTAGAAGCTACTGAACTCACACAAATCTCAATCAACAATATACTTCAATACCATGGGATTACAATACAAGAATTTGGTGTGAATGATGTGGAAGATATGGACATATAAGTGCAAACTGTATAATAAGGTTTGGAATGAACAACCGAAGATCATGGAGAAATCCAGGAATGGCATGTTTTCATTGTCACAAAGTTGGACACATAGCTAAAGACTGCAAAGACCAACCGAGAGGAGACACTAAGGAGATAAGAAGCAAATTGCAGAAATTTTGGAAAAAGAAGGAAAATGTGTCAACTAATGAACGAAGCACCTTACCTACCAAGTTAGGTGCATCTACTTTGAATTAGTCAATAAAGGTATGGAGGGACTACATTCTCAAAGGTTAGATCTTAACAGTTCCTATATATTTATGCACTTAATTCCAAAATCTACATAGCTAAGATGCAATAGAAAGTTCAAAAAAAAATTATCTAGTCTTTCAATTTACCAGAGAAGTCGGTAAAAGCTTATAAGAGAGTTAGTTGGTAAAGTAAAACCAAGTGCATTTAATGCTTATTTAACCTAACCACACGAATCCTGATAAGGTCAAAAGGAGATATTCAAAGTATTGAGCGCGAACATTTTTTTTACTTACTAGTTTTCAAAGTGCAGAGCAGAGCGAATCAAAAGGCGATCAAATATTTCCAAGAGCAAATCTAAAGTCGCATTTTTAGCAGTTAATCGATCAAATCAAGTTGTGAATATTTGTGAAGTATTTACTAAGTTGGAAGCATTTTCTGGTTATTTGAAACCCTAAGCTACTTCGTAAGTAGAATTTCAGTTTGAAATGGCCCCCAAAGTTTAGAAACCCATTGTAGTACAAACCATTGAGAAGCCTACACTAAAATACACCTTACCTCCCAAAGTGGCTTCCGAACCCGATGAGAAAACTGCATTTTCTCATATTCCAGATAGGGTTATGTTGATCGAAGATGTTAGATTTTATACCAAGTGCAGAGTTGATGAGCTAGGTCATAATGAGATTAAGAATATGTATGATAAATTGTGCACTGATGGAAATCTGTATAGCAAGTTTGAGCATATCAAAGTCAAGGGATTAACCAAAGCCCTAACCTATCCTCGAGTCTTCAAACCCCAATGGGTCAAATTTGTCTTGAGCCAAGTACATGATGATTTTATGTGGCTAGAGGATCAACCTTTCAAGATCACCAAGGAGATTATTCACATGATAACTGGATACCCTATATTTGACCATGCCCAAGCACAAAAGATGATTTCACAGAAGGAATTGATAACATTAACATGTGTTGAGTCTGATAGCAGAGGTCTTCAATTGAACAATGTGACAGATGCAGAACTTAATTTTGCTATTAGAGTTATTGGTTATTGTTTCTTCCAGTTGGCAAGAGAAAACAGTGTGCCGTGTGCAGCTGTAGATTTGGCCTATAAAATTGTTAAAAAGGGTATGCAAATTGACTTATGTGAAGTGTTGTTGAAGGATATTTTTGAAAATCTAAATACAATAAGGAAACTGAAGAAGAATAATACTGCTAACACACTAAAGTTTGGGTCACTCTTAGTATGTATGTTCTTCTATTTTTAGAAATTCTTTCCATCAGTCGGTAACATTGTTTGGGAATCACACCGACCTATCACCATCAAATAAATGATTTCCAATCAGCTAGGTGATAATTTCAATATGATAATGGATGACTACTTCAACAAATTCCAGGAAAAGATGCATAGCAAGTACAGGATTCCACCTCATCTAGTGGAAAAATACAAGGATACTATATGTTTTGAATTGGATACAGACTAATGTTATGTCAATACAGTAGAACCCGGGACTCAATCATTACCGCCTATGGGTTATGAGATAGATTTTGACATTTCTCAATAGCAGATAGATGCCTTTTTAGCACTTCCAAGGCATGCTGCCGAGAAAAGATATGGCACCTATGAAAAGGTGAAAGAGAAAGTAAAAATGAGCATTGTTGTTCCAAGGCTGCCAGAAAAGCCACCAGAATGATCAAGGATTTAACTGAAAAGTTTGGAGAAGGTTCTACCTCCACTCCTACTAAGAGTGATCAACTTTCAATCGAGGAAGAATCTGAAGCTCAAGAAGCAGCAATTACACTAAGCACTGAGTTGCCAAAGGGAAAATTTTTGAAAAGAAAGAAACAAGATGCAACTAAGGTATCACTGACCCCACTAGTGAAGCGACCGAACACTAGATCATTTGTTGTGTCACCCGGTAAGAAGCAAAAGAATGTAGAAATGCCTAAGGTTACAAAAATTTATAGAAAGAAGAATAGAAGACTCATTTTGGATAAAGAGGAAAGTGACACAGAGTCAGAAGATGTAAATTAAACTTCAGATTGTAAAAAGCACAAAGGAAGATGTACATAGTGTCGACAATTTTTGTGCAAAATTGAAGGAATATGGTGGATTTGGGTCATTTAGATATGTAAAATATGATACTAGAACAGATGAAGAGAAGAGGCAAATAGAAGAGACTATAATTAGTACACTTCTCAAGTTCCGAGTAGTTCCATTGGAAGTGACTGGTTTTCTTCCAAAAGCATTATACTCACATATTGATAATAGATGGAAATATGCTATGGACTCGGAGAAGCAAATAAGAGAAAGAGTTTTGGTATATCTCTTTCCAAATATGTCGGTAGATGAAATAAGTGATCACTTGAAAAACTACCAGACAAATTTTCAAGTAAAACAAAGGGCCTTAAAAATTATGAATGGACTATATCTTGAAGTTGAAAATGAAACCAAAGAGAAATGGAAGAAGATATTCAGGATTCAGACTAAAGAGCCAAAAGGTGAAGAAGAAATAGTTGACATCACCGAGCAAGATCCTGCTCCCACTATTCAGATAGATGAGGATGTCATAGACACTGAAGCACACAAAGGAGAGATGATAGAAGGAAGCACCTATGCCAAACTGGTGTCCAATGAATCAGTTGTGGAACAGGTTAAGCCTTATCCTCTAATCACCCAACAAGTCTCAGCCAAGAAACCTCAGGACACAAATGAAGGCACAGAGGCTCCAAAGGATAAACAAGATGAACCTACCTCTCAGGCCACCGGCGAGAAAACTTCACAATTTCCTTCAAGCACCGAGACAATTACCATTGAAATTCCAAGCAAGGAAACACCGAAGGATACAACAGAGGCTATAGGAACTGACAAAAGTGTTGCCTCGACTGAGCAACATATTGAGGAAGGACAAGTCTCCAAAGCCATTGTACCCATTCAATCGGCAAAGGCATCATCATCAAAGGAGAAAAAAGCAAAACAACACAGTTTTAAGGTAGATCTATCAAAGCCTATTGCACTACTGAATGTTGACCTAACAAAATTGAAGGGGCAAGCACTGATAGAATTCAGTGAGCTTTGTAAAGCCAAAGCAGAGCAGGAAAGACATATAGCTATTCAACAGAAGAACCGAGTACTTCAGAAGGTCAAAACATTATTGACAGAAATGATACCTGAAGCTACCATCAATAAAGATGCTATCATCCATGTGCAACTGGATGAACTACTCACTCAATTGGAGGAATCTAGAGTAGAAGCATTAGAATACCTTAGCAAATTGAAGGAAAAAGAGCTAACTGCCAAGATGATTGAAGAAGTGCAGAAAGCAATTGTTATAGGTAAAATAAAGCTTATTGAATTCGTTGCTGAGTTGTCCCCTCAACTCAAGCATATTTTTTATTTATTCTAGAAGTTATGTATATTTTCATTCTTCATCAAAGATATCAAGAATAAGACTGAAGTCATTGGAAAGGAGATCACCGATCTCTCAAATAAATTGACTACCGAGCCAAATTCTCTTCAGAATTTTTATTCAAGGCTACAAACACTTATGGCTCAATAGTTAGAACTTTAGAATGAAGAGCATAAAATAAGGATGGATATCATCACTCTTCAAACATTATTTATTCCCTATTTTTCATCAGTTCAAGAGCAGATCAACCGAGCTACCTAATTGTCAACTCAAGTCGAGGGAAGCACTTTAGATGGTTTGATCACACTGTCAGCTGATATTACAGCTCAGATTACAATACTGGAAAGTGTCAAGGATGCACTTATGAACACTCTTACAGAAGCTCGTACAAAGTATAAATCTATTTTTTATCAATTGGCCCTGCCAAATGGTAACTAGTTTTGATGTTTGTCAAAAAGGGGGAGTGTACCAAACACATGACCAAGCATGAATATCTGAGTATACAGAGTATCCAAGTGTACAATTGAAATTGTCAGGGGGAGCATGGAACATTAGGAGCATGTAACATCAAGAGCATGGAAATACAGAGCATGGAACATCAAGTTATGTACAGAATATTGATAAGGGGAGTATGTATTTGAGTATGTATTTGAACATTGTATATACTGACATTTCAGTTTATTTTGCAAGTATATAAATTTTGTATTGTGACTTTGAAAGGAGTTTTGTCAAACATACCAAACTAATGTCAAAAGGGGATATTGTTGCTATTTACTAAGTTGTCATTAGTTTTATGCCCAAAGTCATTCTATATACTCTAGTTGGTTAATACTACTGAAAAGTCCAGTCGGTAAACACCAAGGTCACCGGTGTCGGTTACAGAAGAAAGACAAGTCACTGAGATGATACACACCAAGTTGTGAATCGAGACATATGCAGAATGTCTACCGAGTAAGGTTTATATGTTTACCGAGCAACAAAGAAGGAATATTGAGTTAATCTGAATCGAGTGAAAATGTGTTACCAAATTCAATGAACCTGGACACACATGTGAAACGTGTTACATAATTTGAGAAGATGAAACCGTTACTACATAGGAAATTGCATTTAAATATTTTGTATGATTTTGAGGAAGAATATCCAATGAAATCATTTTTACATTTATTCATTCAATAAAACATGTTTGTATGGTCGAAGCATGAACAGATCATCATCTCAAAGATCTATATAAACATAATGATTTGAGTATATGAGATGATATGATATGTAAAGTCAATCAAGAAAAGAGACAAAAAGGAATGACATAGTTCAGTATGAAGAAAGAAGATTGACGGAGATAACCACAGGTTACCGAGAAGGTTTCAGAGAACAGTTTAAGAGGATAGAGTATACAGAAGTGGTTACCGAGTTGATTTATCAATTATCGAGGAATGCTATGAGTAAGGTAATTTTATATTGAGCATATAGATTCTGCTATAACATTTCAAATGTGAAATTGTAGATATTTTGTAAAGATTTTTGACTGAAATTTTAAGTTGTAATAGAAACCTTTAACAGGGTAAAAGACTCTAATAAAGTCTATAAATTGTAAAGCCTTTAACCAGGTACAACATTTTGTAGAAGTGTTTCTAAAATCCTTTAGCAAGGCAGATCTAAAGATCTTTATACTCCTAACAGGGTAAGCTATCATAAATGGCTAAACATGTTGCTCTAACCAAGCAATCTTGATTACTACAATAGTGAAGTTGTGGGTGCCATCCCCACCGCAGTTTTTCTCTCTAACCAAGAGTTTCTGCGTGACCAAAAATATTTGTGTTATGGAGTGATATTTTGATGTATGTTATTTCTATGATTATGTTTTAGTATTACATATCTTTGAGATCAACAATACATAGTTTGTGTTTATCAGTAAAATTATTTTTCAAGAAAAGTTTTGAAGTACTGATTCACCCCTCCCCTCTCAATACATTAGCCTTCCAAGTAAGACCTAACACAGATAACTATATCTCTATCCCATTCTTTTCACAATAACTATTAAATTCACCGAATGTGAATTCTCCACCCTGGTTTGATCTTAAGCATTTAATTTTCAATCATGTCTCTATCTCAACTTTAGCTTTAAAGATCTTAAAATTTTCAAATGCTTCAGATTTCTCCCTTTAAAAAGTAATCCACATCATTCTATAATAGTCATCAATCATTAGCATAAAATACCTATCACCTTGAAAACTCTTTATTGTAGCAGGACCACACAAAACAGTATGAATAAGATCAAGAACATCATTAGATTTGTCTTGTATACTCTTAAAAGAAGTTCTGATTTGCTTTCCCATTTGACATTCCTTACATATCGGATTATAGGGCTTCACAATCTTAGGTATATCTCTAACTTCCTTAGTAGAACTGATCTTTACAATACAATCAAAATCAACATGACACAACCTCTTATGCCATAACCAACTCTCATCAATTTGTGCAATCAAACATGTCTTCTCACCGGAGTTCAAATGAAAGATGTTACCTTTAGGCTGAGTACTGGTTGCAATATCCAATCTAGATCTTTTGATAATCTTGCATTTTTCATCATTGAATTGTAACTGAAAAACCCTTATCCACCAACTGTCCTACACTCAAAATATTATGCCTTAAACCTTCATCATAATAAACATTATTAGTATCATGCTTACCATCCAGTGATATAGTTCATCTTCCCTTGATCATGCATGCTTTGTCATCTCCAAATCTAACCAGACCACCATCAAATTCTTGCAAAGATTGAAACTTCCTTTTATCTCCAATCATATGATGTGAATATCCATTGTCAATCACCAATTCATCCTTGTCTTCAATTTTAGCAGCAAGGGCCTTTTCTTCAGGTATCGGATCATCTTCCTTGATAGCCAAAAATACCCATTCCTTTCCATTGTTGGATCAACTAGCTGAATCTTGTGTCAATTCATCATCAAAATTAGTCACACCTTCCTCATCAGCATAGTAGCATGACTTGTCTTTGTTTCTTCTGTACTTATGCTTGTTCTAATAATCATGGTTAGGTCTAAAAGATCTTTTAACTCTTTCCTCAAATCTTGAATTTCTTTCTGGACATCTAGATGCAAAATGACCTATCTTATTACATGCAAAACATTTAAAAGGTGATTTTCCTTCATACTTACTTCCTGCAGGACCTTTAGGTACTTTTCTAGGAAATAGGACTTCAAGTTGCTCAAACTCTTCATCTTCTTTCTTCATTTCCTCCAATTCCTTACCATATAATGCTTTCCAATCACTCTTTCTAGTAGATGATGTAGATGCATGAAAAACAAGTTTAGATTTTTCAACTCTAGAAGGGCCGAATTCCTCAAGCTCAAAAGCAGATAACTTCCCAACCAAGGTATCCCTATTAACATAGGTTTTTGCCATAGTTCTCAACTCATTAATTGCAGTAGCCTTCATCTTATAAGCCCATGGAAAATCTCTTAATACTTTAGAAACCATTTCATCTTCGCTCAGAGATCCACCACAACACTGAATTCACATGACAATCTCATTATCTCTCTCCATAAAAGCTATAATGATTTAATCTTCTTCCATCTTTAAGTTCTCATATCTCATCTAGTAACCATAAAGTTTAGTAATTTAACAGTAGGGTCACCTTCATTTAGAGTCTCCAATTTATTCCATATAGCCTTCATAGTTGATTTGTTAGATACTCCCATAATTTGTTGATCAGAAAGTGCACACAAAAGGGCTTCTCTAGCTCTATAATCATTTTCAATGTCCTTATCCAAGCCTATTAGAGGAGGATTTCCAGATGCTAGATTATGAGGTGTATATCCATTCTCGATGATCTCCCAAATCTCCTTACCAAGACATCTCAGATGAGTCTCCATCTAAACCTTCCATACTCTGTAATTTGATCCATCAAGCCTAGGAATTTCTCTTTGGAAAATAGCAACAGATGAACTTGCACTATTAGATGCCATAGGATCTTCCTCAAGTGGTTAAGCTTTTGCAGAGATCACCAGGCTCTGATACCAATTGTTAGATAGCTCAGATAACTGGACAACTAAGAGGGGGGGGTGCATCAGTTGTCAACATATTATATAACTTTAAGCATTAAAACCTTATTACCATAATACATAAACCAAATACTAGAATAGAAGATATAACAGTTAAGCACAAATATAAAACATAGAATATTTACCAACCATCCACAAAAGATAACACCAATATTTGTACATGGAAAACCCAGTAAAGGGAAAAACCACGGTGGGAAGCCCACCCATAGTCTGATAATACTTCTACAGTAAGTATGTGATTACATTAAGAGGGGCCTAAACATGGAGGAAGGCCAACAACCTAGAGTGCACTGCTCATCACAAAAGGAGCCTCACTGACTACAAAATAAATCCAGACTACAATGTGGAAGAAGAATGAACTACAAGAATAATATCTCCTATGCCTAAGTACAGTTTTGGTTAAGCTCAGTATCGGAGGTCTTAAACCTCTTTCACCAACCCAATTCAATCACCTATGATTGACCAAAAACATCTTCATTTACAAATTTATTCGCACATAGATAATCCCATAACCTATTACCATGATCTACAAAGAGATCTTACATCATATTTATACCAACCGGGACCCTAAAAAATTAGGTTGGCCACCTAAAAGATAATACAATAAATTCGTAACTTAAACCTACAATCTAATGATCAATCAAGTTATCATGAGATCGAAACAACATAATCCAATCACTAAACCCAATTGGTAAGGCATTGGGATCATCCACCAACACATTACATAAACTGGTCCATAACCTAGCCAAATAAGATAGCATTAGGTCCATACCCAAATCGAACACCACCAATCAACAGGAACACGAACAAAATAACCAACTGTATCCTGAAATCCATCTAGAAGATGTGCCAACACCACTTATCACGTGCATCAAAACGTCTTCAACAAAGCTCTGCTGGCAGAACCCTTACTGGTGACCAAAAGGCTTACTAGAACAAATGATAGCTCCTAAGTCATCTAATCCTGAACCTACTTATCCTGATACCCATCTAAATAACATGAATGACAGATCTAAACCAAATCCATAAGCCAAAGCATACTGGAGCATACCGGACCAATATCATAAACCAACCACTCTATCGGAACCTACCAGAAGCTGATAAACAACCAAAGCAGTCAGTGTTGCCATCAATGACAAACATCAATGCAACACATAATCAATTCCTCCAATTGCCAATAGATAGAGCATAAGATGATCAACATCTCCAAGTTCAGTTTGAGGGTGATTGGATTTAGGGTCCTAGGTAAAGATGTTGAAAATGAAGGGAACTACAAGGAAATATTCAAGTTCCTTACTGATGATTGTAGCCATGTGCTCAAATAGCCATTGGCTGGTTGGATTTAACTTGTTAGGCCTTTTGGTTTATGTTTCTAAGACTTTATATATCATTTTTACTATTTTGTTAAGATGATATGCTATTTTCTATATGTTGTATGTTGTAAGTTGTTAATGTTCCCTATGAGATGTTAGTGTAAAGGGTCAACACCCTTGTTTTGTTTCTTTTAATATCGGAAAAAATCCTTTAAATCTATCAAAAGGACCAGATAAGGAAGAACATAATTGCATATACAGTACTAATATTTTTACAAATTGTAGTTTAGGTTTTTACATAAATTTATAGAAGTTGATGATACAACCACAGGAACCAAGAATCACCTACAAGAAAAACACTTGTCACACAAAAGAGATCAAGAAAAGATAATGTGCCTTGTAACAACCTAAGAATTCTATATCATTTCACAAAAGAATATTGGAGATACAATTACAATGAATTAATAAATCCTTATAAAATGATGAATGAAACCCTAGATGTAAAACCCTAATGCTAGATTAAATTAGCTAGCATTAAGTGTCACAATAATAATGAATGAGACAAATTACGCTATTATTAGCTTAATGTAATAAAAGGAAAAAGATCCTAAGTTTAGCTTAAGTGAAAAAGTAAGTAAACAACCTAATTAATAGATAATTAGCTAAAGCATCCTAATTACTTCTACACCCCCCTTAAGATTAATTTAGGGAGTAGCTAAAAAGATAAAGATGAATGCATGCACGAATGACTCCTGACAACAAAGGCTTGATCAGATACTCGTGTACAAAACAAATGCAAATAAATGCAACTCTCACAAATAAAGAAAAGGAGAAAAACCTATTGAGAGAAAACTCCTCTCCAAAAGAGAGAAAAATAAAGTACATATTACAAGCATGAAAGACTCAAGATGTCCCCCTAAAAACTGAATCAGTCTGTTAGGACCTCAAAAAAATTCTAAATTTTGAGTGCCCATGTTGAAAATTTGAGAGCTTGTATTTTGTCACCAGTTGAATATAAAGCCAAACCAATATTTTTTGGTAATTTTATGCATCTTTATGAAGCCCCATGTCATTTGGCATAGGCCCATGAGTCCATTTGATGAGTTTTCAAAGTCAAATCCATATGCATTTTGTTCAGATTTGGAGTTCGAACAGTGTAAAATCTGCAAAAGTAGCCCAACATTTTATTTTTTATCTTGCAACCTAATGAACTTAATGCAAGGGTGAAAGTTCCCAGTGATTTCCTATATGTTTATCTACAACTTTGCCAGTTTGTAGCCCCCCCAACAACTCATTTGATATTTTTTCAAGGACAATTCCAAACAAGTTTTTTCAGGGTTTGAAAATTAGCATTTCCAATGAAGGCAAGTTTGGGCATTAGTATTTTGCACATGTGATCAAATCAGGCCAAACCCTCTTTCACACATACTCTCCATATCTAGATGTACCAATTTTCCAAGTGGCAGCCCTTGAAACTTATGTTTGATATTTTTTCAATTCAATGATTGTATGGGTTTCAGTATGATTTGACAGGTGCAGTTTCATAAACGTTTGAGTAGGCAACTTTAGACATTAAAATATTTTTCCTCGAGTATCTTCATGATCTATGGTTTAGAATTATAGATTTGTCTTACAACATTTAACAAGTTTGCAAGCTTTTAGAGCTTAGAGAGGTGATTTGGTCAGTTTTTGAAGCTAATTCTGGAGGTTACTCAGGTTGTTTGGTCATAAGTCAGAGGTATCAACATCAAGTTCAAATGACAACCTTCTCAAATTTTTAAGTTCAGAATGTGTTTAGTTCAGGTATTAGAGCATTTTCATGAGTTAGTTGTCCGAGAATGATTTTTTTTTTAACAAAGCCTAGTGAAATAAATCAAGGCCAAATAAAAGAAATATATAATATTTAAATTAATTTGATTTAAATAATATTGTAACTATATCCATTGGGATAAAAGGGGGCAAATTAACAACTAAAATTATTTAAATCAATCTATTGATTTAAATATTTGATGGTATCAAGAGAAAATTGATGAATCAAATTATTTCAAATGATCATGACCCAAAGGCTTGGTGAAAATATCTACATTTGCATTGAGCATTGTGGCGGGACCCACAATATGTATCTAAAAACAAAAATTTAAGACCTTTTCAATTTATTAAATATTTTCTCTCGTGAAAGGCACTACAAAAGGATAAAATAAAAACCCTTAGGCCCCATGAAAACACAATGGGTGCATAAGTTTCACTACCCTACAGTGAAAATATGAATGATGGAGGGAGGCCACAAGGTAGTGGGGAAGGGAGGAAGCCCATTTCCCCACCACCCCATGGGATAAGGTCAACCAGAGGAAAGGAATGGTGGGGTGAAGTAAGGATGTAAGGAGAGAACACCCTAACCACCCTATGAGGATAAGTGGAGGCATAAAAAGAGGTTGCGGGGTAACAAAATTTGGGTCACAAAAAAATAAATGCAACTGTTTCTTTGCATGGGAAAATTATTTAGGGAAAAAAAAACGTTGAGGGGAGATCAAAAACTTAGGGCACAAGGAATGAGTGGAGGATATTGCCTGTTGATATGGATCCGGTGATGAAATAAAGGCGATTCCAGTAAGGCATTTCAAATTGATGATATTCTGAGGCATCATTGAGAGAAAGACGAAATGGCAATAATGATGCCTTGAGAAGGCAGTGCAATGGCTCACAATATATGAAGAGGGTGCATATTTTCAATTTGTCAGTATGATAAAGTAGGTGCTCAAACTACCAATGTCCTTTTCAACATTTGTGTTGATTAATGCTCATGTTGGCTAAAATGCCATGATGTCGATGATACTCAATGAAGCAAGGAGTGGTGAGGATGGGCAAGATTTCAATCTGTCAGCACATTGTAATACTAGGGGAATTATAAACCACACCATTGATGCATAGGATGCTCAACACCAAGACTTTATGAAGCTAATTCATGTTCGATTCCTGAGTGAGAGCTACGATATAGAAATTTATCTGCAATTTTGATGGCAATGATAGTTGTTGCTCAAAATATAGATGGTAACAACGAACCAGGCTTAGTGATGTTGTGGTGAGTGAACATCTAACATCTAGACATATGGTGATGGTATGAAGGCATAGTGGCAAGTGCACCATAATATAATGAATGGTTTAAAGCACTGCTATGGGTGAAGAGAATGATAGGAATTTTGGAGGTTTTCTAACACAAAAAATGTGTGATAAAAGGCACTTTTCGAAGGCAAACACTTTTCTTAGGTGATAAAAGTGTATAAAAGTGATGCAAACAAGGTAGGGAGATCCAATGAAGTACAACCTTTCCTTGTAGTCTATAACACAAACACCATGAAAGATACCGGTAACTGGTTCACACAACACAAGATATAACCCAGAAAAATAGGAAAGAACAATCCTTATAATACTTTAATGAATTAAATATTCCCTCAAGCTTTACAAATGTTGGACCACAACCCAGGATTATAAAATGATTCATAGAACTCAAATCTATGGTCCATAGATCATCTTCTCAACAATTTGGCCTCTAGTAATAATATGCACTAATTCAAACCTCAATCCCTCTGGACTTCAGTCCCCCGAACCAGAATCTCTTCGCAAAATACATTTGTTCTAAATATTTTCTTCTTCAGACCTCTATCATCTCAAATCAATCTCCTATCTTCCTCTTTATACCATCCGCAAGAAACAACAACTCGATCAAGTCGGCCAAAGATCCACTAGTTTATAATGAAACGTGCAAAAATAATATGTCAGCCCAAATCACCAAGAACATCTCCAATAATACTTAGAAATTAACGTGGACATCCAAGAGCATTGGTCAGGTCCAAGACAACATCTCAATGATCCATAAGTTACAAAAACCATCTGTAACCCAATTCTTGTTCGCTCCACTCACTGCAAGACCAACCAGTAAGAACACACCAACATTCGATCGATACCAAAATTGATATCTCACTAGAATCAAATCCAAATGCCATGAATCTCGAATATGATTAAGACAATGATCTCCAGGTGCTAAATCCTGATCCACGGCTCTAAATTCATAAATATGAAGAAACACAACAATCTCCAAGCAATTCCACTACTAACTACTCCAACCAGATGAACTACTCAGATGCTCTTACATCAAACTCTCGGGGTTAATTGAAAAGTGAGTCCCATCACTTGATAACCAATGCTACATTAAATCTATTTTGGCGATCTATTCATAGATACTTGCAACTTCCTCCAGTTCAATAGTGTAACTACAAGTTCTAGTTGCCTCTCCTCGATGATCTACCAGATAACCTTGTAGCTTCCCTCGATTCGGCAATCTATTCAAGTCCACCTATCAACTGCATCAAGCTCATGCTTCTGGGTTTGGCGGTCTCCTTGCAAGCCTTGAATTGCCTCAATATTTGACGATCTGAACAAGTCTTCAAGTTGCCTCAAGTTCTCTTCATCCAATCGGTTCACAACCCACGCTTCCTCCATCAATAGGTTCATAACCAGCTCTGATACCATTTGATGCAGACAAGGTAGGGAGATCCAATGAAGGACAACCCCGCCTTGCAATCTATAACACAAACACCATGAAAGATAGTGGTAACTGGTTCACACAACACGAGATATAACTCAGAAAAATAGGAACAAGCAATCCTTATAATACTCTAATGAATTACATATGCCCTCAGGCTTTACACATGTTGAACTGTAGCTCAGGATTACAAAATGATTCTTGTAGGATTGATCGCTGAGACAACAATTTATCTTAAGCATTATATAACAGAGTTCCTTATTTTCAGTCTAATGTGCACCTTGATTTGAAGTCACATTTGGGTGAAATAATCATTGGGTAATTTGGTAGTATGGCATGCCCTAATAAAGCTTATGGAGCTATGATATCTCTTTGTTTCACATGGAGGGCACCAAGTTACAAAAATAAAGAGGCCTAAGTCCAAGGGGTGTGTTGGTGCCCAAAAATGGGTTTATACTGACTCAAAGGCAAAGACCAAATTGTTTTCTCCTAAAAATATCTATGGAAAGCCACTTCCAACTGTTTAATATTCTTCATACTTGGACCAACAATGACAAGGATGCTAGATCCTTCTACGCTTTAGGCTCTGCAGAACTAGGGAGGGTGATCCCCATGATTATTTGTGATTTTATGCCACACTCACAAATCATGCATGAAACAAAGTAGAAAATATCATATAAAGACTCAACAATAAGGGAGAATGCTCAGGAATGGCAAATTACTCAGTGATCCTCAACCCACTTGGATCATGAGATGACTAACACTTATGACAACATTCATATAAAAATGAAAGTATTCTAACATTCAACAAGTTATAGCAAACCAGTGGTGATTTCAAACAGTAAATAAATACCTGAGCATTCACTTAACTATGATCAGTGCCTTAGTCCATTGGGTACATGAATTTATACTACATTAGATTGTACTTCTCACAGAATTTATCTAACATATAACCAGAGATAATATTGCCTTACAATATATCATACTTGTAATCCCCACCCAAAACTACTTATCAAAATCCCTATAAAGACCCCTATCACTGTGCAATTTTATCCAAGCATTTAATTGACCTATCAGACCAAAGCATGAACAAAAGGTTACATACACCACAATAGTGTAATGAATGATAAAATTCTTGATAGTATGCATTCAAAATATGATAGAACAATACACTGGAGAGAAATGGGTTTGAATCATATATTTATTCATTAATTATGTTGTCTCTATAAGAATACATTCCATACATAACTCGTTCAAGAACCTGAAAAAATCATAGACACGAGACTCTTTTCTATTTTTAGCTCTGTAAAATGACCTTTTACAATCCTTTTGTTTCACCTAGACTTTGCTATTTGGAAACAAAATTCGGAACACATAAGGGACCAAAATTTTGAACCCCATCTCATAGCCCTAAATTCCCTTTTATAAAAAACAAGGGAGCAAATAAACTTCAGGCTAAAGGAGACACCTATCATCTAAGAATGACTATGCATAACCGCATTTTGTTATACAAAACAATCATCCTTGAAACTGCTTATATTGGATCAAAATTTGACACCGCCTTCTTCAAAACTCATGATGAAAATTACCCCCATCTTGTCTTATGGGTTGCAAAATATCTGTCACTAGAAAACAAAAACAATTGTGCAATCGGTTTACAGCTTTCTATTCATCATTCAAATACATGTCACTCCACACACTATAGTCTTCATTGGATGGCCAATTGAAGTTCATTACTTCATTTTCTTTTACCCTATATGGAATATACTTAATGGCTACTTGGTTTGCATCTCTTTCAAAATTTTCAAAAAATAGCCCTGTAGCAATTATCTTATCCATACTATCCTCCAGCATATCCATATTTAACCCATCACAAATAATTTCTACCTAGGTGTTGATGACTCTCTCTGCCTCTTCCTTCCAAGACTGCAAAGGTTTAACTGCGCCTTCTCTATCTTCAATATCTGGCAAAAGAGTTTGTTCTAATTCACTGAAACTCTTCATCAATTCCTTTCTCTTTCTTTCTATATTTTCTGGTAGAATTTGGAATCCTTGCATTGATTTCACCAACAAAAATGTTGGTTGGAGTTTATGTGGCCTCTCAGTATGAAATTTAGAAGCCATGGACACCATTCTAAGCTCATTCCCCCTTTGTAACCACTTTGTAAACAGGGGAACTGCCACTTCTTTATCATCATTAAACTTTTGAATAGCATCAAAAAGTAAAGAATATAAGGCATGAATATTGTTTAACCTACTTTCAATGTTTTCATTTAAATTAGTTAGCACAAAGCTAACTATATCCTTCTGCTCCTCAGCTGATTGTTTTTCTAATTCTTTCAATTTATTTTGTAATTCAACAATCTTCTCCAAAAGCTAAGACTCATTTGGTTCAGTTGATTTTGTAGTATCATACTCATCATCATCATCATCATATGGGACTAATACCATGCCAGGGATATTAGTACTTGTATTTAATTGAGCTGCTTCTTCTCCTTGGACCATAGGTGGTGACCTGCATGTTGATGGCTCAGACGGTCCTACAAGCGCAGGATATGAAACCTTTATTTGTCATTGCTCTAGGAGTTGCACTCTCATTTGCAACTCCACACATCTTTTTTGAGATGCATTGTAATCATTAAAAAGCATGTCAAATTTCTTCATCATCTTAGCCCTCTCTGAAGCTTCCTTTTTTGCACTCTCATATGTCAGCTTAGGAACATCAACATTCAATTTTGTAGCCTCTACACTTGATGTGTTGGCTGCTCTCTTTATAATCAGGCTTCCCCTCGAGTTGGGGTTTAAATCACTGATGTCAGGCTTCCTAGGTCCCTCCTCTAATGCTCATATAGCCAAGGTTGCATAATCATCTACAAAGTTTGATCCTCTTAATGCTAACCCTGCTTCTTCTTCCTTTGATTTCCTAATAGCATCAAATGGCACTGCATCTGCTATATCCCATTCTGGCAATATCAAGACTCCAGCCTAACTTATAATTTTTCTGCCCTCATCAGCAGTGATTTCCTTGAACTCTTCCTTCATTTCACCTTTTACTTCCTCTTGGATTTCTTGGTCTAATCTATCTCACCTTTGGGCCTTCCTCTCAGCAATCCTTCCTTTGTATTCCTCAACCTTTGTTTTCCATAATAACTACAAAAAGTCTGGGCTTTTTACAAATGCATCATCCTCAAGGAAATTATCACATGCCTCCTTTCTTGCATCTTTGAAGGCTTTACCCTAGATATCCAAAGGAGTAAGATCCAACTCCAAATTAGGAGGCAATATAGGAATACCCATCTGCATTTATGCACTTGTTGCAACAAACATGTCTCCCTCCACCTGAGCTTCATCTTGCCTTACTGGTGAAAAAGATATAGCTGATGGCGAGGGACTTCTATTAGAATCTTCAAGATCAATGATCCTGACTCCTTGAAGAGGCTTAGTTTGTATCTTGGGGAAAGGCTCTGAATTCATCATCTTCTTACCCTTTCTCCTTATCAATCTCCCACTATCATTGCTACTATCTTGTTCCTCACTTACTTCTTCTCTAACTCTTTTGTGAGGAAAATCCTAAACAAGTCTCTCTGCTATCACACCACTTTTTCTCTGGGATACAAGAGGTTGTGAGCTTAAAGGTTGTCGGCCATGAACTTCTTCCAGTCTAGCTAGCTTCTCCCTTAAGACCTTTGTCAATTCATAACAAATTCAATCTTGGCATAGAATGGGGAAAACTCCTTTAATGGATTATATTTTGTATCCATCTTCTGAATAGCAGCCCATAATTTTCTAAAAAATTATCCACTTCTCTTTTCTCCATTCCTACATCATGGGGTCAAATTCATTCCTGATTAAGTCTTCAAGAAAATTATGCACATAGGGCAACAAATATCCTTTTATTATCTTTCTAAAAGTGTTGTAAAAACCCTCAGGATCATTGATTCTAACTATACTTGCCCCCAAATGATATGGAGCAAATAATTTGTCAAATTGCTCATGTCCTCCCTTTATAATCACAAAGTAAGGGATAATGGTGTAATCCAAGAAGAAAGTCCCTTTTCCTTTTCCTTTTAAATCTTTATCCTGAATACATCCAATTTGCCACATCACCTCAACAAAACCCATTCTTAGAGGAACATTGAAGGGTAGTACATGAGGCTATCCGGAAAAACCATAGATTCTGATTATTGTACTTACAGAGTATAGAATAAAATCCCCCCAATTATGTTCAATTCTAGCAAGAGGCACCCTTTCCTTGGGTCTCACAAAATCATGCAATTCTTTAGGAATCCTTGGTGGATTCACCGTCAACCTTTGTCTTAACCTAGAGGAAAATTTGTTATCAAATCTTATATAGCTAGCCTCTTGTCTATCCCATGACATGTCTGTGCTCTAGAGCTGTACTCGAATCTTCTGATTATCTATTGTCCTTCTAAGGTTCATGGTACCCTCAAAATAATCTGCATTCCTTGAAAGGAACATATGCATGAGTAAAGAATACCAATAGAATTTGACACCATCGACTTGATTCTTAATGTCTAATAAACCCTCATGAATCTTTTCCTCAAGATAAGGGGAAAAGTCAAAAACTACTATAAAGTATGGATGTTGTATCTACATAGCCATGTACATGAAATCGGGTGGCATTACTGTATTGGGACTAAAACTCAATACTTGGCATAGAGAGAAGAAAGTAGCCTAGAAATAGGGAGTGAAAGCACCAATTGGGAACATCTCTTCTGAAGTAGGGCCGATATGGTATGTTGTACTTCCCACTCTAGCTAAGTGCATTGGAAGGAAACTCTTTCTAATGAATTCCTTCATCTTGTAATGGTCTTCCTTCTGTTCATTTAAATCTACTAGTACTAGGCTAGGGGATGGCTCATATAAGTCAAAAATCTCTTGAAATTCCTCCCTTCTGATGGTTAATAGAATCTCCCCATCATTCCCCTAATAACCCTTGAAACTGGGTCATATCTGTGTGCAACAGCCTTGAGTAAATTGACATCCATAAAAACACCCGGTACTACCAACTTGCCCAAGTCATATTGCCATGGACTAGATAATGGGGAATTTAATTTCCTTTGTCCATACCATAATTTGAAAATCTCTAACCCAGTTGCAGGTATATTAGCATCCGCCAAACAAAATGCTTTATCAATTAACCCTTTCCCTAGGGTTTTTCCATCCACAAACCTCTACCCTTGTTGCTTATCATTTGTAGAAGGCTTTAATTGGTCCAAGAAATCATCATAAAGATTTATTTTCATATAATCCACCTGCCCTGAATGTTTTTGTGAGGGATTCATTTTCTTCAACTAGGGCTTTCTACTATATCTCCAAGTTTGGGAAAGAAAACTAGGGCTTATTACAAGACTGTCTAGTGTCTTAACCCTAGAACAAATTGAATTTTCCTTTTGTAGACTTACATGCAATTTGTAATATCAATTTATTTCAAGAACATATGGAGAGCTTAGATAAACTTACTACTTTTGATTTTCGCTAGAGATGACAATTTCATGTCGCAGAGGGTCATTTCAGTCTCCTTCAGTAGCAAGAAATTCTTCAAAACTACTATGAATTATTTTGTGAATGAAAAACCTTTTAAGAGTCTTTTAATTATTGTCTGGGAAAGGATGCAAATGTCTCATCTACCATTAATATTCGCACGAGTGAAATAATGGCTCACAACTTTGTATTTAAAAACTTTGAAAACTAGCCATTGATTGTCCTCCTAGTTGGCCAATCCAATGATCATCTCCTTGTTGACTCAACACTTTCTCTTTCATCTATATCAATGGCCCCACAAAATTGTGACAAATCAGCAACACCTCATCTTTCTGTCGAACTCTGTTAGCAGCCTCATTGTAGGTCTTTCTGGCCAACTCGAGACATGAGACATCATCCCACAATGTCGTAGTTCGTAACCACCTTGCAAATTCCATTGCAAGAATATGAGGGTCATCTGATTCATTCAAATTTTACTACATAGCATACTTCTCATTGACTCTTCTTGAACTTAAAAAATTGAGTATCTTTTACCTCAAGATAAAACATCCTCGTTCATTCTGAGCATGTGCAAATTGATGGGACTATTAGTACTCGACCTTTACCACCTAAGAATTGGTAACACAAAGCTTCCAACCGGTTATACTGCTAACCCTGTCGGTTTCTACCATTAAAATGTGGCATAATCTCGCAACGCCACGATCATTAAAATCCTCACATCTTTGATCGCGTGTAAGCGCTAGCTGTTGGATCCATCCTTTCTTTAACAGACACTCGAGGTACTTAGGAATTGTCGAACTTAGGAAAATATAAGCGTGGGCATAAGTACTTTAAAAGGGGACCAGTTATAGGGAATTTCATGTAGATGACTTAGAAATAGCATATTTCACAACTTGGTTCATCACCACTTAATACTTAGGAAATGAAAATGGCCCCGCGAATGAAATTAAACCCTCAGCCTTAAGTGAGAAAAAGGTAAGAGTTGAATATATCAAGGACCGAAAACTTACTTTCAAACCACTTTTTAATCATAAAAGATAAAACCCTTAGAGCCCTAAACCTTGATATTCTTGACCAAGGGCAAAAATAAAACCACGATGACCAAATTTTGCAAGACATAATTTTAGGTCCTATCAGGGTGTGAGGTGTTGGTTCCCAAATCAACAGATTCTAAGTTCTAAAGGAAGAGACACTAACTTGTCAACAAACTTAGAATAGGACTTGGCCAACGAACAAGATTTAGTCACAAACTGAAATCTTCTACACTTTAGGCTATGCAAAACCAAGGTGAGTTTCCCTTACAATGTCCTAATGACCTAAAAAAATCTTATGCTTGGAAATTGCAAGCTATAGTAGATTATTTCAATGAAAATATACTAAGAAAAGATGGATAAACTCTTGGTTATGGCTACAACCTTATTCTATATCATTCATTCATGCATACATTGAGACCGGTTCCTAGACTAACAACTACTCCTATTACAAAAATATAAAAGGTTAAATAAGAATAATCATGAATGGGAAGATATGATCAATGCTTATCCTATGGAAAATAGAGTCTGAATGCAAACTAGTGACCAGCAACAAAGTGATAACTCAACATTATGAATATTTATCAAATATTTCATGCCTTGCATACAATATCTATTGAAACTAATTTGTATTTCCTCGCACTTTTAAGTAACTATAATGTAGTATTTTGAGACATAATTTAGTTCATTTTATTGAAATGAAACCCATCATCAATAATACACATTATCTACTTGAGAGAAGACGAATTATAGTATCATTAATACTACAATCCATGCATCATAAACACAAAAATGGGAGCAAACTAAAAGTGATCTCTTTATTAATTTTCAAGAAATATGAGATACATCACTTGAAAGTTACTTTTCAAAAACTTACAGAAAGGAAACTATCTTCTATTAGTTTAGGCTCCTAATACATACTACATCGAATTTTTTAGAATCCTTCGTACTTGGCCCTGATTTACCTTTTATAGAACAAGGGAGCACAAACAAGCTTCATGCCAAGTAAGACACTTGTCAAAATTATACTACATACTATCTAGATCATGCCCTAAGGCATCTTTATGTACACATTTCAAAAGTCTTCTAGAGATCATTAATGGGGGCGGCAGACCTGACAACTTCTAGAAGTTGAATCTGTAGGCTTGATGTGACTGGTGCAGGGATGTCCTATTGTAGCATCCTCTTTGTCAAAGTTGAACTATACTTTGGAACTAACTTTGTCAGGTACGTTGGAGGATAATGAGTGAAAAATGAGTTCTCTTATCACCCCATCCAAAACAAGAAACCTGTTCAAAAATGTAGGAGATGCAAAAATGGAAAAGACTTGACTAGTCTTCCTCCTCTGGCAGCTCCTCCTCCAAAGAGTAGTACTTCTTGTGTCATACGTCTATTTCATCAACTGGCCAAACAAAAGTCTTTAAACCTTGCAACTTACCTATTTCCTGTTTCGTCCTATGAGCTAGCACAGTTGCAGCTTCCAAAGTGAACCTATGATACATTGAATCTGTTGGCAATATTATTGAATTGATTATGTGTTGCATTGATGTTTTGTCATTGATGTCAACACTAGTTGTTATGGTTGTTTACCGGATTCTAGTAAAAGGATTGGATTGGGAATATTATCAGTTGATTGACACCTGTATGATCTAGATGATGGAATAATTTTGTATGGATGGTTCATATGCTTCTGAAGTATGTTTCAGTCAGTTGGTATTGACTTGATGATTGAATGTTATCTTATTTTCTAGTAAGCCTGCTTTGCAGGTCTAGTAAGGGTTTCACTGACAGAGCTTTATTGAAGATATTTGATGAAATGCATAAGTGGTGTTGGTGCAACTTCTATAAGGGATTCAGGATGTTGATGGTGATTGTGTTTGTGCCTCGACTGATTGGTGGCATTGCTTTGGCATGTGTAGATCTAATTTAGGTTTGGTGCTATCTAGGTTATGGACCAATTTTCATATAACATGTTGGTGGATCCTCCGATGTGCTTCCGATATTATTATTGATTGGATGATGTTTGTTTGGCCTTTTAATATTTTGTCAAGGTCAAGGGAACAATGAAAAGCACACAAAACAAAGATAATAGTTTGACAAGAAGAAACTGTATTCTCATCAATATGTAAACGTGATCAACTAGATTAACCAATACAATGAATATGGGTCTGCTTATATAGGCAAGGCCAAATGGATATGTGAGCACACAATCATGACATGTGGCCCAATGAGAAACAAGGGTAGGTAGGAGAAATAATATAATATTCCACAAGAGGTGGATCACCCACTGAATGTGGAACGTAACAACAAGATAAGACCACAAAAGGTGGAATTTCTTCTACAAGCTTTATCCCTATGTGTACACTTCCCTAAGTGTCTCATATCCAAACTATGATGAGATGCATTATCCTAAGTCAAATTAAGTAAAGCGTGATTATATCCTATAAGAATAAATAATTACACCAACACCCCCCTTTAAGTGCAACTTAGGGGAATGAAGACTCAAGTCAACAATGCAAGATGGATCCTAGCTACGAGGCCATGATAGGTACCCAGGTACAATATGAAAATGCAAGAAAACCTATGCAATGCAATCTCTCACAAACAGAGAAAGGGAGAAAACCCATTGATAAAAAACTCCCCTCCAAAAGAGAGATATATGTACAAAGAGACCCTCAAAGAAGAAGGGAAAAACCTCAAAGAGGAAAAAGTCCCACCATAAGAGAGGAAGGACAAGTCAGCTAACCCCCCCTAATGAAACATCCCGCACCCCCAAGAGAGCTTGCAACTACTGGTACTTACACTCAGTGAAGGGTTTGGTGAATATGTCTGCAATCCACTCCGTTGTAGGAAAATTTTGCAAATCAATGACCTGCTCCTGAATCATCTCCCAAATGTAGTTCATATGAACCTCAATGTGTTTGGTTCATTGATGTTGGACCAAGTTCTTTGAGATCGCAATAGCACTCTAATTTTCACAATGCAGAACTGTCGGCCATGGAGTGGAGAACCCAAACTCTATGAGATTATGATGAAGCCAAATAGCCTCAGTCATTGTGTTAACAACCCCTCGATACTCAGCCTCATTTGAAGAGAGAGAAATAGCATGCTATGCCATCAAAATGGGGCCCGAACCAAGGTGGAAGTTGTAACTAGAAGTAGACTTATGATCATCAAGATCGCCAGCCCAATCGAAGTCTGTGTATCTAACCAAGTGAAGTCTTATGCCTGTTGTATAATGAATCCCATAATGATGTGTACCCTGGATGTAGTGTAAGATGTGTTTGGTTGATTTCCAATGAAGCTATGTGGTTCCTCCATAAAATGGGAAACCATGCCAACTGCAAATGAAATGCAAGGGTGTGTGTAAGTCAAGTAGATGAGTCTACCCACAAGCTAACCATACAATGTGGCATCAACTAGTGGAGAAGAGAACTTAGCCTCAATCTTGACTTCTGAAAGAAAGGGAGTCAATGTAGGCTTACAAACAGACAAATGAAAGTGTGGAAGTAGATCAAGAGCATACTTGGGCTGCGAAAGTGTAATCTCGGAAGGTGGCTATGGAATCTCTATCCCGAGAAAGTAGTGCAAAAAACCCAAGTCAGTCATAGAAAATTTGTCATGCAAAGTATATTTGACACTGCTAATGATGGATGAGGTGCTCCTTGTAATGATCAAATCATAAACATGGAGCACAATTATCAAGTGTGAGTCATCCTATCACAAAATGTAGACATTCAGATCGAAGTGACACCTAGTGAACCCTACTGAGAGAAGGACACATTTAGAGAAGAACATAAAGTATGAGCATCCCCCCATGATTCTAGAGAGGGAGTGGAAGGACTTGATTTTGGATGTGAAGGAGAGAGTTGAAAGGAAAAAAGGAAATCCACCACTAAATGCCAGAAGAAGGTATGTGATACTATTAAGAATGTAATTATGTACTAATTACTCTTTATATTTATATAATCTAACATATTTCAAACTTTTCATAGACTAAGTGACACATCAAAGGCAACCAAGGCAAGACAAGAAAATCACGGGCAACACAAACTCGGCTCTGGTGGTTATATGAAACTTGTCGCACAAATTGTAAGAATCACTAAATGGAATATCACATCAAAATATTTATAAATTGCAAACAATTGTTTATTGAGCAAACAATACAAGCAAAATGCACAATACGAAGAAAAAATGCAGGGCTCTGAATTCAATAGAGCACCCATGAAAGATGACAAAAGAATTGCCTACCAGCAAGGCTATACAGTTGTTGTTGAATGGTTATGAGAATTGAGTCGGCAAACATGAGATTTTGGTGCATCTGTCACACATGTAAATAAGCTATATGAAAATAATTTCAAATTGAATACCTTACTAATAATCTATTTGATGTTAAGTTCCAATATAAAGTGAATTTATTTATTTTAATTAAGCAAGCAATTATAACAATGCTCATGACATTGGAATGTAGCCTGATAATCGTGGAACACAACCTCCACATGAAGGTCCAGATGTGCATCCCAATAGTGGAGGTATTCATTTTCTATTCAATTTTTTTATGTAATTATTAATACAAATAAACATCTTAAATTGTAATTGGTGTAGAAATTAATGTAACTCTTTTTGTTAATATTTTAGAGCATGTAGTCGGTGGTGACCAAGTGGAGCATGATCCGGGTAGACAACATTAGGAACGTGACATTCCCCAATCAAGTAAAGAGGACCACAGTTATTCCTTTAAAAATATTTAATTGTCATTGGTGTATTGATTAATGTAACCTTTCGTATTTCAACTCTAGAGGATCTAGAGGGTGTTTAGCATGTTGAGGTTGAGGCTAGACAAAATGATTTTGAAGAAGATGTGGCCCCATCAGGTAAACAAAACCACGGTTATGTTATTTAAATTAATGAAATACTTGTAACAAAAATAAAAAATGAATTGAATTTAACCCATTTCTTTGTTATTGTAGAGGACCCCCTTTGCATCGGTGTCCTCATCCTCAGAAGAGGACTAGGCATAAATCAAGATCACAAGCAGAGGACAGAACAAATAAAGAGGGGGGAAGTGATGAAGAAAATGATGCTCCACTTAGACTTTTTATAGCTTCAAGAAAAAAACAAAAAAAAAATATTGTAATCTACATTATTTGATAATGACTGATTTTTATGTGTTAATGTATGTAATTATGTGCTAATAAATATTCATGAATGATATGTGTTAATTAATATTGATGAATGTTGTGTGTTAATGAGTGTTAATGAATGTTATGTGTTATTGAGCATTATTGCGATAATGAATAATGTTATATTTTATTAATGGATGAAACAATGAATGAATGTTAGATGTTAATGGGGAGTTTAGAGTGATGTTAGGGGGGGAGGGGCCAATGAGCTTCCAACTTCACGTGGTTGGCCCTGTTAAGTAGAGAATATTAAACTATTCTCAAAACCAAGCAAAGGTCAATAAGATAACACACTTTTCAATATTTCATTATGTTGCACATTTAATCTTATTAAATAATGTATATTGAATCTTAATTGCAAGGTCCAATAGAGCCAACATGAACAACAACACCACAAGTAAGTGGTTTGCTTTTTAATTATTTTTTTTCATATTAATTTGGAAAGGTTCATCTGCAGTGTTATGTGTAACTATGAAGGTGAGAAATTTATATTTTTTGTTCCAAGTGGATGACTTGGAAGAGGTCAGTGATTACTATCAAAATAGGGGTCACTTTGATGAACTCATATCTGTGTTTGTGATGAGCAACAACACTGGAAGGAACTTACATATTTATATATTCAAGATGATGAATATGATAATGCTACCACTACTATCATGAACCATTCTCTAGAGGCATGGGATTATATGCAATTCAAAGATGTAGTTAAAGTGGCCAAGTTGAATTGTACTACAAAGTTGTACACTTTTATTTGCAAGAATACCCAGATCTTATTAATGACCTCTTGAATGTCCTTTCCCTTAGGGTAGACCACACGCTAGTGTTTGACATCATGCAAAAGGTATGGCTCTAAACTCTTTTTTTGTGTTACTGCTTTTAGGATTACCAAGATGTCTTTCACTTGGGTATTAAGTTTTTCTATATGTTCTCTTTAGTAGCCATTTGGTTTGGAAAAATTGCATGACTATCTTTTGTTCTGTTGTATTTGTTATCCAGGATGGACATCTTTGTCTTATGAAGTCGTACATGGTTACAGTACAGAGCAACAATGTAGTTATTGTTAATGAGGCTTTGAATTAAATTTATGTAGAAGATGAAGATTATGATAGGTTTCCAGAATCTATAGATATGCACGGTAACTTTGATCAGATAGGGCTTGCTCAGAGGGTGAGAGGAACTTCTCTATTGGTTCTTTCATTTAAGTTAAAGTGGGATGTAATTTAGCATTTGAATAGTTTTGTAATGATCTTCAATTTCAATTAGGTTGAGAAAAATGAACTTCTTGAATTCTTGTTAAAGGCTTTTCTATAGAGAATTTTCAAGGAGGCAAATGATTCTTGAATTCTGTCTGCTTATATTTATTGCTTGCTGAAAATTATGAAATGCTTACTTATAAATGTTTATGAAGTTGTGCATGTATAAATTAAAAGTATGATTCCTTGATGAAGATTTCTTCTCAAAATACCTGATTTAATTATATCAGATCAACAACAGACCAATGCCTTCATCCCTTAATGATTTCATACTATTTCAAATTGAAAGATCCTACATATAACCATGGAGATAGTTTTAATAACTTGTTTTCAAAACAAGACCATCACATCAAAAGCATCTATATGGATTGTAACTGAAATATAAAATATAATTAGTCTTATTGAATTTTAACTCTGCTTTGAAAGACCAATAAGACAATTTGAAACTTGCCAACCAACCTTTCAAATTGATTCTCAAACTGGAAATTAGTCTCAATCATAATAGCATAAGATAGCACATTGATGCAATCTAATAAAATAGATTTATCA
Organism: Cryptomeria japonica; assembly: GCF_030272615.1. Taxonomy (NCBI): domain Eukaryota; kingdom Viridiplantae; phylum Streptophyta; class Pinopsida; order Cupressales; family Cupressaceae; genus Cryptomeria; species Cryptomeria japonica. Next base: position 40,225,587 of record NC_081405.1, on the reverse strand, counting down.
CATGGAACTAATCAATCAATTGAAAAGCATATACCATTTATAATGAAGAACACTTGTAATTTATAATGAAAATAGATAATCAAACCAGTTGATTTTAATATGTATCATCCATCAACTTTGATATTTCCAGAAAACAAACGGCATAAGTGTTGTATAAAATATTCTTGATAACCATAAAATTTGAGGTATCTCCCCCACTTGTTCTAAAAGATCCTCCATTTATAGATGATGATTCAGCTTGAAAGTGAAAGGGCATACCCTTTCATTAAAACTAAAACTAACAAAAACTAAATAAAATCTAACTTCCTAAACATTGTCTTTACAATATGAACATATTATAAAAACATAGAAAAACATGAATTTGGGCTCCAACTTAGACATCAGGTCTGGTCTCCCAGCATCTTCCCGCAATTCTGGATATGCTCCAAGTACTTCTCTAACTTATATGTGCCTGCATCGTGGATGATATCCCTGATAATGACTTCCAGCGTGACAAAGTTTTCCATCTGTTTCACAGTCTCTTTCAATTCAATTCCATCAATTTGGACAATATCAAGGGTGGCATTGAGAAGACTATGACATTATGAGATCCATAAATCTTTATCCTTTAGCTCACCCTTCTAATCAGTTAACTGTGGGAAACCATGCTAAATAGTGTTTTTGCATTCATCATGTTCAAATTGTAATTGTTCATCAAATTTATTGTGTTTAGCCAGCAACCCTTTATTTTTTCAATTTCTTTTGTTTCCGCTTTGGCCATTATTTTATCATGCAACCTTGTTCCCAATTTGTTTGAAATTTTGTTGTGTGAAACTGCATTGTCCATGTTCTTTTGAAACACTGTCCATAATTCTTTCAGAAATCCTTGTAAAACCTCAAATCTTTTAGTTAGTAATACACCAGCAGTATCTGCCCTCACACTTTGCATTTGTTTTAATATCCTTTTATTTTCTTGCTGCAACTCCTCACATTTTTTTTCCATTGAGAGCTATCCAAAGTAAGAACCATTGGCACCTATTTCCCACTTCTCCTTAGTGTTTCTTCATACAACGCCTTGTACCGGTTCCTCTCCCTCACTACTCTGACCATCTGTGCTTTATTGAATTTTGAAATATCCACTCCGATATCAATAGAAACAATTGGATCAATTTCACCAACTTTTAGTTTCATCATATGGCCAAAGGCCTTGTCAACATCAATGATCTTTGGTCTCTTGTGGGGAGGGTACAGAGCCCATAACCTCAAAGATTCCTCATCCTGATCAAATCTTAAACCAATAAATACATCATTTACACCTTGTATATCCAATTTGAATTCCTTGTTTTCTTAATGCAATAAACTGTCAAAGATAAAAGAAGCATTGAGGTCTCATCCGGGAAACAAAATCACCCCAACCTCTGTAAGTAGTTGCCTCCCCTTTTGAGGGGTCATTGTGGTTATCTCTGCATCAATTTCCTCTTTTAATTTTTTTAACAACTCAGCCTCATTATCACGCATTATGTTGGGAATAGAGTCCCCCAATTTCTTCCCTTTAAAATTGTACAAGAATGTTTTAAATTCTTTGGAATGGATAAAAACATTATCAACAACAAAAGCATAAAAATCCTCTAACTAAGAGTCAGCGTGAACTTCTAAGGCTGTCTCTATTTGGCCCTGCATGTCTGGCTCTTCTTCCTTCTCTGGCACTTGCCATCTAGAGACAACTACATTCTCATCAGATTCACTTTCTGCTTCCTCCTCCTCGGTTTAAATTTCCTCGAGTCTTCGTCTCTTTTTTGCTAGTTCATTATTCAGTTGATCAATTACCTCTTTGGCCTCTGCATCCTCCATGTTCCTGAAGATATCTTCAGCCTCTATACTGAAATGCAAATAACCTCCCAAGTTTTGGCTCTTCTTGTCATACTGAATGTATCCTTTAGGATCATAGATTATTTCATAGGCTTTGGATGACACTATGGTGAAACCACCAAAACTCAGTGTCCCAAGCAAGAAGGCTTGCTTACGCATATCTATAAAATGTTAAGCATTGGACACACTCAACTGCCTCACAATCTCTAGATAAGCTATTATGTCTGGTACTATTTTTTGCAGCATGTAGGGGCTCCCCTCAAATCCATATACTCTAAAACATGTAAAACCCTTATTCACAAACCAGTCCCCCCAGTTATGATCAACAATGTGCTTTCATCATAATCCATGGGTCTTAGGAACCTCTTAATCTCGTCAGAGATAGACCCTTCACATGAAATCCCATACATTCGGTACAATGGAATCACGATAAGTTCTTCAAACTTAATATAGTTGGACCTCATATATCAAGAATCCCAAAGAGATGTCCATAATTGGATGAGATGCTCCTCACCTTCCCTATTCTTGGTATTTAATTTTAGGCCCTCGAGCCAAAAACCCTTTACATATCCATAAAATAACACTAGATGCATCAATAGTGAATAAAATTTGAAATTGGGATGAGCATCATCCCTAAGGTTTAAAAAATCTTCGTGCAACCTCTCCACCAGATATGTTGCATAGTCAAAAGGCCTAGATTCATACATATGTATATAAGAGGCTAACACCAGTGGCCTAGTGCTTGCCAGATTGGGTACCTCCACCCCTCCTACTTGCCCACTATTGGTAAACAGATTTGTCCTTCTTAAATACCTTTCAAAAATGACTCCCGAATGCCCAAATTGAAAGACAAAAACTAGAACCAACAGTTGAGTCACTTGTAATGGTGAGTGCAAGTGCTCTCTAAATTTTGATATGAAGGTATAGCTCCCTTCGTTGGATAAAAATGTATATTTTCTGAATATGCTTTTAACCAGAAAGCAATAAAGGCAACTCACATCTGCTTATAGCCATGACACAGATGTGAATATCAGATTTATAATGCAGTGAATGAAGGTAAGTAAAACATAGTTTAATTATCCACACCCACGAAAATACCCTTTCCAATAGATCAAAATTCTTTGGATGTTGATCGAGTCTCTCTCATGCCTCAAAGGACAAGGGGGATCAGAATACCCAAACAAAGAGTTAACAACAAATTTCTTTCCAAATACAAATTATTTCTGAAATCAAAGTTTCAGAATTAAATGTATACACAGTTTAATGTAATAGAAAAGGCAATGAAAGGTAATCACAAGAGAAACAAAGTTCATTGTAATCAAAAGAAAATATTGACAAATCCACAGATCAACAAAATCTTCTTCATTCCATCAATGCCAAAATGTGAGCTCACAGACTTAATTTTTCTGAAAAATAAAACTGTGCAGTCCAGAAAACAATGCTGCCTCTTCCTTTTTTACATCAGAAAGAGAAAGAAAAGAAAAGAAGAACCCTTTCTCCTTTCTTTCATTACATATATATAGCTGAGAATTTCAATTATCAATAACTGATTCTTGAAAAGATTATTAATTAATCTTTTCCTTTATCTTCTATCTTCTTTCGACAACTCTTTTTAATTTTGCTTCAAATCTTTTATCCTCCATTCCTTTCTAAAAAATATTTTAAGAGAATGTAATTTAAACACATCTAATTATGTGTTGATAGGTGGTCATTTATTTTATATCTCCATTTCAAACATGAGCTTCTCACAATAATATTTTTCTCAAAAATTTGTATAGACCCGTACTCAGAGATCAATAACTTTGGAACACGATAATATTTGTCCAATCGCTCCAGTGCAATTGAAAGTTATGCCCCCCGCATCGAGACTGATTGTTTTGTCTCAGAAAATCCATGGTTATAGGTTGCATTGAAAACTATAAACAATATATATGTCAAAACTTGCACATGGATCACGACTTTGAGCTGCCATTTGAAGGAATGAGCTCTATTTTATGACAAAGCTCTCTTTATAATAGAGGAGGATTGTAACTCTTTAGATTTTTCATAATACCATGAGTTGCTGAAACAATTCTTTGAAAATATTATCAACTGGTATCAACATATGAATTAATAATTAAATTCATTTTTTAAGAAGCCGAATTTCCTTTGTAACATGAAAGTTGGGCTTTGTATGTGTTAGTGTGGCTATCTCAAAAGTCATCCAAACACTTTTACTCTTAGCTCAATGATCATTTTTAAAAACATCCATGTTCTGAACCTGTGAACTTTGAACCTTGAACCTTGAACCTTGAAACTGCGAGGTTCAAGCAAATGGTTCAAAAACACAAACTGCACCCACAATATAATTCATTGATTTTTTTTTCCTTTCCATTTTCCCACGCATTGAACCTTGAACCTGAACCAAAAAGGTTCAATAGTTCAAGTTCAATGAACAAAAATTACAAAGCCCGCTCCAGTTGAATTCAAACTTTGAACTTGAACCCGAACTTTGAACTTTGAAAAGGTTCAAGGTTCAAGTTCAATGACAATTGTTCTTTTGGGCTGCCTTAGAAAAATCTGCATGACATTTTATTGAGAGCTCTGTTTCTTATGAAATTTTAACTGTAGAATGAATCAGCTGAGTAGAGCATAACCTAGAAATCATTTTTGCATATGACACATAAAAATTGAGATTTAATTGTTTGGGCATATGGGTAACCGAAAAATAAAACAATTAAAATCTCCCAGCCGACATGGAGTTTGGCCATAAAAACTAGTCATTTTGGAAAAGAGGATGTTAAAATTATCTAGGCAAAAGGATTTTATGTCATCTTTCACAGAATTTGAAAAACAATGACTTCTTTGTGACTGGCAGGTATGGGATGTCCAAGAGGGTGCTTGAAAGTTTGAACAAAGGTGACCAACACTTTCAACATTAAAACATTAGCAATAGCTGGTTTTTAGCTGATTATGAGGCTTTAGGAATGAGCAAAAATATAGGGGTAACACCCACACGACATATATATGTACTACAAGTAGTGTTTGAACAAATAAATGTTGAATGGTGGCCCGTGTTCCTCTGTTAATTTTTCTGCCTGCCTCTTGTGAATGGCAAATTTCCAGCCAGTATATGTAGTGTCCATTTTGACGTATTGTTCCTCCAGCTCCCCAAAGGAAAAGGGCTTATCAAGACTGGGGTCTACATTGAAAACCTCTTTTATGGTACCCGCGGAAAATCTAATAAATGCTTCCCCATTTCGGAGCTGAATGCACCTCTTCACGGAATTATAATTCCTCACCAAAACCTCTAGCAATCTTATGTTTACAAAAACATTGGGGACTATTAGCTTACCTAAATTTATCATCCAACGATTGCAGAGCGGCATCTCCTTGCTCTTCAAATAGTGGAACATAAATAGTTCATGTCCCCTTACCTTGGTCTAGACATCTCTGACCTCTCTGTACTTGTCTTCTAATTGGTCTCTCCCCGGCAGGTGCTGCTTCGACCTTCTGGATTTTAGGTCAGGTGCCTGCATTTGGTCTATCATGTCTTGGTTTAACTTTCTGATTGGAGGCACCTCTTCAGTTTTTCCTTTCTTCACCTTAGAGTCAGGGCTCTTGGCTACCCTCTTCTTTCCTGTTGAACTTGAAGATTCCATTTCTGCAATTACAATCCTCTGCTCTATTTTTCAAAGGTGCAATGTGTTCTATCTGTGTATTCTTCTTTCACCAATGTAGTATTTAGACAAGGAAATTTCTAGTTTCATCATATTATTTTGCAATAATTAACTTCTCATAAAATTTGCCTCATGCAAACCATAGATGCATATCTACTGCAAGTATTAAATAGAAGACTTTTTAAAAATCTGGTTTTAAATTCTGATATGACAATGACTCGTCGACCTATGTCTCCTTGATGAATATTTTCCTTTTGGCGCTCTCTAAACAACCCTTTATCTTCTTTGACATCTTACTTTCTCTTATCAGGATACCCTAAGCTGATGACTCCATTTCCTCCTCATCGGTATATCTCAAACCGATATTCTCATTGGGTGTCGGGTGAGCTCATTTAGCATTATTGTGATAGACATTGTTTCCCTAATGGGATTCACCATCGGCATAGATCTTCCCGATGCAACCGAATTCATCACCATGAGTCTTCTTGATAGTGTCTTCACTCCACTCAATCAATCTTCTCCTTCATCGGGTATCGGGGTAATCCGAAATGAAACATATCGATAAGAAAAGTCTTCCCGATAGAATATGTTCCATTGGTATATGTTTCACCAATGATTTCTTCAGGCATCAGGTGGCTAAAAGTAACACATACCAATCACTTTGGCTATACCGATGGACTCTTCTTTTTTCCACTCTTATCGGTATGTCTTACCGATACCCTCATCGGCTATCAGCAAGGCAATTCTCCACTACTATCGCTAGTGTTTACTATGTCGATGGGTCACATCGGTATAGTTTTTGTCGATGCATCAACTTTCCTCAAATTTTCTCCTTGATTGGTATAACTTATGTCGATGAGTAAAACTCTGGCTTTCTACGCTCTCTCATTGGTATATGGTATCCCGATGCCTCCTCACCTCAATCGGGTGATCGTGAACTTGTAGAGGAATTGGTGGTGTATTTTGTGGAACAGGTATACAATTGGTAAAACATATAGTTGGTTGTTCTCTCTCACAGGGTAAAGTATATTTTGAATTTTCATTTTGCATTGGGGCATTTAAATGGGACTTACTTTTGCAATTTGGAACTACAAGGCAAGAAAGAATGCTTTGCTTCATGCTTGTTCATATGTTATGACTTGATCAGACCAGATGTGGCTTTGGAACTTGCTTGAATGAATAATATGATTGACTTTGTGTTTCCATACCTTCTTTAGGTTCTTGATATACTCTGATGATTCTGTGAATATTTAAGTTTCTCTTTAATAAACATTTTAAATCTTCTACACAATTAAATAGCTAATATTCAAAGAATTTCTTTTTCAAAGTTCATTCGAGAATACATGACAAAATTTGATGAGCTTGTTAAGGACAAGTTAGAGGTTGTCCAAAAAGAGAAATCCAAGGAGAAAGAAGAGAAAGATCTTGTTGCTCAACAAGTATGCATTTACTTAATTGAGCCTCAAGGAGCACTTGTTCTACTCTACTGACGGTTTTTAAAAATTCAAATATATATGTGCCTATTTTGTTTACAGAATATAGCATTTAAGAGCATAATTAAGGAAATTATAGAAAATAGCATGCACATTTTTAAGAGCATAATTAAGGAAATTATAGAAAAATAGCATTTTTAAGGAAATTATAGAAAAATTATGTGCTAACATATTGCACTGTCTAAAAAGGATAATCTTTACAAGGATGCAATGGAAACTAGTTCTCAATCGGGTGATCGTGAACTTGCAGAAGAATTGCTCATGTATTTTGTGGAACGAGTTAGAGGTTGTCCAAGAAGAGAAATCCAAGGAGAAAGAAGAGAAAGATCTTGTTGCTCAATAGGTATGCATTTGCTTAATTGAGTCTCAAGGAGCACTTGTTCTACTCTACTGACAGTTTTTAAAAATTCAAATAAATATGTGCCTATTTTGGCTACAGAATATAGCATTTTAAGAGCATAATTAAGAAAATTATAGAAAATAGCATGCGCATTTTTAAGAGCATAATTAAGGAAATTATAGAAAAATAGCATTTTTCAAGAAATTATAGAAAAATTATGTGCTAACATATTGCACTATCTAAAAAGGATAATCTTTACAAGGATGCAATGGAAACTAGTTCTTAATTAGGTGATCGTGAACTTGCAGAGGAATTGGTGGTGTATTTTGTGGAACAGGTATACAATTGGTAAAACATATAGTTGGTTGTTCTCTCTTATAGGCTAAAGTATATTTTGAATTTTTATTTTGGATTGGGGCATTGAAATGGGGCTTAATTTTGCATTTGGAACTGCAACTTCAAAGGTGGAATTTCTCCTACAAGCATCATCCCTATGTGCACACTTTCCTAAGTGTCTCATATCCAAACTACAATGAGATGCATTATCCTAAGTCAACTTAAGTAAAGTGTAATTATATCCTATAAGAATAAATAATTACACCAACAGGCCTTAGGCCGACCTGTTTTATGATTTTATTTCCAAATTATGTAATGGATCTATTGATTTATCATTTGGGTGGCCGGCCTAATTGGTTAGGTCCCAGGTTGGTATAAATATATGTAAGATCTCATTGTAGATCATGGGCAAGGAGCGAATAATGTACTAATCATTTGTGCAGAGGATTTGGTTGATCATAGGTGATCTAGTTGGGTTTATGTAAGAGGTCTTAGACCTCTAGTATTGAGCTTAACTGGAACTGTAATCTGGCATGTTTGATGCTATCATAGGCAATTCTTCTTTCTGGATTGTTATCCAAATATTTTGAGGTGGTTGGCCTCTTCTGTAATCAGTGAGACTCCATTGTGATGAGCAGCTCGTTTTAGGCAGTGTGCCTTCCTGCATGTGCAGGCCCCTTTTGTAATCATATACTTTTTGCAGAAGTATCATCTGACTATGGGTAGGGTTTCCCATAATGTTTTTTCCCTTTACCGGGTTTTCCACATATAAATCCTAGTGTTATGTGTTATGTGTTATGGTTGCATGGTATGGATTCTCTGGTTTTCAATTATGCTTTAATTCTTTATCAGTTATTATGGTAAAAGGTTTTAAGTGCTTTAATTCACATAATCTATTAACAATTGATTCACCCCCCCTCTCAGTTGTTCACCGATTATCCTAACAATTGGTATCAGAACCTGGTCCTCTTTTTGGAGAAGCTTAACCACTTGAGAAAGATCCTATGGCAAATAATAGTTCAACTATTGTTTACCGGAAGGACAACCCTAGGCTTGATGGAACAAACTATGGAGTATGGAAGATTCAGATGGAGACTCATTTAAGATGTATTGGAAAGGAAATTTGGGAAATAACTCAGAAAGGTTACACTCCTCATGATCTGACATCTAGCAATCCTGCACTAGCAGACTTGGAAAAGAACATTGATGTTGTCAGGAATAATCATTATGTTATGTTGTCATACTATGTTATGTTATCGTCGGTAATTATGGGTTATGACAGTCAGTTAGTCTTCCCGAAGGGCAATTGGATGCGACAGTTGGGTGCACCCCTTCGGGTATTATATATTGTATACCTTTCCTTCTTAATAGCATCATGATAGTCATATCTGGGTGTGAGGTTATAAGCACTTGATGTACATGGACTGTTGAATTAAAACAAGGATTGGCTCTTTAATATATTCTCATTATGTTTTGTGCATTTACTTTCTGCATTTAATTGTTTACCTATATGTGGCAAACATCTGGTGTCATTGCCAAGGAAAGAAAGGAGCAGATGGCATATGGACACGATGGGCCTACCCATTGGTGAGATTAACCTAGAGGCCGACGACACGCAAACGGAGCTCTATGACGGAGAAGACACTGCAACGAGGGAATTCTCAATCTTGCTTCAGGTGGCCATCGAGACCTATGTCTGAATAGAGGCCACGGAGGCTAAAGTCCCAACAAGTGTCATGTGGACCACACTAGAAGTTAGCCCCACAGCGAATCGGTTGATGAACCACCTCCCCCGGTTGCTTACACAGGCATCACTGGCACAACGAACCCGCCTGGAGTAGATTGCTCGTGAGGAGCAATGCCAACAAGTCCTCTAATAGTACAAACAAAACAATCGTCATTGGGAAGAAGAGTGTAATGGCACGAGGCGAAGGGGGAATTGAACCCTAACCTCCAAGAGGAATAAAGCAATACTATAATAATCCTAGCACAATGTTCACATAAATTGTGGCCGAAAGGGAAAATAATAAAAGTTTTTTGTTTTGTGTACATGGTGTGTGTTTTCTATGTACGGAAGTGATTTATGCCCAATATACTAAATAAGGACAAAACTAAAAAGATACAAAGTGATGAATGGGAAGTGGCACAAATAGTGTTGAATCTTAGACATCAGATAGCACGAAGGTGTAGGCTAAGGCAGCTTGCCGAGGGACGACCGACTGAGGGGTTGCTCAAAGGGAACCCAGGAGGTGTCATGGAGGTTGTGGAGGTAGAGATAGATGGAGAGAATTACACTCTCTACACTATCATAGGGTTGCCCAAAGGGAACCTAGAAAGAGTCATGGAGGGTACCAAAGGAGAACTCTACAGTTCGCCAGAATACCACCGTAGGGTAAGAAGTCATGAAGAGTTGGTGGAACAAAGAAGGCGAAGTCTAAACCTGATCAATGCTACCAGAGACCTACTAAAGAACTTTTCCATTTTGGAGGACAACCGAAGGGAGACAACCAACCGGCGGGAGACAATCGAAGGTGACAGTACGATCGAAGGTGCCAGGGGAGCACAAGGGTACCATATGGGAGGCAATTTGTTCAATTTGGGTTTAGCAACCTCTGGAGGACCCACGAGTGGGGGGTCAGGTGCAAGAGGTGGAGGATCACAAGGTACAAGAACATAAGGCACCAGAGGAGCAAGACCCAGGGGTGGGATGGCAAGTAAGCAGAAGTTGTTGAAGTTCAACGGCAACGAGAAGGAAGATCCCGTCTGCTATTGCCACACTTGTGAAACCATATGGTCAGCGAATGGTGTTATCGACCAGGATGAATGGGTAACACAATTTCCAGCAACCTTAAGGGGAGTGGCCATCGATTGGTACTCCAATAATGATAAGGCCAAAGTCAACACATGGCCCAACCTGAAGAAGGAGTTTGAGATAGAGTTTTGTCTCCTCAGAGACGACAATGAAATAGTAGCCGAAATCTATAGCACAAAGCTAAACAAGAATGAGACTATCTGAGCCTATAGTTGGCGGCTCCAGGAACTGTTGGGGAAAATGGAGAGTCAACCAGCGGATGGGTTGAAAAAGAGATGGTTCATGGAGGGACTGAAACACTCCATCTGGAAGAAGATGAAAATTGTTCCACCAACCTCGTATGAAGATACATATAATAGAGTGATGGATCTCAAGAGCGAGACCAAGACATCCAAGAAGAAAAAGAAGAAGGATAGCTCATCCAAGGATGATGACTCTTTCGAGGGAAGCAGCACTGATGGTGAGTCCAGCAAAAAGGTGCAAGCCCTACAGAAGGACATGCTGAGGATGATGAAAGAGATAAAGTTGATGAAGGGAGGTCATAGCAAGACCAACGAAGGGGAGCTTTGGTGCACGAAATGTAAGACGGATGGCCACACGAAAGGCTCCTGCCCAAAGAAGGCCTATTGTGATATATGCCAGTTGATGGGGCATCCCATTAGGAAATGCCCCTACAACATGAAAACATGAAACCAACAAGTATTGATTACGCAGGAACAACCAACTACATCAGCCGGTACAGGCAACTCCCAGGCGAACAACAATGCAACATCAGGAGGCTATTGAGATAACCAGTGGGGAGAATGAAACAACAATAACAACAATAACAATTGAAGGATTCGGATCCAATATGAATCCAAAGGCCGACCGATGATACAATGCAGAGCGTGCAGCCAATGGGGGCACTTTGCCCAAGATTGCCCGAAGGGAGAGGCCACATAATATTTGGGCAAATGGTGCAGACCGGGAGACCACAAAGATGCCACCTGCCCGAAGTCTAGCATCAACTTGCTCAATATTGAGGAAAACAAAGAAGAGGAAGTGTTGGTCATGTTGCCCCTACATTTGACATATCATTTTCAAAGTAGTCTCAGTATCGAGAAAAGGTCCAATGGGTGTTTATGCATAAGAAATAAACGTGTTGTCCAAGGTCATTACTAGTCAAAATACAAAAAATGGAAGAATTTTGAAAATTATCGCAAATTGAGGGAAATCACTTGATAGTTAGGATCTAAACATAATTTTGTATCACATGTCCAAAATTCACCTAAACCCAGTTCATACTTTGTCATATTTTAAACTTTCAATTTTTGGTGTTTGTTGCTCCCAAATGATTAAAATATCTCATTTAAGGCTTCATAATGAGGTGAAAATAATTGTGTGGACCTTTTTCCCTTCCATTGATGTGTGTTTCAAATTTTAGGACCTAACTCCCTACCATTTGAAATTTATGCCATTTTTCTGCAACCAAAGCGATATATTTAAAATATTTAAATTATTTCTCAAATGATAATTTAATATTTTAAATTATTTCATGTTTGGTCATTTGCGATAAGAAAATCATCTTCAAACATCGGTTGCATTCTTCCTTGATTCATTCTCAATAATCAATGGTTTCCAGGGTCTAAAGGATAGTTCATTGAAGCAGAAGGTTAGAAATGCTCACTTTTTGAGCATTCTTAACCTCGTTTCTCAACCTTTTGTCAAAAGGTTAAAAATGGTCACTTTTTGAGCATTTCTAACCCATATTTCTAACCTTTCACAAAAAGGTTAGGAATGCTCACTTTTTGAGCATTTCTAACCTCATTTCTTAACCTTGTGGGTCCCACTTTGTCAAGAAGGTTAGAAATGCTCAAAAAATGAGCATTCTTAACCTTTTTCATAAGAGTTTTAAAAACAAAAAGAGCGTCAAGTAGCAGGTTATGAACATTCAGAAATGCATTGAAGAAGAGAGGGAGTTCATCGTATGTTGAAGTTGCAGCTATTCTGGAAACATACATGCAAACTATGGAAGACAAGAAAAGATGCGAGTTGTTTGACAGAAATCTGCAACAAAATGCTATCTCACAGAGATGCCAACTCATGGACAAATTTCTCACAAGGCATACACAAAATGAATTTGATGAAAGTTCTTTAAGAACTTTCAAGCTAATCCAATTAATGTGTGAAGTTAGTTTTGTTATCTTTGTCAGCGTACTCCATGAGCAGTTTAAGAGACAGGAGCAGTTCCGGGTCCAACAGTAGATATCGGTAGACAGTGTAATGTCTCCACATGGTTCTCCATCATGGGCTATGCCATATTTCTCCTAAAGCAAAGTGAGGTAAATTTGATCCATCATCAGTGCTACACCCTTTTATTCCTACTAGTACCTAAATGATCAGAAATTCACTAACTAAAAAAAATCCAGTGAAGATGCATGAGGGTGCTACCTATTGGAGCCATTGTCAGAAGCCATAGCCATAGCCATATGAAGGCATTAAGATTAATATGAAGGCATTGACAAATGAAGTGATTGATAGCCCATCTCAAAGAGATGGCATCCCATGGAAGGTAATGACTGCAAACATGCAAAAGCGCAATATGAGAGGGTAGATAATGCACATTAAGTTTTTGACAAAAAGAAGCAATAAAAGAAACACATAATCACTAACATGGCACATGAGAAATGATGGAAATCAGCTCATACAATGCAAAAATCTTGTGCATACCTAATGTGGAAGAATAGACAATGCACAAGAACTATTCAAAAGAATACCCCAAACCAATGAAGTGTAGAAGGCGCATCAACTGTTTGTCTAAATGCCACAAAGGCATGTCATCTCAAGGAATGGAAGTAAATGATGATGAATACTAAGAGGGGGGGGTGAATTAGTATACCAAAAATCTTTGCACTTAAACACTTTACAAGACTAATAGCAAACTGGTAAAACAGTTTAGCAAACAAACCGGTTAACACACATGCAAACCAAATAGCTAGTAATGCATTCACCTACAGAAGAAAAAACACCATAACACAAGAGATTTTGAAGTGGAAACCCAAATGGGAAAAACCACAGTGAGATGGAACTCACAAATAACTATTTGCAGAATAGGAACCAGACCGGTTAAGGTTAGACTGGTTAAGGTCTTACAATGTTCTTTACCAGAATAGATCCTGTTAGGAATCTCAATCTCTATTAGGAGATAAGTCCTATTAAAGACTAACTTGCTAGAGGATTTTAGATCCACAGATGTGAACCACCTTGTTAGAGGATTTACAAAAGGCTTTTGGGCCTACCTGGTTAAGGGCTACAGACTTGTCAAAGATTTGAGTAATCAACAAGTGTTTGATCTAGCTAGTAGCACAAACTGCTTGGTTAGATCCTTGATAGCTCGTTCCTAATGCACTCCAGCATTACTTCAGTCTTCTACACATTCATATTCTCTCCAACTCCTCAATCACCTTAAACCCTAGCAACAACATAAACTTTCTCTATATCCACACCAACCACCTAAAACCCTAGACATGATGTCCTTATAAAGGAATCTGATTTCATGTTGGTCCAATAGGATTACATAACAATTTCCTAGGTTCAATGAACCTAGACATACTTGGTACCATGACACAAAAAGGCACCATTTAGGTGTCAGCACCATCAAACAATCGATGGATGGTAACTCATCACAAAATGTCGATTGGTAACTCATCACAGAGTATTACCAGTTCATACAAAATGCCGGTTGCCGGTTTGACAAAAATGAAGATTGGTAAAAATGTGTTATGCCGCTTTAATCCCTCGTACCGCTTGGGGTCTACGAACAGCTTGAGGTCAACATGTCACTTCAGACTGGGAAACACATTCTGCAAAACATCAATAGTCTAAAGACTATAATACAACATACCGGGTGGAACAAATACCGGTTGTGCTCTAACTCATACATATAAAGGAGATCTTAATGCAAGTGTGTGTCCATCAATGACAATCACAATATAAACATAAAAAATGCCAACAATCTCCCCCTTTGGCATTGATGGCAACACTTAGGAAAATAAAATTTTGACATCTAAGTGTTTTACAACAAAATCATGCCATTAACAAAATTGCTCCCCTAAGCATTTGCACTATCCCTTTGGCAATACAATGTATAACAATTTTGCATAAAGAGCATAAACATTGAGATATTCAAAGCATATATCAAAATTTTGATTACCAGATACTTCTCCCAAATAGAATTCTTCTCCCCCTTTGCCAACAATGACAAAGTACAACCCTGTTTCCACTTGATATTAAAATAATAAAGGTTTATGACAATAAGGAATGATACTTGTCAAAAACAGATTTAAAGTCCTGCAAGAATTGTTTCATCGACAAAGACTAAGACTCAAGTAGGGAGGTGGCTACTTCTTTTTTTGTGTGCATCTGGGAGACCTATTCTTCTATGGCATCAATTGTGCTCATCTCCTGTGTAACGATCAAGGCATCCAGGTTTAGATAGAATTTTTGAAGAATTTGCAATCGTGGGAGTAGAACCAGTTGTAGCTCCTGCAAATCTCTAGACTGAGTGTTGATCTCTTGCTCCATTTTTGCTGACTGGATGTGAAACCAGTGAACAGTTTGCCCATAAGTTGTAAAGGAATCATAAGGTGGCTTGAATGTTCTCATGTAGGACTGCAAGTCCATTTGAAGCTTTTGCTTCTAAGCTAGTACATCATCATAGAACAGATGGGGTTGGCAGATCTTGTTGAGTAGCAGATTTCCCTCGTCTAGAGCATCCCTTATATCCTTTTGCTCTTTCTTCAGTTCAGACTAGATCTCATTCAACTTCTTCACCAGAGCTACATTGAGAGCTTTTTGATGCTCCTTCTTGACATTTGCCTCTGCTGCCTCTTCTAGGCTCTGCACCTGATCATCCACTACTATGCATAGGAGCTTAAGTTTTGCTAGTGATGAATTGGTGTTGGGAAGATTTGTACCAGGTATGAAACTGGTAAGAGTTTCCATAGCCGCTTGAATTACATCCTGCTCCTTCTTCCTTCGAATAATTTCAAGGTGCTCTTGAGAAACCTTGATGCTCTACATTAGCTCCATTTCACTTTGCAGACTGGAGATCGATAGGAATGGTGAGATCAGCTGGTTTGGCTTGACTCACGGTTGCCTTCGGAGTCTCCATCTAGGTGCTCTTCTTTGCTTCTCCTGCCTTGTCCTCTTCCACTTTCTTCTTCTCCACTTCCTTATCCTCCTCTTCTTTTTTCTTCTCTGCTTCTTTCCTTTTCTCCTCTTTTTCTTCCTCTTCCTTCTTCTTCTTCTCTACTTCCTTCTTCTTCTCCTCTTCCTTGTCTTCCTCTTCTTTCTTTTTCTTTTCATCTTCTTTCTTCTTTTCTTCTTCATCCTTTTTCCTCTTCTCTTCTTCATCCTTTTTCTTCTTCTCCTCTTCATCCTTCTTCTTCTTCTCTTCTTCATCTTTCTTCTTCTTCTCTTCTTCATCCTTTTTCCTCTTCTCGACCTCTTCCTTTGTCGCTTCTTGTCTGTCCTGGGCTTGCTTATCAACCCGTTCATCTTGTTGCTCCTATCCTATTGTCTCAGATGGTGTTTCCTAAGTAACATCTTCTACATCTAGGGCATCGACATCAATAGTGTCGACCAGTTCATCAGTCGGGTTTCCTTCATCATCAAATTCTTCATCCGGTTTTGTTATAGCTAGTTCTTTCTCAGCTTGTCGGTTGGCTTTAGCTACTGAATGTATCTTCATAGCTTGTAGAGCACGAGTGTGTGTATCCTTGAGCACTTCCTTATCCTTCCCTTCCAGTAACAGGAGTCTTCTTCTTCTCATGAAGAAAAGACCTTTGTATTTGTTCAATACATCGAACAGTTCTAAATTTGATATATCAGGAAAATGTTCAGCAAAAATGTTTTCTCTCATTTCCTATTCCTTCTCTATGGCAATGCGCCATTTATTGTCTAAGGACTTATACAAAGAATCCGGTGTTTCAGATCTAATTTCTAAAGGTGACCGGTCATTAACATATAAATACTGAATTATTTCCTTTTCGACTGCTTCCTTTTCATCATCATTAAAGTCATCAAAATACTCAACTAAATCATGAAGCAATTTTCTCCTAATATTCTTTATTGTTCTTTGACAATGTGTCAAAGGTTTATAGGAGGAGATATCAATATTTATCGTTGCAGATGACGTCGGTTCATTCTTCGTCTTCTTTCTTATCTGTCTTGCCTTCTTGGGCTGCTCCTCAAACATAGTTTCCTCTAAGTTTGGTGTAGTTCTCTTTGTCTTTCTTTTCCTCTCGAAGACTTTAGCCAGTGTTGCTTCTAGTTTCTTCTTAGCTGGTGACTGTTTGGTCACTTTTGGACTTGTTGTTGTAACCAGTGTTGATGTTGCAGGCACTGCCTTTGCCTTCTTCACTACAGGTTCTTTTCCTTTCTTTGCAATGGGTTCCTCGACCAATGTAACTCTTTTCAGATAGGTTCCGGTCCTCTTTGCCTTAGGATCAAGCAACAAGGCAATAAGGGTAGAGGCATACCCTTCCAACATATCATTCATCACCTCATAGCCCATTGGCTCCACTTCTTCCATTCTAGGCTCAACAGCCTCCATTATGCATTGATCCACCTTGATGGTGAAACAGATATCGTCCTCATATTTATTGATGATGTCACCATATATTCTCATTCTTTGGCTCATTTTCCATCTGAACTCATCAAAATACTTGTTCAGAACATCCGGGTAACCGGTTCCAATTGCTTGAATACTTTCCTTAATTTGCTTAGTCACCGGTTGGTCAGCAGACCACTGGACATCTCCTACTCCTGGAAAGCAGCCTTGGAAATAGAAGAACAACCCAACCAGTAGTTGCCCAAACTTGAACCTTAGTGCATTATCTTGTTTGATCGACTTCAGATTCAACAGGAGTTGTCTCTGCATACCGATGCACAGGTCAAATGATGCATCCTCCATTATCATCCAGTAAGCGGCATTTACCGCTGTAGCAAATACAGAGTTAATTCAGTTGGTAGAGAATGTCTGGTAGCCTATCACCATGTAGGCATGCTTAACCATATCATCCTTGATAGAATTAATTGTCATGCCTTGTGAGTCGCTCACTAAACTGATGAACTTGGACATTTCAATTTTGCTTACCATCCTTAGGGTTGGCACTTCCCCTATGTTGTAGAATCCAGTGACTGCAAGAATTGCCTGTGGCATGATATCATGTGTTCTCTCCAGGTACATCTTGTCACCATGGACTCTACTCAGAATGATCCTTATATGATCCTCTATGAAATCCTCCAAGAAGTAAACAACATTATGGAGCTTCTTCTTCTCCAAAATATCATACTCTGGTTTGATCTTCTTATCCTTTCCACAAAATAAACCTAACTAGGAGTGGATGGCTAGAGGCCCTAGGTCTTCAATCTTTCAATCTATGTAGTTAGAAATTCCCTCTTCTACTATCACGCCAGTCGGGACTTGTGATAGGGCATTATACTTAGACTTTCATTGAATAAAACTTGCAGACTCGACAGATGCACTAGAACTGGTATGAGATGCGGAAGCCATGATAGAAATTTTAAGAACTCAAGGAATACCTTTTAAAACACGTGAATTTAGGGCTTGCAGATTCTCCTTCACTTCACACTCTGTCGGTTGATGAATCATCGCTTTGTGTTCTCCACTTGACCATTTGCAGTTTGAATTTGAATCTCCTTCGCGGTTTCTCAATTTCTCAAAGTCTTAGCTCAAATCACCTTTTCATCGCTCTGCTCTTTGAAAAACTTTTCTTCGCTCAAAAAATGATAGTGAGAAATGATTTGAAAAATCCTTTTAAGCATATTTCTCACCTACCGCAATTAATGCTCCTCAATTAGGGCGTAAACCCTAATTTTCCTTTTTACCATTTCTGGTCTTCTGCCAGATGACAGGTATCATATACCTGTTAAGGTCTTTTACCGGTGTAAACCAGGGGTTCGAAACATTTCACCGTTTTCTCCCCCTAAGCTTTTCTAAAGCTTAGTTTGTCGATTCCATGATTTCCACACTAGGTGCAGAAACTGGTTCCTCTTGTAACACCGTTGGTTTCTTCTTCCAGGTTGTGTTCATGTCTGCTTGAACAGTGTCAACATCAATGTTTCCTTCTGGAGTGACCGGTATATCATTAGATATGTTCTTTCTTGATCTATAGAATTTGGCAATGTGACCCGATTTGTTGCAGTGATAGCAGACCAATCCAGGTGCTCTCCAAGGTCCATTGTTCATGTTTCCATTCTTCCTTCTGCATGTTGCAGCAATGTGACCATGACCATGACAAACCATATAGTTTTCTCTCCATTCGATTGTCGCTTGATAGCCACCGCTTCTTTGCTGATGATTGAAAGCATTAAACCAGTTGTGATTCCGGTTCACAAAAGGTTCATGACCAGCTCCTTGGGTCCTCTGAGGATATCTATCAATGTTGTTCATAACTAACCTATATTCAGATGCTCTATGCCCATACTTGTTGCATGCATAATAGTTACCATTGAATCTATAGGATCTAGGCTTATCATTTAGGAAATAAGGAAAATTGTTGTAAGCCTTACTCCTACACACATTTGCAGTATGTCCTTCTTTAAGACAGTTAAAGAAAACAGGTTTAAACTTTTGCTTACCTTTATCCTTTGATGTCGGTTGTTTCTTTAATGTTCCAACATTTGTACTAGAGGTCTCACCTTCTTCATGACCAGAATAACCAAGTCCATTGGTATTCTTGACCAGTTTGGCAGATTCAAGCTTTTGTTCTAGCTTGACAGTACTCTTGTTGAACTTAGCAAGTATTTCCTTTGACTCAGAGAGTTCTTTGGAAATAGCAGCATTTGTTTCCAATAGGTTTTCATTCTCAAAGATGGCAATGTTCAGTTCTCCTTGCATGTCTTCCTTTTCCACTTTGCTTGCATGGAGTTGAGCAGTTAGGGCACTGATCTCTTGTTTCATCTTGGAGATCTCATGATCTCTTTATTTCACCAGATCTTCAACTTTCCTTCGGTTCTCAAGCTCTTGACACATCCGGATAGTCAGTCCTTCCAACTCCTTTCTCATGTTGGATTTTGATTCATTCAACTTATTTACTTCTGCAATTAGAGCTTCCATGCCTACTTCATCTGAAGAACTATTTTTAGATAGCTCCATCATCTTTTCAATATGTTCTCTCCTTTTTTCTTGAGATGCCTTGTATTTGACCATAAGATCATCATAGGCTTGCTCAGATTGAGTGAGCCGATGTGTAAGTTCCCTTATAGAGTATTCCCCCATATCTCTTTCCAAGTGATTAAACTTATAGAAAGGTAGGCTCTAATACCAATTGATGAATACTAAGAGGGGGGGGGGGGTGAATTAGTATACCAAAAATCTCTGCACTTAAACATTTTGCAAGACTAATAGTAAACCGGTAAAATAGTTTAGCAGACAAACTGGTTAACACACATGCAAACCAAATAGCTAGTAATGCATTCACCCATAGAAGCAAAATCACCATAACACAAGAGATTTTGATGTGGAAACCCAAATGGGAAAAACCATGGTGACATGGAACTCACAAGTAACTATCTATAGAATAGGAACCAGACCGGTTAAGGTCTTACAATGTTCTTTACTAGAATAGGTCCTGTTAGGAATCTCAATCTCTGTTAGGAGATAAGTCCTATTAAAGACTACCTTGTTAGAGGATTTTAGATCCACAGATGTGAACCACATTGTTAGAGGATTTACAAATGGCTTTTGGGCCTACTCGGTTAAGGGCTATAGACTTGTCAAAGATGTGAGTAATCAACAAGTGTTTGATCTAGCTAATAGCACAGACTGCTTGGTTAGATCCTTGATAGCTCGTTCCTAATGCACTCCAGCATTACTTCAGTCTTCTACACATTCATATTCTCTCCAACTCCTCAATCAGCTTAAACCCTAGAAACAACATAAACTTTCGCTATATCCACACCAACCACCTAAAACCCTAGACATGATGTCTTTATAAAGGAATCTGATTTCATGTCGGTCCAATAGGATTACATAACAATTTCCTAGGTTCAATGAACCTAGACATACTTGGTACCATGACACAAAAAGGCACCATTTAGGTGTCAGCACTGTCAAACAATCGGTGGATGGTAACTCATCACAAAAGGCCGGTTGGTAACTCATCACAGAGTATTACCGGTTCATACAAAATGCCAGTTGTCGGTTTGAAAAAAATGAAGACTGGTAAAAATGTGTTATGCCGCTTTAATCCCTCATACCACTTTGGGTCTATAAACTACTTGAGGTCAACATACCGCTTCAGACCAGGAAACACATTCTGCAAAACATCAATAATCTAAAGACTATAATACAACATATTGGTTGGAACAAATACTAGTTATGCTCTAACTCATATATATAAAGGAGATCTCAATGCAAGTGTGTGTCCATCAATGACAATCACAACATAAACATCAAAAATGCCAACAAATGATTGCAGAATGTGTGAAAAGATAGATTTTACATGGAATCTGTCAAAATCATCGAATTAATGGAGTACCCTCAGAATACAATATAATATTGAGAGCTTCGTTTGTGTTCTATTTAGCAGATAAGAAGCTATGCATACTTTAATCAAGGGAATTGTGAGATATATATATATATATATATATATATATGAGATTGATAGGTGTCTATAATTGGCCTTCATGTTAGTGGTGGTTGTCTTGAACACACCTTAAACCTTATTATTAAAATTTCATTTAAACCTGTGGCAGTTGTGTGAATGTGTTTTCTCAATGCCTGAAGATTATATATGAATATGGGTTGATGTTGCTCGCATTGGCATGCCATGTGAACTGTTTATTAGAATGTTCTGAAGAAACATTGACTCATGGTTTAAAATAATTGGATGATATTCAGAGAATAGATTGGTTGAAAAGGCATTCATGTACAAGTAATTTTGTTGCAAAGGTTGTAGAGACTTTGAAATTGTGCCAGAAGCCATTGCTTTAGATATAGTGAGTGGACATCCATCAAAGCACACAAAATGAAGGATTTTGGTTATATGTTGTAGTGGTGGTTGTCCCGATTGAATGTACATGCAAATTGTGAAGTATGAACAAGGAAAGTTAATTGTTTGGCAGAATCCTTCCAAAGAAATGTGAAGGTGTAAGATGACAGAGATAAGGCATATGTAATGCACTCAAATTAGTTGACAGAAAACCTTGAAGAGATGTTACCTCATGGACCGCAATGAGTCCAGTGTGTGCACAAAATGGATTTTGCAAGGAATCTCTCAAAATTATTGAATTAATGCAGCTCGACATTATAAGCTTTGTTTGTGTTCTAAGTGGTGAATGTGAGTTGTAGATGTTTTAATCACATAAACTATAACATTTATGTAATTGATCAGTGAAATCATAAGAAATTCTTTGACAAAATGAATCGAAAAGATGTTATGTCTAGAAATGCTAGGCTCTGTGACTCCAAGGAAGTGTAGGTGTTGACCATGAAGGATATCTAGCTAATGCAGTTGGAATGTGTGTTTTTGGAGGGCAAATGAATACTTTATTTCAACAAGCAATACACTAATGTATAGACATGATGTGATCTCAAATGGTTAGATGACGAGATGATGACAACTTCAGATCAAGTAGATAAAGATGGAGAAGTGCCTCAACATAGCTTATGACTTGGTTCTTCATCAAAATTACAAGTTTGAATTTGTATTTTTGTAAAGGTGACTTATGTCACTTATTGTAACAAAGGTTAGAAAGTTGACTTCTTCTGCACATAGAAAGTGTAGGTTACTAACTCATTGAAATTTACACAGAAGCGAGTTAGTTATCAACCTAGAATTGAAGTTGGTTATAAGGTAGTTATCCTACAAGCCTATAAAGACAAGGCTATTTGTAATGTAAAGGGGAGAGACTCTGACAAAGGGGGAAAACTCTACAAAATTTTGTAGAGAAACAAAGTGAGATCTTTTGGTATTCATACCTTTGACTAAGGGGTTTTTGAACTTGTATATTTTCAAAAAGAATAATGAAGAATGCATTGAGTTCGTGTGTCTTGAATGTATTGATGAGTTATTGTTACTAATTTCTCGTATGTTGAATTAGTAATCCCTTTATGTATTGACAAAATCCATTGATGAAACACATCATTTCATGGTATCTTGATTTGTATGTGCTAGTGCAACCTATCTCTTCATGTGTCGAGCTTTATTGTACTTATTTCATCATTGTTGCATGACTAACCTTTTTGGTGGGAACCCCTTTGTGATTGTCATCATTTATGGAATACTTGTTGTTTGTATGTCTTCTAGTAGGGTTTTTGTTATTAATCTTGTTTAAGTTCTATGTTTTCTCCTTTATGTACTTTCAAGTTAAAAGTACATGAAAATCCTAAACACCCCTATCATACAAGGGAGTTGCCCCTCTCAAACGCAGAGGAAGATCATGTTTCATAGAACAATCTCTCCAATTGTTGGAATGTTTGTCACTGCTTATCGAGCAAATAGGGTCAGTTTCAGGTAAATGACCGCAGTGACAAATCTATTTACCAATAGGCTGTAACCTACGCCCAAGCCAGACAAGCAACATGCCTAGACCCAAAGACAGAGAAGTGAAGGGTACGGGAAGCACAGGAAGAAATTGAGAAAGAGATATGAGAGAGGGCGAAGGGGAAGGGTACAATGGGTACTTCCAGCTGACCAGAGGTGAAGGAGGCTATACTAAATCAAATTTTAAAATTGGAGGTGTCTGTGAAAGTACACGACCTCCTCCAGACGATGCCTCAATTATGAACAGCGTTGCTGAATAATCTCTCCCAACCACACACCAATACCAACCACCACATGGATGTTCTTGGGGGGTCTACAATAGACCCTAGGCTGTGGGTAGTTAACACTGGAAGGAACCTGACCATTGTGGAGATGGGTATCCTTGGCACCATTCTAACCAATACCATTGTCGATGGAGGATCGGGAGTGAATGTTCTTCCAGAAGAAACCTAGCGGAAGCTGGGGAATCACATACTGTGGCCATCTACATTCAATCTATTGGGACCATATCAGCATGGAATCAAACCCATCAAGACACTGATGGGCCAACAAGTTACCATCAGGGCGCAACCCTTCATACTGGACTTCATGGTAATCCCACTAAAGAAAAAAGGGTACGATGCGATCTTAGGGAGAGGGTGTTTGGTGGCAGCCAAGGCCACCCACAATTGGAAGAAGAACACTCTATCTATGGAGAATGGAGGAAGGAAGTTCATCATAGACCTCAAGACATAGTTGGTTAGTGAGGAACTGGCATCATCTTTGGAATCGAAGGGTGAAGGAGAAGGAGACCTGAGGGACGAAGGACGGGGCTGCATGGAGCCCAATGATGAAGGGATTCTCAAACTAGGAGAGTGCTTTGAGGATGAGACGGGGTCATTGAACGGGCTCTTCCACTGGCAGATGGAGGATCACAAAATGTTCCAGAGCTATAGGCTCAAAGTATAGGAACCAGAGAAAGTAACAGAGGAGGTGTACCTACCAGAATACAAATAATATTGGAAGGGAGACACCCCAAACCTTAGTGATGTAGATAATCCCAAGATCATTCGTGTCGACAATGTTTGGAACCCTATGTGGAAGGTCGCAGCCTTCAAAATATTTATTCTTCTTCTTCTTTGTATGTACGGGAAGGAGACCGTGATCCCTATAGAATTTATGGTTCCAGGTCTTCAGTTGGCCATTGAAAATAGACTTTCCATCAACGGGTCCAAATTGAAACCCTACCACGAGAAGCGTGCAGGGGGACCCGAGAGGCTAGAAGGACACCCGAGAGTCCAGAGGGGGACTCGAGAGGATGGAAGGGGACTTGAGAGGTTGGGGAGGTGACTTGAGAGGTAGAGGACCAAAGTGGGAGACTCTTGGGTGAGACACGAGACCCGAGCCGAAGACTTTCTAGACAATTAGATTAGGAAATTAAAAAAAATTGAAAAAAAAAAATTAAAATATTTTTAAAAAATAAATGAATAAATATATATTTTTTGCAAGTGGTGGTGGGACCATTGTGGAACCACCACGCGATACCACCGTGCGGTGGGGCCCCGTGCGGCAGGACATCATACGGTGCACCACCATCAACAAGAGGTCACCGGCCTCTGAGGGCAGAACCACCGCATGACCTTCCCAGCCACCGTACGGGAGACCAATCATCGTATGACACCAAGCTTCAGGTGACCCCAGTCACTGTATGGGTTCACTTCATCGTACGACAGATAACCTTTATACAGGCTCGGGACATTACAGTCCATAGGCCTGAAGGAGCACAACAACGGCAGTGGCAGTTTAAAAGAGGGTGAAAGGAAAAATACCACAACATGGCAGGGATAAATGATGGTGATGGCACGTGAAAAGAAAAAATGCACCGATAGCTCCTCACCCTATTCTTCTTTTGGTGAAGATGGTGTAATTTGTTGTGCGTTCATTATCAATATAATTGCTTTTACAAGTGCGAATCCACAGGTTATTTCTTCGGCAAAGTAAAATCTCCTTCTGTCACTTGCGTTGGGCAAAGTATAATTATTTCCCCCTTCTGTCACTTGCGTTGGGCAAAGTATAATTATTTCCCCCTTTCTTTGTGCAACACCGGACTATCACTTGCATTGGTCGTATGGAAGGAGGACCGTACGGTGTGTATGGTGGACGGTTGGTCATGTTATCTGTATGGGGTGGCTCATACGGTGGAGGGATGTCTGTATGGTAAGGAGGGTGTTGACCATACAGGAAGGTGGTCGTACGATTGGAGGTGTCAAGGGTCAATTTCAGTGTTGTTGTTGACCGTACAAGGAGGTTGTTGTATGATTGGGGGTGCCATCGGGTAAAAAAAAAGAAGACTAGATTGAAAAATCATTCGATGGAATCTGGAGACAGGAAGCTAAAAAAATTAAAGTGGAGAAGAAGGTTTTTGGCATCTTAAAATATCACAAAAAAGATGTGCGCCATGGACTTCTGTGTGGTTCTGATGTGCCCCTAGACCCCCAGTTTATTTTTGAGCTACAATACACTTTTGAGTTGGGTGAAGGGCATTAGAGAAGTCACGGTAAGTGTTGGGGTTGTTCCGTACTGTGAGAAAGAAGCCTGAAGCTAAGCATTGGCAGGGAAGCCATAAGCCGTAGAGGGAGACAGATTTGGAGGTTGTGAACAAACAAAGTTTGAGGGAAGGCATTGTAAGAATGTGAAGTCATACGGCACCAAGGAGTTATTCAACTCAGTTATCAGCCTTTCAGGAGTGTGATGGAGGATTTGAGGCGTCTCCTAGCCTTTGTGCCAGAGGTTTGTGGTGACTTACAGGCATGAATGGTACACTTTGAGGAACTTGGAGTATGTCACAGCTAGACATGAGGTTGTCTTGGTGGATGCACAGAGGGCTTGGGAGGAGCTGACCACCAAGTTGGAGGTAGTAGTAGCATGAGACTTAGCTCAGTGTACCCAGGAGTTGGATGTCGAGAGGGCAGCGCGGGTGGCTATTGAGGACAAATTGGCTAGGGAGATAGTATCATTTGATTAGCAGTTGATGGAGGCTGAGACTAAAAGGTGTGTTTTGCAAACAAGTTTGGTTTAGGCACAAGAGGACTGTGATGTCAAGGAAGAAAAAAGAACTCCTTGTGGAAGCAATAATGGTGAAATCCGCACTTGAGCATCAGAGGGTAGCAGAAAAGGGTTTTCAAGTGAGGACGCAGCAAGTGTATTGTTGGTGTAAATAAATATTCATTTTGGATATTATTACACTTACTTAAGTTAACTTAAGATAATGCATCTCTTCGTAGTTTGGATTTGAGACACTTAGGGAAGTGTGCACTTAGGGATAGAGCTTGTAGGAGAAATTCCACCTTTTGTGGTCTTATTTTGCTATTACACTCCACATTCGGTGGGTCATCCACCTCTTGTGGAATATTATATTATTTCTCCTACCTACCCTTAGTATTTCTTACCTACCCTTGTTTCTCATTGAGCCACATGTCATATTTGTGTGCTCATACATCCATATGGCCTTGCCTATATAAGCAGGCCTATATTCATTGTATTGGTTAATCCAGTTGATCATTTGTATATTGATGAGAATACAATTTGTTCTTGTCATTCTATTGTCTCTTTTATGCTTTTCATTGTGCCCTTGATCTTGGCAAAATCCTACATGTATGAGTTCCGGGCTCGACTGGCGTCAGCAGTTCCTGTATCTTCTTCATCGGTGGTGCAACTACCTCCTTCAGGGATTCCCCCTCCGCCCCCTTCTTCTTCTATACCTTGATTTCATTTAATGTATGAACATCATCTCTATTTTGTATTAAGTCATCTGGAGATGACTTCTTTTCTTGGGGGGATGATGTTGCCGAGAATAATCATTATGTTATGTTGTCGTATTATGTTATGTTGTCATCAGTAATTATGGGTTATGGTAGTTAGTTAGTCTTCCCAAAGGGCAGTTGGACATGATGGTTAGTCACACCCCTTCAAGTATTATATTGTATACCTTTCCTTCTTAATAGCATTATGATAGTCATATCTGGGTGTGAGGTTATAAGCACTTGATGTACATGGAATGTTGAATTAATATAATGATGGGTTCTTTAATACATTCTCATTATGTTCTATGCATTTAATCGTTTACCCATATGTGGCAAACAATTGAAAATGACTGTGGAGCTAGAGAAGCCCTCTAAAGCACCTTATCATATCAGCAAATCATGGGATTATCAGACAAATCATCGATGAAAGCTATATGGGACAACTTGAAGACTTTGAATGAAGGTGATCCCATTGTTAAAATTGCAAAACTTGAATGTTATCAGGTAAGATATGAAAGCTTGAAGATAGAGGAAGATGAAAGAATTTTTGCATTCATGGAAAGGGTAAATGAAATTGTATTAGGAATTCAGTGTTGTGGTGGATCTCTGAGCAAGGAAGAGATTGTTTTAGAAGTATTAAGGGTTTTTCCACCAGCATATAAGATGAAGGTAATTTCAATTAATGAGCTAAGAACCATGCCTATTTCTTCTATCGATAGAGATACTCTTTTTGGGAAGATATCTGATTTTGAGCTTGAAGAATTTGGTCCTCCAGGAGCTGCAAAGATTGATACTGCATTTAAGGCATCTACATCATCAACCAGCAAGCAAGATTGGAAAGTTTTGTATAAAAAGGAGTTTGAAGAGATTAGGAAAGAAGATGAAGAGCTTGAGCAACTTGAAGCCCTATTTTCTAGAAGGATGCCTAAAGGTCCGACAAGAAATAACTATGAAGGAAAATCTCCTTTCAAATGTTTTCAATGTAATAAGATAGCTCATTTTGCATCTAGATGTCCTGAAAGGAATTCAAAATTGGAAGAAAGAGTAAGAAGATATTTTAAGCCTAACCCTAAATATCATATCAAGCATAAGTATAGGAGAAACAAAAACAAATCATGCTACTATGTTGATGAGGAAGGAGTAACTGATGACTCAGAGGAAGAACCAACCGGAGATTCAGCTAGTGGATTCAGCAATGGAAAAGATTGGGTATTTTATGCTATGAAGGAAGATGATCTGGAACCAGTTATCAAAAATAAGGAAAAGGCCCTTGCAGCAAAAGTTGAAGACAAAGATGAATGAGTAATAGACAGTGGATGTTCTCATCATATGACAAGAGACAAAAGAAAGTTTCTAACCCTACAAGAATTTGATGGTGGTCAAGTCAGATTTGGTAATAATAAAGCATGCATGATCAAAGGAAGAGGAACCATTTCATTGGATGGTAAGAATAACACTGATAATGTCTATTATGTTGAAGGTCTGAAGCATAATCTTTTGAGTGTAGGATAGTTGGCAGATAGAGGATTTCAATTACAATTCAAGGATGGAAAGTGCAAAGTCATTAGCAAATCAGGATTGGAGATTGCAACCGGTACTCTAAAAAAGGGTAAAATCTTTCATTTGAACTTCAGTGAAAAGACATGTTTGATTGCACATATTGATGAAAGTTGGCTATGGCATAAAAGGTTGTGTCGTAAATTTTGATTGCATTGTAAAGATCAATTCAACTAAGGCAGTTAGAGATTTACCTAAGATTGTGAAGCCTCATAATCCGGTATGTAAGGAATGTCAAATGGGTCAGAAAATCAAAACTACTTTTAAGAACATACTTGATAAATCTAATAATATTCTTGATTTGATTCATACTGACCTATGTGGTCCCGCTAATACAAGAAGCTTTCAAGGAGATAGATATTTCATGTTAATCATTGATGACTATTCTAGAATGATGTGGGTTGCTTTTCTAAGGGAGAAATCTAAAGCCTTTAAGAAATTCAAGATCTTTAAAGCTATGGTTGAGACAGAGACAGGAATGAAAATCAAGTGTCTGAGATCAGATCAAGGGGGTGAATACATCTAGTGAATTCAACAGCTATTGTGAGAAAAATGGCATTAGGAGATAGTTATCTACACCCCAGACACCTCAATAGAATGACATTGTGGAAAAAACAAACATAACCATTTTGGATGCAGCCAGAACCATGATGATGGAAGCTAATTTGCCTCATATCTACTAGAAAGAAGTAGTAAGTACAATGGTTTATACATTCAATAGAGTTCATATCAAACAAGATATCGGCAAGACACCTTATGAATTATGGTTTAATCATTCCCCTACTCTTAAGTATTTCAGAATCTTTGGAAGTAAGTGTTATATCAAAAGAGATGATTCCATTGGAAAGTTTGACCCTAGATGTGATGAAGGAATATTTCTTGGTTATTCAACTTAGAGCAAAGCATATAGATGTTATAACAAAAAATTGTAGAGAATTGTGGAGAGTGCTAATGTGAAAGTGGATGAACAATACAAAGACCAAGCTAAATCTTATGGTAGTGAACCGGCAGTGGAAATGATCATAATTGATCTAGTAATGCCTGTACTAGAACAAAATACTGAACTAGTTATGTCGGCATCATCAGAAAACTCAACTATAACTGAAGAGAAGCACAGAAAACCTAAAAAATCAGGAAACACCAAGGTATGTAAGGCTAAATCATTCTGAAAATAAAATCATTGGAGACAAAAACAATGGAGTTATGACAAGGAGAATATTGGCAAATCAAAAGATATGTTTCATTTCTCAGATTGAACCAACATAAGTAATTGAAGCTTGTAAAAATGAATGTTGGATCAAAGCTATGGAAGATGAATTAGATCGGATAGAAAAGAACAATACTTGGACTTTGGTTCCCCAACCTAAAAATAAGAATGTTATTGGAACTAAATGGGTTTTTAGAAACAAACTAAATGAGGATGGAAAAGTTGTAAGAAATGAGGCTAGATTTGTCTGCAAAGGATATTCTCAGAAGGAAGGAATTGATTATGGTGAAACTTTTGCACTGGTAGCTAGAATTGAAGTCGTTAGACTATTTCTTGCTTATGCAGCCTATAAGAACTACAAGGTCTATCAAATGGATGTTAAGTGTGCATTTATGAATTGAGAACTTGAAGAGGAAGTCTTTATTGAGAAACTTGATAGATTTTAACTGACAGATGACAAAAATATGGTTTGCAGATTAAGGAAAGCTCTATATGGATTAAAATAGGCTCCTAGAGCTTGGTATGCAAGGTTGGATAAGTATCTTTTGAAGCTTGATTTTATAAAAAGTAATGCTGATAGTAACCTATATTATAAGATCACTAATGATATTCTGATTATTGAAGTATTTGTTGATGATATCATTTTTGAAGGTGAAGAAAAATTATGCATGGAATTCTTTGATAATACGCAGAGTGAATTTGAAATGTCTATGACTGGAGAAATAATATTTTTTATAGGTTTGCATATTACTCGGACTGACAAAGGCATCTTTCTCTGTCAAACTAAGTATCTAAGGGAATTATTGAATAAATTTGAAATGGAAAATTCCAAACTGGCTAGTACTCCTATGGTTACAAGTGAAAAATTGTCAATTAAAGATGTATCCCTTCAGTAAATTCTACAAGATATAAATCCATGATTGGTGGTTTTCTATATTTAATTTAGACTAGACTAGATATAATGAGTGTAGTCAATATTGTATCAAGATTTCTAAGTAATCCAAGAGAAAATCATGAAAGTGCAATAAAAAGGATATTCTGGTATTTGCAAGGAACAAATGAATATGGTTTATGGTACCCTAAAGATGATGACTTTACTTTATGTGCATATACAGATGCAGATTGGGCAGGTGATGTTGATGACTGGAAGAGAACATCTGGTGGAGCATTCTTTCTTGGGAATAAGTTGGTTTCATGGATAAGAAAGAAGCAATCATGCATTTCTTTATCTACTGTTGAAGTTGAATATGTTGCAGCCGCAACTAATTCCACTCAAGTTCTATGGATGAAGCAGATGTTGAAGGATATACAAGTGAGTTGTAATGATCTAGTTGTTATTCATTGTGATAACTTTGTAGCTATTGACATATCAAAGAATCTGGTATTTCACTCCAAGACTAAGCACATATCAATCAAGTATAACTTTTTGAAGGAAAAGGTGGAAGCAAAAGAAGTTAGATTGGTTTATGTGAATACTAAAGAATAGATAGCAGAAATCTTCACTAAACCTTTATCCTGAGAATCATTTGAGTATTTGAGAGACAGATTGGGGGTTTCTATCCCTTTGGTAGAGACTTAAATGATGCAGATGTGCATCAATCTAGTATGCATTATCAAAGCTATCATTTGCTTCAGATTGATGAAATAATGCTACTACTCAGGGGGAGTAGTCAACCTTGAGATTTAGAGTTTTCATATTCTATTTGATATCTATGTCATATCTTTGGCATTTTTGTCAAAGGGGGAGGAATATATGTGAAAAACCATTGCGATTTATTTTTCAGATTGATTGCACTCCTTAGGGGGAGTTTGGCACTATTTGGTCTTTTGATTCAGATTTGGTTTAGAGCTTCAATGTCATATCATTTTATGGGAGACTTGTTTGGAATTTCTTGGCACTTGGATATTTTTCACATCTAGTGTTGCCATCAATGCCAAAGGGGGAGATTGTTGGAAATATGATGGAATTGATTATGTGTTGCATTGATGTTTTTTTAGTGATGTCAACACTAGTTGTTATGGTTGTTTACTAGCTTCTAGTAGAAGGATTGGATTATGAAGATTATCAATTGATTGACACCGTGTTGGTAAACAGATTTGTCACTTAAAAATCTTAACTATGTGCCCAATGGAGGAGCGACAAAAAGTTCCCAATAGTTGGAGAGATCATTCTGTGCAGCACGATCTTCCTTTGCGTTTGAGAGGGGCAGCTCCCTCGTATGATAGGTGTATTTGTATTTTTGAGAATAATTAACCTTGCGAATGAAAACAGAAAATTACTACAAATGGATTTAGAAGGAATCTTCACAACAAACATACGATTGCCACTTGGATTCCATTGACTTTTAAACATGTCACTATCAACTCTAAACTACGCATGAGGAGAGAGTGATACAACACATTTAACTTGCATAACGTTTATATATTTCTGAGATACCAAAGAAACTAGTAACGTTATATGACCATTGTCTTCTTGAAACTAGGAAAGTAATTTGCAGAGTTGCTATTGCAATATCATATGACAATCACATAACATCAAGAAAATGAACACTTAACAATCATAGGAGCACTCCCGGTTTGCCTTGTATTCAAAAATGATGAAATAATACAATCCAAAATTTTCAGCTATCCCAAAATCATAAAATCCAAAAAGTCCTTCATTCATCTATGTTTCTAACATTTATAGTCTCTCAAAATAACTACCTCATAAATAACTTGATTCTGAGTTAGCAACTAACTCATTTCCATGCAAATTACAATAAGTTAATAACTAGCACATTTATCCGCGAAAATAGTCAACCTATTAACCTTGACGCTATGCTATGGAAAATCAGCAATAAACTAAAGACTAACCACATATCACACAATAAGATAAAATATTGAAAGATATGAACATGGTATTGCTTCTCGATATCCCAAAAAGCATGCTAATTGATTATTTTCTTCTGTTGAATTGGTGCTCTAGCCTTGGATGACTTGTATGCTTTGAGTGCGTCCACCATGAACTTGTACCTGGGAATGATCACATTATCCATTTTTAATTTGGCAGTTGCTTGGTTATCTTGAATATTGACCAAATCCTAAAAATATGAAGACATATCACAAGCCTCTAAGGCAACTGAAACAACATTGAGTCTCTTCATCTTATTTGCATCTAACACCTATACATCTGTTAACTCATAATTAATTCTATCATAAAACTTGATTAAGAGAAGTTTCTTGTCCATTTGCTGAAATTGCTCTTTTATCGATACATCACCAATGATATTCATTGTATCTTCTTTTATCTTCATCTTTATTTGTTCACAAGCTATCAAGAGTTTCTGGTCTTCATCCAAGCATTACTTGATATTCTCCATTTTCCAACTTATACTTCTGCACCATGTATGGGACTGATTTCTTCCTTATGAGAGAAGACCTTCTCAGCAATGAGTACATCCATGTTTTTTTTGCCATCTTTTGGAATTCCTGTAAAGTATCTTGCCAAGACATCTCTTGCTCTTTAGCATTCTTCAATTCTACAGAAATTTCTTGTTCCTATGCATCCATCTTAATGTGAATATCTTTGGCCTTCTCAATAAAATCCCGTGATTCAGACTTCACTTGATTAATCCAATCTTCTAGCATTCTACTCTATTTCCTGCATTTGTGTATATCTTCCATTACCTTCTTCTTGATAATTCCTCTAGTGTGTGTCAATGTAGAAGTTGAGGCCGACTCCAATTGTGTATCTGAAGAATCCACAATAGATTTGATGTAGGATGAAAGAACTTGAATTTGCTGCTTAAGTTGATCCTTAGCTTCCTTATCTTTATTTGCCTTATCGATAAGGATAGCTACTCAAACCTGAAAATTATGAACAACTCCCTCATGTGTTGTAGGACCTATATCCAACTGTGTCATACTAAAATCAGCCTCATTAGCTTCATTTATATCTTTTTTGACAGTGGACTAAGCTATTTCAACACATAAGTTTCTTGAGGATGGATTAATCCCCAATCTCGATGCAACTTTAGTTTTCTTGGATTTCGTTGTCCTATGAAGTACATTCATGACTGCATCAAGACTAGGAGTTACCAGCTGAACATTTCTCTTTTTATTCTGCAAACTTTGTTGTAACCAGAATGATTAGGATGATGGCAATGATTCTTGATTGTTCACATATGCAGAGGTTAAAGATGCTAAATTATTTGGGAAGGGCGGAGATTGAATTTTAGCATCATTTATTTCAACTTCCTCATGAATAGCAAAATCATCTTGTTGGGGTGAAGAAATAATGATAGTTGGTGAGACGGAAGGAAATTGTTGACTCTCAATATTGGGGGCATGTTGGTGTGAAGCAATTTCTAATTCATCTTCAATCTCTTGGACAAGATTGACTATTTTTACCTTTGTCTTTGATCTCTTCTTTTTCATGACAGAGCTGACTTCACATGCCTTGGCAAGATCCTTTCCTTTTTCTGGATCTTCTCCATCATCACCTCCTTTGGAAACATTTTGGTGTGAACCCATCTCTAGATTAGATCTTTGCAAATTAGTTGGAATGGAAGAACTTCCCTATGCCCCATTTCTATCCTTCAAGGAATTAGCTCTATCTGAAGGTCTACTTGCCATAAACTCAATCCTTTCGCCTTTAACCCATTCGAGAGTCCTTCGAACCACATAAGCTGATCTTTCTTGAATACTCCTTATTTCTGAAATTGACCAATTGATGGGTGGAAGTGGAAGAAGCTGAATCTTTTCAAAGTAAAAACCATCAATCAAATCAGATTCGTCATCCTCAATGCCATTTACATTTATTTCAATTCTATAATCAATTATTTGCTTGATAGAAAATCTCATCCAGTCTCTTTTCCACACTTCAAAATCATCTTCGCAGTCTTGCCAAAAATCTTCCATATCAGGAAAGTGTTCAAATCCAACACCGAGCTCTAACTCTTGTGTAGCATATCCTTTGCTATCAAAGGGAAATCTCATCTCATAAGGATACAGGTGAATCTTTTCTATAGACCTCTCAATACTTTGTGCATCTGAATGGCTCTCATAGCTATAATAACCAAGTCCAACGAGAAAAGAAATGATACCCTTTCTTTTATTCTGGAAAATTTTGTTGACTTGTGCAATCTGTTGGCAAACCTCGATGAGAACCAACTTATCTTCAACAAACCTTGGCAACATGAGAGGGCAACCATCATAATTTCCTATCCAAATGTATGTGAACTTCAGAAATTGTATAAAATAACTACCATATTTCTGAATCAATGTTGTTGCTTTTGAGATATTTTGAGTCCAATATTTCCCTGCAGTTCTCTTACTGTCAACATAGTGAAAGCATCATTAATCCTCCTGAAGTGATGATAACATCCCTCCAACTGCAATTGTGGATGATAATTGTAAATTTGGGTCATATCATCATAAATGCCTTCAACATTTAATCATGGCCATTTCTTCATCCCAGCAATAGCATAGAAGAGGTATGATGTCATGTAGATGTTATGATTGTCTTTTAGCTTGAGTAACTGGTCGCAAAGATTATTGCTGATAATCTCAGACCAATTAATGAACTGTATGCCCTCACATATGATATTAATGAATAAGAACATCCATCCTTCCAAGTTATTTGAGTCTTCATTTCCTATGACCCGATTCAAGAAGGTAACCATATTAGCAACATCTTCCATGAGCAGAGACCTGTGAATTATCTTAGGAAGCTGTGTTTTTCCTTTCCTTGGCTTTGTTAACCATTTTCTGGCTATGTTATTCAAGCACTGGGTTTCATTGTCAATGAAATAACTTTCGGCATATTCCCTATTTACCTCCATGAACTGATCTCTGAAAGGTAACCTGAGAGTTATAGCAATGGAAACTGGATCAAGTTTGGGGACCACGCTACCTTCTGCCATCCTAATTTTTTTTGTCTCAGGATTAAATGCTTTCATGCATTCCAGAGCTAACTCCGAACATTGCACCGATGTGGGATATCCTTCTGCATGAGCTAGTCCATTGTCTAATAATCTCTGAGCTGTCAAAGTCTAATCCTCCCGTTCCATTGTTTTCCAGAAGTCTGCAAGAATTACATTTCCCAACTTGGTATCTCCAACATCTGAATGTGAACATTTAAGAATGGGAGCATAATCAGGGCTATGGAATTTATATTTCATTTTGCCAAAAATAAAAATAATACCCGCTCAGCACTATTTTAAAGAGAAATGATAATTTTGTCAAAACAAAGCCTTCCAATATCAAGACATTTCCAATCATGACATAAATCTTGCTTTGATTATTCGCATCAACATATGATTGCAAGATACAAGTCCATATTCTTTAAAGGCATTTTATCAAGCTTCATCGGAATCCCCTATACCTCTATATACTATGACATTGCTCACACTTTCACCCTGATTTGCAATATATAGCTACTGGAGCGATTGCATCTACAACATCTGACATAAATTTATCTCTACGGCTTGACTGAAAAACCATATCGCCATATCAAAAGAATGATGCCTTATGATCTTCACTCATACTCACCAAAGCTATAGATGTGATTCTTTTTTTTTTATATTAAAGACTATGCCATTGATCAGTTGATTTATGGTTCGTAGGGAGGATGCTAGAAAAGGTTGTGAAAATCATTATATGCCATGAGACTACGTTTCTTTGAAGAATGTTGCCAAAGTTACATGTGTTGCCATGCGTGGTACACTTGCAGGAATTTTGCCAAACAGTTGGCATGCATACCATGCATGGAATTCATGAGACCACGTTACTTTGAGGAATGTAATCAAACAATTTTCATGCTAAATTTGGCCAGCCAATTTATGTGCTATATCCATGCTTCCAGCATTGCATACCCTTGCCACAAATGTGACATTCGTTGGAGCATTCTGCCATCCAGTTCATGTGTGTTGCCTGTGCTCTCCCTATGCACATGTGGTATCCAACAAACATCGCATTTCATGAGCCCACATTTCTTCAAGGAAATCTGTCAAATTGCTGAGATGCGTTACCATGGATGGGATTCATCAGACCACATTTCTTTGAGGAATTCTGTCAAACAGCTGAGATGCGTGCCTGTGTATATTCTGTGCACATTCTCTTTTTGAGTTATTTTATCAAACAAGTCTCATGCCTTGTCTTGTCTTCCACATTTGTCATACGAATCAAGCAAAACATTTCCAGCTATAATATGTGACCAAAAACCTCCCTTTTACAACACTTTGATAGTTGACAATAATCTGTACTTCTCACAGCTGAGAGAATGTCAGCAAAGGCTATGAAATACGTCTTCACGCCCAACAATCATACTTTTTTTTTTTGGAATTTCTAAAGCCATTTAAATTCTCCATATATTCTGCAATTAATGCATTCAATGAAATGACATCACTTTGGGGCAATCTATCAAATAGTTCACATGCATTGTCTGTGCTTCCATGGTTTGCATTTATGTATACCCAAACAGTTCTAACCGTTGCCATGTCTCACAATTTGCAGTCATGTCTTCCAGAGCAGTGGGAACCACAACATCTGAATAACCTCATCTATCCATTGTATTCTTTGATCAATGTCCATAATCTGTTTATAAGCATTTGTTTTTTTTTTAAACTCTTATGGAGGAGGTTAAGAATGCTCAATTTTTTAGCATTTCTAACCTCTTGACAAAGTGGGACCTGCAAGGTTAAGAAATGAGGCTAGAAATGCTCAAAAATTGAGCATTCCTAACCTTTTTGTGATAAGTTAGAAATACGGGTTAGAAATGCTCAAAAAGTGAGCATTTCTAACCTTTTTAGCAAAAGGTTGAAAAATGAGGTTAAGAATGCTCAAAAAGTGAGCATTTCTAACCTTCTGCTTCAACGAACAATTGAATACATCTTGGAAACCATTGGCCACTGAGAGGAAACAAAGAAAGAGTGCAACCAATGCTTTTGAACAACTTCTTAAGCACAAATGACCAGACATATTAAAATAATTTAAAATATATTAAATTATTATTTGAGAAATAATTTAAATATTTTAAATATATTGCTTTGGCTGGAGACAAATGGCATAACTCTCAAACGGTAAGGAGTTAGATCCTAGAATTTGAAACATGCGTCAATGGTAGGGCAATAGATCCACAAAATTATTTACACCTCATGACAAAACCTTAAATGAGATATTTTAATCATTTGAGAGCAACAAATGCCGAAAATGGAAAGATTAAAATATGACAAAGTATGAACTGGGTTTAGGTGAAAGTTGGCCATATGACATAAAATGATGTTTTGATCCTGACTATCAAGCGATTTCCCTCAAATTGTGATAATTTTCATGATTTTTCTATTTTTCAGAATTTGACTAGTAATGACCTTGGACAACGCGCTCATTACTTACGCGTGAACACTCATTAGACCTCTTTTTGACATTGGGAACAGCTTGAAATTCAAATAATAGGTATGCCAAATATGATGGCAACAGCTAGCTCTGACTGGGGACAAGGACTGCAATGGATGCAAGATGAACCCAAATCTCTAGTTTGGCAAGCTAGTACACAATTCATTGGGCCAAAGAGTCAAGAAGGACACAAGACAAAAACATGTAGAAGAAGGGAAGGACAAACACAAAACATGAAGGGAAGAAAAATCTATCATTAAAAACCAAAACTGGGATAAGGACAAAAACCTTATTTACCTTATGTACATGGACAAATGACAGTCCACCCTACTGATTATAAAGTTCCAAATGTTGTCTGCTATAAGGAAGGGGCAGCCGTGTTCCATCCATATATGCCAAGTAGAATGAATTCTCACCGTAAACCTGCCTGATGTGAAAAGGTCCTCTCTAGAGTGAATCAAATTTACCATGCATTCCCTTTGGCTCTCTTCTTTTATCCCACAATAAAACCAAGTCACCAACATGGAATAGTCTTTGTCTTTCTCTTCTGTCAAATAACTCCTTGACTCGCATTTGATGTTCTTTAATTATATCAACCACTACCTCTCTTTGTTGTTCCATCTTGGTCAAATACATCACTCGCTTCTCTAGGGCATCTTTGAATTCATAATTCTCCAAATATTCCTGCAATTGAGAAAAGACAACTCCAAAGGAATTGGCAACTTTGGTTCTATTCCATAAACTATTTCAAAAGGAGATAACCTGATAGATCATTTCTTCATGGTGCGATCAGCCCATAATGCTTCATACAAATGTTTGTGCCATGTCCTTTGATTTTCATCAACTAGCTTTCGGAGAATGGTAATAATATTCTTATTACTGGCCTCGGCTTGACCATTCCCTTGTGGGTAATAGTCAGATGCATGAGAGAGAAAGATTCCATATTTGTAACAAAAAGTTTATATCTCATGGGAAGAGAAGTTAGTAGCATTATCGATGACGATCTTATGTGGAACTCCATATCTTACTAAGACATTTTTCTTGATGAAGTCGCAGACTACCTCTGATGTTGTTTGTTTTACTAGAACAGCCTCGACCCACTTAGTAAAATAATCCGTAGCTAACAGGATATGGGTGTGATTTGCACTAGAGTAAGGATGAATAGGACCGATGAACTCCAAACCCCATTGTTGAAAATGCTCCTCTATGATTACTAGCTTTAATGGTAAAGTAGCAAGTTATACCTTTCCTTTAAATTGCTGACATGTGTCACATTTCTTCACCCACTCATCAGCATCCGTAAACATCTGAGGCCAATAGTAACAATTTCTTAGCATCTTGTATGCCGTTACTAAGGAAGAAAAATGCCTACCACATGCTTCATTGTGAAAGAACTTAAGAAGCTTCTCTCTTTTCTCTTTATCCACGCACCTGACGAAAGTACCAACGATGCCCTTTCTATACAAGACATCACCCCAGATAATATACTTAGCTGCCTTCAACTTGACAGTCCATTTCTCTTTAGAAGTGAGATAAGATGGACATTCTCCATATGTGAGAAAGTAGGCTATATTGGTGAACCAATCATCTATGGTGCCAATGAACAAAACCAAAGGCAATTCAAACTTTGAAATAACTTCTCCTTTAGATTTATTTTCTGCCAACAACTTGCATAATCCTCGTCCTCAAACAAGCTTGGTATGTTTGATATCAATATCATATTCCTGAACCTTTGCAATCCAGGAAGCCCTCTTGCTCAATCCAATCTCCTGTTGAGTAAGAATTGTCTTCACAGCAGTATCTGGAACATATATATTAGAGTGTGAATTTAAGATGTAGAAATGAAATTGTTTTACAACCTTCACCACTAAAAAAGCTTATTTTTTGACAACAAAATACTTCAATTCATGTTTCTTCAAGGGAATGCTCATAAAAGCTATTGGTGCCTCGGTGTTATTGTTATGGTTTTTTAGTTAAAATTGAAGACAATGTGGATTCTGAAGCATAACAGTAAACATTGAAATCCTTCTTGAAGTCTGGATACATCAACGTGGGAGCATCCGCTATGGCTGACTTGATTTGACTGAATGCTTGCTTCCCTTCTTCTGACCATCTGAAAACCTCATTACCCTTCATCATCTCAAAAATTGATTTTGTGATCTCGAAAAAATTTGGGATGAATTTCCTTATAAAATTGATTTGGCCAAAGAATGAGCGAACTCCTGGCTTATTAGAACGTAATTGCAACTACTGAATGGCTTTAACTTGCTCAGGATTAATGTGAATTCCTTCCTTTGCAACAATGTGACCCAACAGCTTCCCTTTAGTTACCCCAAAAATAGATTTCTTTGGGTTCAAGGAGATCCCTTGTTGCCTACATCACCACAACACGCATTAAAAATGATAAGCATGCTCTTCTCATTTCTTGGAGAAGACAGTTAGGTCATCCAAATAAACAACCCAATCTTGTTTCTTAGATCACCAAAGGAGAGATCCATTGCACGTTGAAAAGTGGCACCAACATTAATTAAACTGAAAGGCATTCGGTTGAAAGCAAAAGTTCCCCATGGAGTAGTAAAAGCAGTTTTGTGCTGATCTTCTTGATCCACACTGATCTAATTATAGCCCGAAAAACCATCAAGCATGGACATCATCTCTGATCCAGAAACAGTTTGGAGAAGGTGATCCATAACTGGAAGAGGATAGTTATCTTTGAGGGATGTTTGATTTAAATTGGGAAAATCAACACAAATTATGATCTCCCCATTTTTCTTTCTAACAGGAACAATATTCGCTACCCATGTACAATGATGAATTCGATAAATTATTTTGGCCTTCAGCATTTTATCCACTTCTGTGAAGATTGCATCTACTTTCTTCGGGTTGAATTTCCTCTGCTTTTGCCCGAACAGAATTGAATTAGGTTTGAGGGACATTTGATGCTTGAACTCACCATTCATAAATTATTTGAGGTCCTCATAGCACCATGCAAAAACATCAATGTATCTTGTGAGTAGATCAATGAATACCTTCCTTTCCTTATGTGTAAGGCATTTCCCAAGCAAAACCATTTTGGGATCATTCTCAAAACCTATGTCAATCTTCTCAACTTCTGAAGATCCTGAGGACTTGTATTCACCTTTGTTCTTCACAAATTGATCATGTTTATTAAACAAAGTCTTGAGAGAAACCAAGCCTTTCGGAATGGTATTACCTTTAAGCTGCAAAATTTTAGGTTCCTTCTCCTCTTCTTTAGTAGTTTGTTGACTAGTCGAAGGTGAGTTCCCATCAAAAGACAAATTGGAAAAAATTTCTCTCCCTTCCAAAAAGGAAATGATATGTTTTTCATCATCAAAGACCTACCAATTCTGATTATTATCTGGCACACTAGGTCGATAGATCATCTCTACAACAAAGACACTCCTATCAGATTCAGGATGAGGAAGTAACAATGATGTCGAGACAGCAAGAGAATCTGCCTTTGTATTTTTCTCTCTTGGAATGGCTTGTATGGAAAAAGCATCAAAACCTTCAATCTCATTCCACACTTTATTTCGATACAACCTTAGCCTCTTGTTCTTGCTCAAGTATTTATTCTTTACTTGATTCACTATCAACTCAGCATCTCCTGTGACCTGCAACTTCTTGATACCTTTCTCCTTAGCAAACTCCAGCACTAAAAGGAGAGCCTCGTACTTTGCAGTATTATTGGTGGTGTCAAATGAAAGTTTATAATCTTTCAGAAATTTTTCATCTGATGGGGAAATCAGCACCACTCCTGCACCTGAGCCAGAAGATGAGGAACTTCCATCAAATTGCATCTTCCAAAGTTCAGAAGATATATCAAGAGCTAGGATTTCAGGGACATCCTCACCTTTTGATGTCATCATATAAGTACCCAGTATCCTTATGAGATGATATTTCCCTTTGATAGCAAAGGATATTCTATAGGAGAGTTAGAGCTCGGTGCCGGATTTGAACACTTTCCTAATATGGAAGATTTTTGGCAAGACTATGAAGATGATTTTGAAGTGCGGAAAAGAGACCGGATGAGATTTTCTATCAAGCAAATAATTGATTATAGAATTGAAATAAATGTAAATGGCATTGAGGATGACGAATCTGATTTGATTGATGGTTTTTACTTTGAAAAGATTCAGCTTCTTCCACTTCCACCCATCAATTGGTCAATTTCATAAATAAGGAGTATTCAAGAAAGATCAGCTTGTGTGGTTCGAAGGACTCTCGAATGGGTTAAAGGCAAAAGGATTGAGATATCAACTTTTTGTTACAAATATGGAATCATTCTCTCTCACGCATCCAACTATTACCCACAAGGGAATGGTCAAGCCGAGGCTAGTAATAAGAATATTATTACCATTCTCCGGAAGCTAGTTGATGAAAATCAAAGGACATGGCACAAACATTTGTATGAAGCGTTATGGGCTGATCGCACCATGAAGAAATGAGCTATCGGGTTATCTCCTTTTGAAATAGTTTATGGAACAGAAGAAAAGTTGCCAATTCTTTTGGAGTTGTATTTTCTCAAATTGCAGGAATTTTTGGAGAATTATGAATTCAAAGATGCCCTAGAGAAGCGAGTGATGTATTTGACCAAGATGGAACAACAAAGAGAGGCGGTGGTTGATAGAATTAAAGAACATCAAATGCGAGTCAAGGATTTATTTGATAGAAGAGCAAGACAAAGACTATTCCGTGTTGGTGACTTGG
Source organism: Cryptomeria japonica (assembly GCF_030272615.1). Lineage (NCBI taxonomy): Eukaryota > Viridiplantae > Streptophyta > Pinopsida > Cupressales > Cupressaceae > Cryptomeria > Cryptomeria japonica. Next base: position 40,182,895 of record NC_081405.1, on the reverse strand, counting down.
TTTTATTGTGGGATAAAAGAAGAGAGCCAAAGGGATTGCATGGTAAATTTGATTCACTCTGGAGAGGAACTTTTCACATTAGGCAGGTTTGGGGTGAGAATTCATTCTACTTGGCATATATGGATGGAACACGGTTGCCCCTTCCTTATAGCGGGCAACATTTGAAACTTTATAATCAGTAGGGTGGACTTTCATTCGTCCATGTACATAAGGTAAATAAGGTTTTTGTCCTTGTCCCAGTTTTGTTTTGTAATGAAGGATTTTTCTTCCCTTCATGTTTTGTGTTTGTCCTTCCCTTCTTCTACATGTTTTTGTCTTGTGTCCTTCTTGACTCTTTGGCCCAATGAATTGTGTACTAGCCTGCGAAACTAGAGATTTGGGTTCATCCTGCATCCTTTGCAGTCCTTGTCCCTAGTCAGAGCCAGCTATTGCCCTCATATTTGGCATACCTATTATTTGAATTTCAAGTTGTTCCCAATGTCATAAAGAGGTCTAATGAGTGTTCACACGTAGGTAATGAGCGCATTGTCCAAGTTCATTATTAGTCAAAATCCGAAAAATAGAAAAATCTTGAAAATTATCACAATTTGAGGTAAATCGCTTGACAGTCAGGATCTAAATGTCATTTTATGTCGTGTGGCCAACTTTCACCTGAACCTAGTTCATACTTTTTTATATTTTAAAATTTCCATTTTTGGGGTCTGTTGCTCCCAAATGATTAAAATATCTCATTTAAGGTTTTGTCATGAGGTGTAAATAATTGTGTGGATCTATTGCCCTACCATTGATGCGTGTTTCAAATTTCAGGATCTAACTCCTTATTGTTTGAGAGTTATGCTATTTTTCTCCAGCCAAAGCAATATATTTAAAATATTTAAATTATTTCTCAAATAATTGATTGTTCTGATACTAATTGTTAAGTACATATGCCAAGCTAACAAGATGAGAGGGGGGGTGAATCATACAAACTTAATCTTCAATATATTCAACAGATTCAACCTCGGTAGCTTAAACAGATATATGTAATCAAAACTGTAAAACATGCAACCTTAAGAACACAACACTCATAACACCAGATTTAACGTGGGAACCCAAATAGGGAAAAACCACTATGGGATTTTGGACCCACTAATAAATATACTCTTCTAGAGTATGCTTGGTTAAAAGCAAATCCTGTTAAAGATTACAAACACATTGCTAGATGTGACCCTGTTAAGGGATTTCCCTCAGTTCTGTTAGGATCTTCACCTTGTTAGAGGTGACCTTGTTAAAGGGTTTCAAATACTCAATCAGAATGTCACCTTGCTAGAGGGTTTTACAAATAAGACTGTTAAGTCCACTCAGTTAAGAGATTTTCTGTCACTTCACAAAATAACAGTAATAAAAATATATCTGCAACTTTGCATCTAAAATGCTAAAGCAAATTCTTATTTGCTCAATACAATCTAGTCATAGGACTTATCTTATCCCTCTGCTGGGCTCTATACTCTATTAATCAAACAGGTCTTCAAGCTTATGTTCTCGGTAATCACTATGTAGCATCTTTGTGCTTACACTTGCCCGCATGCATTAATTATCAGCAGTTCCTTATTTATAAACAATTTGCTAACCGCTTAATCTCCTTGATCACATATCCCATGATCAATCATAGCCATTAGATCTTCAAACTTGACCAGGTTCAATGTATCCTTTGATCTGAAAACATTTTACCTCACCTTGGAACTTGCATACATTTCTTGGAACTTGTGCTAAGGTATTGCAGTTCAATCTGAGTTGTAGATCTTTCTGTCAATCTTCCATTGCCATAGATTCTTTAACAAACTTCATGCACAGCATACCAATCATTTAATCAATTCCAGCTCATCATCTTCCTTCATTAAATAATGCTTATAATCATTTAATGCATTCTATTACAGCTTGGTTGCAACTCGGTAAATACTAAACTTCACTCGGTAGACATTCCGCCTTCATTAACCGATAGCGATAACCTTAGGGTTTATCGACTAGGTTCTTTGCTCGGTAACATAGTATGGTATTAACCTTACAATCAACAACATATGTAGGATATCAAAACAATCTAAACATCATGATCTCATCATTGTCTAACTCAGTAATAGTTGCCCATTGAATAACTTATTTCTCCCCTTGTTCATCACAATCTTTCTATGTCTTTTACCGACATCTTTATACTCATCAAATCATACTTCTTAAGATATGGCAACATCATACTAAATTAGAAAATCAATTTCTTGACATCAATGACAAAATAATAATATTAAGATAGTAAACATCCTTCATCAGTTATATCCATAATCATCAACAACCTTCTCAATATCCTTATTGAAATGCCAACAATAATAATTTAATATTATTTTAATATGTCTGGTCATTTGTGCTTAAAAAGTTGTTCAAAAGCATTGGTTTCACTCTTTCTTTGTTTCCTCTCAATGGCCAATGGTTTCCAAGATGTACTTGATTGTTCGTTGAAGCAGAAGGTTAGAAATGCTCACTTTTTGAGCATTCTTAACCTAATTTTAAAATTAATATTATTATTATTTTTAAACCTCTCACTATCAACTCTAGACTATGCATGAGGAGAGAGTGATACAACACATTTAACTTGCATAACATTTATATATTTCTGAGATACCAAAGAAACTAGTAACGTTATATGACCATTGTCTTCATGAAATTGAGAAAGTAATTTGCAGGCTTGCTATTGCAATATCATACGACAATCACATAAAAATATTACCCACAAGGGAATGATCAAGCCGAGGGTAATAATAATAATATTATTACCATTCTCCGGAATCTAGTTGATGAAAATCAAAGGACATGGCACAAACATTTGTATGAAGCATTATGGGCTGATCACACCACAAAGAAATGAGCTATTGGGTTATCTCCTTTTGAAATAGTTTATGGAACACAAGCAAAGTTGCCAATTCCTTAGGAGTTGTCTTTTCTCAAATTGTAGGAAGTTTTGGAGAATTATGAATTCAAAGATGCCCTGGAGAAGTGATTGATGTATTTGACCAAGATGGAACAACAAAGAGAGGCGGTGGTTGATAGAATTAAAAATCTTAACTATGTGCCCAATGGAGGAGCGACAAAAAGTTCCCAATAGTTGGAGAGATCGTTATGTGGAGCACGATCTTCCTCTGCATTTGAGAGGGGCAGCTCCCTCGTATGATAGGTGTATTTGTATTTTTGAGGATAATTAACCTTGCGAATGAAAACAGAAAATTACTACAAATGGATTTAGAAGGAATATTCACAACAAATAGATGGTTGCCACTTGGATTCCATTGACTTTTAAACCTATCACTATCAACTGTAGACTATGCATGAGGAGAGAGTGATACAACACATTTAACTTGCATAATGTTTATATATTACTGAGATACCAAAGAAACTAGTAACGTTATATGACCATTGTCTTCATGAAATTGGGAAAGTAACTTGCAAGCTTGCTATTGCAATATCATATGACAATCACATAAAAATATTACCCACAAGGGAATGGTCAAGCCAGGGCCAATAATAAGAATATTATTACCATTCTCCGGATGTTAGTTGATGAAAATCAAAGGACATGGCACAAACATTTGTATGAAGCATTATGGGTTGATTGCACCACGAAGAAACGAGCTATCGGGTTATCTTCTTTTGAAATAGTTTATGGAACACAAGCAAAGTTGCCAATTCCTTTGGAGTTGTCTTTTCTCAAATTGCAGGAAGTTTTGGAGAATTATGAATTCAAAGATGCCCTAGAGAAGTGAGTGATGTATTTGACCAAGATGGAACAACAAAGAGAGGCGGTGGTTGATAGAATTAAAAATCTTAACTATGTGCCCAATGGAGGAGTGACAAAAAGTTCCCAATAGTTGGAGAGATCGTTCTGTGGAGCACGATCTTCCTCTGAATTTGAGAGTGGTAGCTCCCTTGTATGATAGGTGTATTTGTATTTTTGAGGATAATTAACCTTGCAAGTGAAAACAGAAAATTACTACAAATGGATTTAGAAGGAATCTTCACAACAAACATACCATTGACTTTTAAACCTATCACTATCAACTCTAGACTACACATGAGGAGAGAGTGATACAACAGATTTAACTTGCATAACGTTTATATATTTCTGAGATACCAAAGAAACTTGTAACGTTAAATGACCATTGTCTTCATGAAACTGGGAAAGTAATTTGCAGGCTTGCTATTGCAAGGGAATGGTCAAGCCGAGGCCAGTAATAAGAATGGTCAAGTCGAGGCCAGTAATAAGAATATTATTACCATTCTCCAGAAGCTAGTTGATGAAAATCAAAGGACATGGCACAAACATTTCTATGAAACATTATGGGCTGATCGCACCATGAAGAAATGAGCTATTGGGTTATCTCCTTTTGAAATAATAGGTCTTATTCAAATAATAGGTCTTGAGTATAAATTAATAATATTGTATATTTTGCTTTAGGCTCTAGATCAAAGCATTTAACTCATTAGTTTTAAGGACTGTAAATTCCAAATCAGGGTGAAAGTGTGAGCAATTAAGAAATCTTGATACATCTAGGAATAAGACATCTCTTGCTCTTTAGCATTCTTCAATTCTGCTGCAATTTCCTGTTCCTGTCCATCCAGCTTAATGTGAATATCTTTGGCCTTCTCAATAATATATTTGTGCTTTTATCCAATTAATCATACAAATAGATTTAATAGGTTTGAAGCACAAGATTTTATTGAGAAGGCCAAAGATATTTTCCTTCACTTAATAGGTCATCTTAATAATTTGAGTATTATTATTAATAGGTCATATTAACTTATGTTTTAAGGACATAGAATCTGCCTTGCTTTTGATTTTCTAGAACATTGTAAAAAGACCAAGGTACAAATTTCTCAGTTTGAGTATCTCAAGAAGAATCCACAGCAGTTGGATAAACTAGTGCATTGTATTAAAAAGGATCTTAAGCAGTCTCATTTCGATATACACCAAGAATCAGGTAAGAACTTTGATGATGATGATCAAGAGGAATCTATTGTAAAGGAATCATCACTTGTTGCTACTTCCTTTTCTGATAAGCCTGAATCTTTTTATATATCTTTGTATATAGCTGGTTGTAAGTTAAGCAATTGTATCATTGATTCTGGTGCATCTAATAATGTAATGCCTTCCAAAGTTGCACATTTGTTAGGTTTATCCTTGAACAAACCAACCGGAAAAGTATTTTCAATGGAGTCTAAACAAGTCCCTCTTGTCCGACAAATCAAAGATGCCCAAGTTGCTTTAGCCACTCACCCCCAAAAGAAGTTGAAACTTAGCATCTTGGTTGCTGATATCCCAGCTAGTTATGGAATGCTCTTAGGTCATAGTTTTTGAAAAGATTTAGGTGGTGAAATTACGCTAGATTGGTCCCATGCTTTGATACCTCTAGGTAGCAAGAAAGTCAGGTTAGACCCAGAGCCTAAAGCAAAATATACAGTCCTTAAAACAGATGACCCAAGAGCAGAGATATTATATGTTGAGACTAGTCTGGGAACTTATATGACGACATCAAAAGGTGAGGATGTCCCTGAAATCCTAGCTCCTGATATATCTTCTGAAATTTGGAAGATGCAATTCGATGGAAGATCCTTATCTTTCGTCTCAAGTGCAGGAGTGGTGTTGATTTCCCCATCAGATGAAAAATTTCCTAAAGCTTATAAACTTGCATTTGACACCACCAATAATACTACAGAGTACGAAGCTCTCCTTTTAGGGTTGGAGTTTGCTAAGGAGAAAGGTATCAAGAAGTTGTAGGTCATAGGAGATGTTGAGTTGATAGTGAATCAAGTAAAGAATAAATACTTGAGCAAGAACAAGAGGCTAAGGTCGTATTGAAATAAAGTGTGGGATGAGATCAAAGGTTTTGATGCTTTTTCCATACAAGCCATTCCAAGAGAGCAAAATACAAAGGCAGATTCTCTTGTTGTCTTGACTTCATTGTTACTTCCTCATCCTGAATTTGATAGGAGTGTCTATGTTGTAGAGATGATCTATCCACCTAGTATGCCAGATAATAATCAGAATTGGCAGGTCTTCGATGATGATAAACATATCATTTCTTTATAGGAAGGGAGGGAAAAATTTTCCAATTTGTCTTTTGATGGGAACTCACCTTCAACTAATCAACAAACTACTAAAGAAGAGGAGAAGGAACCTGAAATTTTGTAGATTAAAGGTAATACCATTCCCAAAGGCTTGGTTTCTCTCAAGACTTTGTTTAATAAACATGATCAATTTGTGAAGAACAAAGGTGAATACAAGTCCTCAGGATCTTCAGAAGTTGAGAAGATTGACATAGGTTTTGAGAATGATCCCAAAATAGTTTTGCTTGGGAAATGCCTTACACATAAGGAAAGGAAGGTATTCATTGATCTACTCACAAGATACATTGATGTTTGTTCATGGTGCTATGACAACCTCAAAGAATTTATGAATGGTGAGTTCAAGCATCAAATTTCACTCAAACCTAATTCAATTTCGTTCAGGCAAAAGCAGAGGCAATTCAACACGAAGATAGCAAATGCAATCTTCATAGAAGTGGATAAAATGTTGAAGGCCAAAATAATTTATCCAATTCATCATTCTACATGGGTAGCGAATATAGTTCCTGTTAGAAAGAAAAATGGGGAGATCAGAATTTGTGTTGATTTTCGGAATTTAAATCAAGCATCCCTCAAAGATAACTATCCTCTTCCAGTTATGGATCACCTTCTCCAAACTATTTCTGGATCAGAGATGATGTCCATGCTTGACATTTTTTTAGGCTATAATCAGATCAGTGTGGATCAAGAAGATCAGCACCAAACCGCTTTTACTACTCCATGGGGAACTTTTGCTTACAATCGAATGCCTTCCATTTTAATTAATATTGGTACCACTTTTCAACGTGCAATGGATCTCTCCTTTGGTGATCTAAGAAACAAGATTGTGGTTGTTTATCTGGATGACCTAACTATCTTCTCCAAGAAATGAGAAGAGCATGCTTATCATCTTGAATGCATGTTACGGTGATGTAGGCAACAAGGGATCTCCTTGAACCCAAAGAAATCTATTTTTGGGGTAACCAAAGGGAAGTTGTTGGGTCACATTGTTGCAAAGGAAGGAATTCACATTGATCCTGAGTGAGTTAAAGCCATTCAACAGTTGCAATTATCTTCTAGTAAGCCAAGAGTTCGCTCATTCTCTGGTCAAATCAATTTTATAAGGAAATTCATCCTAGATTTTTTCCGAGATTAAAAAATCAATTGTTGAGATGATGAAGGGTAATGAGGTTTTCAAATGGTCAGAAGAAGGGAAGCAATCATTCAATCAAATCAAGTCAGCCATAGCGGATTCTCCCACGTTGATGTATCCAGACTTCAAGAAGGATTTCAATGTTTACTGTTATGCTTCAGAATCCACATTGTCTGCAATTTTAACTCAAAACCATAACGATAACGTCGAGGCGCCAATAGCTTTTATGAGCATTCCCTTGAAGAAACATGAACTGAAGTATTTTGTTGTCGAAAAACAAGCTTTTGCAGTGGTGAAGGCTGTGAAACAATTTCATTTCTACATCTTAAATTCACACTCTAATATATATGTTCCAGATACTGCTGTGAAGACAATTCTTACTCAACAGGAGATTGGATTGAGCAAGAGGGCTTCCTAGATTGCAAAGGTTCAGGAATATGATATTGATATCAAACCTACCAAGCTTGTTCGAGGATGAGGATTATGCAAGTTCTTGGCAGAAAATAAATCTGAAGGAGAAGTTATTTCAGAGTCTGAATTGCCTTTGGTTTTGTTCATTGGCACCACAGACGATTGGTTCGCCAATATAGCCTACTTTCTCACATATGGAGAATGTCCAGCTTATCTCACTTCTAAAGAGAAACGGTCTGTCAAGTTGAAGGTAGCTAAGTATATTATCTTGGGTGATGTCTTGTATAAAAAGAGAATCGATGGTACTTTCCTCGGATGCGTGGATAAAGAGCAAAGAGAGAAGCTTCTTAAGTTCTTTCAAAATGAAGCATGTGGTGGGCATTTTTCTTCCTCAGTAATGGCATATAAGATGCTAAGAAATTGTTACTATTGGCCCGGGATGTTTAGGGATGCTGATGAGTGGGTGAAGAAATGTGACACATGTCAACAGTTTAAAGGAAAGGTACAACTTGTTGCTTTACCATTAAAGCCAATAATCATAGAGGAGCCTTTTCAACAATGGGGTTTGGATTTCATCGGTCCTATTCATCCTCACTCTAGTGCAAATCACACCCATATCCTATTAGCTACGGATTATTTTACTAAGTGGGTCAAGGTTGTTCCAGTAAAACAAACAACATCAGAGGTAGTCTGCGACTTCATCAAACAAAACCTCTTAGTAAGATATTTTGTTCCACATAAAATTGTCACTGACAATGCTACTAACTTCTCTTCCCATTAGATATCAACTTTTTGTTACAAATATGGAATCATTCTCTCTCATGCATCTGACTATTACCCACAAGGGAATGGTCAAGTCGAGGCTAGTAATAAGAATATTGTTTTTATTTTTCGAAAGCTAGTTGATGAAAATCAAAGGACATGGCACAAACATTTGTATGAAGCATTATGGGCTGATCGCAGCATGAAGAAATGAGCTATCAGGTTATCTCCTTTTGAAATAGTTTATGGAACACAAGCAAATTTGCTAATTCCTTTGGAGTTGTCTTTTCTCAAATTGTAGGAAGTTTTGGAGAATTATGAATCCAAAGATGCCCTAGAGAATCGAGTGATGTATTTGACCAAGATGGAACAACAAAGAAAGGCGATGGTTGACAAAATTAAAGAACATCAAAAGTGAGTCAAGGAGTTATTTGATAGAAGAGCAAGACAAAGACTATTCCGTGTTGGTGACTTGGTTTTATTGTGGGATAAAAGAAGAGAGCCAAAGGGAATGCATGGTAAATTTGATTCGCTCTAGAGAGGACCTTATCACATTAGGCAGGTTTGCAGTGAGAATTCATTCTACTTGGCATATATGGATGGAACACGGTTTCCCCTTCCTTATAGCGGGCAACATTTGAAACTTTATAATCAGTAGGGCAGACTATCATTCGTCCATGTACATAAGGTAAATAAGGTTTTTGTCCTTGTCCCAGTTTTGGTTTGTAATGAAGGTTTTTTCTTCCCTTCATGTTTTGTGTTTGTCCTTCCCTTCTTCTACATGTTTTTGTCTTGTGTCCTTCTTGACTCTTTGGCCCAATGAATTGTGTACTTGCCTACGAAACCAGAGATTTGGGTTCATCCTGCGTCCTTTGCAGTCCTTGGCCCTAGTTAGAGCCAGTTGTTACCCTCACATTTGGCATACCTATTATTTTAATTTCAAATTGTTCCCAAGATCAGAAAGAGGTCTAATGAGTGTTCACACGTAGGTAATGAGCACGTTGTCGAAGGTCATTACTAGTCAAAATCTGAAAAATAGAAAAATCTTGAAAATTATCACAATTTGAGGGAAATCGCTTGACAGTCAGGATCTAAACATCATTTTATGTCGTGTGGCCAACTTTCACCTGAACTTAGTTCATACTTTGTCATAATTTAAACTTTCCATTTTTGGGGTCTGTTGCTCCCAAATGATTAAAATATCTCATTTAAGGTTTTGTCATGAGGCATAAATAATTGTGTGGATTTATTTCCCTACCGTTGACATGTTTTTCAAATTTTTGGATCTAACTCTTTGTCGTTTGAAAGTTATGCCTTTTTTCTCCAGCCAAAGCAATATATTTAAAATATTTAAATTATTTCTCAAATAATAATTTAATATTTTAAATTATTTTAATATGTCTGGTCGTTTGTGCTTAAAAAGTCGTTCAAAAAAGTTGGTTACACTCTTTCTTTGTTTCCTCTTAGTGGCCAATGGTTTCCAAGATGTATTCGATTGTTCGTTGAAGCGGGAGGTTAGAAATGCTCACTTTTTGAGCATTCTTAACCTCATTTTTCAACCTTTTGCCAAAAAGGTTAGAAATACTCACTTTTTGAGCATTTCTAACCCATATTTCTAACTTATCACAAAAAGGTTAGGAATGCTCAATTTTTTAGCATTTCTAACCTCATTTCTTAATCTTGCGGGTCCCACTTTGTCAAGAGGTTAGAAATGCTCAAAAATTGAGCATTCTTAACCTCCTCCAGAAGAGTTTAAAAAAAAAAACAAATGCTTATAAACAGATTATGGACATTCATCCAATAATGCAATGGATAGATGAGGTTATTCAAATGTTGTGGTTGCCACTTCTCTGGAAGACATGACTGCAAATTGAGAGGCATGGCAAAGGTTAGAATTGTTCGGGTAGACATAAATGCAAACTGTGGAAGCATAGACAATGCACGTGAACTATTTGATAGATTGCCCCAAAGTGATGTCATTTCATTGAATGCATTAATTGCAGAATATATGGAGAATTTAAATGGCTTTAGAAATTCCCCCCCCCCCCAAAAAAAAAAGTATGATTGTTGGGCGTGAAGACATATTTCATAGCCTTTGTTGACATTCTCTCAGCTATGAGAAGTACAAATTATTGACAACTATCAAAGTGTTGTAAAAGGGAGGTTTTTGGTCACATATTATAGCTGGAAATGTTTTGCTTGATTCGTATGACAAATGTGGAAGATAAGACAAGGCATGAGACTTGTTTGATAAAATGACTCAAAAAGAGAATGTGCACAGAATATACATAGGCACGCATCTCAGCTATTTGACAAAATTCCTCAAAGAAATGTGGTCTCATGAATTCCATACATGGCAACACATCTCAGTTGTTTGATAGATTTCCTCGAAGAAATGTGGGCTCATGAAATACGATGATTGCTAGATATCATGTGGGCATAGGGAGAGCATAGGCAATGCACATGAACTGGATGGCAGAATGCTCCAATGAATGCCACGTTTATGGCAAGGGTATGAAATGTTGGAAGCATTGATATAGCACATAAACTAGCTTGCCAAATTTAGCATGAAAACTATTTGATTACATTCCTCAAAGTAACATGGTCTCATGAATTCCATGCATGGTATGCATGTCAACTGTTTGGCAGAATTCCTACCAATGTACCACACATGGCAGCACAAGTAACTTTGGCAACATTCTTCAAAGAAACATAGTCTCATGGCATATAATGATTTTCACAACCTTTTCCAACATCCTCCCTGCCAACGATAAATCAACTGATCAATGGCATAGTCTTTAATATAAAAAAAGAGAATTACATCTACAGCTTTGGTGAGTATGAGTGAAGATCATAAGGCATCATGCTTTTGAAATGGCGATATGAATTTTCAGTCAAGCCGTAGAGATAAATTTATGTCAGATGTTGTAGATGCAACTACTCCAGTAGCTATATATTGCAAATCAAGGTGAAAGTGTGAGCAATGTCATAGTATATAGAGGTATAGAGGATTTCGATGAAGCTTGATAGTATACTGTTTATAAAGTTCACATATATTCGGATAGGTGGTTATGATGGCTGCCCTCTCATGTTGCCAAGGTTTGTTGAAGATAAGTTGGTTCTCATCGAGGTTTGCCGACAGATTGCACAAGTCAACAAAATTTTCTGGAATAAAATAAAGGGTATCATTTCTTTTCCCATTGGACTTGGTTATTATAGCTGTGAGAGCCATTCAGATGCACAAAGTATCGAGAGGTCTATAGAAAATATTCACCTGTATCCTTATGAGATGAGATTTCCCTTTGATAGCAAAGGATATGCTACAGGAGAGTTAGAGCTCAATGCTGGATTTGAACACTTTCCTGATATGGAAGATTTTTGGCAAGACTGCAAAGATGATTTTGAAGTGCGGAAAAGAGACTGGATGAGATTTTCTATCAAGCAAATAATTGATTATATAATTGAAATAAATGTAAATGGCATTGAGGATGACGAATCTGATTTGATCAATGGTTTTAACTTTGAAAAGATTCAGCTTCTTCCACTTCCACCCATCAATTGGTCACTTTTAGAAATAAGGAGTATTCAAGAAAGATCAACTTATGTGATTCGAAGGACTCTCAAATATGTTGAAGACAAAAGGATTGAGTCTACAACAACTAGACCTTCAAATAGAGATAATTCCTCGAAGGATAGAAATGGGACACAAGGAATTTCTTCAATTCCAACTAATTTTCAAAGATCTAATCCAGAGATGGGTTCACGCCAAAATGTTTCCAAAGGAGGTGACAATGGAGAAGATCCAGAAAAAGGAAAGGATCCTTCCAAGGCATGTGAAGTCAGCTCTGTCATGAAAAAGAAGAGATCAAAGACAAAGGGAAAAATAGTGAATCTTGTCCAAGAGATTGAAGATGAATTAGAAATTGCTTCACACTAACATCCCCCCAATATTGAGAGTCAACAATTTCCTTCCATCTCACCAACTATCATTATTTCTTCACCCCAACAGGATGATTTTGCTATTCATGAGGAAGTTGAAATAAATGATGCTCAAGCTAAAATTCAATCTCTGCCCTTGCCAAATAATTTAGCATCTTTAACCTCTGCATATGTGAACAATCAAGAATCATTGCCATCATCCTCATCATTCTGGTTATAGCAGAGTTTGCAGAATAAAAAGAGAAATGTTTAGCTGGTAACTCCTAGTCTTGATGCAGTCGCGAATATACTTCACAGGACAGCGAAATTGAAGAAAACTAAAGTTGCATCCAGATTGGGGATTAATCCATCCTCGGGAAACTTATGTGTTGAAATAGCTCAGCCCATTGTTGAATAAGATATAAATGAAGCTAATGAGGCTAATTTTAGTATGACACGGTTGGATCTAGCTCCTACAACACATGAGGGAGCTCTTCATAATTTTCAGATTTTAGCAGCTATCCTTATCGATAAGGCAAATAAAGATAAGGAAGCTAAGGATCAAATTAAGCAGCAAATTCAAGTTCTTTCATCCTACATCAAATCTATTGTGGATTCTTCAGATACACAATTGGAGTCGGCCTCAAATTCTACATTGACACACAATGGAGGAATTATCGAGAAGAAGGTAATGGAAGATAAACACAAATGCAGGAAATAGAGTAGAATGCTAGAAGATTGTATTAATCAAATGAAGTCTGAAGCACAAGATTTTATTGAGAAGGCCAAAGATATTCACATTAAGTTGGATGCACAGGAACAGGAATTTGCAGCAGAATTGTAGAATGCTAAAGAGCAAGAGATGTCTTGGCAAGATACTTTACAAGAATTCCAAAAGATGGCAAAAACCGACATGGATGTACTCATTGCTGAGAAGGTCTTCTCTCGTGAGGAAGAAAATGAGTCCCATACATGGTGCAGAAGTATAAGTTGGAAAATGGAGAATATCAAACAATGCTTGGATGAATACCAAAAACTCTTGATAGCTAGTGAACAAATAAAGATGAAGATAAAAGAAGATACAATGAATATCATTGGTGATGTATCGATAAAAGAGCAATTTTAGCGAATGGACAAGCAACTTCTCTTAATCAAGTTTCATGATAGAATTAATTCTGAGTTAACAGATGTACAAGTGCCAGATGCAAATAAGATGAAGAGACTCACTATTGTTTTAGTTGCCTTAGAGGCTTGTGATATGTCTTCATATTTTCAGGATTTGGTCAATATTCAAGATAACCAAGCAACTGGAAAATTAAAAATGGATAATGTGATCATTCCCAGGTACAAGTAATAACTCAATGATGAATGGATAGTACCAAACTGGTACTGAGAGAGGGGGGTGAATCAGTACAAGCAAAAACACAATCTTAAACCGGTTTGTTAGTAGACAATGTGCATTGACAGACAAACAATAACATCGGTCTTTAAACAGAGTACAACCGGCAAAACCCAGAATAACTGAGGCAAGCATAAACCGGTTGACACTTACCTTCTCATAATCTAATACTTCATTTCCATTTCATCCTAGCACATGAACAGGTAAACTATCATCAAAGACATATATGTAAACAGCTAGATCAACATGATTCATCGCTTCACAGAAAACAACATATCATCACATGAAAAGGACATCACATATGACACACATATTTTTCATGTGGAAACCCAACTAAGAAAAACCACAATGGGGATGAATACCCACAAGCTATTTTGAACTCTTTAGAAGTCCACTCTATTAGGAGCCTTGTTTGATTAAAGACTGATACAATAGGTTCTGCTAGGAACCGATCCTGTTAGGGATCACACGGTTAAGGGATGGCTAGAATACCCAGTTAAAGGTTACCTTGTTAGAGGATTTCAAGAACACAATGGTTTTGAGTCACCCTATTAAAGGATTTACAGCAAGCCGGTTAAAGCTACCCTGTTAAGGGATTTCCTGATTGTTGAAGTGGTTAGAGATCAACAGGTATTACAATGATCTGGTAACAGCACTCAATGCCAATGCAGATCCACTTTAGCTCCTCTTCACCTTCTGCACTTACACTCTGTAGGTATCACTTCACTCTTCTAGTATGGCAAGAATCACGTATCTCTTCACTTTAATACTCACACACAACTTTTGCCAACAACCTCGGAAAGAAAAACAACATCGACCTTATGGGAAAACAGATAGGTCGATAGCATAAACCCTCAAACCTAAACCTGTTAGGTTAAGGAATTCAAACGGTTCAATCCTGACCATTGAGCATATTGCACTAAATGCAATAGTCTTGATCCAATCTCAAGACATTCTCCATCCTTTGTTTTCCACTGATTTCATGGCGGCTGATAACCCATCACGCGTTATCACTGTTTACAGGTTCGCACATTCCCGAGGTAGATGGGAACAATCTCCTTCATGCAAGATCCTTCATGCGCACAAGGCTGATGTGGCAACATGATTTGTTCTTCATTACAATGCTAACTCATCACATAAAGTCACCGGTTGAGCAACACAGGCTTGAAGCACTTCAACCGGAAACCCTGAAGTTGAGACTACCAACCGGTAGTCATACAAAGCTTCCATGTGTCGGTTCCTATAACCATATGCCGGTTTACCTTGAACAAACACACCACTTCACAAATATCAGCTCACAGTGTTATACTGGTTCTCATATATACCGGATCTCTCCTCTTTAGCATATTGACATCAATGACAACATACAATGTCATTATGTCCTTATACCAGTTCACATAATGCCAACAATCTCCCCCTTTGGCATTGATGGCAATATACAAAGATATCTCTCTGCTTCACATCTTCTCCCCCAATTTCTGTAGATATCTTCTCCACTTCTCTTCTTCTCTCCCTTTGACAACAATGCCAAAGTGGAGGTACAAGCTTCCCTATTCCAGTATGCTGCTCCCCTTAAGGAGTAGCATCCTTCAACACATCAATCCTGAAGAAAAATTTGACTATGCAATACCTGACTGATGTGGAGCATATGCCTTTAGTTCACGTCCTGAAGGGGCAGCACCCCTAATTCACCTCTTAAGTACATAAATGTGGCCTTTGGGAGAGGCTTGGTGAATGGTGCAGGAGCACCCTTCAAAGCGCTCCCACCATTTGCTTTTGATTGTGTTCTTGCTTCTTTAAGAAACCATTGTAAATAAAATAAGAGCCATGAGCTCATTGGTCCTAGTTTAGGTTCTAGTTTGGGTCCTAGGTTCATGAGTCTAAGCTGAGTTTTTTGGAAAATAGAGGGTATGTGTGCCTTCGAGGTGTTTAGGGTCCTTCTTAGCATGTTGGTGTCCTTAAGATAGCCCAATATGGGTCTAGGAGTCAAGAAAAGCAACATTGAGAAAGTTGCTCAAAAGTTGCAAAGTTGCATGACAACTTTTCAAAGTTGTCAAGCAACTTTTCCACCTAGCAGGTCAAGATCTTTAGTTTAGCGTGGAAAACCCTAATATGGGCACACAAACCAAGGAAAGGGTAGTATAAGTAGTTGCAAACCCTAATATAAGGGGTTGGATGTCAGTTGTTGTACGGCCCAAAAGAAAGTGACTTGACTGTGACTACAATTTTGTTACCAGTCGGCACAAATGGAGTAAGAAAAGATTATTAATGGATTGATTTTTGAGAAAACCTGAGTTGAGAGTCTTATATGGTGTATTTACTTCCATTTTTAGCATTTATATTAGGTTTTGTTTTGCAAGTGTGGTGTGTTTGTAAATATTTTGTAACTTACCTTCTCACTATCCAGTTTTGGACTGTTTTGAGAAAATGGGTTGTTAACTCCTTTCCCCATTGTGGAATCAACATGAAACCATGGGGAATAGGAGTAAAGACCCTGTACACTACTTTAGAGAAAGAAGGGCCCTTGAAGATGCAGGGAAGCCAACCAAAGACCCACTCCTAGGCGAGACTAGACAGTGCCTAGCTAGGAAGGGATGAAGTTGCAGAGGTCCAGGAGAGCAAGGAAGGACAAAGGAGGAGGCACCCTTTGGAGGAGTTGTAGGGGGGTGAGTGGAGCACCATTGGTGTGAAGGAGGAGCTTCCACCAATCCATTCAAGGTGGTGAAATCAACAAACCAACATTGTGACCCTGGCAGGCCTAAAAACCCTTAAAAACCCCAAAATTCACCTAGGGCAGTGTACGGACACTTGGAGGCCCAAAACTAGAAAAATCCTTGAGCCCTTGCCAAATTAATAGTAGGTCTTTTGGGAAGTTTCACAAGCATATGCATCATTTGCAAGAGGGATCCCTAAAAGTCTGGATATAAGGCCTAATTGGGCACATTCCTTGTAGCCCTATTTTGTAGGTAAAAGACAAAATAGTGAAATCGGTAAGGAGTTGGAAGTTGAAAACCTCTTGGGGGAACATGAATGTATGGATAACCATGTCCAAGACCTATCCTATCCTTGCTAGGACCTCAAAAGGTGTGGAACAAGCCAAACCCTTATTAGCCTAAGTAAGGGTTCTTTGAATCTCATGAGTAGGTGAGACCTTAGGAGTGGTATTTCAAGTTGTTGGTGGGTGGATTGGGCAAGGTCAGGGGATTCCACATGCAGGAGGAGTCCTAGAGACCCTAGGGTGTGGTTGGAACACCTGGTGGTCCAAGGAAAGGATCCAAGAGCATAGACTAGGCTAGTCTATCCCAAACCCCATCCCATCAGATTGGTATCAGAGCAAGTTAAAGGTTTGGTGGACCATGCATATCTCTATATTCTAGTGAATCAGTAGGGGAAAGCATAATGGTCACTAATGCAGAGCTAGCTAGGGAGGTAGAAGAGAAGAAGGAGAAGAATAGACTCCTTGAAGAAGCTATGAGTGAGATAAGGGACAAGCTGGAAGAAGTGTCACCAAGGATAAAGGCAAGAAAACTATAGACATAGATGACATTATACCTGTAGACACCTAAAAATGGTCGTCATTATTATTGTCTGGGGCATTTTCATTATTGTTCTTTGAAACAACACTTAAAATCGCATTGTCTCAAAGAGGGGCAAAATGTAGACACCTAAAAATGGTCAACGCTTGCGGAGTCATACTTTAACATTGGCGCATTGCCTCATTTTAGAGTTTCTGCATCGGATTAACATTTCTCCTATGTTACGCACTTGGTCTTTATCATTTGTGAGCATCGAGTCTTTCTTCTACATTCTTCATTTCTCTCGCTTTCGAATTTGGTCTTGCCGATAACAATCTTTAATCATGATTTTGGTCGATCTTGTCAATCTCTTATCAACTTGTCAATCTCGTCGTTTTACGATCGATTTGTCATCGATCCTTGTCCTCTTCAATCATGTCAATTTGGATCAATTTGTCATTGTTCCTCGGTGCATTTATCAATCAAATCATTTATCAATTCAAAATCATGATCGAATCAATATCAACTATCCTTTGTCAAGACCTAATTGTCGTCTTTGCATTTCTAATTCATCTTCCAAGGTTTTATGATTTATTCATTTAATCTTGTTTGGCATTTTCCCTCTAGGTTAAACAATTTATTTATTTATCCTAAGTCTTCTTGTCACAATTAAATGTTTATTTAATTGGCTAATTAATTTCCTCCTATTTTTGTAAATTAATTAATGAATGAGAAATTATTAATTAATTTACCTAATTTGCATCAATTTCCTAATTTCCAAGTCATCATTTCTAACTTAATTTTCTAATTTCTCCTAAATTCCTAAATGTCTATTTCTATTTCAAATTCATGTCATAAATCCTTACATAGCAATTTGTCATAAATTGTCATAAATTGTCATAAATCCTTGCATAGCAATTTGTCATACACATGTCATAATTTTGCTATTCTTGATTTGAATTTCTATTCGAATCAATTTCATGCTAATCTTGTCATTTTCTCCAATTTCTCTATAAATTGGATGAATTCCTTCACTCAAATCCCTGGATTCTTGATTCCTAATTCCCTAATCAGATTATCGAATTTCTAATCACTTTGTCAAATCACGCTTCGAGTATTCTTGTGTCAATGTCAATCTTGCTTTCACAATTAGGTTTATGCACTTGAAGGTGAGATCTACAACAAAACTATTTGGAGAAGAAAGAAGAACAATGGAGCCGCATGAAGGAAACATTTGGATTTACATCTGGTTTGCATAATCTTTTTGAATGTTTCAATTTTCATGTCTCTATTGAATGTGTTTGGGATAGATCATTACATTAAGCTTTCGTGATTGAGCTAGATTAGTATTTTGATTTGCTTGTGATGATTTCCTATTTCCTAACCTACATTAATTGGTGAACCCGACGTGAACATGCTTGGATCTAATATTTTTTTGAATGTTTTGTGAAGTTGCAGATTTTTTTGTGGAGAAATTGCAGATTTTTCTTCTAAAAAAAAATAGTCATAATCAATTGATCACGTAAAAAATTTCGTGCAGAATTAAAATAAACGATTTCTGGGTATATTAGAACATGTTTTTACCTTTCCAGATCATTTTATAGTTTGTGATTTGGATAAATATTGAGGAAGTTATGACATTTTTAATTACACTTCTGTAAATGGTCAAAATTTTCAAAAAAACAAAATCATGCAACTTTCATCTAGATTAATTTAGCTTGGCAAATTAATCATGCATTCATGCAAATTTTATCTAGATTAATCTAGGGTGGTAAATTTGATAAATTTAACATAGATTAATCTAAGAGGACAAAGAATCACAACTTTTATGGATTAATTTTGATGGTGATTCATTTCTCTTGATTCTCTAACATTGTTGGTAGCTTTGTGGCGAAACGCTTGACAAAGAATTTTTTCACAAACTACTAATGAATTGTTTGCAGGTTTGATAGTCAAAGACAACAAATCAAACTTCTAACTCAAGTTTTGCAGGTTGCCTTGGAGAAACAACTAAACTTGGTGTTTGTCTTTAATGTTTTAGGCACCTAGTGATTTCTAAATAGGTTGGAATGAACATGTTTTTGCTTTGATTGTTGAGTGTGACATTGGAGTAGGAGAGTATGCTCTCATCCTTCTTAGGGTGATCAAAAATCCAGATCTTCAATACCATGCTCGTGTCTTTGATTGAGTGTCACCTTTAGAGGGCCTGCCTTCCCGACCACTTTGCTTTTGCAAGCAAGTGATAATCGTGAGAAGGGAACAACCCAAAGTGAGTACGGCTAGAATACCTTGGCATTCTAACTCACTATAAACAAATACCTGATGGGCGAAAGCTTTGAAGGAAAGGTTACGTGGGAATTGCAGTTACTTGGGAAGTGATGACCCTTGAACTCTTTCTCATATCAACATCTAAGTAGGGCCTCTTGGTCTAAATCGTGCTTGTGTGACTACATTTGTTTGGTATCTTGATGGGCTTAATGTCTCGATCACACTTGTGTGACATCAAGGAGTAACACTTAACAGAAATCCTTACTAAACACCTTGTATTTAAAGGCCAAAAATCCTTCTAGTTGCTTGAGAAGGACAAGTTCGGATACTTGGAAGAGATACTAAGTTCGCCATGGGGAGATTTCCATGGGGACTGATGCTTGGCTGCCCTGAGAAGTGAGTGTCATGGAGGGGAGCCCATGGGGTCAAGCATCTATGTATTCTCCTTGAATCCCATAATGAGTCTACCTCTCAAGTACCTAATGTCCTTGCCTACCATAAGAAATGTGTGAATGAGCATGATTGTGTTGAGTCTAAGTTGAAATATCTTGTCTTCTTTGCTTGTCAAAAGTTGAGTTGTATCTCATTTCAAGAGCAAAACAAATTGATTCAAAACAAGGTTAAACATAAGAACATTTCATCCAACAAACTTCAAAACACCTTCAAACATGGTTGTCAAACATTTTTCAAAGTCTTGTCTCAACATTCATGTCACTTATATTTAGGTGCATCTTAGGTTTGCATTTTGCAAAGTCATTGTCAAGTACCAAGGTTAGGTTTCACCTAAGTCATACTCCTTTGCATATCAATAAGGGTCATCTATTTGCATATGTCCTCTTGCATTAGAGTAATACCATTGTCATACTTTGCATACCCTAAGTCTCTTCATCAAGCTTAGGTCATTATCATATCATATTAGGGTCACTTTCATGGTAATTGTCCTTTTTTTTCATATAGTCTCAAAACTAGGTTTTGTCATACTTGAGTAATGCAAATCTTTGATACAACCCTAAGTCATTGTTAAGAAGTCTAGACCTTATCAAACTTTTGTCTTTTTGTCATCAATATCATTTGGTCAAACCTAGCTTAGTATCCAAGCATATTAGGGGAGACATTGTCATTTTGTCCTTTTGTCACTTGGTCCTTTTGTCCTTTGAGGTCTTGGCTTCATTTCAACTTCCCAAGGTTGAGTCTTTAGGTTTGCATTCCAAAAAGTTTGTCAAAATCTTGAAAAAAAACCAAAAACATAGATTGCATTCTTGCCATAGATTGCATTTTCACCTATTTAGGTTGCATTTAGTTGCATATCATACATTATCCTTGAAAAATTCCAAAAATATTGCATTTGCATAGTGACATGTCTATTGAAACAAGGTTCCAAGCACCAATGATGCAACAAAGTTTGACATATCAACCGACAAGGCAATCACAATTATATCCAACCCAACAACAAGGCAATATCGATCAAACTTATCATGATGATGTAAATGTCCAAATACAAAAACTAGAGGAGAAACTAGCTCAAGAAGAAGAGATATTGGAACAAAGAGTGAAAAACATTGAGAAGAATAGATCACAAATGTCCAAAATGTTTCGAAAACTTCCAGGTCGAAATCCAAATATTGAGCCAATTGATGTAAGGTCTCTTATCAAACGATCAGACATACCAGCTCTCCTCTCCCAAATAGAGATGATGAAACAATTTCAAGAAAAGAGACAACAACAATTTCAACATTATGTGCCTCCACAACAAGAACACGAAGGTGTTTACTATCAATCTGATTTTCAACCAATACAACCAATGGTTCAACCAATTGTCCAACATATGCAACCAACACAACCAATGGTCCAATTTCAACAATATGTCCAACCAACTATACAATGTCAACAAATAGTTCAACCAATGGTGGAATATCAACAAGTTCAATCAACATATCAATGTCAACAATCACAGCCAAACATTCAAAAACAAAGGTTGCAACATGCACCAAGCCAAATTTGGAACATGTCAAACCAATTTGATCAACATCAAGTCCAATATCAAAACATGACATCAGATCAGAACCAACTCCTTGCCAAACAAGTTCAAATTCCAGATACAACTATGTCAAAACCTCGAAAGAAAGGTGGCTTTATTGCAATGCTCTTAAGGAAATTACCAAGTGAGTTCTTTGAGGAAGATCAAGATAATACAACTATGTCTAGCAATGCCTCATCCCCCCGCAAACAAATTGACTCTCTAGTGGCATCTATCCCTACACCTCTAGAAGTTTCACAAGAACCTTCCATATTGTCCTCATCAAACAATACACCCAAGGATGCAATTATCCAAGAGCTATCCATAATTGATTGCCATGATAAACTAATTCATGATGCACATCCTTGTCATGTTTCAGAAATACAAGACCCAATGCCACCATGCACTTTATTGCCATTACCTATTTTAGAGGACCCCATTCGAAGTCCTTCTTCCTCATGTTCAAGCATTGATTCCTTGCCAGAATCCATCACAAATGTTCAAAGTGCAACTCCTTCATGCCAAAACATTGATTCCTTGTCAGAATCCCCCATGCATATCCAAAGTCCAACCTCATGTCAACAGGATAATTTAGAGCACGAAGAAATGAGTCCTAAAGAAAATCAAGATCAAGATCCTAAAACCTTATCATCCCATCCAATTGTTGACCAAGATCCCATTTTCCCAGAAACTCATGATGATTCCCCTATTCTTGTCCATCCTATCCAAAGTTCTATTGACACTCCATTCCCTGAGCAAGATCAAGCTATCCCAGTCCATCCAATCCCAAACGATCCCCTTCCATTTCATGAAAAAAATGTCCTTTCAAATCCTATTGACATTCCACTTCCTAAGAAAGATCAAGATATCCCTTCCATCCTTTTCGATGATCCCATTGAAAGTCAAGAGAAAAGCACCTTTAAAGAGGAATCCAATGATCTTCCTCCTTGTCAAGTTCAAAGTATCCTTCCAAATTCATTTCCAACACAAGACCCTATCATTCCTTCAGATCCTCCACAAGATCCTTTTGTTCCTCCATCTCCTTGTCCTAATCCAGCATATCCACTCCAAGATCGCATTTCTTTTGATGATCCCATTATTTCTCCCATTCCATCTTTTGAAGAGCCTGTCATTGAACCATGTCCACTATACAATCCTAGTCCCCCTCATGATCCTAATCCCCTTCATGATTCTAATGTGTCAGTGCAAGATGTTTATGAACCCTCAACATGCATAATGGGTTCTTCCACTTTGGTGCAATCTAATCCACTTCAAGATCTCATTATTTCTCTCATATCATATCCACCTCATAATGGACTCACGTCTTCTTCACAAAGAAAAGAGAATCCTACAAGTCAAGATATTCATAAAGGAAAAGGAGTAGATCTCCATAAGAAAGAATCCCTTCATGTTAAAGAAGATCTTAAGGGTCATGTCTACACAACTCACTCTCAAGACATTGGTATCCCTCCATCAAAATCAAAACATACACCTTCCCCATCATACTTTCCATCCATCTTAGGTCCTTATATTCCTTCATCCTCTATGCAAGGTCAGCAAAGGCACACATCCTTGAGTAAATTTCATCCATCCAAAAGAACTCCATTTCATTCATATCCATCCATGCATTCCTTTCCTCCTCCAAGCAATTTGGATGCTAAGTATAAAAGTCATAAGTCTAGCAATCCACATGTATTCAAGGATCAACATGTCCAATATAATCGACATGTCAAAACAAAGAACAAATTGATCTATAAAGAAAAATAAATATCCAAAAGGCCACAAAGGCCCACTGAGAAAAATAAAGCAAAGTCAAAATATATATGGGTTCCTAAATCCCTTATGCAAGCAATGCACTCCAAGGAACTACAAAAGCATGAAAAATCAAAAACCATGTGGATCCCTAAGCAGCTCCTTGAAGCACAAAAGCCTAAAGAAACATCAAAATTGGCATCCAAAGTTGCTATTCCTCCATCCAACCCTCTCAAATTTGTTCCTCCATCACCTTCTTCATCCATTTTGGGCCCTTATGTCCCAAAATCCCAAGCTATTCCTCCATCAAAATCTCAATATCCAAAATACATTTTTCCTCCATCAGTCCATCACCCCTCAAGGTGTGTGCCAATGTCGATCTTGCCAACATTTCTATCCACTCAAGCATAGTTCTTCCAATACCCTATCCATTATCCAATGCATATTTTCCATCCTTCGATCCCTTTGATCCCATCCTTTGCATAAATCCTTGCCTTTTTTTCATGTCATTTTCCATGTCCTTATCCTACCAACGTCTTTGAGCATGCTTTTAAAGGTCATGGTCCATTTCTTTTTCAAGGCTACTATCCAAACAAAAAGACGCTTGAGTCCTTCTTCCATCCCCTATCATGTGTCCATCTTCTATTGAAAAAGTCAAAAAGACAAAAAAAAAAGTGAAAAAAGTCAAAAAATACAAAAATAAAAAAAAAAAGTGAAAAAAAAAATCAATAAAAAAAGAAAAAAGAAAAAAAAAAGAAAAGAAAAAAAGTAAAGAAAAATAATTCGTCCACTAGTGAAAACCTGGCAAACAGGCGCCTTGGGCAAGTACCGTGATGAAAACCTAGCAAACAGGCGTCATGCGTAATCCATGAACTTCTTGCACACCACACTTGGGGGCAGGTTTCCTCCTTCATATCCTATTGCCCTTCATTATCCTATCATACCCTGTCATTACCCTTCATATCCTATTGTCCCTCATGTCCAGTTTCCCTTTCCACCTTTGATCTTGACAAGGCTGAGGATCATCATGAGCATCATGCATCTTGTTTGCAGCTTTTAGTCTATCATAGCTTTTGTTCTTTATCCATTTGCTTATTATAACCTTTCATCCATATTCCTTGTCTTATTGCAACTTTCTGCCACTATCCCTTAGCCTACCCCGACCTTCAGTCCATGTCCCTTATCCATTCTTGGTCTTTCTTATCCTATCCATATCTTATCACTATCCATACACTCTTTTTCATTCCTTGATCTTGATCTGACATAAGGATGCAAAATTTAAACATGGTTTCAAACACCTCTTGACATGTCCCTCATGCCATGTCACTACTTTACATTGTCATATCCAGTCTCTTGTCCCATCACGCCATAGCCCTTGAAAATTGCATCTGTATTGTCTCCATGATAAAAGGCCTTTGTCTTCCCTCTATCCACCATCATTTCAATAAGCCTATTTATTCACCTATCATATTCCTTGCCTTGCTAGACACTGGGGGCAAAATCTTAAAATATTCAAAATGTCCTAAAAAAATCTCTTAAAAATTGAAAATGTCCTGAAAAAATCTCAAAAACATTTAAAAATGTCCTGAAAAAATCTTCAAGCAAAAAAATCGAATAAAGTCCTGAAAAAAGTATCTAAAAACTGAAAAAATGAAAATCCATAAAAATCATAAAAAGTCCTAAAAAAATGAACACAAAAACATTTCAAAAACATTAAAATCCAAAAACAAGCATTTTGCAATAAAGGATCTCTTTTTGTGCATAGATAGATCACTGAGCATACATCCAACGACACGCCATCGCACATTGTGCTTTAACTGAAATCACGCTTAAACAGATGAACTTTTTACTCAAACCAGACATTCAAACTGATCACACTTGTCATATCAATCAACCTCCAAATCAATTTGTCCTTGGCACATTATCATGAGTCTTATACAGGGTGTGGTATACTCGAAACCAGACTGTGTCCTGTCTTAGACGGGGTACCGCATTCCCTGAAACCAGACAACATGATCGTCCTATCAGCACTTTCAACTTTTGACAACGAAGATCAAGGTGTTTGTTTGATTTGTTGGAATTTGTGCATCTTATCTTTTTATTGATTTATCTTTAGCTTCGGTCATGTTCCTATGTTGCTCGATGATGTCACTGAGTGATTTAGAGTGACCGGGATGGTTCATGATCTCTTTCTTTTTTTGTGATTGTTGTTTGTCTGTGATGTGTCTGTCTTTTGCAAAAAGGGTTGCATTTCAGCTCTGGCCTTCAATGCCATGATGCTACGCATCCGTTTTGCTACATTAAAAATAAAGGTTCTCACCTACAAAGTGCATTACTGAAAGCAAGTTTTTCTTCGTCTCTAACTATTTTCTGTCTCATTTCTTCTTACTAACATTTCTTCTATCAGTCTTGGCGATCTGTTCGAACCTATCATTTTCTGTCATTCTTATCGATCAATTGGCCTCTTTTCTAGATGTTTCTGGCCAATTCCTCGAGGGGGCATGCATATGTCATTATTATTGTCTGGGGCATTTTCATTATTGTTCTTTGAAACAATGCTTAAAATCGCATTGTCTCAAAGAGGGGCAAAATGTAGACACCTAAAAATGGTCGTCATTATTATTGTCGGGGGCATTTTCATTATTGTTCTTTGAAACAACGCTTAAAATCGCATTGTCTCAAAGAGGGGCAAAATGTAGACACCTAAAAATGGTCAACGCTTGCAGAGTCATACTTTAACATTGGCGCATTGCCTCATTTTAGAGTTTTTGCATCGCATTAACATTTCTCCTATGTTACGCACTTGGTCTTTATCATTTGTGAGCATCGAGTCTTTCTTCTACATTCTTCATTTGTCTCGCTTTCAAATTTGGTCTTGCCGATAACAATCTTTAATCATGATTTTGGTCGATCTTGTCAATCTCTTATCAACTTGTCAATCTCGTCGTTTTATGATCGATTTGTCATCGATCCTTGTCCTCTTCAATCATGTCAATTTGGATCAATTTGTCATTGTTCCTCAGTGCATTTATCAATCAAATCATTTATCAATTCAAAATCATGATCGAATCAATATCAACTATCCTTTGTCAAGACCTAATTGTCGTCTTTGCATTTCTAATTCATCTTCCAAGGTTTTATGATTTATTCATTTAATCTTGTTTGGCATTTTCCCTCTAGGTTAAACAATTTATTTATTTATCCTAAGTCTTCTTGTCACAATTAAATGTTTATTTAATTGGCTAATTAATTTCCTCCTATTTTTGTAAATTAATTAATGAATGAGAAATTATTAATTAATTTACCTAATTTGCATCAATTTCCTAATTTCCAAGTCATCATTTCTAACTTAATTTTCTAATTTCTCCTAAATTCCTAAATGTCTATTTCTATTTCAAATTCATGTCATAAATCCTTACATAGCAATTTGTCATAAATTGTCATAAATTGTCATAAATCCTTGCATAGCAATTTGTCATACACATGTCATAATTTTGCTATTCTTGATTTGAATTTCTATTCGAATCAATTTCATGCTAATCTTGTCTTTTTCTCCAATTTCTCTATAAATTGGATGAATTTCTTCACTCAAATCCCTGGATTCTTGATTCCTAATTCCCTAATCAGATTATCGAATTTCTAATCACTTTGTCAAATCACGCTTCGAGTATTCTTGTGTCAATGTCAATCTTGCTTTCACAATTAGGTTTATGCACTTGAAGGTGAGATCTACAACAAAACTATTTGGAGAAGAAAGAAGAACAATGGAGCCGCATGAAGGAAACATTTGGATTTACATCTGGTTTGCATAATCTTTTTGAATGTTTCAATTTTCATGTCTCTATTGAATGTGTTTGGGATAGATCATTACATTAAGCTTTCGTGATTGAGCTAGATTAGTATTTTGATTTGCTTGTGATGATTTCCTATTTCCTAATGTACAATACCTGAACCAGATCCCTTGTTCAATGAAGAACCATTTGTAAAGGTTATTAAGGCTTTGAACACCAAAGCTTTTGAAGGATTGCCACATTTAAGTGGAAGGATGGACATTAACACTATCATGGAATGGATTGAGGGTATGGAGAACCACTTTGAGTGTGAGGGGGTGATAGAAGCTCAAAAGGTTAAGGTTGCCAAATCAAGACTAAGGGGAGCAGCCTTGACATGGTGGAAGTATCTATAAGAAGAGAGGGTTAGCATGGGGAAGCTACCTATTGCCAATTGGAAGGCCATGGTGAGTAAGATCAAGGAGAACTACTTACCAGAGGATTATGAAGTTCAACTTCATAAGAAGAGATAGGGATTGAAACAAAAAGACCTTGATGTGACCTCCTACACTGAAGAATTTCAAAAGCTTTGTCTTAGATCCAAAGTCCAAGAAGATGAATCTATCAAGGTGGCTAGGTATCTAAGCAGCCTAAAGTGGAACATTCAAGAGGAGATAAGCCTATGGACTCCTACCACTATCCAAAAATGTCATCAACTTGCTACCTAGGTGGAAGAGAGGAACAAAAGAAAAGGAGACTTGAATAGCAGGGGTAGAGGCAGAGGTAGAGAACAAATGAATCACCGAGGTGGTTACCAAAGCAAGGCAAATGAGCAAAGGAACCAAGGAGAATCCAAGTTGACTGAACATAGTAGTGAAACCAATCTTAGACAGGGCCATTCTAGAGGAAGAGGTGCACAAGGGGGTCCAAGTAGGGGTACAGGTACCGGTAGGAGTAACTCCTACTTTACAACTATGAAATGTTATAATTGTGGTCAATTGGTACACCCGGCCTATAGATGCCCTAACAAGCCTACCTCATCAAATAGTGGAAAGAGGGTTGCTTATGCACATGAAGACACATCAAACAACAAGACACCTGAGGTGGACCATATTGAATTAGAGATTGGATAAAATCTAATGTTCAATAGGGTCTTGATAAGACAGCCGGTTAAGAATGAACCTAAGCATAGGAGAGCATTGTTTAGGGTGAGATGCAAGATCCTTGGTAAAGTTTGCAAGGTGATAGTTGATTCGGGGTCAATTGATAGCATAATATCAGAGGAGGTAGCCAAGAAGTTGAAACTCACAAGGATACCCCACACTAACCCTTACAAGGTGACATGGTTGAATCAAAAGCAGAGTGTGCTAGTCAATGAACAGACTTGGGTAGAGTTTTCTATTGGAGGATACAAGGATAAGATCCTTTGCGATGTGTTACCCATGGATGCCTGTCACCTATTTCTAGGTAGACCCTGGAAATATGATAGGAAGGTGATCTATGATGGAGAGGAGAACTCCCTTTCCTTCAAGAAGGATAGCAAAACCTTTAAGATTCAATCTTTGACAGAGAATGAAGAGGGAACCTCAAGAACACTTAGTGTCTTATCTGCTACTGGTAAAGAGTTCTTACACCTGCTACATGAGGAGGAAATAGTGAGGTGTGCCATCTTTGTGAAGCCAAGGGAGGAGGAAGACAAGTCGCAGGCAAAGTTACCCAAGGAGGTGAAGCAAATGTTGCAAGAGTATAAGGACATAGTGAGTGATGGAGCACCTACAACACTCCCACCAAGAAGGTCTATAAGCCATCAAATAGACTTTGTTCCTAATGCATCCTTACCTAATAATGTTGCATATAAGCTCATACCTGACCAAAACAAGGAGGTGGCAAGGCAAGTGCGGGAGTTGTTGGAACAAGGACTGATCAAGAAGAGCATCAGCCCATGTGCAGTCCCGGTAGTGCTAGCATCAAAGAAGGGAGGCAAGTGGAGACTTTGCACTGATTCAAGGGCAATCAATAAGATCACCATAAGGTATAGGTTTCCTATTCCTAGAATAGAGGATTTGATGTACTATTTAGGAGGTGCTATGTATTTTATCGAGTTGGACCTTAAAAGTGGTTATCACCAGATTAGAATTAAGGAGGGAGATGAGTGGAAGACCACTTTCAAGACCACAGAGGGATTTCATGAATGGCTTGTGATGCCATTTGGACTCACCAATGCCCCAAGCACCTTCATGAGGTTGATGAATGAGGTGTTAAAGGACTTCATAGGTAGGTTTATGGTGGTGTACCTAGAAGACATTCTCATCTATAGCAGAACCAAAGAGGAGCACCTTGAGCATTTGAGGTTAGTCTTAGAGAGGTTGCATGAAGAGAAGTTATTAATCAACCTAGAGAAGTGTGACTTCTTAAAGCAAGATCTGGTCTACTTAGGATTTGTGGTGTCTAAGGGAACCTTGAAGATGGATCCAAGCAAAGTGGAGGCAATCTTGAATTGGCTTGCCCCTAGAACAGGGACTGAAGTTAGGAGTTTCCATGGTCTAGCTCAATTCTATAGGAAGTTTGTGAGGAACTTCAGTGGCATATGTGCACCAGTCCTTGACACCATAAAAGGAGGCCTTAAAATTAAGTTCAAATGGACTAAGCAGGCTAATAAAGCATTCCAATTATTGAAGCAAGAAGTAGCCACAAAACCCATCCTACTCCTACCTACTTTTGACAAGTTATTCACATTGGAGTGTGATGCAAGTGGAATTGTAGTAGGGGGTGTATTGAGTTAAGAGGGAAGACCTATGGCATTTTTCAGTGAGAAGCTCAATGAAGAAAAGAAGAAGTACTCAGCCTATGACCTAGAGTTGTATGCACTAGTTCAGTCTCTCAAAAAATGGAGGCATTACCTACTTCCAAAGGAATTTGTGGTGTTCACAGACAACCAGGCTTTGAGTTACATTAACACTCAAGAGAAGCTTAGCAATAGACATTTGAAATGTATGGAATACCTCCAATCCTTCACCTTCACCATCAAGCATAAAAAAGGGCAACTCAACAAGGCGGCAGATGCTTTAAGTAGGAAGTTGTTGACAGTTCAAGAGTTACAATTGCAGAGCATAGGAATAGAAGGTTTCAAGGACCTCTATCAAGGAGATGATGACTTCTCATCAGTCTACAAAGTTTGCAAGGAGTTTGAGAACCATTTTCATGGTGAGTATGCAGACTACACTCTCCAAAATGGTCTCTTGTTCAAAGGTAATCAGTTATGTGTGCCTAGAGGATCCATGAGAGAAAACCTCATCCAAGAGAAACACAATGGTAGTCTAAGTGGACACTTTGGAGTCAACAAAACCTTGGATCTAGTACAAAGGTACTACTATTGGCCCAAGTTGCCAAGAGATGTGAAAAGGTATGTGGAGCAATGTGGTGTGTGTCAAAGGGCAAAAGGAGGCTCAAGTAATGTTGGTCTCTATCAACCATTGCCGGTCCCAAATAGGCCTTGGGAATGTATAAGCATGGACTTTGTAGTAGGACTCCCCAAGACAAAGATAGGAGTGGATAGCATCTATGTGGTAGTAGATAGATTTTCTAAGATGAGCCATTTCATTCCATGTAGGACTACACATGATGCTAGCTATATTGCACATCTTTTCTTTAAGGAGATTGTAAGGATTCATGGACTCCCATTAAGCATTGTTTCAGACAGGGACAGCAAGTTCATGGGCCATTTTTAGCAAACATTATGGAGGAGACTAGGAACTAATCTCTCATTTAGTTCAGCTTACCATCCACAAACTGATGGTCAAACTGAAGTCATTAATAGGGTATTAGGCAACTTGTTGAGGCGTTTAACTAAGGAGTATGGGTATACATGGGATCTAATCATTCCTCAAGCAGAGTATGCCTATAATGACTGTGTGAATAGGACCACTGGAACGAGTCCTTTTGAGGTTATCTATGGTAGACATCCAAGAAGAGTGTGTAAACTCAAGGAACTTGGTTCCATGGAGATGAAGAGTGGTCAAGCAAAGGACTTCACTCAGACCATCAAGGAAGTCCAAGAGCAGGTCAAGAAAGCCATCCTTGAATCCACTCAAAAACTGAAGGCCAAAATGGATGAGAAGAGGAGAGAGGTTCAGTTCAAAGTGGGTGACTATGTGATGGTCCATCTAAGAAAATCTAGAATGCAAAGTGGTAAGCCTACTAAACTGCAAATGAAGAGGGTAGGACCTTGTAGAATTATGTCAAAATATGGTGAGAATGCCTACAAGGTTGATCTTCCTTCAGATTTAGCCATTTCACTAGTCTTCAATGTTGTTGATCTGATTATGTACAAGGGAGAGATAGCAGGGTAGATTGAGAATCAAGCCAAGGTACTGCAAGACTTGGATGTGAATGCCTTACCCCAAGTGAAGTAGCCTATAGCAGAGGAGATCTTGGAGTCAAGGGTGAAGAAGTCTACTAGACACCAGGTCTACATGGAGCACTTGGTGAAGTGGGCAGATCAACCTATGTCTGAAGCTACTTGGGTTGAAGAAAGCAAGTTCAAGAAGCTTGGCATTGATCTGGCTCTCCTCACTCCCCTAGTTCCTTAGTTTGTTGAAGAGGGGGAGTATGGTGTAGGAGCACCCTTAAAAGGGCTCCCACCATTTGCTTTTGATTGTGTTCTTGCTTCTTTAAAAAGCCATTGTAAATAAAATAAGAGCCATGAGCTCATTGGTCCTAGTTTAGGTCTTAGGTTCATGAGTCTAAGCTGAGTTTTCTTGAAAATAGAGGGTATGTGTGCCTTTGAGGTGTTTAGGGTCCTTATTAGCATGGTGGTTTCCTTAGGATAGCCCAATATGGGTCTAGGACTCAAGAAAAGCAACATTGAGAAAGTTGTTCAAAAGTTGCAAAAGTTGCATGACAACTTTTCAAAGTTGTAAAGCAACTTTTCCACCTAGTAGGTCAAGATCTTTAGTTTAGCATGGGAAACCCTAATATGGGCACACAAACTGAGGAAAGGGTAGTATAAGTAGTTGCAAACCCTAAGATAAGGGGTTGGATGTCAATTGTTGTATGGCCCAAAAGAAAGTGACTTGACTGTGACTACAATTTTGTTACCAGTCAGCACAAATGGAGTAAGAAAAGATTATTAATGGATTTATTTTTGTGAAAACATAAGTTGAGAGTCTTATATGGTGTATTTACTTCCATTTTGAGCATTTAGATTAGGTTTTGTTTTGCAAGTGTGGTGTGTTTGTAAATATTTTGTAACTTACATTCTCACTGTCCAGTTTTGGACTGTTTTGAGAAAATGGGTTGTTAACTCCTTTCCCCATTGTGGAATCAACATGAAACCATGGGGAATAGGAGTAAAGACCCTATACACTACTTTAGAGCAAGCAGGGCCCTTGAAGATGCAGGGAAGCCAACCAAAGACCCACTCCTAGGCGAGACTAGACAGTGCCCGGCTAGGAAGGGGTGAAGTTGTAGAGATCCAGGAGAGCAAGGAAGGACAAAGGAGGAGGCACCCTTTGGAGGCATTATACGGGGGTGAGTGGAGAACCATTTGTGTGAAGGAGGAGCTTCCACCAATCTATTCAAAGTGGTGAAATCAACAAACTAACACTGTGACCCTAGCAGGCCTAAAAACCCTTAAAAACCCCAAAATTCACCTAGGGCAGTGTACGGACACTTGGAGCCCAAAACTAGAAAAATCCTTGAGCCCTTTCCAAATGAATAGTAGGTCTTTTGGGAAGCTTCACAAGCATATGCATCATTTGCAAGAGGGATCCCTAAAAGTCTGGATATAAGGCCTAATTGGGCACATTCCTTGTAGCCCTATTTTGTAGGTACAAGACAAAATAGTGAAATCGGTAAGGAGTTGGAAGTTGAAAACCTCTTGGGGGCACATGAATGCATGGATAACCATGTCCAAGACCTATCCTATCCTTGCTAGGACCTTAGAAGGTGTGGAACAATCCAAACCCTTATTAGTCTAAGTAAGGGTTCTTTGAATCTCATGAGTAGGTGAGACCTTAGGAGTGGTATTTCAAGTTGTTGGTGGTTGGATTGGGCAAGGTCAAGGGATTCCACAAGCAGGAGGATTCCTAGAGACCCTAGGGTGTGGTTGGAACACCTGGTGATCCAAGGAAAGGATCCAAGAGCATAGACTAGGCTAGTCTATCCCAAACCCCATCCCATCAGTGAATATGTCTACTAACTGCTCCTTACTGGAGACATGTTCCAGTATAATCTCTTTGTTCTAAACTTTTTCCCTCAAGAAATGATACTTAAGCTCAAAGTGCTTGGTTCTAGAATGCAAAACCGGATTCTTGGAGATGTTAATTGTACTAGTATTGTCACAAAATATACTTACTGGTTCAGATACAGGAATTTTGAAGCCATTTAATACATGCTTCATCCAAATTGTCTGAGTGCAATTCACAAAAGCTGCAACATACTCTGCTTCTGCTATAGAATGAGAGATACAACTCTACTTCTTACTCATCCATGAGACCAGTCTACCATCGAGAAAGAATGCACCACCAGTTGTGCTCTTCTGGTCATCTACATTACCTACCCAATCAGCATCTGTGAATACTTTCAAGTTGAAGTCCTTGCTATATGGATACCACAATCCATAATCAATAGTTCCCTTAAGATACCTAAGAATCTGCTTGACTGCAACCAAGTGGGATTCTCTTGGGCTTTTCTAGAACCTTGCAGTAATGCCAACTGCATGTGCAATATCTGGTCTACTATGCACTACATAATGCAACTTACCAATCATTAATCGGTATTCCTTCTCATCAACCAATGTTGAGTCATCCTCTTTGGATAATTTACAACCGGTCACCATAGGTGTACCAACCGGTTTTCTATCTTCCATGCCAAAGGTCTTCAATACCTCTTTGACATACTTGGACTCGGTGATAAAGATTCCATCTTTCATCTGTTGGATCTGCAGTCCAATGAAGAACTTAATCTCCCCTATGAGTGACATTTCAAACTCTTTCCTCATCTCATCTGCAAACTCATGACTTATCTTGTCATCTCCACCAAAGATAATGTCATCAAAAAATACCTCACAGATTAGGATCTGATCTTCTTCAGACTTCAAGTAGATATTGCTATCTTCACTTGTTCTCTCAAATCCAATCTTCATAAGATGGGAGTGCAAGCATTCATACCATGCTCTAGGTGCCTGCTTTAGACCATATAAGGCTTTTATGTAGCCTACACACCATGTCATTGTCTTTAGATAGGGCAAACCCATCTGGTTCCTCTATATACACTTCCTCTTCATGTACACCATTTAGGAATGCAAATTTTACATCCATTTGATATACTTTGAATCCTTTAAATTGCATATGCAAGAAGCATACGAACTCCTTCCAATCTGGCTACAGGAGCAAAGGTTTCTCCATAGTCTTCTCCTTCTTCTTGGGCATATCCTTTACACACCAGTCTGGCTTTGTTTCTAATCACTGTGCCATCCTCTTTCAGCTTATTTCTGAAAACCCATTTGGTACCAATGACATTTTTATGCTCTGGTCTGGGTACCAAAGACCATGTAGCATTTTTCTCTATCTGGTCAAGTTCCTCTTCCATTGCCTTGATACAGTCTTCATCTTTATGTGCCTCTTTGAATGGTTTAGGCTCAAATTCAGAGATCATACATGAGTTTTCTCTGACCTTTCTTCTTGTAAGGATTCTTGCATCCTTATCTCCTATGATCTGCTTAGGATCATGATTCAGCTTGACATACCAAGGAATGGTCTTGATAGATTCCTCTTTCTTTCCTTCTTCATCCTCATCTCCATTCTTCTTCATCCTCATCTCCATCAGTATTAGCATCCAAATCTACCGATGTAGGAACACTGTTACTGGTACTTGGTTGACTGACAACCGGTTCCCAGAAGGTTTCAACCAGTTCATTTACCGCTTGCTCACGGCCAGTTTCCTCAGTTTTCTCAGAGGTTTCATCAACTCTTACATTGATGCTTTCCATAATTATCTGAGTCCTATTATTGAAACACTTGAGATCTTTGCTCTTGGTGGAATAACCTAGGAATATTCCCTCATCACATTTTGCATCAAATTTGCTCTAGTGTTCGCTCCTCTTGATGTAGCATTTGCTACCAAACACTCTAAAGTAGCTAACCACAGGTGTCCTACCAGTCCAATACTCATAAGGAGTTTTATCCTTACCTTTCTTGATGAGTACCTAGTTCATTGTGTAGACTGTAGTGCTCACCGCTTCTCTCCAAAAGGTTTGGGCTACCTTGCCTTGAATCAACATAGTTCTAGCTACTTTAACCACAGTCCAGTTATTCCTCTCTGCTAGGCCATTCTGATGTAGAGTTCGGGGGGTAGACAGTTGTCTCTTGATGTCATGTTCTTCACAGTACTTGTTGAATTCACCAGAAGTGAATTCCCCTCCTTTATCAATTCTCAGGCACTTGATTCTTTTACTACTTTCCTTCTCTACTAAAGCTCTAAAAGCTTTGAACTTTACAAAAGCTTCAAACTTATCTTTCAAGAATGTGACCCACATCATTCTTGAGCAGTCATCAGTGAGAATCATGAAGTACCTATCACCCTGCACACTCCTAGTTTTCATAGGACCACACAAATCAGTATGCACAAGATCAAGCAAATTGTTAGCAGTGAAAGATTTACCTTTAAAGGTTGAGGAAGACATTTTCACCAATTGACACTCTCTGCACAAGGTATTATCTAGTTTGCTTAGCACCAGCAACCCTCTAATTGCCTTGATCTTACTAGCCTTCACAATGTTATAAAATTTTACATGGAAGAGTCTCCTATGTCATATCCAGTTATAATCAAATTTAGCCATAAGACATGTACTTATATTTGCATTTAGCTGAAATAGGTTATCTTTGGTCTGCATGCCGGTGGCCACCAATTCACCATTCTTTCCTTTGATTCTGCACACACCATTCTTGAATTCCAGGGTGAGACCATTGTCATTCAGTTGGGCAACACTCAGAAGGTTGTGTCTGAGTCCATCAACTCAATACACATTGTCAGCACTACTCTTTCCATTCAGAGAGATGGACCCCTTGTCTTTGACCATGCATGGTGCATCATTTCCAAAGCAAACCACACTACCATCATACTCTTCCAAGCATAGAAACTTGCTCTGGTCACTAGTCATATGGTGAGAACAGCCACTATCAATGATCCACTAATTGGAATTATCAAACCAGGAGACAAGAGCCTTCTTGTTTGAAACATCTTCCTTGACAGCAACAAACACAATATCTTCATTTTCTTCATCTTCTAATTCCTCATCTATGACACCTTCATCAACTGCCACAAAATAGTTTCTCCAGTTTCCTCCTTTGAGTTTCTTGAACCTTTCCAGTTTCTCCTTGTTGTCACGATTAGGACAGTTTACAACAATATGTCCTATCCGGTTGCAAGAAAAGCATTTCAAAGGGAGCTTACCTCTATATTTGTCAGTTCCTTTAGGAAGTTTCTTGGCAAGAAGAGCTTCAAATACCATCAGAATCTCCTCATCATCCATTTCTCTGCTCTATCTTGGTTCACCACTAGTGCTAGCTTCTTTTCCTTTTCTAGATGGTACAGCAGAAGCTTTAAAAGCTGATTCAGTCTTTTGAACACTGCCATCAAAAATATTTAGCTCATAGGCTGTCAACTTTGCAATGATGGAGTCTAGGGATACCTTAGTCTTGTCTATTGATCTCAGCTCCTGAATAGAAGCAACCCTTAATGCATAGACCGGTAATAAGGATCTCAGGGCTTTGCTTACCACAGTGGAATCTTCCATTTTACCACCTGTACTCTTGATATCTCCAACAACAGTGTTGATTCTTATTCCATACTGTTGAATGGTCTCACCTTCCACCATCTGCATGCCTTCAAACTTCCCTCTAAGGCTTTCTTCCTTGGCTTGTTTTACATGCTCATCACCACCATAGATATTTTCAAGAGTATCCCATACCTCTTTGGGATTTACCTTATCTTGGACATCAATAAACTCAATGTCAGATAAACTACTAATTAGGGCTTCCATGACTTGCCCATTCTCCTGCATCTCTCTCTTTTGGTCATCGATGAGAGTACCGGTAGGAGCAACATAGGCATTCTCAACATAACTCCAATGTTGAGCACCCATGCTTCTGATGTATATCTTCATTCTATCTTTCCATATACTGAAATTTTCTTTGTTAAACTTTGGACCTTCCCTCTTCATCATTAGACTAGGATCTTTACCTCAAGCGGTTAAGCCTATAACATAGAGGACCTAGAGGACGCTCTGATACCAATTGATAACTCAATAATGAATGGATAGTACCAAACTGGTACTGAGAGAGGGGGGGGGTGAATCAGTTTAGGCAAAAACACAATCTTAAACCAGTTTGTTAGCAGACATTGTACATTGATAGACAAATAGTAAAATCGGTCTTTAAACAGAGTACAACCGGCAAAACCTAGAATAACTGAGACAAGCATAAACTAGTTGACACTTATCTTCTCACAATCTAATACTTCATTTCCATTTCATCTTAGAGCATGAATAGGTAAACTATCATCAAAGACATATATGTAAATAGCTAGATCAACATGATTCACCACTTCACAAAAAACAACATATCATCACATGAAAAGGACATCACATATGACACACATATTTTTCACGTGGAAACCCAACTAGGAAAAACCATGATGGGGATGAATACCCACAAGCTATTTTGAACTCTTTAGAAGTTCTCTCTATTAGGAGCCTTGTCCAGTTAAACACTGATACAATAGGTTCTGTTAGGAACCGATCCTGTTAGGGATCACCCGGTTAAGGGATGGCTAGAATACCCGGTTAAAAGTTAAACCCTGTTAAAGGTTACGTTGTTAGAGGATTTCAAGAACTCAATGGTTTTGAGTCACCCTGTTAAAGGATTTACAGCAAGCCGGTTAAAGCTACCCTGTTAAGGGATTTCCTGACTGTTGAAGTGGTTAGAGATCAATAGGTATTACAATGATCTGGTAACAGCACTCAATGCCAATGCAGATCCACTTTAGCTCCTCTTCACCTTCTGCACTTACACTCTGCAGATATCACTTCACTCTTCTGGTCTGGCAAAAATCACGTATCTCTTCACTTGGATACTCACACACAAATTTTGTCAACAACCTCAGAAAGAAAAACAACATCGACCTTATGGGAAAATAGATAGGTTGGTAGCATAAACCCTCAACCCTAAACCTGTTAGGTTAAGGAATTCAAATGGTTGAATCCTGACCATTGAGCATACTACACTAAATGCAATAGTCTTGATCCAATCTCAATACATTCTCCATCGTTCATTTTCCACTGATTTCATAGCGGCTAATAACCCATCATGTGTTATCACCGTTTACAAGCTTCACACATTCCCAAGGTAGATGGGAACAATCTCCTTCATGCAAGATCCTTCATGTGCATAAGGCTGATGTGGCAACATGATCTGTTCTTCATTACAATGCTAAGTCATCACACAAAGTCACTGGTTGAGCAACATAGGCTTGAAGCACTTCAAGTAGAAACCCTGAAGTTGAGACTACCAACTGGTAGTCATACAAAGCTTCCATGTGCCGGTTCCTATAACCATATGTCGGTTTACCTTGAACAAACACACCGCTTCACAAATGTCAGTTCACAATGTTATACTGGTTCATATATACCGGTTCTCTCCTCTTCAACACATTGACATCAATGACAACATACAATATCATTATGTCCTTATACCGGTTCACATAATGCCAACAACAAGTTCATGGTGGACGCACTCAAAGCATACAAGTCATCCAAGGCTAGAACACCAATTCAACAGAAGAAAATAATCAATTAGCATGCTTTTTGGGATATCGAGAAGCAATACCATGTTCACATCTTTGTATATTTTATTTTTTGTGTGATACATGGTTAGTCTTTAGTTTATTGCGGATTTTCCATAGCATAGAGTCAAGGTTAATAGGTTGACTATTTTCGTGCATAAATGTGCTAGTTATTAACTTATTGTAATTTGCGCGGAAATGAGTTAGTTGCTAACTCAAAATCAAGTTAGTTATGAGGTAGTTATTTTGAGAGACTATAAATGCTAGAAACACAGATGAATGAAGGACTTTTTGGATTTTATGATTTTGGGACAGCTGAAAATTTTGGATTGTATTATTTCATCATTTTTTAATACAAGGCAAATTGGGAGTGCTCCTATGATTGTTAAGTGTTCATTTGATTGATGTTATGTGATTGTCGTATGATATTGCAATAGCGACCCTGCAAATTACTTTCCCAGTTTCATGAAGACAATGGTCATATAACGTTACTAGTTTCTTTGGTATCTCAGAAATATATAAACGTTATGCAAGTTAAATGTGTTGTATCACTCTCTCCTCATGCGTAGTCTAGAGTTGATAGTGACAGGTTTAAAATTCAATGGAATCCAAGTGGCAATCGTATGTTGTTGTGAAGATTCCTTCTAAATCCATTTGTAGTAATTTTTTGTTTTCATTTGCAAGGTTAATTATCCTCAAAAGTACAAATACACCTATCATATGAGGGAGCTGCCCCTCTCAAACGCAAAGGAAGATCGTGCTCCACAAAACGATCTCTCAAACTATTGGGAACTTTTTGTCGCTCCTCTATTGGGTACATAGTTAAGATTTTTAAGTGACAAATCTGTTTACCAACAGATTTTTTGGCGACTCTGCTAGGGACCGAAACAAGAAGACGGCCAACTTGATATTTTCTTTTTACCATGAAGAAAGATGGTTCTTCCGCATGAAAATGTGTTTTCTATACTGCAACCAAATCTTAATTGGGTTCAAGCTGAGCAAGAAAATATAGTGTCGGAGTTGGATACTTTAGCCTGGCAAAATAGAAGAAATCATGTTGAATACGAGAGAGTGAGTTTAATTCTTGAAGAAGAGAAAAGACAAGCTAGAAATCCAATGGTGGTGTTCAAAAGAATAGTGGAAAGATTTCCTCCTATGTTCTTAGGAATAAACCTAGTTGTTGAGTTGAATCAGCCTCAAGTTCAAAGATAGCCTAGGAGATAATACATTGTGTTTTGTGACCAGTTATGGTTCTGACTCGTCATAACCCACTAGTCCTACAACCAAATCTAAATCAGGTGCAAGCTAAACAAGAAGATGTGATATTACAGTTCAATAGGCTCACGTGGAAGAGTCGCAAAAGTGATCAAGAATATCAACAAGTACATCAAGTGTTGGTTGAAGAAGGAAAGTTTGGTGACCGTCTCAGGAGAGAACCTACTGGACAAGAGGTGATCGTCATTGAAAGAATCATTGTAATTCCAAGGCGCAATAGGCAAAATTTTCAGCACATACAAGATCAGCTGGAGAAAAATAACCATAAGCACACTGGCAAGCAAAAGATATACCAAAGGTGATAGGAGTAAGGGTGTTTTTGATCCCGATTTTGCTAAACTAGATAAGATAAATTTTTCAACACCTTTCATATCTCATAAAAAGAAAGTTAAGTCTACTAGTAGACCTTCTTCTCCAAAGAAAGCAAGTATATATTCACCATCTTTTGAAGCTTTAACCTTACTTCATCCTCTTGTTATCAATTTTATACCACCAATCATGCAAAAAAATCCTCCACCCGTTCCCTGGGGTGCTGCCATAGGTCCTTTGGCTTTGGGAAATCAATTACATGACATGCCAACTAGCTCAAGAAAGCATCTTCCAAAATTTTTAGAAGATGGAAAAATTTTTGTAGAAGATCACATCAATGCTTTCTTTACTGCATGTGCAATTCTTGGAGTTCAATACGAAGATGTTTCTATTTGACTCTTTGTTGAAACTCTCGTTGACGCTGTAGCTGAATAGTTTAATCAGCTCACAGCAAGTTCTATCCATAATTGGGTGACTCTGATACAAAAATTCAAAGATAGGTTCAAAACTGTCAATGATGGACACTTACTTCTGGCACAGTTGACTCAAATGAAGAAAGAAGTGCATGAACCTATGAGAGAATTTGTGGCATGAATCAACAAACTCGTCAATAGACTTGCGGTTGATAAGAGAACCACGGAGGAAAATCAAAAGTGTTTCTTTATTAACTCACAACCTCCTGATATAAGTTTCCAAATAAGGTGAGGACGAGTTGTTGATCTTGCAGCGGTACAAAGGCTAGCTATTGAGGTCAAAGATGACCTATTAAGTGTAGGAAAATGGAACAAGGAATTGCAAAAAGGAAAGATGCAAGCCAACCCTGTAACCACTGATCCAATGGTTCAAAAGTTGGCCAATGATTTGGTCCAATTGAAGAAACAGTTGCCACAGAATCCACCACCTTTATATCAGGATATTCCTAGGAGAAATTATCTTCCTTATCAACAAAATCGGCAACCAAAGTTTCCTGCCCCTACACCAGGGTTGGCCATCGAACACCCATCCACAAGTAATCGCCAAACCACTGTGATGTGTGACTTTCACCTCACCATAGATCATGATGGAATTTCGTGCCCTAAAATGACTCGGTTTATGCAGATGAATTTAACCAGCCAAAAAATTGAAGAATATATTCAAAATGAAACTGATCAGCAGCTTGGTTCATCTACAATTAACTTTTTTGAGTATGAGTTTGGTGAAGAAGATGAGAAAGAGAGTGACATCAACAATCACTCTTGTAATGTCTTTACAAAGAATTGGCGCCAGAAACTAGAGGAAAAAGCTAAAACTGCTACTAAAGATAAAGAAGCGGAAGATGTTCCTAAGCAGATCTTATTCAGGAAGCAAAACAAAGAAGAGCCAGGATCATCAAGCAAAGCCGACAAAGCTTTTGAACATAGGGAACCTTCCCTTGAAGATTCTTTTGATTTTCTAGAACATTATAAAAAGACCAACGTACAAATTTCTCAGTTTGAGTATCTCAAGAAGAATCCATAGCAATTGGATAAACTGGTGCATTGTATTAAAAAGGATCTTAAGCAGTCTCATTCCGATATACACCAAGAATCAGGTAAGAACTTTGACGATGATGATCAACAGGAATCTATTGTAAAGGAATCATCACTTGTTGCTACTTCCTTTTTTTGATAAGCCCGATCCTTTTTATATATCTTTGTATATAGCTGGTTGCAAGTTAAGAAATTGTATCATTGATTCTGGTACATCTGATAATGTAATGCCTTCCAAAGTTGCACATGCATTAAGTTTATCCTACAACAAACCAACCGGAAAAGTATTTTCAATGGAGTCTAAACAAGTCCCTCTTGTCAAACAAATCAAAGATGCCCAAGTTGCTTTAGCCACTCACCCCCAAAAGAAGTTGAAACTTAGCATCTTGGTTGCTGATATCCTAGCTAGTTATGGAATACTCTTAAGCCGTAGTTTTTGCAAAGATATAGGTGGTGAAATTTAGCTAGATTGGTCCCATGCTTTGATACCTCTAGGTAGCAAGAAAGTTAGGTTAGACCCAGAGCCTAAAGAAAAATATACAGTCCTTAAAACTGATGACCCAAGGGCAGAGATATTATATGTTGAAATTGGTCTGGTTTCTTATATGATGACATCAAAAGGTGAGGATGTCCCTAAAATCCTAGCTCCTGATATATCTTCTAAACTTTGGAAGATGCAATTTGATGGAAGTTCCTCATCTTCCGGCTCAAGTGCAGGAGTGGTGCTGATTTTCCCATCAGATGAAAAATTTCCTAAAGCTTATAAACTTGCATTTGACAACACCAATAATACTGCAGAGTACGAGGCTCTCCTTTTAGGGTTGGAGTTTGCTAAGGAGAAAGGTATCAAGAAGTTGCAGGTCACAGGAGATGCTGAGTTGATAGTGAATCAAGTAAAGAATAAATACTTGAGAAAGAACAAGAGGCTAAGGTCGTATCGAAATAAAGTGTGGGATGAGATCGAAGGTTTTGATGCTTTTTCCATACAAGCCATTCCAAGAGAGCAAAATACAAAGGCAGATTCTCTTGTTGTCTCGGCTTCATTGTTACTTCCTCATCCTGAATTTGATAGGAGTGTCTATGTTGTAGAGATGATCTATCAACCTAGTGTGCCAGATAATAATCAGAATTGGCAGGTCTTCGATGATGATAAACATATCATTTCCTTTTTGGAAGGGAGGGAAACATTTTCCAATTTGTCTTTTGATGGGAACTCACCTTCGACTATTCAACAAACTACTAAAGAAGAGGAGAAGGAACCTAAAATTTTGCAGCTTAAAGGTAATACCATTCCCAAAGGCTTGGTTTCTCTCGAGACTTTGTTTAATAAACATGATCAATTTGTGAAGAACAAAGGTGAACACAAGTCCTCAGGATCTTCAGAAGTTGAGAAGATTGACATAGGTTTTGAGAATGATCCCAAAATGGTTTGGCTTGGGAAATGCCTTACACATAAGGAAAGGAAGGTATTCATTGATCTACTCACAAGATACATTGATGTTTTTGCATGGTGCTATGATGACCTCAAAGAATTTATGAATGGTGAGTTCAAGCATCAAATTTGCCTCAAACTTAATTCAGTTCCATTTAGGCAAAAGCAGAGGCAATTCAACCCAAAGATAGCAGATGCAATCTTCATAGAAGTGGATAAAATGCTGAAGACCAAAATAATTTATCCAATTCATCATTCTACGTGGGTAGAGAATATAGTTCCTATTAGAAAGAAAAATGGGGAGATCAGAATT
This sequence comes from Cryptomeria japonica, assembly GCF_030272615.1. Classification (NCBI taxonomy): domain Eukaryota; kingdom Viridiplantae; phylum Streptophyta; class Pinopsida; order Cupressales; family Cupressaceae; genus Cryptomeria; species Cryptomeria japonica. The sequence goes on along the minus strand of NC_081405.1, from coordinate 40,139,129 downwards.
TGTGTTAGTTTTCGCAATTTAAATCAAGCATCCCTCAAAGATAACTATCCTCTTCCAGTTATGGATCACCTTCTTCAAACTATTTCTGGATCAGAGATGAAGTCCATGCTTGATGGTTTTTCAGGCTATAATCAGATCAGTGTGGATCAAGAAGATCAGTACAAAACCGCTTTTACTACTCCATGGGGAACTTTTGCTTACAACCGAATGCCTTTCGGTTTAATTAATGTCAGTGCTGCTTTTCAGCGTGCAATGGATCTCTCCTTTGGTGATCTAAGAAACAAGATTGTGGTTGTTTATCTGGATGACCTAACTGTCTTCTCCAAGAAATGAGAAGAGCATGCTTATCATCTTGAATGCGTGTTGCGGCGATGTAGGCAACAAGGGATCTCCTTGAACCCAAAGAAATCTATTTTTGGGGTAACCGAAGGGAAGCTGTTGGGTCACATTGTTGCAAAGGAAGGAATTCACATTGATCCTGAGCAAGTTAAAGCCATTCAGAAGTTGCAATTACCTTCTAGTAAGCTAGGAGTTTGCTCATTCTTTGGCCAAATCAATTTTATAAGGAAATTCATCCCGGATTTTTCCGAGATCACAAAATCAATTGTTGAGATGATGAAGGGTAATGAGGTTTTTAGATGGTCAGAAGAAGGGAAGCAAGCATTCAGTCAAATCAAGTCAGCCATAGCGGATGCTCCGATGTTGATGTATCTAGACTTCAACAAGGATTTCAATGTTTACTATTATGCTTCAGAATCCACATTGTCTACAATTTTAACTCAAAACCTTAATGATAACGCCAAGGTGCCAATAGCTTTTATGAGCATTCCCTTGAAGAAACATGAACTGAAGTATTCTATTGTCAAAAAACAAGCCTTTGCAGTGGTGAAGGTTGTGAAACAATTTCATTTCTACATCTTAGATTCACACTATAATATATATGTTTCAGATACTGTTGTGAAGACAATTCTTACTCAAGAGGAGATTGGATTGAGCAAGAGGGCTTCCTGGATTGCAAAGGTTCAGGAATATGATATTGATATCAAACCTACCAAGCTTGTTTGAGGACAAGGATTATGCAAGTTGTTGGCAGAAAATAAATCTAAAGGAGAACTTATTTCAGAGTTTGAATTGCCTTTGGTTTTGTTCATTGGCACCACAGACGATTGGTTCACCAATATAGCCTACTTTCTCACATATGGAGAATGTCCAGCTTATCTCACTTCTAAAGAGAAAAGGACCATCAAGTTGAAGGTAGCTAAGTATATTGTCTGGGGTGATGTCTTTTATAAAAAGGGAATCGATGGTGCTTTCCTCAGATGCGTGGATAAAGAGCAAAGAGAAGTATTTCATAGCCTTTGTTGACATTCTCTCAGCTGTGAGAAGTACAGATTATTGACAACTATCAAAGTGTTGTAAAAGGGAGGTTTTTGGTCACATATTATAGTTGGAAATGTTTTGCTTGATTCGTATGATAAATATGGAAGACAAGACAAGGCATGAGACTTGTTTGATAAAATGACTCAAAAAGAGAATGTGCACAGAATATACAAAGGCACGCATCTTAGTTTGACAGAATTCCTCAGAGAAATGTGGTCTCATGAATTCCATACATGGCAACGCATCTCAACTATTTGACAGATTTCCTCGAAGAAATGTGGGCTCATGAAATGCGATGATTGTTGCATATCACATGGGCATAGGGAGAGCACAGGTAATGCACATGAACTGGATGGTAGAATGCTCCAACGAATGCCATGTTTGTGGCAAGGGTACGCAATGCTAGAAGCATGGATATAGCACATAAACTAGCTGGCCAAATTTAGCATGAAAATTGTTTAATTACATTCCTCAAAGTAACGTGGTTTCATGAATTCCACGCATGGTATGCATGTCAACTGTTTAGCAGAATTCCTGCAAGTGAACCACACATGGCATCACATGTAACTTTGGCAACATTCTTCAAAGAAACGTAGTCTCATTGCATATAATGATTTTCACAACCTTTTCCAGCATCCTCCCTACCAATGATAAATCGATTGATCAATGGCATAGTCTTTAATATATAAAAAAAGAATTACATATGAAGCTTTGGTGAGTATGAGTGAAGATCATAAGGAATCGTGCTTTTGAAATGGCGATATGGATTTTCAGTCAAGCTGTAGAGATAAATTTATGTCAGATGTTGTAGATGCAACTGCTCCAGTAGCTATATATTGCAAATCAGGGTGAAAGTGTAAGCAATGTCACAGGATATAGAGGTATAGGCAATTCTGATGAAGCTTGATAAAATGCCTTTAAAGAATGCGGACTTGTTTCTTGCAATCATATGTTGATGCGAATAATCAAAGCAAGATTTATGTCACAATTGGAAATGTCTTGATATTGGAAGGCTTTGGCTGGAGAAAAAAGGCATACCTTTAAAATGGTAAGGAGTTAGATCCCAAAATTTGAAACACGTGTCAATGGTAGGGAAATAAATCCACACAATTATTTAAGCCTCATGACGAAACCTTAAATGAGATATTTTAATCATTTGGGAGAAATAGACCCCAAAAATGGAAAGTTTAAAATATGACAAAGTATGAACTGGGTTCAGGTGAAAGTTGGCCACATGACATAAAATGATGTTTAGATCCTGACTGTCAAGCTATTTCCCTCAAATTGTGATAATTTTCAAGATTTTTCTATTTTTTGGATTTTGACTAGTAATGACCTTGGACAACGCGCTCATTACCTACACGTGAACACTCATTAGACCTATTTTTGACCTTGAGAACAATTTGAAATTCAAATAATAGGTTGTCAAATATGAGGGCAACACACCGGTATGATCTAGATGATGGAATAAGTTTGTATGGACGGTCCATATGCTTTTGAAGTATGTTTCAATCAGTTGGTATTGACTTGATGATCGGATGCTATCTTATGTTCTAGTAAGCTTGGTTTTTAGGTCCGGTAAGGGTTTCACCAACAGAGCTTTATTGAAGATCTTTGATGAAATGCATAAGTGGTGTTGGTGTAGCTTCTAGAAGGGATTCGGGATGCTGATAGTGATTGTGTTCATGCTTCGACTGATTGGTGTCATTGCTTTGGCATGTGTGGATCTAATTTAGGTCTAGTGCTATCTAGGTTATGGACCAGTTTTCATGTAACGTGTTGGTGGATCCTCTGATGTGCTTCCAGGATGTTTTATTGATTGGATGATGTTTGTTTGGCCTGAGGCCGACATGTTTTATAATTTTATTATAGGATTATGTAATGGATATATTGAATTATCATTTGGGTGGCCGACCTAATTGGTTGGGTCCCGGGTTGGTATAAATATATGTAAGATCTCATTGTAGATCATGGACAAGGAGCGAATAATGTAATAATCATTTGTACAAAGGATTTGGTCGATCATAGGTGATTGAGCTGGGTACTGGAACTGTAATTTGGCATGTTTGATGCTATCATGGGTAGTTCTTCTTTTTGAATTGTTATCCAAATATTTTGAGGTGATTGGCCTCTTTTGTAATCAGTGAGACTTCATTGTGATGAGCAGCGTGCTCTAGGCAATGTGCCTTCCTGCATGTGCAGGCCCTTGTTGTAATCATATACTTTCTGCAAAAGTATCATATGACTGTGGGTAGGGTTTCCCACCATGTTTTTTCCCTTTACCGAGTTTTCTACGTATAAATCCTGGTGTTATGTGTTATGGTTGCATGGTATTGATTCTCTTTTTTTTAATTATGCTTTAATGCTTTATCAGTTATTCCAGTAAAATATTTTAAGTGCTTTAATTCACATAATCCATTAACAATTGATTCACCCCCCCCCCCCCGGCTCTTAGTTGTTCATCAGTTATCCTAACATAATCAACTTCCATGATTTTTTCAATAATCAAGTGATATGTATCATCTTAGGATGAGTCCTCAGCTAATGAGTTCAAAACTGCATTGATTGCACCTTGGAACCCCCACTTCCATGCGTCTAAATATTTGATTTGTCCCTCATCAGTCAAAATAGTGGGAATATCCCACTTCTAAAGGTCTTTGAATGATTCAATCTTGCCACTCAATGCTTTCTTCTCTTCTTCAATGTGGGGAAGCTCTTTAATCAACAAATTATAATTTTTCCACATTGTCCCCACAGTTTGGGGCATAGATGGCACATTTTTTACCGTCAAAAGAATCTCCTTTAGTATATGACCCTTGGGGAACCAAATACCTATGATAGGTTGAAAGAATGAAATAATTTCATCCAATTGGCTGAATAGTTGTGACATCAAAGAATAAGAGGCATGAACCTCACTTAACTTATCAATAACTTTATTAGAAATCTGCAAAATTGTTGACCTTCTTATTTCAAAATACTCCCTTCTTGCTTCATCCTTTTCCTTTTGCAGATCCTCCTTCAACTTTTCCAAATCTTTTGGCTTGGGTCCTGTCAAGGACCTAATGTCTTTCTTTGCCAACTCCTTTGTCAACCTCACATTCTCTATGTATAATTTATTATATGATCATGTGTGAGGACCCTATGCCTGTTCCTTAGAACTTCATGTAGTTTTTCTTCCTCAGCTACCAACTTTGAAAAATGTGCAACATGCATTGTGATTATTGTTGCATCAAGGGATGAAGTGTCATCCAAGGTTCTTATTACTGCATCTCTTACTTTGTATTCAACCCCATGCAGAACAATTGGCTTGTCAGTGTTTGGAGCTTTGATCCATAGCGCAAAAGCCTTCACACTTGGACTAATTCCCAACCCATGCTCACCAAACTCTTGAGCATATAATGGGTCCTTATGTCTCATGACTTGATCCATCACAAAAAAATTCTATAAATCCCACCCCGGGATAAGCATTATATCACTTTTTCTTACTATTTCCCTTCCTTCTTCAGAAGTGCATTTAATATTGTCCTTGTCAAAATTTTGGAGCTCCTCTTCAGACAAATTCTTTAATTTCTCCCTCATACAAAATGATTTGAATACAGGACTATTAACAAAATTGTTATCAGACATGAATTGCATAGAGGCAATTACCCTCTCATCAGTTGCCTCCTCGAGTGGGATGTGTTGGCAGTGGGCTAGCATCCCTCGCGGGGATTTGAGACATGGTTTAATAGCCTCCTGTCGATTCTATAAGTCTAGTGGTTGTATCTGACATTGAAAGGTCAATCTTTTGGTGAAACGAAAAACCCTAGCTTGTAACAAGTGGTATCAGAGCTTGGTCACAGGTTCGAATCACACAAGCCATGGCAAGTAACATTGGGAGGGGGATTGTTGGCAGTGGTCCAACGTCCCTCATGGGGATTTGTGACATGGTTTAATAGCCTCCTGTGGATTCTATAAGTCTAGTGGTTGTATCGAGCATTGAAAGGTCAATCTTTTGATGCAACGACAACCCTAGCTTGTAACAGGCTGACACTCGAAATGAGTGACCTATCCAAGTCCACAAGTACTTCTACAGCTTCATCTTCCTAGAAAGTGTCCCTTGGTGGGCAAGGTGGATGAACACTTATATCAAATTTAGGCTCAATGACTTCCATGAAATCAGAGAGCTTTGCTTTCCCCTTCTCCACCTTTCTTGTCAAACCTATTGCAAGGGTTTCTTTCTGTGGGGTGGGATGTGAGGGAATACCCTGAGAAGACTCTCTAGTTAGGACTATCTTTTTTTTTATTGTGAGGGCTCATAAGTTGGCCTTTCCTCCAAATTTTATTTTGTCTGCTCATCCTTCCTCCTTTTTAGCTCAGTGGCAAGTATTTCATCAAAATTCCTTACCTTGCACATCATCCTAGCAAGGTCATTCTGAATGTTGGAAAAAAATCCCTAGAATATAGGGTCCTTTTCTTTCCTCTCCTTCTCCAACTTCTGAAGGTAGTCCCATTTTCCCCTCCTTTGAATGGAATTTGGGAGACTAGCATTCCTAATCAAGTCCTCCCTCTCATTTAATTGATGAGAATAACCTCTCACCTTCAACCTTTGGGTCCTTAATTCATTGATATACCCCTCACGGTCAAAATTATTGGCCTGATCTACTTTGAGCCTGTAATTTCTTATTAAAAACCTTTGCACATTTTCCAAAGTGTCACTACCCACATGAAGATCTTCAAAAATTATCATCCTGAGAAGGTGTTGTCCCTTCTTCTCTATTCAAACTATATCGTTCTCCATCCACATCATCTGCCACATGAATTAAATGAAGGCCAGTAGTGAGAGGATAGTGAATGGAAAAATATGAGGTGGTTGAGGGCATCCATAAACCCTGATTATAGTACAATCTACATAGAAGAAGAAAAATCCAAAATTGTGTAAGAAGGCACCTTCTAGATACTCAACATCTTTTGTTCTCGCATCCTTCATTGTAAGGACCTTTTCTATGTACACTGGGAACCTTGGCAACCTAACCCCAGACATATCCAAAATTTTCATTACAAAATCATCACAGAAAACCCTATAATCTGCAAACCTAGACCCCTTATCCCAAATTTGGGTCTATCTCTGCACTAGCCATCATTCTCCTATCCTTGGATCAAATTTATTCACTTGTGGGTGATGCAAGAGAATCCCCAGTTCTTGGCAATCTTGCATCAACCAAAAATATTTCCTTTTTGTTTTGCAGTTTTAGCATTTCATCATGCATTTTCTAGCATTGGCTCACTGGATCTTGAAGAGTTAGATTTTTTCTTGAGGACTTGATAATATACCTTATTCCCAAACCACAAAGCATTTGGATAATTTTTCGACAAGTTATCACTACCAGTTTTTGAGACAGTTTTCTGGTACCGGTTGCCTATAACTATTTGCATTTGTGATCTACCATATCCCTTTCATAGCTTGTGGAGCCCTAAGCATTAATTCTGATGTTCCTTAGCATGTGGCCTAGCTTCCCTTTGATCTACTCTTCATCCTTTGGATTTTCTGAAGGAATTTCTTGGGTGGAGGCTGACCTTGTTGTTTTTACACGTTAGGTCTTGTTCTTCGGCATTTGATCCCTTTTTGGGCCTACCAAATCCCTTGGATCATATATATCATTGTAATTAAGCATTAGAATGAGATAGAAGGTGGTAGACAGAATATAGAAGCTAGATCTTAAGATTTAAGGTCCCAATTGTGACAGTTTTTGTAATTAAGCATGTTTTAGCAGGTCAGTGAGCCAGTTTTTGTAACCCAGTTGTTACTGGTTGATTGTAACCATTTTTCATGATATAATTCATTTTGTTTTGCATTACCTCCATCATATCCTTGTGTTTCCATTGTGTTTACTCTTGTTGACCGGTCCGGATTTATCTCTTTGAGGTCCCTCCTAACTGGTGACTGCACCAGAAGGGCATCATCCCAATCTGTTCTATTTTGAAAAAGAATCATATGACAAATCAATGAATAATGCTTAAATTTTAGACCTATACGTGATCACTCATTAGACCTATTTTTGACCTTGAGAACAATTTGAAATTCAAATAATAGGTTGCCAAATATGAGGGCAACACACCGGTATGATCTAGATGATGGAATAAGTTTGTATGGATGGTCCATATGCTTTTGAAGTATGTTTCAATCAATTGGTATTGACTTGATGATCGGATGCTATCTTATGCTCTAGTAAGCTTGGTTTTTAGGTCCGGTAAGGGTTTCACCAACAGAGCTTTATTGAAGATCTTTGATGAAATGCATAAGTGGTGTTGGTATAGCTTCTAGAAGGGATTCGAGATGCTGATAGTGATTGTGTTCATGCTTCGACTGATTGGTGTCATTGCTTTGGCATGTGTGGATCTAATTTAGGTAACCCAGTTGTTACTGGTTGATTGTAACCATTTTTCATGATATAATTCATTTTGTTTTGCATTACCTCCATCATATCCTTGTGTTTCCATTGTGTTTACTCTTGTTGACCGGTCCGGATTTATCTCTTTGAGGTCCCTCCTAACTGGTGACTGCACCAGAAGGGCATCATCCCAATCTGTTCTATTTTGAAAAAGAATCATATGACAAATCAATGAATAATGCTTAAATTTTAGATCTCCTTTTTTATTCTTGGCCTCCATTAGTCCCTCATGCAACTTTTCTTTAAGATATGTGGCAAAATCATAACTAACTTGTCTCAAGATGCTGAATTTTCATTACCATCACCATAAAATTAACTGCCATTTGGGTGGGCCCAAGGTCCTCTCCCAAAACTTGGCAAAGTGCATAGTAGGTCTCCACAAAGTAGTCCTCAAAAATCTTTAATTCAAATGACTCTTTTTCAAAATCAAAGAGAACTTTTTTCTCCCTTATACATCCTTTTCATGTAAAGGGGCAAAAAAAATTCCCTATAAATTTTCTTTTTTGCATAATATTATGCCTCTAATATGTTCTTGTTGAAACTTTTGAGGGCACTTTTGTCCAAATCAAAAAACTGCCCATTGGCCTCCTTGGAGACCTCCAACAGAATATAGCCATTAGTTGTTGTCACCGTCACGCTTTTTGGATGATAACACTAGGCCAATTCCTTGATCAGCAATGGTTCTACAAAAACATTTGGAACTACTAATTTCCCAAAGTTAAGATTCTAGGGGTTAGAAATGGGAGCAACTTTATCCCTATTCCCATAAAAGAACTAAAATATATCTCATCCTCTCTCATTGGTGATACCATCCCTGCATTGGGAGCTATAATCATTGAAAACCTTCTTCGGACTCTCATACATATGGGATCCTTTGAACAACTCCAAGAGGTCTTGGTTGAGACTGCAGGCTTCTTTCTTCTTCCTATGCTCTATTTCTTCCAATTTTTCCTTAGTATCCTTAGATATTTGCTCAATACTCTTGGTTGGTGTTGAAGAGTATGGGATCTTCTCTACTTTCTCTTGTGGGGCCTAAGTCAGAGTTTTTGTAATAGGAGGTGCTTTCTCTATTTCAGGAGCTTGTCCTAATGCTACTACAGTTGAGGGAATGGTTTTCTTTGTAGGAATCATTTTCCTTTTTGGGTTGGGGGCCTCCTCCTAAGGATTGAGTCCTCCCTCCTGAGGATTTTCTCCAGCTCAAGGAGCTTGTGTGGATGATTGTGCAGACTGCTTCTTGGGAGCGACCTTCCTTCTTTTAGGGGTAGGTTTTTTGCTTTAGGGCAAGGGTTCGACTCAACCAAATGTTCATTGCCAGAGAGAACTACAACAATATTCTCGGTGGCTATTTTTCTTTTAGGCTTAGAAGATTCTTGTTGGGATGGTGCACTTGATTCACCAGTTTGGGAGGATTCAACAACCAAAGGGTTTGGCTCAATGAAGGGTTTGTCTACAATGGCATGGACCAGTGGGATGGTAGTGAGCGGAATTGCATGAGTAATCTCTAGTTGAGAAACTTTCTCCCACTTTGAGAGCCTTTTGGGCAGCAAAGGGCTCGATATCTTCAACTTGGGAGGCCATCTCTATTCCTAAGGCTAATATATTCACAAGTTCTTACACTAACAAGCCTTTGTTTGCCAAATGAGTCTTAAGAGTTGACTCATAGGATTCTCCCAGAGGAGTAAAATCATGTTTAGGCTTTGAAACTCAAGGCTTCTCTTTAAACCACTCTTTTGATTTCTTAGGAGGTTTTTCTGCAGAGCTTTCAGCTACTTTGAGGGCTTGTGTGTCACTAGTCAAATTATATACTATTAGTTTTTATTTTGGTTTAATAGTATCAACCACTCAATCATTAACAACATTTCTGTTATTATCTTTGTCGTATTTCCAATATTTGTTCTTCTCTTTGGAACTAGAGCCTCCTTGTGTTTTTTTATAAAGTGATATATCTCCTTTCCTTACAAGCACATCTTCCATTTTGAGAGCATTGTCCACCATCTTGTTGAATGAAGGGTATACTTGCATTTGGATATTATATTTCAACTCAGGAATTAGATTATTAACAAAGATGTCCATCTTCTCATAATCAGGAATGGGTCATGAATATCTAGAGAACATATTTCTCTAACATTGAAGGAAAGTTGGAAAAGGTTCTCTCATCTTTTGTTTGATATTATAGAGCTCGATCATGGCGACTGGATGACGAATTTTATAGGAGTATTGTTGGAGAAACAATTTAACCAACTCCTCAAAATATTTAATTCCCACAGGTAGGCTTGAAAACCACTCCATAGCTTGTCCTCCTAGACTTCTTGGAAAGAGACGCATGAGATATGTTTGTTTGTGCATGAACTCCATACATAAAACACAAAATTCTTGAACATGGTCTTGAAGATCTGAATTACAATCATATTTGTCAAACTTAGGAATTTCCACTCTTGAAGGAAATGGAGGCATGTAAAGGTTCTTGTCAAATGGGAATGGGCAGATCATGTCCAAATAATATTGCGTAGATGATTTATCCTTGTTTTTCATTTCCTTGATTTAGTTTGCAATTCTTGCAATTGTTTGGTTACCAACATTAATGGAGTATCTTCTTCTTTAGTGATAACGCTTTCAATGTTATAATCAATGGGAAGTTTAGCGCCTTTATTTGCCAACTCTAAAAAATGCTCTTCTTTTTCTCTGGCCATGATAATTTTCAATATTTTTCGGAAATATTTATCCTTTTGACAGTTATTTATAACAACTTTTGTAGGTTCATAAGTTTCAGACTCGCTAGATGAGGAGTCACTGTCAGTAGCATGGGTGCTAACATTATCATGAGTATTGTCTTTAGCAACTTCTCTTTCTTGCCTTTCTCTAGACATGGTAGGAGATAAGGGTAGATCAAAAATTAGTATACTTGACGATGAAGGTTTGTCAGAGACGAGATCTTCTATAAAGAATGGATTAGCCTATAATGAAAAGGATTGTCCCTTACCCTTAGCAACTGCCTTATGAGAACTTCTAGTTTGAACAGGAATTTATAATTGACGTGACCGAGAGCTAGGAGTGATACAGAAGTCAAGATCAAAATGAAACTAGTTATTCATTTGAGGTAATGATTGAGTAAAGTGATTGAGACCAAGTCTAGTTTCAGGAACGATCTATCTTGAATAAGATGTGATCTAAGAAGATTAGGGTGATCAGATTGATGTAGCATTGATTGAACTAGCTGAGATATAATCGAAAAAAATGTGTAACACAATAGCAGGGGTAAACTATCAAGATTGTTTATGCTCGGGATGAAAAAATGACCAGATATATGCTCAATATAGACTAATTTCGGCAAGTATGATAGATGTGGAAAAGCACGCAAAACAATAGGCTTCTAGACTGACAGAATCAAAGGCTCGTACGACATAATATAATAACTCAGATGATAGTTTAAATACTTCCAGATGACACATTGGGATCCTCATATGAGTTGTTACTTATACTCGTACAACAGTTTAAGACTTATCACATGACAAACTGTTAAAGATCATGATAACTCATACGACATTTTACTATTAACCAGACGATAATTCCCACTGGGTAGTACGAGAAACTGGCAAAGATGAACCTCGGGTGTTAAGACTTGTACGATAATTTAATGTTAACCAGACAATAATTCTCACAGACTAGGATGACAAAGTAGAAGACTCGTATGACACAGGACCGGACAGGGAGAGTTTCTGACAAGGATAGAGTTTTGACCACTGAGTTTTTGATGTTTTTGATTTTTTTCTAGTTTTGGGGGTTTCAGTTTCAGTTTCCAGGAGAAAAAAACAGCAAGCACGCAAGATATAAAGTGACTTCAAGCACAACACGCTAATTCTAAGGAAGTTGGCTGAGAGAGAAAACCTTTGCTTGTAGACTTAGGTACACACCCAATAGCTAATCAAAATACGGTTGCTGAGTCTCACGCAATGGATTGTCAACATCATATAAGCTGACTCCAAACACTAGTGGGGGCACGATATGGCAAGTATCTTAGGAGAGTCACTATCTCTCTTGCACAAAGATTATCCCCCTTTTGGAGGTGAACCAAGTAGCTGTTATTTTTAAGTTCATCATAATGATTTTCGTTCGAAATTACCCCTTGAAGTCAAGAAAGCGCAATTAAGTCCTATAGCCGAACAAGGTACCAAAACAAGATGTAGTCACACAAGTGTGATTGAAACCATGAGGCCCTACAAAATGCCAGATATGAGAGATCTCAAAGAGAAAACTCAAATAATCCTATCCTCCGAGACTTTAATCCTGAAAGGCCTATTTATTATAGTGAGTTGGAATACTTGGGTCTAGTTGTACTCACTTGGGTCATTCTCACAGGGTGATTACTTTTTCCCACTATGACAATCTCACTAAAAGGTACACAAATCTCAAACTAGAAAAGCTTCAAGGGTCTGGATTTCTGATTGTCTGTGCAGACAAGAGCATACTCTCCTACCTTTTAGACTATTCTCAAACATGAAAAACATATTTGTTCATTAACCATATCGCAATTTAAGTGCCTAGAAATGAATTAAAGAATACACAATGTCTAGTTGATTCTCCTTAGCCAACTTGCAAAAACAACAAATCGGTAGTCATATTGTTTTTTTTAGCAATGGATTCTTTGACAGGCGTAAGTTTCATTGATAGATTCTTTGACAAACGTTCTACAAAAAAAATCAGTTAGGCTATGAAATAGCTCTGAGGCAGACAGAAAACAAGCCAGGGTTAGCATTAGTAAAATCAAATTCAATTCAATAAAAACCCTAAAAATCACTCTATTTTTAATAGGAGAAAACTAGAAATCGTACAAGTATTCTTACTAAGCAGTATGACAATTAACCATAGATCGTACGATACTTCTTACAGAGCCATACAATAAAACACTAATTCATACGAGTTTTCTCATAGAGCCATACGATTATTCTTAGCTAACTAGATGAGGAAATAATAGAATTAGAATATCATACACAAATTCCCAAAGACCTAGAAGACAAAAACCAAAACTCATACTATGTGCTAAATAAACTTGTACGATAGTTTGCAGAGAGTGTACGGATGAAATCTAGAAAATAAAAAGAAATGATTGCAAGGCTACAAAATTGAATTCTCGAGCCCCATGATGGGCACCAAAAATTTGTGTGTGAAAAATGGTAATCTGCAAGTTGTAAGGCACAAACACTTCAATAAATCATTGCATGCATGGTTAGACAGATATAATCATGACTATAAAAATCATAACAAATCGATGTATTGCCTTCTAAAAGATGCGAATATAGACTTTCTCTCAGATTTGTCTAAGCAATACCAATGACTAGACTACACTAAGACGAAGGATTTAATCTATATGAGCACAAAATTGAGCTAAATGAATGCAAGATTAAGCTAGATATGCAAGATTGAGCTAGATGAATGAATATTAAGCTAACATGATTAAACTAATATGCAATAAACTAAGATGTAATATTCGGAATGCACAAAATCTCAATGAACCTAGAGCAAAAACAACATAATAACAATAAATCTCTAGGGTAATCTAAATGAGAGATGAAAGGTTGAATTTATAGAAAAACCTGAGAGAGACCAACGGTTAAGATCAATTAATGATGAGCGGTCGAGATTCTCCAAGACGAAGCACAATCCAAGTGAATTGATGTGATTGGTTGTTTTTCTCAGTTTTAAAGGAAATTGAGCTAAAATTAAGATAAAATTAGAAAAACTGATTTATTCCATATTTTTATTCAATTTTGATATCTAATTGATTTAATTGCTTTTCTGAGATTTTTCAACTTATTAGATTTTTAAGATATCTCAATTGGACTCATTTTTCCAAATTAATTTCTTTTTGCAAATTAATTCGTTTTTAATGATTTATTAATTAAATATGCTAGGATATTTAATTTAATAGATAGGATGATTGATCAAAATTATTTACTTGGAATGATTAATTAATTAAATAAATATTTAAGTAATATAGAATGGTTTATTTGCCATGTGACATTGATGATTTAAGAATGAATTAATTAGGTACTCAAGATTGATTTAATTGTCTTTGGTTAGGTCCTTGGTGATGTAGCTAAGATTAGGGGCCTATGGTTTGCGTAACCATTTTTAGGGTATTATAGTATGCGTGTATGGGTGTATGGGTGTATGGGTGTATGGGTGTATGTGTGTATGTGTGTATGTGGGTGTATGTGCATGTACACATATATGTACGTATTTATGTGTGTGTGTACACACACACACACACACACACACACACACACACACACACATGCATGCATACATGTGTACACACACATACACACACATACATGGTGCATACACACATACACATACACATGCATGCATACGTACATACATGCACACATACACACACATACATGTTCATACATGTGTATACACACATGCATGCATACACATGTGCATGCCTACATACATGCACACATACACACATACATACACAAATACATACACATGTGCATGCCTACATACATGCACACATACACACATACATACACACATACCCATACACATGCATGCAATACACATATGTGCACATACACACACATGTATGGGTGTATGTATGTGTTTTCATGTATGCTTGTATGTGTGTATAGTATGTATGTATGCATGCATGTGTATGTGTATATGTGTATGTGGGTGTATGTGTGTGTATGTATGTGTGTTTATATGTGCACATGTGTATGTATGTATGTACTTGTACAATATGTATCTGTGTGTATGTACTTGTGCATGTGTATGTGTATGTGTATGTGTATGTGTATGTGTATGTGTCTCTGTGGGTGTGTGTATGTGTATGGTGTATGTGTATGTGTATGTGTATGTGTATGTGTATGTGTATGTGTATGTGTATGTGTATGTGTATGTGTATGTGTATGTGTATGTGTATGTGTATGTGTATGTATTTAATTTTAATGTTTCTTTAAATTAATTTGTATCAAATGTTTCAATTACTTTGAATTGTACTTTAAATTACAATTGTATCATTTTCAAATATGTTTGAATTAGTTTTAAATAGTTTCCAAAATTAGTTTGAATTATTTAAAAATAGTTTTAAATAATTAATTTTAATTTAATATTTGCTTTTATTACACATACAGATATTTTCCACAGGGATGATCATACATCAAATGCTAGTGTTCATCCCGAGGGCATTGACTAGACATCTAGATAGCCCGGTCCAGTGCCCTCCACTGATAGTCAACACAGGGCATGACTTTTTGTCGAGACCATTCTTTCCCTACAGCAGGCACTAGATCATCTTGATTCCACATTACTTTCTGCCACTACCCAACCAAATAAGGAAATGACATGGACTATTAGGGATCAGTTGGTTTGTACGATTGACACTATTTGGACATATAATCCTTATGATGATATGTCTATTGATTCTTTCTATATATCCCTTTCTCGTAGTGTGACTGGAACAGTGAATTGGGACACTATGAACAAGGATGTATATTCCACGTAGGTCCATACCATGTTCCTCAATTATCAAGGTCTAAGACAGAAGAAGATTAGGGGCTATTTAGTTACCAAATGCACTAATCCGATTGTTGCCCCATTCATACATCCTAGATGGTTGGCAACTCATCATATGTGGCCACGGAAGGGTGAGTTGCCACATTTTTTTTGCAAACAATTGTTTGCAAAGTTTCATATGGGCCTAGATGTTGATTATACTAGTATACTAGTGAATGATGGATAGGGTAGAGGGAGGCTCAGTGATAAATATAGACGACCTGATGCACAGGCGCTCATTAATAAACGAGCATTAGTTGGTCCAAACCTTTTGGTTCTACCAAAATATTTGGAGTTATCATAGGCAACCGATGCAGCAACTAGTGATCTCAGGCAATATATCTACTCAAGCATTGTAAATATTACCAGTCAGGTGAGCCATATGACATCAGATCGTGTTGGGAGATATCTCTTACGATAACAACCTACCATTCCACAGGCTACATATGTGACATCCAACAGTGGCATTGATCCTTACACCCATGTGGACATACCATCTCCACTTGACGTTGCACGGTTGATAGAGGTTGATCCTTTACTGTGGATGAGTGCATTCTTGTCTAGCAACATATTGGATTCATATACAGCTCTTTCTTCACTTCTTGGGATCCCACTCGAGGATATACCAGCACAGGTGAGACGACTTGTACACGAAGACAATGGTGGTAGAGTGTCTCAGCATGATATGGGCAAAGAGGAGGGAGTTCTAGTGCACCCTACATCCCATCCACTGCATACTGATGTTGATCCCACAGCTCCTCCTCGACCTACACCAGTTGATCCGACACCTGAACCACCACGACCTACACCACTGCGGCCTATGACTTTTACACCTCCTACTTGAGCTCATGGTCGCTTTACCAATATTCTTGTTCATGGTTTAGAGGATGCATCACTGGACCTAGATATTGATGATGTGTCCTTCCATTCATCTGAGATCAGCAGGATTGGGAGAGTCTTAGAGTCTCGTGAGGTACACATTATTTTTTCTGTAAGGTCATATCATTTGTTTGATTTTAAATAGTGGATTTCAACTTCAAAATTGTTAACACAATTTGAATTTTAAATTATTTACTGTGTCCTACTATATTGGAGACATTGGGAGATCTACAGCCTCCTTCTGCTCCTGCACATGGTCACAATCAGGTACACATTTTTTTTTGTAAGGTCATATTATTTAATTGTCTTTAAATAGTGGATTTAAACTTTAAAATTATATATATATATATGATCCAGGTTCATGGACCACATTTGAGTTCTTCATCTTAGATACATGTGGCCCATGCACGCTCTACTGGTGCACATGGTGGATCAGACCAGGTAAAATTTGCATGTACTTATGTTAAAGTAAATTTTCCATACTTATAGTTAGATAATATTTGCATGTGTTTATATATATATGTGTGCTAAACATGTACATGTACTTTCTTGTGCAGGGAGAGCATTCAGAATATGGATCAGTGGAGGGTCCACTGAGCTAGTTTATGTGTGTGTGATCATTGTTTGATGATATTATATGTAGAGTGCATGTACTTTTTTTTTACTTATATGTATCTGACACTTGTTTGATGAGATTATATGTACATATGAGACACTTTTACGTGTTTGTTTATGTACCTAACACTTGTTTGATGAGATTACTTGTTTGTTTATTACTTGTGTTTATGAGCCCGTGTTATATTTTTATAATTAGTTCAAGCTACATATAGAATTGATCATACATTATTGTACATGATAAATCTTGATATTAGTTAGTTGAATTGAATATTTAATAAATTTAATTATTAATTCAATTAGTTAGTTGAAATGTTAATTATTGATTTGATTTAGTTACTTGAATTAATTAATTAAATCAATTAATCGATTAATTAGTTATTTGAATTGTTAATTGTTGATTTTATTGTTAATTGTTCATTTCATCTAGTTAGTTGAATTAAATCAATTAAGTGATTCTAATCAATCCAATGAAAATTCAAATCAAACCAATGAATCAATCAAATTAAATCAATTCAATTAAATGATTCTAATCAATCGAATGAATCAATCAATCTAATGAATCAATCAATCCAATGAATTAATCAATCCAATGAATTTTAATCATTTAATTAAGTGATTGTAATCAATCCAATCAATTAATTAAATCAATTATAAAGTGTTTCAAATCAATCAAATGAATTAATCAAATTAAATCAAAGCAATCAATCAACTCAATTCAAATCAATCAATTAATTCAATTCAATTGTATTAAGTGATTCAAATCAATTAATCAACTCAATTCAAATCAATTAATTAATTCAATTCGATTGTATTAAGTGATTCAAATCAATCAAATGAATTAATCAAATTAAATCAAATCAATTAATCAACTCAATTCAAATCAATTAATTAATTCAATTCGATTGTATTAAGTTATTCAAATCAATCAAATGAATTAATCAACTCAATTCAAATCAATTAATTAATTCAATTAAGTTATATTAAGTGATTGAAATCAATCAAATGAATTAATCAAATTAAATCAAAGCAATCAATCAACTCAATTCAAATCAATCAATTAATTCAATTCAATTATATTAAGTGATTCAAATCAATCAATTAATTCAATTCAATTGTATTAAGTGATTCAAATCAATCAATTAATTCAATTCAATTAAATCAAAGCAATCAATCAACTCAATTCAAATCAATCAATTAATTCAATTCAATTGTATTAAGTGATTCAAATCAATCAAATGAATTAATAAAATTAAATCAAATCAATCAATCAACTCAATTCAAATCGATTAATTAATTCAATTCAATTAAGTGATTCAAATCAATTAATTAAGTGATTCAAATCAATTAATTAAGTGATTCTAATCAATCCAATGAAAATTCAAATCAAATCAAACCAGTGAATCAATCAAATTAAATCAATTCAATTAAATGATTCTAATCAATCCAATGAATCAATCGATCCAATGAATTAATCAATCCAACAAATTTTAATCATTTAATTAAGTAATTGTAATCAATCCAATTAATTAATTAAATCAATTATATTAAGTGATTCAAATCAATCAAATCAATAAATCAACTCAATTCAATTGTATTAAGTGATTCAAATCAATTAATTAATTCAATTATATAATATTAAGTGATTCAAATCAATTAATTAATTCAATTATATAATATTAAGTGATTCAAATCAATCAAATGAATTAATCAAATTAAATCAAACCAATAAAAATAACTCAAATGTACATGTGTACATATGTATATATTGCAAAAAATAACTCGAATGTATATGTATATGTATATGTATATGTATATGTGTACATATGTTGCAAAAAACAACTCAAATGTAAATGTGTACATATGTATATATATGTATAGTGATCCAAAAAAGAGCCCGAATGTACATACGTACATATGTATGACAATCCAAAAAATAGATCGAATGTACATACGTACATATGTATGACGTTCCAAAAAATAGCTCAAATGCACATACGTACATATATATGATGATCCAAAAAAATAGTATCCGATGATGTATGATATTTTCAAAAAAAACATCAAAACAATGTGCTACATAACTCCTATCATGAAAAGTATCATCACTGATATAAAAATGAACTTCCTTAATGATAATGCATTCATCTTCATCAGATTCTATACCGTCCACATAAAACTCTACATGTCTATACAAAACTTGTACAAAAATTGCAACCTGCTCAGAATGATAGTATTGACTTTGAATATTTGTGTGAGGACTCAACGTATAGTTCTCAAAGAAGTCTACTATGGAAAGAATACAACCTAGAGGAAAGCAATTTTTTGAGAAAAGGAAAATTGTTTTGCTTGCCATCTTGCACCATGACAGTGTAGGATATGTGAATATATCATGTCCTAAAATCTACACATGAACTCTTTGTAAGGCAATTCACTCTCTTTTAACACATTTTTTTTCGATTCAACTCCTGACTTTGTCTGGTATTTTTCATATTCAAATCTTTTCCATAGAACTTGCACTGAAAGATCAACATTGTCAATTTGTACGAATTTCTTCAAATCTCCACAGTCAACACATGTATATTTTATACATTGTACATTGTATTCATCTAAACCCTCTAATCTATCACATAAAATAGACTTCACAAACTGTGTTGTACTTGCAGGGATGAGTACATTTGGATTACTTTTTGTCGTTGTCGTTTTATATGATTGGAGATGTTGAATTCAAAGTGATTTCGACAACAAGTTTCACGTACCTTATTGATACGCACAAAACATGGTTGTAATCCCTCAAACATTCTTTGACATATCTTGACATCTGGAAATTCTTGTTTAAATGCTTCAAACAATTCGCTTTGTGTTGTGTCTATAAACTATTTTGGATGTGCAAAATTTGTACCATCTTCATCTCTAATCTGTATAGTGTCTCTTCTATTGGAAGAAACACGAGAGTGACTGGTCCAATATTCAATAACAAGTCTTCTTACATCTTCAGCAATTCTATCTTTTCGAGGAACCTTGCAAATATTGACCCAATTCTTTTCAATATTCTCATCCAACCTGTTTCTTTTCCTAATATATCTCTGGACAGTTCTTCCAGACACATTTAATAAGTGAAAAATTGCTTGAGTTTGTCTTCTATGTGATAATTTCTTACTACAAATCATAGTCATTAATGCTCTTCGTGTGACACTTAAATCAGCAGTTCGACTTGTGCTCTTGATACATTTCAGAGCTTCTTGCAAATTTTCAACCACTGTCTGATTTACTGATCCCTCTGATGATTTCTTCTTGCTATCAACACCCAGTAACTCCAAAACAAGGGTCATTTCTTCTCTCCTAAAAAACTTTGCAAACAATTGTGCTCTTCCAATTAGAGATTTATCTTGAAAATATTCATCCCAAATTTTTTTGGAGTGTAATTTTAATGTGCTTTATGGTACCATGTCCTCAACTAAAATCTCATCGAAAAGAGTGTCTTCATCCATCTCCATCTGATTGGCCATACCAAAGAAAAAATGTATGCATTGACTAGGACTGGTTACTTCTCTTTCCTAAATCGGGACCACTTCATCATCAATAGGAACTTGTTCTTGAGCAAGTGTTGTATCTCTTTTTTTTGTCTCTTTTATTCGATCATACTTCTGTAATCTAACCCTTTTATTGCCCATGGGACAAACTGCTATTTAGAAGCAATTTGAATCTACAAACCCCTAAATACACATGCCCACATGCACATATATGTCAAGTCAATTGGACCCATCTTTAAATATAAATATACACATATACACAGTATATACACACACACATGCAGACACACACATACATGTAGACACAGAAATATACATGCAAATACATACATGCAGACACACACACATACATGCAGACACATAAACACACATACATACATACACATATACATAGTATATACATAAACATACACATACACATATACATAGATGCACATACACACACATACATGCATACACATATACACAGTATATACACAAACATACATACACATACACATGCATACACATATATGCATACATACACATACACATACATACACATATACAGAATATGCATAGCATATACACATACACATATACACAGTATATACACATACACATACACATCACATATACATAGTATATACACATACACATACATATATACACATACATACACACACATACACATACACAGTATATACACATACATACACATACACATACACATACACATACACACATACATACACATACACACACATACATACACACATACATACGCACACACATACACATACACATACATACACACCCATACATACACACATTCACACATACATACACACACACACATACAATCATACACACACACACATTCACACATGTACACATACACATGCACACACATACATACACACATGCACACACATACATACACACATGCACACATGCACACATACATACATACACTCATACACTCATACACATATACACACACACATACTCACACATACACACACATACACACACATAGATACACATGCACACACACATACATACACATGTGCACACATACATACATACACACATACATACATACACACATACATACACGCATGCACACACACATACACACACACACACGTACATACACACACATACACACCCATACATGTGCACACATTCACACATACATACACTCATACACATACACACACATGCATACACACATACATACACACACATACATACATGCATACCCATACATACACACATTCACACACGCATACACACACACATACACTCACACACGCATGCACACACACATACTCACACATACAAACATACACATACATACACTTACGTAGATACACATGCACACACACATACATACACACATGCACAAATACACAATACACACATGCACACATACATACACATGCATTCATACACACACGTGCGCGCGCACGTGCACATACACACACATACACACATACACACCCATACATGTACACATTCACGCATACATATGTACACACATACACTCATACGCACATACTCATACATACACATACACTCATACACTCACATACACATACATGCACACACATACACTCATGCACACATACACATACATACTCACACATAAACATACATACACATACACACATACACACTTACTCACACACCTACACATGCATACATACATACACACATACATATACACACATACTCACACATATACACATACATACATGTACATACTCACACATTCACACACACATGTACATGCACATACACCTACATACATACACACATGTACATACACACACATACATACATACACACACATACATACATACACACACATATACACACATATACAGACACACACATATGCACACATGCGTGCACATGCATATACAAACATACATGTATACACATACACAGACATACACATACACACATGTAATCATACACAAGCATGCATACACACATACATGTACATATATACATATACAAAAACACATATACATAATTTTTTTGTAGCCATTTAGATCAAACATCGCAAACAAGAAGACAAAATGATCATTACAACTAGTGATAGTATAAAAATTAACGTGACCAATGTGTATGTTCATAGGCCAAATTCAGCCCAATTTTCATGGGTCTAAACACAATAGAAAACACATAAAACACTTTCTTATCCTAAGGTCAATGTTGTCATGGCGATAACTTCAGCCCACAACCTGTAATCTTCATTAGCTCAAGTGTAGGGACACCTTGAGGGGTGTATTCACTAATTTTTCCTTTTTCATGAGCGAACAGCTAGGGGCCTCCAAGACTGGAAGGATGACCCTATCACCCTCTTCCCAAAAAGCTACAAGTAGCTTATGCTAAGTCGAGGACTTATGTCTCATCCCATGGGAGTTTTATGGTGAGTGTCTTGGGGGGAAAACCATCCATCCCCTTGCACTAAAGCTATTGCAATGTTCGGACAAAAAAAGGGTGGGCCACTACTCTAAGGTGTTTAGTGGGGGAACTTCTATGAAACTTGGTGTCTACCCATGCAGCGGCAGCTCATTCAAGAACCCACTCCTCGTTCTCCACACAAGTGTGTACACATAGTGTAGATACTGGGAAGTACCATCGGTGTAGATACACGTCACCAAGGCATTGCGGCTTTCACCTAACATATTAATTTATATAG
Organism: Cryptomeria japonica; assembly: GCF_030272615.1. Taxonomy (NCBI): domain Eukaryota; kingdom Viridiplantae; phylum Streptophyta; class Pinopsida; order Cupressales; family Cupressaceae; genus Cryptomeria; species Cryptomeria japonica. The sequence continues at coordinate 40,116,033 of NC_081405.1, read as the reverse complement.
AGAGCAAAATAAAGTACCGCTTGGGTTGTTCCCCTCTCACCGGCCTTATGGGCTTCTCGAGAGGGCAGGCCCTTCTACCTAAAAAGAAGATGATAACAATTTCTCTTACACCCAACACCCAATGGAAGATGAGGGGACTTTTGATACTTTTGTTATCATATTTAAGGTTCTATCCAAACACAAAGCATGCCAAACACCTCAAACAAGTTAATTAACCCCAAAATGGAATAAAGATGTGAGCCTAATTAAACTAGAAAAAAAAAACAGACATGTAGACAAACTTTCTAATAGTTTTTAAATGAAAAATGGGTAAAAACTCAAATTATACACGTAATTTAAATATTAAAATATTAATAAATTAAAATTAACATCAAAAATATTAAATTGAATAAAAAATACCTTGTAAAAGTCGTCAACAATACGTCGAAATGGTCATCAAATTGACCTTGATAACCCAGCTAGTTGACTTTGCAAATAAAACAAAAAACAAAAAAATCTAATTTTGCCCCATGGTCGGATGGGGGACCAAGTTTGGTGAGAAGGATTCCAGTCAGACTCCCTTAGTCCGGTCGGACTAGCCGATGTGGTCTGCCATGTGGCACCAAAATGGCCTTTTTCTCTGCATTTTTACCAGTTTGAACTTCTAGCCAATTTTTCGTCACATAATTAAATACCCTTTTGCAGAGCTCGAAGTCACAAATCCTGTCATATAATTATTTTACTATTTTGATAATTTTTAATATTTTTTATTAATTAAACATTGCGAGTAGCTTTTTAATGTTAAAAAAGAGGCTGATTAGAAATTTAAAAATAAATATTAAATAAAATTTTTAAAAAATTAAAAAATTATTTTACACTAGATGAGAGAATCTTCTCGAAAAGGGTATTTTTTTTTTTGGACAATGATAAATTTAGCAATCAAAAGGTGACGCCGAACAAAAACTATCAATTTTAGCTATGTTGGACTTCAGAATATTATAACAAGAAAAATATACATCAAAATTTAAATTTTTTTTTTTAACATTGCATATATATATTCTCTATTTGGAAAAAAAAATATGAAAAAAACAAGTCCATTTTCATTTTTTTTAGTGGCGCCGACTAGAACCCTTGATTTTCAGCATTTTTCGGCAATGAAAAATTTGTTTTTGAATTTATAACAAAAATAATTAATTTTTTTCCTAAAAAAATTTTAAAATAACAAACATAAATTTCATTAATAATTATACATTTGGTTAGTTTACATCATTTCAAAATTCAATTTAGAAATGTCACTTTTATGTGATTGAAGTTAAACAATTTTAGTTTTGTTGGTCGGTGCCTTTCTAAAAGTGTGACACAAGTTTGTGCTTTCACCCAATACCTCAAACAATAATAATAGGCTTATTTGGTAATTGAGGAACACAAAACATAAATTATGCTAACTAATCTTTGATAAGAAGATGTTTAGGAGTCATATAGGATGATAATATTGATATGAGGTCATCAAGGTTGTCATCTGGCATAACAAAATCATCACTGTCAATGTGGCCCATCAAATGCATCGAAGATTTATAGAAAGAGATCTGACATGGTCAAATAATCATACTTTCTTCAAATTTGTGGAGATATAAGAGAAAATTGTCTATTTTTTTCTAATCTAGGAAGGAAATGTTTAAGCTCTTTTTCTTTCTAAATTGAAATTTAACATATGCCACATATACAATAAAAATGTCTAATCAAAGAAACTCTCTAATCAATTTATCAACTAATCAGATATATGCAAATAAATCAATTGATTGCAAGTGTAAGATATGAGTTCATGAAAATGTAATATGGGAAAAGTGCCTAGACTAACATGTGCATTAACATAGGTAAGTCATTCTCCCACACAACATTAGAGATGTTAGTGGGCTTAGTTGTTGACCACAAGAAAGGACCAAGTTGTCCTAGACTTCACACCTCTATTTATATTGTATGTTGTAGGAATTCATTGAGACTATGCAATGAACTAAGCTAAAGAAGGCTAAATTGAGCATGTTTAACTGAATGTAGAAAAAACATAACAAAAGTACATAAATAGGAAGTGGATCTAAAAATGAGATGTAGAGAAGAACCTAGGACTAGAAGTAGAGGTTGACTAGATAGGACTTCAACACTGAGCACTAGTTTCTTGGCGTTATACAAGCAAGAGATTATGTCAGGGATGGTGTGAACATAGATCTAGATAGTTGTCCTCCAAAAATGGAGCCAAAATAGAATACTATCATTGAGCACTATAGTCCTATGGTTTTTGGTTGTTCAAAATCTAAAACTAATTCTCACAATCCACTTTGTCCATCAATGTCACTATTGTAGTTTTAATCCTTCAACTCTACACCTGCACACATGAAAGAGGGGAAAAGGTTGTATATTATAGGTGTTACCTTACTCAAACCCTATGTTATTATTTCCAAATCTGCAACAACAATAATGATGATAACAATCACATGCTCTCAAGGGAGCAAAGGCAAAAAAAATAACATAAATGTTGTAATGACAAAGTTACCTTGGATGTGAAGCTCTTGCTTGGATCCACACAAGGTGATGATGAAGTCCTACAAATGTCGGTAAACAACATCATAATAACAATAAATAAGAAACAAAATTATTTGATTGTCAATGATAGTGTTCTTGATAGTATCCTTGGACTTCTTAATTTGATTTATCTTGATGACTTTACTAGATAGCTCAATTCCTTAGATTGCTAGATTGATTGCCTGTGTTAGGTTGACAGGATTTTCAAATGAGGAATGGAGTTGCATTTACATGTAAATTTCAAATTTTCATAAACAATTATTTGGTATAGGGCAATAACAAGGTCATGACCATTAAGGGCCCAAAGCCAACATTTGAGCTTTTAAATTTGGAACCAAACTGGCAAGACACTAGCATCAAGAACTAGTGTCCTACCCTATTTGGTTGTTCAAAGGGCTAGGAATAGGAGATGTGGCCAAGATTTCCAATCTGGGCCTGAGACATGCACATTCACACAAAATCAGGCACAACAACCAAAATGGGTGCTAAACCTAGTGTGAAATTGTAAGTAGCAAAAATTTACGACACTACATGAATGAGTTTTTCTAATAATTTATGGGGAGGCTTATGATTATATAATTAGTTGATATTTGGTATTTACTAAAATTAACAAAGAACACCTAGTGTATAGAAGAAATGCACTGAAAATGGCTACATAAAGATGTAGTGAACCTAAAGAAATTTAGTTTCATGAGGTCAAAACTAGTGCGCTTGGCATATATAATATCCCAAGAGCATTTTTAGATGGACCCCAAGAAGGTTAACAAAATCATGGCATTGCCAACATCAGAGACTATGTTTGAGCTATGAAGATTACATGAGTTAGAGAGCTAGTATATAATTTTATATAACACTTCACCCTTTAAAGATTACATGAGTTAGTGAACTTCTATGAAAACCATGAGAAGAGGGAAAAATCACTTGGAAGGGTGTACAGTGAGCATCATGATATCTAAAGAGTAGTGTGATAGAGTAGCTAGGGCTAGCATTGCTAGCCTTTTATAAAGTCTTACAAGTGGATTGTGATGCCATTAGCATGGTAATTGTGTTATGTTGATCCAAGAAGGGAAACCAATTGCATCTTTTAGTTAAAAGATAAAAAAATGTGAAGTACTCAACTTATGATCAAGGATTTTATGTAATCATGCAAGTGCTAAGGAAATGGAGATACTATTTTCTACACAAGGAGTTTATATTGTACATAGACCACCAAACACTACAATTTATCAATAGGAAAGGTAAGATTTCTTGCAAAGTTTACATTTGTGCCCCAAGAATAAGAGAAATAAGTTGACTAAGATAGTTGAACCATTAAATAGGTGTGTGGTGGTCGGATAAATGTTGGCAACAATGCAGCAAAGTAAGAGGGGGGGTGAATCAGATTGCTCACAAACTCTACACAACTCAAACTTAAATTCAGATCTGATTATTAACAATGAAAGCATAAACCATCACCACATCAATAACACACATAACACTAATATTTTTGATGTGGAAAACCCGGTTAAGGGAAAAATCACGATGGGAACCTACCCACAATGAGATAATACCCTGTTAGGAGTAAGTGAAATATTACAAATGGAAATGCACATGCATTCAAGCACATTGTCGAGAGCTCACTGCTCAAATCACAAAACAAGAAGGTCTACAACCCTGGGGAAGAGTCATTGTCTTACAAAAGCATTCGGATTACTTCCAGAGGATCATGAACGAATGAAATAGCATCTCCACGTGTCTGGTTATAGTTTCGGTTAAGCACAGTTTTATCTTCTTTTCTACACACTTCTCTTCACACTTTCAAAAGATCAAAACACTTGTTCACACACTTGCTCAATCATACACTCATAGATACATCTCACAAATGAATATTACATATATTTATACAAATTATCAACCTATATTTCAAGGTCATCTCAACCGTCAACATAACTTACAAAACAATAACCTCACACGCTACAACAATACATGTGAACCAAAACAATGTCCACTAAGACATAGTCTAGACCTAAATCAATACCACACACAAGAAACACCACCAATAATTATGCCTCGGACATCCGCAACACACTACAATCACCAAGAATATCGCATAACATGAGGAACACCATCAAATCGAGAAAATGATCAATAACACGCACAATGATCAATGCAGACCATCAACACGGATAGGACCCAATCTAGAAACATCCACAAGCAGCGTGAATCACACCGGAAACAACCGCAACAACACCACTTACTAGAATCTCCATCATCAATATACTGAACCTCAAGAACACATGGTGAGTTGTCTGTCAAACTGAAAGATTCACTTGTGCATCTCCAAATCACAAACCATTTGAATCGAGGACACATATGAACGTCCCAAACACTCTGCCAAATCCGCAAACCAAGATAATGCAATTCTAGAGCAATGCAGAGCAAAAACGAGAACACCAAATAACATAAACAATTGAAAAACAACCACAATACCAGACATCATAACTCGAATCAAATCATCATGTGGACCACTAAAACTATAGCTGAATCAACTAGAGATAAATATCTCTAAACCCATTAAACCGCAATAGCTCAACTGCAACACACCGACCAAACCAACTCATTTAATCTGACTGCAACACTGGAATACACAAAAGAATATGTTGACATCAATGACAACACATCATTCAAGAAAACTTCTTAGCAATATCCAACAATAAATGCATGTTAGAATTGCAGACTTCAACAAATCAAAGAGCAATATGCACAAGATGATGCCTTCCAATAAGAATGGAAGGTTTGGGGACTGAACACCATGATCAAAATATGTGTTACAATATGGGTTATTATTAAGGCCATACAAATGTGTACCCAAGGAGTCAATGTGAATGAGCTTTATAAGAGAGAATTATAGTGGAAGGCTAGTTGGACACTCCAATATAAATAAGATCATAATGAAACTAGTGGATACTATTGGCCTCACATGACACACGTCAGGAAGTTTGTGTAACAATGCAAGGTGCGACAATTGGCAAAGGGGAGAAAGTTAAAATATGAGGCTTTATTAATTATTAATCATTCTAGATAAATTGTGGGAGTGGCTAAGCATGGATTTTGTTCTAGGACTACCTAAGTTATGTGGCATCCATGACTCAATATGTGTGTTAGTCAACAAGTTCTTGGACATAACACACTTTATACCATGTTGGAAAACAAGTGAGACTACTGAAGTGGAAATTTAGTCTTCAAGTAGATGATGAGACTTCATAAACTATGACTCGCCATTATGTTGGATAAGACATTAATTTTATGAGAAATTTCTAGATGAGATTATCAAAAAATATCAAAACCAATTTGCTATTAAGCTTAGCATATCATCTCCAAATAGTTCATGCACAACAATTTGGTGAAAAAGGCACAAAGAATAATCCATTCTAGATTGACTACATGGGACATATCTAAAGAGAGTAACAAATTTTGTGGGACATGCCCAAGGAGTAAAGGAATATCATAGAAATGGATGACTTCACAAAATATAAGTATGACATCCATGAGCAAGTATGGAAGCAATTAGGGATGAGCAATGTGCAATTAGAGTGAGGTAAGAAATTGAGTTCTAAGTTGAAGCACAGTGAGAGACTTCCTAAGGGTACCTAAAATAAGTTCAAGTGGATGAAGATAGGATTGTGTAAGGTTGTGTAAATTTTTAAAAGAATGCCTATGAGGTAGAGTTGTCCAATAGAATAGATATGTTCCCATCTTTACATAGTTGATTCATAATCTTATATCAAAAAGTAGAAGGATGAAGAAAGGGATAGCATGCAGTTAGACATAGAAATTATATGAAATGCTGATTTTATGCACAAAGGGATCAAGTAAGTTTTGGACACTAGGACTAAGAAGGAATTCAAACTAAAATACATAGTACCTACTACAATGGAAGAGGCGTGGAGTGGAAGATGTGACAACGAAAGGGGCATAGAGTGGAAGATGTGACATTGTTGAGTGCATCAAAGTTCACCCAATATTGCAAGACTAATGAGAATATGCATGAGGAAGGGCTCATGAGTAGTTTTACATACTTGGGAAGAATGATGCATTCACCAAAAAGCAAACCTTCAAAGAAGCCAATGAGGATAACAAGGGAAGGGGAAAGGTGGCATGAAGGACACAAGTAAGAGTTCATGAGTTAGCCACTTAAAGAATTGGTGACATATTTTAAAACTGGTATGTATAATCCTAGAGTCAATAGGTAATATTGAAAAGAGAAGTAATTGAATTAAATGTAACGAATGAAATATTGATGTTTAATGGGTATAATAAATAGCAAAATATGAGATGTGTATCTTGAAATTGAAAGTTTTCTGAATTTATCTTCCAAAATAGAAAGTTATTGTAATTAACTGATGTCAGTTTAATCAATGAAAATGGAATAATTTAAAACTCTTCCTAGTTGTGTCTATTCTATTGTGATCATTTTGTTGCATAACCTTGGACAGATTTCAGTGGGAACAGTAGTCATGGTAGTACATCATTGTTTAAGCCAAATAAGGAAAGCACTATTGGACCGTCCAGCAATTTTAAAGCCAGCATAACTATGCGTAGGAATAGCATTATTGAGAATTTAGGCCCCATAAGTATTGCTCATGGCCAACAATGTCAATTCCACCGTTAAAGCAACCAAAATCTCCATGGCCATTCAAACAATATGGTCGGGGGAACCATTTTGTTGCCTACATGAAGGCGTCAATTAAGCAGTGAAAAGGATAGGAAAAAGAAGTAAGGACCAAACATTCTGTGCTACATATATCACCACTGTCGGTTGAAAAGATAATCTCCACAACATGAACAGTATAAACAAAGGACAAAGTGTCTATCCACACCATTACGATAACTTGTAGTATTGCTTTGGAATCAATACATAAGAACTGGATGTAATGGCAGATATGAATGATCTTTACGATCTCCATTAATATGTAGGATTTGAATGACCTTTAAGTAAATGATCTAGCAAAGAACGTACGTGTGGCTATTTTGCATAAAGTGATCTTGCATGTAAATGATCTAGCAAGGAACGTACGTGACTATTTTGCATAAAGTAATCTTGCAAATTCTTCCGAGGTTTGAGTGACGTAAGCGTGGTGTATGTCATCGTTGTGCATATGCCCTATGTCTAAAAGAGCCCAAGAAGTTATTCAGTTTTCACATTGGTCAGTCTTAAATCACACATATTAAGCAATATATTAAATGTAAAGAATGTCAGTCAATTTTAAATGTTTAACACTTTTAAGTCTAGAAATCAAAGCTTAGTTTGTGTAATTTAAGTCGTCCACCTCACATCTAATGTTTATGGCAAACAAAACTAAGGAAGTGCTTGTTGGGACCCATTAAAAATGAGTCAAGTTTAGAGGCCCATTTCAAAATTTTGCTTTGCATGTCAGAAAGGCACCTAAATGAGTCAGTTTGAATGGCCTAGTTGGAGAGGGAGTAAAATGGAGCCAATTGATTTTCAAAGGGTAAGGCTCGAGAAACATGTCCTACACCTTTCATTTGGCCTATTCAGTGATGTGCAACTTTCAAAATTCAATTTGGATAAGTTTACTGGGTATCCATTTTGAGGGGTGAGTTGACAGTGCATTTTAGGCACAAATGCAGATTTTATTGAGTAGCCTACTTTGAGCAATTACATCTTTTACCCTATTGATTGCCATGCAGAAATTCAAAATGGATTCAATTCTATGCATAAATGTGAATGAGATTGCAAATTTTCAAGTCCTAATGAATCCATTTGCTCAGTTTTCAGAGCCAAATCCATTTGCAGTTTGTGTGGTTTGACTAGTCCCTGTTTCGATAGCTAGTCGGAGCCCTGTTTCGCATAAGTGTAAAAGTTGCTTCAGTAAGTATCATGCCAAAATGTTTCTTCCGGGTTAATGCTGGTATAAATGACAAGATATGTTTCAAATTTCAAGCCTCTGCCAATCCGTTTGATCGGTTTTCAAAAGCATTCATTTAGCCATCGTTTTTAGTTATCCGTACTTTCAGTGCTATATCAGTTAAAGTAGTTGTTTTTATGAGCGCACCATTTGCATCCAATCAGGCTTTTGGTCGAACTGAGAATTCAAAGATTTAATATGTACTTCAAGGTACCTGTGTTTCAAATTTGAGGGTCTATGGAGGTCGTTTGATATTTTTGAGAAAGGCATCATGTGTTGCTAGAACATTGACTCCATCAGGTTCGCAGTGTCGACAAAGCCAATTGGTCATTTTCGACGATTAATATCTCTTCGCTCGGGACTCGTCTTGAGAAACCTCTTGGCAGTATTCATGCTTGTATATTATAGTACACGCTTGTTAGATGGCGAGGTCCAGAAAGGTGTTTTGACCACTTTGAAAATTACGTCTTCGCGATTAAATGCGAAAATGTGGCGTAATTGCCTGAAGGTTGCAAAATTCAATCTGATGATCCGAAAATGATGCTGATCATTTCCAGAGGTGTGTTTAAGGTTCCTAAAGCATTTCAGAGGTCGGTTGCATGAAAACAAAAAAAAATTTAGTCGGACCCACTTTGGGACCCGACCTGACTTGTGGCTTCATGAGGTTTTTGAATCAAGATTTAAATTTGATATCTTAAACTATATGTTTATATGATTTAAGTATAAAGTAAAATGGGAGGGAGGAAGCTATTGCGACAAAATGTCGAGCATGCTAACTATTTTCTTTACAATTGGGGACAAATTTGGCCTCACACAAGAGCACTACATTCTTAAAATTGGTGAAGGATCGACAGCACAATGTATCACTGTGTTTGATTTTGGAAGCAATAAAGTTGGGATTGTTGAAGTAGTTTGAAGGAATGATGTGGCACCATCACTCAAGCTTTCTTTCTAAATCTGATATGTATTGTTCTGGGAGTGAGGCACAACTTGAAAATGGGTCAAGTGTCCGCCCCGACAAAGATGCAATGGTCACAATGCTGCAAAGCTCAAACTTCATGGCTGGCCATTTTCATGAGTCATTACCACAGTCTCATGCCATACATTATAGTGCTTCATAGCTGAAAGGGAAGATGATAAAAGTTCATACAAGAGGAATACATCATTTTTGTCAAAATCCATGCAAGTTTAAGGAGGATAGGGTTCCATCTCTAAGGTTGTTGGATGTGCGATGTATGTCCAACCTCCCAGAAAATACTATATATGGAGGACCGAAATCCTAATCTCCCTGGGAGAGGCTAGTACTGGAATTACGCAGACATTACAATCCACAATAGAATGCTTGGCAAGGGACATGGGATATACGGGGATATACGGTCAACCAAGTAGAGGGTGCACTTACCATGCTTTATAAACCTTTTGTCAGTGTTTAGCTTGGAGCAGCCTATCTGAAATGGCTATCGACTTATGATGGCAAGAAGAGAGGTGAGGAATTCATGGTTCGTGCCTTTAATGGTGGTCCAAAGAGAGCAAATTACAAGTCAAATTTGCAATTTTGGAAGCGATACCAACTGGTTAAGCAAAGTCTTCCAATGGAAATTGGTATGCAAATTTTGGAGCTCCCTTCCACAACATCCCGCCTTCACGTGGCATGGTGGTAAGATCAGCATGCAGAGAACCTCAAGTTAATGCAATTAATAGATGTTTTCCCCCTCTGCATGGTTTTGATGGAACAGCAGAAAAAATTCCAAAGAAATATAGATTTGGCAGGTGTAGTTTCAAATGCCATGAGTTGCTAACATCCTCCAAACGCCATGAGTTGCAGAGGTCAAAGGCATAGAAGATGGAGTATGGTGTGGAATAGAAGTTAACAGCAGTCCATGTTTCCTTCTGCATGGGTATCTGTGTGGTTTTGACCGCGAGTGTGTGTGGTGGAAAAGAAGAAATGAAACTTATCAAGTTCCTCTCCCCGCATGGCATAGTCTAAGGTTAAGAAAACTTCCATGGCAAAAATGAAATTGCCAGGTTCTGCATGATATTTTGAAGGAGGGTTTTCAGTTTCAAAACAAATGCATTTGGATTAAGAAACCCTCCAGTAATGCCAATAACTCCTCCTGTGTAATGTGGGTGGTTTGAGGAAGATTAAATATTTTCAAACAATGTAAATATTTCAATCAAATGCACAGGAAAAGTGCCATGAAAGTCTCAGACAAAGCTCCAAAATGAAGTCCAGGCAAAAAATCATTATCCCACATTCACTATGGAGGGGAACGTTTTGGTGTTTATAACCAATAACCCACACAAGTATAATGTCAAAGCCTCAAGACTTTTGATAGATGGTGCTCGTTGGGCACCCAAGCGGACCCCACGTGCTTGGGTGTGGATCCCAAGGTGACTAAGGAGATGACAGATGGTGACAGGTGGACCCCATGCAGACACGCTTCCCGATGCAGATGAGCAAAATTTTGCAGAGAAAGGCTGACTTAACCAGCGAGCACGTTTGGACCAGATCGACAGTCCACGCGACTTCGCGAAGGCGAGATGCACGCGAGATAAAGGGCTGCGAAATGGTGAAAAGCCCAAGGCGAAAATGCAGCGAGTTAAAGATCAAGCAAGTTCCAAGCAGATCGACGGTGCGCGTGGTTTCATGAGGCAAAGTTGCACGTCGGTTACCATCTATGAAATGGCGAAAGCCTGGTGGCGATGATGTGGCAGGTCCAGTCAACGGTCCAGCAGGCGGGCCCCGTCCCAGTGGCGATGACATGGCATTGAGGTGGCCGACAAGTGAGCGTGCACATGACAAATAGATGATGTGTCATCCTAGGTGGCGCCCAATGGACCCCATCGACCAATCAAAGGTTGCCACATGGCAGGGCGTCAGGGCACAATCAGAGCAAAAATCAAAGTTAAATGCAAATTAAATATATAGTTCAGACTATATTGAAAATTGAAAAATTTAAATAATGTGCACATGTTGAGTGATTAATTCGCCCAGAGGTCCATTTTTTGTCAAAATGGCAAGTATCATATATCACCGGAAAGCTCTCGAGATGAGAAATGCAGTTATGAAGTTTGTTTAAAGAAAGATCAGATATTTTGAGAGCAGTTTCTATGGGAAAGAAGAAGAATTGAAATTCAGTTGGAAAAAGAGACATCTGGCAATTTTGGTTGCAGACCTATTTTTTCCTTCCTCTTTATATTCCCAATTTCTTCTCATTTGTAAGGATCACAAGATTTTGTAAAAAGCTCTAGCAAAATATATTTGGGGGTTTCTTCTTTTTGATTCCTGAAGGATCATTCTGAGTTAATGTAGATTCAATGATGAACATCAATACACAGATCAAAGCATTCTGATCCTAGATTCTTGTTGTCTTCTTGTATGTATGATTGATTTACTAGTTTGGTGAGATAATCCAAGGTTATTTAATTGAATGATTTGCAAGGCAAATTCATGGAGATATTTTAAGTTTCTCTCTCAAAGAAGGAGATTAAATATACTTAGAATTTCTCTGATAGTAATCAGTAATTCTACTTGAACCTGATAACTGGGTTTAGCATAAAGATAAAAATTTATATATGTCAGGCATATGTAAGTTTAGTGAAGTTAGAATGATGAAATGTATGTGGATTTCCAATTTAGAATTCTTATTTAGTCTTAGGTGACTCTGAAGCCTGGGATAAGGCACTAGTATACTTTGTTGGGTTCTATAAGCTTCTTGGAGATCAATAAAAAATTATTACAAACCTTTCTTTTATGTTTAAGGTGATAGGGTTTGCAGGGGTTGGTATTTGTCTTCTCTGTAGATCTCCAATCATAGTAATGAAAAGTAATCACAGAAGGTAAACACGCCTAAGCTAGGTGAAAGCTTGAAGTGTAGAAGGTTTTAGTACAAACCTTGTTATATGTTGGCTTTTGTTATGTTTCCTATTGTTTCTCTCCATAAGTGATAGAGATCTAAGATTCGAGTAGGGAAAACAAAGCAATCAGAATTTAAGAACAACAAAAATGGCGACTCTACTGGGGAATTGCTGAATAAGAATTGCCTAATTTCATATCTAGCTAGTCTGTCCATTGTGTATGCACAGAGTTTTGAAATTGAATTTTATGGTAGAGAATGTTCCTTGTTCTGGATCTGCAGAATGATATGTGTTTCATGTCATATATTACAAAGGAGTAACAGTAAATTCATTGTTGAAAGTTGTAAGAAGTTCTTGCAGCTGTGTGCAAATTTTTCCCAAATTCCTTATTGGGTGGCAACTTTGTGGTTCATACCAGTGTTAAATAGCCTGGAAGAGTGTTTATTGCAGCGAGATTGAAAGAGAAACAGAGAATTTAAATATGTGTTGAATGGCATTCTACTATTCAAAATATCCTCTATGCAAGAGGTGGCGACTCTGTGATAAAAGACTGTGTTGAAAGTTGAAATCAATCTTTAGATCTACAAGTTTTGTACAGCTGCAAATCTTCGGGTATTTTCAGAGGTTTTAAATGCAAGACATTTCTTCTAAAAATTTGAATGTGTAATGTTGTTTTCCCATTTAGTGAACAACACTAGTCTAGAGGGAAAGAGGAATCACAAAATTAATTTGCATATCTATGATGCTAAAGTATCCAGTGTATATGATCTTATGTAGTATGCAAATTTGGAAAACCTTATGTCAAGCAATGTTAATGAATAGATTTGAATAAGGATATGTGCTTGAATTTTTTTATCCAAGATTGTATAATTATTTGTGGGAGTAAGAAGGAAAATGAATAGTGAAGTTTTTCAGCCTTGTGTATTTCCACATAGAGCCATGCCTAGTAAACCAGAACAACCATGTAATAGGAAGAGTTTCAGTATGAAGTATTATGCTGCTCTAAACTTTGAAGGTATTCTGGGTTACCCAAATCCCATACCCACAGAAATCAGAAAGTATTTGCCCATATTCAGTGGGAAGAAATCAGAATTAGCATGTCAACACATGAAAAGAGTTTCAGATTTGATAGGAGAGTTTGAAATTTGTCAAGAAGATGTGTGCATGAAGTTGTTTGTTCAGTCACTGAAAGAAGATGCAAGGGATTGGTTTTCCTTTTTGCCAGTAGATTGTATTTCCTCTTGGGAGGAATTGATTTCAGATTTCATAGACCAATTTGATGAAAAAGTGAGTGATTGTGATTTGCTGAAAGAGTTCACATACATACAAATCAAGGAAGATGAATTGGTACCAACATTTAATATCATATTTTCACAAGCATTGACTAAAATTTCCAGAAAGTATAAGTTTGATGATAAAGTATGTCTGGATATTTATATGAGTGCTTTTGGTAAGAAGATGGGTTTCCTATTGAGAAACAAAGAACCTAAGACTTTGTATGAAGCTTTTGACATAGCTAGGGACATTGAAAATAATTTGAAATTTGGGATAGCCAAGAGATTCGTGTCTGTTGATGTTTCATGCCAAAACACCTTCAATGGTGAAATACCATGTGAAGCCGAACCAATCATTCTTTGTCTAGGTGCATCAAGCTCTGCAGTTCCGAATGGTTTTGTTGATGCATGTGTTTTAGATTTAAATGAGAGTCAAGAACCCCTACTGTTAATGTTGGTTGCCTCTCACAGTAATGATGGACTAATTAATGAGAAGTGTTGTGAAAATGTTGATACAAAGATAGATATATATAAGGGGTACATGCCATTTGATTTGTATGTCGAGTATGCTAATTATGTGACTGCAAATTTTCAAGTAAATCATGCATCTCCTAAGGTTAACAATAATTAAAATTATGGTAATGATGACCATCAATCTTTACATGTTACTGATGTGTTTGATTTTGTAATGCCAAGTACTGATGGATCACCAAATGTTGTTGATTATGCAAGTGAAGATGTGCAATATGATGTAAATCAGATTTTGTTTAAGTCTAATAAATCTGAAAATGAAATTGTGAATGATGCTGATGATGTGTTCGGTGCAAGTATACCCAGTGATGAATGTGTTTCCGAATGGAGTGGTGCTGCTGATTATGAGGACATTGAGTTCTATTCCTAGCACCTTGAAGGTATGCAAATGAACAATGAAGAGCCATTTCAGAATGAGAACGATCTTGGCACAAGTTGTTCACTTTCTTTTGATCAGCAAATGAATGCCACTCATGCAGCTAATGATGGTTATGAAAATTCTTATTATTCATCTTGCGAAGATGATATAAGAGGAGACCAAGTTATGTACCTCAGTTATGAATCTAAAAACGAAAGTGTTTTTGAAGATAAGAATGTATGTGATAGTGTTGATAATGTTCTATTTTCATATTTAAGTAAACCCGTGTTTGAATGCTTTCAAAATTTCAAGTACCATGATGAGGATGTGAATGTTGATAGTATGCTTGAACCGGATTTGGAGTTCTTTTCTTTTGATACAAGTATCCATGGTGCTGATTTTATTGATGAAAATGATGAAATTTCCCCTTGTGCGGAACAAATTTGTAATGCTGATGTAGTTCCGAACAGCAGTAACACGTGTGGCAAAATTTTACTTCATGATGAAGGTAAGAGGCATGGGTTGTGTGATGATTATTTCAGACCACAAATGGAAGTTTTTCAGATGGATGTAAGCCTGACAGAGAAAGATTTAGCTGAAGATTTGCTTCAATCGGAGGTATGCATTCTTTTCCGTGAATGGGATATTGAGAATGCGGAAGTTTTGAGTTTGATAAACAAGGAGAGTATAGAGTGTGATCAGCATAGGGAATTATCACATCTGAACCAAAATGTTTATGTTCCTTGCTTGCATCAGTTGGTTAGTAGTGTCCCTCATCCTATTGATTTAAATGATAATAAGGTATGTGCTGATGGGAATTACAATGTTGAAAATGAATGTTTTACTTTTGAAGTTCAGCATGATGATGTCCCTGCAAATGGTAGAATTGGTTGGGATAGTGAAATGTATGGTATCTTGTGGGAAGGCCTCTATGGTGAATTGTCTCATGTTTTTACTTGTGTTGAAGTAGTGTGTGATTATAAAGTTCAGAATCAGACAAGAGGTATGCACACCAGCTATTACAGTGATGAGATAAAAGAGGTGCATTATAAAAGTTATGCTCATTTGTTATTGAAAAGAGCCTTCGTTTGGATCATGGTATCAAGTGATGAGAATCAGATTTTTGACAGAGGTAAATGCTAAGATTGTTTGAGCAGCTTATGATTAGTTGTGAGTATGTTTGTATCTATTGTATAGTTGCTTTGCTTCAGTTGTGTGGTTTTCAATAAAGTGCCATGTTGTTTGGGTAGGATAAGGAAGCCCTGTTTTTGAGAAGAGAAGAGAAGTGATCCATTTTTGGGTGGTCTGCTTAACCATTGATTCTATGATTCTTGTGTTGATCTTGCAATCAACAATCCCCAGTCAGAGCCACTATTGGGACTCATTAAAAATGAGTCAATTTTAGAGGCCCATTTCAAAATTTTGCTCTGCATGTCAGAAAGGCACCTAAATGAGTCAGTTTGAATGGCCTAGTTGGAGAGGGGGTAAAATGGAGCCAATTGATTTTCAAAGGGTAAGGCTCGAGAAACATGTCCTACACCTTTCATTTGGCCTATTAATTGATGTGAAACTTTCAAAATTCAATTTAGATAGGTTTACTAGGTACACATTTCGAGGGGTGAGTTGAAAGTGCATTTTAGGCACAAATGCAGATTTTATTGAGTAGCCTACTTTGAGCAGTTACATCTTTTACCCTGTTGATTGTAATGAAGAAATTCAAAATGGATTCACTTATATCCATAAATGTGAATGATCTTGCAAATTTTCAAGTCCTAATGAATCCATTTGCTCAGTTTTCAGAGCCAAATCCATTTGCAGTTTGTGTGGTTTGACTAGTCTCTGTTTCGACTGCTAGTCGGAGCCCTGTTTCGCATAAGTGTAAAAGTTGCTTTAGTAAGTATCATGCCAAAATGTTTCTTTTGGGTTAATTCTGCTATAAATTACAAGATATGTTTCAAATTTCAAGCCTCTGCCAATCCATTTGATCGGTTTTCAAAAGGGTTCATTTAGCCATCGTTTTCAGTTATCCGTACTTTTAGTGCTATATCAGTTAAAGTGGTTGTTTTTATGAGCACACCATTTGCATCCAGTCAGGCTTTTGGTCGAACTAAAAATTAAAGAGTTAATATGTACTTCAAGGTACCTGTGTTTCAAATTTGAGGGTCTACGGAGGTCGTTTGATATTTTTGAGAAAGGCATCATGTGTTGCCAGAACATTGACTCCATCAAGTCTGCAATGTCGACAAAGCCAGTTGGTCATTTTCGATGATTAATATCTCTTCGCTCGGGACTTGTCTTGAGAAACCACTTGGCAGTATTCATGCTTGTATATCAAAGTACACGCCTGTCAGATGGCGAGGTCCAGAAAGGTGTTTTGACCACTTTAAAAATTACGTCTTCGCGATTAAATGCGAAAATGTGGCGTAATTGCCTGAAGGTTGCAAAATTCAGTCTGATGATCCGAAAATGATGTCGATCATTTCCAGAGGTGTGTTTTAGGTTCCTAAATAATTTTGGAGGTCAGTTGCATGAAAACGAAAAAAAATTTAGTCGGACCCACTTTGGGACCCGACCTGACTTGTGGCTTCACGAGGTTTTTGAATCAAGATTTAAATTTGATATCTTAAACCATATGTTTATATGATTTAAGTATAAATTAAAACAGCAAGGAGGAAGCTATTGTGACAAAATGTCGAGCATGCTAACTATTTTCTTTACAATTGGGGACAAATTTGGCCTCACACAAGAGCACTACATTCTTAAAATTGGTGAATGATCTGTAGCACAATGTATCATTGTGTTTGATTTTGGAAGCAATAAAGTTGGGATTGCTGAAGTAGTTTGAAGGAATGATGTGGCACCATCACTCAAGCTTTCTTTCTAAATCTGATATGTATTGTTCTGGGAGTGAGGCACAACTTGAAAATGGGTCAAGTGTCCGCCCCGACAAAGATGCAATGGTCACAATGCTGCAAAGCTCAAACTTCATGGCTGGTCATTTTCATGAGTCATTACCACAGTCTCATGCCATACATTATAGCTCTTCATTGCTGAAAGGGAAGATGATAAAAGTTCATACAAGAGGAATACGTCATTTTTGTCAAAATCCATGCAAGTTTGAGGAGGATAGGGTTCCATCTCTAAGGCTGTTGGATGTGCGTTGTATGTCCAACCTCCTAGAAAATACTATATATGGAGGACCGAAACCCCAATCTCCCTGGGAGAGGCTAGTACTGGAATTACGCAGACATTACAATCCACAACATAATGCTTGGCAAGGGACATGGGATATATGGTCAACCAAGCAGAGGGTGCACTTATCATGCTTTATAAACCTGTTGTCAGTGTTTATCTTGGAGCAGCCTATCTGAAATGGCTATCGACTTATGATGGCAAGAAGAGAGGTGAGGAATTCATGGTTCATGCCTTTAATGGTGGTCCAAAGAGAGAAAATCACAAGTCAAATTTGCAATATTGGAAGCGATACCAACTGGTTAAGCAAAGTCTTCCAATGGAAATTGGTATGCAAATTTTGGAGCTCCCTTCCACAGCATCCTCCCTTCACGTGGCATGGTGGTAAGATCAATATGCAGAGAACCTCAAGTTAATGCAATTAATAGACGTTTTCCCCCTCTGCGTTGTTCTCAAAATCTGATTCCCCTTCAATGCCCTTAATAATACAATCTAAAATGGGTGCCGAGAAGACATCAAGGATAAAGGGATTCTAGAGGCAACATATGACAAGGTTTGGTTAGACCTTCTACACTTCGGGCTATTCTTTGAGCCCAGGTGGGTATACCCTTTGTGAATTAACTTCACACTCTTAAGCAACAAACCCACAGCAAACTAGTCCAGAAAACCAGTGGGTTTATTCACCTTGAAAACAACTGAAAACAAAGGACGAAACAATACTCAACTTCAGCATATTTGATCAACAAAGCACGCAATAAACAGCTTCGATTAGTACCAGTGCTTTATCCAAGGCTACAGAGTCACTCAAACTCAAATAAAACTCCTGAAACAAAATATCTCTATACTTCCCATCAACTTGGTTTCCATTAATCCTTGTGAATGCCTAACACCAACAAGAATTCAATCACTTCAAACTAAACTATGGTCCTCAAAATTCAAAGTTTCTCCCAAAGTATTTACTGGTAAGAATGATCATGCATATTTAATTTCCCTCTTAAAGAGAAAAGCTAAAAACACCCATACTGAGATTGCCTTACAATTTCAATCAAACAGAAAATCCTGGATTATTCAGAATGAAAACAGTAAATAAACTTAAGAACAAGTTTGAAGACAACACAAAGCTTCACTCAAAACTGACGGCCTGTATATTGATATTCATTTGAAAAGATTTTACAAAAGTCTGATTCTCCATTAAACTTTGGAAAAGCTCAGATAATATTTCTGCAGCGTTTTCTTACAAAATTTTTGTGATCCCTTTCTCTCTAGTCCTGGTATCCATTTATAACAATATGGATGCACAAAGCTTCGGACTTCTCGAAGAAAGTTTGTTACAATTATTTCAAAAATTGAAGAGGTTACAATTTTTTGCGTGAATCAGTTATGCGCTCTTCTCAGATTCCCCAGTAGTCTGTTCAACGGGTTGTTCAGTTGTAACCTCTTCTGGCTCTTCAGGGGCGCCCTCCAACTGCTCCGGATCTCGAGTGGAATATTTAACTCCCCACTCACTATATGTCTCCTCTGTCGGCCATACAAAACTAATCACATCATTCTTAACTTTAGTCAACCTTTTCCAAGAATTCCTCAGTTTGTTGACTTCTGAGTTAAGAAAACTATAGTGCGATTTAATTCTTTCTATTTCCTGTATGGTTATAACAAAGAAAGAGGTATCATCCAGATCAATGATTCCTTTGACCCTTGCTGACAACTTGGCATCCATCTCATTGAGCCATATCTGCTTATCTTTCAGCTGATCTGGATTGGCAAAAATCCCTGGGAGCAAGTCACAAACTTGATCAGTGTATTCCTTCTTAAGCAATTTAACCCTTCTTTCCACATTATCCACCTCTGTTGCCAATTGCAATAAACTCTTAGTGATATCAGAAGTGGATTTGATAATGGGATTAGGTCTTGCTTCATCACAGGAAACACACATGAACTCTAAGTCTTGCTCCCTAGGCCTCCATCTGTCAAAAATGGGTGTCAAAATGGCCTTATCTCTTCTTAATTCAGTCCATATCTCCATAACCTTTCCTACACTATTGTGAAGGAGTGAGGCATTTATAGTGTCTGCAAAGCTAGAGATTGTGGCTTTTATCTTCTCCTCATACTTCCCCGCATAATAGGCCTGAGTCTGCTTTAGATTCTCCAATTCTTGGGAAGTTATCTCAATCATTTGAGAGATGGAAGGCGCAGGAGACGGTGGGAGCTCAATGATGGGGCTAGTAGGTGGAGGTCTTGCAGGAGAAGAGGTGATCATTAATGTTGAAGACTCACCTTGTTGGCGTTGTCCTGCTGGCTGGCTCTGCAATTTAGCAATAATGCTATCTTTGCCTCTTATCTCCTCCTTAGCACTATCATAAGCCTTCAAAACTATTTCCAATTTAAGCTGGAGGGCCTCCTTTTCTCTGGCTTCCTTTTCAGCCACTGCAACACTAAATTTGGCAGTCTCTAGCACAGTGCTAGCAGCCTCTACTACCCCTGTACTCTCTACTCTCTTGATCATCAATCCACCAATGTGACTTGTCCCTGAGGTGTCCTTACCTTTCTTATCCTCATTTCTTTTAAGGGACCACATGACTAGTGCAGCATTGTCCTTACTGAATGTAACCCCTTCCATGGGTTTGGTCTCCTTTCTTACTGCATCCAGCACCAGAGCATCAGCAATATTCCATTCTGGTAAAATGAGCACTCCAGCTTGTGCTACTAGATCCCTTCCCTGTTCAGGAGTGATGGTTTTGAATTCTTCCATCATCTCCTGTTTTATTTCTTCCTCCATTGAGGCTGGATCTTTATTAGGCTGTTCTGCCTTTCTTGCTTCACATCTAGCATTATATTTATCTATATGCTGCTTCCAGATAAATTGCATGAATGCTTCAGATGTGACAAAGCTATCATCAGCTAGAAAGGCACTAGTGGCCTTCTTTATCTCAGGATCCCACTCCTGGCCTTTGAGTTCAGTTGAAGTGATGTCCATCTGTGCTTCAGTGGGTTCTTCTGGCATCCCTTCTTCCACTTCATCATATGTATATGCAATCTCCCCCAAGCTGCCCAACTGAGAGAGGTATTCAGTTGCTGCTTGCTCATCTCCTATGTGGAGAGGGGATTGGGATGGGGAATACAGGGGTGTATTTGATTGCACTTCCTTTCCCACCCTCTGCTTCTTTGGGCTGTCCTGGATGTCAATGACTTCTTGTGCCTTCCTCTTTCCTTTGGATGAAGAGGGCTCCCCTGTTGTAGACACCAGCACACTATAACCTTCTTTCTTATGCAGGGTGTAATCACCAGGAGGGATTGCTTTAGTGGGAGCTGATTTTCCCAAAATCATTCTTTCTTTCTCAGGGTTATTCTTGATTACAACTTCCCTCTTCTCCTTTATTGTTTGCATTACATCCTCAAAGCAAATAATCAAAAATTTTATCTTCTCTTCCAATGGGAAGAAGCTAGACAATGGGTCATAGCTAGCATCAAATTGATGCACAAAATCTAGGGCTTTCCTGTAAGCCACCCACTTTTCCTTCCTCAACTCTTGTTCATCTAAATCAAATTCATTCCTGATGAGGTCTTCAGGAAAATGGAATTGATGAGGCCTACCTCTGCATGCTACTTTCTTCCAGAACACACCATTGTAAAATTCCTCTGGATCAGCACATCTAGACACTGCAGTGGACAAATGGTAGGGTTTGAGGAAATCCTCAAAACATTTCCAGCCTCCCTTGGTGATTACAAATTGGTGGGCTACTGTAGCTGCAGGGAAAATAGTCCCTTTACCTCTGCCTGTTAACTCTGCCTCTTGCAGGTCACCAATTTGTCTGAGAATCTCAGCTATTCCCACTTTGAGGGGGACTTGGTATGGTAACAAAAATGGGGTGCCTCTGAAACCAAAGACTCTAAAAACTGTAGAGACTGGATATAAGTACATATCACCCCAGTTATGAACTATCTTGATATTCTCTGCGAATTCTTTTGGTCTTAAGAACTCCAGAAGAACCTTGGGGACTCTTGGGTTGTCAGAGCAAAGGAGAGTCCTTATTTTGGATGCAAAATATTTATCAAATTTCAGAAAACTAGCATCCTCTCTGTCCCATGACAACACAGTACTCCATAGTTGTACCGGCATCTTCTCTCCCTCCTTTTCTTTTACCAGGTCCATACCACTGGCGAAATAATCACCACCTTTGAAGAGAAAGAGGTGCATCAAGAGTGAATACCACCCAAATGGCCTATCCACCTTTCCATTCTTTATCCCTATCAACCCTCCATGGATAGCATCGGCAATATAAGAAGCATAATCAAATGTAATAGCAAGAGAAGGATTCAAAATTTGAACAATCATTAGCAAGTAATGGTTTGGCATATTCGATTCAGCATCCTCTCCTAGAACTTGGCAAAGTGCCCAATACATCCCTTTTGCCCTCAAGGTAAACATACTTAATGAAAAAGGCTCTTGTGTGTTGGGCCCTACAACTGCTAACCCTCCTACTTTCAGAAAAAGTTCTTTGAGAGGCCCATTCCTAAGATGACTCCTCTGTGCCCTGTACACCTGAGCTAATTGTGTGAAGTTTATAGGTTCCAAGAAGTTGGTAAACTCACTGAACCCAAATGTTGTTCTCAACTCTTCTGCATTAATCCCCACGAGGGTTTTTCCATTTACATCCCGGATGCACCTTGTAACTGAATCATAATTCAATGCCATTTGGGTTAACAAATCTGTATCCATGAACACCCCTGGGACTACCAACTTCCCAACATCTAATTCCCAAATGCTATTTTGAGGAGCAGGAGAATTCCTCATCCCAAATCCGACTCTAAATAACCCCAACCCAGACAGTCCAACCTGTGGGTCTCTTAACCAATTACCCTTGTCATATAATCCTTCTCCAATTTTCAGACGGGGAGCCCTGGGTACTAACTCTTTGGCCTTAGATGCCTGGTTGGTTGACAGTGTCAACTATTCTAAAAAGTCATCACACACACTCCTTTCTAAATAATCAACTTTACCAGAAAATTCCCTTTTAGAAGCCATTTGCAAAACAACCAGATGAATATCACTTCTTAAACACTTCTGTAATACGAGAATAATTCCACTTGTTACAACACACAAGAATAGCTGCAAAATAAGAAAGAACCTGATGCTTGCTTGAGGGAATTCGCTCTGCAACTGATTCACCTTCTCTGTATTTGCAAAAGATAACTCTGCGTTACTCTTCTGCAAAATCCTTTTAAAAGATCTCTATACTTGGTTGTTAGGAAATCAAATGCTTGTACTCTGGGCCTTAACTATAACATTGATTCCGCATGCTTCGGCCGTCCCTTCAAAATCGAATTCATACGAGAATTCATATTTTAACTCCAACGGGTCGCAGCCTTCCTGCAAGTGTCTCACTGTGAATTGCATTTTGACGGCTTTGTCTTTAGTCTGGGTCCCATCTTCCTATTGGCTACATAATACCACGCGGCATCTGATCATTGGCTTAGAAAATCCCTTTACATTCTGTTTTGATACTGGCCGAATGTATCCCTTTATATTGTGGCGGGCCCATGTTTTTCCCTTTTGGCCATGTCATCATCATGCCACGTGGACGGCTACTATTCATTCTCGCTATTTCGCGGCCTTAAAGGGTGAGCACTTAACCCTTGCGAAATAGCGTCGACCGTCGGATCTTCTCTGCAATCGATCGGTGTTTAACCCCTTGAGAAGGCTCTCAAAGATGGCGGGCCCATGGACACGCCATGGACACCTGGCGCCGTGTCACTTTCGGAGCCGACCTGTCAATTTTTCATTCGTCAAGCATGAACCATAGGGACCCATAGTTTCCTTTTAGACCGCGTGTCATCAAGACACGTGGACAGCCCTGGTTAACTCTCGCTATTTCGCGGCCTTAAGAAGTGGGCATCTTACCCCTGCGAAATAGCGTAAGCCGTTAGATCATATCTCAACTTGCTTAGCATTTAAACCCTGTTAGAAGCTTTCAGGAAAGGCGGGCCCACGGACACGCCATGGACACCTGGCGCCTTGTCATTTTCGGAGCTGACCTGTCACTTTTTCATTCGCTGGAAGGAGCCACGGGGTCTCAATGAATTGTAAGAGCTGTCCCTGCCAGGTCATCTCCACCTGTGAGCCGACTCATCTTTGGGGCCCACTTTTGAACCCTTGGTCCTGAGGAATGGTGGGCCCGCTAACTATGGTGACTTGTGCCACGTGCTACCTTTTAATACGCCGGAAGAAAGCCACGGGGCTCCAGCTACCTCTGACAATTATACCTTTTACCTCCTCCGTCACGACACATGGACGGCTGATATTCATTCTCGCTATTTCGCGGCCTTAAAGGGCGAGCACTTAACCCTTGCGAAATAGCGCTGACCGTCGGATCCTTTCTCAAGTTGATCGGCGTTTACTGGGCCCGACACTTTAGAAAGGAATAATACAAGGCGAAAATTTTTCAAATAATCAACATAACCGCCTAGGTAAATAACAAGGGGGGACACTTCCTACGATCCCACGACCCATGACTTAAGTGAAATAAAGTAACGGCAAAATAGAAACCAGAGGGCTTAGCAAGGAAAAAATCTAAAAAATTAAAACCCTTAAACCCCTAAGGTTTAGAACAAAGCTGAAGCACTTAGGATTACACCTCATTCGGAAAATTTTCAAGGTACCATAGCCAATTATGGGGAAAGAAGAACCCAATTTTAAAACCAATGATAACACCTTCCACAGCATCCTCCCTTCACGTGGCATGGTGGTAAGATCAGTATGCAGAGAACCTGAAGTTAATGCAATTAATAGATGTTTTCCCCCTCTGCGTGGTTTTGATGGAACAGCAGAAAAACTTCCAAAGAAATGTAGATTTGGCAGGTGTAGTTTCAAATGTCATGACTCGCTAACATCCTCCAAACGTCATGAGTTGTAGAGGTCAAAGGCATAGAAGATGGAGTATCGTGTGGAATAGAAAGTTAATAGCGGTCCATGTTTCCTTCTACGTGGGTCTCTATGTGGTTTTGACCGCGAGTGTGTGTGGTGGAAAAGAAGCAATGAAACTCATCAAGTTCCTCTCCCCGCGTGGCATAGTCTAAGGTTAAGAAAACTTCCATGACAAAAATGAAATTGCTAGGTTCTGCGTGATATTTTGAAGGAGGGTTTTCAATTTCAAAACAAATGCATTTGGATTAAGAAACCCTCTAGTAATGCCAATAACTCCTCCTGTGTAGTGTGGGTGGTTTGAGGAAGATTAAATATTTTCAAACAATGCAAATATTTCAATCAAATGCATAGGCAAAGTGCCATGAAAGTCTCAGACAAAGCTCCAAAATGAAGTCCAGGTAGAAAATCATTATCCCACATTCACTGTGGAGGGGAACGTTTTGGTGTTTATAACCAATAACCCATAGAAGTATAATGTCAAAGCTTTAAGGCTTTTGATGGACGATGCCCATTGGGCACCCAAGCGGACCCCACATGCTTGGGCATGGATCCCAAGGCAACCGAGGAGATGACAGATGGTGACATGTGGACCCCATGCAGACATGCTTCCCAAGGCAGACGAGCAAAATTTTGCAGAGAAAGGCCGACTTAACCAGCGAGCACGTTTGGAGCAGATCGACGGTCCGCGTGACTTCGCGAAGGTGAGATGCATGTGAGATAAGGGCTGTGAAATGGCGAAAAGCCCAGGGCAAAAATGCAGTGAGTTAAAGATCGAGCAAGTTCCAAGCAGATCGACGGTGCTCGTGGTTTTTTGAGGTGAAGTTGCATGTCGATTACCGTCTGCGAAATGGCGAAAGCCAGGTGGCGATGATGTGGCAGGTCCAATCAGCGGTCCAGCAGGTGGACCCTGTCCCAGTGGTGATGATGTGGCGATGACGTGGCCGACAAGTGAGCGTGCACATGGCAGATAGACGAGGTGTCATCCTAGGTGGCACCCAGTGGACCCCATCGACCAATCAGAGGTTGCCACATGGTAGGGCGTCAGGGCACAATCAGAGCAAAAATCAAAGTTAAATGCAGATTAAATATATAGTTCAGACTATATTGAAAATTGAAAAATTTAAATGATGTGCACATGTTGAGTGATTAATTCGCCCAGAGGTCCATTTTTAGTCAAAATGGCAAGTATCATATATCACCGGAAAGCTCTCAAGATGAGGAATGCAGTTATGAAGTTTGTTTCAACAAAGATTAGATATTTTGAGAGCAGTTTCCATGGGAAAGAAGAAGAATTGAAATTCAGTTGGAAAAAGAGAAATTTGGCAATTTCGGTTACAAACCTATTTTTTCCCTCCTCTTCATATTCCCAATTTCTTCTCATTTGTAAGGATCACAAGATTTTGTAAAAAAGATCTGGCAAAATATATTTGGGGGTTTCTTCTTTCTGGTTCTGAAGGATCATTCTGAGTTAATGTAGATTCAATGATGGACATCAATACACAGATCAAAGCATTCTGATCCTAGATTCTTGTTGTCTTCTTGTATGTATGATTGATTTTTTAGTTTGGTTAGATAATCCAGGGTTATTTAATTGAATGATTTGCAAGGCAAATTCATGGAGATGTTTTAGGTTTCTCTCTCAAAGAGGGAGATTAAATATACTTAGAATTTCTCTGATAATAATCAGTAATTCTGCTTGAATCTGATAACTGGGTTTAGCATAAAGATAAAAATTTATGTATGTCAGGCATATGTAAGTTTAGTGAAGTCAGAATGATGAAATGTATGTAGATTTCCAATTTAGAATTCTTATTCAGTCTTAGGTGACTCTGAAACCTGGGACAAGGCACTGGTATACTTTGTTGGGTTCTATAAGCTTCTTGGAGATCAATAAAAAGTGATTACAAGCCTTTCTTTTATGTTTAAGGTGATAGGGTTTGCAGGGGTTGGTATTTGTCTTCTCTGTAGATCTCTAATCACAATTATGAAAAGTAATCACAGAAGGTAAACCCGCCTAAGCTAGGTGAAAGCTTGAAGTGTAGAAGGTTTTAGTACAAACCTTGTTATATGTTGGCTTTTGTTATGTTTCCTGTTGTTTCTCTCCATAAGTGACAGAGATCTAAGATTTGAGTAGGGAAAACAAATCAATCAGAATTTGAGATCAACAGTGCTAATGGGTATTCATGGGGACACTAAAATATCATGGGATTTTAGTTCTTTATAAAAAAAAATTAAGTCTTTAAACTTATGGAGATTGATAATTAGCTTGTTTTGTTAGAAGGTCTAATCTATATGCAAATAACAAAGATACATGGTTCTAAAAAAAGGAGATAATTTTCATGTTGGAAATAAGGTGTTTCAATCTTTGTAAATTCTAGTTTTGTTTATTATATTTATTTATTATTTTAATTATTTAATTGTCTGCAAATGTCTAGTCATCTAGTGGGAGTTATAAGCTTGGTGGTGTCCTACTTGGCGATGACTGTATGTCACATATGTTACACATGTGGAGGTAGGCAATCCCACTTTGATGATGTTGACTAGTGTCAACCTATGATAGATTTAATGAACATATTAGACAAGTGGCAAGAGATACCTTTTGTATAGAGAAGGTGGGTGCCCAAGTTGGGTTATGACAAGTTGTAAGAGAATTAGCTAATAATAGTTTTATGATGGATTCTCTTACAGTTGTAAGTGTTGTAAGTTGTGACAATTGTAAGATGTGTAAGAGCATCTATCATACCTCAAAATTAGTAAATTTGGGATGCCCAACTTAGGACATTTGAATAGGGAGTCATTTAGAGATGTATATGTGTCATTTTCATATTTTTTGATGACCAAAAAATAGGACCAAATGTTTTGCACGACCCCATACTGTAACTTCATCTAGAAGCTTCCTCTTGAATAATATTTCTCTATATAAGGTAGCCTTTGAGAGTATTAGTTATGTAATGTTTGCAAGTGAAGTGTTATGCTATCGAAATTGATTGAGAGTGTTGTTTGATTGATTGTTGGGGACACCTATTGAAGAAGCAATGTATTTCTATTGTATTGTAACTGTTGTTTCAATAATACAAAGTATTGTGTTTTTGGGGTGTGGGATTTTTCTCCCAAAAGGGTTTTCCCCAAAGTATATCTTGTGTTCATTATTGTATATATTTATGTATATTCATTATCTCCTTGTGAATTCATTTCTATTTTTGTAATAGTGAAGATTTGTAAAAAAAATTGCACTATCTCCCCCACTAGATTAGTGTTAGGAAGCATTTTTTCGCACCTTAACTTCCTTTAATTTCAAACATGAACAATAAGAAGTGATTGTTATACTAGATCCAAATTAAGAGGCAAAGTGCACAATACAAACTATTGTGGGTGAATATTACTCTAGTACATAAGATGCTGAAAATAACTAAGGGTATGTGCACAAAGATGGTGGTCA
Organism: Cryptomeria japonica; assembly: GCF_030272615.1. NCBI lineage: Eukaryota > Viridiplantae > Streptophyta > Pinopsida > Cupressales > Cupressaceae > Cryptomeria > Cryptomeria japonica. Next base: position 40,087,994 of record NC_081405.1, on the reverse strand, counting down.
GAAAAGTGGACACCATCCAAAAAAAACATGGAAAAACAAGCAGTGTGTACGCGGTTATAAAATTTGAAATTCCCGCGTACGCACTTAGGTTTGTTCTTCTCGAGCCTAGAGAAGGTAGCGCGTACGCGCTGCTTTTAGGAAAATGAGCACGTACGCGCTATGCCTAGGAAAATGAGCGTGTACGCGCTGCTCATAGGAAAATGAGTGCGTACACGCTAATAACCCAAATATAACCGCATATGCGGTGCCTGTTAAAAAAAGTTTTTAAAAAAAACTGGGTCTCATTTACCCATGAATAGCGCGTTTTTACTTCATTTTTTTTCATTTCCTCTCCTAAACCGCGAACAAGGTGCTAGATTTGTCCTCCAAGCTATGTATCAAGGTTAGTTTTTGTTTATTTTTGTCTTTCTTTCACGTTTGTTCAATTTGTTTTACATTTTGAATTTAATTTCATTAATTTTGATTAGGTTTTTTCATTTTTTGTTTCAAAAACCAGATTCTTCTAATGCACAACAAGAACAACCAAATGCACCTCATGAAAACCCACAAGAACAACCAAATGCACCTCCTGAAAACACACAAGAACAACCCCCAATTCCTCCTTTTGACCGCACACCCAAAACATAGGAGCAATTAATTAATCAATTAGGACAAAATACGTCTAAAATCAATAGACTGATTGTTAAATTGAAAACTTCTGAACTTGAGCATCATCAATCCCTCGCTACTACCTAGAAACATTAGCTAGTGGTGCCATAGTTGTTTCCACACAAATTACCAAATGGGGAAGCTTCAGGGATAGGTGTCGTCAATTCTATGCCGATGGGCTATCATACGATGGAGTAAAAAACAAAAATATTACTAAACAACAAATATGTGCCCTTTTTCGTTGATCCCAAAACTGGTCAGTCATTACCTCTTAATGCAAAGAGGTTTCCCATACATTGGTGTACCAATGTGCAGATGAAGAATCTTTTTTGGCAAAGTTAGTGGATGGTCTTTGATGATCCACGTCCTTGTAATAATTATGAGGTGCCATTATATTTTTTGAGAAAAGTATATTGTGAGTTTGTGCTCAATGTGCGTTCAAACTATTTTGACATGAGAGAGTTCCATGGTAGAGGTGGTGGCTCTACCCAAGATTGACCTGGAGCCCGTAGGCGATTACCCATGGAGAGTTGCTGCCCCCTAGCACCCAAACCCAAGGTGCATCAGGCTATCCTAGTAGAGCTAAAAGAGTCGATGGAGCTACAGACTCTTCAGGCCGCCACAGTGTTGACTGGTGCCATCATCCAGCATGGGACGTCATTAGCACACCCTATTGTATTGGATGATGAGCCATTAGGTGGCAACAGAGAGCCCATCCAGCATATGTGTGTCAGTTGCTCAGGGATAGATGATGCAGCCGGTGCAGATGGATCCTCATCTCATCTGTGCACGATTTGTGGGAGTAGATGTCAGGCCCTCACGACTGAGGATTTCACGCTGACAGATAAGTTGATGGACATGGTGTTTGCCCATGAGCGACAGACACAGGTGTGTTGATTTGAATTCATATCATTTTATGTATCAGTCACTTTAAATTTGTAATTACATAAATGAATTTTCATTTATACATCGATTTAAATTGAGACAAATAATATGCATTTCAGGATGCAGTAGCGGTATCCCATACTCCTCCCCCAGTTACTATAGTTGCAACTTCGATGCTTGAGGTATAAATTTTGTAACATGTTAAAATAGAATATTACACTTTGAATTCAAAAAAATACAAGATATACTAACTATCTTTAATGCTTGGTCCAATTTTTGGTTTGTAGGTGTTGACAGGGGACGAAATGTCCCAAATTGATGACATCACGCTCTCAGCGATCGATTTTGGCCTACAAGGCTATACGGTATCATATTTTGTACAACCCTTTTTATGTATTGTTTTGATGGAATATGCAAGTCATTTCATTTTAGATTTTTAAAATTATGTTTAATTTATTATCTGTACTAATATCTCATGTTAATTTTATTTTTTTAGGGTACCCCCTCCGTGTCTAGGGCTCGTCCTAAGAAAAAGAATTCCTCGAAGATGCCAAAACGTGGGAAGAAGGTAATTGAACACATTTTTAGTTGTACAATTGTTTGAAAATGTTGAAATCAAGTATTAGTCGGGGTTTGTAGATTGATTAGTGTTTTTTGTCTATTTTACATGTACAGCGGCCATTGAGCTATGTGGATTTGTTGAATGTACCTGATTCACCTGTGGATCAAGAGAGGGCGGAGGTATGTATCTCTACTTTATTTTCTTGATTCCATGATTATATGCATGCTTACATGTGAACTTGTGATATATTATAACCTTATAATTTTTTCATACAAGAAATATCCATACCTATTTCATCAATGGCGAACCCTCCTCCGTGCACTGGAGAAGCATCTCAGGATCCGGTACACTTTTGCTTGATATGTAAAATTAATTGTTTTTAACCTTCAATACTTATCATTATATTAATTGTATTTAATATTTGAACATTTTTTGTATAGGTAATAGCGACAGTTTCTACATCGATGGTGAGCCATCCTCAGTCCATTGGAGAAGCATCTCAGGCACAGGTACGTCAGTGTTCTCTATATTATAGCTTTTAAGTGTTTTTGATATATGTATGTTAGTACATTGTATTAATTTTACATTTAATCTACAATAGACCCCTTCACGGTATGGCCATAACGTGGATCCATTTAAGTATGTCTTCAAGAAAACTCCTAAGAGTGACAAGGAGAGGAGAGCGAAGACATTAGCTCCTAGATCAGCCGATGAGGTAATCTACATTTCAATTGAAAAGGAATTATAGTTAAATGCATAGTTATGTTGTTAATTGTGAACTATTTTCTACAAAATAATTCTAACTTGGCTTTTGAATTGTGGTTTTGCAGCCATCTACAGAGCCGCGTACTGCATCAAAGAGGCTTGATTTTGATGATCCACCACAATTTTAGGATCATATAGTGTTAGTTTTGGTCATAGAATGACCAATACATGTAGATATATTCTACATTTTTATTGTATATCGATTTGGACATGGCATATGCCACATTTTTGTAATACTTGTATTGACTTGGCAGACATGCCTTTATATATATATATATATATATATATATATATATATATATATATATATATATATATATATATATATATATATATATATATATATATATATATATATATATATATATATATATATATATATATATATATATATATCGATATTCGATCCAATAAATGTGTACTGAGTTCATTATTTTGTGTGCTGAGTTCATTATTTTGTATTCGTTGTATTTTTTGGTTGTCCTTTTATAAATTTAAATGAATATTTACATATGTAATCAACAATATGAATATAAACAACAAAAATATATGATATAAAACATTGCAATCATGGAATATGATTTCATAAAATTTCTAAAATGTTGAATTAACCCTAAAAAACTCCTTGTATTCGGTTCATTATTGTGTATTCGCTATATTTGGTGGTTGCCCTTTTATAAATTTAAATGAATATGTGCATATGTAATCAACAATATGAATATAAACAACAATATGTGTTTGGTGCGAGAGCACCCTCACACTCGCAATGGTCAAATTGTGTTCGTCGTGTGCACAACCTGACATCGTGAGCATGTCTGGGTGGGTAGGTTTATGCTAGGCATGCCCCTGTCATGCATCCCAAAGTGCCAGAACGTCGAGTCATACCATACTGGTGTGATCTCTCAAGTGCCCTAAGTCCAAAAAATTGTCAAAATTTGACGGACCATTTCTTCAAATCCAGGACACATATGGTCAATCCGTTTGAACCCATGGGGTCGCGTGAGTCTCCTCTACAATGGCCTATCTCGGTTTTTGACAACTCGGAGCCATTTTCAATAGGTAGCATTTTTTTGCCTGTTACAAAAGTCGTCTGTTACATGCAATGCAAAGTTGCAGGATTGGCTAGAATTGATTCGGTTCGTCATGTGCACAAACCGACATCACGAGCGCATTCGGGTGGGCAGTTTTACGCTAGGCATGCCCCTGTCATGCATCCCAAAGCGTCGTAACATCGAGAGTCATACCCTACTGACGCAATGTAGAAGTTGCTTGACAACTTTTTTGACAATTTTTTTGACAACGATGACAATTTTTGCTCAAATTGTATCTAGTCTCAATCTATGACCTCTATGACCCGATAATGACTCAAATAATTCTCCATGATTATACAAGAATCAAGAATGCTCATGATGGACCAAGGACACATCAAATATACTCAAAACATTGACACACAAAATAGTCACAAAACATTGTCACATATTATTCAAAAATTTGCCTCTAAATATGATCAAATCAGCTCTTGGCTATTTGATTATACATAAAAATATCTTAAAAATCATCTCATGGGATTTTATACAAAATTTGGCATTACAATATATGCGATTCAACTCATCGCCATTTTAATATACAAATCATCTTATGGGCTTTTATATAAAATTTTGCGTTACAATATGTGCGATTCAGCTCATCGCCATTTTAATATACAAAATTTGGCATGTACATATGTACAAATCAGCTCATTGTCATTTAAATATACAAAATTATGCCCCTAAACATGTAAAAATCAGCTCATGGGCATTTATATATACAAAAACGAATATAGAACAATTCATCGACGATTTATACAAAATTCTCAAAATCATTCTACTCTGAACCGTAGAATCAATCAAGTGAGCCTTCAGGATCGGCTCTAACCCGTATTGTGTCAAGTATTGCCTCATGGTCAAATTCATGAACTTTCCATAAAATCTTGTTATGAGGTCTACCATGATACTTAATCAAATGAATATTTGTTGCAACAACAAGGTAAAATAAATGAAGAATATGTTTGTGTGTTTCAAATCCTCGAACAACCAAACATCAAAATTCTTGATAGGGTATCTCTGAAGCCATGTTCCTGTCTCGACAACAAACCCTATTGGGTACTCAATACCCTCTCCATCAATGATTGTGCTTGTCAATTTTCTTTTTGGCTCAACACAACGACACAAATAGTAATTTGTTCCTTTTCATTGTTCTCTTCTGCAACAACTGAATACACATGACCTGCATTTTATAAAGTGTTAATTAATACCAAAAATAAAGTATGATGTACAACAAAATGAACCAAAAAGAATACTTGCAAAAAAATTAACTCAAAAAATCACTTGAATCCACTAGGTTGGATACATGGTCAAAATCCACTAATGTCTCCCTCTGGCTCAATTGTAGTGCTTTGGGAATTCGATATGAATCAATGGGAACCAACGGTCTACAAGACCATTTGTCAGCCCACTCTTGTGATTCACATTCTTCCCACAAACAATGCATGCATGAAGAGAAAAAACACACCATCTGTCTCGTATAAATTACCAATGAACTTGAAATTGAACTCATAAATGAGTGCATCTCACTAGATCCTGCAACTATACAACAATCTAGATAGTTTTCAATGTTAGATTCAGTGATCAACCAAAAATATCTACGAACCACTAATGTACCTGGATTACCTGGACCCATCGTAGACTTACACCATCGCACAATTATTTATGCATCTATCAACTCAGCACCACCTTCGTACTTCAATTCTTCCCTAGCTAGAGCTCTTTTCACACATGCTCTTGCACCATCGTGCTCTCCCTTACCATGTCCAGCCTCAATTAAATTCCAAAAATATTGTACACCACTTCTCATATGCATCCTTGTCAACCAATAAAACATCCTTGCATTCTTGAATTGTGCAGTGCAATTATCTGACCATATTAAGTGTCGATTGTATCGTATGTTCCTTTCCCTTAAACTAACATAGAAAACTTTAAATCATCCTTGTACAAACTCTGATGAATGAGTACGATCATCACTTATGTAGAAGTGATACTCTCTTACAACCTTTCTATCATCCTTTGTGCTATCATCTGCATGCATGAATGCTATGTGTACAAAAATAGAAACTTGTGTAGAGTGATAATACATGGATTGCACTTCATTTTGAGGTTGTAGTGTATAATTTTCAGCAAAATCAACAATAGAGACAATGGTGCCAAGAGTAAATGTGTCCTTACATAACTTGAATTGTTCATCTAACCATCGAGCCCTATGTGTATGCATTATGTACTCATAAACTAGTTTCTCTTGAAACATTTTCATAAATTGAGCTACACATATATCATTTTTCACTAGCTCGCATCTCTTCAAATCTTTTCCATCTTTAACTCCATATGTGATTGTCTTGTATTTTCTGAAAGAAACTAGTTTCGTACCAATTTCATGTGTGCTCTCAAAATGTACGCATTTTGGCAAATGTTGCAAACCACCACATATAGCACAAGAACCTTCAAACAAGGCATCTTATAATAAATGCAACCATCATGTCTATTACATAGCACACTTGAAATAAATTCTCTTACCGACTTAGGAGGTGCTTGCATATTACATTCCTACAAAACATCGTTAGTGTGCAAAGTAGAACAAATATGACAAAAACTATCATAATGCATGGAAAATTCAATATGCATCCTACAACAACACGTGGTGCGTACATGATTAATCTTAATATAAAAAGGTTTTGCCATTTCAAAAAATCTTTGAGAAATTCTTATTTGAGGAAACTTTTGAAGGAATCTTTCACAAAATTTAGTTTGAGTCATATCCAAATAGTGTTTGGCATGTGGCTCACGATTTGTAGACCCAATTCACCTTCTAACAACATCTCTTTGGTTGGGAAAAAATCTTGTGTTGTCATGCCAAAAAATTTCAATTAATGTTTTTAGTGCATCAACAACAACCTTGTCTTTGCGTGGTAGTCTACCCAAGAATGCCCAAAGATAATTATTGTTAGGTTCCTCTATTTTTTCCAACTTTTAATGACTTGCTTGTTTTGCTTATCAAACGATCTTTTTTTATTTTCTTGCTCATTATGGTTGATGTAATGACACGTCGAGTAGCATTAGAATCTTTAATGTGTGATTTTGAACCAATAGCTTGATATGCATCAAATAGATTTCTCACAATAGTTCTTTCACTGTTACTTTCAGATGATCTTAGGCTTAGAATTTTCTGTCTCTCTAAAATTCAATTTTTTAATCATTTGAACAATTAATTGACATCTTGCGGTTTGATTTAAGTTTTCAAAATATTTTTTCCATATTCTTTTAACCATTCTCCTACAAGTTAGTTCATTCATTTTATTGGGCATTGACTTCAATATATTCTCATCAATGTCAATTAGATACTTTGGTTTCCTACGAATGATTCTAGGAGGTGTTAACATCAGTGCATTATGTAAATTCAATTCATCAAGTAGAGAAGGTGAATGTTCATCATTTAATTGATTATTCAATGTGGTATCTTCTTCAATTGCATTAGGTTCATACGGTAAATCAAATGTCTCTTCTTCAATTGCATTAGGTGCATTATATTCATTTGGTAAATCGAATTGAGATGTTGAGGATGACATACCTTCTTCTCCCATTGTTCTTATGTCACACAATTTCTTCATGCGTTGCCTTTGTCTTTCCTTTTGAGCATCTCGTTGTTCCATCATTCCTTGCTTGTTCTTTCCCATGGTTGATATCAGTTGTCCTAAATAGAATCATATTACATATATATGTAAACAAAAGTTCATAAGCAAACAAATAACCATAAATATGCATCTTATCACTATTTTTTGGAATCAAACTATTAAACAATCACAATACTATTGACAAAACTAATAAGAACAACAATTCAATCATTTGAAATAATGCACACTAATACATTTGGACTATATTTCCGACGGAGAAGGTATATTGTGGCCAAATTTTTTTTTTTTTTGAAAAAATGCTCGAATTCGTCGTAATTCCGACGGAAATTTGCCATTTGGTTTCGACGAAGAAGGCATTAGCAATGAGAATTTTCTTTTTTTCAAAAAAGTGCTCGAGTTCGTCGTAATTTCGATGACAACGGCCATTACTTAAAAAAAAGAAGAGGGGAATTCATTTGTGCATTGCAATCCCGCGTAGGCGTCCGTGGTGACTTCAACCCCCAAGAACATCAAACCCGCGTCGAAGGCATTTGTGGCATTGCTTGCAATCTTGCGCAGGAGGTAGATTCAAATTGCCCTACTTTTTAATTTCATGTTGCAAAAAATATACATGTGGTGGTTAATTGCCCTAGTTTTTAATGCAAATTGGTCAATCTCGTAAAACCATAGAACTGTGATTGAGGAGTGAGCTTTCAATTTTGTATCAGCAATCCCTTCCTCTCGTATATGTGCGTGTTGATTGTTCACATGAGATCACATCTCTTTGCGGCATCGTATCAAACAATTCATGAGCCTTGTCCATGTTTCCACATTTTTCATTCATGTCAAGCAGGGCATTTGCAAGTACACCACCTAACAAAATTCCTCTATCTGTTATGCTTTGATGGATGTCCATACCCTGTTCCAAAGCTCCCATTTTTGCACAGGCAAGGAGGATGTTGGCAAAGGTTGTGGAATTTGGCTTTATGCCTGCAAATTTCATTTACTTGAAAGTGTCTAAAGCCTTTTCGACAAATCCATTTTGTGCATATCCAAGAATCATTGCACTCCATGAGACAACATTTCTTTCAGGCATTCTATCAAACAGTTCACGTGCCTTGTCTATGCTTCCACATTTTGCATACATGTCTACCAAGGCAGTTGCAACTACAACATCTGACAAAATTCTTCTATCCTTTATGCTTCGATGAATGTCTATACCCTGTTCCAAATCTCCCATTTTGGCACAGGCAGGGAGGATAGTAGCAATGGTCGTGGAATTTGGCTTTACACCTGCCGATTGCATTTGGTTGAAAGTTTCTAAAGCCTTCTCAACAAATCCATTTTGTGCATATTCGGCAATCATTGCAGTCTAGAAAACCACATTTCTTTGAGGCAATCTGTCAAACAGTTCCCGTGCCTTGTCTATGCTTCCACATTTTGCATACATGTCTAATCGAGCAGTTGCAACTACATCTGACAAAATTCCTCTATCTTTTATGCTTTGATGGATGTCCATACCCTGTTCCAAAGCTCCCATTTTGGCACTGGATGGGAGTACGCTGGCAAATGTAACTAAAGAAATGCAATGATCAGCTCCAAAGACATCAAACCACTACTAACAAAATCGAGAGTCTAAAATATGATAGGGAATAGCGTGAGTTGTCCTGAAATAAAATATTTTATTTTCAATTTCAAATAAAACATAATTACTTGGCCATTTAATGTTATTAATAAGTGTTTAATTTACGAAAGAGATAAATGGTTGGCCACAAGTACATGAGTTACTAAATGCACACAAATAAGTGAATTTGATATTCAAAACTATCTACAATGAATTCAATTCTTGTCCATTAGTCATTTATGTTTGCAATAAGCATCTTTCTTTGTTTTTCTTAGTCTTTATTCATAGTTATGTGCATATTTCACATTCTATAATTAGGATATCAATTGCTATGGCTGAACACTAGCATGATGTTTGTGTTGTGGTATAGATACGTGGAAACATAATTATGGGATTTTTATATTATAGAGATCATAAATCCAGATATCGCATATTAGTTCTAGCTCTTCTTGAATTGAGTCTAAAGTTGACATACAGTCAAAAATCCATTATTAGCAGATCTATCAATTTCTAGTAAAGACAATTGAGAAAGTAATTTTGATATTGAGAGTTTCTTATCTGTTTACCTATTGATCATTATTAAGCCATAATATTTAAGTCTATTTATCTCTCTTGCAAAACCTCTGTAAGTGTCCTAGATTGTCCCTACTACTCACTCTTCAATGAAATAGTGGAGTTCTAAAGATTTGTTGCACAAGATGGTGTTGAACGTATCAACAAGGCTAGCATGGAAGGCATGATCAAGCTTCCACTTGTACAACTTACAACAAATGATTTGTTGATAGAATAAATTCTTGAAATTGGGATACAATCGAAAGACAAGTAAGTACATACAAACCTCCTCAGTTGAAAGTAAAATCTGTGTATAAAAAGAGTACATTGAATCTCAATCCATAAACACAATAGAGATACCGATGGAGACTTAATTGGATGTAGCATGTCACACCAAAGTTGTTAGAGTAGTACATAATGTTTCCTAAAGCCACATTAGTATTTTAACCAAATCATTATCTACCAAAACTAACTATAGTAATCCTTTTGAGGATTCATTTCATGGTGCTAGATCTTCATTTAGTTCCACTTCTTGTTGGAGAAAAGAACAGTTATTTCTTGAGGTAGATGAATATCCCATCAACAAAGGACAAGACCCTTTCTAGAATATAACAAATTCTACTCCAACAAAAGATCATAGGGGTTTCACTAGAGATATTGAATAAGAGATAGACTTCTACTGCTGCATTAAAAGCATTGGCATGTTCTTCATTTATTGATGTACTCTCTGTGACGCCACCACAACCAACAAAGGTGTAAAAATTTGTTTGCAATGCATGGATTTTTAGGATTGTCCTTTGAGAAAATAGAATTAAAGTATGGAAGCAGGATCTACCAGCTCCTGAGGGAATCTTGATGAAAAATAACTGTAAAATATTTGGGCAAGCTTATATGCAAAAACTCATGCTTCCTGATGGGTTTATGTATAGAAATAAGCACGAATTAAGTGGTAAAGGGGCTTCTGGAAACAAGAGGGATAGAGAGGCAGTGGAAGTGAAAACTTCTGGTGTTGTGTCTACTCCATCTCAGAATGGGAATGGCAAAGGTGTTGTAAGAGGAGTTGAGAAGGGTGTTGGAAGAAGTGGGGGTGTTTACATTCCCCCATTTAAGCTGGCTCAAATGATGAAAGATGTGGAAGACAAGAGCAGTGTGGAATACCAGCGCATGACATGGGATGCCCTTCAAAAGAGTATCAATGGGTTAGTAAACAAGGTAAATGCATCTAACATCAAGAACATCATTCCAAAGTTGTTTGTAGAGAATCTCATCTATGGGAGGGGTCTATTTTGTAGGTCTTGTATGAAATCCCAAATGGCATCCCCTAGATTTACAGATGTTTTTGCTGCGTTGGTTGCTGTGGTAAATACAAAATTTCTTGAAGTTGGCAATCTTCTTTTGCGAAGAATTATTTTGTAGCTTAAGAGGGCATACAAATGCAATGACAAGCACATGTTGATAGCAGCAGCCAAATTCAAAGCTCATTTAGTGAATCAAAAAGTTGCACATGAGATCATTGCCTTGGAACTTCTCACCCTTTTACTAGAGAACCCCACAGATAACAGTGTAGAGGTTGTTGTTGGGTTTGTGAAAGAATGTGGTTCTTTGTTGCAAGACCTTTCACCCAAAGGTCTCTATGGGATTTTTGAAAGATTTAGAGGTATTCTCCATGAGGGGGAAATTGACAAACGAGTACAGTTTTTAATTGAAGGCCTTTTTGCAATTTGCAAAGCTAAGTTCGAGGGTCATCCAGCTGTGCATCCAGAATTGGACCTTGTAGAGCAAGAAGATCAATTAACACATGAAGTTTTCCTAGAAGATGAACTTGATCAAGAAGTTGGTTTGGATGTTTTCAAGCCAAATCTTGATTTCTTAGAGCATGAGGCAACCTATGAAAAACTGAAGAAAGATATCCTTGGAGATGCTTCTTCAGATGAAGTAGAAGGGGAGAGTGATTCAAGTGATGATCCAAATGATGATGATGATGATGATGATGATGAAGAGGAAGGTGAGGAAACACTAAGAATACAAGATGAGACAAAGACAAACTTGGTCAATTTAAGACGTACAATTTATTTGACAATAATGTCAAGTGTTGATTTTGAGGAAGTTGGTCATAAGCTACTAAAGATCAAGCTTGAACCTGGTCAAGAGATGGAATTATGCATCATGCTGTTAGAATGTTGTAGTCAAGAGAGAACATACCTTCATTATTATGGTCTTCTTGGGCAAAGATTTTGTATGATCAATAAAATTTATGAGGAATTTTTTTATAAGTGTTTTGTACAACAGTATTCTATGATACACAGACTGGAAACAGTACGCTATGTGCTGCAATGGTCATAAGTTTCGCATAAAAAAGTTGGATGACACGAAGAAAACTTGTGATTCTAGCATCACTGCAGTCTTTGAGGTGACAAATATTTCATCAAGAAATGACATACATCCTTAACAATCTCAAAATCAATACTATGGCATTTTGGATGATATACTTGAGTGTGACTTTAATTCCTTCAAATTAGTTTTGTTCGTCATCAAATGGTACAGGCTACGATTGAATTAAAATGATCCTAATAGAACAGTTATTGAACATGATAATGGTTTTATAATGCTAAATACAAGGTCATTTGAACAAGTTGGGGATGAGCCCTATGTTCTTCCAAGCCAATGTGAGCAAGTATTTTACTCAAAGGTTCTACATAAACCAGGTTGGTCATTTGTTGTTAGACATGATCCAAGAGGAAGGTTGATAAAGTATAATGTGATGGAAGAAGAAGATACCAAAGAAGTAGAAGATGAAGTGGATGATGATCACGATCGACGGTTTCTCAATGATGATGAAGAAGAACAAGAAGAAGAAGATGATGGTGATGGTGATGATGATGGTGATGGTGATGGTGATGGTGATGGTGATGGTGATGGTGATGGTGATGATGGTGATGATGATGGTGAAGACGTTGATGATCATCATCATCATCATCATCATCATCATCATGTTGGTGATGATGACCTTGATGTTCATGATGAAGAATGAAATGTATGAGGTATGTGATTAGTATATTATCTATTTAATATTGACTTCTTGATAAAAAAAATTACATAATTAATTCATTATGTTTTGAATTCTAATGCCATTACATAATTAATTCATGATGCACCTTTTAATATGGAGATGGAGATAGGGAGAGTGACTATTTATGTGACATTTTTTAAACTATGTGTATTTATGGAAATTGGATTGTTTATTAGCTATGTGATGGATGTTGATTTAAAATACATATGTGATGGATCACATGTTTATGATGATGCATGTGACATTTTTTGAACTTTGTGTTTATTTATAGAACGTGGATTGTTTATTACCTATGTGATGGATGGTGATTTATGATACATATGTGATGGATTACATGTTTATGATGACACATGATATGTGATGCTAATTGTGATGCTCAATTACATATATGATGACACATCTTGTGATGCTTATGATATGTATGTATTTATTGTTTATCAACTTACAAATGTAGTAATGCTTATGATGCTCAATTGATGGTGTTGATTTCTGGTATAGTCCCTATGTGATGTTGTCACCCTTGGTGGGAATAGGTCATTGACTACAGACATCGTCAACCATTTAGTTGAGGATCCTGCATAGTCTACATAAAGTAAAGGTAAGGAATTAAAAAATTTACAATTTTTTTTATGACAACATCTTTTTATTATTTAATACTCTTTTTGTCTGCAAAGTTCATGTTGTTCATGTTGTGTACTATGTAATTTTTAGCTAACATAAGATAATTGAATTACATTGTACAGGACCCTAAACCCCTTTGACGAGGATCCTGCACAGTCTCATGGATGGACAGGTATAACTAGTAAATACACCCTATAGAAACAGTTTTTTTTTTTTAAATTACTTGGAAAACAAACTTCCTCAGTTTTTCAAACCTCGACATTAGCAGCAAATCTAATACAGTTATCAACACTTGAGGCCCCAGTTGGACTTATTCCAATTTTCATCCGAAAATCAACTTTAGGGTTGACTTCATCAACATTACCCTCATTTGCAAAATTTCTCTCTCATTACCAATTAACTCTCTCATTTCATGGAGTGCAGGTACCCCCAAATAGGTATTTGTTAGATCTGTCTTCATCGAGTGAGGAAAATGCAGTAATAGAAAATGAAAGTGACACATGTAGTAGGTCTACAATAGGGAGATCAACAAGAGGTCAAAAGATTAGAAGAAAATTCAATAAACGCGTGAAATTTTTCCTTTCTCAAGGGGGGTCATGTTCTTATGATGATGAGACCAAATGCAAAATTGAGGTGCCACTGAGGTACAAACATCTACAGAAACAATGGGTGCCCAAGGAACTTCCTCCAATAAACACCAATTTTTGTGTTAGCGATAGGATATATCGCATAGCACCTTCATCGTTACATGTTTTAGGCTTATTTTCCATGGACAGCATAAATGTCTGTTACAATAGAGTTGTTGAATTGATGGAGTTTGTTGGACCTTGTTACAATTACAATCATTGGATGTAGATTGTTAAATATAAAAAAAGTATGCGTAGGTATGCACTGTCAACAAATTATATACAACAGAAAGATAATGATCAAAGTAAACGAGTGGTTGTATACATTGATGGTCGGCCAAAAGCAACAAGGAATATTGCAGGTTTTATAAATAGTACGCGACCTAGGTCAACTAATAAACAACCCAATTGCATATTTGAGGCACGCGAGGGAAATCGTGTATTTGCATGTGCAATAAAATCAATAAGTGCAGGCGAAGAGCTTCTAATCGATTACAGTTTGAATCCTATAGATACAATCAAAGTTAATATCATGGGGGTGGTACGTACTATATACCATTTAAATTATCCAACCTCCAATTAATGAATCCAATATACCATTTTATTATGAAGTTTTTTTGCTAAGTCTATTGGTTTAATTTTGTTAACATTTTTTATATTTTTTCTTTGTCACAGGACGACATGGATCCATCACATATCACAAACAAGGATGTAGCTTGCAACACTTCTACCAAGTAGGTGAACCTCATTGTAATTGTACAAATTAGATAGAAGCAAATTGTTACATTATTATGTTCTTTTTTTTAGTGATTTATACTAATTTTGTAATTGTTAATGATATTCTTGACATGGACAGATGTTTGGGGAAAGGGAAAGGGAGTTGCAGTACCTGAGCACCTTTCTAGGGATGTGGAATCATTAGGGTTAAGCGATGATGACCCTGAATATCCCACACACCTTATGAAATTCTTTAAAATGCCTCTTATAAAAATTAGAAAAGAGATTGTTGCTTTGGCAGTCGTGCATCCTATCACTGATGAGATACGAGAGAGGGTGGAATTATTGCTTCGGACAGCAGAAAACTTCCAAGCAGTAATGAAAGCTTTAATTATAACAAAAGTTCAATAATGGTTTATATTTTATTCTCTTTTATGTCATTAACTAAAATATGTACGTATTGCTTTTACAGCAATTTATCCGCCCTCATTAAAGTTGTTCCCATGATCAGGGTGTTGCAGGATCTTCAGGTGATGACGATTTTCTTGTACTATCACTCGCTTGGCTTATCACTCTGAGTACCCAAAACACATCATACCTGATACTGTCAATTTTCAAAATAAAGGTTCATCCTTGTTTACAATTCTTGCACTTTTCATATATTTAATGTTTGATATATTTAATGTATTATTCTTTAGGTGTTGTCAATGTTACTGTGCAAATGTCGTCGCCACCTCATTAGAGGTTACCCTCACCTATATTACCGACTGCAATGTCAGCAACATGTAGCATGCAGACATCCTCTAGTGCACGTCATATTGGCCCGCCCACTATTGGTAGATCCCTCTTTTGCTCTATCTTCTAACATGTGTTTATTTCCCTTCAAGCGTTCTTTCTTGAATTCTAATGCCATTTCATGGTGGATTCATTTTTTGCAGGAGGAGATGCACATGAGGATGTGCCAGAGGCGACTACTGCTGATAACATACCATCATTTCCTGGATCTTTTCGTATTGCTAGTACGGGAACGTTGCTGGCCACATTGGTGGTGAGCGACGAAGAAATGATTCCCTTAAAGATACAAAAGGTTCCAGGTACTTTAAAATTATTATTATATATACTCTAATTGTAATTTATTTTATGATCACTCGTTTTGGACTAATGATCCCATGAATTTTTTGTAGGCAATGATATTTTCTATAAACATCTTAGTGACATTGCATTACAGATATTTGGGCCCACCATATGTAAAAGGTGGTGCATCATATGTGAACTAACCCTAATCCACTTTTGATTTCATATCATTGCTAGAATAGTTTTCCTTTGATCCATTTCTTGAAGTGTAATAAATGTAGCTTCAGTTCATTTCTGAATCTAACCGGTTTGTTTTTGCTTTAAAAGGTGGAATGACCAAGAAAAAAGGTTAAAAGATGAATTGACAAACCAAATGGTTGAGTGGTTTGGAAATGACAACTTTGACAAAACCAAGCTCCTTGAAAAAGTTGGCACATATCTAAAGTATGTGAGGGACCAATACAGGACCCATTTGGAGAGGAACCTAAAGTACGAGCATCCCCCCATGATTCCAGAGAGGGAGTGGAAGGACCTAATTTTGGATGCCAAGGAGAGAATTGAAAGGAAAAAAGGAAATACACCACTAGACGCCAGAAGAAGGTACAGGATACTATTAAGAATGTAATTATGTACTAATTAATTACTCTTTATATTTATATAATCTAACATATTTCAAACTTTTTATAGACTGAGTGACACGTCAAAGGCAACCAAGGCAAGGCAAGAAAAGCACGAGCAACACAAACTCGGCTCTGGTGGTTACATGAAACTTGCTACACGAATTATAAGTATCTCATGTAAACAAAATATTGCATCAAAATATTAATAAATTGCAAACGTTTTTTTTTAATCAAACAATGCAAGCAAAATTCACGGTACCAAGCAAAAATGCAGGGCTCTGAATTCAATAGAGCACCCACAGAAGATGACAAGAGAATTGCCTACCAACAAGGCTATTCAGTCGTGGCTGATCGGCTACGAGAATTGAGTGGGCATAGACAACATTCAAGTACATCCATCACACGGGTAAATATGCTAAATGCAAGTTGTTTCAAATTGAATACTTTACCAATAATCTAATTGATGTTGAGTTCCAGCATAAAGTGACTATATTTATTTTAAATAAGCAAGCAATGATAACAATGTGCATGTCATTGGAATGCAGCCTGCTATTCGTGAAACACCACCTGCACATGAAGGTCCGGATGTGCATCCCAGTAGTGGAGGTATTCATTTTCTATTAAAATTTATTTATTTAGCTATTAATACAATTAAACATCTTAATTTGTAATTAGAGTAGTAATTAATGTAACCATTTTTGTTAATATTTTAGAGCATGTAGTCGGTGGTGAGCAAGTGGAGCATGATCTGGGTACACAACATCAAGAACGTGATGTTCCCCACTCAGGTAAAGAGGACCATTGTTATTGTTTTAAACAGATATAATTGCAATTGGTGTTCAGCATTAATGTAACCTTTAGTATTTCAACTCCAGATGATCTAGAGGGTGTTCAACATGTTGAGGTTGAGGCTACACAAAATGATGTGGCCCCATCAGGTAAAGAGCACAACAATTATGTTCTCTAAATTAATGAAATACTTGTAACAATAATAAAAAAAAAAATTGAATTTAACCCATTTCTTTGTTATTGCAGAGGACCCCCCCTTCGCTTCAATGTCCTCGTCCTCAGTATAGGACTGGGCATACATCGAGATCACGAGCAGTTGGCGGAACATCTGCAGAGGGGGGAAATGATGAAGAAACCGATGTTCCACTTAGTCTTTTCATAACTTCAAAGAAAAAACAAAGAAAGAAATGATTGTAATCTAACTTATTTGATAATGACTGATTTTTATGTGTTAGTGAATGTAACTATGTGCTAATTAATGGTTATGGATGATATGTGTTAATTAATATTGATGAATGTTGCATGTTAATTAATGTTAATCAATGTTATGTGTTAATGAACGTTATGTGATATTAATGAATGAATGCTATATTTTATTAATGGTAGAAAGAATGAATGAATGTTATAAGATGTTAACGGGGAATTTAGAGTGATGTTAGGGGGGGGAGGGGCCAAATGAGCTTCCACCTTCACGTGGTTGGCCTTGTTAAGTAGAGAATATAAACTATTCTCGAAACCAAGCGAAGCTCAACAGGATAACACACTTTTCAATATTTCATTATGTTGCATAGTTAATCTTATTGAACAATGTATATTGAATCTTAATTGCAGGGTCCAACAGAGCCAACACGAACAACAACACCACAATTTGTTGGGTATAATGAACTCCCATATTGTCTTGTCTGTACATGAACAATATGAGTTGCTTCTAGTGTTGATATCCAAGATGGGACTGCAAAAGTTATGAATATGCCTCATCCTTGTAAGTTTTTTTATTACTTGTAAGTAATGAATATGCCTCATCCTTGTAATTTTTTTTATTACTTGTAAGTCATGAATATTGCTCTTTAGTTGATTAAAATCATTTCAGTGAATGCAAATCTTGATTATTATAAAGTGATATTTGCACTATCAATTCCAAATTGAAACCCTTTCAGTGCATGCATGTTGTTTGCCAAAATGTCATCTCAAAAGTATCAACAAACAAACATTGGCATTCACAAAATACAGAAAGACAAACTAAAAATTAGCAGTAGAGCATTCAAGTAAATTGTTTGTCAAGAAGCATAGTTGAAAACGTGCAAAAGAAATTGGTTTCAAAACAGAGGTAGACCATTACAAATTGGCAACTTGGCATCACTTCTCTTCTTACTTCTCCTTGACCCTCTTGCTTTGCACTCTCACTTTTTCACCTGGCATCTGCAACTCTCACTCTCACATTCATAGTTGTCAGCTTCTTGCTCTTTACTTTTGTGAGTTGAAACAAAAATAGGAGGTAGTTTTATAAAGTTGGTGGGGTTTGGGTGGGGCCCATAGGCTGTGACAGTTTGACCTTGGGCATGGAGTTTGAAAAAAAGTTCTAATTTTTTTTAAATCACTTATCAGTTGTTGGGATGGTCAGGAGGCTCTTCAGAGTCCCTCGAACGTCTCAAGGATGTCCTAGAGATGTCTCAAAGATGATGGCATTGGATTGCACTGGGGTGGCAAGGGGACATCCCATCCAAGTCCCTATATTCTGAAGGTGTCCCCATTTCAAAAACAAACAGTTTTGGGGGAGGAAATGTCCTTGTGGAAACAGGAACCCAGTGAAGACATTAAGAGGGCATGAAGGCACAACCAAGGGCCATTGAGTAGAAGGCAAAGGAAAAATCTTGGAAACAAGAGGAGGAGCACTTGGAGAAGAAGGTAGGGAAAATAGAAATCCGACCAATAGAGAAGCTGAACTCTGAGGGCAAACTACCAGAGATAGCAAGAAACTCTCCAACCAAAGCAGGGGAGACATAACCAACAATCTCTGCTTAGGGAGGAGCTCTAGACCTCAAATCTGAAGAAAGAAACAGAGCTAAAGTAAGTGAATTGGATAACAACAAGAATGTAAAGTGCACCCCTGATTTGCTAACCAAAATGCTCAAAATTAAATGAAAATCTTTAATGAATACACAAAACTATATACATATGCATGCGCACCATGGTTGAGATGGTCCAACTCCCTAGTCTCACTCTATGACTAAGCTCATGCCATATCTAAATCAAAGACATCTCAAATACATCGTCGGTGGAAAGCTACAAAATGTCATTTTCATACATAAGCAAGACATACACAATTGGGCACAATCACCAAGAGAACAAAGTGTGTTTGAGATCATTGTCCTAATTGTGGTGTGGTCACGAAGAGGTTGACAAATTTATGGTGATCTCTTCGTGACCACACCATAATTAGGACAATGATCTCAAACACACTTTTTACCGTTCTCTTGGTGATTGTACCCAATTGTGTATGTCTTGCTTATGTATGAAAATGGCATTTTGCAGCTTTCCACCGACGATGTATTTGAGATGTCTTTGATTTAGATATGGCATGAGCTTAGTCGTAGAGTGAGACTAGGGAGTTGGACCATCTCAACCATGGTGCGCCTGATCATATTAGCTTGAAACCATGCACCTCATATTAGCCTCAAACCTATGCCCCTACTGGTAGGTGGTGGGGATAGAATATCATTCATTGTACATATCAATGACTGGATAATAATAATAAAAAATTTATAAAAATTATCATCATCGGAATTACGACGAATACCAAGCTTTCAACCGACGATGTAATTGTCAGACACACAACATTCTCGTCAATGAAATGTTCTGGAGTCGTTACACTTCCGACTCAAACCACACAAACATCTGACGAGGATGTTGTACGTGCGACAGCACTTCATCGTCAGGCGGTCATTGATGTCTCCAAATGGACCGATGACAAAAGCATCAAACAAACAACATCACCGTCGGTGCGAAGTTCCAAATCGTCGTCGGCTTTGCGACAAAATCTACTGATTCTAACGACTTTTTTTTACCGTCGGCAGAGTCCATGGGATTGTCGTATTTCTGACGGGCATGGCATCGTCAACCAATCCGACACTAAGTTTTTGACAGCTAATTTTATCAGCACTCCAACGAAATTAGTCGCAAATCCGACAATCGACCGTCGGAAATCAGCTCTGAATGTACTAGTGGCAAAAACAAAAAATTCACTTACTTCTATGTATAAAATAGTGATAGAAATGCAGACACAGTTCCAGTGGGGCCTTCAACGACCTCAAAAACTTCTTTTGAGGCCGTTGAGGCTCTTGGGCAACTAAAACTATGTCTATGTACCGCGTACGCACTACATTAATAACTGTGTACATGTTGTTAGTCCATAAAATGTTGCCAAGCCCAACAGTATTCTTTTTTCCCATTCTATACTAATAAGTAGCGCGTACGCACTCCTAAGCCTAAAAAATGTTATCGCAGGGTAGTGAATAATGGGCTCAGTACCCTCTATGCGCTTACAAGTAACAAGTATCACATGCGTGCTCCTACACCTTAAAAAATTTATGGCAGGGTAGTGAACTAATAGTTTCAATACCCCGTACGTGCTATTGGTAGTAGAAAAGATGTGAATGAAAAGGGAGGGAGAGAGAGAGGAGGGGGCGCGGAAGGGAAGGAGGGAGGGAGAGAGGGAGAGAAGAGGGGGGAGGGTGGGAGAGAAGAAGGGGTATGCAGGAAGGGAGAGGGAGAGTAGGGGGGAAGGAGGGAGGGAGGGGGGAGGGAGGGAAGAGGAGGGGGTGGAGGGAAGGTAGAGAGAGGGAGGGAGAGGGAGAGAGAGAGGGGGGAAGGAGGGGAAGGAGAGAGAGAGAGAGAGAGAGAGAGAGCGGGGGGGGAGAAAAGGTAGAGAGAGAGAGGTAGAGGGAGGGAGAGAGGGAGAGAAGAGGGGGGAGGGTGGGAGAGAAGAAGGGGTATGGAGGAAGGGAGAGGGAGAGTAGGGTGGAGAGAGAGAGAGAGGGGGGAGAGAGAAAGGACACGGGATACCATATGATTGATCTTGATTGTGACTATAGGAATTACAGAAGAAGAGAAAGAGGGAGGGAGGGAGAGAAGAAGAGAAAGAGGGATGGGGTATGGAGGAAGGGAGAAGGGGAGAGAGCGAGAGAGAGAGAGAGAGGGATGGGGTACGGAGGAAGGGAGAAGGGGGGAGAGAGAGAGAGAGAGGGGGGGGAGGGAGAGGAAGAGATATCGAATCCAGGACACAATATGACCCCTAACAACATCTAAGGGGTCATATGACACTATATTATCTCTTAGCACACCATAGGACCTATAACGCACCAAATGGTGTCCTAAGGGGTCATAGAACACCATATGACCCTTTAGAACACCATATGGTGTTGTTATGGGTCATTGGTGTCCTGAGGGGTCATATGGCATCCTATGACCCCTAGGACACCATATGGTGTTGTTATGGGTTGTATGGTGTCTTAAGGGGTCATGTGGTGTCTTAAGGGGTCGCAGGACACCATATGACTTCTCGATTGTGACTATAGAAATTACAGAAGAAGAGAAAGAGGGTTGGGGTATGGAGGAAGGGAGAAGGGGAGGGAGAGAGGGAGAGAGAGAGAGAGAGGGGGGGGGGGGGAGGGAGGGAGGGAGAGGAAGAGATATCAAATCAAGGACACAATATGACCCTTAGAACACAATATGACCCCTAACAACATCTAAGGGGTCATAGGGTGTCCTAAGGGGTCATATGACACTATATTATCCCTTAGCACACCATAGGACCTATAACGACACCAAATAGTGTCCTAAGGGGTCATAGAACACCATATGACCCTTTAGAACACCATATGGTGTTGTTATGGGTCATTGGTGTCCCAAGGGGTCATATGACATCCTATGACCCCTTAGGACACCATATGGTGTTGTTATGGGTCATATGGTGTCTTAAGGGGTCATATGATGTCTTAAGGGGTCACATGACACCATTTGACCTCTTAGGAAACAATACGACCTCTAATGACACCTAAGGGGTCATATGGTGGGCTAATAAAATGATATATTAAATTTAAAGTTATGAATAGAACATCATACAATGAGACTCCAAGCGAACAAACAACGAAGCTTCGCTAAAAAGCAAGTGTAAGAGCTTGACCTAACCCTAAGAGTATTGCCTAAGTTCTAAAACATATGATGCTATTAAATTTGCAAGGTTATAAGACTAATCTCGATTGTGACTATAGGAATTACACACTTGATTTATTTCATGGGTATGTACCATTCCAAGTCGTTTGACAAGTGATGATCATCATATACTACCACTGCCATGCATACTTTATTTATTTAGGTGACAGGCATTGTGTAACAACATGGGAACTCTCGCATACCCACCACTGTCATTCTCCATAACATCTTCTATGTTACTCTCCCTCTTTCTCTTCCTACCAATTGTTTCCTTCTGAAAAACATATTGTAGGTACTCTAACTCATCATGTTGCTTTGTTGACACTATTTTCCACATTTGCTCTGCTCATTAAAAACACATTCGAGAAGAATATTGTTGCAGGTTTCCTTGTTTGTCACGGTAATACACCTGTGGTTCAATTTCAAACCCTATTCCTCCTGATGTCATGGAAATGGGGACAAGGCAACAACAAAGTTCAATGTTAATAAGTTAGTTTCAAGCATAAAAACAAAACAAAGAACTAAAAACCATTCCAAACATATCAAAAGAGATTTCAAAAAGCATGAAAGAAGTTTAACAAAATAAAAGAAAGGAGAAGAGCCTCCCTAAGATGCTTCCATGATGCCTTTCGATGCTTCTCCCTTGTTTCTCCCCTCTCCAAGTCCCAAAAGAGTGTAGCTCTCAGCTTTTAGCACTAGCCATGGATGCCATATGGAGATTCAAGATGGTTGAATATGATAAGCAAATGCTATGCAAGTGTAGATAGTGATGCTATGAAAAAGCTCTATGCTAATACCAGTATAACAACAATACTCTAATGCTTCCTCTTTGCTTGAGGAGAAAGGTTCTATTTATAGAAGAAATGGGGAAATGAAGGGTTAAGATTGAGTAATCTTAACAAGGGTTAGGATTGAAAGATATTCAATCCATGTGAGACTTTCAACCCAATCCCATGTTGACAAGTGTCACCATGAGGAGGTTTGAGAGGAGAGATAAGGAGCATTAAATGCTTGAGGGGACATGATGGTTACCCTAGTCAAAGAAATAAATGCTTTGAAGAGACACATGGGTCACATGAGGGTTAAGTTAGGGGTCAAAGTCCTTAACCATGGGTGCAAGTGGAATTAACCATTAATGGTCATGTAAGAGCCATAAGTGGTTTGGAAGCCTTTAGAGGTTAATTTGTTGAACACACAAAGCATTAATTGATTTTCAAAGACTTTGGAGTCTTTGAGAAGTGACTTCAATTTGCTTAGGAATGTGACAATATTTAGGGGATGGATTAGGTTAATTAGGAAAGGTTTAGAAGAATCTAGAAGGGGTTTAGGCATGCAAGTGGATTTTGTAGGAAAATGCAAGTGGGAAGAATTTTGGTATTTTCAATTAAAATAAAATCATTTATTTCAATTAAATGGTGTAGTTTGCATTTGGATAAATATTCAAATAAATATTAATTTATTTAAATGAGAAAAAGGAAGATAAAGCATTAAAATGCTTGAAGACTTTGAGGGAAACCATTAAAGGCTTGAAGACTTTAAGGGAAGCAATTAAAGTCTTAAGAAGACTTTAAGGGAAGCCATTAAGTTTGAAGACTTTAAGGGAAACCATTAAAGGCTTAAGAAAACTATAGAAGGAAGCCATCAAGTTTGAAGACTTTAAAGCCATTAAATTTTGAAGACTTTAAGGGAAACCATTAAAGGTTTGAGAAGATTCTGGAAGGAAGCCATTAAGTTTGAAGACTTTAAGGGAAACCATTAAAGGTTTCAAGTGGGTGAGGATAAATAGGATTTTAAATAAATAATTTATTTAAAATAGTTGTGCAACTTGCATTTGTAGGAAAATGCAAGTGGGTGGAGGATAAAGGTGATTTAAATAAATGATTTATTTAAAATAGTTGTGCAACTCGCATTTGTAGGAAAATGCAAGTGGGTAGAGGATAAAGGTGATTTAAATAAATGATTTATTTAAAATAGTTGTGCAACTTGCATTTGTAGGAAAATGCAAGTGGGTAGAGGATAAAGGTGATTTAAATAAATGTTAATTTATTTAAATGTGAGAGGTGGGATTTTGGGGGAATTTAAATAAATATTAATTTATTTAAATGTGAGAGAAAATTTAATTAAATAAATATGATTTATTTATTTAATTAATGGTCTGAATTTGGCTAAGTGAATTAAATCAAATAAATTGAATAATTTATTTAATTAATAGGAGAAGAGGGTTAGGATGAATTAATTAAATATATTAATTTAATTAATTATTGATTGATGGTTAAATAATCAAATAAATACTAAATATTCATTTTAATTAAGTGGACAGATTTATGTGACTACACCTCCTATTCATTATACACACAAATCCATCAATCAATTTCTTAGGAGAGCATACATAATAAAAATCAAAGAGGAAGTTGCAAACAAGAAATAAATTCACTTACTTCTATAGAAGTGCAGACGCAGTTGCAGTGGGGTATGGAGGGAGGGAGGGAGAGAAGAAGAGAAAGAGGGATGGGGTATGGAGGAAGGGAGAAGGGGAGAGAGAGAGAGAGAGAGAGAGAGAGAGAGAGAGAGAGAGAGAGGGGGATGGGGTATGGAGGAAGGGATAAGGGGAGAGAGGGAGGGATGTGGTATGGAGGAAGGGAGAAGGGGAGAGAGGGAGGGAGAGAGAGAGGGATGGGGTATGGAGGAAGGGAGAGAGAGAGAGAGGCACCTTGTATGCATTTGAGAGGGGGGGACAATACACTTACATGTGTATATATATACTTAATATATTATATATATACATATATATAAATATTATATATTATATGTATATACACATATTATATATACAATATCATATTATACACATATTATATATTAGATATATTATATGTATATACACATATTATATATAGAATATCATATTATACAATAGCGCGTACGCATTGTTTATAGTAAAAAGAGCGTGCACGCGCTGCTTGCACCGTAAGTACCTCGTACGCGTTTTTTAACCATAAGTACCTCGTACGCACTTTTGACTATCTAGGATTGGAAATAGGCCTGGATGACAAAGCTACAGTTTGGAAGTTTGATTTCCCTCCATTTCTCTCATTTTTGACGTGTTTTATTTTATAAACTTGGTTTATCAACTTTGTCAGCATCAAGTTTACACTTCATCAAGTGGGTATTTCTAAAATTGCCACCATATTTTCACCCACCTTCTGAGCTTTCTAACCATATAATTTTTTTCAATTTGAACAACAATAACATATTGTTATTGAATTTCTTTTACCAGTGTCTCCATAGTTTTCGCAGACATAGGGGCACCATTTTTTGAATAAGTTTTGATATACTTATCCAAATTTAAAAAATTTATATATTATTGTAGTTCACTTGATTCTTTACAATTTAAAAAAAAAAATTGTCTTTTCAGTTTGTTTAGTGCAACTTATGCTTCGCGCACGAATAGGTACCTAATTTTCAGGATGTGCTCGATTGGAAAAATCATTAAAAAAAAAAAAAAAAATACTCAACAAAAAATTTCAAAAAAATACACATCTTCTAGTGCTCACTCTTAACTATCTTTCTACCAAAGGATTTGTCAAAATACTAAATCTAACTATGACGTTTTTCATGCGCACGTCAGACACTATGTTATGTTTTTCAGAAGAAAAAAAAAACAAGGTCTGTTTTTCATGCGCGAAGTATTTGACCCCCTTAATCTTATCCAATTTTGAAAAAGTTTAGTAGTTTGGAAACTAGATTCAGAGTACTAAAATATTTGTTCTTTGATTATCTTCATATCTTGAGTGGATGACTTTCAAATTTTGCCTCCAAGTTCAGGTTTACCTGATTTTAGAAAAAAAAAGTGTCCACTTATACCCCCATTTTTTACCACCATCTTTGTGCACTTACCCCTAATTTGTTGATGGAAGAGAGTAGAACCCATGGGATATGGAAGCCATTGATAGCTCATGGAAAGTAAGTTCAACAGAGTTGTCTTAGACCAAGACAAAGAAAGATCATTTAGGTCAAGAAAACAACATAAATTAAAAGATCTTGATAATAGGTAAAAGTAAATTAAAGTGTTAAAGTATGATGACATTGATGAATCAATGATGAACAGTTAGTACCAAACCGGTACTAAGAGGGGGGAGTGAATCAGTACTGATAAAAACACTTTTCCTTGAACCGGTTGGACTGAGAACCCTGCACTTTGACTGGCAAGCAATAACATTGGTCTGAACCAGATTACTATCGGTTAAACACAGTGAAAGACATAAATCGGTAACTCAGCTTTCCACACAATCTAACATCTTATTTCCACTTCACTCATATGCATAAACTAGTAATACTTTAACAGAAAAGCAAAGACTTACAAATTCAACATGCTTTACCGCTTAACAGAGAATAACAAAGCATCATATGAAAATCATCACACATAACACACATATTTTTCACATGGAAACCCAACTAGGAAAAACCACGATGGGGATGAATACCCACAAGTTGTTCTTTGAACCCTTTTGAAGTCCACTATGTTAGGAGCCTAGTCCGGTTAAAGACTTTACAATAGGTTTTGTTAGGAACCGATCCTGCTAAGGATCACCCTGTTAAGGGATGGCTAAAATACTCGGTTAAGGGATTTACAGCAAGCCGGTTAAAGCTACCCCGTTAAGGGATTTTCCAATTGTTGAAGTGGTTAGAGGTCAACGGGTATTACAATGATCTGGTAACAGCACTCAATGCCAATGCAAATTCGCTTCAGTTCCTTCCTTCTGCACTCACACTCTACAGGTATCTATTCTCATATCTGGTCTGGCAAGAATCACGTATCTTTGCACTTAGATACACACACAACATTTGCCAACAACTTCATCATGAAAAACAACATCGACCTTATAGGAAACAGATAGGTCGATAGCATAAACCCTAAACCCTAAACATTTAGGTTAAGCAATTCAGTCGGTTCAATCTTGACTGTTGATCATATTGCTTTGATTACAACAGTCTTGAACAGATTCTCAAGACGTTCTCCATTATTCATTCTTCACCACTTCTTAGAGGTTGATAACCCATCACGCATTCTCCATTGTTTACAGAGACTTCGCACATTCTCGAGGTAGATAGGATCAATCTCCTTCATGCAAGATCCTTCACGCGAAAGGCTGACGTGGCAACACAATCTGTTTTTCATAACAATGCTAACACATCACACAATGTCATTGGTTGAATCACATAGGCATAGAACACTTCAACCGGAAACCCTAAAGCTAAGACTACCAACCGGTAGTCATACCATATGTAACCTTGATACAAAACATTCCATATAACAGTTCACATTCCAACATACCGGTTCACTTGGACAAACATACTGCTTCACTTTTTGACATATACCGGTTCACATTTCAACATACCGGTTCACTTGGACAGCCATACCACTTCACTTTTTCACATATACCGGTTCTCTTGCAAGTGCTTACATTGCTATATTGGTTCACTCTTCATCATATTGACATCAATGACAACATACAATATCATCATGTCAACATACTTTGCATATATGCCAACAATCTCCCCCTTTGGCATTGATGACAATATACAAAGATATCTCTGAGCTTCACATCTTCTCCCCCAATACTGCAGATATCTTCTCGCCTCACATCTTCTCCCCCTTTGACAACAATGCCAAAGTGAAGGCATAAGCATCTAGGTAATACTATGTTGCTCTCCCTACGGAGTAGCATCCTTCAACACACCAATCCTGAGAAAAATATATCAATGTAAGTCCTGACTGATGTGGAGCACACACCTTTAGTTCACCTCTTGAAGGGGGAGCACCCCTAATTCACCTCTCAAATAGGTAAAGGTAGCCTTTGGTAGAGGCTTGGTGAATATGTCTGCTAACTGCTCCTTACTGGAAACATGTTCCAGTACAACTTCTTTGTTCTGAACCTTTTCCCTTAAGAAATGATACTTAAGCTCAAAGTGCTTGGTTCTAGAATGTAAAACCAGATTCTTAGAGATGTTAATCACACTTGTGTTGTCACAAAATATACTTACCGGTTCAAATACAGGAACTTTTAAGCCATTTAATACATGCTTCATCCAAATTGTCTGGGTGCAATGTTGCAACATACTCTGCTTCTGTTGTGGACTGAGAGATACAGCTCTATTTCTTACTCATCCATGAGACTAGTCTTCCACCAAGAAAGAATGCACCACCGGTTGTGCTCTTCCAATCATCCACATTACCATCCCAATCAGCATCTATAAACACTTTCAGGTTGAAATCATTACTATATGGATACCATAATCCATAGTCAATAGTTCCCTTCAGATATCTCAGAATCTGCTTGACTGCTACCAAGTGGGATTCTCTTGGGCTTTTCTGGAACTGTGCAGCAATGCCCACTACATGTGCAATGTCTGGTCTGCTATGTACTACATAGTGCAATTTACCAATCATTGATTTGTATTCCTTCTCATTTACCAACCCTGAGTCATCCTTTTTGGATAATTTACAACCGGTCACCATTGGTGTACGAACCGGTTTGTTGTCTTCCATGCCAAAGGTCTTCAACATCTCTTTGACATATTTGGACTGAGTGATAAAGATTCCATCTTTCATTTGTTGAATCTATAGTCCAATGAAGAACTTAATCTCCCCTATAAGTGACATCTCAAATTCCTTTTTCATCTCATCTGCAAAATCATGACTCATCATGTCATCTCCTCCAAAGATTATGTCATCAACAAATACCTCACAGATCATAATCTGATCTCCTTCTAACCTCAGGTAGATATTACTATCCTCACTTGTTCTCTCAAATCCAATCTTCACAAGATGGGAGTGCAAGCATTCATACCATGCTTTAGGTGCCTGCTTTAGTCCATACAATGCCTTATGTAGCCTACACACCATGTCATTGTCTTCTGATAGGGAAAACCCATCTGGTTGCTCTATATACACCTCCTCTTATAGTATTCCATTCAGGAATGTGGACTTTACATCCATTTGATATACCTTGAATCCCTTGAATTTTGTATATGCAAGAAGCATACGAACTCCTTCCAATCTGGCTACTGGAGCAAAGGTTTCTCCATAGTCTTCTCCTTCTTCTTGGGCATATCCTTTACACACCAATCTGACTTTGTTTCTAACCACTGAGCCATCTTCATTCAGCTTTTTTTGAAAACCCATTTGGTGCCAATGACATTTTTATGCTCTGGTCTGGGTACCAAAGACCATGTACCATTCTTTTCTATCTGGTCAAGTTCCTCTTCCATTTCCTTGATCCAATCTTCATCATCATGTGCCTCTCTAAATGTTTTAGGCTCAAATTCAGAGATCATGCAAGAGTTTTCTCTGATCTTTCTTCTTGTAAGAATTCCTGCATCCTTGTCTCCTATGATCTGCTTTGGATAATGATTCAGCTTTACATACCTAGGAATGATCTTAGTTGTTTCCTCTTGCTTTTCTTCTTCATCAGCATCAGCATCCACCGATGTAGGAGCATTGTTACTGGTGCTTGGCTATTTTGCAACCAGTTCCCAGAAGGTTACTATCAGTTCATCTCCTACTTGCTCACTACCAGTTTCCTCATATTTCTCAAAGGTTTCATCAACTCTAACATTGATGCTTTCAACAATTCTCTGACTCCTATTGTTGAAACATTTGAGAGCTTTGCTCTTTGTGGAATACCCTAGGAATATTCCCTCATCACATTTAGCATCAAAATTGCTTTGATGTTCACTCCTCTTGATATAACATCTACTACCAAACACTCTGAAGTAGCTTACCACTAGTGCCTTACCAGTCCAATACTCATAAGGTGTTTTATCCTTTCCCTTTTTGATGAGTACCCAGTTTATTGTGTAGATTACAGTGCTCACCGCTTCTCTCCAAAAGGTGTGAGCAACCTTTCCTTGGATCAACATAGTTCTAGCTACTTCAACCATAGTTCAGTTGTTTCTTTCTACTAGGCCATTCTGTTGTGGAGTCCGAGGGGGAGACAGTTGTCTCTTGATGCCATTCTCTTCATAGTATTGGTTGAATTCACTGGAAGTGAATTCTCCTCCTTGATCAGTTCTTAAGAACTTAATCCTCTTACCGCTTTCTTTTTCTACAAGTGCTCTGAAGGCTTTGAACTTTCCAAAAGCTTCAAATTTATACTTCAAGAGTGTGACCCACATCATTCTTGAGCACTCACCAATAAGAATCATAAAATACCTATCTCCCTGCATACTCCTAGTTTTCATAGGACCAAACAAATCAGTATGCATAAGATCAAGTAAATTGTCTGCAGTAAAGGTTTACCTTTGAAGGTTGAGGAAGACATTTTCCCCAGTTGACACTCTCTGTATAAAGGATTTTCCGGTTTGCTCAGCATAGGTAATCCTCTAACTGCCTTGATCTTATTGTCCTTCACAATATTGTCAAAGTTTGCATGGCAAAGTCTCCTATGCCATATCCAACTATCCTCAAACTTAGCCATAAGACATGTACTAGCATTAGCATTTAGCTGAAATAGGTTACCTTTGGTCTGCATATCGGTGGCCATCAGTTCACCATTCTTTCCTTTGATTTTGCACACTCCATTTCTGAATTCCAAAGTGGGTCCATTATCATTCAGTTGAGCGACACTCAAAAGGTTGTGCCTGAGACCTTCTACCCAATACACATTGTCAGCACTGCTTCTTCCATTTAGAGAGATGGACCCTCTGCCTTTTACCATACATGGTGCATCATTACCAAAACAAACCACACCACCATCATACTCATCCAAAGATAGAAACTTACTCCGGTCACCAATCATATGGTGAGAACAGCCACTGTCAATAATCCACTCATTGGAATTATCAAAGCGGGAGACAAGAGCCTTCTTGTCTGACACATCTTCCTTGACCGCTACAAACACAATATCTTCATTTTCTTCATCTTCTGATTCCTCATCAGTGACACCTTCATCAATTGCTACAAAACAGTTTCTCTGGTTTCCTCCTTTGAACTTCTTGAACCTCTCTGGTTTATCCTTGTTGTCACCATTAGGGCAGTTTACAGCAATATGTCCTATCGGGTTACAAGAAAAGCATTTCAAAGGAAGCTTACCTCTATACTTACCGGTTCCCTTGGGAAGTCTCTTGGCAAGAAGAGCTTCAAATTCCATCAGGATCTTCTCATCATCCATTTCTCTACTTTGTCTTGGTTCACCACTGGTACTAGCTTCTTTGCCTTTTCTAGATGGTGTAGCAGATGCTCTGAAAGCTGATTCAGTCTTATGAATACTGCCATCATAATTATTTAGCTCATAAGTTGTTAACTTTGCAATGATGGAGTCGAGGGATACCTTTGTCTTGTCTATAGACCTCAACTCCTGAATAGCAGCAACCCTTATTGCATAGACCGGTAATAAGGATCTCAAAACTTTGCTAACAACAATGGAATCTTCCATTTTACCACCTACACTCTTGATATCTCCAACAATAGTTTTGATTCTTATTCCATATTGTTGAATGGTCTCTCCTTCAACTATTCGCATGTCTTCAAACTTTCCCCTAAGGATTTCTTCCTTAGCTTGTTTCATATGCTCATCACCGCCATAGATATTCTCAAGGGCATCCCATACTTCTTTGGGATTCTCTTTGTCCTAAACATCAATAAACTCAATGTCAAATAAACTGCTAATTGGGGCTTCCATGGCTTGCCCATTCTCCTGAATCTCTCTCTTTTGATCATCGGTGAGAGTACCGGTAGGGATAACATAAGCATTCTCAACATAGCTCCAATGTTGAGCACCCATGCTTCTGATGTATATCTTCATTTTGTCCTTCCATATTTTAAAGTTGTCTCTGTTGAACTTTGGACCTTCCCTCTTCATCATTAGAGTAGGATCTTTACCTCAAGCGATTAAGCTTACAACACAGAGAACCTGGAGGATGCTCGAATACCAATTGATGAATCAATGATGA
Source organism: Cryptomeria japonica (assembly GCF_030272615.1). Classification (NCBI taxonomy): domain Eukaryota; kingdom Viridiplantae; phylum Streptophyta; class Pinopsida; order Cupressales; family Cupressaceae; genus Cryptomeria; species Cryptomeria japonica. Next base: position 40,055,577 of record NC_081405.1, on the reverse strand, counting down.
ACAGTTAATACCAAACCGGTACTGAGAGGGGGGGAGTGAATCAGTACTGATAAAAACACTTTTCCTTGAACCGGTTTGACTGAGAACCATGCACTTTGACTAGCAAGCAATAACACCGGTTTGAACCAAATTACTATCGGTTAAACATAGTGAAAGACATAAACTAGTAACTCAGCTTTCCACACAATCTAACATCTTATTTCCACTTCACCCATATGCATACACTAGTAATACTTTAATAGAAAAGAAAAGACTTATAGGTTCAACATGCTTTACTGCTTAACAGATAATAACAAAGCATCATATGAAAATCATCACACATAACACACATATTTTCACTTGGAAACCCAACTAGGAAAAACCACGGTGGGGATGAATACCCACAAGTTGTTCTTTGAACCGTTTTGAAGTCTGCTCTGTTAGGAGCCTAGTCCGATTAAAGACTTTCCAATAGGTTTTATTAGGAACTGATCCTGCTAAGGATTACCCGATTAAGGGATGGCTAAAATACCCAATTAAGGGTTAAACCCTGTTAAAGGTTACCTTGTTAGAGGATTTTTAGAACTCAATGATTTTGAGTCACCTTGTTAAAGGATTTACAACAAGCCGGTTAAAGCTACCCTGTTAAGGGATTTTCCAACTGTTGAAGTGGTTAGAGGTCAATAGGTATTACAATGATCTGGTAACAGCACTCAATGCCAATGCAGATCCGCTTTAGTTCCTTCCTTCTACACTCACACTCTGCAGGTATCTATTATCATATCTGGTCTGGCAAGAATCACGTATCTTTGCACTTAGATACACACACAACATTTGCCAACAACTTCGTCATGAAAAACAACATCGATCTTATAGGAAATAGATAGGTCGGTAGCATAAACCCTAAACCCTAAACATTTAGGTTAAGCAATTCAATTGGTTCAATCCTAATCATTGACCATATTGCTTTGATTACAACAATCTTGAACAGATTCTCAAGACGTTCTCCATTGTTCATTCTTCACCGCTTCTTGGAGGCTGATAACCCATCACGCATTCTCCGTTGTTTAGAGAGACTTTGCACATTCCCGAGGTAGATAGGATCAATCTCCTTCATGCAAGATCCTTCACGCGCACAAGGCTGACATGGCAACACAATATGTTCTTCATAACAATGCTAACACATCACACAATGTCATCGGTTGAATCACATAGGCATAGAACACTTCAACCAGAAACCCTGAAGCTAAGACTACCAGCCGGTAGTCATACCATATGTAACCTTGATACAAAACATTCCATATATCAATTCACATTCCCACATACCGGTTCACTTGGACAAACATACCGCTTCACTTTTTCACATATACCGGTTCACATTTTAACATACCGGTTCACTTGGACAGCCATACCGCTTCACTTTTTCACATATACCGGTTCTCTTGCAAGTGCTTACTTTACTATATCGGTTCACTATTCATCATATTGACATCAATGACAACATACAATATCATCATGTCAACATACTCTGCACATATGCCAACAGACATTACAAAAGTGAAAAAAATATATCATCAATTTCAAAGAAGTAATACCGAAGGGAGAAGAATGTTTAGAAATTGAATAGTCCACATATTAAAGGCAATACTTGCATGATGGTGGGAAACATGTAGGGACAATATGCAAGACTAGTGATAGCGTAAGGAATCTCTAAAAGTGAGTTTTAGGCTAAATTCAAGTGAATGAAAAAGCTATGAATGATGGGTTGACAATATATATAAGACCATTATATTCCTTTTTGCATCCTCAAGACACTAAAGGTCATTAACAAGGTCATTATATGACACACATAGTCATCATGTGGCATATTGAAAAGTTATTGTAGTAGCCCATTTATATTAAAGACTATTTCTATCAATTTGAATTAGAAATGTAGCATAATTACAAACCCATGTTCTTCTTATAAAAACCTTCTAGGAAAAAAAATCAGCAAAATCTGCTAAGCAAAAATCACACAAAACTAAAGAAGAAAATACCTATTATTTATGTTGATGTGAGATTGCTTCAAGAGCCAAGTGCTCCTACATTTATAGGAAAGAGATTATTTGAAAGTGTCAACCTTAGAAGGTATGTGAAAAGTTGTTAAAATGAAAAGTGGTAATGAGAGTGAGAATTATCAAACTATCTCTAAAGACAAGTTGGTAAATAATGACGATGAGGCAAACCCAAAGATTGCCACAATTAAAAATATTGGGGTTATGAAGTAATGAAAAAAATGGGTGAGATGTTGAAAGGTTGTGTGGATGTATCCATAAGGAAATAGCATAAGATGAAAGGGGTACACGTATTGCTAAGAAAGATGAAGATCAATTTAAAGTCAAATGTGAAACAAGTATAGAACCAACCTTACAAGATGAATCCAAAAATAAATTGTCAACATAAAAAAAGAGATTGAAAAGACATTGGAGGCAAGGATGGGTTATCATATCAAGGAATCATAATAATAATAAATTTTAAAATGTGAACCTTATAAATTATTCTACATAATATTCTACTCCAAAAATTGAAATTTGAAGGGGAAGAGGTACAACCTTTAGGATTAAAATTAAGGGGTTGAATGCTAAAACCATGAGAGCTAGAAAACCACGCCTCTTAACAATTTTCAACACAAATTACAATTACATAAATAATTTTTAAAAATGTAGCTTCTTGTCACCAAGATTAGGGTTTACAAAGCAATAATGATATGATTATTCTAAAATTGTGAAAAATTGGTACCTATTTTTTTTAAACTTGATATTTTGACCAAATTCTGAACATGAAAAACTTCAAGAAAGTCTACCAAAGACTATCAAAATCAATAAAAAGAATGATACCTGGAATCTTGTACCATTGCCTAAAGGATGGAAACCTGTTGGTTGTAAATGGGTGTTCAAGAAAAAGATTGGTTCAGACAGAAGCATTGAGAAGTATAAAGCAAGGTTGGTTGCAAAAGGCTACTCTCAGGCTGATGGTGTTGATTATGGTGATATATTTTCTCTTGTTGCAAAAATAAAATCCATTAGATTTTTTCTTTCTATTGTTGTTGCTTATGATTTAGAGGTTGAGTAAATGGATGTAAAAATTGCTTTCCTTCATGGTGATTTGGAGGAGGATATTTATATGGCACAGCTAGAGCACTGTGGTGAAAGGTAAAAGTAATTTAGTTTGTAAATTGAAGAAATCTTTGTATGTCCTCAAATAGAGTCCTAGGATGTGGTACCAAAAATTTGATACATATTTGTTGAGTTTGGGATTTGAGCATTCTAAATCAGATCATTGTGTTTATTATAAATCTAATGGTGATCATTTTCTGTACATTGCATTATATGTTGATGATATGTTATTCATTGGTAAAGGAAAAGGTATGATTTCATAACTAAAGTCTCAGCTTGTTGCTAAATTTGAAATAAAATATCTTGGTGCAGTGAAACACATTCTTGGGATGAAAATTAGAAGAGATGGAGTAAACAGAAAGCTATGGCTAGGCCAAAGTAAGTTTTTACCCCGTGGGGTGTGTTATTAATATTGCATATCAACAATTAGATGATAACCATAGGATAGAATAGTAACCAAAAACTTAGAGCAATGCTTTCGTTAATGCCAAAATGTCTAGTACAATAATCATTCTCTGCATCTGTGTCTCCAACAAGTACAAGAGCATATATAAAGACATGGTCGAGGGTTGCGGTTACCACCCATGGGGAACCGTCGTACAACGGAAAACTACCCTCGACGACACTAACATACTTAAACAACGTAGCTTAACAAGTAGTACAAAGCCCATTTTACAACCAACATCATCCCCCCCTAAGAAAAGTCATCTCCGAACGACAAGGACAAAAACTCAGGACTAACACAACAAAATGGGGATGATGTACACTATATACAATAAGAAAATCACTGAGAAGAAGGAGCTGAGGGAGCGTCCCTGAAGGAGGTAGTTGCACCGCCAATGAAGAAGATGCAGGAATTGTTGATGCCAGTCGAGCCCGGAACTCATACACTTGTTGCGTCCTCGCCTGAAAACACTTTTCTACTACCATCTGATGCTCAAGTGCGGATTTCACCATTATTGCTTCTGCAAGGAGTTCTTTTTTTTCCTTGACATTATAGTCCACCTATGCCTACACCAAACTTGTATGCAAAACACGCTTTTTAGTCTCAGCCTCCACCAATTGCTACTCAAATGATACTGTCTCCCTAGCCAATTTGTCCTCGATAGCCACCCATGCTAACCTCTCGACATCCAACTCCTGGGTACGATGAGCTAAGTCTCACGCTACTACTACCTCCAACCTGGTGGTTAGCTACTCCCGAGCCCTCTGTGCATCCACCAAGGCAACCTCATGTCCAACCGAGACATACTCCGAGTTCCTCAAAGTGTACCATTCATGCCTGGAAGTGGCCACAACTCTCTGGCACAAAGGCTAGGAGACGCCTCAAATCCTCCATCACACTCCCCAAAGGTTGATAACTGAACTGAATAACTCCCTGGTGTCGTACAACTTCGTGTTCTTGCAATGCCTTCCCTCAAACTCTGTTTGTTCGCAACCTCCAAATCCATCTCCCTCTACGGATTATGGCTTCCCCACCAATGCTTAGCTTCAAGCTTCTTTCTCACAGTATGGAACAACCCCAACACTTACCGTGACTTCTCTGATGCCCTTCACCCAACTCAAAAGTGTATTGTAGCTCAAAAATAAACTGGGGGTCTGGGGGAAGTTCCCCCAGTGGGGTTGAGGGGTAGCGCCCTTGCGGGGTCTGGGGCAATGCCCCAGCAGGGTTGAGGGGCAGCGCCCCTCGCAGGGTCCAGTCGAGGGGCAACGCCCCCGCCGCCAACACCAATTTACAACCTTCAGAACCACACGGAAGTCCATGGCGCACATCATTTTTGTGATATTTTAAGATGCCAAAAATCTTCTTCTCCACTCTAATATTTTCAGCATCCTGCCTCCAAACTCCATCGAATGATTTTTTAATCTGGTCATTTTTTGTTTTTGTTTTTTTTGTAATGTACCCAATGGCACCCCTAGCCATACAAAAACCTCCCCGTATGGTCAACAATAGCACTAAAATTGACCCTTGACACCTCCAATTGTACAACCACCTTCCTCTATGGTCAACACCCTCCTTACTGTACGGACATCCCTCCACTATACGAACCACCCTGTACAGACAACACAACCAATTGTCCACCATACACACCGTACGGTCCTCCTTCCATATGCCCAACGCAAGTGACAGTTCAGTGTTTCACAAAGAAAGGGGAAATAATTATACTTTGCCCAACGCAAGTGACAAAAGGAGATTTTACTTGCCGAAGAAATAACTTGTAGATTCGCACTTGTTAAAAGTAATTATATTGATAATGAGCACACAACAAATTGCATCGACTTTGAAAAAAGAAGAATAGGGTGAGGAGTTGTTGGCGCATTTTTTCTTTTCACGTGCAATCACCACCATTTATCCCTATCGTGTCGTGGTATTTTTCCTTTCACCCTTTTTTTTTTTTAAAAACCACCGACGTCGTCGCCGTGCTCCTTCAAGCCTACGGTGGTATTCTGATGTCGGTGACCTCTGTCGACGGTGGTCCACCGTACGGTGCACCACCCCCTGACGGTGGTTCCACCATGGCCATCGATTTTTTTTATTTTTATTTTTATTTTATTTTTTTTTTAAAAAATTCCTAATCTAATTGTCCAGAGAGTCTTCGGCTCAGGTCTCATGCCTCTAGGATCGCCCTTCATCCTTCTCGATTTTCCTCACCTGAGAGTCTTCCCGCTTTGGTCCCGTGCCTCTCGAGTCGCCTGCCTGGCCTCTCGGGTCCCCCTCCAGACTCTCGAGTGTCCTTCTGGCCTCTCAGGTCCCCTACGCGCTTCTCATGGTAGGGATTCAATTTGGACCCATTGATGGCAAGTCTATTTTCAATGGCCATTTGAAGACCTGGAACCATAAATTCTACAGGGACCACGGTCTCCTTCCCGTACATAAGAAGAAGAAGAAGAAGAAGAAGAAGAAGAAAGATTTTGAAGGCTACGGCCTTCCACACAGGGTTCCAATCGTTTCCAACATGAATGATCTTGGGATTATCTACGTCACTGAGGTTTGTCTCCTTCAATTTTACCTCTTGATACTTGATGGGTTTTTCCTTTGGGAACTGGTGTGCGGTGGTTTCACTCACACGAGCGTCTCCCTTCCAATATTCTATGTATTCTGGCAGGTACACCTCTATTACTTGCTCTGGTTTCTCTACTTCGAGCCTGTAGCTCTAGAACATTTCATAATCCTCCATCTTCCAGTGGAAGAGCCCACTCAATGACCCCATCTCATCTCGAAGCACTCTCCTAGTTTGAGAATCCCTTCGTCATTGGGCTCCATGCATCCTTGTCCTTCATCCCTCGGGTCGCCTTCTCCTTCACCCTCTGATTCTGAAGATGATGCCAGTTCCTCACTAACCAATTGTGTCCCAAGGTCTATGATAAAATTCCTTCCTCCATTCTCCATAGACAGAGTGTTCTTCTTCCAGTTGTGGGTGGACTTGGCTGCCACCAGCCACCCTCTCCCTAAGATCACATCATACCCTTTTTTCTTTAGTGGGATTACCACGAAGTCCAGTATGAAGGGTTGCACCCCGATGGTAACTTGTTGGCCCATCAATGTCCCGATGGGTTTGATTCCATGTTGATCTACTCCCATTAGATTGAATGTAGATGGCCACAGTGTCGGCTTCCCCAGCTTCCGCCAGGTTTCTTCTGGAAGAACATTCACTCCCGATCCACCATCGACGATGGTATCGGTTAGAATGGTGCCAAGGATACCCATCTCCACAATGGTTGGGGTCCTTCCAATGTTAACTGCCAGCAGCCTGGGGTCTATTGCAGACCCCCCAGGAACATCCATGCGGTGGTTGGTATTGGTGTATGGTTGGGAGAGATTATTCAGCAACGTCATTCATAATTGAGGCATCATCTGGAGGAGATCGTGTACCTTCACAGGAACCTCCAATTTTAAAATTTAATTTAGTATAGCCTCCTCTGCCTCCAATCGGTTGGAAGTACCCATCGCACCCTTTGCCTTCGCCCTCTCTCGTATCTCTTTCTCAATTTCTTCTCGTGCTTCTCGTACCCTTCGCTTCTCTGTCTCTAGGTCTGGGCGCATTGCTTGTCTGGTTTGGGCACGGGTTACGGCCAGCACTTTCGCTTCTTTGGTTTCCTCGATATTGACCAAGTTGACGTCGGACTTTGGGCAGATGGCGTCTTCGTGGTCTCTCGGTCCACACCATTTGTACAAATAGTGTGGCCTCTCCCTTCAGGTAATCTCGGGTGAAGTGACCCCACTAGCTGCACACTCTGCATTGTATCATTGGTTGGCCTTTGGAGTCATATTGGATCTAGCTCCTTGTATTGTTATTATTGTTATTGTTGTTTCGTCCTCCCCATCAGTTATCTCGATAGCCTCCCGATGTTGCATTGTTGTTCGCCTGTGAGTTGTCGGCACCGCCCGATGTAGTTGGTTGTTCCTGCATAAGCAATACTTGTTGGTTTCACGTTTTCATGTTGTAGGGGCATTCCCTGGTGGGATGCCCCATCCACTGGCATATATCACAATAGGCCTTCTTTGGGCAGGAGCCTTTCGTGTGCTCGTCCATCTTACATTTCGTGCACCAAAGTTCCCCTTCGTTGGTCTTGCTTAGACCTTCCTTCATAACCTTCATCTCTTTCATCATCCTCAGCATGTCCTTATGCGGGGCTTGCACCTTTTTGCCACACTCACCATCGTTGTTGCTTCCCTTGGAAGAGTCATCATCCTCGAACGAGCTATCCTTCTTCTTTTTCTTCTTGGATGTCTTGGTCTTGCTCTCGAGATCCATCACTCTATTATATGCATCTTCGTACGAGGTTGGTGGAATGATTTTCATATTCTTCCAGAGGGAGTGTTTTAGTCCCTCCACGAACCATCTCTTTTTCAACCCATCTATTGGTTGACTCTCCATTTTCCCCAACAATTCCTTGAGCCGCCGACTATAGGCTCGAACCATCTCATTCTTGTTCTGCTTTGTGCCATAGATTTCGGTTACTATTTCATTGTCATCTCTTACGAGGCAGAACTCTATGTCAAACTCCTTCTTCAGGTTGGGCCATGTGTCGACTTTGGCCTTATCCGTATCGGAGTACCAGTCAATGGCCACTCCCCTTACAGTTGTTGGAAATTGTGTTACCCATTCGTCCTGGTCGGTAACACCGTTCATTGACCATATGGTTTCGCAAGTGCAGCAATGGCGGATGGGATCTTCCTTTCCATCGTCATTGAACTTCGGCAGCTTCTGCTTACTTGCCATCTCACCGCTGGGTCTCGCTCCTCTGGTGCCTTGTGTGCTTGTACCTGGTGATCCTCCACCTTCGCCTCCTATACCTAACCCTCCACTTGTGGGTCCTCCGGAGAAGGTTGCTAACCCCCAACCGAACAAATTGCCTCCCGTACGGTACGCTTGTGCTCCCCCGACACCTTCGGCCATACCGTCACCTTTGGTCGTCTCCCTCTGGTTGGTTGTCTCCCTCCAATTGTCCTTCGAAATGGACAAGTTCTTTAGTAGGTCTCTGGTAGTGTCGATCAGGTTTAGACTTCGCCTTGTTTGTTCCACCAACTCTTCGCGACTTCTTACCCTATGGTGGTATTCTGGAAAACTGTAGAGTTCTCCTTCGGCACCCTCTGTGACTCCTTCTAGGTTCCCTTTGGGCAACCCTATGACAATGTAGAGAGTGTAATTCTCTTTGTCTATCTCTGCCTCCGCAACCTCCGTGACACCTCTTGGGTTCCCTTCGAGCAACCCCTCAGTCGGTCGTCCCTCAGCAAGTTGCCTTAGCCTACGCCTTCATTCTATCTATTGTCTGAGATTCAACGCTCTTTGGGCCACTTCCCATTCATCACTTTGTATCTTTTTATTTTTGTCCTTATTTAGTAAGTTGGGCATTAATTCCTGTACATCTTCATAAATAGAAACACACATAAAAAATAGAACACTTCTTTATTAATTCATCTCGTCGGATACAATTTATGTCAGTAGTACGGCACCATTATTAAAGTATAGAATGTTCTTTATTCCTCTTGGAGGTTCAGGGTTCAATTTCCCCTTCACCTCTTACCATCACGCTCCGCTTCCTAGCGACAATTGTTTTCTTCATACTGTTGGAGGACCTGTTGGCGTCGCTACTCACGGGCAATCTCCTCCAGGCGGGTTCGTTGTGCCAGTGATGCCTATGCAAGCAACCGGGGAAAGTGGTTCATCAACAGATTCACTGCGGGACTAACTTCCAGTGCCGTCCACACGGCACTTGTTGGGACTTCAGCCTCTGTGGCCTCTCTTCAGACATAGGTCTCGATGGCCGCCTGAAGCAAGACTGAGAATTCCCTCGTTGCAGTGTCTTCTCCGTCGTAGAGCTCCGTTTGTGCATCGTCAGCCTCTGGGTTAATCTCACCAACGGGTAGGCCCATCGTGTCTATACGCCAACCGCCCCTTCCTTTCTCGATTATGTCTAGGCAGCGGCGCCAGATGTTTACCCCATGGGGTGTGTTATTAATATTGCATATCAACAGTCCAATGATAACCATAAGATAGAATAGTAACCAGAAACTCAGAGCAATGCTTTCATTAATGCCAAAATGTCTAGTACAATAATCATTCTCTACATCTGTGTCTCCAACAACAAGTACAAGAGCATATATAAAGACACGGTCGAGGGTTGCGGTTACCACCCGTGGGGAACCATCGTGCAACAGACAACTACCCTCGACGACACTAACATAATTAACCAACGTAGCTTAACAAGTAGTACAAAGCCCATTTTACGACCAACAGTAGGTATGTGAATTTAGTTTTACATAGGTTCAACATGTAGGATTGTAGACCATTGTATTTTCCTTTTACTGTTGGAATGAAACTATCTATTTCAAATTATCCTACATCTCCATCAGAGATGGAAGACATGAGAAAAGTGGCTTACCAGAGTGCAATTGGAAGTTTGATGTATAATATGGTCTATACTAGACCAAACATTGCCCAAGCATTGGGAGTTCTTTCTAGATATATGTCTAATCCTGGTAGAGTTCATTGGGATGCAGTCAAAAGAGTCTTCAAATATTTGAAGGGTACTTCAGAGTATTCTTTGTGTTATCATGGTAATTTGGTTAGAGACGTGATTTCCCTTTATATTCATGGTTATGTGGATTCAAACTGGGTAGGTGATATTGATAGCAGAAGATCCACCTATGCTTATGTGTTTACTTTATTTGGTGGTGCAATTAGTTGGATAAGTAATTCAAAAGCTATGGTTACTTTGTCCACTACAGAAGTAGAGTATATGGCAGCTACTCATGCTTGTAAAGAAGCCATTTTTCTTAATAGACTATGTTCAGATATTAGAATAAAATAAGGTACAGTGATAGTTTATTGTGATAGTCAAAGTGCAATCTACCTAGCTAAGAACACAACGTTTCATGCCCGAACCAAACAGATTGATGTTCAGTATCATTTTGTCAAAGATACGATCGAAGATGGTAGGATGAAGCTGGTTAAGGTGGAGACTTTGATGAATGTTGCAAATTCTTTAACTAACGATGTGAGCACAAAGACGTTCAGATGATGTTCAGAGTCTATGGGCCTCATGGCCCCTAGCAATTAATTTTTTGTGTTGATACTCCCTTTTCTCTTACAAGGTGTTCAACGAGTGGGAGAATGTTGGGAAATGGTGTCTCAACCTTGCATTTACATGAGGTTACTATTTATAGTAAGTTTTTTTTTAACATGAAATTCTCCCCAAAGCTTTGGATTGGCTAGATAAGCATGCCAGTAAATTTTCGTCGCAAAATCATAGCTAATTTTGAAGATATTAAAGTTTTCATTTTTGGAGGGTGCGATGAAAGGTTTAAATTTAATTTTGAGGACTTTAGACCCTCTAAAACTCCCTAAAAAGTGGGTGTAACTATCATAGCCGGTTATGAGGTGATAGAGCACTTCGCAAGCTTTCCGGCGCATCAAACGGATCGTCAATTGGACACCTGATTCACAAGTTATGGCATCCAGAAGTTTGGACTCTTGTAATAAGAATATAAAATTTCATCAGACACATAAATGAGCTATAAAAGGAAGGAACACATGGTTATGTGTGTTTTGAGACGCCATAGGACATCTAGAATCGAGATAAGGTCAGCTCTCCTTTATTGGGTGGTTTTAGCCCATGGTTTTGTAATATCGTTTGACAGTTTCTTGTATTGTATCTCCTATATATGAGATGTGTGAGACAGACATTGTGTGTAAGAGTCATATAGCTATTGAGTTACCTTTGAGTCTTTGATTAGTGGTACTCATGTGAAGAGCTTGCTCTGCAAGTATATTATAATCCGCTATTGATTCTTGAATAATATATTAAGCTTCTTTTGGAGTGTGGGGTTCTTCTCCCAAAAGGGTTTCCCCCACGTAAATCATTATGTTGTTGTATTGTGGTATGCATGATATTATGTTTATTTATGTTAAGTTTTTGTAACTGATGTAACAATTTGTAAAAGTTTTGCATTACCCTCCTCTCAAGGTTAGTGTAGGAAGTTGTTCTTCTACTTAACTTCCTTACAGATCTAACAATACTCTCATTTTAGATCCATATTGGGTTTTTTAAATTAGATGAGACCAATCTAAGGAAAGGTAGTCCCCTATTTAGCTATAAAATATTTGGATAAACACAAACCACAACTTGGTGGATTGTTACTTACCACAACATCCTAAAGCACAATGATGTTTGGGCATGCATATAGAGTAAGAGGAAGATCCTTTATGATCTCTACAATTTAAACCTTTTGCCATCTAATTACATAATCCCTTTTTTAAGGTGTCCATATTCTGGACCTGAAAAATCCACTATTTTCCTAGGCATGACTATGGTGATCACACCAAAGTCTATCATGGAATTATGCTACAATTTCTTGCTAATTTTTAATGTTAATAAAATGGGAATGGATTTTTTATTACTTCTCTACTCCAACATTATAAGGGCCATGGATTGATTGACATGTGCAGTTATTTTTGTCAACTATCCTCTCTCCAACATCAGAGACTATGCCAATAGCCTTACTCAAGTCTTATATTTTTCAAAGCTTCTTGTAGCAAACTCTTTTGCTCAAGGATTGCCAAAATGTCTCACAATGAGACACTACTTGACGTTTTCTTCAACTAATCAACTACATCGAGTGGTCCTGCAATTTGAGTTCCCATGGCATAGATATGATTCCCTTGGTACCTTGGTTTATAAACTACGTGAATTGATACACCAAGAAGTGCTTGGAAAGGTTCCTACTTTTGTACTCCGAGACTTAAGTTTTGGGTAGTTGGTATTTGCTAGATCATAGGTTGGTGCCAGGCCTCTATTATAAAACCCTCCACCATGCCCCGTTTGGATCTTACAAAGTAATCCAGTTGTTCTTGTTAATTTCTAGGAGCATTAGCGCCATTTGCAAAGATTGCTTCATCTTCTATCCATGAGAATAATGCTTGCTCGGAGATGCTTTATTCCTCTTGTTCTAGATACATGCCTTGTATTTGGGCTATTAAAATAGTATCGTTTACCCTTGCAAAGTGATATGATGATTCATGTAACACCACACTACTCCTCATAGTAGCTTTCGTTTGCTCAAAAACTTGTAAAATTCCTCTTAGACAAGGCTTTGAGGAATGTATTTCATTGCAAAAACAAAAAACCACATGTTTGGGTATTCTACAAAATTATCTTGCCTAGGGATTAAATTTCTTGTAGGATTAGGAAGAATCTTCTACAATGGGCTAGGTAAAGATTCGATTTGACTTACAAGTTGTATGGAGCTTTTCCCCAAGCTTTTTTAATTATGGAATCTGTTAGGCTGGAATGGGAGGATGTTAACCTTGATTTCCTTGGAAAGATGTTTGGGGATAGGTTACTTGTTGCATTATAAAATGATCTCATTCAAGAAATGGTGTAACAAGTGTTTTAGATCATATGTCTCGAGATTCATTTCAGGAAGGATTAGTGGATTTTAAGGATAGTTGCGCTTGGATGGTGGGACAAATTGTGCACTTGATGTCAAATGACTTGATTTTGGTGGTTATTCAAGAGGTGGAAATGAAAGTTCTAGGAGGTAGCCTTTCAACATTAATAAGGTTATTTCCTTCTCTTACTACTAAATAGTAAGTACCAAGGAGACTCTAGCCACCTAAAGATTGAATCATTACTAATTATTATAAATTGAAGTCTTTCAAATAAAAACACAAGTGCCATTTTCACAAGTAGGTGTATAATTGTGGGTATTCTATCCCAAGTCAATAGCATCTTTCTATGGAGCTCACTTTATAGTGATTAGCTACGATAACAAGGAAGAATCATCTCCCTTCTCTTTAAACCTTTCAAATAAGGCATCTCCCAATTGATCGAATAATTTTATATAATTAGGAGTCGATAATCAATACCTTTCAAGAGACTTTCCCTTGAGGAAGTTGTAAGAAACCTCAAAGCTACATTTTGCTTAGCTAAAGAATGAAGTCTATAGGTGTACGCAACATCTTTAAGGTGTTCTTTAGGAGTCTTAAAATCTTCTCAAATGAACTTGGTAAATGATTTCAAAGCATTGGGAGAAATAGGGTCCCATGTATCTAGAGCTATTGGTCTCTCAAAGGGGCTATTACTACTCTAGGGAATGTAATTCCTAAGAGTTCCTTGTCTTTTCATTCAAGAAGTTGGTGGTGAGTGTGACCATGTGTTCCTCCTCTTATGACTTAGAATCAATGGTGGAACAAATACACTAAGCTGAGTAATTGCAAATGGTTTGGCCATAGGCCTTTTTTCTCAAAAAATTGGTTTTTTCTTGTATCTAAGTTATGTTATAGATATCAAGAATCTACTTATACCACAAGTGTGCCAAAACTATTGATATCCAAATTTACACTTTCATATAAATATGTATTGACATGGGAATATCATGGCATGGAAGCTGACCAATGAGATAACCTCTAGATTGAAAACCCAATTCTTCATTTGGCATTCAATAAGTGAGATTTTAATTTATTAAAGATGAAAAGGAGAAGAAATATTGAAATAACCACCTACTTCTAAGTCGATGTGTAGTTAAATTTACTTATAAAACTTTAGCATGATGCATGAGATTGAAACTATTTAAGTGTCAAATTCAAACTGTGAGATTTTGCCAAGATCTAGAGGCAATGGAAAGCACAAATAAGAGAGAATAAAATATTGATAGGAATAAACTGTCTTATATCAAGAGAAAATACTGATCAACTAGATCATCAATTGTTGTTTCATACAATGAATATGAGCATGCTTATATAGGCAAGGCTATATGGATATGTGAGCACACAAACATGACATGTGGCTCAATAAGAAACAGGGGTAGGTAGGAAATAGGTGTGGTAGGTAGGAGAAACAATATAATATTCCACATGAGGTGGATCACCCACCGAAGGTGGAATTATCACTCCACAATAAATGGATATGATAAAGTAGTAACGAAATCAACACCATAAAAGGTGGAAATTCTCCTACACACTATCCCAATGTGGCACAAACACCCAAGTGTCTCATACCCAAACTACTATGATATGCATTATCCTAAGTAAACTTAAGTATAGTGTAATAATACCCAACATGAATAATTATTTACACCAACAACCCCCCTTAAGTACAACTTAGGGGAATGCACTTAAGTCTACAATGCAACTAAGCAATGCAAGATGGGTCCCTGCTACGAGGCCATGTTACGTACCCATGTACAAATGCAAATGCATGAAAACCAATGCAATGAAATCTCTCACAAAGCAGGGAAAGAGAGAAAAACCCAATGGGAAAAAACCCTCCCCCAAAAAAGAGGTGAAAACTATACAAGAGAACTCTCATAGAAGCATGTTAGGAACAAAACCCCATGTGAGGAAAAAGTCCCCCCCATATGAGAGAAGAAGAGAAGCTAGGTAGCCCCCCCTCAATGTAGAATCTGCACCAATGATAGAAGCTCAAAATGAATGAAGAAACTGCTCCATGAATGTTGAACAATATTCCTCCCCTTAGGAAGAAACAAAACCAAAGGTGTATCCATGAAGTCTCCCCAATCATGAAGGGGAGATGTATGAAAAAAACTCATGATGAATGAAGTCTCTGAAAACTGCTCAAGTGTCCCCATGTCGATGTTGAAAGATACCCCCTCCAAAGGTGGTGAACTGCTCCACACTACTGAAAAAGATACTCCAAGATCTAAAGAGATGAATGTAGAACATGTCTCAAAGACTCACATGTCTCCTCTAAGCATAAAGAGATCTCATCCAACTGTTGTACATAAGTATCCATAATCATGTCAACCTCGAAAGAATGATCATGTAGAGAATGAACAAGAGGGTCAGAGTGTTCCCTCGCAACAATCAAAGAAGGATCATCTTCATCAAAGAGAAGATGAATATCATCAATGATGTCTCCCAAATCTGCAATGTAGGATTCCACAAACAAACCTGCAATGTCTGTCAAGTACTCAGCCCATGAAACTGAAGCTAGAAGACATGAAATATTTCGCTGCACTGAATCACATGAAGGCAAAACTGTTGCACTATCTGCATCATCAGGTGCAATAGGTGATGTGATATCAATAGGAGGAGATGAAACACAAGGCTCAAGAATGGGGTCACATGTGAGAATCCCCAAGTTCAAGTACCCAAAGTTCTCCTCAAAATTTGAATCATCACAAGAAGTGTGATCATCATGTGTAGAATCATCATCATCAACAAAATCTGAAAAGGAGTATAACCGAGATGCATGATCAACCACCCCAGACGCAATGTTAGCTCTAGTCTCCAAGTCTCTAATGAAAACTAACCCAAGTGTGAACTCCACAATTCTCTTAGTTGTGCCATGTGTGATTTGATAGATGGAAAGGAGATTGTTTGTCAAATGAGGTACACACAACACATCATTGAAGGAGTTATCCCCAATGGCAATAGTTCTTTTCCCAATCACACCCATGTATGTATGATTGCCCATCAAAATGTGCGGCATGGTGCAAGGCTCAAATGAAGAGAACATAGACTGCGGAGATGCCATATGATGAGAAGCCCCTGAATCTAGAAGCCATCTCCGTTAATCATGACTTGTAGTAGCACAAAGAGCTTTTCTTTTTCTTGTCCCAAAAGAGTGAGTCTTCCCACTTGTAGAAGCCATGAATGCTTTCCCTTTTCCTTTTGAATGTGTGGAAGTGAAAGTTGATGAATCCTCCTTCTTGTAGACATTAGGCAAATCAATGTTATGTTTTTTGAGGATTTGTGTGAGCTCATCAATCTTCTTAGAATGGCAACGACACTCCTCATGACCAAACTTTTTACAATAGGCACAAGTAGGTCTCTCCCTCTTTGGTGAATTGTTCCTCTTGGAAGAGGATGAATTTCCTTGTTGTGGAGAAGATGGTGTTTTGTCCTTAGGCTTTGATTGCCATTTCTTCTAGTTGGAGTTGTCCTTTCCTTGATTTCCTTTGTTCCCTTGATTTTCCACTAATGCTTGAGACTTAGAAGCCTTAAGAATGCCCATGCTTATCAACTTAGTTTGTTCCATCATCAACATTTCAGCGAAAGCATCAAATGTAGGCATTGTGTAGCTTGAACCCATTGTCATCCTATGGGTTTGAAAACTAGAAACAAATGTTGCAAATTCTTGTGGAAGCTTTCCCATCAAATTGAAGATCAATTGAGTATCCTTCTTATCACTGCCACAATCTTTGAGTTGTGCCCTCAACTCTTTTGCCTTAATGACATAATCTTGTATAGTATCAAAGTTATTGGGATCTAACATGGTGAGATCACTATCAATCTGATATCCCCTAATCTCATCAACTTGACCATACAAGTCTTGAAACTTTTGCCAAGCATCCTTGATTAGAGTACAATTCTCAATATGAAAAATGAGATCCTTTGATACATACTTTCTTAAGGTACCAATTGCCATGATATTTTTAGTGAGCCAATCCAAGTGACCAACAGGATCAGCCTTAGGATCGGCGGGAGCAACAATAGTTCCATCAATATAATGAGTTAGTCATTTTTCCATAAGTTTACTCCATCCATCAATTTTCCAAGTAGCATAATTATGAGTTAAGAGAGGAAACTTAGGAGAACCCATAGCAGCAAAAAAGAAAAAACACAAGATAGAGAGAGGCACAATCACACAGGACCTAGGAGCCGACCTGGACCCTTCGCAATGGAAAGATTTTGTCAAACTATCAAACCAAAATATTGTGTGTACTAATTTGCATCTTCAATCTATAGTTCCCTTTTATTATATTATTTAATATGAACCTTCTATATAGGCGGGACCCACTACCTCTAATTCAACAACCATTACACAATGGCCCAATAAAGGGAACCTATCAATACTAACAAGGTTGAAATGTTGCACACTATTAACGTATGCCCTTGTGATCAATAAAATAAATTTTAAAGCTTGCGAGATCCTTACGTGTAGGTTATTCCTAGCTAAGAATCAATAGCTACAAAATTCCCCTGATATTTGTTTTCTTTTGATGATATTTCAATATGTTGTGGGTCTATTGTTGATGCTCAGAAACTTCAACCAATGGTGCAATGGACTAGGACTAACAATTTTCAAACAGCAAGAAACATCGATCTCAGACCTACATCAACCACTTAGAATCACTTTGAGGCTTATTTTGAATACACAAGTTGCCGCATACCAAAGCATGTTATGCAAGGCAAATGAAGAGCAGAGCTCTACAAGTACTATGTTGGAACATTATTGTAAATCTACCATAGAAACGAGACTCGAACTCGACGCGGACTAGGCACGGCTCGGGACTCGGCAAGACAAGGCAAAAAACCAGTTTCTAGTGAGTCTCACCTAAAACAAGTCCCTTGAGAGTCCTGAATCCCTGAGACTCAGCTAGGGTCACTTGGCTTGCGAGTCCTAGAACTACAACATGTACTCAGCTATACACCAAGATTATATGCACACTTGCTACCAATTCATAATCAAGGTGAGTATACCAATCTCAAACTATGAACATAAATCTTAAATGTGCCAATCAATTAAAGAAATTTATTATTTTGCAGTTAAACTTGAATACTATCCTTTAACTACTAGAAATGAAATTGCCTCATCCAAACAACATTAAAAAAGATAATAAATAGTACAGAGATGCCATGAAAACAAATACTAACATAAGGTTGACCTGAAGAAACCAAATGTGGGTGAAAACTTACATGAATGGAATCAAGTCCCCTTGAGCCACTATCATCAAATGCTTATTACAGTATTTGCTAGCTTCTTGAGGCTTCAAGGACATTTTGCAATGTGAATTGATATTCAAACAACTAAAACAACACTAGGATACTAATCTTAGACCTTGCAACTACACAACACTCAGACAAGTTCTTAGATTGCACTCAAATGCACAAATTATAATCTAAAAATATAAAAGGATCCAAGAATATTAGTATGGCTTCCCCTTTGGTTGCAAGAGAATCTCAAAGAAGCTAGGCATCTCAAAAAGCCCCCAACAACACCCACTTCATTCTAGATTTTGACTCCAAGATCTAACCGTAGATAATTTGTTTGACCACAACAGAACACATCACCAAAAATCTATCTATTATAATTTAGTTGCAATTTCAATTGTAGTCAAACCTACTAGGATAGTAATTTTCAACTATTAAGTAGTCATCCTAGTTGTTTGGATCACCTATATGGCTTTCCTTCCACAAGGCATTGGCATGTCCCACAAACTCAATTTGTCTTAATCCTTCTCAAGGTGAGTCATCTCTTCATGTGTTAAGTGTTAGAGGGCAACTCAATAAGATTGTTGTCATCTACACCAATTTGACTTATCTTCTAATCAATTACTCCACTCATATTGCACTATATCATAACTCTAGATCAACATTTGAGAGAGTATGTTGGAGCAAGCTGGGGGGCAAGGTGAACCATAAATATGAATACGATTAGGTGTGTTAATAAATGAGAGGCATATATATATATATATAGATGGTAGGACCTTAAAATGGGCTCTAAGTATACATGGAGGTGCATATCTTATGACCTCTATAATATGCAACCATAATTTATTGCATATATGATGCTTATGAGTTCCCCCATAAGGTACATTTGGGGAATAATTTTGTCAAGGAATAGAGAGTACCCCTCTAAGTTAGGATTGGATACTATGCCACTTATGCACTAGGGATTTATTAGCCTGTGATAAAGATTTTTAAGGTGAGATTTGAGTCACGTATGATAACTAGCATGGATAGATTTCATTCACGCATCTTCCATTTCAGCTTATAGATTTCATTCACGCATCTTCCATTTCAGCAAATAACCAGCAGAGGAGACTCTTGTTTCCGAATTGTCTTTGATTTCTCGATGCATTTCTTGGTCATCATTTTGCTTGTCGGTTACATGCTCATTATTTTCATCCTTGCAATTTTAAACATAATTTCTAATGAAAGTGAATAAAACCTCAAAAATGTAAAATGTGCTATCCACCTCACGTGGAAGAAAACTGTATGTTAACTGGAAGACAAATTTGAACTGAAAAAGAAGGAAAGGCTATAAGCTCTTTATATTTAAAGGAACAAAGACAAATGTCCGTATATTGGAAAAGTTAAGAGCTATTATTCAAGGGAAGACATGTTGCACATGTGAATCCTAATGTAAATATCTTGTAGAAACATAACGTGAACTACAAGTTGATTGAAGATGAACTTGTGGCAACATAGGATACAATTAATGACTTGAACAAGTGAAATACTAGGTTATTGTTCATGCTGACCAAAATTATAAATGATAAATTGTAATGCTATTATTCAATGATTTGATGGATAAATCGTAACTAGCTTTGGACAAGTATTTTAAGAAAAACATTTATGGTATGAAATTATGAACAACTAATCCGTTGGATTTTTGTTAGGGATTTTGTTAACCACAAAGGTCACCAAATCTACACAGAAAGACAGCGAGTTGCTACAATACTAGCAAAAAGGTGGAAGGAGTGAAATGATGCTCCAGTCAAACTATAATGTTGAAAGAATGGGATCAAAAGCAAGTTTTGAAGGATGGAAAGCAATCAGATGGCGTAAACAATATCAAATAGCTTGCATGTGAAATAACATTACTTCTTTAAGTAGTATTCAGTTCCTACATAAAATAATTTGCAGGTTTCAGGACAATATTGCATCAGTATTTATAGGCTTCTCCTTGGGTGGTTCAAGATTTTCAAATTCCAATTCTCTCATATTTACATTTAATTTCTCTGTAATTCCAAATTAACAATACTTTAAATATTGAAGATGAAATAATTAGAATATCAAAAAAAAGCTTGAATATTTTTGTAATTTCCCAGTAGAAAGCTTTGCCAGAAATACACTGGCCATAAATGAATTGGATGTTTCGGATGCCTCTGAATTGTCCACATTCACTCCGACCCATGCCAGAACAAACAACTATAAAATGTCAAAGTTAGTGATCCTAAAATAAGGCTTTGAAAATAAAGGTTGAATCTTGATAATCTTGAAAACAACGGAGAATCTCAAATAGTCTCTCCATGAACCTACATGGATCTATGCAAATGTACATATTCTTGTCCTAAAAAAATTTCTAATGATCAATTTTCATTTACTTTTATACAGCATATCTTAACAATGAAAAGGATTTACAGAAGAAGTGCAGAGCTGAAATCTGCAAAACTTCAATTCTTGGCATAGCAAGCCAAAAAAACATAGAGAAGAAGATACTTGAATAAATTTGACCTAGGAAGCAGAACATAAACCATGATGAGCAGGGACCCCTGCACTTGAGTAAATACAAAAGAAAATGAAAACCTATAATGAATACAAATTTTAGGTGCCCCATAAACATCAAAGAGAGACTGGAATTTAAATTGAAACAAGAAAGAAAAAATACATCACCCAGTGGAAAGATTATCTTTTTCATTTGCATTCGTTACCATGAAAACTGATTTAAAATTAAAATAAAACTTTGCAACAGCTCAAAATCTAGAAATCCAAAAATGCTAGGTAATTCACTTTCTTGTCCTAGAGTTTTGCAGCCTGTTTTTCATGATCAAACTTTAATCAAATTTTTGTTTTCAAAGTATTGAGGTCATTTCTACAAACTGAAAACAGAAACAAAGCCTTGGTATAATATACACTAAATACATTTACTAAGCAATTCCTATAATCATAGGGATATACAACATCACCACCAGAAAGCACAAAATTCGAAATAATAGTATTTAAACACAAATAAATGGCAGATAAAATCCCCTCCCAAGAAAACTGATTTCAATATGGTATGAAATAGTAAGAATACAGATGCTATGCATACCCTTACACCAAAAACTAAAATCGTGTCAATACAAAGTGCTAGCATTTGAATCCTTTGCATATAGAGAGCCATATTATGAGAATCAAGACGATGACAATAGCAAGAACAATGAGCTTCATCTTCATATTCTGGAACCACATTTTCCTGCGTATCTGAGTACCGGTTCTCCGAAAGTCTTCTGCCTGCAAACATAACAGACAACTTTCAGACCTGCTGAATATTGCTTGTAAGAACTTTTCCTTTGTTTAAACTTTAAACAACATAAACCCTCTAAAAATGAAAATACATCCTAACCTCAGTTCGAAGGTTATCTGCCCTGTCTACCATTACAGAAATTGTCTCACCGCGATCAATGACCTGCAAATGCCCAATTTTAGATCAATGTCTTTAGTGAGATGTATACAATAGAAAATAAGCTGTAGCACAACAGTTATAACAATTTGGAAGTTAAAGCAGCTCACAAATTTCATTTATAAGCACTGGCAATGCCGTCTTAAATGGTTTCTCACCATGTCATAAAATCAAAGCAACTGCAATGAACAACAATCTTCCACCAACAGATTTATTTCTAACAGCTTTTATCCACATTTCTTAGAATGTACATCATACAAAGTAATATCAATTCAAAATTTCAAACCATGGAGATTTGAGAATGTTCTGAGTACTGTGTTTACGCTATATTATCATACGGTCAATCTCTGCAACTCCCTTAATGTTGTTTATCTAGATACATTTGTGTCTTCTATGTGAACAAAAATGAAAAATGTTATTATCCATCTGTAGTTCTTAGCAAAGTCAAATCAGCACAAATATAACTGATAACCATCTGAAGTTATAAACTGATCTTGTCTCATCTAAATCATTTAACAGGAAAGTCTAACTCTAGAGTATCAAGCGGCTTCCAGAAGTCTGCAATCTGATACTGTACCAGTTAAGAAAACTACTTTGCAATCTCAAAATATCATAAGAATAGACTTTGCACCTAAATCAAGATATGAGTTTTCGTGAGAACCAGTTTTTGATAACTCATTTCAGTAAAAATCCTGGGCATTTGAATATTTAAGCTTCAGCATGTGAGTCTGTTTGAGGTTGTTTCCTTTTATCATTCTTGTGATATGAGATGGTCCTCAACCTAGAGCAAGGATACTACTGCTCCAAGCAAACGTGGAGCAGATCTGATCAAAACTGAACACTGCCTTTGCTCACAGACAAGCAATTATTCAAAGGCACAGGAGTAATTTTACAAACATGGAGCAGATGCTAGTGTTTTATGTTTTGTGTTGTTTTTTTTAAATTATTACTGTTAGGTTTTTTTAATAATTACTTTTATTTTTCTATTTTTTTCGAAGTATTTATTGCTGCAAACGTTTTGTTTGATTTTTTTCCCCTTTTTTTCATTTTGATGGGATTTATTTTCATTTTTCGAAAAAAAATGGCATCAACAAGTAGAAGAGGCAGTGGCAAGCCTGGGTGTGGGTAACCTACTTGGAAATATCAAATATGCAATAACAAGAACAACATAAGGCAAGATAATCTGCAAATATTGTAGAATGGACATAAGAAGAGATATAAATCGCCTCAAATATCACCTTGCACAAATCTATAGCCAAGATGTAAAGCCATTTACGCATATGGTTTACGAGGTTGAGAATGAGATGAAAACTTGGCTTGCATCTTATGACCAAAAGAAGTAGAAAAAAAGAGTATAGTAGAGGCACTAGCAAATATTACTTCTACAAGATAAGAGTAAGATATAGAGGCATTTGCTTCTTCCATTGGGCCACAAATACAGAGATTAGGCAGTGTGGACAGCCATAGCTCCAAATAAAACTCTTGGTGTGCAACCTTCATTGGAAAGTGTTGCAAGGAATAGAGAATTGCAGCATGAGGCCAAGTTGGCATGTACCATTTTTTTATGATACAACATCCCATTTAATGTTGCAACAAGTCCTTATTGGGAATAGTTGGTCACCACATTGACCATAGCAGGAAAAGGTTCAAGGCACCAAGCCGTTATGAGTTCACCAAGCCATTATCACAGCATGTGGTCAATAAGACAAACCTACTGGTAGATTAACAAAAAATAATTTTGACAAAAGAACGACAGCAACATTTCATCCAAAAGTGGATAAATGATAGGAACCGAACTTCAATCAACTTCCTTGTGGCTTTGAAGAGGACAATTAGTGTTCTTGAAGTAAATCAATACCTCCAATGAAGTAAAAATCTCAAGACCTTGTGCAAATTGTCAAATGAGATGCTTATGGAGGTGAGAATGAAGAACATTATCCAAATAGTTACAGGGCAATGCAGCTACATATGTGCTAGCTTGTAAAATGCTAGAAGGAAGACACCCTGCTTTGTTTTGGAGCCTTTGTACTACCTAATATCAATGAAGTATGAATCCTTGCTGCGTTATCAACTCGGCTACCTCATGAAACAAGGGATGATCTCGCACAGTGTGGGCTCTGATAGTTTGAGATCAACCTCCAGAAAGGGTTGGTTCCCTTGATACTCACCTATTCTAACTTATACTACTGTTGCATGCTGAGAAAAGGGGTGAAGGAAACATGAAATGAAACCCAAGTCTACAAGGTGATGCACCAAGGTCCAAAATAATTTCAATACCCATATTGCTATTTTGGACACACAATATGATCAACAACTGAAACCACAACACATACAACTCAAAAATTTATGTCTTTGCAAAAGTGTTTCATAACTAAGTTCAATATGTCAAGGACAGCGTTTAGAAGGAGCTGGAGATGTTGTCACAACTTAAACTCTATCCTTAGTTGGTTAAACACAAGTCATGACCTGCAAAATACATATCTTTCTGCACAAAGGCAATGGAGATAGGACAGAATTCAAGGGGAAAAAGACATCACCACAAGACTACATCAACCATCTTGAAGAAATTTTCACAATGAAACAGCTCTAAGAAAGTAAAACAGCTTATCTTTATTGATCAAAAGGGTGTTACAACTGCATACAAGCTTGAAAATACTTGTTTCTCTGTCTGAAATTGAGTTGCAATACAGAAATAGTCAAGAAAGAGCCACGTTTCAGGTTACAATCCTTCATCCAAAAATTCAAGAACTGAATGAGAATCTGCCCTTAGGCCTTCTAAGATGCTGTCAAATAGCTTGCTAAACAATAGGAACGTGTTGAAGAAAAGAAAGGTATGTGTTTAATTTGATTTGGCTGGGTCAAACCTTCCTGGGCGTCCAGCTGAGTTGTCCCTATTTTTCAGCCCCTTGAAGTGCTCCATGATGGTGATTAAATGAAGAAAACTTGCTGCTTTGACCTTATCTATTAACCAAGACTCGAACAACTCCTAGATGCTCTCAGCTGCCTTAAACTGGGCCAAACTGCCTCCTAAATCCTCTCAAATTGTTGGACAAGTCACCAAACTGCCCTTGATGCTCTCCACTTGCTGGTTGTTGACCTTTACTCCTTAAAATTATTGCCGCCTCAATTGCATATATTAAGGGCACATATAAAAGAGGTTAAAAATGAGAACAAGCCTAGGAGGGAATAGGATATCTTCCATGATCAATATTTGACATGTGTTACTCAGCTGTAGCTCCTTCATACTATCCTTCTGCTATTGGGTTTTTGCTACAGGAAATTTCAGAATCTCAACTCCCTTTATGCTTATAAACTTGGTATTAGGCCTGCAACCTTGTATTTCACCTGCCACTGCCATGGCTCTTGGTTTGATTTTGCTTCATAACTCTGTCTTGACTCTTGACTGAATTTGCTTCCCTTAAAACCTGTCATAAAAACCTACTCTCTTGTGTTCACCATTCTCCATACTTCTTGACTGCACCTTACTCTGTCAGTTGCCACCGTTCACTGCCATCAAGACCTTGTTTATTTCACTTAAATTCTGTTTTATCATGAGCCCTCTCATCACTGCACCCTAACATGAGATCTTTACCCAGGCATATCAAGACCTTTCATGTTCCATAACACTACACAAGCTCTCACTATCTTTACCTTTCTATTGTCATCTTTAGAGACTTGCACATGGACTGTCATCCAAGTTTTATGAACTGTTATGCACTTTCCGTAACCTTGTTATGGTTGGTAGATTGCTACCCTTAAGGTCTATCTTCATTTTTTGTTTCTTTCAAAGATCTCTCTTCAGCCTTTATGCCATAAGGACTGCCCCTTTCATGAGACTGTCATCCAAGTTTTGTGATCATGAGACTGTCATCCAAGTTTTGTGATCATGAGACTGTCATGTTTCCAACTGTCCTCTGCTGCAGACACAAGACTTCACACTGTCATAGCATATCTACCCAAGACAGTCCCTCTGCTCGTTTGCTTTGACTTGTTCATTTTGGATACTTGCCATGACTGTTTCTTCATGTCTTTTGGCATGGAACTGCTTCCTTTATTACAATGCGGATTGTCATTTTGTTGTTTGCATCATTTAAACCCTTGGAACAGTACCACCTACTGTTATGAAGTTCTTTTTCATAAGGCTTCTATCCACTTTACAACGCTGTCTTGTAAAGTCCTTTTAACACATTTCCATCTAGGAATACTTGGCTAATGACCTTAATAAGGATTTCATAGCTTTGCCTTGCAGTAGTGTCCCACTGTTAACTGCCCCTTCCACAAAGATACTTAACCTTTTGTTTGCCAAAACAAGTCTCTTACTGTCATCACATCTTTCCATGAACTGTCATTAATAACCTTCTCTCTAAGTGACTGTCACTCATTGTTTCTTTATCACTGTCAACAAGCTTCGGGCTATTGTTATAATGACTGTCCTCATTTTCATGTGACTGTTTAGGCTTCATCATAGGTTTTTATTTTCAATGATTCAAGACATAAGTGAGTAAAAACACTATCACGTTCCAAGGACTGCCATTTACTCAATGGCAGCTGTATCTTAGCATGACTGTGATCTTATCACTGTACTTTTCTTTTTGATACTCTGGCACTTTCCTGGATTCATCATAAGGTATCACTGTACTTTACTTTTGTGACTGTCCATGCATTGCCCTATACTTGTCATGAATGTACCATAATTTGAAGAACTATCATATCTTTAGACTCTGATGCTTCTCACAATTTGTAAAGTATTTCTCTTACTGTCATGTCACTTTCATGGTATTTTTCACTGACTTTTCTCTTTAAGCATTTGTCCACTGTTGACTTGGAACCTCTGTTCACTACCTTGCAAACTTTTGACTGACATAAAATGTTCTTTGCACATGTCTGTAGGGCAGTATGAAACTTGACTTTATATGTTTGTGACCTTCCTCATGCCTTCGTAGACCCTTAAACCTATTCAGCCACTGTGCATGTAAACTGACTTCTTCTATCATACATTCATATCTGCTACAGTAGGTGTCCTTGGAAGATTGTCATCTCAGGACTGTCTTTTAACAAAGACTGTCCTTGTCATACTCCTTGAGGTAAATACCTATTCTTGCTCACAGACCTTTATGATACCCTTGACCACTTGAAACAAATCTCATGGCATGCCAACCTGTTGTGACCATTTCACACATCGCCCCATTGCAAATGGGGACCCTTGCTTTTTTGCTTTTTAGGGTTTGTTTTCTAGGTCTTTTAGGGTTTTGTCCGTTAGCCTTTGCATTTTGAGTGTCGCCAAGGGGATCACATGGATAGCAAGTCCGGCTTGAGTGATGTCCTAATCCTGAAATTTTGGCTAAGTCTGAAAGTCCTGATCCTGAAATTTTGGCTAAGTCTGAAAGTCCTGATCCTGAAAATTGGCTAAGTCTGAAATGTCCTGATCCTGAAATTTGACTAAGTCTGAAAACTGAAAAACCTCAAAAAACTAGATTTTGCAATATAACTCCTGGAGGTTTGAAACCACTCTCAAACATCCTGAAAGTATAAATGGAATATAACTTAAAGTATAAGAAATGTCACTTATACTTGAATGTTATATTCCATAAAATTATCCTGACGGAGAGTTCAAAAGGTCAAATTTCGCTCCTGACCCTCTCAGGAGGTCCAAAGCGAATCTCGCCCCTGACCCTTCCAGAGGGTCCAAGGCGAAAATCAATCTAGGACTCATTTCTTGCCTTATTTGACCAAATTTTGATTTAAAAAGCATTTTGTTTGGACTTTGAGATTGATTGGAAACTTTGAAAATGATGAATTTTTTCCAAGATTAGAAATTTCGCTCCTAACCCTTGCTAAGGGTCCAAAGCGAAATTCATTGTAGACTTCATTTGCCACCTTGTTTGAGCTTGAAATCTTGTTCCTGGCTTTGAAACTGATCTTACCTCGCCCTGTGAAGTAGTTTGAAACTAAAAGATTGAGCAATTTAGCCTAGGTTGTAAATTTCGCTCCTGACCCTCTCTGAGGGTCCAGGGCGAAAATCTTATTTAAGTTTATTTTAGCACTAATTTTTGTTGCCGGGAATAATCATTATGTTATGTTGTTATATTATGTTTATGTTGTCGTCAGTAATAATGAGTTACGGCGGTCAGTTAGTTAGCCGACGGGTAGGTAGTTGGAGTCACGACGGTTGTGTCGCACCCCTTCGGGTATTATATATTGTGTACCTTTTCTTCAAAAGAATCATGTTAGTCGTGTCAGATGTAATGTTATAAGCACTTATTGTACATGGACTGTGGAATTAATATAGAGGCTGGTTATTTAATATATTTCCATTATGTTCTGTGCATTTACTTTCTGCATTTAACCGTTTACCCGAGAGGGCAAACATTTGGCGCCGCTGCCTAGACGAACTCGGGAACGGAAGACACGGATGGCGCACAGACACAATGGGCCTACCCGTTGGTGAAGTAAACCCGGAGGCCGACGATGCGCAGACAGAACTTTACATAGGAGAAGACACGGCAACGCGAGAATTTTCAATTTTGCTCCAGGTAGCCATTTAGACATACGTTCGACGAGAAGCGGCGGAGGCAGAAATCCCAACAAGCGCCGTGTGGACAGCGCTGGAGGTTAGCCCGGCAGTAAACCGGTTAATGAACCACCTCCCCCGGCTGCTTGCACAGGCATCACTGGCACAACAGGCCCGCCTGGAGGAGATTGCCCAGGAAGAGCGACGACAACAAATCCTGCAACGCTACGAAGAGAACAGCAGACGGGAAACGGAACGAGATGGCGCCAGGCCAGGAGGAAATTGAACCTTGTAATAATCCCGACACACTGCTGATATAAATTGTGGCCGAAAGGCAAAATAAAAATAAAAATAATAAAAGTTTTTTTGTGTGCATGGCGTGTGTTTGCTGTGTATGGAAGTGACTTATGCCCAATAGACTAAATAAGGACAAAAATAAAAAGATACAGAGTGACGAATGGGAAGTGGCACAAACCACGTTGAATCTCAAACAGCAGATAGAACGAAGGCGTAGGCTAAGGCAGCTTGCCGAGGGACGACCGACCGAGGGGTTGCCCGAAGGGAACCCAGGAGGTGTCACGGAGGTTGCGGAGGCAGAGATAGACAGAGAGAACTACACTGTCTACACTGTTGTAGGGCTGCCAAAAGGAGTCACGGAGGGTGCCGAAGGAGAACTCTACAGTTCGCCAGAATACCACCGTAGGGTAAGAAGCCGCGAAGAGTTGGTGGAACAAACAAGGCAAAGTCTAAACTTGATCGACGCTACCAGAGACTTGCTAAAGAATTTGTCCATTTCAGAAGACAACCAGAGGGAGACAACGGGACCGAAGGTGCCGAGGGAGCACAAGGGTACCGTACGGGAGGCAATTTGTTTGGTTCGGTGTAAGCAACTTTTTCCGGAGGACCCACGAGTGGAGGTTCAATTGCAGGAGGCGGAGGATCGCCAGGTACAAGCACACAAGGAATTAGAGGAGCGAGACCCAGCGGTGGGATGGCGAGTAAACAAAAATTGCCAAAGTTCACAGGGGAGGGCAAGGAAGACCCCTTACGGCACTGCCGTACATGTGAAATCATTTGGTCCGCCAACGGAGTAACAGACCAGGATGACTGGGTACAGCAATTCCCAGCCACGTTACGAGGAGTTGCCATAGATTGGTACTCTGATGTGGACAAGCAAAAAGTGGCCACGTGGGCCAATCTACAGAAGGAATTCACGGGGGAGTTTCGGTTGCTCCGTGATGACAATGAAATTGTAACGGAGATATACAGTACCAAACAAGGTACCAGGGAGACAGTACGGGCATACAGTCGGAGGCTGAAAGAACTCTTGGGTAAAATGGAAAGCCAACCTGCAGATGGATTGAAGAAACGATGGTTCGTTGAAGGGTTGAATTCCTCCCTACGGAGGAAGATGAAAATTGTACCCCCGACGTCATATGACGACGCTTATAATAGGGCGATGGACCTGGAGAGCGAACACAAAACATCAAAGAAGAAGAAAAGTAATAAATCCTCATCCGAGGATGATGACTCTTCACAGGAAAGCAGCAGCGATGACGAGGCTGGCAAACGGGTGCAAGCGCTCCAGAAAGACATGGAGCGAATGAGAAAAGAATTCAAAATAATGAGAAGCACTAGTTGGAACAAAGGGGACATATGGTGCACTGAGTGCAAAGAGGAAGGGCACACAAAGGGTACTTGCCAAAATAAGGCATTCTGCGAGATTTGCCAAGTGATGCGACACTCCACCAAGGAGTGCCCATATAACATGAAAACCCGAAGTACGCAAATGAACCAGGTGTTGTTCACGGAGCAGGCCACAACATCCGCACCAGCGGGTACCGACCAACATACTAACACAACGGCATCATCTGGAGGATACCGGGACAACAGACGCGGCGGCGGAAGGAATAGCAACAATAACAATAACGGAAGCCGTATCCAGTATGACGCCAAGGGCCGGCCAATTATCCAATGTAGGGCCTGTATTCAGTGGGGGCACTTCGCCCATGATTGCACGAAGGAAGCCACCCCTCAGCACCTCTGCCGTTGGTGTGGGCCAGGCGACCATGAGGACGCAAATTGCCCGCAAGCAGGGGTTAATCTCCTCAACATTGAGAAGGCTGAGAAGACTGGTGAGAAAGAAGTATTGGCGATCACCCGCGCCCAGATGAAAAAAGCCACTTATCTCGACCCCCGTACGGAGAAGGAGAGATTACGGGAGGCAAAGGCCACTATTGAACGTGAGATGACGACCGAACGACGGGACAACGAGGTGGCGAGTACATCATCCCATACGAAAGCGGAAAATAACATCATTGGGCAAATCTTGCAGATGGAGGTGCCGATAAAGGTAAAAGACCTTCTAGACTCTATGCCACAATTGAGGACTGCCATCCTCACCAATGTGCAAAGCACCGCATCGTCGAGTGCACCACAGGTACGGGTTCCCGCCACCGCATCGTCGAGTGCACCACAGGTGGAGGTTTCCGTTAGCCCTTCGACTGACCCGATGTTACTAGCCTTGAGCAGTGGTAAACACCCAGCTGTGGTAGAAATGGGTATCCGTGGGACCATTCTGAAGGACACCATTGTGGACGGGGGATCTGGGGTGAATGTACTACCAGAAGAAAAATGGAAGCGGCTGGGGAAGCCCACCCTGTGGCCACCCACATTCAACTTGGTGGGAGCGGACCAACACGGCATTAAGCCACTCGGCCTGTTGATGGCCCAGCAAGTGACAATTGGTACGCAACCATTCTTGTTAGATTTCGTGGTTATTCCCTCGAAGAAGAAAGGCTATGACGCCATCCTGGGGAGAGCGTGGTTGATCAATGCGAGGGTAAACCACAACTGGAAGAAAAATACACTTTCCATGGAGAAGGGAGGGCGGAAATATACCATTGACCTACACACCCAAGATGTTGGCAAAGAGCTCGCCTTTTCCGACTCAGACTCAGAGGACTTTAATAAAGGGGAAGGGGGTCCCGATGAAAGCAAGGGCAAGAACGCGATGGAGCCGAACAGTGAAGGGGTGCTCGAATTGGAGGGATGTTCTGAAGATGAGGTATGCTCACTTAACGGGCTCTTCCATTGGCAAATGGAGGATTATGAAATGTTCCAAAGCTACAGGCTCAAAGTAGAGGAACCAGAGCAACCAACAGAGGTGTACTTGTCGGAATACAAAGAATATTGGAAGGGAGACGCCCCAAACCCTGGCGACGTAGATAATCCGAAGAGTGTTGGCCACGATTGGAACCCTGTATGGAAGACCGCAGTCTTCAAAATCTTTATTATCCTTCTTCTTCTTATGTACGGGAAGGAGACCGTGGTCCCTATAGAATTTGTGGTTCCAGGTCTCCCGATGGCCATTGAAAATAGACTTGCCACCAACGGGCCCAAATTGAAACCCTACCACGCGAAGCGCGCAGGGGACCCGAGAGGCCAGACGGACACCCGAGAGCCCCAAGGGGGACCCGAGAGGATGGAAGGGGACCTAAGAGGCCGGGCAAGCGACTCGAGAGGCACGGGACAAAAGCAGGAGACTTTTGGGCGAGCAAAACCGAGAAGGATGAAGAGCGATCCCAGAGACAGGGGACTCGAGTCGAAGACTCTCTAGACAACTCCAAAAAAAAACACCACCGTACGGGGCCGTACGGCAGATGACCGTACAGTTGGAAGAAAGAAAGAAACGTACGGTCGTATGGCATGCGACCGTACGATCAAAAATTTATAATTTAAAAAAAAAAATTGAAAAAAATCGCACGGTCGTACGACAGCGACCGTACGGTCCAAAAAAAAAAGAAAAAGGGAAAATGGCCACCGTACAGTGGGACCAAGGTGACACCACCGTGCGGTGAAACCACCAAGGTGACACCACCGTGCGGTGGAACCACCAACGATGACACCATCGTGTGGCGGTCACACCATGCGGTGGGAGCCACCGAAGGTTGTTGCCAAGACATGAACCCACCACCGCACACCGCACAGCCCGACCACCGCACAACACCGAACACCGCCGCACAGCAAGGGATAAAGGAGGAGGAAGACGCACCGCACGGCCCGACCACGCACCGCACGACCCGATCAACACGCACAGCAAGGGTTACGCACACCAACGCGCAGCAGCCGCAAAAGGAAAAAGAAAAAAAGAGACCAAGCCCGCACAATCCACACAGCCACGTAAGGGCAAAACGACCGCCACAGGTAGACCAAGCAGCCGCACGATTGGAGGTGCCAGTGTTGTTGTTGACCGGAGGTGTGTCCGTACGATAAGAAGGGTGTCGACCGCACGGGAAGGTGGCCGCACGATTGGAGGTGCCAATGCTGTTGTTGACCGGAGGTGTGTCCGTACGATAAGAAGGGTGTCGACCGCACGAGAAGGTGGCCGCACGATTGGAGGTGTCAGTGTTGTTGTTGACCGTAGAGGGAGGTTGTATGGCCGGGGTGCCATCGGGGACATTCAGTGCCACAAACAAAAAAACAAAAAAACAAAAAAAAACGACGACGGCCAGATTTAAAATGATTTGCTGGAGTTTGAAGCCAGGACACTGGAAATTCAGAGTGGAAAAGAAGGGTTTTTGGCATCTTAAAATATCACTGAAATGTTGTGCGCCATGGACTTTCGTATGGTTTTGAGGGGTGTAAATTGGTGTTGGCGGCGGGGGCGCTGCCCCTCGACCCCGCACCTGGGGCGCTGCCCCTCGACCCCGTTGGGGGCGCTGCCCCCAGACCCCCAGTTTATTTTGAGCTACAGAAGACCACGAGAAGTGTTGTGGTTGTCTGTATTGTGAGAAAGAAGCCTGCAGCTAAGCATTGGCGGGAAAGCCATAAGCCGTAGAGGGAGACGGATTTGGAGGTTGGGAACAAACAGAGTTTGAGGGAAGGCATTGCACGTCCGCGCAGTTGTATGACACCAGGGAGTTATTCAGTTCAGTTTTTAGCCTTTGGGGAGTATGATGGAGGATTTGAGGTGTCTCCTAGCATTTGTGCCAGCGGATTGTGGCCACCTCCAGGCATGACTGGTACGCTTTGAGGAACGCAGAGTATGTCTCGACTGGACGTGAGGTTGCCTTGGTGGATGCACAAAGGGCTCGGGAGGAGCTGACCACCAGGCTGGGGGCAATAGTCGTGTGAGACTTAGTTCAGCGTACCCAGGAGTTGGATGTCGGGAGAGCAGCACGGGTGGCTATCGAGGACAAATTGGCTAGGGAGATAGTATCAATTGAGTAGCAGTTGGTGGAAGCTGAGACTAAAAAACGTGTTTTGCAGACAAGTTTGGGTTAGACACAGGAGGACTATGATGGCAAAGGAAGCAATATTGGTGAAATCCGCACTTGAGCATCGGATGGTAGCAGAAAAGGGTTTTCAGGTGAGGACGCAGGAAGTATATAAGATCCGGGCCCGACTGGCGTCAATAGTTCCTGCCGTTCATCTCTATTTTGTATTAAGTCATCGGAGTCGACTTCTTTTCTTGGGGGGGATGATGTTGACGGGAATAATCATTATGTTATGTTGTTATATTATGTTTATGTTGTCGTCGGTAATAATGAGTTACGGCGGTCGGTTAGTTAGCCGACGGGTAGGTAGTTGGAGTCGCGACGGTTGTGTCGCGCTAACTTGTTTTGTGCAGGGTCTCCCGGAGAGAAGATTAGACATCACTTGATGCAAATTGAAGGTTGGAAAGCATTAAAGATGATGAATTTTGGGCAACAAATCAAAATCGCTCTTGACCCTCTCTGAGGGCCCAGGGCGAATTTCTTGTGGACACACTATTTTATCCTTTTTTGGACATGAGAATTTATTCATAGCATGAAACAAGATAACATCTTCCTTAGCCAAGGAATTTCGAGATGAAAAGTGAAACAATTTGATCATGATGGCAAAAAGCGCTCCTGACCCTCACTAAAGGTCCGGAGCTTGATTTTCAAATTTGCATTGTACTTGCAGGATCAAAGTGATTTTATGATTGGAAGAGATCAAGGAAAGCATGTTCTATCCGTTGAATATAATTTGAGTGGTCAACAAAGGAGGAAATCAACCCAAAAAACAAAAGGCGCTCCTGACCCTCACTAAAGGTCCAGAGCGATTTTCTTGAAAGACACATTATTTTATCACTTGTTGGGCTTAAAGATTTATTCATAGCATGAAAAAGGAAAGTTCTTCCTTATCAAGGTGATTTAAAAGGGAAAGGTGAGAGAAAATAGCTTAAATTTGCAAAAGCGCTCCTGACCCTCACTGAAGGTCCGGAGCTAGATTCTAAAAGTGCAATTTTCTTGCAAGGACAAAACAAGTTTTGTGATTAAAATAAATGGAAGAGGGTGTGTTCTATCCGTTGAAGATAATTTGGAGAAACAACAAGGCATGGACAAGCTTAAATTTGCAAAAGCGCTACTGACCCTCACTGAAGGCCCAGAGCGATTTTTCCAAACAACTACAACTTCTCTTCAAAATTGTGCTAAGGCAAGGATGAGATAAGGCAAAAGGACCCCAAGAAACTTGATGAATATTATATTGCCTTTGAAAATTGAGGATTTTAGTCACAAAATAAAAAATCGCTTCTGGCCTTCACCAAAGGGCCCAGGGCGAAATTTGTGATATCCTTCATTTTCTACATTGCTTGAGCATTGAAATTCTTAACGAATTCACCAAATTTGCTAATTTTGAGCCCTTTGGAGATTTTGAATCAAATTCACATTAAATTAAGGCATTTTGAATTTAATAAATTAATTTTTAAGCCTTGAAATTAATAAAAATTCCCTTGGAGGCATTTAAAATTAATTTTTATTAAATTAAAATTAAATGTGGAGCGCACAAGGCCTTAGTTTCACTTATTTTGCCAAGTCGGCCCCCCTTTTTTTTTGGAAATTTATTTATTTTTAACCTCTTTTTGCTAAGTGGCCTAGAGGGAGCAAAGGGGTGAGCGCTCTATATATTGGAGGTGTTTTTTCACAATTCAAATCATTCAATCATCCTTTCAAGTGCGAATTTGGAGAGCTAATTGAAGGTGCGAAATCTAGCTGGAGTGGAGCGAATTTCTACTAAGTGTGGAGACTAAGGAGGGCGAAATTCATCTTGAAGGCTATTGGAGAGGCGAATTTCTTGCTAGATTGGAGGATAATTTCTAGACTTTTGAAGGCATTTGAAGGCGAATTTCAAGATTTTGAAGAGGCTAGTGGAAGGTGAAATTCTTTTGAAGCTAGAGGAGGCGTGATTCATCCAAGAGGAGGCTATGATCTACACTTTGCCTAGCGAAATTCATCTATTTTTGCATCATTCCTTAGAGTTTAATACTCAAGGGAAGGCATCAAATGGAGATCCCGAAGTTGGAAAATCAAGGCAAATCAAAGACGGTCTCCTCCAAGAAGATCAAGCAAGGATAAGGGCGACCTCCTCCAATCAAGCATCGACAAGGACGACCTTCTTCGATCCAGCATCAACAGGATAAGGGCGACCTCTTCCAGTCCAGTATTCCAGGGCGAGGTACATCATCATCCTGCAAATCAAGGACACAAGAAGTCAGAGCAAAGGGTTCGTTGAAGAAGCAGATAGTTTCAGAAGAGTTAATTAAAGCTAGCTTCTCAGCCACATCAAGTTGAATATCTACCAAATTACAAGTGTCTGACGAGTTGGCATCCTAGTCATCACTTCTCCAGTTAGATTGATCACTTCTCCAGTTAGATTGATCTACCTCAGCATGTCCAGATTCAATGTACATAACTCATGGGAGATTGCACAAACTTCGATGTACCTACCCCAGCTATCCATTGGTCGATTTTTCCAAAGAAGACATGTGTCCAATTAATACAATTTTATCATTGGTCAAGCATTAAATGTTATGTAATGGTTGTAACAAACCCTAATTAGGGTTTTCATTATTGAATCTTGGCCATTGATCTCAAATTGATCTTAGCCATCGAATTGTATTGTGGGCTCTATATAAGCCCCGACTCTTCATTTTGTAAAGGCAGTTAGAAAGAGTTAGAAAGAGTTAGAAAAAAGTTAGTGAATAGAGAGTACTTAGAAGGTGATTAGTCAGTTGATAGAATAGCAATTAGAGTAGAGTAGAGAGAGAAGGCAAAGATTGTTGCCAAGATGTTGTTGTAAGAGACTTGTAAAACTTAATTGAAGAAATGGTGAAATTTATGGGTCGATTCGACAATTTGCATGGTCTCTATACTTCTCATATTTGATTTCATGTTATTAGATGAGTGGAAGAAATGTGCTTGATTGATGGTGAAATTCGTATATCCATACTACTAGCAGTTTGTTGATTGCAAACTTGCCTTGTGTAGTCAACTGGAATCATTCAGCTTAAGCTTAACTTCAATTGTCGCTTCTTCATTGATATGCATCAGCCTGATGGTGTCTATGCCGGTAGTGGTGATTTGAACATCATAAAGCTTTCCTTCGAAGATCGCACTAACCTTGTAGAGATGTTCCTGTGATGTCAAAACAAGACTTAGTTAAAATTTCATTAAAGATCATTCATTGCTCCTACATTCTTAGTATTAGGATTAGATCCTTTCCTCGCCCTCATCTTTTTTCCTTTTTTCAAATCTAAACCAGTAAAATCCTGTGATTCCAGCAAATTAGACGTTCAGTCATCAAGTGTAAGTCCCCTTGTGATTCCAGCAAAATCACATCATACCACAGAGAGCTTATCCACATGTAGAGATCCTACAGCAAAGAACCTTGAAGTCATCCTGATTGATCCTTTTCGCGACATCTTCAGCATTCGGAGACTTTACTCTAAGAGAGGATAAGGTACCCTTGGGTATTTTATTCTGTGTTTGATAGTGTACAAAAAACACGTCAACACAACCCAACCCCAAGATTTCACATTGTCTTCTACCCTTTAGACTGAACTCTGCCTTCATGAATTTTGTATGCTTCTAATTGGTTTATCTTCTTTCACCTCATGTAGTCTATGTAATATGTATAACTCTGAATCTAGGAACAAGGGTATATCACTTTTCAATGCATTTAAGTCCTTATCATTGCTCATCCACTTGGTCATGAGAAATCTTCAAAAGAACTTACCTTCATAGACACTTTAACCTCGTTCTTATACCTCAGCCCACACTTGTCATTTCAACTTGTTCAATATTGTCAAACTTGGGAGCTGTCTTTTTGAAGGTCTCATGGTCACCGGTCACTGTTACTCCACAACTCTGTTAACTGTATATTAAGTTATCAACCCATGGACTGCTTTTTGATAGAAGATTTCACCATAAAGTTTTGGTTAATAGGCTTATGGAAGCTCGTGCTCTTACTTTTAACAATCTTGTCTTCCATCATGACCTTATGACTGTCACTTGGCACCTTGCATTGTCATTGCTATGCTGGACTTCCAAGACATTATTCTCATGCACTCATCTTTTTTTATGACTTATCATCTTCATCCTTGTAACTGTTGCTTCAACCCTGCCCATCTTGCTTTGTCTGTTTTTTCTCATTCATGCCATAATCACTGTTTATTTAGTGTTGTCCCTTGACACTGTCCTTTCTGATGACAATCATTCTTATCTTCATGCTTAGAGAAGACACAAACTCCAAACTCCATTAATTCCTTTAATAACCATTGTGATCTACATTAACCAAATGGAGCACGTGGTTACATTTTGCCTTCAACTGTTTTGTAGATAGTGCAACAAATAATACACATAATAGGCTTGAGGTAGCACACTATAGTGATGATCAAAGAATTATGAGAACTAGAAGGTGCCCTTGATCTAAACCAGAACAGTAGAGGCATGTCACTTATTCATTTCACCCTGGCATAACAAATGCCACTCACCTCTTGATCACCACACAACCACCTTATATCAATGTTCCCTTTGTTCATTTTGTCGCACTGTCGACTTCTCTCTTTGATACTGCCTACTGTACATGATTGTATTCATGCCTCCTGTGTTGGCTTGTGTGGTGGGTGTAAACAGTGAACATGTTGTCCTGACTTCACTTAGCATGCATCATATATCTATCCTGTCAAATTTTTGTGGTTTTCATGGCTATTAATCACTTCTTGATCTTTATGCTTCCCTTTAAGCCATGATATTCTCTAATGAATATGACTTCTACCACTGGCTAGCTATTGTGATGTCTTATCTGACTGTTATATAGGACCTCTGTTGGCTGTCCTTTCTAGCATTGCGTGCTCACTATCACAAAGACTCATTCCTTCTCATGTTAATCTCTTTCATCTGTCATGAGACATTATCTCCCTTTGGCTAAAAACAGTGTGTCATTTGTTGCTCTTCACTCACTTGAAAGATGCTTTGGCTTGAACTTCTCATGGAAAACTATCCTCATCTATAGGACTGTTTTGCTTTCCTTTCAATCAGATTACCTTTTGACCCTTGGACTGACCTTTCTCCTAGGGTTTTGGATAGGGATTGGAAGGTATGAAACCCTCTTTACTCTGCCTTGCTATTCGCACTTAGACCACTATCCATTTGACGGCCTTCTTACGGCTAAAGACTTAGACCACTATCCATTTGACGGCCTTCTTACGGCTAAAGACTCTATCATTATCTTTTCCTCCACTTTCTTGGTTAAAAACTTGCTCTTAGAGCTTGCTCTGTCCTCTTGGTCTATGAACTGTGCTCATGTAAACTTGGGCTTCACACAGTAACCTTGCTCATGAAAACCTTTGACAGGACATATAACTTGACTCAACCCTCTTGTAACTTAATCAAACCATGATTTGCCCGTTTGGCAATGACAATGACAACAAAACTCAAAAAAAAGAAAAGACGAAGCATATGGTTGCTACACATTGTATAGGACTTTCACTGTTCACAGATAACCTTCCCTTGTGACAGACCTCATGCAATGCTTTGACTTCAAAAACCAATATTAAACCCTCAAAACAAGATTCAATATTTATCATCACCTGACAAAGCCTTGTGACAGGGTTTGGCAATCTTGACAGTAATCATACGAGGGTTTTGACAGATTGATAAACTTCGTTTCTCCAAACTAATGAATCTCACATGCATACCTTTGCATGCACTTGCATCATTGAAGGCAAATGATTCCTAGGAGCCAGACAACCATTTTGATACCCTTTGCTGCTCATTATGGAGGCATTTTCACGTGAGCCTGCCCTGTATTAGCATCTCATATCATTTAAACTGAAAACAACAGCAACTATAGATATTGCAAGCACTTTTCAAGATGGAATCTGAATGAAGGAATGTTAGAACCAGCATAACCTCTTAGATACCTCTCCATTGAAACTTTGAAGACACCTCTGGCCGCCATGATAGATTGAAAGCTCATGAAAAGAAACTTAAAATATAGCAAAAACCCTAGAAAGGTCGACTTATTCGTTTTGAACTCAAAACGTTTTTTGAAACATAACTCCCTCCACTTCATGCAACGTGAGCTTAGCAAGATACATGTGGTTCTTCCTTTTGACAACAATAAGGTATTTTCAAAACCTTAACAAGTGTTAAAGTATCCTTTCCAAAGTGAAAAGTCACAATATACCATGAACAAGAAGGTTTTTATAAATTAACCTTAGAGGAAATGTTGAAAAAAATTCTTGAACTAACCAAACATAAGACCTTTGAAACAACATGAGCAAGCAAAATTTGCCTAAAGGCTATTTTGAACCGAAGAGGTAAAATAGGCTAGCACTTCTGACAACCTCTGCTAATATTTTGCCTACTAAAACTTGGAAAACACTACCCACTACATGGACCTTCTCCTTGAGGATATCAAGAACTTATGTGAAAAATCAAAAATGTGATTTAAGATGCAAGGAATGTCACAAATACATCTACAACCACACATGGGTGCTGAATCTCATGAGGGAGCACATTCATTGCGAGGAGCTTGCACATTGAAGAGTCATTTGGTTTGCTTGTTTGCAACAAATTTTCCCTCATAGAGTATCACAGCTGCGTTACCCAAACTTAAGTGCATGTTTGTGACCGAAAGGTGGTTGCAAAGTCCTTATCATAGGAAGGCCAAAGCAAAGAGAGTCATGAAGAGCATTTTTTTACATTTGTCAAGAACATGTTGACCTTCAAGGCAAGTTTTCAATCAAAAGAAAAGAAAATTAAATTTTATAATGTTACAATTTGCTGATTTTGTCAAATTTCTAATAATTTAATTTTC
The DNA here is from genome assembly GCF_030272615.1 of Cryptomeria japonica. Lineage (NCBI taxonomy): Eukaryota > Viridiplantae > Streptophyta > Pinopsida > Cupressales > Cupressaceae > Cryptomeria > Cryptomeria japonica. Next base: position 40,015,164 of record NC_081405.1, on the reverse strand, counting down.
TGATATTTTTTTAATTTCTGATTTAGTTTAATTTTTTTTACTTCAATTTTGTATGCTCTCATTTTTAAGTGTCAAAACAATTGATTAAGGTTCTACAATAGGTGGATGGAAACAAAAACTCCATCTATATGATGCCATGGTCAAAGCCAATGAGGTGATTCAACATTTGTATTGAACCAACAGAAAAAAATTGAACCCATCTGGCATATCATTGCTTAGAGGTAGAACAACTCCACTAACATATTTATGTTGTTGCCTACTGTTTGAGCCCTAATTTTTTCTTCTCCAAATCATTCAAAGCAGATAACAAGATTATGGGCAGCCTTCACACCTGTATCGAGAGGTGTTGCCAATGAGAACCTTTCAGGCATCATACATGATGACTTACAAATTCATGAGGCAATGGGAAGATTGTTTCATCACCTTTATGCATCTATAGGAGACCACTCTAAAGCCAAGTAGAAAAGAATATATGTTTAATTCTAGTTTATTGTTTATTTAAGTTAAAGTTTAATAAAGCATTTCAAAGTTATACAAGTTGTCTTTGTAGATTTGTGGTAGAAAGATTTTAGTAGAACAATGCCTAATCTTCAAACTCTTGCCATTTGCATTTTGTCCTAGCCATAAAGCCATTCTAGTTGTGAGCACAATTGTGTAATGTATCAAAACCAATTATTTGAATTTTTTACAAATGTTAGCATGAAATGCATAAACCCTCTCCCTTTATAATCACTCAAATCATAATGTGGACAAATTGAGAGCATATAGGGATTGGGACATGTTGACGTGTTTTTTATGACAGTGCCTAACACAGAATAAAGTTGCCCAACAGTCACTTTACTCTCTCTTGATCAAAGTACGATTGTATGCTAAGATTGCAATGAGTTCAAACAATCGACTCCAAGGTTCCTATCCGCAATGGACGTGACTCAGTTGGCTTGATGTGATATGCCGGTAATCCAAGGGGACTTACGTTTGGATCGTTCTTTCACTTCTTTGTTGTGGTTGGAACTTCATCATGGGATATAGCAATTTTGTGATGCTTCTACTTTGAATGAACTGAATTGGAATGGACTATAATTAAAGGGGAAAGGGTTAGAAGGATCTAAATCTGTTCTTAAGGGCAGTGATATCAATAGATAATGCTTTAGTGGACAAATTCCAAATAAACCAAGCTCTGCTTCGCAAAGTTTAACTACAACTCCGCAAGAACCGGTGCAATCTTCTGAGGATGTTTAAGGATTTTCACATTGAGAAAGTGCATTTGAATACCCAACACAGCGCAATCCAAACGACTATTCAAAATCGAACTTAGCACAAATTTGGTGGCTCAAGCTAACTTTACAATGCAACTTATAATCAACAAGATGCAAAAAGTATGAACCATGGAAATTTATCAAACACCATTACATTCTCCATTGAAATCAAAGCACTATACTACTTCTACTCTAAGTGAGGAAGGTGAAACCATGCAAGGTTTGAAAAATAACTTACGTAAACACCATCAGAGAACAATGCATCACTGTTATTATCTCAAGAACTTATCGCAACAATTTCATACAAATCTCCCTCCTTTACAAATGAGGGTGTCACCCCTTTATATAGGCTTCAAGCCTTGAGGACATGCAAACCATAATTAGGGTTTCACACATGATGCAACAAGGTGGGAATCTTCAATAAATACCCATATACAATTAATTCCAGCCTATAACAATTGGTATCCAAAATGCATTAAATGCACCATTCTTTACTAAATTTGCCCAATATGCGTTGAATAGTCCTCCATGCAAAAAAAATCGCCCAAGCTGCCATAAATGCCCATTTCTCCTAAATGTGACGGCTGCATGCAAAAGAATCTGTCATAATGACATAAATGTGGCGACTACATGCAAAGAGGTGCTCCATCAATTCGGCATGCGTTGACCCCGCTGTCACTTGGCAAGAAACCCTTGGAGAGAGAAAATCCCTGGAGAGAGAAAATCCCTGGAGAGAGAAAACTTAATCCATGAAGAATTTTCTTGAAATTTCGAATTCGCCTTGTTCCAGGGAAGCTTTTTCATCAATTTTGCACATTTTCTATTTTATAGGAAAAAAATTTCAAATTAGGGTTCCAAGGTCCAAGAGAGGAAATTCTCTCACAGATCCAAATCTATCATTATTTTCAAATTCAGACGATTTTCTATGCCCGAAAAATGGATTTTTCAAAAAATTTCCTGGGGGGGAATTTCTTGTTCAATTCATCCTTGACTCCTTCCTTGCCTTAGAAATTTAATCTTCAATTCATCCTTCGGTGTGATTTCTTCCTTGCTTGGAATTCCATCTTGAAGGAAGGAATTTCCAACACTTGTCAATTTCTCACCTTTCCTGGAATTTTGTCCTGAAGGAAGGAATTTCCAACACTTAGCCAAATTTTCACCTTTTCCAAGGATTCTGTGATGAAGGAAGGAATTTCCATCACTTAGCCAAATTTTCACCTTTCCTGGAATTTTGTCCTGAAGGAAGGAATTTCCAACACTTAGTCAATTTTTCACCTTTCGTGGAATTTTTTCTTGAAGTAAGGAATTTCCAACACTAAGTCAATTTTTCACCTTTCCTATTTTTAGGAATTTTTCCATTTTTAGCTCCAAGATTCAAGTTAGAGAAAACTTTTCTCACTTGGCCAATTTTTCTTCTCGTCTTGAAATTTCTTTATTCTTTGGTGAATTTCCACGCCTAGGAGGGGAATTGTGAATTCTTCCTTGAGGGGATTTTCCTTCTCTCAATTTCTTCCTTGCTTGGAATTCCAATCTTGGGTGCTGGAATGACCATATGGAGGAATTTTCTTTTCTTGCTTTCCCTTCTTGTCTTCCATTCAGCGCTCTGGGACTTAAGCGTGGAAATCATATGGCGAATAATAATGCCATAGATATCAGATGCAATATATCAGATGTTATTCCCTTCCTAGTCGTTGTTGTTTACAAGTTACATTCCGAAGTATATAAAGATGCCGAGGGGGTGCGAGCGCCAACCGTCGCACCGCAACTGCCACCCCTCAGTTGCCAACTAACCAACACAATTACAACTTAATTAACTACTTTTATTTCCGTGTACAATATTGCCGCCAACATCATCCCCCCCAAAAGAAAAGAAGTCGTCTCCGGACGACTTAATACAAAATAGAGATGACATTAAATAGAACTGCTAACGCCAGTCGAGCCCAGAACTTATACACTTGTTGCGTCCTCGCCTGAAAAATCCTTTTCTGCTACCATCCGATGCTCAAGTGCGGATTTCACCATTATTGCTTCTTTTGACATCAAAGTCCTCCTGTGCCTAAACCAAACTTGTCTACAAAACACGCGTTTCAATCTCACCGTCCACCAACTGCTACTCAAATGATACTGTCTCCCTAGCCAATTTGTCCTCGATAGCCACCCGCGTTGCCCTCTCGGCATCCAACTCCTAGGTACGCTGAACTAAGTCTCACACTAGTACTGCCTCCAACCTAGTGGTCAGCTCCTCCCAAGCCCTCTATGCATCCACCAAGGCAACCTCACGTCCAACCGAGACATACTCCAAGTTCCTCAAAGCGTACCATTCCTGCCTGGAGGTGGCCACAACCCGCTGGCACAAAGGCTAGGAGACACCTCAAATCCTCCATCACACTCCCCAAAGGCTAATAACTGAACTGAATAACTCCATGTTGTCGTACGACTGCGCGGATTCTACAATGCCTTCCCACAACTCTGTTTGGTCGCACCCTCCAAATCCGTCTCCCTCTACGACTTATGGCTTCCCGCCAATGCTTAGCGTCAGGCTTCTTTCTCACCGTATGGAACAACCCACACTTACCATGACTTCTCAGATGCCCTTCGCCCAACTCGAAAAAGTGTATTGGAGCTCAAAATATAAACTGGGGGTCTGGGGGCAGCGCCTCCAACTGGGTCCTGGGGCAGCGCCCCAGGTGCGCTCCCTGTCGCAGTACAGGGCAGGGTCGAGGGGCGGCGCCCCTGGTATATTTTCCTTAGTTTGTTTTCTTTAGGGTTTTAGGTTTTGCTTAGGGTTTTGTCAGTCTAGCAATGTTTTGGTTTCTAAGCTCTACGATTGGAAATCTGAGTCCAAAATCCTTGGGTACGCGACCTTTAAAATGTGAGGAAATGCAATTCAAGATAAGGAAATTCGCAAGATAGAAAAGTTCTCGAAGACAAGAAAAGTTGTCAAATGCAAGAAATGTTGCAAAATGTCGTTAAGGAAAGTTGTCAGGAAAAGTGAAACGAGGAAAATGCTCAATGTGGAAAATGAGGAAACATTTCCAAGGAATGTGATACTTAGACAAGGAAAATTCCTTGCCAAGGTCGGATTTTCTGACCTTGATAGGAGAGAAAATAAAGGAAAATTCCTAAGTTGAAAGATGAAATTTCAAGAGAAAAAATCAAGGAAATTCCAAGAGAAATCATGGAAAATCATGAATCATGAAAGAAACTCCATTTCCAAGTCATGGAATACAAGCGATTTCCTTTCCATGGCATTGAAATGTCACAAATTCCACCTCCTATTTGGATTAGCGCTCAGTATGTCCTCTCCATGATGAACAACTTACCCAAAAGACTGCTTATACAGCAACAGATGTCCAAGGTAAGAAATTTATCTGTGACAAATATGAACATCAGCAGAAGATGTCCATTGAACGAAGGGGTTTAAACTATGATTTCTTTGCACTAGATAAAATGCCTGGTGATGTATTGTTAGGTAACAATTCGTTGATGGATACACTCCTTATGGATGTACTACAAAAAGCATCATGTTCACACTTAATGGAGAAAAGATCAATACTCCAAGGGCTAATCTATGCATCTGAAAATATCCTACTACAATGAAAATCCAGACTGTTGAGCCATTACTAGAATTAAAGAAGCAGCTTATTGAAAATACCTGCTCAGAAGATCCACAAAGATTTTAGGAGAAAGAAATGCCAACCATGGAAAAAAATATGCAGCCAAGGAAAACAATGAAGAAAAGAAAAAAGATACCCATACCAGCACATGACTATCAGGACATGGCCCAAGCAATTGAAGAACTTAAAAAAAAGAAGTTTATTAAGGACTCAAAATCTCCTTTATGGTCGATAAACATTTAGAACAAACGAGAGCAAAGAAAAGAATAGTGATAAATTAGAGACAGTTGAATGCTATTGCAGCCCCTTTTCCTTATCCTATTTCTAATAAATCTTATTTATTCGAAAAGGTTGCTAACTCAAAAAAACTTCTCTCAATTTGATTGCAAATCTTTACCACTTTATCCATTCTGCATCCCTTAATCATTTTACTCCCTAAGCATTGTCCCTAATTTGTCTCAACAGACATGTCTTTTTGGATCTCCTCCCTTCTCTATGCCATCACTTTAGTGCCTCGTTCCCTAAGGACTAGTGCTTATTTTGTATAACCACCTTTCCATAATAAATAGTTTCACCATGTATGTTTCTTTTTGTAATCCAATTTTTTCGCTTCTCAAATTTTTAACTGTAATTTCTTTCTTTATTATGATCTCCCTCTTTTTGCAACAACCAAGGTCCCAACAACGGAACCAAATGTTGACTGAAAAACCTTGACTGATGTCCAAAGTTTAATATTCTATTATATGTAGTAAAACTTGATGTGATGGAATAAAAAGAAAGAACTTAGATATGTAATAAGTATAAACCAAATTATAATAAATTACGTACATTCATCTATACAACCATAAAATCATATAGCAATATACTTTAATGGCTTATACATGCCTTATACATGCCTTATAATTAATTCCTCATGCTTTACTCTCACTTATCATCTTTCTTATTCTCACATATATTTAATATATGATTCTATAGCAATATACTTTAATGGCTTATACATGCCTTATACATGCCTTATAATTAATTCCTCATGCTTTACTCTCACTTATCATCTTTCTTATTCTCACATATATTTAATATATGATTCCTTCTCTTATCTACCACTTCCCTTCTTTATACAGCCTCTTTATCCCTTTTCATAATGCCTTTCCATCATATCCTTTCATAATAACATTTAATTATCTATATTTTACACTTCTATAGCTCATTTAGGCATATTAGAGTTGTTTTAGGGCTATTTAAGTGGTATATAATGGATATATGGGTCTAGAAATGACTCAAATTACATCTATGGTGCCTCACAACCTTTTTATACCTTGCCAACATGGTACAAGAGAGTAATCTTGCCAAATGTTGTATTTGGTGCACAATAGAGGGGATTAAGAACTAATTTTTTGCTAATATGTAGTTTGAATTCCCCTAAATGGTTTTAGTACTTTACAATCAAATAAAGCTAAACATTTATAATTAAACATAACTGTGAAATACTAACTTTGGGGTGGGGGGCTAGAAAGTATACATTAACCTTAGCCCTCTAAACACAAAGAAATCACCGTTTATGGTTAGAATTTTAATTTTTTGTACAATATCCTAAGATTTGTAACCTTAACCCTAAAACACTAAAAATCATTGTATAGGGTTAGCATTAAAATCTTAACTTTTTGTAAGAGGATTGTTTTTTATAAAAATCCTACCTTAAACCTAAATTCAGTGTGTAGGATTCATATTAAGGTTTAAGTTTTTGTTAAAACCCCAACCATTTCAACATTTAGGGTGAGTATAGAGTTTTAGTTTTTTGTTAAAAACCCTAACCCTAACCCAAAATATTGAAATTCAGCATCTAGGGTTATCCTTAGGGTTTAGTTTTTGTTAAAACCCTAACCTCTAGTCCAAAATATTGAAATTCAGCATCTAGGGTTATCCTTAGGGTTTAGCTTTTGTTAAAACCCCAACCCTAAGCCTAATGGCTGAAATTACATTAGGGCTTTAGGTTTTTTAAAAAAACTAACTTTTACTTAGGATTAGCATTAGAGTAGAGTTAGCATTAGGATTTTAGTTTTTTGTGTAAAGTTTTCTAGAAAACTCTAACCCTAACCAAAAATACTTCTATTCAACATTCCAGGTTAGCATCAAGATTTTTACTTATTTTTAATATTCTATAAATGGTAAATACCCTAACCCTAAACACTATAAAAATCCTAACCCTTATCCTAAACACTAAATTAGGGCATAAACTTTTTACAACCCATAACCAGTTATAAACATGGTAAATCGTTTTAGAAAAGCAAGTATGTGGAGGCTGGAGATTTCAAACTTGTTCAAAGCTCTCCATGTATCTCAATGGTTTCAAAACCTTGAAAAAATAATAGTAAAATCACTTTGGAAGAAGAATTTTTTGCTGCAAAATGATTGGAAAAATTATTGAGTCACATATATAGTGAAAGTTGGGTCCTAATGAAAAATCAAAATAAATCAACGAGTAATCAAAAGATGCATACTTTATTAATAAATGGAGGGAAAACATGAAATACTCAACTAGAGTTGTTTTTCAAGTCAAAAAATCGATATCTGTGGCGAGAAGCATTAGATAATGCATTTGGTGCAACTCTCACCCAACATGAAAATGTGATCTTATATTTTCATGTGATCTTATATCACTCAAAAATGTTCAACATGTTACATCGCTACTCCACCTACAAAAAGAAATTGTATGTCACCATGCAAGTTGTCAAACAATGGTAGCATTACATTCATTGGAAGGATACAATCATTCAAAAAAAATCATAAGCCACTTCAATATAGAAAAAGATGGAGAATGTGCACCACGTGAAGTGGATGAGATACTTCAAGTTGTTTCATCTAGTCATCAAACACATGCTGAAAAAAGACAAAAGCAACAAAAAATTATCTAGACCAATTTTTGATCTTAAAGCTCATCATAGTGCTCAATACGAGAGGCCACAACTTCTCAAACTAGTTTCCTCTTTACTAAATTAATCCATATTTTGTGCAAGCCTTAACTACTCTCACACAAGGTAAATTGGTTGTTATTTGTTATTTGTCCAAACAGCTGCTCTGCAAGCTTACGTATCTTCGTGTCTCCTTAGGCACTCCTCGCCAACAACAAATTTGGGAGGCACACCATTCAAAGATCGCATGACACTATGTAAACTAAACATTATCTACACTAGCATTTATTTTATCCTCATCAAACAATGTATTTGGTGTTACATTGCTAATGCACCTACAAAAAGCTTGAAATGTATACATCATTCTAAGTTCAAGCTAAACCATGAGATGGCATCACTATGGATTTCCTCTCTAGTCTACCCACAACAAAGTGCCAAAACGATGCTGTTATCATGGATCATTTCTTGAAAATGGTATCATGATTGCATACAAGAAAACATCAGTGCATCAAAATCAACACATCTCTTCTTCAACCATGTGTGGTTATACTTCAGATTCACAGTATCCATTGTGTCCAGCCATAATCCAAGGTTTGTAAGGCATTTCTCACAAAGCCTATGAGATGTATTTGATACAAAATAGATTGATCTAAAACATGTCATCCCTGAATAGATGGGCAAGGAAAAATGGTCAATTGCATCATTATCTATTTGCTATGATTGTGTAACAATGCACAAGCATGTACATAGGATGATAATCTTCCATTCATGCAACATGCCCACAATAGATCTTTGCACAATTCTATGAGGCATTGTCTATCTCAAAAATGTATTAGGTTCCAACAGGCTGCACCCCATTGAAATATCCCGTCACATGCCATCAATCACCTTATCACAACATTAGGAGCATTAGGATAAATCACAACTTCAATTTCCTCGATGTTCTCCTTGTGCAAAACATGGACAACCTTCATTACTCATGTGATCTTCAATTTCAACAAATTACACAAATGCACATCTTGGCCAAGGATTTGTGCAAGGTGTTATTGAGGTAATCTCATCCTCAAGCAAATATAATCCCACATGGCCATTCCAACATTTGTACCCAATGTGCCATGCCCCTATGTGGGATCTTTGGTCTTGACTCTTGCCACTGCCATGGTTACATGCAAACACCATCTCTATCTACACAGTTGAAAACCGTTACAAAAAGGGCAAAAACAATCAACTTTAAAAATTGTAAACCCTAGCTCTATAAGAGGAAAGAAAAGGAAAAACAAAACAAAAAAAGAAATAATAAAACCCTGGAAGTGCTAGAATACAACAAAAATGAAAGAAAAAATAGCAAAAACAAAAAAATAGAGTTACATATTGTTGTGATGTTTTCACACATCGCCCCATTGCAAATGGGGACCCCCCTTGATTTTGCTTTCCTTAGTTTGTTTTCTTTAGGGTTTTAGGTTTTGCTTAGGGTTTTGTCAGTCTAGCAATGTTTTGGTTTCTAAGCTCTACGATTGGAAATCTAAGTCCAAAATCCTTGGGTACGCGACCTTTAAAATGTGAGGAAATGCAATTCAAGATAAGGAAATTCGCAAGATAGAAAAGTTCTCGAAGACAAGAAAAGTTGTCAAATGCAAGAAATGTTGCAAAATGTCGTTAAGGAAAGTTGTCAGGAAAAGTGAAACGAGGAAAATGCTCAATGTGGAAAATGAGGAAACATTTCCAAGGAATGTGATACTTAGACAAGGAAAATTCCTTGCCAAGGTCGGATTTTCTAACCTTGATAGGAGAGAAAATAAAGGAAAATTCCTAAGTTGAAAGATGAAATTTCAAGAGAAAAAATCAAGGAAATTCCAAGAGAAATCATGGAAAATCATGAATCATGAAAGAAACTCCATTTCCAAGTCATGGAATACAAGCGATTTCCTTTCCATGGCATTGAAATGTCACAAATTCCACCTCCTATTTGGATTAGCGCTCAGTATTTCCTCTCCATGATGAATTAGTGCTCAAGATTTCCATTCCAAGGCAAGAAATTTCCTACCTTACGTGAATTTGCACTCACATATTTCTTGTCCATGTTGAATTTGCGCCCCAAAATTTCTTCCTTCACATGGATATGCGCTCAAATTCCTTGACAAGGGTAAAACGAGCCCATAATTTCCTTGTCACACATATGAATGTGCTCTCAATTTCCACTCATATGAGGAATTGCACTCATAATTTACTCGTCTATGAGGAATTGCGCTCATAAATTCCTTCTCTCATGCGAAAGTGTGCCCAAGTTTTTCCTTTCTTAGGTGAAATCACACCCTCAATATTTCCTTTCTTAGGTGAAATATCACCCAAGGTATGTGGTAGGTCGGCTAAGGCACAAGGAGGAAGCCCACCATTCCACCTACATAGTGAAATTGTGCCCACATCATTTCCTAGGAGGTATTCAAATCCACTCAAAGTAAAGTTTCTCTCTCCCCTTCAAATTTGTGCCCAAGGATATGCCTAGATAACATTGCAAATCAAGAAAGGCAAGTCGGCCTCCTTAGGAAATTAAGGAGTTTTTTCAAACAAAGTACCAAGTCGGCCTTGTAAGGATAAAAAAAACAATTTAAATATTAATAAATACTGAGAAGGTCAACCTACTTGGAAGTACAGAGGAGCAAGTATAAATAAAAGCACAATTGCAATTCATTTCAAACATTTCCAAATTAATTCAAGTGCAAATTAAGGCAGAATAAGTGCAAATTAGGAGCAGAAACTGCAGTTCAAATATTGAAAAACAGTTCAAGTGCGAATTTTGAGAAGAGTAGAAGCAAATTTGTAAAGAGTAAAAGTGTGAATTGCAGCAGATTGGAGAAGATTTCCAAGGCAATTTTATCATGTTTCAAGTGCACAGTCCAGCAGACCCGAAGTAATCAGCATCAAAATAAGTCATGTTTTAAGGTGGATCAGACATTAAGGAAGACAAATTTTCAGATTTTCACCCTGATTGAAGGAAAATTTCCATCAACAAACTTGACGTTTTCAGACCTGAAATCAACATGAGGAGGCATTTCAAGTTAATTTCCAGGTTGTTAGGGGTATAATAAGAACCTTACAAGGTTCAAATTATATGAAATTTCGTGCAAAGGGTAAGAAATGTGAGATTTTAACAAGGAGGTGAAAGATTTTAAGAGATTAACTAGCAATTATTATGTGAAAAATCCTTTTACATATGTTCAATTGCAAGAATTCGTTGAAGTTTCCATGCTCTCATCATAACTACTTCTTGCATTTCTACTTGAATACTTTGAAATCAGTTTAGCATTCTTTCATTCTTGTAACTTAAGGTGTTTTATTTTCAGGTAAAAGTCGGGGGCTAGAGCTGGAGGCGCCTCAAGACAAACTCAAATGAAAAGTGACTTCAAAGGAGTGCTTCCCGATTCCAAGATCGTCTCACGATGGAGGAACATTAGTGACAACAACCTAGAACGCATCAATATGGAGGATTTCAAAAGGCGAATGTATGGATATGAAGGACACAATCCCTCGAGGATGGCTAGGAGGATGACTCTGAATGGAATTGTGCAAGCTGCCTATTTCCCTCCTGCAATACAATGGACCGAGTTGATGGTAGAATGTGCTATGCACTATGATCTCGGGCAAAGGAGAATTGTAACTCCAATGGCAAAGTGTTAGCATATCTTATTGAGCAAGCAATTGTGGAGACATTTGGTATTCCCACATACAATTCCACAACCTATAAGACAAAGGAGAAAGCATTAAGATTGTACAACATTGGAGCTGACACTTGTGCAGAGATCATCAAAAGCACTTGGATGGAGAAACCAAGAATTCATCACACCAAGTTACCAAAGAAACTTCTCAGGTCAGACTTCAAGCAAGAGTATGGAGACCTTGTCACATTATTGAATAGTATTATGGGGTGCCCTCAAGCGTCTACCTTTGAAACATGGATGTTTTATTACATTGAAGAGATATCAACCAGAGTTAAGATGACTAATTGGTTGTGATGTCCCTCATAATATATTCATTTATAGTATTCGTTGCTTCAATTATTCCCATTTGATCAAAAGATTATTGTGTTACTTACAATAAATTTATCCATAATTCATTTATTAATATCCTTGATTATTAATATTTATTATTAATATCCTTTTTTTATTAACACCCTTGTTTATTACTAATATCATTTTTTGTATTAAGTATCATAGAATCAAAAGCTCATTTTTTGCTCATTCGAGCATCCACGTTACAAACTTATTACAAATACCAGCTCCTTTCGAGCAAACTTATTACAAATACTAGCTCCTTTCGAGCACCAAACTAGAAACAACAATTGGAAGACCAAGGGTCACAACTTAGAAATCCACTTTAAACAATGTGACAAATACAACCAATGGAAGACCAAGAGTCACAACTTAGGATTCTACACAAAGGTGTCCCTCATGGGAGTTGAACTTGGGTCTCCACATTGAGAACTCAATGCTTTAACCAACTAAGCTCAACCCCTTGGACTACTAATATCATTGATTATTCATATTTATTATTAATATCATTAATTATTAATGCTTATTATTTTCATGTTTATTAATGTTCATCGTTAATATTATTATTCATATTTATTATTAAGGTATGTGAGTGAATATCCTCAATTTATTAAAGTTTATTATTAGATTATTCATCCCTTCCCCACATCGATCAATGTTTATTATTATTAATAATTTACTAATTAGCATAATCAATGCTTTGAAAGCAGCGATCTGCATTTTAGGAATAGACACGACCCATGAACTTGGTGAGGCACGTATTAAGAAACGGGTCTTTGGGAGAGGTCATAACCGTTCAATGGTCTTCAATACCATTGACCCTCCCTCTCCTATGTAGCACAGCATACTCTCACTTGGGAGGGGGATAAGAGAAAGGTAAGGGACAGCACACAGACTCACCACGAAATAGGAGGAGATAATATAGGAGGGGAATACAGCAGCTATACGGACTGGTGAAGTATGAATATGGGACTGTTAATTCAGCTTGATATTAACAATATAATTAACACTAATAATAAATCTGACCTTGTTAATATTAACACTGCTAACATAATATAATATTGTTAATACAGTAAATACTGTTAATGCAATTAATATTTAATACAATTTAATAATATTAGCACAACTCAGCTCTGATGATACATAATGATACTATTAACTTAATGTTATCAACATAATATAGTAATCTAAAGCCAACACTGTTAATACAAGCTGTTATGGTATTGTAAACAAGCTTATAACATTAAATTACTATCAATATTGATAACATTCACTGGATAAATTATAATACAACATAACGCTGTTAAGAAAGTTAATCAATGATTAATATTATAGTGAACATAAATATTTTCCAATTTTAAGCATGGTGAGGGAAGTGTGAAAGTATTGTGAGAGGGGTATGGTGTATGGACACTCTTCTAGATACGCCACCTCAAAGTGGGACATGATGAGCCCATAGAGGCCAAAGGAGTACAAAGGGTGCAGTCTTTGGGTTTAGGAAGAGATGGTTTCTAGGGCACTCTCCACAATCTCTCCCCTCTTCTCCACCATGGCTCACAAATACAAGAAGTAAAATCGTCAAGGTATTAGGATGATGACTAAATGAGGGTCAAAGGCACCTTATTGTTGAAGAGGATCAATCATAAGAGATGAGAGGTTGATAGGATGGAGGGGAACGGTGTAAAGCCCTCACTAGGTACTTGATGGGGTTCACCTAGTTTACTCAACACTTCACCTAGCTGGTGTTGCTCAATTGCACCAACTCACCAGGCCTAGTTGCTCTCTAGACCTTCAAGTCCTTCTCAATCTCTTCTAGGACTTGATTCTTGTTCTTTCTAAGGTGTTTGCTTCAAGTGTTTTGGCTAGGAACCTGTTAACGTGTTTTTTGTACACTATCAAACACAGAATAAAATACCCAAGGGTACCTTATCCTCTCTTGAGTAAAGTCTCCGAATGCTGAAGATGTCGCGAAAAGGATCAATCGGGATAACTTCAAGGTTCTTTGCTGTAGGATCTCTACGTGTGGATAAGCTCTCTGTGGTGTGATGTGATTTTGCTGGAATCACAAGGGGACTTACAATTGATGACTGAACGTCTGATTTGCTGGAATCACAAGATTTTACCGGTTTAGATTTGGAAAAAGGAAAAAAGATGAGGGCGAGGAAAGGATCTAATCCTAATACTAAGAATGTAGGAGAAATGAATGATCTTTGATGAAATTCTAACTAAGTCTTGTTTTGACATCACAAGAACATCTCCACAAGGTTAGTGCGATCTTCGAAGGAAAGCTTTATGATGTTCAAATCACCACTACCGGCATAGACACCATCAGGCTGATGCATATCAATGAAGAAGCGACAATTGAAGTTAAGCTTAAGCTGAATGATTCCAGTTGACTACACAAGGCAAGTCTGCAATCAACAAACTGCTAGTAGTATGGATATACGAATTTCACCATCAATCAAGCACATTTCTTCCACTCATCTAATAACATGAAATCTGTTGGATTTTGCCAAGATCAAGAGCTCAATGAAATGTACAAAATAGAGACATAATATGGGACAAGAATAAACTGTATTCTCATCAATAGAAAATGATCAATAACATGATTCAATAGTTGTTCAATAGTTACATACAATGTAGATGAGCTTGCTTATATAGGCAAGGCTAGGGATATGTGAGCACACAAACATGACATGTGGCTCAATAAGAAACAAGGGTAGGTAGGAAATAGGTGTGGGTAGGTAGGAGAAATAATATAATAGTCCACATGAGGTGGATCACCCACTGAATGTGGAGTGTAACAACAAGATCAACACCATAAAAGGTGGAATTTCTCCTACACACACTATCCCAATGTGGCACAAACACCCAAGTGTCTCATACCCAAACTACTATGAAAATGCATTATCCTAAGTAAACTTAAGTAAGTGTAATAATATCCAAGATGAATAATTATTTACACCAACACCCCCCCTTAAGTGCAACTTAGGGGAATGCACTTAAGTCTACATAAGTATCCACAATCATGTCAACCTCGAAAGAATGATCATGTAGAGAATGAACAAGAGGGTCAGAGTGTTCCCTCGCAACAATCGAAGAAGGATCACCTTCATCAAAGAGAAGATGAATGTCATCAATGATGTCTCCCAAATCTACAATGTAGGATTCCATAAACAAACCTGTAATATCTGTCAAGTAATCATCCCATGAATCTGAAGCTGGAAGACAATGAATATCCTGCTGCACTGAATCACATGAAGGCAAAACTGTCGCACTATCTGCATCATTAGGTGCAATAGGTGATGTGATATCAATATGAGGAGATGAAATACAAGGCTCAAGAATGGGGTCACATGTGAGAATCCCCATGTTCAAGTGCCCAAAGTTCTCCTCAAAATATGAACCATCACAATAAGTGTGATCATCATGTGTAGAATCATCAAATGTGAAATCATCATCATCAACAAAATCTGAAAAGGAGTATAACCGAAATGCATGATCAACCACCCCAGTCGCAATGATAGCTCTAGTCTCCAAGTTTCTAATGAAAACTGAGTCAGGTGTGAACTCCACAACTCTCTTAGTTGCGCCATGTGTGATTTGATAGATAGAAAGGAGATTGTTTGTCAAGTGGGGTACACACAACACATCATTGAAGGAGTTATCCCCAATGTCAATAGATCCTTTCCCAATCACATCCATGTATGTATGATTGCCCATCAACATCTGTGGCATGGTGCAAGGCTCAAATGTAGAGAACATGGACTGCGAAGATGCCATATGATGAGAAGCCCCTGAATCTAGAAGCCATCTCTCTGAATCATGACTGATAGTAGCACATAGAGCTTTTCCTTTTCTTGTTCCAAAAGAGTGAGTCTTCCCACTTGTAGAAGCCATGAATGCTTGCCCTTTTCCTTTTGAATGTGAGGAAGTGGAAGTTGATGAATCATCCTTCTTGTAGACATTAGGCAAATCAATGTTATGCTTTTTGATGATATGTGTGAGCTCATCAATCTTTTTAAAATGGCAACGATGCTCCTCATGACCAAACTTTTTACAATAGGCACAAGTAGGTTTCTCCCTCTTTGGTGAACTATCCCTCTTGGAAGAGGATGTATCTCCTTGTTGTGGAGAGGATGATGCTTTGTCCTTAGGCTTTGATTGCCATTTCTTGTTTGAGTTGTCCTTTCCTTGATTTCCTTTGTTCCCTTGATTTGCCACTAATGCTTGAGACTTAGAAGCCTTAATAATGCCCATGCTTATCAACTTAGTTTGTTCCATCATCAACATTTCATTGAAAGCATCAAATGTAGGCATTGTGTAGCTTAAACCCATTGTCATCCTATGGGTTTGGAAACTAGAAACAAATGTTGCATATTCTTGTGGAAGCTTGCCTATCAAGTTGAAGATCAATTGAGTATCCTTCTTATCAATGCCACAATCTTTGAGTTGTGCCCTCAACTCATTTGCCTTGGTGTCATAATCTTGTATAGTATCAAAGTTCTTGGGATCCAACATGGTGAGATCACTATCAATTTGATATCCCCTAATCTCATCAACTTGACCATACAAGTCTTGAAACTTTTGCCAAGCATCCTTGATTAGAGTACACTTCTCAATATGAAAAATGAGATCCTTTGATACATACTTTCTTAAGGTACCAATTGCCATGATATTTTTAGTGAGCCAATCCAAGTGACCAACTGGATCAACCTTAGGATCAGTGGGAGCAACAATAGTTCCATCAATGTAATGAGTTAGTCCTTTTTCCATAAGTTTACTCCATGCATCAATTTTCCAAGTAGCATAATTATGAGGAGTTAAGAGAGGAAACTTAGAAGAACCCATAGTAGCATAAAGGAAGGAATAGAAGAGTACAAAAACACAAGAAACACCCCCCCAAATTCACTCAATCAAAGTACCCCCCCCAAAGTGATGATTTTGGCACTTTATACTTAGTGCAATTACAATGAGCCACTTGCAAAACAAGGCAAAGTGGACTTATGATGCAAATTTTACAACTTCTCAAATGAGATACAAGAGACTTCAATCAATAGTGCAATGAATCTAACTGAGATTCAAGCAAATATACAAGTACCAAAAGAGCCAAAAATGGCCAAAATCTGAAAGTACAATTTCTACTTACAATGGCATCAATCTGATAGCATCATGTGAAAGTAGACGAAAAAATACGCACTTTCAAAAAAAACGGCCCCTGAAAAGGAGGTCGTATGACCCCAAACGAAGCCTCTGAAGTTACAAAAACTGGGATTACTCAGGTACAGTCACCAAAAACTGCATTTTCTGAAAAATCAGTGCATCAAAATCAAAAAATTTCTTCACCACTGCGGAGAGCACGAAATTCTAGCCCATTTCAAAAAAAATTGCACCCAAAAAGGAGCAAAAATGAGCAGGTTATGGCCATTTGAAGTTGAACTGCAAAATCAAAAATGCAAATGAGAGGGGCCTGCCAAATTTTTGAAAAATGTTGACATCAGCAAGTCACTATGTTAAATTTGACGGCCGTATGACCGTCACAAAAACGTCGCCCTCTGCTGACTAGACGTCTGTACCGTACGGACTGCTGACTGGTCGGATGACTGGGCAGTACGGATACTGACGTGACAGGCTGATTTGATTGCTAATGTGGCAGCCGTACGGATGTCTGCGTGGCATGGTGACTGTGTGTACGGAAGCTGATGTGGAAGGGTTTGTACCCGCGGGCCAGTGGCCGCCTGCCATGTGGCGGATGCGGGATTCGCCGGTCTGGGTGACAGGTCGGCAGTCCGCGTGGCGGGGTCTTTGGCCGGAGAGAGTGTAGTCGCCGAAAGGAGCCGGCGGAGTCTGTGGGTGCCGGTGGAAGCTGCAAAGTCTGGTGGCGTCGGCGAGGACGAAACGGCAGCGGCTGCGGGCTTTGGCGGGCGCAGGTGCGGACGTGGCGCCGGCGACCCGGCGGCGTACTGTGCGGCCGGCGGTGTACTGTGCTACAGACCTGCAAACTGCGGCGACAAGTACGGCGGCGCCTGCAGAGACATACCTGCAGGGTACGGGGTCACAGGGGGGGTCTGTGGACCCCCCAAAAACTTTTTTTTTTTTTTTTTTTTTTGACTTCTCAATTTTATTTTTTTTCAGATTTTTTTTTTTTTTTTTTTCTGAAAAAATTTTCCGAAAATATTTTTTTTTTCGAAAAATATATTTAAAAAAATTGAAAAATCCATACGATACTAGCAAAATTGGAGAAAAAAATTTTCTCACCAAAATAGACCAACTTTATAACCAAAATTCATGGAAACGGCCTTCTGGACGCAATGGCGGGGTCGGATCTGGTTTAGGACGCCTCCAAAAGATGCTGCTCCTCAGATCTGCCTCTTGACGTTGCAATAATGCCTCTTCAAGACGAATCAATGAAGCCCCAATGGCTCTGATACCATGTTGGATTTTGCCAAGATCAAGAGCTCAATGAAATGTACAAAATAGAGACATAATATGGGACAAGAATAAACTGTATTCTCATCAATAGAAAATGATCAATAACATGATTCAATAGTTGTTCAATAGTTACATACAATGTAGATGAGCTTGCTTATATAGGCAAGGCTAGGGATATGTGAGCACACAAACATGACATGTGGCTCAATAAGAAACAAGGGTAGGTAGGAAATAGGTGTGGGTAGGTAGGAGAAATAATATAATAGTCCACATGAGGTGGATCACCCACTGAATGTGGAGTGTAACAACAAGAGTGGAGTGTAACAACAAGAACAACACCATAAAAGGTGGAATTTCATCTACACACACTATCCCAATGTGGCACAAACACCCAAGTGTCTCATACCCAAACTACTATGAAAATGCATTATCCTAAGTAAACTTAAGTAAGTGTAATAATATCCAAGATGAATAATTATTTACACCAACAAAATCAAATATGAGAAGTATAGAGACCATGCAAATTGTCGAATCGACCCATAAATTTCACCATTTCTTCAATGAAGTTTTACAAGTCTCTTACAACAACATCTTGGCAACAATCTTTGCCTTCTCTCTCTACTCTACTCTAATTGCTATTCTATCAACTGACTAATCACCTTCTAAGTACTCTCTATTCACTAACTTCTTTCTAACTCTTTCTAACTGCCTTTACAAAATGAAGAGTCGGGGCTTATATAGAGCCCACAATACAATTCGATGGCTAAGATCAATTTGAGATCAATGGCCAAGATTCAATAATGAAAACCCTAATTAGGGTTTGTTACAACCATTACATAACATTTAATGCTTGACCAATGATAAAATTGTATTAATTGGACACATGTCTTCTTTGGAAAAATCGACCAATGGATAGCTGGGGTAGGTACATCGAAGTTTATGCCATCTCCCATGAGTTATGTACATTGAATCTGGACATGCTGAGGTGGATCAATCTAACTAGAGAAGTGATGACTAGGATGCCAACTCGTCAGACACTTTTAATTTGGTAGATATTCAACTTGATGTTGCTGAGAAGCTAGCTTTAATTAACTCTTCTGAAACTATCTGCTTCTTCAACGAACCCTTTGCTCTGACTTCTTGTGTCCTTGATTTGCAGGATGATGATGTACCTCGCCCTGGAATACTGGACTGGAAGAGGTCGCCCTTATCCTGATGATGCTGGATCGAAGAAGGTCGTCCTTGTCGATGCTTGACTGGAGGAGGTCGCCCTTATCCTTGCTTGATCTTCTTGGAGGAGACCGTCTTTGATCTGGCTTGATTTTCCAACTCCGGGATCTCCATTTGATGCCTTCCCTTGAGTATTAAACTCTAAGGAATGATGCAAAAATAGATGAATTTCGCTTGGCAAAGTGTAGATCATAGCCTCCTCTTGGATGAATCACGCCTCCTCTAGCTTCAAAAGAATTTCACCTTCCACTAGCCTCTTCAAAATCTGGAAATTCGCCTTCAAATGCCTTCAAAAGTCTGGAAATTATCCTCCAATCTAGCAAGAAATTCACCTCTCCAATAGCCTTCAAGATGAATTTTGCCCTCCTTAGTCTCCACACTTAGTAGAAATTCGCTCCACTCCAGCTAGATTTCGCACCTTCAATTAGCTCTCCAAATTCGCACTTGAAAGGATGATTGAATGATTTGAATTGTGAAAAAACACCTCCAATATATAGAGCGCTCACCCCTTTGCTCCCTCTAGGCCGACTTGGCAAAAAGAGGTTAAAAATAAATAAATTTCCAAAAAAAAGG
This sequence comes from Cryptomeria japonica, assembly GCF_030272615.1. Lineage (NCBI taxonomy): Eukaryota > Viridiplantae > Streptophyta > Pinopsida > Cupressales > Cupressaceae > Cryptomeria > Cryptomeria japonica. The sequence continues at coordinate 39,995,101 of NC_081405.1, read as the reverse complement.
GGGGCCCGACTTGGCAAAATAAGTGAAAATAAGGCCTTGTGTGCTCCACATTTAATTTTAATTTAATAAAAATTAATTTTAAATGCCTCCAAGGGAATTTTTATTAATTTCAAGGCTTAAAAATTAATTTATTAAATTCAAAATGCCTTAATTTAATGTGAATTTGATTCAAAATCTCCAAAGGGCTCAAAATTAGCAAATTTGGTGAATTCGTTAAGAATTTCAACGCTCAAGCAATGTAGAAAATGAAGGATATCACAAATTTCGCCCTGGGCCCTTAGTGAAGGCCAGAAGCGATTTTTTATTTTGTGACTAAAATCCTCAATTTTCAAAGGCAATATAATATTCATCAAGTTTCTTGGGGTCCTTTTGCCTTATCTCATCCTTGCCTTAGCACAATTTTGAAGAAAAGTTGTAGTTTTTTGGAAAAATCGCTCTGGGCCTTCAGTGAGGGTCAGGAGCGCTTTTGCAAATTTAAGCTTGTCCATGCCTTGTTGTTTCTCCAAATTATCTTCAACAGATAGAACACACCCTCTTCCATTTATTTTAATCACAAAACTTGTTTTGTCCTTGCAAGAAAATTGCACTTTTAGAATCTAGCTCCGGACCTTCAGTGGGGGTCAGGAGCGCTTTTGCAAATTTAAGCTATTTTCTCTCACCTTTCCCTTTTAAATCACCTTGATAAGGAAGAACTTTCCTTTTTCATGCTATGAATAAATCTTTAAGCCCAACAAGTGATAAAATAATGTGTCTTTCAAGAAAATCGCTCTGGACCTTCAATGAGGGTCAGGAGCGCCTTTTGTTTTTTGGGTTGATTTCCTCCTTTGTTGACCACTCAAATTATATTCAATGGATAGAACATGCTTTCCTTGATCTCTTCCAATCATAAAATCACTTTGATCCTGCAAGTACAGTGCAAATTTGAAAATCAAGCTCCGAACCTTCGGTGAGGGTCAGGAGCACTTTTTGCCATCATGATCAAATTGTTTCACTTTTCATCTCGAAATTCCTTGGCTAAGGAAGATGTTATCTTGTTTCATGCTATGAATAACTTCTCATGTCCAAAAAAGGATAAAATAGTGTGTCCACAAGAAATTCGCCCTGGGCCCTCAGAGAGGGTCAGGAGCGATTTTGATTTGTTGCCCAAAATTCATCATCTTTAATGCTTTCCAACCTTCAATTTGCATCAAGTGATGTCTAATCTTCTCTCCGGGAGACCCTGCACAAAACAAGTTAGCCAAAATTAGTGCTAAAATAAACTTAAATAAGATTTTCGCCCTGGACCCTCAGAGAGGGTCAAGAGCGAAATTTACAACCTAGGCTAAATTGCTCAATCTTTTAGTTTCAAACTACTTCACAGGGCGAGGTAAGATCATTTTCAAAGCTAGGAACAAGATTTCAAGCTCAAACAAGGTGGCAAATGAAGTCTAAAATGAATTTTGCTCTGGACCCTCAGCAAGGGTTAGGAGCGAAATTTCTAATCTTGGAAAAAATTCATCATTTTCAAAGTTTCCAATCAATCTCAAAGTCCAAACAAAATGCTTTGCAAATCAAAATTTGGTCAAATAAGGCAAGAAATGAGTCCTAGATTGATTTTCGCCCTGGACCCTCTGGAAGGGTCAGGGGCGAGATTTGCTTTGGACCTCTTGAGAGGGTTAGGAGCGAAATTTGACCTTTTGAACTCTCTGTCAGGATAATTTTATGGAATATAATTATACTTTAAGTTATATTCCATATATACTTTCAGGATGTTTGAGAGTGGTTTCAGACCTCCAGGAGTTATATTGCAAAATCTAGTTTTTTGAGGTTTTTCAGTTTTCAGACTAAGTCAAATTTCAGGATCAGGACATTCCAGACTTAGCCAATTTTCAGGATCTGGACTTTCAGACTTAGCCAAAATTTCAGGATCAGGACTTTCAGACTTAGACAAAATTTCAGGATCAAGACATCACTCAAGCCGGACTTGGTATCCATGTGATCCCCTTGGCGACACTCAAAATGCAAAGGCTAACGGACAAAACCCTAAAAGACCTAGAAAACAAACCCTAAAAAGCAAAATAGCAAGGGTCCCCATTTGCAATGGGGCGATGTGTGAAATGGTCACAACAGAACCCTACCAATTCACAGTGCTTCTCAGGTGCTCAATTATGGCTTCTTGGCTAAGTTGTCAAAATGACCTCCTATCATTGTAAGATGTTGCAGAGGTGTGGAGGTGTCTACTAACATGTTTTGTATGCATTTGGGGTCCATTAGTGGCTTGCAATCATTAGATTTCTTACCGATTTCAAAATCTTGTCTAAAAAAGGGCTACAAGGAATTAGCCCTAATTAGGCCTCCAAATCCGGTTTTCTAGGGCTTGGGTGAAAACAATTCAAAGGACCCCCAAATAAGTTTGCATTTTCTTCAAAGATAAACCTATCCCTAAAGGATTTTTGTGGTTTTGGCCACTGGTTTCACCGTACAATGTATGAACCCCAAAATGAGGGTTTTGAAGGGTTTACAAGGCCCTTAACCGGCAGTGAATGAACAAATTGGGGTTTTGGCATCAAAAGGCTTTGTCAAAGCTTCTCCCTCCATGGACAAGTCTGCCCCAACTCCATGAACCCCTCCAAACTCTGAAATGGTGATTTGGCACACACCCCTGCACTTAGCACTTAATTTTCACCTTTTCTCCTCTAGTCGGGTTGCTCCTGGACTCGCCTAGAATAAGGTGACAGTCATACTTAAACTCCTCTCCAGCACTTGAACCTGCATATGTACACTATACAGAGGGTTTCCCATCATGTCCCAACAAGCCGTGATGGCAGCACATGTGGAACTCATGGGGCAACCATATTTACAAGAAAATTGCTATTTACAAGCCAAAACTGGCTGTTTGCAAACTTGAACAAGAAAACACCAATGAACAATATTTACAAGACTCCAAATCGAGCCAACAACACAATAACACACAGTAGTAACTCAATCCATTGCTAGATCAATGGATTCAATCCATATTCAATTGCAAAATAAGTAAAATCAAGCCAACATGCTGCCAACAAGACGGAAAATGAGTAGTTTCAGTTGTTGAACTTACATCACACACTTCTCCAACCTTGGTAAACGTGCAAGAGAGGGTATATATAGGTTTCCCATGTGTGGAGTCCTCCTAGGGCGTTAAACAATCCCTAACTCCAACGCTAACCAATTCAAGACAAAAGTTGTCATGACAACTTTTTGCAACTTTGCAACTTTTGCACTTTTGGTCTTTCCAACCTACAAGACCTATTCCAAGTCATCACAAATGACTTTTAAAACTTGTCTAAGACCTATTTAGCCCTCCCTAATGCCTGTACCAAGTTTTGACACTTTTGACCATCAAAAAGGTCAATTGGCTACTCAAACTCACTATTTACACAAAAATGCAAACCTAAGGAAAATGAACTCAACCTAGGCCTACATTGACACAAAATACTAACTCTTGGACCCTCCTAGAGTCCTTATTCAGTACTGACTTGGCTAGGGTCAGTACAAGCCAAAATTGTGAAAGCTAATTTGCCTAAGTCCTAGGTGCTCCTGCACCAGTACTCCACCTCATGATGATGGTTAAGGACCATTAAGGACCACATGAGGCCATAGAGGATAAGGTCTTGTTGTTGGGACTAGGGTAGAGGATACTTGGGACACCTCATCATGTCTTCCAACCCTCGTTATGGTTGAGTCTCCATGTAACTGTTGATATTGGTTGTGTATATATATACATATATATCCCAAACCTAGGATTGGATGCATTTCATGTGTTATATTTACATTCTTGTCTAAACTCATTGCAGATTTCAAAAAAATAGAATGAAGATTATATCTCTAACTATGTTTTGCCCTTATTTCATTCTAGATTTATGAATTTAAGGCAAAGTATAAGGTGATCCCAAAAAGGGGACATTATATTGGTTCAAGTTGATAAGTGACAATCTAGATGATCAGATGAAGAATTTGGAGCATTCCCAATCATTCTATATGAGTTCATATGTTATCTACATGTTGGAAAGAAGTTGTAGATACAAAGGATTAACATACAGGGGACCAATGGGAAATGGTGAAGGACAAGTCAAAGTATATGAATGCTACTTTCAATTGCACTTGCACAATATCTCTCATTTCAAAAGGGTCAATGATGCCTTCTCAATGCATATTGTTAGAACACTACAAGGAGGTCTTCACAAGAGATAGTCACAACAAGACATGAATTTGGTGAAAAAAGTATGGCTCATGGTATATTCAATTTCCTAAATTCACCTATATCAGATTGCAATAATTTTCATCTTATCCTATCAGCTTCCAAGATATCCAACTGATAAGATGATATTGCTAGAGGTGACAAGGCAATTGTCCTCATACGACAAGATACAATGGAAGAAGTGCAAGGCCAGGGTAACCTTCCCAATCATAATGGGAAAGTCAATTGAAGTATGTCCATCGATGCAAGCAGCGGAGAAATCAGAAGAGGAATTACAATTCTACAACCTTGTGACTCATAAATCAAGAGAAAACTTTGATCCCTTTCATAATATCAGTGTGTTTAGTGGAAGAAAATATAGGCACAAGGTACAACTTGAAGATCACTAGGCAAATGCAATTGATAATTTTGAAACCAGAGGAAAATGTGTTCCAAGCTATCATTGGAGATGATTAGAGTTGGTCAAATACTTCCCATTCTGGATCAGGTTGAGGATGGCAATCAGGTTCAACATTATTTTGAAGAAGAAAAAGATAAGCCCCTTCCACACTTAATCGGGTTGATCAAGAAATAATAAATCTTGATGTGTTGATGGGACCAATCACGTCACATATGTTAGAAGCATGAGCTTGTATGGTTGTCATTGATGTCAAACTTGGTTACCGGATGGATATTGGTCTGAATATGCTTTAACAGACCTTGGTTATCTGGATAGAGTTTGGTCTGGATAGTCTTTTAGTGTTGGTTGCGCCATCACGTATTTAGGGTGGTTCGGAATGCTTTTGGTGCCCTCCGGATATGTTGTTAATTGCATTGCGGTTTAGTGGATCATGTTCTTTTGATCTGGATATGTGTTGGAAGATGTGTTGAGGTGATTATTTGGGTCTCACTTTGGTTTGTGGAGGATCCCCGCATGGAGTATTTTGTATTGGAAGTGATTATATGGCCAACTGATTGATTATATCTACATTTTATGTTTTGTAACATCTTTTGGAATATGTGCTAGTGTGTGCCGATTGTCAGATTGTTCATGGGATTATGTATTATGATATGTTTCGGTTCCCTCTTTCTCGTGGAATGGACCAATGTAAGTATTTTTGGTCCGGGTGGCTTATTTTGTATAATATTGTCTTGGTCAACCCTTATTTAGGATTTCAATGTTGTATCTCATATATAAGATGTGCAAAAGGATGAATTGAGTATGGATGAGAATTGAATTGTGAGAGAAGTGTATGCAAATGATTTGCAAGCAAATTTGAGTTTGTGGTAAAGTGAAAGTCAGTTTGGGAAGAGTTTTGAAGCTGATATATTCTGCCAGACAGTTGTGACAATGGAGATTATCAGAGATGTTTGCCATGTTATTGGTCACTTGATTATTATTAAGGACAATTTCATGATCAGCAGGATCCTTCTCATTTTTAGTTCATCTATTTCATTCATTGCTGATTGACAGTGAGTCCTTCGGCAGCAGCTTGTATCTTGTCCTGAAGAAGTGTTCTTCAGCTGCACAAGTCGTTTTGTATCTTGCCTAAGGTAGTGCACCTTAGTTCTACAAGTCCTTCAAGTGTTGGTGCTCCTTGGCTACAAATCTAAAATGTTGTAAACATCGTTAATCATATTATGAGTTAGATTCTCACCGTGGTTTTCTCTATTCGGGTTTTCCACGTATATCTAGTGTTCATGTGTTTATGTGTTTCTGCTTGATGTGTTGATGGTGTTGATATTGAATAAGTTAATTAATAACTGTTTTTGAAGTTTTGGACTAATTCATGCCCCCCCCCTCTCAATCCTGTTGGGTGTTCAACAAAATACAAGGAGATGGATAAGTCAACAGGTTAACAAGTTGAAGGAGCAAAATGTTCATTTAACCTATGATTTGATGAGGGGCTTGGAGTCACGATCCTTTGACGATGAAATGACTGAAGAATCACAAGAGGTCAAAATCAAAGAAGATAGAGATGGACAGCAGGATAGAAATCATTAAAAAGGGAAGAACATAGTTTAGAATTCATAGTCCAGAAAGATAGAAAGGAAAGAAGTTCCAAGTGAAGAACCAAGACAAAAAAGATATAAGTCAGGAACAACCCATTCATCAACCAATGCTTCTTTGTTGCAGGAGGTTGATATTTTCATGGACAAGAATGCAAAATCTATTGCGGAGAATGAGCTACAAAGAGAAGTTGGATTAACTCCAAGTGTGCAAGATACACAAAGTGTAAATGAGTCCATGGAGTACATTCAACAAAAGAGTCAAGAAAGAAGTTCTTCTCAAGGAGTAGACATTCCTCTTGACAATCAACTAAAAGATCAAGAAGCAATCTCGATTGAAGAAATCCTAGGACATCCAAACATGGGATTTCTGAATGAAGATTTCAATAAAGGGATGATATCAATGTTGCGAGGAGTTCAACAACAAGAAGAACTAGATGAGAATGAAGAACAATCGACAATTCCTAAATGGTTGAGGAAGCAAATGAAGAAGAAATCTATAATAGAAAGTGATTCAATAGATGAATTAGAGGAGTTTCTAAGGCGGATAGGTAATACTATGGAAAAGAAGAAAGCAAAGAAATACTCCAACATTACAAAGGAAAGTTTTGAGTCTCGCAAAATCCAAGTTGCAATTCCAAAGGTTGATAAGGCAAAGGAAGATATCATTCCAGAAGAATATGATGTTATGACATTTGATTTGGGGCCAACAACAAAGGAATAGGAAGTTGAGGAATTGGAAGATTTTGTAATGACCATTAAGGAAAGATTGAGAAAAGAGGAAGAAAAGAAGAATCAGTTGAAGGTAGAAAACAAGCAATTGAGAAACTACATACAACATTTGATCAATCCAGTCCAATAGGCTGAAGGAACATTTGTACCTCCTGCAACACTTCCAAAAGAATCAATTGAGGGCTTGGAGGGAATGAGGTCAACGGCTCAAGCAATAAAAGGATGGATTGGAAGTGTTTTGGATAGAGCGAATGGATTCATGGAAGAATTGGTTCAAGTGTATGGGAGAGTTGTTGCTCTCTTGGATAGAATTCAAGCCATAGTTGCGTTATGTCAAGAATTCCATTTGTCAAAGAGAAGACTATTCCATGTCTACATGTATTACTGAGCATTTCTAAACAGACTTTAGTTGATGGAAATGTGATGGAGATGAACCAAGCATGTGATTTCCACAGTTGGTACTGTGCTTTGATTATGAAAGGGGAGATCCTTGAAAGGGTAGAGAATGACTACGTTCAAATATAGATGGTCAAGGATATTCAAGATAGAATCCTTGTTTTAGTGGAAGCAATGTTTGATCAAGAAATGAGTGATGATGGAAACATGAATGTAAAGGACCTAAAGAACAAAATGCAAAGTATTTACTTTAAGGCTACAAATTCTATTCGAGAGGATCATATGGAAAATGTTGCTTCATTTCTACTTTTCATGAATGGTATCTAAGAATTGGGAACAGAATGGGAAAAGACTCTGGCCACATGTACTACTAACTTGGCAATCATTGATTATAAAGTGGAGAATATGCCAAGTGCACCAATGGATGTGCTCAAAATTATCATGTCCAAGTTCATCGAATTTGCTATCAAAGAAAGAGATAAAGGGCATGCCATCCTAAATTATAATTTGTTGTAATCCTAGATTCCTAGTCAACATGGGATTTTCTTATTTGCCATGTGTTGTTGGGGATATCTTTTATCTCATTGGTCAGCTTAGTTGATAAGGTGGTAGTTGTAATTACCCTTCTTTAGGGTTTTGTTGTCTTAATCTTGGCCATTGATTTTAAATCAATCTAGGGCCTTGGTTGTAATTGGGAGCTCTATATAAGGCTTGCCCATTTCATTTGTAGTAAGAGACTTTTGTGGAATTGTTTCTAAGATACTGCCAAAATAACTACAAACTCATTGCAGCTTGGTGAGCACATGTTGTTTTGAATGTTAGCATAGGTTCCTACTTCTCAAGTTAATTATCTTGGCCATTGATTTTAAATCAATCTAGGGCCTTGGTTGTAATTGGGAGCTCTATATAAGGCTTGCCCATTTCATTTGTAGTAAGAGACTTTTGTGGAATTGTTTCTAAGATACTGCCAAAATAACTACAAACTCATTGCAGCTTGGTGAGCACATGTTGTTTTGAATGTTAGCATAGGTTCCTACTTCTCAAGTTAATTGAAAGAGAAAACATTGTTGTTGATTTATGGTGAAAGCTTTTATGTTCATACAATTTGTGATTTGTTGATTGCAAATTGCAGTGCATGGTTAGTCTAAAATTATTTCAATAGCTTAACTTTGATTGCTTTATGCTCATTGATTTGCATGCTTATGGTGTTAATGTGTATAAGTGATTTGAAAATCATTTGCATACCTTAGAAGATTGCATCATCTTTGTGTAGTTGTTATCTCATGGCGAAGCAAAGTGCGGTTTGGTTTGACTAAGTCAATAGTAATCTCTTGCATTGTTAGAAGTAGAAAAGATTTCTAGACCCTCATTCCTTTTGCATTTTATTTCAAAGTCTTTGTTAATATTAGTTTCAAGAGCCTAATTGTAAAATCATAAGTTATTCAAGTCTTAGAGCTTAGAATTGCTAGAGTTTTTCTTGTGAAAGAAGTGGTAAAATCCTAGAACAATTGTGTAAGTCCCTTTGTGAAAAAAGCAATATCACATCAAATACATTGAATCTATCCAAATTGCACGTCAAGACCTGACAAAACAAACCTTGGGGTTGCCTTACTTGATTGCATTGTTTAGCATATGAGGTTTCCTTGTTCAAGAGAGGATATAATACTTTTTATTATGTCGTCGAAGTGTCATAAAAAATACATCAACACATACCTTTCAAACCAGATCAATAAATCTGCTGAACAAGTCAAAGATCATTATAATGAGTCACAATCACCTAAACATCAATGCAATGAAATCAAGAAGTGAGGCACCATAACAAGTCACAAATGAGGAAGAAAACTATTTTTTTCTGCTTTCAAGCCACTGCCTATTTTTCCATGCCATCAAGTGAGGACACTCATAGGACTTGTGAGTAACTTGCTAGACCCAACAAGCTTGTAAGCATTCGCATGCCTGCAGGTTACTCACAAAGTTTTCAATCACTAGATGGGGCCACTTTCAAACACTGCTTCATTCTCAATGTGTTCTAAGAATTCCAACACTCCATCAGCCAGATTTATTCCTCCCTGTCCAGCTTGTTGTCATCAAAGTTCAAAGAATCTAAGGAATTCAAAAGCATAAATATTGTTCCTGCCTCCACAATCACTTACTGTTTATGTGACAATTGGAACATTTTGATTCCTGTATGTAAAAATAGAGATTTACAAAGATCCCATCCTCTAGGAAAGGCAAATATCATATAGATTAGAGGACAAATTTTGAATGACCAAAAATATCAGTGACAATGTAGAAACTGGTTTCGACTCATCAAAGGGACCAACCAGATGACAGGACTTGTAAGTTGACGTAACAGCATCTTGTCATGCCGACATTAAACCTTAGAACTGATTAAAATAGGCATGGTCCACAATTGGTTGCACAGTTGATAAAAAGTTATTAAGCCAAATGAAATGCTGTCAGGCTTAAACCTATATTTGATAAGTAATTTCATAACACAGCAGGTTCACCCGTCAAAATAAAAAGAAAAACAAACTCAGCCAAGATGAAAGCAAGAAATCATCAAAAACCTTTCTAACATACAGCAAAATTTTACCTTCTCAATGTTTTCCATCATGACACCTTTAACCTCTGAAACCTGAGCTTTCACTCTGGAAATTTTGGTTATCTCTTCTGGATGCTCCGCACAATAGTCCATATGCTCCTTCAATTTAGGTCTGAAATATTGATCAAAATAAATGTCAGATCAAAGAGTATACAGGATAATTCTTTTAGTATCATTTCTTCAATTTTACTACATTATGATTAAATCATTCTAAACAAAACTATACCCAAACTCCTTGTTAAGGCTATTAGAAATAGCTATTTCAGCTCTTCCACCACTGTATCTCTTCTTAAAATCTTCTTTGATACGCTCAAGGAAGGCCATTGGTACTTGCCGTCCAACTGATTCCTCTGCAACAACACCATATGCTGCAAAATCCAGGAAAAATGGCTAGTAAAATTGTATTCAATTGACAAATATTCGGTTAATTACCTATCCTGTCCCTAAATAATTTATAACTGTTTCATATGCATGCTTTCAAAAAACTGTCAAGGAAATCACAAGTACTACCATGTTGAGATGGAAATAATGAGACAGCAAAAGCTGTTACTGTCAACAAGATTTATTCTCAATCCTTGAATCATTCATAGCAGACCTCTATTTGTGCTCTTAACAAACTATCGAGGAAAACATAAGACCAACAACAGTTGCGAGGCCCACACGGGTGGCAGATAAAAAACCACAAAATTGTCCCATAGCAATCAGTAGTCTAGGGAAGAGAAAGAAGATGCAGCATACTGGAATTCTTGATAGAGATATTGCAGATGTATAAAGGATTTCAAGTAGAAAATATGAGATAGTTCTCTAAATGTTGAAGCAGCTGTGGTTTGATTCCACTTCACCAGATACATGCCACATGGTGGGAGTTAAAGATTAGTAACAATCATAATGAGTACATTGACATTCTTAACCCCAAATAATAAGTAATGGACCACTGATAGCGCATGTTGAGACTAAAAAACCAACAAAACTGATGACCAGCACTGAATTTCAACAATGAACAGAGATGACCCAGTTCATTGTTGAAGCACATACGGAACAATTGCCTGACATGTAAGATATGAATTATACTTCCAAGGAACTTGAAGTGCAATATCTAAAAAAAAGTATGCGAATGCATTTGGCTGGGTATGTATATGCTAATTTGTTCTTTTCCCTGGTTATGCTGTTCAGTAATTGTTTCTTGTTTATATGTTACTGTCTTAAGGGAGGGGTCCCTTTAATAGAACTCCATAAATTATCTTAAGAGACTATGGGAATGCATGAATAAGGCTATGCTCCTCAGGGATGCATCCTCTGCCCAAAATGACCTTGTCTCCTATAGAGCACATTCAGGATGTGGAGATGGATAGGAAACATCCCCACATTGTCCCCTTTTTTTGCAAATTCTAGAAATGTCCCCTAGACATCAGATATTTTCCAAAGGGTGACCTTGTCTCCTATAGAGCACATTCAGGATGTGGAGATGGATAGGAAACATCCCCACATTGTCCCCTTTTTTTGCAAATTCTAGAAATGTCCCCTAGACATCAGATATTTTCCAAAGGGTGCCTGGGTATGTCAAGGGTGGCTAGCCATCCCCCATGACCAGGCACTTTTGGGGAGCTTTAAAAAAAATATAATTTTGAGGAAAAAAGAGGGAGGGAGGAATGGTTGGGCCCACAAGGACCCATTTGCCCCTTTAAACTAAACCTAAACCTAAAACAGCCTCCAAAACAACTAAAAACTAAAAAACAAACTCATTTTGATATTTTCCAATTTGTGAAGAAGAGAAAAGGAAGGAACAGCAGTGAGAAGAAGAGAACAATGGAAAGAAGGCAATAGAGTATCAAATCCACATCATTTGAGGTAAGTTTACCATCAATTATTCATTTGTTCAAATTCCTTTGCACTTTTTTTAGTTTTTTAAATTTTTTTAAGTTTCAAATACTTAGAGGGTTTTTTTTTTGGTTATATGTTTGCATTTGCAGTTCTGTTTTAAATTCTTAACAAAAAACAGAATGAGCAGAAATGGAAGTGGTGAGAGTGAAGAGATTGAAATTAAAATGCAACAAAGAACTAGAGATCATAGAAGTACAGCTGCCAGTGGGAGTTCTTCTAGGAGTGGGAGTGTGGCAAGGACTGCAAGTTCAAATAATTCATTTGAATGCCCTTCTGAACTCCTCAAAAACTATGCAAAAGGCCCATTTAACCCCAAAATACCTCTTACAATTTGCAACATGCATAGACAAAGACAAAAAAAAATCGGGGGGGGAGTAGAGTATGGCTGTCATTCGGGCAAGAATAATTATGGGGGCAACTATATTGTTGGCATATGATGAAGCGGTGATAATGTATGTTGTCATTGATGTCAATAAGTGCTCAAGCAGGTGAACCGGTATGCACTGGTATAAAGATCGGAAGCAGTTATGGTCAACCGGATGTGTGGACCGGTGTCGGAATTCACTAAGTGTGACTACCGGTTGGTAGTCTCAGTTCAGCTCTAGGGTTTCCGGTTTGGCTTGTGCGGTGCAACCAATGATATTTTGTGATGAGTTAGTTAAGAACAAGGATAAGGATCAAGATGCCACGTCAATTGTGTGCACGTGAAAGATTTCTTTGAGGATCTTGCATGTGAAGATTGAATGCATTGAATGTCTAGGTCGGGAATGTGCGTTTTTCTTAGCAATATGTGAAAAGCGTGTGATGGGTTACTGTTTTCCAGATGCGGTGAAGATTGGACGATGCAAAATGACTTGAGATCTGTTTTAGATCGTTTCATTCTATGTAATGTATTTGACGGTCAGGATTGGACCGCTTGTAATTGTAAACCTAAAATGTTTAGGGTTTAGGGTTTATGCTACCGACCTAAATGTTGTCTATAAGGTCAATGAGTTTTGTTATTGTAGTGGTTGGCAAAAGTTGTGTTTGTGTCCGCATGTTGGAGATTTGATACTTGCCAAACCAGAGTGAGGAATCTGCAGAGTGTGATTGCAAAAGAGAGAAACTAAAAAGGATCTACCTTAGCAAGGAGTGTTGTTATCAGATCGGAGTTTTACCTTTTGTCTTCTAACCATTTCAACAGAAGGTAAATCCCTTGACCAGGTAGCTTTAACAGGCTTTGTTGTAAATCCTCTAACCAGGTGACTCAAGTTTATTGAATTCTTTAAATCCTCTAGCGAGGTAACCTTTAACAGGGTTTCAACCTTTAACAAGGTATATAGCCATCCCTTAACCGGGTGATCCTTAACCGGATCGGTTCCTAATAGGACCTTATTGTAAAGTCTTTAACCGGACTAGGCTCCTAACAGAGCAGACTTCAAGAGAGTTCACAAACAAGCTTGTGGGTATTCATCCCCACCGTGGTTTTTCCCATTTGGGTTGCCACGTGAAAAATTTGTGTGTTATGGGTTGTGAGCTTTTCATGTGATGATTGAGTGGTTTTTGATTAAGTTAGATATGCATGCATTGTCTAATGGTTGTGGTTTTTATTGGTACAACTCATGCATGATTAATCTGGTGAAGTAGCTATCAAGATTTGAGATCTGTTGAATGTTGCCTGAAGTATTTTTGTTTAGCTGGTTTAGCTGTCTGAAGTAATTATGTTTAACCGGTATTGCTATGGTTAAGTACAGTGGTGAAGACAACAGGTTATCTATGTTTTGATTTGTCAAAGTGTCGGAGCAAGTTTTTGTATGTACTGATTCACCCCCCCCCCCCTCTCAATACCGGTTAGGACCTTGGTAGTTCATCATTATTCATCATATACAAGAGTCCATTCTCTATCTTTCATGTAAAAGTGAACTAGAGGTAAAAGTTTGTGAGGCTATAACTCTTTTTGAGATGGCCAAGGTAACTAGGTTACACATAGAGGGGGAGGCAAGAAAGAAGGGAATTCCAAAGGAGAGTATGCAAACTGATGTGTCATTGCCTACCAAAACTATTGATGTCAGAAGTCATAGAGGAGAGAGTTCTATTTCTACCAAGAGAAAGAAAAAAATTACTAGTGTTGTAGGGTTATTTAATGCACAATCATGATAAGTAGTAGATGTTGGTATTATGGATGACTTCGTCATGTGTTGCATTGTTTTGTCATTGATGTCAACACTTATCTTTCTGGAGGTCTACATTGTTGATTTGGCACTGGTTGTATTGGTTTGTTGATGAACCGGCACATTGTGGTCCCGGTATGGATATTGGCTTATGCACAGTTACCGGTATATGTTTCACCGACAGCTCAGGAAGTCGATGATGACTTGTTATCATCTGGAGATCATTTGGTTATGTCGAAGACATGGATTGGATGTTTGCATTTGGCGTTTTGCATATTGGTCTGATCGGGTTCACATATTTGCCTTAACCGGCAGATAGGTCCAGGTTATGAACCGGCATAGGAAAACATGTTCCAGATCAGCATGGCACGATTTGGAAATGATTTATTGATTGAATAATGTGTAAATGTATTGAGGCCGACATATTGCATTGCACCAAGGCTTAGTTTGTAATTGATTTAAATGTAATATCTTTTAGGAGCCGACCTAACCATTAGGTCTTAGGTTTTGTATAAATAATTGTAAGATCTTATTTGGAAGAAGAGTGTGCATATGTGTTGAGATCATTGTGAAGAACGAAAAATAAGCAGATCCTTGTGTGAATCACGCAGATATCATCTGAAGGTTGAAGGAAGGTTGTTAAAGGTCATGAAGGTGTTTGGTCCTCATGCGCAGAGCTTAAACCTGTATTGAATCCGGCATTGAAGATGCTAAATTGAAGCAGTACATTGTTATTGGATTTAACCATCCAACTGTGTAGTCAGTGTGACTCCTAATTTTGTGATTGAGCAGTGAGCTCTAGGCGGTTGGCCTTTCTGCATGTGCAGACCCCATTACTGTATTCACTTACCATTTGCAGTAGTATCATCTGATTGTGGGTAAGGTTTCCCACTGTGGTTTTTCCCCTTGCAGGGTTTCCACGTCAAAATCTCTGTGTCATGTGTTGTGGATGTTGTTTCTCTTTCTGTTTCATGCATTAAGTTGTACCGATAATACTATAACTATTAATCTGTTTTACTGGCACTGAGTTTTAAGTTGGAATAATTTGTTTTGGGTTGCAATTTACTGACAACTGATTAACCCCCCCCCCCTCTCAATTGTCCTTCCCGGTTCCTAACAGTCGAGTCTTCCACTACTAAAATTTTGTAATGGTCATACAATTTCATTTCATGTGGTACGTTCTCCCTATTTCAAACAAATGTTCAAAGATGTGATAGTTATTGGTCCCTTATTTGTTGCCTTTAGAGAACATAAACTACACACCAACCTCGTTGATACAGAATATTCTAAGGTGAGTGTGTTGATAGAAGAAATGAGGCAAACTTAGATAAGGGATGTCTACTTCATCATAGATGGGTGGACCAATATCAAACATCAGCCACTTATCACTATCATTGTCACATGTTCAGTGAGCTCTTGTTTTCTAAGAGCTATTGGTTTTCCAAGGAAGGAGGATGGAAACTTCCAATTTCAAATTTTGAAGGATGCCATTAAAAAAATTGGAGCCTTTAATGTTGTACAAGTGATGACTGATTCAACTTGCATATGTAAATTAGTAGGCTTAATGGTGGAGGGAGCCTACAAGCACATTTTGTGGACCCCATATTGTGTTCAACCGTTCAACAATACATTGGACATCAGGAAGATAGATTGGGTGAAGGCAGTGGTGATAGAAGCTAGAGATATATATTTGTTCATTTGCAACAATCATGCTTCACTTGCTTTGTTAAGACTTTTTTGAGAAAATAATTCCTCAAGCACATGGATACTAGATATGCCAACTACTTCATTTTTTTAGAAAGGATGGTTGAACTGCAAGAGCCACTACAATTAATAGTGGTTGATTCAAAGTGGAGTTGATGGCTAGAGGTAAGCGCACCTAAAGAAGAAACGTGAAACAAAAGATCGTTGACGATGATTGGTGGTCCAAAATAAGGTAAGCAATTAATAGTTTTATTATTAAATTTTTAAAAAGTAATTTATTAATATTTCTAACTGACAAATTATTTTCATTCTTTATATAACATTCACTATGTCATTTAAGTCTTCAATTCTTAAATAATTTTTGACTTGTTTGCACTTGCAGATATGTTCACTCCTTCACCAAACTGGTTATGCAAGTCATGAGATATGCTAATACAAACTCTCCTAGCCTTGGAGTCAAAGAGATTTATGAGACCTTTGATGGCATTCTTTGTTGAATGAAGCAAGCCATTTATACCTAGGATCCTACTTTGGGATTCTATAAGGAGAATATTAGGCTCATTTTGACATAGCAATGGAACACTATGAACACCCCACTTCATATGACAACCTATTCTCTAAATCTCAAATGGTATGTAACTAGGCCTAGACCTCCATCTCATGATGAAGATGTGAAAGTAAGGCTCATGAAGGCACTTCAAAAAAATGTATGTTGATGAAGAGTCTTCTTTACTTTGCACATAATGGCTTGCCTTTGTCAATCTCCATGGTCTAACCTTCAGCAAACCAAAGATGAAGATGAATAGAGCTATGTTAGCTCAAACCAACCCTATTAGATGGTGGATGTGACATCGCAAGGATGAATTAGAGTCGAGGATACTTGTTGCATACCTCCTTTCACAAGTTGCCAATTCCTCTATTGCAAATAGAAATTGGTCCACATATAGCTTCATCCAATCAGTCAAGAGGAACAACCTTATCTCTAGACGGTCATATGCAAACCCCTAAATATCGCCAACCTTGAGCCTCACATTGGGATGTTGATCCTAAATATGCTATACAAGTTGATGAGGAGGCATAGCAAGGATTGGTTGGGGTTTTGTTGCATAAGGCAGCCCCTCATTGTGGCAATGACTCGAACTAGAACTCCAATTTTGATGTAAACCTACCAGAGGCAAAGGTTGATTAGGGACAACTATATATTTTCTATGTTTTTGTCATTTTGTAGTTGAAACTTGCAACCTTTGGGAATTTTGTTGTAATTCTTATATAATATATATGAAAACCGATAGTGAAAACATTTAAATTTCGCTAATTTGCTTGTCAATTCTCAAGTGAAATCTCAATTCAAGTCTAATATTATGTATTAAGGTCTTATAACATTTATGATAAATGCCATATGATTATTTAAAATTTCTTTATATTTTAAACTTTTCCTTATTTTTTTAATAAGTATCATTCATCCCCTAAAAAATGATACTGGAAACACATCACCCGTCCCCATCACAGAAATTTGGGGGGCGTAGGAACAAGAGTATTTGTAATGGAAGCTAGTATATTGTTCATTGAAAGTGAACCCCTAAACAATATGTGTTATACAAACATATGTTGACTAACTTAGAATATAATAGACTTCTCATCATTGCTCAAAAATTATACCTAAACCATTTACATCTAAAAATAGCTTTGTATCATCTACCAACAATATAACTTTCTCAAATGAGGAATATCTAAAAATAAGATCAAGTTGAAAGTAAAGCACCCGACAACATATGGAATGATGAAAAAAATGAATGATAGGGGAAGAATCTTATTATAACAAAGTGTTAACACTAAACTTTAGTGTCCATCCTACCAACATGAGGTGTAAACTTTTAAACTAAGTTTCCAAATCAGAATCAATTATGGGTACAGATGTATGAGTACAGTATGTCAGTACAGAAAAATAATTGGGAGGGGCATGGGTTATGATCTAGGTGCATCTGTACAAAACAAATATAAATATCACAAATATATACATATTTGCAGCCTAAATGCAGGAATTAAGCTCAAAATACCACATATCATGCATATGCTAACAAAATTACCATAAATATTACAAACTTGAAATACAGTATACTAATGCAATATCAATTTATTCATTGTTCACTATTAAAATAATGCAATCAGTAATCAGTTTCATATATGTCTTCATCAAGACCAACATCAACACCACTAACATTAGATGATGTACATAAATTACAAGAACCACAAGCAGCCCCACTGCCACTCACAGTAAAAGTATGTTGGCAATCTAACTCCTCAAAAAGTGAATATGGCTAAAGAATCAGAGATAATTTGTGACACTGCTTATTGTGTTTTGCTTCCTCTTCGCAGCTATGAATCTTATTTTGCTGCTGTTTACTTGTCAAACAAAACACACTATTTGTTTTTTACCTAATACTTGTCAAAACAAAATACCAGTGAAAATGATCATCTGTTTAGGGTTGTTTTGCTTCCTCTTTGCAGCTATGAATCTTATTTTGCTGATGTTTACTTGTCAAACAAAACACACTATTTGTTTTTACCTAATACTTGCCAAAACAAAATATCAGTGAAAATAATCATCTGTTTAGGGTTTAGAGCGCAATTTTGATGGACAGAAGTCAAACAAAATGCATTGAAATTGTTTCTCGCTGCTGGAGTCATCCGCAATCACCTCAACATAGCTGGAACTGCCCATGTACATTCATGAACAATTCCAAATGAATCTGTACACAGTGACCTAGATGAATCCAAAAGTGAATTGAACCTGATTCTGATTTTTAAATGAATCATACCTGGTACACCTAAGTTGTTGGCTGATACAGGGACATAGCTTTCAAAAGAGAATAATGATCCCAAAACCAAAAACTAATTCACATGAGCTATATAGTGAAATTAGTAGATGGACACTCAAAAAAATGCTGTAGGAGAAAAATTTCTGCAAGAAGGGTAAAATGAATATGAAGATGATACACAGTTCCTCAAAACTTGTGTATAATACACTGATATCAGACACAAATACATTGATATCTGCAATAATAACCCAAATCATGAACTCTTAAAACAGGACCATCAAACAAAGGTTGGATATGTTTTTTAAAATCTAAAAAAATTGTCAAAACAGAAAACAATGATCTTGATAAATCCAAGAGATTGGCCTAAGGGTGCTAAAAGCCTAAAACTCATCTTTCGCAATTTTGCTTTGTTAGATATGATCTATTATTTCATTACTTTGTTTACGAGCTTTTGCTTACATATTAGCACACATCATTATCGAACACTATTTAAGAACTGAAGGGTAAAATGATAATGAAAGGCACTTCATTATTGAACACTTGGAACAGTCCAATGATAAAATTAGAAGAACTCCAAGAATATACTTTTCAGTGAGGCTGAAGGTACATTGTTCTAGACACTTTAATAGATCCTGCAAACCATTGTCTAAAGAACATTAAAAATCATCATCATATATATACACATCCATTTATGTGTGCATGTGGCATGGCCATGTTCTTGTACCCGACTTAAAAAGTATTTTTGCATGCTATGTTTTGCCAATTGGCCAAATTTCGACAATTACGATAGTTTTGTATAAAATGACATATTTAATAGATTTGACATATATATATTTTGAGTCACTACCATGCCAAAGACCAATTTGGAGTATACGCCACCCTTTTAGCATTTTTCTGTTTACCTTATATATTGTTCAACTAGTTGTACGATCCTACACCCTCCGGATTTGAACCAATGACCTTTATTTATGTATCACACACGCCCTCACCAGCAGGCCCACTCAAATTAGTTTTTTAACCAAAAAAATTTGACAAACATTTCAAACTTGTAAAACGTTTCCACCCCTTTGAGTTTCTCAGTACCAATATAAACATAACAACTTTCCACTTGGAATCTCAACCTAACAAATATTAAACGTTGAAAATGTGTTAATAACCAGAACAAAAAGACAAACTATGATTTCAATTGAGTTCAATTTCGTGATCCAGCCCTCCCATGAAAACAAGTTGTCCAGAGTCCAGCAAGCATTTTTTGTTAGCCAACAGAGATTTCAAAATTTCAATTACATAGATTCATTTAGTTCTGCACGTGACAAATGCACAAGGGCAAGTACCAAAGGTTAGCAAAGCGTGAAGCTTGAAACCAAGACCCATATGAACAAAGAATGCATGGGCATACACCACAGTTCATCTTTACATGTACATTCAAATTGACCGAGACAGTTATATATGTCCTATTGTTTATTTACATATTTTTCAATTCCTATTCATCAACTAATTTCTTGTCCATTTTGGCAAGAAGTACACACTAAAGCTAGCAGTGGCTTTCGCAATCGAGAATTATAATTTTTACCATATCCCAACATTGCACAAAATAGTTAGTTGACTACTGCAAATAAATATTTATCACGCTGAAGAATGAAACAAACAATCTTCCTATCCAAAATTTAACAGAAAGATCCTGATAATGAAAAACATTGCCATAAATTTCATGGAAGCAAGGTTTCAAAATTAAAAATTAAGTTAAAATCATTAGTAGGACAAGATGATTTCAATAATGGCTATTACTAAGGGAGAAACAAGAAATACTGATTATTTACAGTCAAAATTCAAAACACAGCAAGCAAATGTCTACATTAAGTATTTACTATGCTGGTAAATAAATGGAACCCTATTCTAATTCAACAATCAATCCTAGTGATGAAAAATATTGCGAGAAATTTCATGAAAGTTAGGCTTCAAAATAAAATAAGAAATGTTGGCAGAACAACATGATTTGAATAAAGATTATTAGCAGGGAAGAAACTCAAAAATTAACACTGTATTTTCCGTCAAAAAATAACGATCATTTATAATTAATTTCATATTGTATAATTCGTATTTAGCATGCTGATAAAATAAACAAAACCCACTTCCTATTCAAATTTAAGCAGACATCAATCTTAGATTCTTAATAATGACAAATTTTGATATCAATTTAGGCAAACTGACGCGTAAAAAGCAAAATAAATAGCAGGGGCAGACAATAAGAAATAAAGCCTATTAACGAGGGAGAAATATTAAAATTATCACTGATCTTTTACAGTCAATTTCAAAACTTGCACAAAAATATATAAATAGTCAATTTCTACAATAAGTATTTAAAATTATATTTAAAGAAAAATAAGGGAAACCTAAACCCTTATCCAACGTTTAACAAAAAGTGGTCCTGGTGATGGAATATATTGCCTTAAGTTTCATAAATCAGAGGCTTAACTAGCAATTAAGAGTTATATGCTGGGCAGAACAATTTTTAATAAAACAACTACCGAGGAAGAATTAAACAAGAACACTGACGACAGGGAGTGATGAGTATTATAGTAAAATAACACTTGTTATTCCCTTAAGAATAATGATTATTTACAGTATATTTAACAGCGCAGTTAGCTAATTTCGGCAATGAGTATTTATTACACTGAGAAATAATGAAAAATATTGCGTAAATTTCATCAATCTGAGGCTTGAAAAGTAATTAAGAGTTATTGCTGGGGCAGAGTGATGTTAAATAAAGAAAAGCACCTGGGGAGATATTTAATCAACGAACATTGGCTTCTTCCACCAAGAAATAATGAGTACGTTAGAGTAAATTGACAGAGTCTGTATCTACCAAGAATAATGATTATTTACAGTAAATTTCACAACATGAACGAAAGTTGTGCGCTAATTTCTACAAATAAGTATTTATCACGCCGAAAAATAGAAGAAACCCTCTTCCTGCCCAACATTCGAGAGTAACCAGTCCGGCTAATGAAGAATCTTGCAGTAAATTTCATAAGTTTAGAAAGCACTTAGGAATTAACGGCATAAATAAATACTAATACCAGCAGAGAATTTCAAAAACCAACAGTGGCGTCTTCCATTGAGAAATAACGAGTGTTTACAGTAAATTTCACGCAGCGAGTAAGCTTACGTATACAATACCCGTCCAGCATGCCGAAAACCAAACTAAACCCTTCAATTTCAAACAGAACAAAAACAAAATCCTAATAATGAAAAATGTTACCGTTAAATTTCATCTTCCAGACGTTTAAGAAGCGATTGACCATTAAAATCAAAGCATTGTACTTACTGAATCCATCTTCAACGAGATAGTTAAAAGTGTGGCGATCACAATTGTATGTGAATTTGTTGTTTGTAGTAGGAAGCTTTTCCAGGCACTGGTACGCAATTAAGGTAAAATTTCCGGTGAAATCCGTGTGGTCGGCCAAAATAGCAGTACCCCTCGAAACAAAGCTATAAATCAGCGACTGCTGCGCCATTTGCAGGATAACTTTACCTTCTTCTGCACTACACGATGCACAGCAATTGAACAACGCTATGAATTGTGGGAGGCAAACTCGGTTGCGTGTTCGAATCGCAGGAAAGATTGCAGGCGCGCAGAGAGTTTTGTCGTATTTTCCTTACAGCTTATATTGTAACGTTGTTTCATCGCATTCTTCGGTATCATCTCGTCCAACTCATTTCTATTCTGCTTTTTGTTGTTATTTTCTTCGTCGTTAACAAAGTCGTTTCCGTAAATATATCGGATAAATTAATTCCGAACGTTGTTTTTTTTCCGTATTTGATTTTTATCGCTCTTCTTAAAAATATTGGGGAAAATAATTTCAACGAACCATTTAAATGTATTTATTTTCTTAAAACATCTTTCCTTTTTTTCTATTCAAAGTCCAGCAGCATTATTTAAATAATAAAAATAATAAATAATAATAATAATAATAATTTCACTAAGTTTAGGTCGACTTTGGCGGGCTTTGACCCTTTAAAAAATATGAATATTAAAATTAAATTAAGATTAAATAACATCCTAAAACAATAGATAATCTCTTGTAGTTGGATTAAATGTTTGGAATATGTCGCTTTTTGAAAACTAATTTTATTGTCATTAAATCAAATACTTATTTTTGACACAATTTTGACTTTTTCTTATGTTATGGTCTATTTTTGTAAAGAAGTCAATTTTTAGTTGCTCCATGCAATGGAACGCATGAAATTATAGGAGAGGCTACGTTTTTAACTAGTGATTAATTACTGATTAAATTATTTTATTTGAACCAATCAAAATATTTTATTATTTGTCATACAATCAATTTTAATGTTTTAGCTTTATGTAAATGACCATTTTTTATGTCAAGTAAATAAAAATCCACATTTTGTGGAGGCATAATAAGGTTGTTTCTAATGACACGTATACTAACTTATTTACCGAATTTTCGGCAATGACAACTATTCCTATATTTTAGGATAATATGGATGCCTTTTTAACGTGAATAACAAAGAAACTAAAACTAAAATAATCTATATGACAAAGTAATGGTTATTTAATCTTCATACATAAATTTTAATTTTCAAAAAATATTATTCATTATTTTTATTAAAAAAATAGTTTTGAAAATGTAGTAAATACTAGTATACGTATAACTATCAAAACATATAATGAAGTTATTTCATGGATTTGACAATCAAGAAAAATAATATATATATATATATATATATATATATATATATATATATATATATATATATATATATATATATAATATTTGATATTTTTCTTTTCTTGATATTATTATTTGTATAAATATTTTTAAAATAAAATTAAACTTTATATTTACAATATTTTACTCAAAACATAGGTGAAACTATCAATATCAAAGCTTATAATGAAGTTATTTGATGAATTTAATATTTTATTTTTTTATCACACAAAATTCAAAACTCTCCAAATAATCAATGAAAATAATAAAAAACAAATGTTCATGTACCAAATAATCTTTACACAATTTGTTTTTACTTTCTATTGAAACTTGACATTGGTTTTTCCGGGTTTGAATTTCAATTTACTGAACAAAAGTGTTTTGACAGAATTTGGTAGGAACTATGTTGCAATGCGGCCTTGCTTTTTAATATGAATTTAGTTAATTTAATTTATAGTTGTGATAGACTATATGATAAAATTTAGAAAATTTTAGTTAATTTCAATGATTAATTAAGTAGTTATCTATTGTTTGATCATAATGTATGAATTATAGTTTAGGATTGTTTATTCTTGGATTTGTTTGAAGGAGAATATTGAAATATGAATTAAATTGTTGTCAAAATTTAGTTAGGATCAAATCCACAAGTGTGAAAAGGAACCAATCAAATATGTGGATGTAGATTTGAACTTAAGTGTGAAAACAAACTTTAACTCATAGAAATGAACTTGTGGCTTGTAGAAATGAACTTGAGACCTTCCTTCGAAAATGCAATCAAAGATTCACCTCGACTATTAGACCTATAATAAAAGATTAATGGCGTTAATGGTTACCTTCATGAGCTTGCTATGTGAGGATCTTCTCCTTATGGTAAGCCCTTAAATTTGACTTAATTATTTTTTATAAAAGTAAGGAAGACAGCATGCAATGAATGCATCAAGCACTACCCTATAAGAGCATCTTGGAACTTAAAACTTGGAACGAGATACAAAAGGGTGGTGCAAAGACCTAGTATGAAACTAAAGTTTCAAAACTTATCTTTGAAGGGATGATGCAATCAAAAATATCTTTGAATGCTAATATAGGGGCAAGAGTGGTTCTATGAGTGACTAAATTGGATAAGAATTCCTCATGGGTTTGGATAATAAATGGACATGATGTATTATATATTCTAGATGATGAAATAAGCCTGGGGCAAATGTGTAAAGACCTCAACCAAATTAAAATAATAATTCACACATAAAAAACATAATTTGAACTAAGTTGCTCAAAATATAAGATTAGAAACAAAATTTTAATATGGATTTAATTAATATAATTTAGTTAATTTAATTTATAGTTGTGATAGATTATATGATAAAATTTAGAAAATTGGAAAAATTAAAGTATGAACATATTGAGTTTATTTCAATGACTAATGAGTAGTTGTCCAATGTTTGATCATTATTTATAAATTATAGTTTAGGATTGTTTATTCTTGGATTTGTTTGAAGAAGAATATTGAAAGATGAATTGAATTGTTGTCAAATTTTGGTTAGGATCAAATCCACAAGTGTGAAAAAGAACTCAATCAAATATGTGGATGTAGATCTGAACTATAAGTCTCAAAATCATCTTTAACTCATAGAAATGAATTTGTGACCTATACATCTTCCATGTATGCAATCAAAGATTCACCTCAATGATTGGACCTACAATAAAAGATTGGAAATGTTAACAAAAGCCTTTGGGAGCTTCAGTAAGTGAGGATCTTCTCCTTATAATAAGCCCCTAAATTTGACTCAATTATCTTTAATAGAAGTAAGGAAAACAATATGCAATCAATTCATTAATCACTACCTTTTATAAGAGTAACTTGGAGCTTAAAACTTGAAACAAGATACAAAAGGATGGTGCAAAGACCTAGTGTGAAACTAAAGTTTCAAAAATTGTTTTTAAAGGGATAATGAAATCAAAAATATGTTGCAATACTATTGTATGCAAGAGTGGTTCTAAGAGTGACTAAATTGGATAAGAATTCCTCATGAGTTTGGGTAATAAATGGACATGATGCATTATATATTCTGAAAGATTGAATAAGCTACGGATAGATGTGTAAAGACCTCCACAATATTGGGTTGTTAATGGGCTTGGTAGGGTAAATCCTATTTGTGTCCCACATTAAGGGAGGGTATGAAGTAAACCAGAGGCGGGATGGGTAAAGATTAACTTTGATGGGGCATCAAGAGAAAATCTAGGGACTTTAGGAGCAAGGTGTATTGCAAGCAATGAGGAAGGTAGAGTCTTGTCCAAAGGTGCGCAACACTTACTAGAAGGAACAAACAATGAAGCAGAGGTAAGAATGGCACTATTGGCCACTATATTAGCGGAAAATCTTTCAATGACAAGATTACACTTGGAAGGGGATTCAAAAATTGTAACAAATGCAATTGCAAAAGGGGTCTCACAATGATGGAGAATTAACAAAATAATTTAAATTATTGGTGAAAAAAATTAAAAATTTGCAAGATTTAAAATTTCACATATTCGAAGAGAGGGCAATTAGAAGGCTGATGTTTTGTCCAACATGGGATGTGAGTTGGACCTTCGAGCAGTGAAGGGGTGGGAGAGAGGTGGGGTATGTGTGGATTGTACTGTTTGAATTTGAAGAATGTTTTTTTTTTTAATAAAAAAAATTGGCTTGTGTGACAATATGTATTTTGTTCATATTTAGGATGATGTTGGCCTGGCTTCGTGCGCATATTTAATGCGCTAGGCTTTGGTACGTTGCCAAACTCTGCTCACCCATTGACATGGTGCTTGCTCATGGGCCGTGAGGAAGGTGACATGATATATGCATTCATGGTTTTTACAAGGACCGAAGGAGGACATCCTTGAAATGAGGGCGTATTAATAGCAACATTGGATGGGACTATAAGACGTGTCTTTTTAAAGCAAGATGGAGAATGAGTTGGCATTTGATCATAGAATTTGAGAGGAACAATCCAGAGAGCGACATAAGGCAAGAGATATACATCACAAGTGGCACCCATAGAAGCAAATTTTTCACCTCACTTAATAAAACAGTAGTTGGCATTTTTTGGGAAGGTCTTGAAGAAGAGACTTGGAGGAACTTTTAAGTTTGATGATGATTTGTTCCTACATATTATTGAAACCCTGTTGGGAGAGGAATATCTACTCTCTAAGTTTTAATATCGCACCAATATGGACATCATCTCCATGATGGTGGCATGGGGTTTACAATTTGGGACAAAGGAGGAGGTAGTGTAGGTTGCCAAGGCATGTGTGCCAGATCCTTCATTGTATGGTTTAACTTCTTTGATGGCTCGAGTTGTGGTAGGTCGAGGTTTATGAAACCCTTTGGTGAGGGGATAATGCTAGACAGTAAGGCTATGGCGAGATGGAGTGAATCAAGAGGCGAGGACTAAGGAAGCCCGTCTAGGTTCAGAAAACTTGAAAGACTACCTTCGAGAGAAAGAGGTGGAGCTATGGAAATCCAGGGAAGCCAAAAAGGATGTGGCCAATAGGATGAAATTTTCTCCTAAAGATTACTGGATCAACGACTCGGGCAAGAAACAAATAAAAACTTTGAAAGTTTAAATTTTCATTTGTTTTTGGTAATAGTTTTATCTTAAATGTTTATATTCAGTTTGTATGGGAGGGTTACATGTTGTAATTTTAGGGATGAAATAATAGTTTATCAGGTTGGGTAGTCATGGTATAGTAGATAGACTTATAGTTTTAAAATTTCTAAACAGTATCGGTGTACTAATTGGTTTGCAATCTTCCATGCCAAAAGTTTTCAGTAGTTATTTTACATATTTAGTTTTACAGATAAATATTCCACCATCCAGTTGTTAGACCTACAACCCAATGAAAAATTTAATCTCACCAATAAGAGACATTTCAAATTCTTTCTTCATTTCCTCAGCAAAATCCATACATAAATCATCATCACCACCAAAAATTATATCATCAACAAAAATTTATGCTATCAACATTCTGTCTCTATCAGTCTTTAAATATATGTTATCGTCCTCGATGGTACACTGAAATCCTATTTTGATCAAATGTGTATCCAATATTTCAAACCAAGCTCTCGATGCTTGCTTCAAACTATATAGTACCTTGTGTAATTTGCAAACCATATTTTCATCTTCACTTAATGCAAATCCATCTGGTTGTTCTATATATACTTCTTCTTCCAAGATACCATTCAAAAAAACTTATTTAACATCCATCTGATATACCTTAAATTCTTTAAAAGCAGCAAAAGCAAGTAACATTCTTACACCTTCCAATCTTGCCACTGGTGCAAAGGTTTCACCATAGTCTTCTCCTTCTTCTTCTACATAGCCTTTGCATACAACTCTTGCTTTACTCCTTACAACCTTGCCATCTTCATTTAACTTGTTTCTAAAAACCCATTTTGTACCTATAACATTCTTGTCTTCCAGTTTGGGAACAAGTGCCCAGGTCTTTTTTTTCTCTATCCGATCCAATTCTTCATTCATAGCATTAATCCAGTCATCATCCTTCAATGCCTCTCTTACTGTTTTAGGCTCAAGAGTAGAAATCAGACAAGAGTTTTCTCTAATTTTCCTTCTAGTATGTACACCAGCATTCTTATCTCCCATAATTTGGTCTTCTAAATGATTTAATCTAACATACCTTGGTATTACCGATTCCGGTGTTGTGCCTTCTTCTTCTTGTTCATCATCTTCTTCATCGCTTTCTTCATTTACCGGTTACCTATTTCTGCATTGTTTTGTTCATAATTGTTCTGCACTTTTGGTTCTATAAACACAAAGTTTTCTTCATCATTTACAGGCTCAGATCTGCTGGTCTCATCAGGTTTCTTAGAGAATTCATCAACCTTAACATTTACACTTTCAAATATCTTCTTAGTTTTTTTGTTATAATATTTGAATGCTTTACTCTTGGTAGAGTATCCAAGAAATATTCCCTCATCACACTTAGCATCAAATTTTCCAATAACACAATCTCTCTTAATAAAAAATTTACTCCCAAAAATGTTAAAGTAGCTGACATTAGGAGTCTTATCATTCCAAAGTTCATAAGGTGTTTTATTAATACCTTTCTTAACAAGTACCCGGTTCAAAGTATAAACGGTTGTACTAACTACTTCCCTCCAAAACATCTTAGGTACTTCACCTTGTATGAACATTGTTCTAGCAGCTTCCACAATTGTCTTGTTCCTTCTCTCAGCAATTCCATTTTGTTGTGGAGTTTTGGGTGCTGACATTTGCCTCTTAATTCCATGTTCATCACAAAACTTCACAAACTCATCAGAAGTGAACTCACCTCCCCGGTCAGATCTCAAACATTTCGAACTCCTCACGGTTTCCTTTTCAACTAAAGCTTTAAATGACTTGAATTTACTGAAAGCCTCAAACTTTTCTCTCAGAAAAGTTACCCACATCAACTTTAAAAAATCATCATAAAAATCATAAAGTACTTATCACCATAATAGCTTCTAGTCCTCATAGGACCACATAGATCAGTGTGAACTAGATCAAGAATATGCTCTGAAGAAAAAATTTTACTCTTAAAAGATATAGAAGTCATCTTACTCATCTGACAGTCCTTACACAACACACTGTTCGGTTTCACAAGCTGGGGCATACCTCTCACGATACTTGATTTGCTAACCTTTATCAAATTGTCAAAGTTCACATGACAAAACCTCTTGTGCCATAACCAGTTGTCTTCAATCTTAGCTACTAAACAACTATTCACATTAGTATTGAGATAAAAAAAGATTACCTCTAGTCTACTTTCCATTAGAAATCAACTCTCCTTTACTTCCAAGGATCCTGCACACTCCACTCTTAAATTCAAGGAGATATCCTTTATCATTTAATTGTCCAACACTCAGTAAGTTATGTTTTAATCCATCTACCCAAAATACATCATTTGCATTACTTTTTCCATTCAATGAAATAGATCCTTTACCTTTAACTATGCAGGGTGAGTTGTTACCAAACCTTACTACACCGCCATCAAATTCTTCAAGAGATGTGAACTTGTTTCTATCACTAGTCATGTGGTGTGAGCAACCACTATCTATTATCCATTCGTCACTGCTATCCATGTGTGATACCAAAGCTTTTTCATCAGTTAAATCTTCCTTCACAGCAACAAAGAAAATTTCCTCATTATCCTCTTCCTCAGATTCCTCATCTGTCAAACCTTCATCCACTGTAACATAGCAATGTTTCTTTCATTTTCCTTTAAATTTCCTGAACTTTTCCTTTTTATCACCATTAGGACAATTTGCAGCAATGTGTCCAATCTTATTGCAGGAAAAACACTTAAGAGGAAGTTTACGTTTGTACTCACCGATGCCTCTAGGAAATCTTTTAGCCAATAGTGCCTCAAGTTCCATCAGATGATCTTCGTCATCACCATCTCCTCTGCTACCGCCATGACTAGACCTGCAATCATGATTATGACAAATATCCTTTCCTTTCTTCACAAATGTATCGGTTATAGAAGCCTTAAAATCAAATTCAGATGACTTAGAAACACTATTGTCAAAGTTGTTTAATTCAAATGCAATCAATTTACCAATAAGGGAATCAAAAGTAACTTTATCTTTAGAAACATATCTCAATTCTTGTATTGCAAATACCCTAATAGCATATTGTGGTAAGAGAGTTCTAAGCATCTTACTGACAACAATATCTTCTTCAACTTTACCTCCAACACTCTTAATACCACCTACAACTTCCTTAATCCTTTGTCCATATTGTGCTATATTCTCACCATCAACCATTCTCATATCATCAAATTTACCTCTAAGACTTTCTTCCTTAGCCCTTTATGAATGTTCATCACCTCCATAAATGAAACCTAATTTCTCCCATACTTCAAATGAAGTCTCTAATCCATGAACATCTATATACTCAGAGTCAGATAAAGTACTTATGATTGCTTCAAGTGCCTGAATGTTTTCTTGTTGCTCCTTAAGATGATCAGGTGTCAAGGGACTTGTAGTAGGAGCCAAATACTTATTTGTCACGTGATGCCAAAACTGAGAACCCATTCCTTTGATATATATCTTCATCTAATCACTCCATATCCAGTAGTTGTCCTTGGCAAACTTGGGACCCTCCTTCTTCATCATCTTTCTCAGGATCTTTTCCTCAAGTTGTTAAGCTTTTGCACACAAAGAACCTAATGCTCATTTACCAATTGTTAATCTGAGAGGATTTGGTTAATACTAAGAAGGGTGAATTAGTATTAACAACAGTTGATAACTTAAACTTAAACTGATAAAACTTCACCAAACCAATCACAAACCAGTAATAAACTATTTACCAGTACCACTAATCACTGATATCCAACAGTTAAATTGATTTATCACTACTGCTCATTAAGTGTTCATCAACATGCATAAACTAAAAGTAAATCAAAATAACACATCAAAAACATTCACCACATGAACACACCAGAATTTTCATGTGGAAACCCAAATAGGGAAAACCCACAGTGGGAATTGGTACCCACAAGAATTATGCACTCTTTCGGAATGTGCCCTATTAGGAGCCTAGCCCGATTAGGAGCTTACAATGATGCCCTATTAGGAGA
Organism: Cryptomeria japonica; assembly: GCF_030272615.1. Lineage (NCBI taxonomy): Eukaryota > Viridiplantae > Streptophyta > Pinopsida > Cupressales > Cupressaceae > Cryptomeria > Cryptomeria japonica. The sequence goes on along the minus strand of NC_081405.1, from coordinate 39,964,262 downwards.
AGACCCTATTAGGAGTCACCCAGTTAAGGGATTTCTATGATGAGCCCTGTTAGAAGCAACATCGCAAGAGGATTTAAGACTCAAATGTTGAGCTACCCGATTAAAGGATTTACAATTTAAGGCCTGTTAGAACCTACCCGGTTAAGGGATTTTGTCTGATGCAACTGTTAGGGAATAAAAGATGAATGATTTGGAAATAGCACTAACTGCTTGCTTGTTCAGATCCAATTCAGCTCCAATCTTCTACACTCTGGCAGATACACCACACTGGTTCAGCTTCACACTCTTTTCTCAAATCACCGACACAACAAACATCAACTATATCGACCTAAATAACATTTACATCTTAGTCAGTTACAAAACCCTAAATACATCAAAATCCAAATAAATTTACAATACAGATCATCATTTAGATCATTACAATAGTTTTCAAGAAAATACCAGGCATTGAATGATTGTAACTCATCACAACAACTTGATCCGATCAGCAATCAAGCCCATAAAACACTCTACTATGCTCTTCGTTGTTTCCCAAGAAATTCCATCCTTAATCGTGCCAAAACATCAACTTATCTTTTCACGCGGGTTTTTCCATATCACCATCAACATTTGAACATGATATAAATCACCACCAAACCATAAAACATCATCGGTTAAAAGAATTTGTTACCAGTTCTAAGACCCTTCTTAAACCCTACAGAAAATACAACAGAAATCATAAACATGACTTTCAATAATCAAAGCATGATGCAGTTCTGGTCAAAGATACATTACAATGATACAAATACATGTTCCAAACCTCAACACTTGACTCATCACCAAGCTTGAGAACCAATCAAAACATTTCCACGTTTACCGGTTAAGATCCTAATACCCAGTTCACTGTCTTCATTATTGGTAAGCATTTCCGATAGAACAAAAAGACTTAGCTGACAAAATAAACATGAAAAACATAGTTGCCACATAGTTTGCCAACAATGACAACACAAATAACTGATCAAAGTCATTAAGTCAATAATCTCAATCTCTTCATCACTATATCATTACCAACAATCCTTTACCGGTTCATCAACATTCTCCATCAGCATCAGTTATGCCAATCATGCCAACACTTATGTGATGGATTTCTATGATGATCATGGATGCACTTATGTTATATATGATTCTATGATGTGATGTTCTTATGGTGCTATGATTTATGTCATGGTGATGCATTGAGAGTACTACTTGATTTGGGTATGAATTATGTGTTATGATCCTATGATACTATGGATAGATTTGTGTATGATTTTTCTATGATGATTATCTATGATGCTTATAAATGATATATGTATGAATCTATGATTATGAGCTAATCTATTGTGGATCCAATATGGGATACTATGTGAGATGTTTTATATGATATGTGGTCCTAACAAGTGGTGATGTAGGATGGTGTGTAATGCAATGCATGCCCCCTAACATTTTTGGGAAGATGATCGATTGGCCATAAAGGAAAGGAGCAAGGATGGATTGATGAAGGAATAAGAGATAAATGATTGATGGGATATTGTGCAAATATAAAGTGCTTTATCATCACTAAGCTTATTATGGCAAGCAGTTGTGACTGTCTAGATATGAGTTAGACCCAAATAATCCACATACTATATTTGCATGGAGAGAAGACACTCACAAACAAGGAATACCCTCATTCACACCAAAATCATAGGCCCTCGATGATCATAGACTATCATATCCTCAAACGAGCCATAGTGTTACTAGAGAACAAACCATAAGCAACAATTATGTGAGCATGCCCCATCCCGACCACTCTAGTCCATAGACATCCTTGAGTAGCATAGTAAGTATGTCAAAAAAAAAAAAAAAGTAAAAAAAAAAAAAGCTAAACCAACAACCAATGAGATCCTCATGCCATAGATGTTTCTTGTCACAATTTAGACTTGCTCTACTTTTGATAAATCTTAATAAAGGATAAATAATGTTAAGGCAAACAAGATCGTTAGTTGTGATAAGCCTTGGTATCAATCAAAAGGTTTATTTGGTTGAAGCACAATGTTGCATAGGTTAATCTAAAAGTCTCTCAATCCATGAAATGAATGCTTTATTATGAAGAAAGACAAAAACTTATTGTGAATTGGCGATGCAAGTGGAATTTTATTGTAGATTGTGGCCCTGAGAAGGAAGATAGAAAAGAAAATTTCCTCATAACATGTGGTGCCAAGGTTCCAATTCCAACACTAGGTCTAGGATATGCCACAAGTTAGAGATAGGACCTAAGTATTTTAGGTGAAGGAAGGTGATGAAACGGTTTTTTATTATGGGAGGTGATGACCTTGGTAGAACAATAGCAAGCCATAACGGGGATGAAAGGTTTATTATGGAGTGGGAGTATGAGCATGAAGTGGAAGGGTGATGTAGCATACTGAAAGCGAGAGGAGCGAAGTCTCTACACATGACGTTGGTTTCCCAATTTTCACCATGGTACTTGCCCAAGGCGCCACTAAAGTGTTTTTCACTGTTGGACAAATTTATTTCTCTTTACATTTTTTGTGTGTATATGTATATGTATATGTATATGTATATGTATATGTATATGTATATGTATATGTATATGTATATGTATATGTATATGTATATGTATATATATATGTACATAAATATACATACATACATACATACATACATACATACATACATACATACATATATATATATATATATATGTATGTATGTATGTACATACATATATGCATATACATACATATATGTATATGCATACATACATACATATACATACTTACATACATATATACATACATATACATATGTATGTATATATGTATGTATACACACACATATATAAATACATACATACATATGTGTATGTGTATGTGTATATATTGTTGGCAATTTGGAGGAATTGATTATGTGTTGCATTGATGGCAACACTTGCAAACATCGACTACACTAGCTGCTTTGGTTGTTTACCGGTATCTGGTTGGTCTCGGTAGGATGTTTGGCAAGATCATGTTGATCCAGTATGCTCTGGTATGCTTTGGTCTGAGGAATTGGTTTGGATTAGTCATTCATGTGTCCCTGATGTGTATCACATTCAGTTGGTTTTGATCTGGTGATCGGATGCTACCTTGTATGCTAGCAAGCTTGGTTTGTTGTTTCGGCGAGGGTTTCACCAACAGAGCTTTGATGTTATGCATAAGTGGTGTTGGTGCGGCTTCTAGTAGAGATTTGGGATGCTGATGGTGATCATGTTCAAGACTTGGTTGATTGGGATCATTGCTTTAACATGTGTGGACCTAAATTGGGTCCCGGTTTATCTAGGTTATGGACCGGCTTCTGTAACGTATTAGAGGATGTTCCCAATGCGTTACCGGCGGGATTTAAGGATTGGTATACATTGTTTCTTACCTAAGCCGACTTGGTTGATCATTAGATTATGGGTTTATATTATGAATTTATTGTATTATCTATTAGGTGGTCGACCTAATTGTTTAGGTTCCGGTTTGGTAAAAATATAATGTAAGATCTCATTGTAGATCATATGTGAAGATGAAAAGGATGAATGCGAGCGAATAATGTAATAATCATTCATGTAGAGGATTTGGTCGATCATAGGTGATTGAGCTGGGATTGTGGAAGAGGTTTTAGGCCTTTGGTATTGAGCTTAACCCGAACTGTACTCAGGCATGGTAGATGCTATTCTTGAAGTTCAATATTCATTCCAGATTGTTGTTTGATGTTTTATGTAGTTAGTGAGACTCCTTTTGTGATGAGCAGTGTACTCTAGGTTGTTGGTATTCCTGCATGCGCAGGCCCCTTGTTGTAATATTTATTCATCTGATCAATGGATAGATATTGTGGGTCTCCAATCCCACCATGGTTTTTCCTCTTTGAGGTTTTCCACATATAAATCTATGGTGTTATGGTGTTCATCTTTGTGATTACATTGTTTCTTACTGTTATATTCTTTTATGTTTACCAGTTGATAAGTTGTTGTATTAATAAGGTTAAATTTCTCCATTTTGGTAGAACACTGATTCCCCCCCCTCTCTCAGTATTCTTGGTTTCCAACAATTGGTATCAGAGCTTGGTTCCTCGAAGGAAGTCTAACAACTCGAGGAAGATCTTGTTTTTGGAATCTATGGAGATCAGTTTAAGGAAGGGACTTCAAGTAGCTCTTGAAGACTATGATGCTGAAAGATTGAGGAACATGAAGTTGCAAGATGAGTTGAGATCTATGAAGGAATTCATTTTTACTCTGCAAGGAGAGATTGTCAACTGCCCAAGCTAGGAGGAAGGAACTTTTACAAAATTGGGACGATGAAGAAAAGGTTCCCTTAAAGAACAATGTCAAAAGCTGAGTCGGGAGAATATGGTCATGAGGAATTGTTGCCCCTATTTTCAATTATCCAAATTTTGAACTTTTCTTTTAAATCCAATAACTGGCTAGTCAACTATGTGCATCTTGTAAGAATGTTTCCAAGTTTTGTAACCATGAAGTTTCAATCAATAGCCTCATTTTGAGTCTTGTGATGAGTTTGTTGAAATCACCTATCTCTTATCTTTGCAAGCTACTACAATTCTTAGTCATAAGATACTCACATGATCGGAACATAAAAAAGAAAAAGGAGAAAAAGGTTTTGATGAGTTTAGGTGCACGTGGATGAATGGAAGAACTACAATTAGAAGTCGAATGTTATCATTAACTTTTCAAATCCAAAACATCATATGCCAAGATAAAAAGGAAAGAATCAGCAACATGGGAGTCTAATAAAGTTGTCGGCAATAAGGACTTTATCGGCAAGTGGTGGCGTTTTCATAAATCACTGATGAAGTGAGGATGCACTTTGGTTCATTATCCATTCAAATTTTTGAAACATCTGGCACTTTCAAAAGTTGTCGATGAGATTGTTAGCATCCCCTCAAATTTTCATTAAATTTCAAACTTGGAGATCACTTTTGGTGTTTCTTTCCTCTTTCGGCCTTATGTTTCCTTTCTTTGAACCTAAGTCACTGAACCTTTTCATAGTTCAAAGGTTCAAGGTTCAATGCACGCTCTAAGTAATGTTTTTCGCGGCTTTGTATTATGGTAAGGCAAGCATATTGTTGTAATTTGTATTGAACTTTGAACCCTTGGTTCAAGGTTCAACCGACCCTTTTGTGTGAGTCGCATCTATGTAATGTTATTCAGCGAGCAAGTGTGGACGTGTTAAGTCAGTTTTGAACTTGAACTTTGAACTATTTAAAAATCGGTTCAAGGTTCAACATTTCCCTTTTTGTTTGATAAAGGTATTTGCTCATTCCTGGTATTGTTTTGAGCCGCAAGTTGAGAATTCTTTGTTTTGTCTCATCGAATTGAACTTGAACCATTGAACTCTTCGCTAGTTGATTCAAGGTTCAAAAATTTCTTCCAAGTTGGCTATAAAGACCTTGATGACATTGAAGGTGGCGCGACAAAAAGGAATATTCCTGGCATCTCATAGTTTAAAATTCTAAATTTAGAAAGAAATCATGAAAAGTAAAAACCGTTTGTGCAGAGTTGATAGGTAATTAAGAAAGTGTCAAGTTCCTATCATATCACTGTTACATCACACGTTTGAATGAATCATTATGAGGCATGTGTAGATCTTTCTCGGTTATTTTCCTGTTTGTTTTAAAAAGACTTGTGAATTCTCAAAATTGTAGAAGTTGTAGCTGCTATTATTGAAGGAGCCAGAGACGCTGAAGGTAATTTCAGCTCCATTCTGTCGAGGGTTTCATAGATTTCATGGTGGTTACATGTGAGTTTTGATAATCTCCCTCTACTATGTTTTCATCTATGAAGGTCGGTTAGAGTAGGAAAGATCTTTTGTTTTGGAATAGAATTTTGTCCTATTTAGGAATTGTTGTTCAATGTAAAAGTAGCCTCAATGAGGCCCGTACTTCCAAAACTCGACCGAACATCATGCTTGGTGAGCATACTTCCAAAGTTGGATGATACCTCTTTGGCTCAAGCCAACCTGGGAGATTTCTTAGAAAGGGTCAGAAACCCTGAAGCTGGTTCGATGATGGAGAAGATAGTAAGAAGTGGTCTGATTGAAGTTGCAGCCTTTCCAACCGCTGCTCCCTGTCCAGATTTGGTAATAGCATGCTTGAAAAGATATGGCACTGATAACAGATGCATTAGAACTAGTAGCGGCGAATTGTTGGTGGAGATTAGCAGAGAGACAGTAATGGCTGCAATGGGGATTCCACATAAGGAGCCATATGAGGATTGGTCAATTGGGACTTCATATGCGTTTTTCTCTGAAAAGAAAAGCACATATAGAAGTGCTATTGCAAGAAATTGGCTTAGGAAGGTGCAAAAGGGTGGGTCTTGGTTACCAAAGCCCCTTACCAGAGAACACTTCATTACAGAAGTATGAGATATTGTTATCTTGCTGAACAGGCTCAAGGGGAACTCACACTCCTTTTATTAGGAGGATTGGATGTATTTCTATATCCAAGTGTTATTGGCAGGTGAAAAATACCTTGACTGGGTGCAAGTGATTGTAGAAAGACTCCATGACGGTTTGAGCAATTTTGTGGGTATGTCTAGCTTCTACATGTCTTCATATTTATTCTACATACTGACCTGTACTAGAGATTGGCAAGGACTGCATAATTAGTCTTGGGTGGATGGCATGAAGGTCTATGACTATTACCCTTTACTGCAACAACAAAAATATGCAGAGCATTTCACCAGATGGAATGATGTCTTCACAAGGAAGTTGGCCTTTGAATTGCAAGGTGATGTTAATAAAAGAATGTCGGCTAAAGCCCTGGAATTGATTAGCATATATGGAATCTTTTTCATTCAATTTCCCAGATTTACCTATCTCCGAGTGGGAGTTTTGAGGGTGAACCGTTCAAATTACCTATATGCCTTTGACAGCTACATACTCATTAAAGTGAGCAGACAATTGGCTCATATTCACAAAATCCTAGGAACAAAGGGTAACTCCAGAGGTGTTTTTCCAATTGAACTTGGTTATTATAGTTGTAAATTAGTGTCTAATGCTATGATTTAGAGTTAGAATTTAATAAAATGAATTTGCAGCCTTACGGTGCCTGGCAGAAGTTTGACAGCAGGGAGTATATTGTGGAAAACCTGAATATGGATTATCATTTCTTTCATGAACCCCAGCTGGAGGACTACTAGGAAAATTGTAGTGATGAGTTGGAAGTAAGAAAGAGATTATGGTTGAGGTTCACTTTACAGTAAGTGATTACCATGAAATTGCCCATTAATGTGACTGGTGTGCAGGTAGAAACAAGGGAGGATATCTTAGATCCTGAATTCAGTGAGAAGATTCAAGGACAGCTGATTCCTGAGATTGACTGGGACAGGAGAGAAGAAGAAAACATTCAGGCTAGGACCTTTAATGTCATAAGGAGAACAGAAAAATGGCTAAGGGATCGAAAATTTAGAAAAGGATCAATCATGCCTTCCCATGAACTAACAGTTGATCCACATGCTACCACTCAATTTTCTATTTCTACCTCTAACAAGGTTGTTAATATTGCAGGTGACACAAGGCCAATTATCGAAGAGGTTCAACCCAGAAGGTCAAAGAGGTCCCCATTGAAATCTTCAGCAGTCGGAGTTACTCACTCGAGGAGCAAGAAGAAGAGCAAAGAACCAGTGGTGAACCAAACTATTGTAGACTTGGATCCGACTGAAGAAACCGAAGTGATAATGGATCAGTAGGTATTGAATAACTCTCCAGTGCAAGATGCGGATACAGGCAAAGAACCAGAAGGAGAGCCAAACCCAATGAGTACTCTTACTGTAATTGACTCCCTAGATGCTCAGACACCTCCACCTTCTAAAGAAACTCCCAACACTCCCCGATGGCTAGGAGCGTCAATTGGGAAGAAACGTAATGTTGTCCCTATCATAATTCCCATGGAGGATATGGTGAGCAAGTGCCTTTGGAAGGTAGCTAAACCAAAGAAGCTCAAAATGCAAGCAATGGTGGAAGTGGATGAGGCAATAGGTCATTGGGTGGCTGAAGTAGCAAAACCCATATTAGGCAGAGATTCAGAGAAGGCCACTGAAGATGATTTTATAGTGGAGAAAATTGATTTGGGAGTTGCTTCGAGGGCAGTAAATGCTAAACACCTAGAATCCTCCACAAAGAGGACGATATCCAGGTCTTGGAAGGATGAGAAAGATAAAAAGGAGTTGAAACAGGTTATCACTCAAATGGCAGAATACATCAACGCCATACACCATCCAAGCCCTCAGCCCTTGTCGCAGATGACACTATCCTTTGGCCCCAAATCATCGGTGAACCAAAGCTATTAGATAAGGTTCATAGGAGCCGCATGGTAGCAGAGATATTTGATGAATGGCTCGATTTTATAGTACAATAGGGTTCGGATTATATTGCTAGCCTAGTTAAAGTGTATGGAGATGTTCAAACCATGAGTAAAGAGTTAGAGCTAGAAGTTGTTGCTTGGGAGAAGGAAAGGACCAAGTGGGTGGCGGTGTTAGCACAAATGAACGACGTGAAGAAGTTTGGCATGATGAAGTTCTTAACCAAGAAACCTATTGAAAAATTGGATGATAATGTGCTTTATGTGTCAAGGAAAAATGTCGAGTGGAGAAATTCTATCATCAAACAAGGCCATGAGGAATCTGCAAGGTTACTTAAAGGGTTGAAAGATCTAATTGACACAATGCAGAAAGATCTAAAGTGCATTGATATCCAACGCATGAAAAAAGATGCCCAGACAATTGAAGCAGCTACAAACATGACAAAGATATTCAAAGAGAGGGTACAGCTCATCAGGGAAACGAAATCTTTAACCACAGATGATTTTTCAAAAGTGGCTAGAATAGAGTCGATGCTCACAGTTTGCTTTGATCACTTGGATGCACATAAAGCTAAAGTGTCGCAAGTGAATATGGATAAGAAGGTTTGGAAGCAATGCAACCAACATATCAGACTTCCATACTTTTAGGTTATCTTGAACTTTTCAGCAGCGCATCTAGAGTGGCGTAATGTGTGTGGTGCTGCGGAAAAGCAGGACAAATCGATAGTTGCCTCTTCCACGACGAAGTCCTGATCGGCTAACGGATGTGTTGTCATCCTATATGTGGCTTTTGTTTATTTAGTTTTATAAAGTTCAAAGCAGACGGTTTCTTTGACTCTAGGTTAGATTTAAAAGATTTAGGGTTATTTCATAACAAACTATTGGCCTGGAGGCTATATATGTTAAAAAATGAAGCTTTGTAAGGGTCCGAAAAACTTTGATTTGGAGGAACAGATTTGATTTTCCTTGAATTTCTCAGAACTGATATTTCTAGTATTTGAATGAAATCCTATTTTGATGCAATCTTTAAAATCTATGTGTTTGGAGGATTAGCGATCTTTGTTGAGATATATGCTGATGTGTGAAATATATTGTTTCGTTACCAGATCTTTCTGTGTTTGTGAATTCATTGATTTTAATCGGTTACAAGTAATCTTCATTGTTGTTTGAATGGCACTGATCCCCCTTGTCCTGTGACGCAGGAGTGAGAAACGATCAGTATTTACACTGCACTAGGCTTACTTTATTTTAATTTTACTGAATGAACATATGCGGAAATAGAAGTTTGTGAGCTCTACACTTGAAGATAGATCTTTGTCACATTCTTTTGTGTTGATGAATGAATGTGTATGCCTTTTGCACTTTCTGGTGAAAAGTGTATTCATTTCTTAATTAGCTGCATAAAAATTCTTTGTAAATCTCAGGAGGAGTTGCCCTCTAATGTAGAGGATGAACCTTAATTCGGTTCACCCAACTGTTGGTTCATTTGTTTTCCTTTCATAAAGGGTGTAGTCAATATTGTAATATATATATATATATAAATTAAAGAAAGGACAAATTTGTTAACGAACAGATTTTTGGCGACTCTGTTAGCGAGTCGAATCACAAGACTGGTCGCCTAGTTATAAGATATCAAGAATTGGATTGTCATTTTTTTTTTAAGAATCTTTTTGGGTGCCATAAAAGTTTTACATTATAAACAGACTGGAGTCGAGAAGATATACTAGGTCTCAAAGGCGGGAAGGGATAGTTGACTCTATTTTTTCAAGAATTGCGGAACCTAAATTTCTAGCCCACCTTTTCATCTCAGAGACGAGCAAGATGTAGACCTCCTTCTCTGTCTCCTGCATTTGCTGTATCCTCAATTTGTCAGGCTCTAACCTTGCATGGTATATATTTACCTAGTATAATCAACCCGACCCCTCTCGATATCATCCTTCCAATGGTAACAAATAATCCTTGGGGAGCTGCAGTAGGTCCTCTGAACTTGGGTTTAAATTTGAATCCCCTACCCAAAAGATCGAGAGATCACTTGCCAAACTTTAGTGGTGACGGGAAGACCACAGTTGATGAACACTTGAATGCGTTCAATGTTGCTTGCGGTATAATAGTTGTTCAACATGAAGATGTTGTAATGAGGCTATTTGTACAAACACTAACTAGAGTAGCTGCAAATTGGTTCTATCACCTGCCAAACAGTCTAATAACAAATTAGCAGGGTTTGAAAACAAGGTTTGAGGCAAGGTTCAAATTAACAGAGGACGAACACTCTCTTTTGGCTCCATTGGCCCAGTTAAAAAAAGAAATTTCGGAATCCATGAGGGATTTTGTAGCAAAATTTGATAAGATTGTACATAAAATTCCTGTCAATCAGAAACCCTTGGATGACAATCTAAAATATTTTTTTTATAAATTCCATGCCTTCAGAGATAGGTTTCCTGATCCACAAACATAGAGTTTCAACCCTAAGTGATATCAAAACACTTGTTGTTGAGTTGAAGGATGATTTGATCACTGCAAGAAAATGGAAGAGAGAAGTACAAATACCCAATGCTCAACCCTCCACTTCTTCAAATCCTGTAATCCAGAGACTGATGAATGATGTAATAACTTTTAAATAACTACTACCTTAAGCTAGTACATCTTATTCATCACCTTATTAAGACATACCTAGGAAGAATACAAATCAATCTTTGGGGATTGGAAACAAATCTTTACAATTGCCCCCTACCCAACAAAGATTGGCGATTGAAGCCCCACCACCAAAGGGGAGTATGTGTGTTTTTCATCTTACAGATGAGCATGATGGCAATTCTTATCCTGAAATGGTGCGTTATGCGCAACTAATTAGTTCTCAAGAGATTTTAAATGAATTGAGTGAAGAAGAATCTTCTAGGCAACCTGGCGACTCTGAAATCCACTTCCTAGAGTACGAGTCAGATTCAGAAAGAGGAGGTGACATTTTGATTACTTTAGAGGATCCTTCATGTACTGTGCTCGCAAGGAATCAACATAACGTAAAACCTTAGGGTGTTTATTCATCCTTTGTTGTGAATTCTAAATGTAAGGAAATTATTTCCAGATTTCATAATAATGATCATAAACCTCAAGAACCTCAGTTGGTAAAATCTATAGAAATGGAAGGTTCATTTGATATTGTAGACTTTTGTAAATCTTCTCTTATCCAAATTACACCAGCTGGGTATCTTAAATTAAATCCCAAAGAATTGGATAGACTTGTTCAGTTTGTAAAAGGAAGTAGTGTATTACAAGCCAGTGGAACACAACAGTCAGTAAATGCAACATTGTCTTCCGAAAGTGATGTTTCATCTTATCCTGTTGCTCATGAAATGACCCCTGAAATAATTGCCCTTAAATAGATGATACTTTGTCTATCCTCGAGTCAAAACCTGAGCCTTTTTATATATCTTTGTTCATAAATGGTCATAAATTAAACAATTGTATTATAGACTCAAGTGCATCAGATAATATCATGCCATTTGCAGTAGCCAAAGCATTGGGGTTATCCTTGACAAAAACCTTTGGCAGATGTTATTCAATGGACTCCAAACTGTTAGTGTAGGTTTTTATTTCCTAAGTTTTTTCTACACTTCTTTTAATCTTGCTTAGGTTAATAAATCATGCTTAATTAGGTGAGTGGTTATGAGGTGTCACCTTCCTACATGTGTGCATCCATTTTCTATCTTGGGAAGATACTTGCTATCTTTATTCCAAGAGATGGTTGCTCTTGATTGGTCAATATTGCCACCTCTTCCCTCTCCCTGGTCTATAAAAGCATGCTACCTGGCTTGTATTTGTGATCTCTTGATTTTGCATCCTCTTAATGCTATTTTGCTTCTAGCATTTGCATTACTCTCTTGGAGACTAACTTTGTGTTGCTACTTTGATTTCGTATCATTTGCATTCATAGTTTAGATATCTATTCATTTGCACTAGTTTTCTAGGTTTATAATCTTTTCAGATTTTATCATGGTATCAGAGTTATTCTATGTGCAAGAGTAGATTTTAGTTTCCATATTTGAGAGATTCGAGGGGGGGGGTAATAAATCTTATTATAGTTTTTCAAAAAACCCAGTATACTCTTCTCTTGCATCTTTGGATGATCTTGAGAATCAGAAAAGTTTGACGAAATTTTTTTATCGCTGGGGGTTGCACATGTGTTTTATGAAATCTGGGTGATTACAGCATTTTTGGTTATACTGGAAGCATCTGTGGCTGTTCCAACGCATCCAGGAGGCTTGAGAAAGTCAAAATCTGGCTTTCGTTTCACCAAAATCAGAGATCGTCATACACTGTTGCAAAATTGGGGTTTCAAGATCAAATCTGACAACCATCTTGCATATTTGGTGTTTTCAATCAATATTGCAGGTTCCAACATTCTTTCTCTTGACTTTGGTAGTTGATTCATCCTTTGCATGCCATTTTTTGGTTGTTGGGGTCATTTTTTATATCTAAAGTCATTCTATTTACACTGGATCTACATCTTCTATACATCAAATAGAAAAAACGCCTTCTCGGTTTTGTTCGCAACACAAAAAAACCATCTGGGTATTTTTTAGTTTTTGCATGCAAACTGTATATTTTGTAGAAACGCACTCAAAAAGTTACAGCAGGACCCCTCTTTATTGGTTGTTGCAGTTTTGAAGGCCGTTTTCAAATGCTTCGTTCTTGTTCATACGGACTCCATTTTCCATTAAATTTTTTTTTATTCTAGATTTTTTTTTGTGCTCTATACACTAGTGCAGCAGTTTTTTGATTTTGATGTAGAGATTTTTCCGAAATTGCAGATTCTCAATCGTGACACTACACAGTTCTTGTTTTGTGAACTTCGAAGGATCATAACTTTCACATATGACCTCGTATCGAGGTGATTCTTTTTTTGAAAGTGCATTATTTTTCGTGTAGATTGTAGTGGTGCTATTTTTTATTTTTATTTTTTTGGGGGGGGGGGTATTATGCCAAAAGTTCATTCTTAGCATATGCTTTTCATGAGAATTTTGTAATGCATTGAAATCAAGACCACTTAGTATTTATTGCTAGTGGTAGTTGTAAATGCACTAATATAAAGTGCCAAATATCATAATTTTTTTGGGGGGGTCTTTGATTGAGTGAAAAGGGGGGAGCGGGGGGGGGGGTGTCTTGATTGTGTTCTCTTCCTTTCGGCATTTTTTTTCTGCACTTCTTCATCATGGATCAAACAATAGTGCCTATCCTAACTCCATATAACTACTTTGAGTGGAAATCATGCATGATGATCTACTTAAGGAAAGCTAGATTACATAGGATAACTATGGGGCTTGAAACTGAACCTACTAAAGATGAAGATAAGCCTAAGTGGTTTAACAAATGTGATGAGGCACATGGAACATTGTGTTTGTCTATTTCTCCTGACTTTCTCTTTCATATTGAGTCTTTAAATTCGTCAAATGAAATCTGGAAAAAGTTAGAAACACTATTTGGCACACAAGATTCAATGAGGGGTCATATGTTGGAAAATGAACTAATTAGTTTAAGTCCAGGCAATTTCAACACAATCCAGGATTTCTTCACTAAATTGAAATCACCAAGGTTGCAGTAAAACAATGTGGAATTGAAAAGAAAGATGAACAATTGATTCTTAGTATTCTCTCTAAGCTAAATTCAGAATATTCTGTGTTTGTTTCTACCTTCTATGCTACTAAGGGTACACTTGATACCCAATTTACCGTGCCATCTCTAGATGATTTTGCTATCTCTCTCACTCGGGAACAGGATGAGCTAATTCAGATGGGCACTCTTAAGTCCTCTAAGTCACATGCCCTGGCTGCCAACCAAGGCACAAAAGAACAGAAAGGACAAAGTAGTAATAACAATAGTAAGGATAAAAAACAAAAGAATAGCAAAAAGAAGAAGGATCAAACATCACTTGCTTTAAAAGCAACTAATGAGACCCAATCTTCCAAGGGCGACAAGCCTAAGAAGGAGAGGGTCCAATGTGCCTATTGTAAAAGACCTGGTCATGATGAACATAAATGTCTAAAGAAACAAATTGATCACTTGACACACATTCTTGAGAAGAATAATATCAGTGTTCCTGAGTTAATTAAACAGAGTTCTAGTGAGGGGTCTAACAAGGCAAAAGAAAACAACAAGGGGAAAGGAAAGGGCAAGACCCTTGTTGCATTTGCTTCTTCACCATCCACTTGGGTTCTTGATTCGGGTGTTTCACACCACATGGCTTCATCTAAGGAAGAATTGGCATCTTTGGAGCCATGTACTATGCCTTCTATTTTGATGGGTGATGACACTCCTATTGAGGTGTGTGGGAGAGGGTATGTTGATGTGAGGGATGGCACATTTGATGATGTTCTTTGTGTGCCCACATTATCAACTAATCTCCTATCAGTATACCAGATCACTCACACAAGTTTAGGCAAGCGGGTTGAGTTCACTCCTGATTCAGTGGAGATTCGTGAGTTGCACGGTGATTCTACAGTTGCAGTTGGGAGAGCAAATCATCAGTCACAACTCTATCTGTTTTCTCACTTTTCTCTTGATCCTCCTTCGAATGTTTTGCTCACTCATTCTAATGATGTGAGTAGATTAATGGCATGAGCGGTTTGGCCATCTCAACTTCCGCTACTTGCATCAGCTCAACCAACAGAGTATGGTCACAGGGTTGCCTTCAGTTCAGTTTTCAAGTGGTCTTTGCCAAGGTTGCATACTTCGTAAGCATCCTAAGGAAAAGTTTGATAAAGGAAAGGCATGGAGAGCTTTACAGATACTGGAGTTAGTTCATAGTGATTTGACTGGTCCATTCCAGCATCCTTAATTCAGCAGGGCTAGATATGTCCTCACATTCATTGATGACTTTTCTCGATATACTTGGGTGTACTTTCTCAAACAAAAGTCTGAGGTATTTGATCAGTTTCAGGACTTCAAAACTTTTGTAGAGAAGCAATCCGGGAAAGCCATCAAAGTTTTGCGCACTGACAATGGTGGTGAGTATGTCAACCATCGGGTTGAGAGCTTTTGCACTTCAGAGGGAATTGATTTGCAGCATTCAGTTCCATACAATCCTCAGCAGAATGGTGTGGCAGAACGAAAGAATAGGTCCTTGAAGGAAATGGTGAACTGCATGATTCACTCCAGATCTCTTGCACCACAGTATTGGGTAGAGGCCATTAATTGTGCTTGTTATATCTAGAACTATGTTCCTCACCGAGCCTTGAAGGGAGTCACTCCTTTTGAAGCTTGGAGTGGTCGAAAACCATCAGTTAAGCACTTTCAAGTTTTTGGTTCTCCTGCATGGGCCCACATTCCTGTAGAGAAACTCAAGGCCTTGGATCCGCAGAGCAGACCTTGCATATTTGTAGGTTATCCTGATGGTGTGAAGGGTTATCGTTTGCTCCACCCTACTACACATGAGTTGTTCATTGAGAGGAGTGTTCAATTTGAGGAGGGCTCCTCGAGCTCACTTTCTACCACTTCTCCAACTCCTTCTACTTTGGCATTGGAGTCACTTGCGATACATGACAGCTCCTCTGATGATTCAAATTTACCTGAGCAGTCTTCAACCTCCACTTCTGATGCAGAGAGCGATTCAGAGGACTCACCTCCTTCCTCTCCTAGTCATCATTTAGAGGTTGATGATTCTCCATCTTTCGGTCCACTTTGGGCTAGACAGACCTTGCAATCTGCAGGTGATTGGGTTGGGGATCCATCAGACACCAGGCGGACTTGTTCATAGTTCGAGGGTGCTCCACATGTCTTCATTGCTACTGCCTCAAATCCATAGTCTTTTCATGAGGCTTCTGGTATTCCTGAGTGGGATACAGCTATGTAGGAGGAGTATAGTTCCTTAATGAGGAACCACACTTGGGATCTCATCCCTCTTCCTAAGGGAAGAAAACTTGTTTGATGTAAGTGGATCTATCGGACAAAACTTGTAGCAGACGGGTTGGTTGACAAGTATAAGGCTCGCTTGGTCACCAAAGGATTCTCCCAGGTTCCTAGTATTGACTACTCTGAGACTTTTGCGCCAGTTACTCGAATGAATTCCATTCGACTTGTTCTTGCCATTGCTACAGCTAATTTAGGAAGTGCACCAGATGGATGTGAAGAGTGCTTTTCTTCACGGTGACCTTCAGGAGGAGATCTACATGGAGCAGCCATAGGGGTTCCTTCAGGATTCTTCACTTGTGTGTCGTCTTTGGAAGTATCTCTATGGCCTCAAACAGGCTCCTCGGACCTGGTATGCCAAGATGGACTCCTTCCTTCTATCAATTGGGTTCACTCGGTGCCATTCTGATCCCAATGTCTACATTCTGCAACAGGATGATTCACTCCTATTTTTGGTTCTATATGTTGATGACTTGTTGATCACAGGGAGTTCTTCATCCACTATTGGGGCTATCAAAAATGCCCTTCATGATAGGTTTTTGATGACTAACTTGGGCTTGTTGCATTACTTTCTCAGGATTGAGATCTACCAGTCTTCTTCTGGGATCACCATCAACCAATCCAAGTATGCTCTAGATTTGCTCTCGAGGTTTCATATGGCTGATTGTAAGCCTGCTCTGACTCCCTTTCTTTCTGGAGTCAAACTTGAGGCTCAGTGTTCTTCTCTACTTGTTGATGGCACTTTGTACCGACAGCTTGTTGGGAGTCTCATCTATTTGACTCATACGAGAACTGACATTTCATATGCTATAGGCATGGTCTCTCGATTCATGCAGGAGCCTCATGAGCTGCACTGGAAAGCAGCCAAGAGAATCCTTCACTACATTAAGGGTACTCATAGTTTTGGGATTCACTACGCAGTGGGCATTGAGCTTGACTCGGTGGGATACACAGATTCAGATTGGGCGAGCGATTCTCAAGATCGCAAATCTACTTCAGGTTACATCTTCTCACTTGGTTCAGGTCCTATTTGTTGGTCGAGCAAGAAGCAGTCTACTATTGCTCTATCTTCTACTGAGGCCGAGTATCGGGGGGCTGTGAATGCTGCCACTGAGGCCATTTGGCTTCAAAATCTCCTCACTGAGTTTGGTATCCAGATCAGATGGCCATCAGTCATATTTTGTGACAACCAGAGTGCCATTCAGATCTCACGGAATCCATTTCATCATCAATGAACCAAACACAACCAGATCCACATGCACTACATCCGAGAGCTCATCCATGGCCACGTCATCGACCTTTTCTATTGTCCGACTTCCAAGCAGGTTGCTGATATCTTCACCAAACCCTTCACTGAGAGCAAGTTCCTTCATTTGCGAGCTTTGCTGGGGCTGCGAGTGGTGCAGGAGCACCTAGGTCTCATTTTCATCTCAGGTTTGATAGCAATTTTGGTTTTTATTAGTTTTAAGTTGGAAAGTTGTCTAAGATGTTTTTGAAGTTGTTCTAGGTTGTTTGGATGAGTTTTGAACTCATTGTGTGGTTTTGGTTTCTTATTTTCATCTTTTTGCTCAAAGTTGCCAGTTTGGAGTTGCCTGGCAAAATGATGGAAAAGTGAGTTTTTAATGTGGTTTTTGTTTTGAAAGTACTTAGACATGTCTTATGCTTGGTTTGGAGGTGTGAGTAGTGCTCTTAGTTGATTGTGGGTCTTTGAGATCAACCTTGCATTTTCTAGGCACCAAAAGTTGTCATTTAGGCATCAAAATGTCAAATTTAAGTGCTCTTGGACATGTACCAGTCTGTACAGGAGGATAACCAACTGGGAGAGGTATTTAATCTCCTATTTGAACTATTGTAAGGGTTGTTCATTCGAAATTATTAGGCATTTTGAGAATTTGCACTAAAAGTTCCTTGTTTTTCACTATGTTTTGACTCCAAGTGAGTAGCAGTCTGTATGCTTGCTATACTTGTCCATATTGTTTTGGCATTTTCATGTTCTCTCATGTTTCCTGAAGCTTTTCCCTTTGGTGGTATTTAATTTCATCAAGTTTTGAGTTTTATGCAAAAATATTTGGTTTTGACAGTTTCACTGCCTTGTCTAGGAAATTGGCAAGGATGCTTGACCAACTTGGCTTCTTGAGGCCCTAAATGCTCATGGCTTCCCAAGAACTAGTTGGTCAACTTGTAAGATATGTACATACTTGTTTTGATTTCAAAAGTGCAGGTGTAAGGAGTTTTGTGGCCATGAAGCCCTAGGCAAGTGTGCCATTTGGCTAGGGTCTTTGAAGAAGTTTGATGCTTTGCTCTTCTATAGCAAATGCATTCATCAGATGGACAGACTTGTCTTGTTGTCCAAGATTGTAGATGAAAACTAAGAGTCTTTCTAAGCCAAGAGAAGGAAGGTTGCATTTTTAGTTTGTGTAAATTGTAACAAAAATAGTGAGTCACTGTTTTGGAGTTTGTATCCACTCAATTGCTTGCTCTCCACCATATATTGCTGTGTGTAAAGCTTGGTTTCTTCTCAATTTGTTTGTAAACAAGGACAAGGAGTGGTGTTAGATCCTGCCCATGGGTTTTGTGTTTGCCAAGATCAAGCAATGATCTCTTTAGGCAAAGTTGTAACGCCCAGCAGGCTGTCACAGTCATTTATGACTGATTTTAGCATTTTAAATGAAGTTGTTATTGCATTCTTCCTCTTCCAATTAGCAGGTATGAAGGACTAAAAACAACCAAGGATAGAGAAGTGATAGAAAGGCACCAATCAGACCTTTTCAAAGGTGTTTTTGACAATGGTAAAGTGCAGGTCAAAGTGTGAAAAAACAGTGAAAGGGCAAAGTACAGTGATATTTAGATTTGACAGTGAATGAAACAATGTTTGGAAATTGCCTAATGCTTTTGTGCAGGGCTAATGATGGTTCTATTTTGTCTCTAATGACAAACATGTTTACATGATTGAATGCAATTTGTATTTAAGCAAAGATTTGTTTGTAGAAAGCAAGAAATGGAAAAGTTGTCATTTGTTGCACTCTCCTTATGTGCATTTTGTGAAATCTTGTTCTCTAGCCTTTGAAGGTATCAATCTACTTTATTATGGCCTAATTGGTATGTGACATGGTAGGGCTAAGGTTTCCTGACTCACCTTTGAAGGTTTCTTGCCTATAGTTGATTTTGCCATTAAAACCCTTGCAAACCCTCCTTTTGCACCCATTTTTGGGACAGTCACGGAGAAGGCCTAAGGGACCCTGAGACTTAGAAAATCTTCAAGAACTCCCAAAAGGGTGTCCGAATATCAACTTCTTTTTGTCTGGAAGTCCATCGCTGGAGTAGGGTGAGCACAAAACCCCAAAAGGAGGGCTAATTCCTAGTAGCCTGTTTTAGGCCTAAAACTTGGATTTTGTCAAATCAGGTATGACAAAGAAGGTTGTAAAGCAAAAAAACCCAACAAATCAAGTTGAAATAAGTGAACCTTGCATGAATCCAACACATTTGGTGAGTTTAACTCCATAAGTCAGTTTTGTAGCATTTGTGAAGGAATACTAAAACAATGGAGTTGAAGCCCTTGAGCAACCAGGAAGTGTTTGACTTAGGGAGGTAGAACAAGGAGAGTTGATGGGTTTCCTACTAGCTTGTTGCACTCTGATTTTGGTGTCCACACCGTGAAACAACAAGAACCTTTCATTTAGTAAACATTCTAGCCACTTCGCAACCACCTTGCCCTGCCTCCCTATCATAGTGGTATCAGAGCTCAATTACACTTGGGAACAAGAAGCAATTTGGCAACCATGGTGACAAATGCAGAATTAGCAAAGAAAGTGGAAGACCAGGAAGAAGAAAATAGGTTACTCAAATTGAAGCTAGACCTCCTAGAGTAGAAGTTGGGTGAAGTAGAAGTGAAGGCAGATGAAGCCAACAATAAGATAGAGAGAACAGAAGGCGGGGGTAAGCTATTAGCTATAGAGGATGAAACCCCTATACCAAACCCTGTGATAGAGAATGAACCCTTTTTGAAAGCCTTGAAGGCTATGAGTGGGAGAACACTAGAAGGAGTCCCACTATTCAGTGGTAAAATGGACCCAGAAGTGGTCATGGAGTGGATTGAGGGGCTTGAGAACTATTTTGAATGTGATGGTGTGACAGAGGCCCAAAAAGTGAAGGTGGCTAAATCCAAGTTGAGAGGAGCTGCCTTAACATGGTGGAAGTTCATTCAGGATGAACATGAGAAAGAGGGCAAAAAGCCCATAGCAACTTGGAAGGGAATGTTGTCCAAGATCAAAGAGACTTACATTCCAGAGGACTATGAAATACAACTTCATAGGAAAAGGCAAAACCTTAGGCAAAAAGAATTAGATGTCAATACCTACACTGAGGAGTTTCAGAAGCTATGCCTTAGGTTGAAGATCCAAGAGGATGAAAATGTCAAGGTTGCTAGGTATCTCAATGGCTTGAGATGGAACATACAGGAAGAGTTAAGTTTGTTGTGCCCTACAACAGTCCAAAAGTGCTATCAACTTGCACTCAAGGTAGAGGAAAGGAGTAGGAAAAAGCAAGAGCAGCATAACAAAGGTAGAGGAAGAGGCAGAGATTGTAGAGGCCATCGAGGCAGTTTTGGGGGAAGACACATAGATCAAAGGTCCCAGGGAGAATCTAAGCTTATAGAGCAAAGCGGGGATTCTCAGAGCAAGCCCAATTATAGGGGTAGGGGATCAAGCAACCCACGAAGGGGTAGGTCTAGTGGCCCAGGTAGAGGTTCTTACTTCTCCACAATGAAATGCTATAACTGTCAGAAATTGGGTCATCCTGCTTATAGGTGTCCAGAAAAGCCTAGTTCTTCCCATGGAGGTGAAAAGAGAGTGAACTATGTTCAGGAGGAAGGAAGTAGTACAAGAACTCTAGCAATGCACCTAGCACTCGAAGATGGTGAGAGTCTAATGATGAGGAGAGTATTGATGCAAGAACCTCACAAGTGTGAAGTGTCTCAGAGAAGAGCATTGTTCGGGATAAAGTGCAAAATATTGGGCAAGGTATGTAAGGTGGTTATAGATTCAGGTTCCATAGATAACATTATCTCAGAGGAGGCAGTCAACAAATTGAACCTACCTAGAATGAGGCACAGTGAACCCTACAAGGTAACCTGGTTGAACAAGGGGCAACATGTCCTAGTTATTGAACAAGCATGGGTAGACTTCAACATAGGTGAATACAAGGATAGGATACTATGTGACATCCTTCCTATGGATGCTTGCCATCTACTATTGGGTAGACCTTGGCAATTTGACAGAAGGGCACACCATGATGGTGAAAAAAACACATATTCCTTTCAAAAGAATGGCATTGTCTACAAAATTCAGTCCCTTAGTGAAGAGACAGAGAACAACAAACCACAAGCACCTAAAGTGTTATTAGTCAATGGGAAAGAGTTCATCCAAATCATGAAAGAGGGAGATGGGATTGGTTATGCATTTGTAGTGAAACCTAAGGAGGAGAAGAAAGAAAAACAAGTTGAGATCCCACAAGAAGTGCAACAAATTCTTGATAGCTTTAAGGGAATCATCAGTGATGGACAACCAACAACATTACCCCCTCCTAGAGCCATTAGTCATCAAATTGACTTTATACCAGGAGCATCTTTGCCAAACAAAGCAACTTATAAGATGACTCTTGAATAGAACAAAGAGGTAGCTAGACAGATTCAAGAGTTATTGGATCAAGGATTAATAAGAAAGAGTATAAGTCCTTGTGTCGTAGCCACTGTGTTAGCACCTAAGAAAGGGGGCACATGGAGACTATGCACGGACTCTAGAGCTATCAACAAAATCACAATAAGGTACAGGTTCCCTATTCCTAGGATAGAAGATTTGATGGATTGTTTAGGGGGTGCAAGGTATTTCACAAAAATAGACTTAAAGAGTGGTTACCATCATATAAGAATAAAAGAGGGTGATGAGTGGAAAACTTCATTCAAAACAAATGAGGGTCTTTATGAATGGTTGGTTATGCCTTTTGGACTCTCTAATGCTCCCAGTACCTTTATGAGGTTAATGAATGAAGTATTGCAGGAATTTCTCAGTAAGTTTGTGGTAGTCTACTTAGATGATATTCTCATTTTTAGTAAGACTAAAGAGGAGCATTTGAAATACTTAGCCATTGTTTTACAAAGATTATCTGATGAGCAGTTAACCATAAATCTTGAGAAATGTGATTTTATGTAGCAAGAGCTAGTCTATCTTGGTTTTGTTGTGTCCAGTGGAGATCTTAAGATGGATCAATCTAAAGTTGCAGCCATAACAAGTTGGCCAACCCCACAATCAGCCAGTAAAGTTAGGAGTTTTCATGGTCTAGCCCAGTTTTACAGAAAGTTTATCAGAGGTTTCAGTGAGATTTGTGCACCCATGTTAGATACAATAAAGGGTGGTCATAAGGTCAAGTTTCAATGGACAGAAGCAGCCAATAAGGGGTTTGAGTTACTCAAAACTAGAGTTGCTACACAGCCAGTGTTAATCCTTCCTAGTTTTGATAAACTCTTTACTATAGAATGTGATGCTAGTCATCTTGCAGTAGGTGCAATCTTGAGTCAAGATAACAGACCAATTGCTTTCTTTAGTGAAAAACTGAATGATGCAAAGAAAAAGTATTCATCTTATTATTTAGAGTTATATGCATTGGTGCAGGCACTCAGGAAGTGGAGGCATTACTTGCTTCCTAAAGAATTTGGTGTGTATACAGACAACCAAGCAGTCAATTTCTTGAATTCTCAGGATAAACTCAACCATAGGCATGTGAAATGGGTAGAGTACCTACAAGCATATACCTTTACTCTTAAGCACAAGAAAGGCCAATGTAACAAAGTAGCTGATGCTTTAAGTAGGAGATTGTTGACTATTCAGGAGATCCAAGTTAAGAGTATTGGTATTGATTGCTTTCAAGATTTGTATCCTAATGATGATGATTTTGCTGCTGCTTATAAAGTTTGTCTTGCTTTTGAGAATCATTTCCATAGTGAGTATGCTGACTATAAATTGCATAATGGTTTGTTATTCAGGGGAGGACAGCTATGTGTTCCTAAAGGTTCCATGAGAGAGAACCTTATCCAAGAGAAACACAATGGGTGTTTGAGTGGCCATTTTGGTCTCAACAAGACCTTAGAGTTGGTTCAACACTTCTATTACTGGCCTAAGATGTAGAGAGATGTTAGAAGGTATGTTGAACAATGTATGGTATGTCAGAAGGCCAAAGGTAATAGCACTAATGCTGGTTTATATCAGCCACTTCCCATTCCTTCTAGGCCATGGGAGTGCATCAGCATGGATTTTGTTGTAGGTTTACCAAAGACAAAAGCAGGGTATGACAATATCTTTGTGGTTGTTGACAGATTTAGTAAAATGGCTCACTTTATACCTTGCAAAACTACTAATGATGCTAGTCATATTGCTTTCCTTTTCTTTAAAGAAGTTGTCAGAATACATGGTTTGCCATTTAGCATTGTATGAGATAGAGATGTTAAGTTTTTGGGTCATTTTTGGAAGACTTTGTGGAAGAAATTGGGTACTAACTTGTCTTTTGGCTCAGCTTACCATGCACAGACAGATGGCCAAACAGAAGTGGTGAATAGAACATTGGGTAATCTACTCAGATGTCTCACCAAGGAGTATGGACAAAGCTGGGATCAGCTCATCCCACAAGCAGAGTTTGCCTATAATGACAGTGTAAACAGATCCACTAGTAAGAGTCCATTTCAGATTGTTTATGGTATGCATCCAAGAGGTGTTTTTGAGTTACATGATGTGACTAACTTGCAAAATGTTAGTGGGACAGCAGAGGATATGGCACAATCTCTAAAAGAGATCCATGAACAAGTTAAGCAGTCTTTGCAGGACACCACAGCAAGAGTCAAGGCAAGGGTGGATGCTTCAAAGAGGGATGTCCAATTCTCAGTTGGAGATTTTGTGATGGTGCATCTCAACAAGTCTAGATTGCAAAAGGGAGTTCCTACCAAGTTACAGATGAGAAGAGTTGGACCTTGCAGGATTTTGGCTAAGTATGGTCCAAATGCTTATAAGATTGATTTACCTGCTGATGTTTCCTTGTCTCCTATCTTTAATGTTGCAGATTTGGTACCTTTCAAGGGGTAGCCTCCAAAAGAGACTCAAAGAGCTTCAGACATTTCACATTCCCTTTCTGATCTATCTCTCTCCTCTTCTTCTTCTCCCATTCCTGAACAGGTACTCGATTCCAGAATCATCAAGAAGACTAGAAAGCATGACTACCTTGAACATTTGATCAAGTGGAAAGATCAACTAGCTTCTGAAGCCACTTGGATACCTGAAAGTGGCTTCAACAAGGTTGGTATTCCTCACTCTTTTTTGCCCAAAGGAGTCACATGACTTCTTTGTCACCAGGGGAGTATGGTGCAGGAGCACCTAGGTCTCATTTTCATCTCAAGTTTGATAGCAATTTTGGTTTTTATTAATTTTAAGTTGGAAAGTTGTCTAAGATGTTTTTGAAGTTGTTCTAGGTTGTTTGGATGAATTTTGAACTCATTGTGTGGTTTTGGTTTCTTGTTTTCATCTTTTTGCTCAAAGTTGCCAGTTTGGAGTTGCCTGGCAAAATGATGGAAAAGTGAGTTTTAATGTGGTTTTTGTTTTGAAAGTGCTTAGACATGTCTTATGCTTGGTTTATAGGTGTGAGTAGTGCTCTTAGTTGATTGTAGGTCTTTGAGATCAACCTTGCATTTTCTAGGCACCAAAAGTTGTCATTTAGGCATCAAGATGTCAAATTTAAGTGCTCTTGGACATGTACCAGTCCCTACAGGAGGCTAACCAACTGGGAGAGGTATTTAATCTCCTGTTTGAATGATTGTAAGGGTTGTTCATTCGAAATTATTAGGCATTTGAGAATTTGCACTAAAAGTTCCTTGTTTTTCACTATGTTTTGACTCCAAGTGAGCAGCAGTCCGTACGCCTGCTGTACTTGTCCGTACTATTTTGGCATTTTCATGTTCTCTCATTTTTCCTGAATCTTTTCCCTTTGGTGGCATTTAATTTCATCAAGTTTTGAGTTTTGTGCAAAAATATTTGGTTTTGATAGTTTCACTGCCTTGTCTAGGAAATTGGCAAGGATGCTTGACCAACTTGGCTTCTTGAGGCCCTAAATGATCATGGCTTCCCAAGAACCAATTGGTCAACTTGTAAGATATGTACATACTTGTTTTGATTTCAAAAGTGCAGGTGTAAAGAGTTTTGTGGCCATGAAGCCCTAGGCAAGTGTGCCATTTGGCTAGGGTCTTTGAAGAAGTTTGATGCTTTGCTCTTCTATAGCAAATGCATTCATCAGATGGATAGACTTGTCTTGTTGTCCAAGATTGTAGATGAAAGCTAAGAGTCTTTCTAAGCCAAGAGAAGGAAGGTTTCATTTTCAGTTTGTGTAAATTGTAACAAAAACAGTGAGTCACTGTTTTGGAGTTTGTATCCACTCAATTGCTTGCTCTCCACCATATATTGGTGTGTGTAAAGCCTGGTTTCTTCTCAATTTGTTTGTAAACAAGGAAAAGGAGTGGTGTTAGATCCTACCCATGGGTTTTGTGTTTGCCAAGATCAAGCAATGATCTCTTTAGGCAAAGTTGTAACGCCCAACAGGCTATCACAGTCATTTATGACTGATTTTAGCATTTTAAATGAAGTTGTTATTGCATTCTTCCTCTTCCAATTAGCAAGTATGAAGGACTAAAAAAAACTAAGGATAGAGCAGTGATAGAAAGGCACCAATCAGACCTTTGTAAAGGTGTTTTTGACAGTGGTAAAGTGCAGGTCAAAGTGTGAAAAAACAGTGAAAGGGCAAAGTGCAGTGATATTTAGATTTGACAGTGAATGAAACAATGTTTGTAAATTGCCTAATGCTTTTGTGCAGGGCTAATGATGGTTCTCTTTTGTCTCTAACGATAGACATTTTTACATGATTGAATGTAATTTATATTTAAGCAAAGATGTGTTTGTAGAAAGCAAGAAATGGAAAAGTTGTCATTTGTTGCACTCTCCTTATGTGCATTTTGTGAAATCTTGTTCTCTAGCCTTTGAAGGTATCAATCTACTTTATTATGGCCTAATTGGTATGTGAAATGGTAGGACTAAGGTTTCCTGACTCACCTTTGAAGGTTTCTTGCCTATAGTTGATTTTGCCATTAAAACCCTTGCAAACCCTCCTTTTGCACCCATTTTTGGGACAGTCACGGAGAAGGCCTAAGGGACCCTGAGACTTAGAAAATCTTCAAGAAATCCCAAAAGGGTGTTCGAATATCAACTTCTTTTTTTCTGGAAGTCCATCGCTAGAGCAGGGCGAGCACAAAACCCCAAAAGGAGGGCTAATTCCTAGTAGCCCGTTTTAGGCCTAAAACTTGGATTTTGTCAAATCGGGTATGACAAAGAAGGTTGTAAAGCAAAAAAACCCAACAAATCAAGTTGAAATAAGTGAACCTTGCATGAATCCAACACATTTGGTGAGTTTGACTCCATAAGCTGGTTTTGTAGCATTTGTGAAGGAATACTAAAACAATGGAGTTGAAGCCCTTGAGCAACTAGGAAGTGTTTGACTTAGGGAGGTGGAACAAGGAGAGTTGCTAGGTTTCCTACTAGCTTGTTGCACTCTGATTTTGGTGTCCACACCGTGAAACAACAAGAACCTTTCATTTAGTAAACATTCTAGCCACTTCGCAACCACCTTGCCCTGCCTCCCTATCAGCGAGATGCTTCATCTTCTGGGGGGCTTCTTCCTCTCACTCGGAGTCTCGACTCTCTCTACTCTTGGGGGGGGTCTCTTTTCTCTCTCTTTTTGGGGGAATTTTATGTACATGGGTACCTCATCAGGCTTGATTTGTCGGGACCCATTTCTACATCCACCTAAGCTTCGCTTATGGGGGGTGTTAGTGTAGGTTTTTATTTCCTAGGTTTTTTCTACACTTCTTTTAATCTTTCTTAGGTTAATAAATCATGCTTAATTAGGTGAGTGGTTGTGAGGTGTCACCTTCCTACATGTGTGCATCCATTTTCTATCTTGGGAAGATACTTGCTATCTTTAGTCCGAGAGATGGTTGCTCTTGATTGGTCGGTATTGCCACCTCTTCCCTCTCCCTGGTCTATAAAAGCATGCTACCTGGCTTGTATTTTTTATCTCTTGATTTTTCATCCTCTTAATGCTATTTTTCTTCTAGCATTTGCATTACTCTCTTGGAGACTAACTCTGTGTTGCTACTTTGATTTCGTATCATTTGCATTCATAGTTTAGATATCTATTCATTTGCACTAGTTTTTTGGGTTTATAATCTTTTCAGATTTTATCACAAACAAATACCCCTATTAGGACAGATCAAAGATGCTCAAGTAGTCCTTGTAGCTCACTCGAATAAAGCTAACTATTCTAATAGCTGATATCCTTGCCAGCTATGGCATGTTCCTAAGTCGTACATTCTGTAGAGACTTAGGAGGTGAGATAAAGATGGATTGGTCTCAAGCCACTATTCCTATAGGAAAACAACGAGTCATTTTGCTACCTGAATCTAAATCTAAGTTCGCCATTTTTCCCTCTGATGACCCAAAGGCTCAAATTTTGTATCATGAGTGCCAATTTGGAAATTACATGATTTTATCTAATAATGAAGCTGCGAAAAAAGTGTCACAACCAGAGGCAGAAGAAAATTTATGGCTGATGGAGTTTGGTGGGAGTTGTGTGGTGTCAGGTTCTGGTGTAGGGGTAGTTCTTATTCCTCCCTCTGGTATTCACATTCCTTTTTCTTTCAAACTAGAATTCAAGAACACAAACAATACAGCTGAGTATGAAGCTTTATTCTTGGGATTAGCTGAAGCGAAGAAATTGAGAGTAAAGATTCTTCAAGTCAAGGGAGATGCGGAGTTGATTATGAAACACGTCAGAGGATTGTTCAATGTAAAAAATGAGAGATTGAAGCATTACCGAAATAGAGTCTGGGATGAAATTGAAGATTTTGATGCATTTTCTATTGAGGCCATTCCCAGAGAACAAAACTTCGAAGTGGATTCTTTAGCAATACCAACTTCTTTATTGATCCCTCGACTTGAATTTACCAATGATACTTATCGAGTTGAGTTGATATATCGGCCTAGTGTACCTGATAATTTTGAGTTTTGGCGGGTCTTCAAAAATGATAAACAAATTAACAATTTCATGCAGTGTGTAGAAACATTTGCTAGTACATTCTTTGAAGGGTCAGATGCATAATGCAAAGAGTTTTCACCAGAGCGAGCCAAAGAGCTAACTGATGGGGTTATGTAGTTAAAAGGAAATAAGATTCCTAAAGGGTTGGTCTCTTTAGAACGTCTCTTTGATCGCCATGATGCTTATAAGAAAAGAAAAGATGAACAGATTCATGCAGTTCAAGATGTTGGAGGTTATGAAAGGATTAACATTGGCACTGAGGAAGATCCCAAGTATATAAATCTAGGAAAATGTTGCACACATGTAGAGAAAGAGAGGTTCATTGCTCTCCTGTTGGAATAAAAAGATGTCTTTGCTTGGTGTTACGATGACCTAAAAAACTTCTGCGAGGGAAAATTTCAACATCACATTCCTTTGAAACTTGGTGTGAGTCATTTCCAGCAAAATATTAGAATTTTTAATCCTAAAGTAGCTGAAGCAATATTTCAGGAAGTAGATAAAATGTTGAAGGCCACGATTATATACCCTATTCACCATTTTACACGGATAAACAACATTGTCCCAGTCCGGAAGAAAAATGGGGAAATAAGAATTTGCGTAGACTTTAGGAACTTGAATCATGCCAGTCTCAAAGATAATTACCCATTACCTGCTATGGATCATATTTTGCGAACGGTTTAAGGTTTGGAAATGATGTCCATGCTTGACGGATTTTCTGGTTATAATCAGATCAGTGTTTCAAAAAGTGACCAACATAAAACTGCCTTCATTACTACTCCCTAGGGTACTTTCGCTTATAACAGGATGCCATTTGGTCTGATCAATGCAGGGATGACCTTTCAGAGGGCTATGGACTTATCTTTTGGTCATTTGAAAGACAAGATAATTGTTGTATATCTTGATGATTTAACTGTCTTCCCGAAGAGAAGAAAGCATCACCTGAAAGATTTGAGGCAAGTGTTGCAAAGATGTCATGAACATGGAGTGTCATTGAATGCAAAAAAGTCAGTATTCGGGGTGGAAAAAGGTAAATTGCTTGGTCACATTGTCTCTAAAGAAGGAGTGAGAATAGACCCTGAGAGGGTAAAGGCAATTCAACAGTTAAGTCTACCATCAAACAAAACTGCAGTCAGATCTTTCTTTGGACAGGTAAATTTCTGAGGAGATTTGTTCCGGATTTTGCGAAAACCACTCGATACATTGTAAACTTGATGAGTGAAAAGAAAGCATTTAAATGGAATGAAGAGGGGAAGAAATCATTTGAATCAATAAAAGAGGCCATTGCCCAGGCACCTGTTCTGGTTAAACTAGATTTTAAGAAAGATTTTATTATTTATTGTTATGCCTCGGAGTATACTATGTCAGGGATTTTGCTACAAAAGAATGAATATAATGAAGAAGTTCCAATATCCTTCATGAGTGTTCCCCTGAAGAAACATGAATTGAAATATTCCTCGATGGAGAAGAAAGCGTACGCAGTCGTGAAAGCTGTAAAATAGTTTAGGTACTATATTCTTCATTCTCACGCAATTGTTTATACATCGCATTTAGCAGTAAAGAGCATTTTGACACAACGGGATATAGGAATGAATAATAGAGCCTCATGGGTATCTAAGATTCAGGAGTTTAACTTGGACATTAAACCAACAAAATTAGTGAGGGGACGACACCTGTGTAAGTTGATTGTTGAAAGCAAGAATGAAACGACTGAGGAGATGCCCTTAGTCTTATTTGTTGGGCTTCAAGATTCCTGGTTTGTAGACATTGCATATTACTTAACTTATGGGGATTGTCTTGTGCATCTTTCTCCAAGAGAAAAACGGAACCTGAGACTAAAGGCTGCCAAATATGTCATTTTTGATGATGTGTTGTACAAAAAGGGGTTGGATGGAACTTTCTTGCGTTGTGTGGATAAGTCACTTCAAGAGTCATTATTGAAGACCTTTCATGATGAATCATGTGGTGGTCATTTCTCATCAATAGTAACAGCTTACAAGATCTTGAGAAATTGTTATTATGGGCCAAGTATGTTCAAAGATGCATATGCATGGGTAGTGAGGTGTGAAAAGTGTAAAATATTCACAGGTAAACTGTAGCTTGCAGCCTTACCTCTTCGACCAGTAGTTGTGGATGAACCATTCAAACAGTGGGGTTTGGATTTTATAGGTCCCTTGATGCCTACCTCAAGTGCAGGGCATACACACATACTAACAGCCACTGATTATTTTACCAAATGGGTTGAAGCTATTCCAATACGGAAGACAACTTCTAAGATTGTTTATAATTTTCTTTAAGAAAATATTCTGGTTCGATTTGGAGTTCCTCAGAAAATTATGGTTGATAATGCAACAAACTTCTCTTCAGCTAAGATTTCATTGTTTTGTTATGATCATGGGATATCTCTCGCTCAGCCCTCAGATTATTATCCTCAGGGTAACGGCCAGGCGGAGTCGAGTAATAAAAATCTCATTAATATTATGAAGAAATTGGTGAGTGAAAGC
The DNA here is from genome assembly GCF_030272615.1 of Cryptomeria japonica. Classification (NCBI taxonomy): domain Eukaryota; kingdom Viridiplantae; phylum Streptophyta; class Pinopsida; order Cupressales; family Cupressaceae; genus Cryptomeria; species Cryptomeria japonica. The sequence goes on along the minus strand of NC_081405.1, from coordinate 39,933,324 downwards.
TTTAAAGACTAGCACAAAAGATTGTATGAATCTCTTTGGGCATATCATACATCTCCAAAAAGAACCATAGGAATGTCACCTTTTGAATTGGTATATGGCGTGGGTGCTCAAGTGGAACTTCCCTTAGAACTTGCGGCTTCCAAGTTACAGACTATCATTGAGGATGTATATTTTCAGGATTCCCTAGAGAAAAGGATTATGCATCTGATGAGGATTGATGAAGAAAGAGACAAGCTAGTTGAGGATCATAGAACATCAAATGAGGGTCAAGAAAATATTTGACAGGCGAACTAGGCCAGGAAAATTCATGTTCAGTGATTAGGTTTTGCTTTGGGACAAATGAAGGGAACCAAAAGGGATGCATATGAAGTTTATATCTTTATGGAAAGGACCTTTTGTAATTCAAGAGGTAAAAGGCCCTAACTCTTTCAAATTAGCATATCAAGATGGTTATGTTCTTCCCCTGACCTATAATGGGCAGGATTTGAAGCTATATCAGTTGTAAACGCGAGTCCCTCATGAGTCTTGTACATAAGTTTTGGTTTGTTTAGTTTTTTGTTTCCATTCCGTTTTTGTGTTGTTTCGGTCCTTTTTGAATAAGGCTTGTTTGCGAAACCGGAGATCCTAGGGTTCATGTCTAGGTCCCTTGTCGTCCCAGTCCCTAGTCAGAGCCAATTTTAACATCCCCTCAAATTTCCATTAAATTTGAAACTCATAGATCACTTTTGGTGTTTCTTTCCTCTTTCGGCCTTATGTTTCCTTTCTTTGAACCTAAGTCATTGAACCTTTTCATAGTTCAAAGGTTCAAGGTTCAACGCACGCTCTAAATAATGTTTTTTGTGGCTTTCCATTATGGTAAGGCAAGCATATTGTTGTAATTTGTATTAAACTTTGAACCCTTGGTTCAAGGTTCAACTGACCATTTTGCGTTAGTCGTGCATATGTAATGTTATTCAATGAGCAAGTGTGAATGTGTTAAGTCGGTTTTGAACTTGAACTTTGAACTGTTTAAAAATCAGTTCGAGGTTCAAGGTTCAACATTTCCCTTTTTGTTTGATAAAGGTCTTTGCTCGTTCCTGGTGTTGTTTTGAGCCGCAGGTTGAGAACTCTTTGTTTTGTCTCATCGAATTAAACTTGAACCATTGAACTCTTCGTGAGTTGTTTCAAGGTTCAAAAGGTTCATTCGAAGTTGGCTATAAAGATCTTAATGACATTGAAGGTGGCATGGCAAAAAGGAATATTCCCGACATCTCATAATTTAAAATTCTAAATTTAGAAAGAAATCATGAAAAGTACAAACCATTTGTGTGAAGTTGATAGGTAATTAAGAAAGTGTCAGGTTCCTCTCATATCACTGTTACCTCACACATTCGAATGAATCATTATGAGGCGTGTGTAGATCTTTCTCGGCTGTTTTCCCGTTTGTTTTAAAAAGACTTGTGAATTCTCAAAATTATAGAAGTTGTAGATGCTATTATTGAAGGAGCCAGAGAAATTGAAGGTAATTTCAGCTCCATTATGTTGAGGGTTTCACATATTTCATGGTGGTTACATGTGAGTTTTGATAATCTCCCTCTATTGTGTTTTTACTCAGAAGGTCGGTCAGAGTAGGAGAGATCTTTTGTTTTGGAATAAAATTCTATTATGTTTAGGAATTGTTGTTTAATGTAAAAGTGGCCTCAATGAGGCCCATACTTCCAAAACTCGGTCGGACATCATGCTTGGTGAGAATACTTCCAGAGTTGGACGACACCTCTTTGGCTCAAGCCAACCTGGGAGATTTCTTAGAAAGGGCCAGAAACCCTGAAGTTGGTTCGATGATGGAGAAGATAGTAAGAAGTGGTCAGATTTAAGCTACAACCTTTCCAACCGTTGCTCCCTGTCCAGATTTGGTAATAGCGTGCATGAACAGATATGACACTGATAGCATATGCATTAGAACAAGTAGCGGTGAGTTGTTGGTGGAGATTAGCAGTGAGACAGTAATGGATTCAATGGGGATTCCACATAAGGAGCCATATGAGGATTGGTCAATTGGGACTTCATATGGATTTTTCTCAGAAAGGAAAAGCACATATAGAAGTGTTATTGCAATAAATTAGTTTCTGAAGGTGCAAAAGGGTGGGTCTCGGTTACCAAATCCCCTTACCAGAGAAACCTTCATTACAGAAGTATGAGATATTGTTATCTTGCTGAACACAGGCTCAAGGGGAACTCGCACTCCTTTTATTGGGAGGATTGGATGTATTTCTATATCCAGGTGTTATTAGCAAGTGAAAATTACCTTGACTGGGCACAAGTGATTACAGAAAGACTCCATGAGGGTTTGAGAAATTTTGTGGGTATGTCTAGCTTCTACATGTCTTCATATGTATTCTACATACTGGCATGTACTAGAGATTGGCAAGGAATGCATAATTAGCCTTGGGTGGATGGCATGAAGGTCTATGACTATTACCCTTTACTGCAACAAAAAAAATATGCAAAGAATTTTGTCTTTGCAGGGGGGTTGGCCTTTGAATTGCAAGGTGATGTTAATAAAAGAATGTTGGCTAAAACCATGGAATTGATTAGCATATATGAAAGCTTTTTCATTCAGTTTCCCAGATTTACCTATCTTTGAGTGGGCGGTTTTGAGGGCGAACCGTTCAAATTACCTAGATATGCCTTTGACAACTACATACTCATTGAAGTGAGCAGACAATTGGCTCATATTGACAAAAAGCTAGGAACAAAGGGTAACTCCGGAGTTGTTTTCCCAATTGAACTTGGTTATTACAGTTTTAAATTGGTGTTTGATGCTTTGAATTTAGAGTTGGAATTTAAGAAAATGAATTTGCAGCCTTACATTGCCAGGCGAAAGTTTGACAACAGGGGGTATGTTGTGGAAAACCTGAATATGGATGACCATTTCTTTCATGAACCCCAGCTGGAGGACTACTGGGAAAATTGTAGTGACGAGTTGGAAGTAAGAAAGAGATTATGGTCAAGGTTCACTTTACAGCAAGTGATTACCATGAAAGTGTCCATTAATGTGACTGGTATGCAGGAAGAAATAGGGGAGGATATCTTAGATCCCGAATTCAGTGAGAAGATTCAAGGACAGTCGATTCGTAAGATTGACTGGGACAGGAGAGAAGAAGAAAACATTCAGGCCAGGACCTTTAATGTCATAAGGAAAACAAAAAAATGGCTAAGGGATGAGAAATTTAGAAAAGGATCAATCATGCCTTCCCATGAACTAATAGTTGGTCCGCATGCTACCACTCACCTTCCTATTTCTACCTCTAACAAGGTTGTTGATATTGCAGGTGACGCAAGGCCAATTATTGAAGAGGTTCAACCCAAAAGGTCAAAGAGGTCCCCAATAAAATCTTTAGCAATCGGAGTTACTCACTCAAGGAGCAAGAAGAAGAGCAAAGAACTAGTGGTGAACCAAATTGTTGTAGACTTGGATCCGACTGAAGAAACCAAAGTGATAATGGATCAACAGGTATTGAATAACTCTCCAATGCAAGATGTGGATACAAGCATAGAACTAGAAGGAGAGCCAAACCCAATGAGTACTCTGACTATAATTGACTCCTTGGATGCTCAGACACCTCCACCTTCTAAATAAACTCCCAGCACTCCCCCGATGGATAGGAGCGTCATTTGGGAAGAAACATAATGTTGTCCCTATCACAATTCCCATGGAGGATATGGTGAGAAAGTGCCTCGGGAAGGTAGCTAAACCAAAGAAGCTCAAAATGCAGGCAATGGTGGAAGTGGACAAGGCAACAAGTCATTGGGTGGCTGATGTAGCAAAACCCATCTCAGGCAAAGATTCAGAGAAGGCCACTGAAGATGATTTTACAGTGGAGAAAATTGATTTGGGGGTTGCTTCGAGGGCAGTAGACGCTAAACACCTGGAATCCTCCACAAAGAGGATGATATCCAGGTCTTGGAAGGATGAGAAAGATAAAAAGGAGCTGAAACAGGTCATCACTCAAATGGCAGAATACATCAATGCCATACACCATCCAAGCCCTCAGCCCCTGTACCGGATGACAAATCACTGGTGAACGAAAAGTTGTTAGATCAGGTTCAGAGGAGCCACATGGTAGCAGAGATATTCGATGAATGGCTCAATTTTATAGTACAACAGTGTTCAAATTATATTGCCAGCCTGGTTAAAGTGTATGGAGATCCTGAAACCGTGAGTAAAGAGTTAGAGCTAGAAGTTGTTACCTGGGAGAAGGAAAGGACCAAGTGGGTGGCGATGTTAGCACAAATGAATGATGTGAAAAAGTTTGGCGTGATGAAGTTCTTAACCAAGAAACTTGTTGAAAATTTGGATGATAATGTGCTTTATGTGTTAAGGAAAAATGTCGAGTGGAGAAATTCTATCATCAAACAAGACCATGAGGAATATGCAAGGTTACTTAAATGGTTGAAAGATCTAATTGACACAATGCAGAAAGATCTAAAGTGCATTGATATCCAACTCATGAAAAAGATGCCCAGACAATTGAAGGAGTTGCAGACATGACAAAGATCTTCAAAGAGAGGGTACAACTCATCAAGGAAACGAAATCTTTAACCACGGATGATTTTTTAAAGGTGGCTAGAATAGAGTCGATGCTCACAGTTTGCTATGATCACTTGGATGCATATAAAGCTAAAGTGTCGCAGGTGAATATGGATAAGGGGGTTTGGAAGCTATGCATCCAACATATTGGACTTCCATACTTTCAGGTTATCTTGAACTTTTCAGCAGCGCATGTGGAGTGGCGTAATGTGCGTGGTGTTGTGGAAAAGCAGGACAAATCGACAGTTGCCTCTTCCACAACAGAGTCTTGATCGACTAATGGATGAGTTGTCATCCTATTTGTGGCTTTTGTTTATTTAGTTTTATAAAGTTCAAAGCATATGGTTTCTTTGACTCTAGGTTAGAGTTAAAAGATTTAGGGCTATTTATGTTAAAAAATGAAGCTTTGTAAGGGTCCGAAAAACTTTGATTTGGAGGAATAGATTTGATTTTCCTTGAATTTCTCAGAACTGATATTTCTGGTATTTGAATGAAATGCTATTTTGATGCAATCTTTAAAATTTGTGTGTTTGAAGAATTAGCGATCTCTATTGAGATGTATGCTGATGTGTGAAATATTAGCGATCTTTGTTGAGATATAGACTTCCTTAAATCGACATTAAAAACTATCAAGCAAATGCAATTGACGAGTGAAAAGTCAATTCCACGGCCTTTGCTAACATCTTCCTTGGTTGGGCATTTCATCAGGCTGTGTAAATGGTTCAAGTGGCCGAAAGTTAAAATGAGCAAGGTAGTTATTATAACTACCTAGGAAGTTACTGCATTGACGACCTATGTTATCAAGATCGAATCGCAAGATTTGCACACAACTGATTTGTTGAAAAGGCTTTGTAGATTTTCAAGTAGATGCAAAATATGGAAGCATGAAACAAGGTGAAGGTGCTTGCACGAAATTAGTTTGTTGAAAGGGCATTAGAAACTTTCTAGCAAAAGCAATTCACATTCGTAAAGAATAAAAATTCAATAACTTTTGTTAGTATTCTCACTAACAATGCAAAATGAGGCAGTTGGGATAAGCAACAATGTAATTTTTATCATATATCATAGCTTGAAAATACTATATCCAACTAGCATTCGACGTGAGAGCTCGTACAAAGAACACATGAATAGGTCTTCAAAATGCCTCAAAGAAATGTGGTCTCATGACATGCTATAAGGGCAAGCCATGGCATCCACAATGAATGGATGAACTGGGGGTTCTGAAACTGCATATGAACGTCTACCAAAGCACATCTACGGGCATGAAAAGAATTTGACATGATATCTTAGAGATGTCTTCTCATGGAATGATATAACTGCAACATATATGCCAAATGCAGGGGCACACATTATAAAGCACATTAATAGTTGGACAGTGAGAACCGGTGGGTTGTGGTCTCATAAAATGAAGTAATTAAGAAAGTGCAGATCCATACACATGTAAAATGTGAAAACAGAGACAATACACTTGAATGGTTTGAAAGATTATTTCAATTAAATTTCATCGGATAGAGTGTGTGATTACAAGTTGATGGCAAACTAAATTTGTTGGAAAAGCTTTAGAAACTCCCAAGCAAATATCATTGGCGAGTGTGGTGCTAAACTTCACAACTTTCTACCAAAATATTCCCTTTCTTGCTCTAAAATGGGAGCATTGGAACAATGCTTGGATATCAACTGAAAGCATGCAAGGATACAAGATATTCATCCGTGTTGTAGTTGTGAGTTATTCAAATAGACATGTATGCAGGTGGTGGAAATATTGACATGCATGTAGAACATGGTGAATAAAGAATACTCTTGACACTGGTCAAGTTGCTAATCATTTAGAAGGAACAATCATCACAGAAGCGAAATTCTAAATGTGGGGTATTTTTGTGAAATGACAATTGAACAAGACCTTATAAGAAAGGAGCTTATGGATGTTCAACTTCATACCTCCATTGACTTATGGCAAGACAAATTCAAATGGACAAGTAACTAAATCATTCAAAACAAACTAATTGTTGAAAAGAAAGCAAAATGGTGGTCATAAAGAAGCATACAGATTGAACAAACAAATAGGAAAACTACTTGATATAGTTTCTAGATATGGTTATTCTTGTTGAATCCTATGGAGAAAAGCTTAATGATATTGACTTCATGTCAAAGAAGTACAAGGAAATTTAAGAAAATAATTAATCGTCCTAAGGCTACACTACTCATGAAGGCTAGTTGTTCATGGTGGAAATAGTGACTTGTAGATGGAATCAAAACAATTGTGTTTGAAGATCAAATTGTTGATGAGCAAGTTACTTGCAGATTAGAAGAAGATATGGAAGCCATATCGACAAAACTGACATCAAATTATTTCTTCAATGTGATGGGTTTCAAATTGCCCTTTGAAAAAGTGACTTATGTCACTCATGTAATTAAATTTAGAATTTGGGCTTTTCTTTTGTGAAAGTTAGGTTAATGCTAACTTGCCTTTGTAAGGGGTAGGTATTCTAAGTGTTTATTTAGGTAGTTATCCTAAGTAGTTGCGAGGTAGTTATTTTAAGTGCCAAAGTTGGGTAGTTACTCTAAGTAACTATTTTTCTAAAAAGAAAGTTAGTTGTTTCAAGTTGGTGAACTTAAAGAGTTAGTTATTCTAAGTAGTTATAAAAGCGGCTAAGCTAGTTACCTTAAGCGGCTACTAGCCTTACTTATACATACTTTTTAGTAATTCAATCAAAGGGAGACTCTTACAAGGGAAGACTATGAAGCGATTCTCAAAGAAATAGATTGATGACCTTTGTGTTTACACTTTGTACAAAAGAGTTCTTGAAATTGTATAATTTCATGGAAATAACAAAGGATGTGCATTTAGTTCGTATGTTCTATATGTTCTTCATGAGTTATTCTTGCTAATTTTTTATATGTCAAATTAGCGATATCTTTGTCTATGTGCAAATCATTTGTCATCTATTGGAATGCTTATAGTTCATGCAATTGATGTAATGGAACACAATCAAGCTTTGGTATCTTGGTTTGGATGTGCTAGAGTTACCCATCTCTTTGTATGTTGAGATATGTCACCCTTCTTTCATCATCATTGCAAGTTAAAACTTGTTTTGTGCTTAAACCCCTTTGTAATGGTAATCAATTGTGGAATCTCAGTGTGTATTCGTATGTCTGCCATTGGAGTTTCTATTATCTACGTTCATTAGTTTTGTGTTTTCCTTCCTTTATGTACTTTTAGGTTAAAAGTACACAAAAATCCCCCCATCATACGAGGGAGTTGCCCCTCTCAAACGCAGAGGAAGATTGCAGTTTGATTGCAATATTTCCAACTGTTGGAATAGTTGTCACTACTCTTCAAGCGAACAGGGTCAATTTTGAAGGAGAATTCACAGTGACAAATCTATTTACCAATAGGAATGGAATGCAAGCCCTAACTATGAGGATGTCAAAGGAGATTGAAGACTGAAAGAAGAAGGAAGAAAATCTTTCTATATCTCTAAAAGATAGATCTGAGGAATGTATTAGGTTGGTTCATGAGAATGATATGTTGAGAACCGAATTGGCGCAATCACAAAACAATGAGTAAGAATTTTAAAGAATGGTAACAATCCTAAGAGATGATCTGGCTATTGCAAATGAATACAAAGATAAGTTCAACATTAGTTCTGCTAAGCTTGATGAATTATTGAAAAGTCAAAAACAAAATGGAGATTCCAGTGGACTTGGATTTGAACAAGGTCAAAGCTCCGGTACTGCAAATGAAGATCAGAAGGTCAACCAAAATCAGAAGTCACTGGTAAGACAACCCAATGCATATAAATTCAATGGTAGATTCTTTGTTTGTAATATATTTGGTCATATGGCAAGGCATTGTAGAAATAGAGCAAATCAGAATAATAATTCAGTTCCCAGTGAATGTTCAAATTGTAAGAAGTATGGTCATAGGACAAAACATTGCAGAATGAATGTAAAATGTCATGCATGTGGAAAGTTTGGACATATGGCTAGTCAATGCAGGTCAAGGAATGGTCAAGGTTACAGTAAAGAAATTTAGAAGAACAATGTCACTTGTTATGCATGCAACAAAGTAGGACATATTGCTAAATTTTGCAGAAGCAAGGACCCACCGACAGGAAGTGATAAACCTAATGAGAAGGGAAAGTAGAAGGTTGATGACACTAGGAAGGAGCATGAGAAGAAGTGGGTTATGAAGTCTGAGGCTCAACTGACAGAATCAATTGCCCCAGATGTTCTTTTGGTTGAAGGATATATCCCGATTACTCAACTGGTAGAGCATATTGTTCCTGCACTAGTAGGAAACTCATCCGGTAACTAAGGCATTAGCCTTAGGGGGAGGCAAATTGATTACAGATCTTGCATTGCCCCCGGTAGTGGTCTGAAAGCTTGTTTCAGATCTTTGGAATTCAGTTTGGAGGTTAACTGAAAAAGACTTGTTGGATCTTAGATCTAGTTTGGTTTACCGGTAAGTCACTTTATGAGTTATGGTTTGGTCATACATCTACAGTTAAATATTTCATAATCTTTGGTAGTAAATGTTATATCAGGAGAGATGATTTCATTGGCAAGATTGATCCTAAACATGATGAAGGAATATTTCTTGGCTATTCTAATGAAAGCAAAGCATATAGATGTTATAACAAGAGATTGCAAAGAATTATGGAGAATGCAAATGTCAAGGTGGATGAGCTGAATAGAAGACAAATTTGAATTTATGAGCAAGAACCGTAAGTGGAAATGGTCTTAACTGAACCGATAACACCTTTACCAGAATAGAATGCAGAACCAGTTACTCCGGCAGTATCAGAAAATTCAACAGTAACTGAAGAACATGAAGAGGAATGGAGAGTCAAAAGATTTCTAGGTATGAAAGGTTGAATCATTCAGAAGATCAGATAATTGGACAAGAAGAAGGTTGGCAGCTGACGAGGTATGATTAATTTCTTTAATTATACCGACATCAATTATTGAAGCATGTAAAGATGAATGTTGGATGAAAGCTATGGAAGAGGAATTGGATAAATTAGATAACGACAAGACATGGTCTTGGATGTCATTGGAACTTGGCTTAATTGGTTTGCAATGGATGTTTTCAAAAGGAAGGAATTGATTATGTTGAATCCTTGCTTCGATAGCTAAGATTTTCATATGTTTTCAAGGATTATCTGGTATGGTTTTTGTTTTATGATGACTTTAGACTTTGAGCATGTTCAGATACAGATTGGGCTAGAGATACAAGTAACCGGATAGGCTCATCCGGTGAAGCTTTCTTTCTTCCTTTGAAAGAATCTTGTTTCATGGATCAACAAGGAGCAATCATGTACTTCTTTATTTACTGTTGAAGTTGAGTATGTTGTTGATGCTACTAACTGTACACAGGTTCTTTGGGTGAAGCATATGTTGAGGGATTTATGGCTGGATTGTAATGTATCGGTAGTTATTCACTATAATAACTCTATTGCTATTGTCATATGGTATTTCTATCAAGTATAATTTTCTGAAGGAGTTGGTGGAAGCAAATGAGGTTAGATGGGTTTGAGGAATCATTTGAGAATTTCATAGGCAGGTTGAGGTTCTCTTCCCCTCCGGTAGAGAATTGATTGATGCTATTTGGTATCAATCCGGTATGCATTATCAAAGATATTATTCATTCTGGATTGATGTGGGGATGCTACTACTGATTGATGTGGGGATTGATGGGGGAGTAGTTATCCTTGTGATTTAGTGGTTTATATTTTTGCTTTAATAGTTATGTCAGATTTTTGGCATTGATGTCAAAGAGGGAGAGATATTCATGTGAAAAACATAAGGAGTTATATACATTAAGGGAGAGAGATACTTGTGTGTAATACAAAGCTTAACAGAGATATCAGTCTAAGGGGGAGATTATTGGAACAAAGAGGAGGAACATAATTTTAGATTGGTTGTATCCCATCAGGGGAGTTTGGTTCAGGTTTATGGATGGTTATTTGGTACAGAGACATTTTTGAATCTTATTGTCATATCATTTTGTTGGAGATTGTTGGTTGTCTTCCATTGGGGGAGACTTGTTTGGCATTTCTTAGCACTTGGATGTTTTTCACATCTAATGTTGCCATCAATGCCAAAGGGGGAGATTGTTGGAAATTTGGAGGAATTGATTATGTGTTGCATTGATGTTTGTCATTGATGGCAACACCGACTACACTAGCCGCTTTGGCTGTTTACCGGTATTTGATTGGTCCCGGTAGGATGTTTAACAAGATCATGTTGATCCGGTATGCTCTAGTATGCTTTGGTCTGAGGAATTGGTTTGGATTAGTCATTCATGTGTTCCTGATGTTTATCACATTTAGTTGGTTTTGATCTGGTGATCAGATGCTATCCTATATGCTGGCAAGCTTGGTTTGTTGTTCCGACGAGGGTTTCACCGGCAGAGCTTTGATGAAGATCTTCGATGTTATGCATAAGTGGTATTGGTGCAGCTTCTAGTAGAGATTCAGGATGTTGATGGTTATCGTGTTCAAGACTTGGTTGATTAGGATCATTGCTTTAACGTGTGTGGACCTAAATTGGGTCCTGGTTTATCTAGGTTATGGACCGGTTTCTATAACGTGTTGGAGGATGTTCCTGATGCGTTACCAGCGAGATTTAAGGATTGGTTTACATTGTTTTCGGCCTAATCTGACTTGGTTGATCATTAGATTGTGGTTTATGTTATGAATTTATTGTATTATCTTTTAGGTGTCGACCTGATTGTTTAGGTCTCGGTTTGGTATAAATATAATATAATATCTCATTGTAGATCATATGTGAAGATGAAAAGGATGTATGCAAGTGAATAATGTAATAATCATTCATGCAAAGGATTTGGCCAATCATAGATGATAGAGATGGGATTGTGGAAGAGGTTTTAGGCCTCCAATATTGAGCTTAACCGGAACTGTACTCAGACATGGGAGATGCTATTCTTGCAGTTCGATCTTTATTCTGGATTATTGTCTGATGTTTTATGTAGTCAATGAGACTCCTTTTTTGATGAGCAGTGTGCTCTAGGCTATTGGCCTTCCTGCATGTGTAGGTCCCTTATTGTAATATTTATTCATCTGATCAGTGGATAGATAGCATGAGTCTCCAATCCCACTGCAGTTTTTCCTCTTTGAGGTTTTCCACGTATAAATCTATTGTGTTATGTTGTTCATCTTTGTGATTACATTGTTGCTTATTGTTATATGCTTTTATGTTTACCCGTTGATAACTTCTTGTATTAATAAGGTTAAATTTCTCCATTCCAATAGAACACTGATTCACCCCCTCCCCCCCCCCCCTCTCAGTGTTCTTGGTTTCCAACACACACACACACACACACACACACACACACACACACACACACACACACACACACACACACACACACACACACACACACACACACACATATATGTATACACACACACACACACACACACACACACACACACACACATATACATACATACATACATACATGCATGCATGCATGCATATATACACACACATCTATATGTATATGTATGTATGTATGTATGTATGTATGTATGCATGTATACATACATACATACATATACATAGATACATACATACATATATATATGTGTATGTATGTATGTATGTATGTATCTATGTATATGTATGTATGTATGTATGTATGTATGCATGTATACATACATACATACATATACATAGATACATACATACATATATATATGTGTATGTATGTATGTATGTATGCGTATGTATGTATGTATGTATGCGTATGTATGTATGTATGTATGTATGTGTGTATATATACATACATACATACATATATACATGTATGTATGTATGTGTGTGTATATATACATACATACATACATATATACATGTATGTATGTATGTGTGTGTATATATACATACATACATACATACATACATATATACATGTATGTATGTATATGTATACACACACACATAATACATATACATATATACATACATACATATGTGCGTATATACATACACATATACATATGTATGTATGCATGTATGAAGAGAGAGAGGTTTTGGCTATGTTGAGTTGGTAGTTCACCATAATCATATACACATACACTTACACATACACATACACATACACATACACATACACATACACATACACATACACATACACATACACATACACATACACATACACATACACATACACATACACATATACATATATTGCATATAAATTATACATACACACACACATACATACATATAAAAGTTAAAATACAACATGTGGAGTCGAGTATGAAGCCATTTCAGATGATTTCCACAACTATGGTTTCGCAGGACCGAAGGTTTTTTGAGGGTGGATTGCATAGATATAGGTGCGAGGACTAGGTGTCTATGGCCCAAAATGGCGACAACCAAAAAAAGCATGCTTTGGCTAACGCTCAAGAGAGGAAGGGCTTTGCAAGTTTTGATCTCAAAGGCTTTTTCAATGGAGCGTGTGGAGGCAATTTTATAAAGCGGTGAGGAATAGGGGTACTCGTCTTTGAGCAGGTATAGTGTGGGAGAAGGGTGCTCAAAATGGGCAAAGAAAGAATATGAGCATGGATGGAGGTTGAGTGTTCCTTTAGGATCTTCAAAGGACTCACAACCACATAGTTTTGGTGATTCGATAGGGAGATTTTTGCAAAACTTTGAGAGGGAGGGTTTTGCTAAGAAAATAAGTGCATTGCAACTTATTGTTAAGTCGGTCATAGTGAATCTCACAAGGGAGATTGAAAAAGAAGTGGATCATCATGAAATGATTTTTTCTTATGGCTTGGATTGATTGGGTGTTTGAGAGGATTGTGGCCAAGCCTGAGTGATCTTCACAATTGGATCTTTGTGCATTGGGAACCCATTTTGGAAGGATGTGTTCAAATTTATTTGCATGCTTGAGGGTTTTTTGTTGTAGTTCTTGAAAATGAGATGGACTAGAACAAAATCCTTGGTGACAACCAATGGAATTGGGAGGACAATCATCTCACGTTGAAACCATGGCATCTGACTTTTAACTTGCTTTTTGAATTATTTGACAGGATTCCATTGTGGGTAAGGCTTTCAAACCTTCATTTACAATACTGGTTTGATTGCTATTTTGAGGTAGTAGGGAACTATTTAGACAACTTCTTCATGGTGGATGAGGGTTCTTTAAATTTTTTACAGACAACTTATGCCAGGCTTCTAGTGGAGATCGACATTACTAGAGAGCTCCCATTAGAGATTTTGATTAAAAATTCAAAAGGATGTTGGTTGCAACCCCTGGACCTTGAAGGGATTCTCTTCAGATGTAGGAGATGTTTTAAAATGGGCCTTATTATTTGCCTTTGTGACAAGTGCAAAGTGGAGAAATCGATAACTTGGTGGAAAGAAGTGACCCCTCTCCATTACATAGTGGAGAAAGTGGACGAGAATCATAAAAACATCCCTCAAGTTTTGAGTGAAGAAGATGAATGTCTCAATGTTGGTAGTGAAAAGGAGATGAAGGATATGGAGAGCTCAAATACATCAGAGTGTTTGGAGATCAATAGGAAAAATTCGGGAGATGTAGGGACTTTGGCTATAGACAATGTTATGGTTGGTAGTTGTGTTGACAAGGTAGGAAAAGACAAATGTTAGGAGACAAGGGCCAAAAATATCTCCAAGGTGAGGTGTTGTGTTGTAGTGGAGATAAATGAAAAATAGGTTTTTTTGTGAGGCTTGAAGGCAAGGGGGGAGCTACATTAGGAGAATCCAATTCGAAGGTGTTGGAAGATGAAAAGCACGAGGAAGGTTGGATGAAGGTAAAAGGGAAGAGAGAAAAGAGAGTTAAGGAGGAGAGTTTCAATATGACTCTCCCCTCTCTCAAGAAGTGTAGAGTCAAATTGTAACCATTGACCTATTAAGAGGTCCTACACTTTAGTTCTTTGTTGTTACAGAGAGGTGGCTCCTTGGATGTAGCCCCACCTGGTTTGGGCTAGTTTCAAAACCTGATATTTTAATAAAATCAACAACTATTATTGACCCAAAAAAATATGCATATATAATACACACACACATATATATGTATGTATGTATATGCATGCATGCATGCATGTGTGTATTATATATATAGATAGATAGATATACACATATGTATATGTGTGTGTGTGTACACACACACACACACATGTTGTATGTATATATGTATGTATATGTATATGTGTATATATGTATACACATATAGACATATGTATATGTACATATATACATATACATATGTATACATATATTTATGTGTGTGTATGTATATGTATATGTTTATACATACACACATGTGTATGTATGTATGTATGTATGTATGTATGTATGTATGTATGTGTGTGTGTGTGTATACATATATACATGTACATGTACAAATACATATACATATACACATACACATACATATACACATACATATACATATACATATACATATACATATACATATACATATACATATACATATACATATACATATTGTAGGTGTCTAAAAATGGTCAACGCTTGCGGTGTCATACTTTAACATGTCTGCATGACCTTATTTTAGGGTTTTCGCATCTTATAACATTTCTTCTATGTCGCGCACTTGATCTTTATCATTTGTCAACATCTTGTCATCCTTCTGCACTTCTTTCCCCTTCGACTGTGTTTTTGGCATTTGTAATTAGGTCTTGTCAATATCATTATCGAATTGTAATCTTCAGTCATGATCATCTTATCATGTCAATTGGACATTGTCAATCCTAATTAGTGTCGAATTAGGGTTTTGTCCTCGATCTTTATCATTATTAATCATTCTTGATCAATTTAAATCATTTTGGATATTCTCTTTTAATTGTCAATTATCAGTCAATCTTATCAATTTGTGATCAATTTGTCATGGGACTTTTCCAATCTCAGTATCATGTCAACCTTCATCAAGTCGGCATTTTATCAATCTTTGATTGATTCATCATTGATCTCAATCAATCATCGATTCTCATCAATTTCAGATCGATTAGCCATTGATTATCATCATTTGTCATTGATCTTCATTAGTCACTCAATGTCGACTTCTTGTCATTATCAAATCCTTGTCTTTTTGTCCCTTCGATTGCAATTGTTATCATTTATTGGCTTTAATTTTGTCATTGTTGGACATTGTTGTTGCTAGGATATGTTGTTGTCATTGATGTAAATATATTCCTGTGATTTATTGCTTCAGTGTTTGCAGATTGGTTTATTGGGATCATGGTTTGTTGTATGGAGTATTTATAGTTTTACTATATCTTTATGCATTGGTTTTGGTAATCTGGAAAGCCTAATTGATTATATCATATGATTCGGTTTGTAGTTTGTTTTTCTGATCAATCCATTATAGAGTTCAACATTTCCGCTAGTGTGATCATATCTTGAGTTGAGATTTTGGAAGATTATTTCGGATGGTCTTGTGTATCTTCATTTTAGATGGTTCTTGATTTGGTGCTCCGCAAGTTATCTTTCTTCATGATAGTTGTTGTTGATTGAGTGTTCTTGAGTTTTAGATGTTGATCGATGAAGATTTGATAAGTGGTGTTGGTGCAGCTATTGTTGATGATTCTAACATGCTTGTTGGTGTTTCCTAATTGTGTCCTATTTTTTTTGACAATCCGCATTGATAGTGGTGCAAGTTTTTGGTGATTTTGCTAACCCAGTGATGTTCTTCGTGTTATGCAGTTTTCCTGATGGTGTAGCGTGTTGCGATTGATCTTGGCATGATTACCAATGGTGATGAGCATTTGGGAACTTGATTTAGGTCCATTTTATGTCATGTATGTCATTATATTGGTCCATTGGTCTATCTTTATATTATGTAATGCAATTTTGTAATTGTGAGTTGAGGGTTTAGCCAACCTTGTTGTCAAGGTTGATGAATTGTATAAATAGGTGACGTTGTCATGTAATTTAGGCATCGAGGTTGTGTCTGCATTATCAGAGAGTGGTGTATGTGCAAACAAGGATTCATCTTTTGGTATGGTGTATTGAGAAGAGATTGGCGTTGCAGAGTAGACAAACGTGCTTAACCAAAACTGTCATCGGGCATTAGCAGATGCTATTATTGCAGTTCATTTCTTTCAGATTATAGTTCAAATATTGTTGTAAGTCAATGAGACTTCCCTAAGGGTTGTAGCCTTTCGGGTAATTGTATCTTGAGCAATGAGCTCTAGGTAGTGTGCCTGAATGCATGTGCATTCCCCATTGTAACATTTTCACATACTACACTACAAAGTATCATATTATTGTGGGTAGGTTCTCATCGTGGTTTTTCCCTTAACTGGGTTTTCCATGTCAAAATCTTGGTGTTGTGTGTTGTTCTATCAATTTACTTATCTTTGTTGTTGTTGTAGCTTATTACATTTGTATTTGTGGTTAATTTTGTAGATCCGGTAGAAAACTGATTCACTCCCCCTCTCAGTTTTCCTTCATTGTTGTTGCCAACAATTGGTAGGAGAGCTAGATCCTCTGGAAGAAGCTTAACCGCTTGAGGAGATCCGAGATGGAAACTGGATGTGTTATCTTTAAGAAGGAGAGTCTGAGATTTGATGGAAGTAATTATGCTATATAACAGAATTGGATGGAGGTGCACTTGAGATGTCTTGGAGAAGATTATTGGAAGATTACAAAGAATGCCTATTTTGTTCCTCAGAATGGACTGGTTACTGCTGATGAGATCAAGGAAGCTAAACATAACATTATAGCTAAGGAAGCATTGTTGAGCACCCTAAGTGATTAAGAAATGACTAATGTGATGGGACTTCAGACTACACGTGAAATCTGGTAGAAGCTTGAGACCTTGTATGAAGGAGATAAACAAGTAAAAGTTGCTAAGTTGCAAAGTTTGAAAGGGAAATATGAGATGTTGAAGATGAGAGAAGATGAGAACATAAACTCCTTTATGGCTAAGGTGAATGACCTTGTCCTAGGTATCAGATGTGTCGGTGGAACCCTTGAAGAAGATGAAATTGTTTCTAAGGTGTTGAGATCATTGTGTCCCGCTTACAAACATAAGGTAGTTGCTATTGATAAGATCTGGAGTGTGACTATAGTGACAAGAGATATGTTGGTTGGAAAGATTGTTGCATTTGAACTAAGTGAATTTGGTGAATCACATGGAAAGTCTGAGACAACATTTAGAGCATCTATGTCCGGCAAGAAGAAATATGATCCTGGTGAATGCAAAATATCTAGTTATGAAAGAGAGAGAAGAGAAATGGAAGAGCAAGAAAGAGAATTGGATGATCTTGAAGCATTGACTGTCCAGAGATCGCCTAAGGGAGCTGATAAGTATGATGGAAAATTACCTCTAAAATGTTTCTCTTGCAATAAGATAGGACATTTTGCTTCTAGGTGCCCGGAGAGAATGGCTAAATATGATAGGCATGACAAATTTGACAAGCATGATAAGAATCATAGATATGAGAAGCATGAGAAGTATGATAATCCTTACAAGTCTAACTGGAAGTATAAGCATCAGAAGAACTGTTACTATGCTACTGATGAAGGTGTTACAGATGAAGAATCAAAAGTAGATGAAGTTGTGTTTATTGCTATCAAAGAAGATGGAACCGGTACATGTTAATTCCACAAGCTGCACTATTGAGGAGAAAGCTTTAGCTGGTAAAGTAGAAGAGAAAGATGAATGGGTGATTGACAGAGGATGTTCACATCATATGATCGGTGATAAAAGCAAATTTGTGAGTATGGAAATGTATGATGGTGGAAGAGTAAAGTTTGGAGATGACAAAGCCTGTGTGATCCGTGGTAGAGGTTTTGTTTCCTTTGATGGTAAGCATAATAATGATGATGTCTTGTATGTTGAAGGTTTGAAGCATAATATTTTGAGTGTTAGGCAGACGGTTGACAAAGGTTATGATTTACAATTCAAGAATGGTAAATGCAAGATCTTAAATGCCTTCGATATAGAGATTGCATCTGGAACTAAGAATGAAGGTAATATCTTTCATTTGAATGCTGGTGAGAATAGTTGTTTGATTGCTCAGATTGATGAAAGTTGGTTGTGGCATAGGAGAATGTGTCATGTTAATTTTGACTCAATGATTAAGAATAGTTCTACACAAGCTGTTAGAGATTTACCAGTGCAAAATACAATGTTATTTGCTAATTGGGCTTAAAATTGGTTATATCTTTATTATTGAGCAATTGCAGGGTTAAATTAAGTTTTGATTTCATCAAATAATGGCTTAAAATGAACTCACCTAGTTCTATTTAGGATGGTTAAAGAACAACAATCATGACATCTTGATACAGGAGCATCCTTGGTCTCTGAGCAATCTTGCATCAACCAAAAATATTCCCTTTCAGTTTAGTTCTGTGTGCAGTTTTATGAGTTCTTACCGGTTGGTACTAGTAGTTGCTTGCTTTTCAATACAGATCCTATTTTTGGTTTCTAGGCTGGTTCATGTGTTGAATTCCATATTTTTAGTCCATTTGGATTCTTTTTCGACTAGTTATCGCTCCTGGTTGACTGTTTCTAGGTTCTAGGATAGTTCTTGTGCTTACCGGTTAACTTTCCTTCATTATCAGAGTGGTTCTTAGCGTGTGGATATATTTTGCATCTTGTTCAATGTTCTTTGGTGTGTGGCCAACCTTCCTACTAAACCGCACTTCTTGGTTGTTATTTTCTGGAAGGATTTCTTTCATTCTTAGGGCCAACCTAGTTACAAGTTTCATTTTCCTACATTGGTAAATGTAATCTTTTGAGGCTGACCCAGATATGTTCCAGAGGGTATAAATATGACACTGTGTAATCATTTATAGAGATAGAGGAAGTAGAAATCATAATAAGGATTTAGATTTACATTTAGTGATCAGGTTGATTCTTAGAGTCCCGGTTGGATTGTAACTAGCTTGAAGCCTGCATGTAACCGGTTAACTATTGGATGTTCTATGATGATTGTATGATGATAATTGGTTGGTTGTCGGAAGTTCTAAGGCAATAATATGATATGTTTATGTAATCTTGCTATTTTTTCTTATTTCTTTCATTGTATTACTCTTGCTACATAAGCCAGTCAACTCTCTTTTAGGGTTTCATCGGTTATGGGTGCATTGCATCTTTACTTTTTATGCAATTGGAATAAAAGAACATGAAAATATTTCAATTTGGGCACTAAAAAAAAAAACACAATTCTTTTGATTTTGTTTCAAATCAGGTGTAATTAGTCTAGTTAGGGTTTACAAGGCATAAATGAAAACATCTAAGGCTAATTAGCATGGTCAATGAACAACAAATTATCACACTTGAGCTATTGGGGTTTTAGGGTCTTAAAGTCTTGCATTTTAGTTTAGATCCATCATGTGTCTTTGAAAATTGATCAAAATAATTGCAATCATAATCAATTCTGAGGTCAATTAGGACAAATTTCATTAGAATTAGGGTTTTCATGCATACTATGGCCTTAGTTTCTCAAGATTTATCCTTTCTTTGATTCATTTTCTCTATTTTGCAGCTATACTTCACTTCTACATTTGTGCAGATAGTTTTTGCACTTGTGTAGAAACTTTTTGCGCTTGTGCAAACTTTCTACGCCTGTGTGAGACTTTTTGCGCATGTGTGCAAAGTTTTTGCGCTTGTGCAAGGGCAGATTCTAAGGTATAAATTTCCAATATCCTTTGCAAATCATGTCAATTTCCTTCTACTTTTAGTGCTTTAGCTTTTTGTTCTACTAATTATCTATGCAACGACTTGGTGAGCATTGAAGAAGACTTAAGCACAAACTACTAACGCATTTGGTGCAAGATGCGATCAAAGAGCATTATCCAAAAACAATTTGTGTCCATTTTTTTAAGTTTAGTGCACATTTTCATTTCTAAAGATTAATGAACAAGTGCTTGTTATATTTTCATTTAGATTATTTGCATGTTTATCCTTAGAGGGCCTGCCTCTCGAGTAGCCTATAAGGTCGAGTGAGAGGGAACGACCGAAGTGGTAACAAGCTAAAGCCAAGCCCTTCCAAACCACTATAAACAAATGTGATTATGATGAAAGTTGCAAGCGATGAGTGTTACATGTTGTCATAACGATGTTGTAGCATCGTAAATTGTATGCACTTGCTAAAGTGGTACAATTTCACACCTAGTTTAGCACCTGCCTTGGTGCATTTTGCATTTTGCATTGCATTTCCTCTTTAGCACTTAATTAATTAAATTAATTAGGTCTAAGGTTCTATTTTATCATCTCCCATATCATAAAGTTGGGCCCTTTTCATTAAAGTGTGCCCCTTTCATTTTATTCTTCCAATACATCATTTAATCTAAAACCCTAATTAGGTCCTATTTTGAACTTGGGGGCTTGATTTCGGGGGTCAAAACATCTTGAAATCAGCTGTAACTTCGGGATTCTCTCTAAAATCATCATATCCGACGGCCCTAAAAATTTGGTGAAAAGTTGTCAGGACCATGGCGCCCGGAGTGCACACGATCCCGGACATTTTTCTCAAAATTTTAGGAGCGCAATCCAATCATAAAATAAAGCTTAACCCCAAGAAATTGGCGGGAGATTCAATCTCTAAGTCGGCCTAAAGTTGAAATTAAGACCTAGGGTTTCATATATAAGAGCTCTCTTTCTTCATTTGAAAGGATCAGGAATTTTGGTTTTCAGGGGCCTTCTATGCAGGGAAAGAGTAGATCTTTGAAGACTTCAACAACATTCAACATCCATCCATCAAGTATTCATCAATTTCATTCATCCATTTAGGGCTTTGAAGACATTGAAGAGCAATAGGGGATCACCGACTAAAGATTGGCTTGTACCCCTCCCTTGGGGTTGGGTATGATTTCATGTTGTTTTCATGTCTTTGCATAAGCCTCATTATATCATTTGTATTCATGCTTTAGATCACTTTGCATCTTGATTTGGAGCATTTACATTATCATTTACAAGCAATTAGGGTTTACTTTCAAGGTTGCTCTAGTTTGCTTACTTTCATTTTAGGATCTTGCACACACACAAGGTCTGCACACACAACTTTTACTATACAACTTGGCTATTCGTGGAGGTGGAAATCACCAAAGTGGGGGTTTGACTAAGGCAAAACCCTATATAGCCACCCACAACCCTTTTCAGATATAAGTGCAGATTTCTGAATTCGAAGGATGCCGCAAATTGTAGATCCGATGGAAGCGGACCGAGATAGAACTTCACACCAAATTCCAACCCAGAAAGCTAGGACAGGAGCGTGGGGTGCCTTGGTCCTACCAGGACAGGGGCGCTGGGCACCCTGGTCCTTGTCCATTTCAGTGAATTTCGACA
This sequence comes from Cryptomeria japonica, assembly GCF_030272615.1. NCBI lineage: Eukaryota > Viridiplantae > Streptophyta > Pinopsida > Cupressales > Cupressaceae > Cryptomeria > Cryptomeria japonica. Next base: position 39,911,428 of record NC_081405.1, on the reverse strand, counting down.
GTTTCAGAGGTAGCAGCTTCAGTATTTCTGGCTTCCGGCTTCAGCGTTAGATCTTGCAGAATCAAATCCATTCAAGGTACACATTTACATTTCTCCTCTTATCCTTACAATTGTTCATCATTAAATCTCAATTCTACAATCTTGTGCTCAAAGTTACTAGTTCATACTTGCACTTTAGGGTTAATAGTTGAACTTGCATCATTCTATCTATCATTTGCAACAAAGGAATAGAAATCCTAATAGGTAGCCCGTGGCTCTCTCTTCCACAAAAAGAAGTAGCCAACTGTGTGATACCTCTAGGCTCTTTCGTATTCCACAAGTGTGTGATTGAAAGTGAGATTAGGGCATGTTTGCTTAGTGTCACTTTTTCCCCTACACATTTTTGGTGAACCCGACGTGAACTCCAATCTTCTCTAATTCTGATTTATGTTTTCAAATTTGAGTGTTTATGCTATTTCAAATTCAAATTTGTATTTACAAGTTTTAATTTCTTGTAAGATTCAAAAATTTAGAGGAAATTTTTGCTAAAACCCTAATTTTGTTGAACTTGTGGATAGCTTAATTGGGATCAATAATTTCAAATCTGATTTAGGAACTCATTTGAATAATAAATTTCATTTTCTAAATCTACATTCTAGGTGCTTGCATTGGTTAAAATTAAACATTTCCTTCTATTTTGCATGTGTTATCATTTGAAAGAGGAAAATTGTTGTCATGATGCATTCATTTCATAGATGTGATAATGGGTTAGCTTCCCTTGTTTCAATTTTTCCTTCTCCTAAAGAACCTCCCCCCATCTATAACAAAATTTTAGTTCCTAAAAGAGTTGCTACCGATCCCTTTGAGACTCTCCCATGCTCTAAGGATGAAGACTTTAAGAGTGATCTTGACAATTCTCCTAAAATGTGTCATTCCTATTTAGCTATCCTAGAGGAAGAGAATGATATCATAAACACCTTTCTTAATGTTACTTCACCTTCCCTACATGATGCCTCTCTAAGTGAAAAGGTATTGATGATCATTGAATTATTTTCTCCTAAAGTTGGTCCTTCCAATGGGGGCATGTTAGTGCAACAAGAGGTTGTGAACACTTCTTTCAAAGATCTCCTTCCTAAGCATGAATTTTTGGAGAAATATGTTCATGTTCCTCCTAAAAAACACTCCCTTCATGAGGATCCTTTTGTGCAAGAAGATGACATTATCCCTACATTTCCTAGTGATGGCATTTCCTTTTCCAACAAAATTCCCACTAGAGATGATGAATTAATGATAAATGCTTACCCTTCTCCTAAAGTTTGTCTTACCCATAAGCATCCCTTAGAGAAAGAAGATGAAATAATAAGCAATTTCCTTAATTCTCTCTCCCCTAAAGATCATATTGAAAATATTTTGAGGAAAGAGGATGAGTTTAACACATCTATTGATGCTCTCCCTCCTAAGGATGAGGAATTAATAAACAATGTTATCTCCTCTCCCGAAATCGACAATACTTCAAACATTCCTTTCAACCACTTCACTATTTGGGATGAACCATTAGAAGAAGGTGTAGATTATTCTCTACCCCATGAGAGAACCCTAGCCAAAGGGGATGAAATCAAGATTGAAAACTCCCTTGATAGTTTCTCACCTTCCTTGAATCTCAATTATTCTCCCTCTAAAAATAAAGCATCTCCCTCTCCTCAACTTGGTTCTACTCATAAGGATACCCTAGTTCAAAGCAAGATGGTTAACATCTCTTTCAAAGATCTCCCTCTCAAAAGTGAGACTTTAGAGAGTAATGTTGATCCTTCTCCTAGAGAGTTTATTCCCCATGTAGATCCTTTGATGATAGAGGATGATATGACCTTTCCTAGTATTACTCTTCCTACTAGAATATCCATGCCTACCCCTTGTCTCTCTCCTAAAATTGATTTAATCCGTGATAAGATTTTAGTGCAAGAGAATACTATCAATAATTCTTCCAACACTTTTGTTCATTCCTCTAAACCATCCTCAATCAATTTGATACATGTAAATGAAACACCTAACAAACCTCTCTTCATTGTCCAAGGTGCTTGTCCTTCTCAAAATTCTCAACCTTTAAATAAGCCTATCTTAGTGGTTCAAGGTGGTTATGCTAATGATTATTTTTGCACTCCTAAGAAACCTATTATTACTGTGCAAGGAGGTTATTCTACTAAGAGCCCTTATGAGTATGCTAAGCAACTGACTAGAGAGAGTTATAATGCGGTTGCTCATACCTATAACACAAGAAACAATAGGCAACCTAATCCTCCTCCAGTTATCCCAACTTCACTTCCTCCTTCCCAACCTATTCTTCCTCAAGCTCCTTGTATTTCACAAATGCTTAGTAAGGACTATGATCTTATTGAACAACTTAAAAATACTCCGGCTAAGATATCTATTTGGGATTTAGTTCAAACTTCACCTACCTATCATGGGATGTTACAAGATGCTTTAAAAAATTTAGATGTCCCACCTGTAGTGACACCTAATAATAATAATAATAACATGGCTTCCCTAATTGATTCTACAAGCAAACCCAAAGCTCAAATTGTGTTCACACAAGATGAGTTACCTTCTCATGAAATTCAAAATCAATATGATCCTCTTATGATTGTAGTTATTATCAATGAAAGTGTTATAAGACGAACCCTTGTGGACAATGGATCTGGCCTTAATGTTTGTAGTATTGATTTATTGGACAAGCTTAATGTGGATCATTCTCTCATTAAACGTTCTTCTATTTCTATTTGAGGCTTTGATAATGTTGGTAAAGAATGTTTGGGTATCATAACCTTACCTATTATAGTAGGTCTTGTTACTTTACCTACACCTATTCATGTCATCTTTGGTAATTTGACTTACAATCTTCTATTAGGGAGACCTTGGCTTCATAGTATGCAAGCTGTCCCCTCAACTTTGCATGGGCGAGTCAAATTCATTTATGACAATATAACATACACCTTGATAGCTGATACTAATCTTCAAGAACCATTATGAACTGGATCTTCTTGTTCAACTACTTCCAATCCTTCTACCACTTCAAATGCATCTACTTCCTTTAAGGAGTTTGTCCCCTCTAGTACTCTTGATCCTTCTACTCAATCAGAATCTTCTCCCAAAGATATCTTTTCTCCCGAAAAGGCTCTCTTAGATGATGATTGGGGATCTTTAGACTTTAACCCTACTTTTGTAGGAGAATATAGAGTGCCTAAGATTGAGAAGGGAAAATCTAAGGAAGAAACTAAAGAGAAGCCCACTTTGTCTAAGAAATTCAAATAACTCTTCAACATCTTCCTCTAATACAAATAGCACTGAGACCTATGGGGCATCACCATCTCTCTCTGATTTAGCATCCCTTTATGGTCGTGGTTTTCACATTTTAGCTAAGAGTGGCTATAGTGGAAATGGTTGTGGCACAAATGAACAAGGAATTAAAGTTCCTTTAGAACATAACATGCATGAATATTCATTTGGACTTGGATATAATCTTTCTAAGCCCACCAAAGCATCTAAAAGACCATCTCTCAATGTGAATGCTATATTTAGTAGTGATGATGATCTCACTTCAACTAAATCATCTTCTACTTCTATCAACTCTCATTCCCCTCACAAGGAAATCTCGATGATGAACAAATCTCTTTATGAATCCCCTCAAATTTCTAAATCCACTTATGAATCTTTATCTCCTATTCATCATAAAGTCCTTTCCTCCAAGGATAAGGCTCTAATAAATTACACTCATCCTTCTTCTAAGATTTCTTGTGACTTTTCTTCTTCAATTTTTATCATTTTATACATGTTTTTGATCCCACTTATAGTTGAGCATTTAGCATGTCATATTCAAATACCTCGTTCAATCTATCATGTCTTTAAATAACATTAATGGCTATTATGTTGCTCATCATTATGTGACATTGGTAGCTCATTTACTGGGGGCTCATTGTCATTCATGATGGTACAATTTCAAGTGCAATCATATTTTTGAAGCAACATAATAGCCTAATTTTCTATGTTATCTCTTGTTCCTATGGGGACAAGAGTGATTTCATACATCTCTTCTTTTTATGGTTAAAATTTCCCTTTGGGGTAATAGTGTGGAAATATTGATCATCTTTTCTTTAGAATCCTCTTTTCCTAGATATGGGAGAAGATGTGTATTCTCTTTCTTAACCTACCCACTTCTTGTGAGGAGCATTTTACATACACTAATGGCTTGCTTGCATGAACTCATGTGAGTATGTAGTACATTTTGCTTATGTCTAAATCTCTCCCTAGAAGATTGTGTAAGTCCTTCTCATTGTCCTTATCCTTGGGAAGCAATGATCTTTCCTTATTTTTATCTAAGGATCCACTTTTTCTTATTTCGTGGATGGTGTGAACTTTATTACTTGATGTTATTCCTTGTATGCATTTGTTGTTGTTTGTTCAAGGATTCTCTCTTACAAGAGGTGTAAGTCCTCGACTACAACCTCTTTTGCACTTGGTAAAATACATCCATAATGAATTCACTCTCCCAATTGGATTAAAAAAAGTGTCATCCTTCATTAAGAATCACTTTCACCTCGCAAAAGAAGGAAGTATTGTATTCTTATTCTCTTCTTTGTCTTATTCTAGAAGATGTTATATTTGTCTAAGACAATTCCTCTTGGGGATAGGTGTCTTTTGTACAAAGATCTCTTCTCCTCTAAGGATCTCCTTTACGCATACTATAAGATATCCCTTTTCAACTATCTTATCCTTGCTTAAAGAGTGCAAAACTCTCTTGCTTGGATCTATGACATTGTTGCATTTTTGGGGTATCTTCTTTTGTGATGAAGGTAGGTATCCTTGTTCTACTTTGCTTATGACATAAACATTACACTTTTTGAGCAATGGGTCATTCTCAGAACCAGAGCACAGCCTCTTAGAGCGAGATGTCTCCATTTTTCTTTTATGCAAGGTGATTATTCTCGGAACCAGAGCACAGACTCTTAGATCGAGATGTCACGCTTTTGTACTATACATATACAGGTTGTAGCATACTCGGGCATAAACTCCTATGAGGTTCTTCTAACCTCCCTTACACACACATGCACAAGGTTGAGTGGAACTAGCGGCATAAGGCTAGACTTTCTCACTCTCCTCCCTTACATGGATCACCTAGACAGACTCTAGGGGCTAGTTTTCCATGTCTTTTTTCCCAATGGATCACCTAGACAAGATCTAGGGGCGAGAAGTCCATGTTTTCTCTCTCACTATTCTTCTCATGGATCACCAATGTGTGTATTCATGCTTTTTTCCTTTCTTTTCTTCTCTTTGCATTTTGTTTCCATTTACATCCTTCATCTTGTGTTAGAGAACTCTCAAATCCTCACACTCTTTGTTGTGTTGGAATTGAGATTTAGTCCTCTTTCTTACCAAATTATTCTCCATTAGTTTTTGATCTCATATCAAATCTTCTTGCGAGCATTTGTCATCAATATTCTTTAACAATTCGAAGTGGTAAACATGATACCCTGTTTCAACTCACTAAAATTAGCAAGCCGAAACAGGGGGGGGCATATAGCTACCCTCGAATTTTCATCACCTTCCTTAGTAAGCATTAGGTGATTTTGTGATCTAACATGTGGTTTTGTAGGTTGTGGTTCCTAACTGTGTACTGCAGATATCGTTGGGGGCTTCGTTCAACAGACTTATGGATATATCCTTTTTCAAATAATGTTTACTTTTCTGTACTTTAGCTTGCATATGCACGTAGTACTCATATGACCACTAAAGTGGGGGCTAAATGTAGCGTCGTAAATTGTATGCACTTGCTAAAGTGGTACAATTTCACACCTAGTTTAGCACCCGCCTTGGCGCATTTTGCATTTTGCATTGCATTTCCCCTTTAGCACTTAATTAATTAAATTAATTAGGTCTAAGGTTCTATTTTATCATCTCCCATATCATAAAGTTGGGCCCTTTTCATTAAAGTGTGCCCCTTTCATTTTATTCTTCCAATACATCATTTAATCTAAAACCCTAATTAGGTCCTATTTTGAACTTGGGGGCTTGATTTTGGGGGTCAAAACATCTTGAAATCAGCTGTAACTTTGGGATTCTCTCTAAAATCATCATATCTGACGGCCCTGAAAATTTGGTGAAAAGTTGTCGGGACCATGGCGCCCGGAGTGCACACGGTCCCGGACATTTTTCCTGAAATTTTAGGAGCGCGATCCAATCATAAAATAAAGCTTAACCCCAAGAAATTGGCGGGAGATTCAATCTCTAAGTCGGCCTAAAGTTGAAATTAAGACCTAGGGTTTCATATATAAGAGCTCTCTTTCTTCATTTGAAAGGATCGGGAATTTTGGTTTTCAGGGGCCTTCTATGTAGCGAAAGAGCAGATCTTTGAAGACTTCAACAACATTCAACATCCATCCATGAAGCATTCATCAATTTCATTCATCCATTTAGGGCTTTGAAGACATTGAAGAGCAATAGGGGATCACGGACTGAAGATTGGCTTGCACCCCTCCCTTGGGGTTGGGTATGATTTCATGTTGTTTTCATGTCTTTGCATAAGCCTCATTATATCATTTGTATTCATGCTTTAGATCACTTTGCATCTTGATTTGGAGCATTTACATTATCATTTACAAGCAATTAGGGTTTACTTTCTAGGTTGCTCTAGTTTGCTTACTTTCATTTTAGGATCTTGCACACACACAACTTTTACTATACAACTTGGCTATTCGTGGAGGTGGAAATCACCAAAGCGGGGGTTTGACTAAGGCAAAACCCTATATAGCCACCTACAACCCTTTTCAAATATAAGTGCAGATTTTCGAATTCGAAGGACACCGCAAATTGCAGATCCGACGGAAGTGGACTGAGACAGAACTTCACACCAAATTCCAACCCAAAAAGCTAGGACAGGGGCATGGGGCGCCCTGGTCCTACCAGGACAGGGGCGCTGGGCACCCTGGTCCTTGTCCATTTCAGTGAATTTCGGCAGTTTCAGAGGTAGCAGCTTCAGTATTTCTGGCTTCCGGCTTCAGCGGTAGATCTTGCAGAATCAAATCCATTCAAGGTACACATTTACATTTCTCCTCTTATCCTTACAATTGTTCATCATTAAATCTCAATTCTACAATCTTGTGCTCAAAGTTACTAGTTCATACTTGCACTTTAGGGTTAATAGTTGAACTTGCATCATTCTATCTATCATTTGCAACAAAGGAATAGAAATCCTAATAGGTAGCCCGTGGCTCTCTCTTCCACAAAAAGAAGTAGCCAACTGTGTGATACCTCTAGGCTCTTTCGTATTCCACAAGTGTGTGATTGAAAGTGAGATTAGGGCATGTTTGCTTAGTGTCACTTTTTCCCCTACAAAGATGTCATGTCTCCCTCAATGTCCGTGTGACATGTGAAAACCTGTAGAGCGTAACCTTTGTAGGTTGGGAGGCCTCCTTTAACAAAGTGGAAAACACTGTTGATTATGACCACTCGAATCAGCCTTCAATAAAACCCTTTGTGTTTAGAGTGGCCAAAATCCTTCTATTTGTTGACTCAGACATTGTGATACGCACATGTCGAAGAAACCCCTCATGTGACCTTCAATTAGAGATAGTAAATTTATTGGAAAGTGATGACCCAGGAATTCGAAGCTTGGTACGCCTAAGAAGTGAGTGTTGTGGAGGGGAGCCAGTGCTACCAAGCTTCTAACTATTCGGTTGAATGAGGTATTTTAGGTAAGGGGATTCACCAAATATTGTCCTTGCCAGCCTTAGGATTTCGTCGTTGAATGTGCATGAGTGTCTTTGGTCAAAGTCAAACAAACATCTTGTCTTTCATGCTTGTTAAAAGTGAATTATAAGCAAAGGAAATAATCAACCTTACAAATTGTAAAGTGGAAAATTGGATCCTAGTGACTCCCCACCTAGGAGAGAGAAACGAAGCCACTAGGATGATTTTCACTTGGGAAGAACTTTACATTCAAAAGAGGGGTTGAATCCGCTAGATCCAAATCCGAGGGAAACAAGGATGTGAATTCCGAGTGGATTGCAAGTGGTTGAAGTGTGATTTATCCTCTTTTGTAAATGAGAAAGTTGACTTGTTGACTGTGTGGAAAAGGGAGAAGAAATGAGTGAAATGAGGAGGAACCAGTTCAGGATCACGTTGTAACTTTGGATCTGAGCTAATCAAACTGATGTGGATTTGCCTTGCAACTTTGGAGAAATTTTGTCAAGACCGTGGTGGGAATGTACATGGTTCGCCACAAAATCTGCAAAATGAAAAGGGTTGTTCCGTCTCTATAAATGAAGCCCAAACCTGCAATTACAGATGCGCACTTGCAACCTACATACATAAAAGAGAAGAAAGGGGGGTTGTGGATAGGGGTTTGCCTCAGTCAAACCCTGGTTGAGGGATCAACCTAGAAAGAAAGTAATTGCAAATGCTTGAATGTAAACAATGGAGATGTATACCTTCTAGATCTGCAACTTGTTGATGATGATTGCTTTGCTTCTTGAATATAACCATAAATGTTGTATGAAATGGCATGTAACATGACAAAACCCTAACACACACATGCTTGCAAATGAATGTTGTAATGTTACTCCCATGGATGAATGAAGAAGACTTGAATGCTCAAATACTTCTTGATGATGACCTTGAAATCTTGTATCTCCTACTTATGCTCTCTATATGTCCTTTCATTTTTCATCCCTCCTTGAATGAGGGTATTGAATTCCCTTTTATACATGCCTTAAGGATAAATTTTAAACCACCGAAGGCTGACAAAGAGGAATAACAAACCCCGAAGACAAGAAATGCATTGGAGATCGGGCAGACCGAACATAGGACCACCCTAAGCGGTGAGGATAGGGGCGCCATGCCCCTGTCCTGCCCTATTTTGGGCCCAAATAGGGTCTAAAGAAGACACAAGATATGATGGAGGAAGAGTGAAGGCTTGTAAATGCAAAAATAGGCCCCGGTTAAGGAAGGAGATGTCGTCGCCAAGGTGAGGACCCCAAATGTGGTTAAAATTGCAGGGGTTGCAATTTTATGACACTACATTTAGCCCCCACTTTAGCGGGAGTATGGCTTACACCACTACTATCGGTAAAGTAGAAGAAAAGAGAAATGAAAAAGATGAGAGGCACGGAGCAAAACCACAAGAAGTATAAGACATCACTAATATTGAGGAGCAAAAATCCCCCAATCTTTAGGGTCTTAACTCACACCAACATATCCCAGAGCACACAACACAAAAAGGCACGAAACACACAAAAACAAAGACAAAGCGCAAAAAGACACATGACAAGAACAAGACACAAGACGACAAACTAACTAACTAAAGAGATCTCGAGCTGAGATGTCTCAACAACTAATCAGGACACAAAGACCAATGTCATAACATAAACATGAGCGATCACATAAAAGAGCAAAGCTAACATCATCCATGAACTATCAATAGTAAGACTATGAGTTCATGAGAGGAAGAAAAGAGAGAACATGAATACACACTTTGGTGATCCATGAGAAGAAAAGCGAAGAAGAAAGAAACCATGGACGTCTCACACCTAAAAACTAGGTGATCCATGGAAAGGACATGGAAAATCTTGCCCCTAGAGCTTGCCTAGGTGATCCATGTAAAAAGACAGAGTAAGAACACCATTAGTTCCACTCAACCTCATGCGTGTGTGTGCAAGCGAGGTTTGAAGTGCCTCATAGAAGTCTATGCCTAAGTACGCTACAACCTGTATAGAATTTATAGTACAAGTGTCAAGAAAGGTGTGATATCTCGCTCTAAGAGACTGTGCTATGGTTCTGAGAATAATCACCCCGCATAAGAGAAAAGTGACAGCATCTTGCTCTAAGAGGTTTCCCTCTGGTTCCAAGAATGTCCCACTATACAAGACAAGAAGAAGTGAGGGCATCTCACTCTAAGAGACCATGCTCTAGTTCTAAGAATGACCCACTTTACAAAAAGTGACGACATCTTGCTCTAAGAGGTTTCCCTCTGGTTCCAAGAATGTCCCACTGTTCAATGCATGAGAGAAGTATAGTACAAAGGAGCAGTGTGGGTGCCCCCCCCTTAAGATGTCAACACAGGCTAATGTTGCTATCTTAATGAAAGTAGAACAAGGATACCTACCTTTGTCACAAAAAAGATGTCCACTATGCAATAATGTCATAAATCCAAGCAAGAGAGGGAATACTCTCCAAGCAAGGATAAGATAGTTGAAAAGAGATATCTTGTTGTAAGTGTAAAGGTGATCCTTGGAGGAGAAGAGATCTTTGTTCAAAAGAAATCTACCCCCAAGAGGAGTTGTCTTAGAAAAATATAACATCTTCTAGAACAAGAAAAGGAAAGGGCAAGAATGCAATCCTTCCTCCTATTTCTAGGTGAAAGAGATTCTTGATGAGGGATGACTCACATTTATCCCCTAGAGGGATGGTTGGATTTATCATAGATGTACATTACCAAGTGTAAAAGAGGTCATAGTCAAGGATTAACACTTCTTGTATAAGAGATAATCCTTAAGCCAATAACTGACAATTCTGCACAAGGAATGATATCAAGTAATAGAAATCACACCATCCACCTAATAGGAAAAAGTGGATCCCTAGAGAAAGAGAGAGAGAAGAATCATTGTCCCCTAAGTTAAGGGGCAATGAGAATATCTTACACAATCTACTAGAGAGAGATTAAACATAAGCAAATGTGCAATGAACTTACATGAACACATGCAAAAAAAGACATTAGTAAATGTAAAATACATGTCTCAAGAAGTGGTAATCTTTGAAAGGAAGAGAGAAAAATCATGATATATTCCCTGAGGGGGATTAATCATAAAACCATACCATTGTAAGAAATGATAATCACATATGAAAAACGCAACCCCTAAAGGAAATAATGATACAAGGAAAAGGAGAAAAAATGCTTTCCCCCCAAGTGAGGAGAACAAGGAGAAATATTACACATTTTCTGATGGTGATTAGTTTCAAGTGATATGTTGTCCTAGTGGAACAATTCCTTTCAAGGAAAGGATATGTTGGCATTGACAAAACCGGTTAATCTTGAGAACCAATATATTAACTGAGATTTGTCATTGATGTCTAACACTGATCGGTGGAGTGGTACCGGTGGAGTGATGTATCTCAGTAGAAAAGGTGATGACTTATAAACAACATGGAAGCAGAATAAGAGACAGATGATCAAGGTTCAATCAGCTCAAGGGAAGACAAGCTAAGACAACCGGTCAGTCACTCAAGAAGATCGGTGTTGAGGTTAGATCTTCAGGTTGGTCATTCTGATGATGATGAAGTCACAGAAGGTGACTTAGGAAAGAAGGCTTGAGGTTGTATGCAAATCGGAACCTTATTGGCAATCAAGAGAAGAGGCTTGATGGAAGCACTGCAAACCGGCATCAAAAGATGAACCGGTAATGAAGAGTGTAGTAGTATATCGGTAAACATGTGAAGCAGAAGGAAGATAGGTGGTCACCATAAATCTTAGAGCGGTGATCGGTTACATAGTTGCGATGGCAAAAGGTGAGTTGGTGAGTTTGTGTCAACGCCAAACTAAAGGTTGGTGAAGTCAACTCTAGTTATCATGCAGTCAAGCCATGATTACTTGCGGATTTTTTGGTTCGCATTTAAAAGACTGAAGTCGACCCAGAAGTCGCTATTTTTAGGGAATGTGGTGGCAGATTTGGTTGAGTAGTTGGCGAAATTGTTGCAAGGCATGCAGAGCAAGAGCGGGAAGATTTGAATTCAAAATCTACCAAGATCTGTGATTGCATTGATTAAGGAAACACCTGAAGGTGACGACAGAGAGTGTACAAAGTGTTTTGAGTTCATACAAAACCTTTTTGATCGTAAAATTTGCAAAGAGAAAATCCCGTGAGAGGCGATCCGAAGTGCAAAGTGAAGAATGAGGAAGTGCTAAATGATTTAGCATAGCAGAGTGTGTGTGAATTAGATCGACAGAGTGCAGAGCTGAGGATATGAGCAGAGGACCGGTGTAGTGCAAAGCAGACACAACCGGTGGAGACAAGGTATGATTTTCATTGTGATCTGATCAAGCTATCAGTAGTTAGTCTAGTAGATCAACTTCCTATTGATTTCTAACCCTTGCAACTCAAAATCCCTTAACTGGGTGGACTTTAACAAGTCCCTTTGTAAATTCCCTTAACTAGGTGACATCTTAATTGATAATCCTAAGACCTTTAAAAAGGCTACCTCTAACAGGGTAAAGGCACTAATAGGCCTTAAATAAAATCCCTTAATCAGGTGGCACCTAACAGTGTCTTTGTAATCTCCTAACAAGGATGGCTCCTCATCGGGCGTACTCTAGAAGAGTGCAAATTTTGTGAGTTTCTACTCACACCGTGGTTTTCTCCCATTTGGGTTTCCACGAGATGAATCTTGGTTTTACTGTGTATCTTTTCATGCATGCATGTTCTTCTACAATAACTGCTTATATTGATGAATATTAAGTTAGTGCATTTTTGAGTTAAAAGGTTTTAATTTTGTAAAACTAGTAAAGTGTTGATTCACCCCTCCCCTCTCAACACTGATTGGGACTAACAGGATACATACTTCTCAAGAGATCATTCCCTGCTAAGGGGAATATCATACTTGCGAATAATCAAAACCATAGAAAAGGTAAGATTTCCAAGAGAATGAAGAAAAGAGAAGAAGTGCAGTACTCATTAAAGATGCCCCTCTCCAAGCAAAGAAGAAAACCAAAGAACAATTATATGCTCACATAAGAATAGCCCTATGCAAGAAAAGAGATCTAAAAATTAATAATGCACAAAGATAGAGATAAATGTATAGAAAGAAGAAGAAAAATGGACTTCATGTTGCTGCCCCAAAGTGTGTTAAAGTGAAACAATACCACCACTAATGATAAAGAGCCCCCGTTAAATGGGCTAATTATTCCATAGGGTGAAGAGCAACATGAAGAGAAAAGAAGTGCTAAGGCATGATGTTTTTACCAAGAAATGCAACTAGATCCTCTGTGAGACAAATTTGTGTAAGATCATACTGTAGTTAAACAAATTTCTTAAATGCATAACATTTTCCAATAGAATGTGAATATAAATTATGAAAAATGCAATATTCAATACCTTTCACTTGCTTAAGATTTTTGTTTTATTTTGAGGAGGAAAGGAAATGTTCTTGTCATATTTCAACCTCCAATATATTCTTGTAGCTAATCTGTTAGGATGGTAAATATCATCTTCCCATGAAGAAGAAGATTTGTTAGAAGAAGAAGTTTCATTATCCACAATTCTAATTTTGCCACTATCTATGCCATCTTGAATAGATTTTTGGAAATTAGGGCAATCATCAGCATTATGGTCATGGGTTTGATGAAATGAACAAAAAGGACGCTTTGAAGAAGAAGCATTCTTGCGGGCTCTCTTGATTTTTTGTTGTTGAAGGTAATCTTTAAAGTTTTGTAGCCTAAGAAATTCGTCCATAGAAAGAGGGGTATCACTTCCTAGGCCTCTTGCAATAGTTTGTGTAGATGGATTTACAGGGACACAAATTCCATGCTCAAATTTCCCAATTCCTTGTCCTTTAAACCCTTGTTTTGTAATTATATGAAATCTACGACTATAAGAATGTTGCAATTGACTAGATGGAGGAACAAGATCATGAATTTCTTTGAAATCTGATGTATAAGGAGGTAGAAAAGGATTTGTAGATGGAGTAGTATCATGTGGAATGAGAATCTCTTTGCCTTTATCAAGCTTATTTATTTTGGAATATTGGGGAGGAACATCTTCATCATCTTAAATCTCATTTTTAGTGATTTCTATGCGAGGGGAAAGGTCATGAATAAAATGCATGACATCATCCTCCCTACATAGACTTTGATGTTGAAGATAGGTCTTAGGAAAATAAGGAGGATCTAAAGATGTAAGAATGTTGATGTTTTCATATTGCCCCCCTTGCTCAAGGGTGTGTGTAGAAGAAGAAGATGGATCCATATTACTTTCCAATGCTTGCTCTCTTGTAGAAAGAACATTGGGTAAAGCATTGGATAGCATTTCTTTCACACAAGATACCCTGGGAGAGGTACAAGGGTTAGGATCTCTAGGTTTAGGATCCACAAAAGCTTTAAGGTGATTAACCTAGGAAATGCATGTTCTTAACAACATCACCATAATGCAACATAAACAATACATGAAAGATTTGAGATCTAATAATTTGGAAATCCTAACAACACAATATGACCAAGTGCTATGAAGAAAGAGAAGCAATAGGAAATGGAAGAAACTCTTATCCGACACATGATAAATATATGCAAAAATTAATGTGATCACATGTGAAAGAGCAAGTAAATCCAATTTATTAATTGTCATTAAAAATCTCTTAAGTGAAATATGAATTTGCTGGAAAAGCAGATCTAAAATTAGGACCTTTTGATGAAAATTATTTTTAAGATTTGAATTTGATGAAATTTGAATTTGTGTTTGACCTTAGAGAGTGTTAAAATTGATAAAGTACATTGGTTTTCTGGATGTGAGCAGAAAAATACAGTCAATTCCATCTCCCGAAATTTTGGGAAAAAAATCGAGGACCGTGGCGGGAACGCACACGGTCTGACCAACTTTTTTCAAAATTTTCAGGGATGATAGAGATTATAATTTTAATGCGGAATCCAAAAAAAATAGTTGATTTGGAGATGTCTAGATTGGTCAAACTTGCAGTCAAAGGTCAAAAATAGAAGAATCTTAAAAATTAGGGTTTTATGATTTAACCACTGAATTTTCAGAATAAAGAGACAGATTTGAATTGCAATTTTGAAAAAGAAATCATATCTGAAACAAGCAATTAAAATTTTACACCTCACAAGCTTAATTTTCACAAAATGAAAAATTAGGGTTTTTATGCAATTAACCTCTAAAATTTGTAAATAGATCAAACTTGAAAATGAAGATTTGAAATTCAAATTACAATTAATCAGATCTAAGAATGAGAAATCAAAATTAATGTGTAATATGTCAGGTTCACCAAAACGTAAAGTAGAAAATTGGATCCTAGTGACTCCCCACCTAGGATAGAGAAAGGAAGCCACTAGGATGATTTTTACTCGGGAAGAACTTTACATTCAAAAGAGGGGTTGAATCCACTAGATCCAAATCCGAGGGAAACACGGATGTGAATTATGAGTGTATTGCAAGTGATTGAAGTGTGATTTACCCTCTTTTGTAAATGAGAAAGTTGACTTGTTGACTATGGGAAAAGGGAGAAGAAATGAGTGGAATGAAGTGATAACTCAATGATGAATAGTGAGTACCAATCCGGTATTGAGGGGGGGGGTGAATCAGTACAAACACAAAAATGTTTCCTGAACCGGTTTGACTGCAAACAGTGAACTTGACTAGAAATTACTAACACCGGTCTGAACCAGATTACTACTGGTTAAACACAATGCGACTGTGAAAGACATAAACTGACAACACTTAACTTTCCATACAACCTACTCTCTCATTTCCTCTTTATCCTTATGTATAAACAAATAATCTATCACCAGGGATACAATAATTTACTAGATCAACATGATTCACCACTAAACAGGAAATAACAAAACATCACATGAAAGAGGCATCACACATGACACACATATTTTTCACGTGGAAACCCAACTGGGAAAAACCACGGTGGGGATGAATACCCACACGTTGTTTTTGAACTCTTTAGAAGTCCGCTCTGTTAGGAGCCTAGTCCGGTTAAAGACTGTTAAAACAGGTTCTGTTAAGAATCGATCCTATTAGGGATCACCCGGTTAAGGGATGACTAGAATAACCGGTTAAGGGTTAAACCTTGTTAAAGGTTACCTTGTTAGAGGATTTTATGAACTCAATGGCTTTGAGTCACCCTGTCAAAGGATTTACAACAAGCTGGTTAAAGCTACCCTGTTAAGAGATTTTCCAACTGTTGAATTGATTAGAAATCAATAGGTATTACAATGATCTGGTAACAACACTCAATGCCAATACAGATCCATTTTAGTTCCTTCCTTCTGCACACACACTTTGCAGGTATCAATTCTCTTATTTGGTCTGGCAAGAATCACGTATCTCTACACTTAGATACACACACAACATTTGCCAACAACTTCAACATGAAAAACAACATCAACCTTATAGGAAACAGATAGATCGGTAGCATAAACCCTAAACCCTAGACATTTAGGTTGAGAAAATCAGTTGGTTCAATCTTGACCATTGAACGCTTTGTATTTGAATACAATGGTCTTGAATAGATCTCAAGACATTCTCCATTGTTCGTTCTTCACCGCTTCTTGGAGGTGATAACCCATCACACGCTCTTCACCGTTTGCAGGGACTTCGCACATTCCCAAGGTAGATAGGATCAATCCCCTTCATGTAAGATCCTTCACGTGCATGAGGCTGACGTGGCAACATGATCTAATCTCCATTACAATGCTAACTCATCACACAATGCCATCGGTTGAAGCACACAGGCTTGAAACACTTCAACCAGAAACCCTAAGGCTGGGACTACCAACCGGTAGTCATACCATATTAAACCTTGATAGAAAACATTCCATACACCGGTTCACCATTCAATATACCAGTTCAATTGGACAAGCGTACCGTTTCGCCTTTTGCACATATACTAGTTCACAACATATTGTTGGTTCACTTTGCCATTTGCTTAACTTCAATATACCGGTTCACTCTTCAGCATATTACCGGTTCACTCTTCAGCATATTGACATCAATGACAACACAATATCATCATGTCAACATACTCGACACATATGCCAATATGAGGAGCTACTAGTTCGAGATCGCGTTGTAACTTCAAATTTGAGCTAATTAAATTGACGCGAATCTACCCTGCAAATTTGGAGAAAAGTCGTCGGGACCATGGTGGGAATGTACATGGTCCGCCAAAAAATTGCGAAATGAAAAGGGTTCTTTCATCTCTGCAAACGAAGCCCAAACTTGCAGTTATAGTTGCATACCTGCAACCTACACGCAGAAAAGAGATGAAAGGGGGGGTTGTGGATAGGGGTTTGCCTCAATCAAACCCCAGTTGAGGAATCAACCTAGAAAGAAAGTAATTGCAAATGCTTGGATGTAAACAATGGATATGTACACCTTGTATATCTGCAACTTGTTGATAATGATTGATTTGCTTATTGAATGTAACCACAAATGTTGTATAAAATGGCATGTAACATGAAAAAACCCTAACACACACACACACATGCTTGCAAATGAATTTTGTAATGTTGCTATTGTGGATGAATGAAGAAGACTTGAATGCTTGATGATGACCTTGAAATCTTATATCTTCTCCTTATGCTCTCTATTTGTCCTTTCATTTTTCATCCCTCCTTGAATGAGGGTATTGAATTCCCTTTAATACATGCATCAAGGATTAATTTTCAACCATCGAAGGCCGACAAAGAGGAATAACAAACCCTGAAGACAATAAATGCATAGGAGATCGAGTAGACTGAACATAGGACCACCCTAAGGGGTGAGGACAGGGGTGCCATGCCCCTGTCCTGCCGTATTTTGGGGCTCGAGCAGGGTCTAAAGCAGACACAAGATATGAAGGAGGAAGAGTGAAGGGTTGGAAATGTAAAAATAGGTCTCAGTTAAGGAAGGAGATGTCGTTGCCAAGGTGAGGACCCCAAATGTGGTTAAAATTGCAGGGGTCGCAATTTAATGACACTACACAAATATTGGCAAAAACAAAATTTCAAAAGTAGCCACAATCAACTTTGATCATCAAACTTAAACAATTATCCAAACAAGATTCAAACAGAGTCAAACTTGGTCCAAAGAGTTTCAAAGTATCCATCCAATACTTGAAAATATTTTATAACATGGCTTGTCAAAACATGGGGTGTCCTTGTTTCAAAATTCATGTAACTCGGGGCTAGATTTTTCATGGTTCAAATTTAGGACTTAGGACATATTGTCATTATCCTTCATTTTAGTCCATTTTATTACAAGCGTCCTCATTTTGCACTTAGATTTAAGGTCATTTTCCTAGGTCATTATCATCCCTTTTTTTTCATTGTATTATCATACCAAAGCTAGGTTTTCACTTAGGTCATATTATTGCCTTGCATATGCCTTTCTTGTATTAGGATCACATCATTTGTAAAGTCCAAAACCCTAGGCCTTGTCTGAGGTTGACATTGTCATACATTTGCATTCACATCATATACTTAGTTTGACCACATCATACCCTTAGTCCATATCAATAGATCATATCATAATATTAGGTCATATCATTGCATCACAATCATAACTTTGGTTCATTTCATATCCTTAGGTCATTTCTTATCTCTAGGTCATAGTACATCTTGAGGTCATTTTCATATCACATCTTGGGTTCATACCCTAGGTCCTTGTCATTAATCATTGTCCCCCTTTCATTTAGTCTCAAAATTAAGTTTACCAAACTCCAAAAATAAAACTTTAGATTAAACCCTAAGTTGTTGTTAGGGAGTCTTGACCTTGTCCAAAATTCATCATTTAATCAAACCTAGCTTAGTATCGAAGCATATAGGCGAGGCATTGTCATTTGTCCTATCATCATTTTGTCTTTTTTCCCTTTTGACAATTAAGGTCTTGAATTCATTTCAATTTCCCAAGGCTGTATCTTTAGGCTTGCATTCTAAGAGTTTGTCCAAACCTTGAAAATTCCAAACGCATAGATTGCATTCTTGTCTTAAATTGCATTATCATCTTTTAAGCATTTCATTGTCATTTCAAAATTTGAAGAGATCAAAATATAAGTTCCATTGCCAATCATATAGGTTACATTTATTTGCATACCCTTGTCATTTCAAATTTTCAAAAGACCAAAAACATAAGTTTCATTGTCAATTATATAGGTTTAATTTAGTTGCATACCCTTGACATTTCAAAATCTCAAAAGACCAAAAACATAAGTTGCATTGTCAATCATCTAGGTTTCCTTAGTTGCACAATTCATCCCAAAATTCAGTAATCCCAAAAACATTACATAGTGACATGTCTATTGAAACAAGGTTCCAACTTGTGATGCAACAAAGTTTGACATATCAACCAATGATTGGTCCAATGAATAACACAATGCAATAAAGTTTTGATCCAAGGCAATCACAATTTTATCCAACCCAACAATAAGACAGTATCGATCAAATTTTTTATGATGAAACAAGTGTCCAAATACAAAAATTGGAGGAAAAACTAGCTCGAGAGACAAATATCTTTGAACAAAAAGTGAAAAACATGGAAAAGTCTAGATCCCAAATGATGAAAACGTTTCAAAAATTTCAAGGTCAAAATCCAAGACTTGAGCTAATTGATGTAAAAGCTCTTATTGAATAATCAAACATATCAGCTCTCATCACACAAATAGACATGATGAAACAATTTCAAGCAATGGACACAAACTTTAACCAAGTTCCAAACCAAACTTCATTCAATCAAATCCCAAGTCAAACATCGTTCAATAAAATTTTGAATCAACAACCAATCATCCAACAACAACAACCAATGGTTTGACATATCGGACCAACACAACCAATGGTCCAACGTATTCCACCACAACAACCAATGATCCAACATACAAAGCCAATGGTTCAAAAAATCCAACCAACACAACCAATGGTGCAATTTCAAGAATATGTCCAACCAACCATACAATGTCAATAATTGGTTCAACCAATTGTCAAGTATCAACAACAAACTCAATCAACAAATCAATATCAACAACTACAACCAAAAATTCAAAAACAAAAGTTGCAACTCACTAGGACAAATTTCAAACATGTCAGACCAATTCAACCAGCTTCCAATTCAAAATCAAAAAATAACACCAAACTAAAACCAAATCCCTTGCAAACAAGTCCAAAATCCAAACCCAAACATTTCAAAACCTCACAAGGATTTGAATGTATCTCCAAAGAAAGGTAGCTCTTTTACACAACTCTTAAATAAAATCTTGAGTGATTCTTCAGAGAAAGATCAAAATCATATACCCATGTCTAACAACAGCTTGCCATCCCCCCATAAGAAAATTGACTCTCTAGTGGCATCTATCTCGACACCCTTTGAAGCTTCACAAGAGCCTTCTATATCATTCTCATCAAATGATACACCCAAGGGTGAAATCCCCCAAGGGCTATCCACAACATATTTCCAAGCTAATCAAATTCATGATGCAAGTCGCTCCCATGCTTCAAAATTGCTAGATCCAATGCCACCGCGTGCTTCATTTCCCATCAAACCTGTTTTAGAGGATCCCATTTAAAGTCCATCTCCTTCATGTCAAAGAATTGATTATTTGCCAGAATCCCCCACACATGTTCAAAGTCCAACCCCATGTTAAGAGGATAATTTAAAACATGAACAAATGAGTCCTAAAACAAATCAAGGTCAAGATCCTAAAACCTTGACATCCCATCCAATTTTTTACCAAGATCCTATCTTCCCAAACATTCATGATGATACCCTATTCCTATCCAAGAACACCACAACTTTTCAATTCCCATTAACATTCCACTCTTTAAGCAAGATCAAGATATCCCTTTTGTCCTTTCCAATGATCCCATTAAAATCCAAGAGCATATTACCTTTAAAGAGGAATCCAATGATCTTCCTCCTTGTTAAGATCAAAGCATCCTTTCAGATTCATGTCTACCACAAGATCCTATCATCCCTCTAGATCCTCCACAAGATTCACTTGTTCCTCCATATACACTCCAAGATCTCATTTCCTTTGATGATCCCATTATCCCTCCCACTCCGTCTCATGAAGAGCCTATCATTGATCCGAGTCCCCCTCATGATCCTGATCCCCCCAGTGATCCTAATCCCCCTAGTGATCCTGATCCCTCTCATGAGTCTAACATGTTGGTTCAATATGTTCATGAACTCCCCACATGCACAATGGGTTCTTCCAATTTGGTCCAATATAATCCATTTCATGATCCCATCATTCCTTCCATATCACATCCACTTGATAATGGACTCGCATCTTCTTCCCAAAGCAAAGACCATCCTATGGGTCAAAATATTCATAAAGGCAAAGGGGTGGACCTTCACAAGCTATAATCCCTCTATAAAAAAATAAAATATTAATGGTCATGGCCTCGGTGACAATCCTCGAGACATTGGTGTCCCTCCATTAAAATCCAAACATATGCCTTCCCCTTCATCCCTTCCATCCATTTTAGGTCCTTATATCCCTTCATCTCCTATTCAAGGTCAACAAAGGCACACATCTTCGAGCACCTTCCATCAATCCAAATGACCTCCATTTCATTCATATCCCGACATACATGCATTTCCCTCTCCAAGTAGTTTGGATGCCAAGCATAAAAGTCATAAGTCCAAAAATCCGCACAATCAAGGATTAGCACGTCCCATCTAACCGACATGTCAAAACAAAGCAAAATATGATCCAAAAAGAAAAATAAATGTCCAAAAGGCCACAAATGCCCATTGAGAAAAAGAAAGAAAATTCAAAATCTATATGGGTTCCTAAATCCCTTGTGCAATCAACGTGTTCCAAGGAACTACAAAAGAATGAAAAATAAAAAGCCATGTGGATCCCTGAGCGGCTCCTAGAAGCACAGAAAGAAAAATCCAAATTGGCATCCAAAATTGCTATTCATTCATCCAAATCTTTAAAAAATATTCCTCCATCACCTCCTTCATCCATTTTGGGTCCTTATGTCCCAAAATCCACAGCTATTCCTCCATTAAAATCTCAAAATCCAAAATCAACTTTTCATCCATCAGTTCACCACCTTTCATGGTGCGTGCCAATGTTGATCTTGTCAGCATTTACATCCACCCAATCCCAATTCTTCCAATATCCTTTCCATTATCCAATGCATATTTTCCATCCTTCCATCCAATCCAATCCTTTGTATAAAGTCTTAGCTTAGTCCCATTTCATTTCCATGTCATTATCCCGCCAACATCTTTGAGCATACATTTAATAGTCATGGTCCATTTTTAAGGCTACTATCCAAACAACAAGATGCTTGAGTCCTTCCATCCCCTGTCACGTGTCGATTTTCTATAAAAAAAGAAAATACAAAAAATTACAAAAAGTCAAAAGCAAAAAAAACACCAAAAAAAGTAAAGAAAAATAATCCGTCCATCGATGAAAACCTGACAAACAAGTGCCTTGGGCAAGTACCATGATGAAAACCTAGCAAACAGGCATCATGCGTAATCTTTCATCTTCTTGCATACCATACTTGGGGGTAGGTTCCATTTATTTTATCCCATCACATCCTATCACCCTTCATCCTTCATTATCCTATCGTACCCCTATCATACCCTCTATTATCCTATCGTCCCTTATGTTCATATCCCCTTTCCCACCTTTGATCTTGACAAGGCTGAGGATCTTCATGAATGTCATGCATCCTGTTCATATCTTTCAATCTATTACAACTTTTGGTCTTTATCCATTGGCTTATCACAATTTTTTGTCCATATTCCTTGGCTTAGGGCAACCTTTTGTCACTATCCCTTAACCTATTGCAACCTTTATTCCATATCCCTTATCCATTTTTGATCTTCCTTGTCCTATCCATATCCTATCACTGTCCATACACTTTTTTCTATCCCTTGATCTTGATCTTGATCCGACATAAGGACATAGAATGCAAAAAATGGTTTCAAAAACCCTCTTGACATGTCCCTCAAGCTATGTCATTGCTTTACATTGTCATATCTAGTCCCTTATCTCATCGCCCTTCAAAATTCAATCCACTTTGTCTTCATAATAAATGGCCTTTGTCTTCCCTCTATCCGCCAACATTTCAACAAGCTTATTTATCCATTCATCATATTCCTTGCCTTGCTAGACACTAGGGGCAAAGTCCTGAAAAAAAATCCCTAAAAATAAAAAAAAGTCCTAAAACAAAATTCATAAAAAAATCAAATAATGTCCTTAAAAAATCCATAAAAAATCAAATAATGTCCTAAATAAAATCCATAAAATTAAAATAAAGTCCTAAAAAATCCCTAAAAAACAAATAAATTCCTAATAAAAACAACTAAAAATCATAAAACATCCTAAAATAAACACAAAAAAATTGTAAAATATCCTGAAATAAAACAAAAAAATTTGAAAAAAAGTCTTGAAATAATCAAACAAAAACATTATAAATTGTCTTGAAAAAAACAAAAAAAAAATAATAAAAAAGCTTAAAAAACCCTAAAAATTGGAAAACATTAAAAATCCAGAAACAAATTGCTTTTCATTTAATTTTGCCAATAAATTGTCCCTTTTGTACATGGACATCCATTTGAGCAGACATCAAACAGATAACACATTAAATATTGTGCTTAACGAAATCACACATTAACAAATGAATTGTTCAACCAAGCAAGCATTCAAACTGATTGGACTTGTCTTATCAATCAATCAATCAACAACATTATCAAACCTTTGTCAACATTATCATGGGTCTTATATATGGTCTAGTATACTTGAAACCATACTGTGTCCTATCTTATACGGGGTACTGCATTCCCTGAAACTAGACTGCATGATCGTCCTTTCAACACAACACTATCACTTTGACAACATAGATCATAACGTTTGTTTGACTTGTTCGAATTAGTGAGTCTTATCTTTCACTAATTTATCTTCGATCATGTTCCTATGTTGCTCGATGATGTCACTAAGTGATTTAGAGTGGTTGGGATGGCTCATTGTTTTTTTTGTCTTTGTCTTGTATTTGCAAAGTGTTTCATAGCATTCTGGGGCAAGTATGTCTTGGGTGTTTGTGATAAGTACATTCACTTTGTGAATGTCGCACATACCTTGACCTTTGACACACTTCATGTCTTAGGATGTTTTGACTCATCCCTTGTTTGTGAGGTGTCTATCTTCCGCAAAGAGATTGCATTATCGCCCTAACCTTCATTACCATGGTGCACCACGTTAGTTTTGCAACATCAAATCAAGGTTCTCACCTACTATTTTATGCATTTGTGAAAGCAAGATTGTCTTCACCACTAACTTTGTCCTTGTCAAGTTTTTCATGTCTTGAGGATGAAGCTCCTCCTATCCATGATCCTGACTATGGTGGCCTTCCTGACCCGATCACCCCCATGTTTCTATGTGTCCTCCAAGAGCATGATCTACTCTTTGTCATAGACCGTGACCATGGCCAATAAGATGCTGCTCTCTGCTCTGGTGGAACTGCACTCTCATATAATGTCCTCAACTCTCATATCTCATCTCATGAATCAATCAACATCTGTGCCATCTCTCATACATTGGCATCTCTGATCGAGCTGGCGTACTCCTGCAAGGCCTCCTTTGATCTTTGAGCCTAGGGTATTGTTGTATCTTGAGTAGCTACAGCTGCAAACTACTCTCGATCAGTCCTCCACTGGTCTCTCTCTAGCCGAAGTTTGACAATTTGATGCTCTAACTGTGCAATATAGTCTAGTTGGCTACCCATAATAGCCCTATGTATTTGGAGATCCTCCATCTCATCTGCCTCATCCCCAATGGGTGCATCCCATAGTGGTTCATCCTTTGCCTGGTCATGTTGTATACGCATAGGACTCCCTGTCTCCTCATCACCTCAGTCATATTTTCCATCCTCATCATCTCCATCATCCTCATCTTTGTCATCCTCTCCATCCTCATCCTCATCCCATCATCGTCATCTCCATCATCCTCCTCCTTCTCATAATCCTCGTCATCTGTTGGCATATGTGCAGAGCTTGATGACGCGATGATATTGTATGTTGTCATTGATGTCAATATGCTGAAGTATGAACCAGTATATTGAAGTAAGCAAACTAGCAAGAGAACCGGTATGATATTGTGAACCGGTATATGTGAAAAAGTGAAGCGGTATGTTGGAATGAGAACCAGTATATGGGAAGTTTTGTATCGGGGTTTCATTTGGCATGACTACCAGTTGGTAGTCTCAGCTTTAGGGTTTCTAGTTGATGCATTCAAAGCCCGTGTGATTCAACCAATGACATCTAGTGATGAGTTAGCATTGTAATGAAGATCAGATCATGTTGCCATGGCAACCTTGTGCGCATGAAGGATTTCCTTGAGGATCTTGCATGGAGATTGATCCTATCTACCTCAGGAATGTGTGAAGTCTCTGTAAATGGTGGAGAGCACGTGATGGGTTATCAACTTCTTGAAGCAACAAAGAATTAACGTTGGAGAACATCTTGAGATTTGTTCAAGACTGTTGTATTCAATACAGTGTGATTAACAGTCAGGATTGAACCGATTGAATTGTTAAACCTAAATGTTTAGGGTTTATGCTACCGATCTATCTGTTTCCTATAAGGTCGATGATGTTTTCATTTTGAGGTTGTTGGCAAATGTTATGTGTGTATCCAAGTGAAGAGATACTTGATTCTTGCCAGACCGAAGAAGTGTGTGGATACCTGCAGAGTGTGATTGTAGAAGCAAAGGAGCTAAAGAGGATATGCCTTGGCATTGTGTGTTGTTATCAGATCAGTGTATTACCTGTTGACTTCTAACCATTTCAGCAGTTGGAAAATCCCTTAATCGGGTAGGTTTAACAGGCTTTTGTGTAAATCCTTTAACAGGGTGACTCAATTCAATGAGTTCTTCAAATCCTCTTGCGAGGTAACCTTTAATAGGGTTCTAACCTTTAACCGGGTATTTAGCCATCCCTTAACCGAGTGATCTCTAGCAGGATCGGTTCCTAGCAGAACCTATTGTAAAAGTCTTTAACCAGACTAGGCTCCTAACAGAGCGGACTTCAGAAGAGTTCAAAGAACAACTTGTGGGTATTCATCGCCACCGTGGTTTTTCCCAGTTGGGTTTCCACGTGAAAAATCACTATGTCATGTGTGATTCTTTTCATGTGATGCTTTAATATTTTATGTCAAGTGGTAAAGCATGTTGAATCAGTAGTCATTATATTTATGATGATATATTACTTGTTTATGCATACGGGTGAAGTGGATATGAGATATTAGATTGTGTG
The DNA here is from genome assembly GCF_030272615.1 of Cryptomeria japonica. Lineage (NCBI taxonomy): Eukaryota > Viridiplantae > Streptophyta > Pinopsida > Cupressales > Cupressaceae > Cryptomeria > Cryptomeria japonica. Next base: position 39,885,426 of record NC_081405.1, on the reverse strand, counting down.
GAGATCTAAGTGTTACCAGTTTGTCTTTCACATTCTCACTGTGCTTTACTGGTAGAGCCCTGATTTAGACTGGTGTTACCGTTTACCAGTTAAGTGTAGTCTTTGCAGTCAAACTAGTTCAGAGTAAGTTTTTGTCTATAATGATTCACCCCCCCCCCCTCTCAGTACTGGTTTGGTACTAATTGTTCATCATTATTCATCAATTGGTATCCGAGCCTCTTCCAGGTCCTCTATGTTGTAAGCTTAACTGCTTGAGGAAAAGATCCTACTCTAATGATGAAGAGGGAAGGTCCAAAGTTCAACGGAGATAACTTTAAGATATGGAAGGACATAATGAAGATCTACATTAGAAGCATGGGTGCTCAACACTGGAGCTATGCTGAGAATGCTTATGTTATCCCTATCGGTACTCTCACCGATGATTAAAAAAGAGAGATTCAGGAGAATGGGCAAGTCATGGAAGCCCTAATCAACAGTCTATTTGACATTGAGTTTATTGATGTTCAGGATAAAGATAATCCTAAAGAAGTATGGGATGCTCTGGAGAATATCTATGGCGGTGATGAGCATGTGAAACAAGCTAAGGAAGAGAGCCTTAGGGGAAATTTTGAAGACATGCGGATGGTTGAAGGAGAGACCATTCAACAATATGGAATAATAATCAAAACTGTTGTTGGAGACATCAAGAGTGCAAGAGGTAAAATAGATGATTCCACTATTTTTAGAAAAGTCTTGAGATCCTTGTTACCAGTCTATGCAATAAGGGTTGCTGCTATCCAAGAGTTGAGGTCTATAGACAAGACAGAGGTATCCCTAGACTCCATCATTGCTAAGTTGACCGCATATGAGCTAAATAATTATGATGGCAGTATTCAGAAGACTGAATCAGCCTTTAGAGCATTTGTTGCACCATCTAGAAAGGGAAAAGAAGCTAGTACCAGTTGTGAACCAAGACAAAGCAGAGAAATAGATGATGAGGAGATCCTGATGGAATTTGAAGCTCTTCTTGCCAAGAGACTTCCTAAGGGAACTGGTAAATACAGAGGTAAGCTCCCTTTGAAATGCTTTTCTTGTAATAGGATAGGACACATTGTTGTAAACTGTCCTAATGGTGATAATAAGGACAAACCAAAGAAGTTCAAGAAGTTCAAAGGAGGAAACAAGAGAAAATGTTTTGTAGCAGTTGATGAAGGTGTCACTGATGAGGAATCAGAAGATGAAGAAAGTGAAGACATTGTGTTTGTAGCAGTTAAGGAAGATGTGTTAGACAAGAAGGCTCTTGTCTCCTGCTTTGATAATTCCAATGAGTGGATTATTGATAGTGGTTGTTCTCACCACGTGACTGGTGACTAGAGTAAGTTTTTGTCTCTGGAAGAGTATGATGGTGGTGTGATCCGATTTGGTAATGATGCACCATGTATGGTAAAAGGCAGATGGTCCATCTCTCTAAATGGAAAAAGCAGTGTTGATAATGTGTATTGGGTAGAAGGTCTCAGGCACAACCTTTTGAGTGTTTCCCAGCTGAATGATAATGGACTCACTCTGGAATTCAAAGATGGAGCGTGCAAAATAAAAGTAAAGAGTGGTGAACTGATGGCCACTGGTATGCAGACCAGAGGTGACTTATTTCAGCTGAATGCAAATATCAGTATGTGTCTAATAGCTAAGTTTGATGATAGCTGGATATGGCATAGGAGACTCTGCCATGTAAACTTTGATAATATTGTGAAGGCCAGTAAGATCAAGGCAGTTAGAGGGTTTCCTGTGTTGAGCAAACTAGAGAATCCTTTGTGCAGAGAGTGTCAACTAGAGAAAAGGTCTTCCTCAACCTTCAAAGGTAAATCTTTCACTGCAGACAATTTACTTGATCTTGTGCATACTGATTTGTGTGGTCCTATGAAAACTAGGAGCATGTAGGGAGATAGGTATTTTATGATTCTCACTGATGACTGCTCAAGAATGATGTGGGTCACATTCTTGAAAGATAAGTCTGAAGCTTTTGGAAAGTTCAAAGCCTTTAGAGCACTGGTTGAAAAAGAAAGTGGTAAGAGAATCAAATGCCTTAGAACTGACCAAGGAGGTGAGTTCACTTCTAGTGAGTTTAATAAGTACTGTGAAGAAAATGGCATCAAGAGGCAACTGTCTACCCCCCGGACTCCACAGGAGAATGGCCAGCAAAGAGGAACAACCAGACTATAGTTGAAGCATCTAGAACGATGCTAATTCAAGGGAAGGTTGCTCACACCTTTTGGAGAGAAGCGGTGAGCACTGCAGTCTACACTATGAACCAGGTACTCATCAAGAAAGGTAAGGATAAAACTCCTTATGAGTATTGGTAAGACACCAGTGGTAAGCTACTTTAGAGTGTTTGGTAGCAAGTGTTATATCAAGAGGAGTGAACACCAGAGCAAGTTTGATGCAAAATGTGACGAGGGAATATTCCTAGGGTATTCCACCAAGAGAAAAGCTCTCAAATGTTTCAACAATAGGACTTAGAGAATTGTTGAAAGTATCAATGTTAGAGCTGATGAAACCTTTGAGAAACCTGAGGAAACCAGCAATGAGCTAGTGGTAGATGAACCGGTTGCAAAACAGCCTAGTACCAGTACCAGTGCTTCTACACCAGTAGATGTTGATGTTGATGAAGATGAGGATGAAGAAGAAAAGCAAGAGGAAACCGCTAAGATCATTCCTAGGTATGTAAAGCTAAATCATGATCCAAAGCAGATCATAGGAAATAAGGATGCAAGAATTCTTACAAGAAGAAAGGTCAGAGAAAATTCTTGCATGATTTTTGAATTTGAGCCTAAAACTTTTAAAGAGGCACATAAAGATGAAGACTGGATCAAGGCAATGGAAGAGGAACTTGACCAGATAGAAAAGAATGGTACATGGTCTTTGGTACCCAGACCTGAGCATAAAAATGTCATTGGCACCAAATGGGTTTTCAAAAATAAGTTGAATAAAGATGGCACAGTGGTAAGAAACAAAGCCAAGCTGGTGTATAAGGGATATGCTCGAGAAGAAGGAGAAGACTACGGAGAAACCTTTGCTCCAGTAGCTAGATTGGAAGGAGTTCGTATGCTCCTTGCATATGCAACCTTCGAGGGATTCAAAGTATATCAAATGGATGTAAAATCTGCATTCCTGAATGGAATACTTGAAGAGGAGGTGTATATAGAGCAACCAGATGGTTTTGCCCTATCACAAGACAGTGACATGGTGTGTAGGCTACATAAAGCCTTGTATGGATTGAAGCAGGCACTCAGAGCATGGTATGAACGCTTACACTCCCATCTTGTGAAGATTGGATTTGAAAGAACAAGTGAAGACAACAATATCTATTTGAAATCAGATGGAGATCAGATTCCGATCTATGAAGTATTTGTTGATGACATAATTTATGGTGGAGATGACAAGATGAGTCATGATTTTGCAGATGAGATGAAAAAGAAATTTGAGATGCCACTTATAGGGGAGATTAAGTTCTTCATTGGACTATAGATTCAACAAATGAAAGATGGTATCTTTATCACTCAATCCAAGTATGTCAAAGAGGTGTTGAAGACCTTTGGCATGGAAGACAACAAACTGGTTAGAACACCGATGGTGATCGGCTGTAAATTGTAAAAAGAGGATGACTCAGTGTTGGTGAATGAGAAGGAATACCAATCAATGATTGGTAAGTTGCACTATGTAGTACATAGCAGACCGGACATTGCACATGCAGTGGGCATTACAGCACAGTTCCAGAAAAGTCCAAGAGAATCCCACTTGGTAGCAGTCAAGCGGATTCTTAGATATCTGAAGGGAACTATTGACTATGGATTGTTGTATCCGTACAATAATGATTTCAACCTCAAAGTGTTTACAGATGTTGATTGGGCTGGTAATGTGGATGACCAGAAGAGCACAACCAGTGGTGCATTCTTTCTTGGTGGTAGACTAGTCTCATGGCTACTGCAGAGTTGTATCTCAGTCTACAACAGAAACGAAATATGTTGCAGCATTTATGAACTGCACTCAGACAATTTGGATGAAGCATGTATTAAGTGGTTTCAAAGTTCCTGTATCTGAACCGATAAGTATATTTTGTGACAACACAAGTGCAATTAATATTCCAAGAATCTGATTTTACATGCTAGAACCAAGCACTTCGAGCTCAAGTATCATTTCTTGAGGGAGAAGGTTCAGAACAAAGAGGTTGTATTGGAACATGTTTCCAGTAAGGAGCAGTTAGCAGACATATTCACCAAGCCTCTACCGAAGGCTGCATTTACCTATTTAAGGGGTGAATTAGGGGTGCTGCCTCTTCAAGAGGTGAACTAAAGGTGTGTACTCCACATCAGTTAGGTATTGCATTGATAAATCTTTTTCAGGATTGGTGTGTTGAAGGATGCTACTCCTTAGGGGGAGCAACATAGTGGAACATAGCTATTTGTGCCTCCACTTTAGCATTGTTGTCAAAGGGGAAGAAGATGTGAAGCGGAGAAGATATCTGTAGTATTAGGGAGAAGATGTGAAGCAGAGAGATATCTTTGTATATTTCCATCAATGCCAAAGGGGGAGATTGTTGGCATATGTGCAGAGCTTGATGACATGATGATATTGTATGTTGTCATTGATGTCAATATGCTGAAGTATGAACTGGTATATTGAAGTAAGCAAACTGGCAAGAGAACCGGTATGATATTGTGAACCGATATATTTGAAAAGTGAAGCGGTATGTTGGAATGAGAACCAGTATATGGGAAGTTTTGTATCGGGGTTTCATTTGGCATGACTACCGGTTGGTAGTCTCAGCTTCAGGTTTTCCAGTTGATGCATTCAAAGCCTATGTGATTCAATCGATGACATCTTGTGATGAGTTAGCATTGTAATGAAGATCAGATCATGTTGCCACGTCAGCCTTGTGCACGTGAAGGATTTCCTTGAGGATCTTGCATGGAGATTGATCCTATCTACCCCGGGAATGTGCGAAGTCTCTGTAAATGGTGGAGAGCGCGTGATGGGTTATCAACTTCTTGAAGCGCCAAAGAATGAACGTTGGAGAACGTCTTGAGATCTGTTCAAGACTGTTGCATTCAATACAGTGTGATTAATGGTCAAGATTGAACCGACTAAATTGTTAAACCTAAATGTTTAGGGTTTAGAGTTTATGCTACCGACCTATTTGTTTCCTATATGGTCAATGATGTTTTTCATTTTGAGGTTGTTGGAAAATGTTATGTGTGTATCCAAGTGAAGAGATACTTGATTCTTGCCAGACCGAAGAAGTGCGTGGATACCTGCAGAGTGTGATTGCAGAAGCAAAAGAGCTCAAGAGGATCCGCCTTGGCATTGTGTGTTGTTATTAGATCACTGTATTACCTGTTGACTTCTAACCATTTCATCAGTTGGAAAATCCCTTAATCGGGTAGCTTTAATAGGCTTTTGTGTAAATCCTTTAACAGGGTGACTCAATTCAATGAGTTCTTCAAATTCTCTTGCGAGGTAACCTTTAACAGGGTTCTAACCTTTAACCGGGTATTTAGCCATCCCTTAACCGGGTGATCCCTAGCAGGATCGGTTCCTAGCATAACCTATTGTAAAATTCTTTAACCGGACTAGGCTCCTAATAGAGCGGACTTTAGAAGAGTTCAAAGAACAACTCATGGGTATTCATCCCCACCGTGGTTTTTCCCAGTTGGGTTTCCACGTGAAAAATTACTGTGTCATGTGTGATGCTTTAATATTTTATGTCAAGTGGTAAAGCATGTTGAATCAATAGTTATTTTATTTCTGATGATATATTACTTGTTTATGCATATGGGTGAAGTGGAAATGAGATATTAGATTGTGTGGAGATCTAAGTGTTACTGGTTTATGTCTTTCACATCCTCACTATGCTTTACCGATAGTGCCCTGATTTAGACCGGTGTTACTGTTTACGAGTTAAGTGTAGTCTTTGCAGTCAAACTGGTTTAGAGTAAGTTTTTGTCTGTACTGATTCACCCCCCCCCCTCTCAGTACCGGTTTGGTACTAACTGTTCATCATTATTCATCATCATCCTCATCCTCATCCTTGTCCTCCTATCTCTTAGGTACAGGAATACCTGGATCTATCAGTGGTATTAGACGATGCTATGCAAACCATCTATCGTAACTCTTTGTCGTCCCTGCATCTCCAACATTTGACTCCCAATCCCATTGTTTGGGCAGTAACCATGCAAAATCAACATAAGTAATATGAGGTTGTATCGTCTTGTCCCACTTTCTCATCTCTCTCGATGATCGGGCAAAGTATGCATTCCTTGTAGGAACATCTAGCTGCTCTCCAAACTGTCATCTGACTCTTAGGTAGATGCATCTCTATCACCCTTTGACAGTTCACTGATTGCCCTACTAAGTACCTCTCTTGTCTGCATAATGGTAGATGTTCCTCATCCTCTGGCCATCCAAAGCAATCCTTGTAAGGTCTCCATGTAAACTCTCCCAATTTGTCTATCTCGTGACATAAATATAATGTGTACTCGTATGGAGACAGACTCAATGCGCCTCTATAGCAGTATACATATGACCACCTCGATAACACCTGTCTGTTCGCAATAAGCATGAATATGGTTATGTGCTCAAATGCCCATACCTTGGTGCAGGAGCACCTAGAGTCTAGTTACCATGTCAATTAGGTGTTTGAGTCTTAGTAGTTAGGGGTCATGTGATTTTGATTCAATAAGGTCTATTGAGACCATTTGTAATGTTATTTCATGTTTTTTGGTGGGTATGTCAAATTTGGAGTCATAATTTGCAAGTTTGTAAAGTTGTTCTAAAGTTGTCAATGTTTTCATCGGGATAGTTTACTCCATCGGGATTGGAAAATATTGTTTAGTCGACTTTTGATGGCTATGCTAATAGACATCCAAATTCCTTGTTCGGTATAGCTATACTGAAATAGGGACATCGGGGTAAGTTTACTCTATCATAATTGCATAGAATGGTTACTCTACTTTTATTAGTTATTCTGATGGGTGATCAAGACCTCGGTTCAGTGTTGTTATTCTGACATCGGTGTTCAACATTGATTTGTCAGTTTCGGATTGTTATTCCAATGTTAGTGTTTAAATTTGATTTTTCAAGATTTGGGAGTTGAACAATCATACAGCCCAAAGGTCTGTTGTGACCCCAGGAAAGTGCAAATTTTGGTATAAATTATATAAGCCAATGGTTGGGAACAGATTTTGAAATGTGAATTCTGAAAATTTGAGTTTCTAAAATTTGATTTTGCAACATATTTTCAAAATTTTGAAATCATTGGCATCGTTTTGGAAGTCCAATTTGTGCGAATTACTCTGTTTTTTTGTACTTATATGTTGTTGTATGGATTCAAGTTGTCTGGGTGAGCACATGTGGGTATAGAGTAGTGTAACAACTTTCGTTTACCGATGATTTGAAGTTTTGAACTATTAGAAGGAGAAAGATACTACATATCTTCTCGGGGTTACCCGATTAGTTAGGGTAACTAGGGTTTTAACAACAATTCGACCAATTCTCCCTCCCTATCTTGCATTATACCTGTTGTAATGTCACCCCGCGACTCAATGTCTGCATGCCCTGATAGGCTATTTGATGTAACTGAAAGTATAACATCATGAGCATGCATGGTCACCATGCATACACAGTGCTCTCTATACACATCCTCTCTAGCACTTGTCCCCATCTTATAGGGAACCCATGTCCTCGTATGTCTGGTTCCAAAAAACATGTTATAACCATTTCCAGGATTACGTATCGCTTGTCGAATTCTACTACCATCACCTCCCATCGAATCTCTCACTCTGACACATCTAGGTCCTCTGGCTCAAACTCAAACAACATGCACACTGCACCTATCCCTGTAGCTGGATCATATATCACTCTCTCCCCTAGATCAAAATGAGAAGGACATGTCATACATCCTCTAGAGTGACCATCACCTCACCGATCAAGAGATGGAATGATGATGTCTCTGAATGCTGTCACTCTACTAACGTGGTCAATAGTCCTATATTTTCCCTAATCTCAGGCATGTAGGTGATTTAATCCAAACTAAGTGCCATCAACATGTCTCTATCTTTGGCCCTAAGTCTCTGTCGTAACTCGAAGTAGTCTTCCCTATTCTCTCGCGTGATCAATGGGGGATGGTGTATGTGTGTCAATAATGGGGCATTACTTTGTCAGTTTTTAGGGTTTCTTACTAAGGTTTGCATTTTATCATTTTGTGTAGAAATTAAGTGGATTCATGTCTTAATTTATCTTCGCGGGTCCTCTCTGCCCTAAGACCCTCTATTGGCTTCATCGATAAGCTTTTTGCTTGCGCCCCTCGCCCGGAACCTATCCCAAGGCACAATTGCACTTGTGCCTCAAGTTCCCGCACCTGTGTTCCAACTCACAAGCACAAAAAACCCTTGCATAGGTGCAAAACCCACCCACACAGGTGCAATTCATCCCCCGATCCCTGAAACATCCCCCGCAATGTCATAGAAATGCGTGCAATTAACCAAAAGTAAAACATGGATTTTTTAGGCACTTATCGGTGCTCTTGCGTCGTTCGGTCATCTGTAGTTGCGTACACATTCTCTGAGGTGATCTTCCACTAGAATTCTCATCATTTTTCTGCAATCGCCTTTGTCTAGAGCTCAAAATTTGCCTAGTGTGTGAGTGAAAATGACCCATTTTCACCCCTTCCACCTCTTTTTATAGCCTTTGCAAGTGTCTATATGGATGTGCACTTACCTCCTATTGCATTGGTCACAATATTTTGTGCCTTGTAACGCTTGTATCTTGTGCATTTGATCTCCGATTTCTAGTCTGTTCAAATTAGTGGCTTTTTGTTGTCATTATCGATCAATTGGCCTCTTTTTTGGATTTTTTCGGCCAATTTCTCGAGGGTTCATACATATATCCTTGTCATCATTTGTGATTAGCCTTAGTTTTATGCTTTAATTTGCATGCATTTTGCTATCTTTTAGGACTTTTATATTTGCTGATGGACTTTATATCATGCTTTAACCGACCTTATGGACCTATTTTGACAATCATGACACCTTTAGTTTAAGACCTTTATTTTGACAAAACCATGAACTTTATGAATGCAAGTATAAGTATTTACTATTTTTGTGTGATTGATGAATGTGTGCAATGGATGATCGTGAAATGTGGATGGAACATTTGCTTGCTCTAATATTTGTGTTGTAGCTATGTGGAAACATTCTTTGAAATGAAACAAGGCTTCATTTATAGCAACATGGTAATGTGGGCAAAGACTGGACAACAAGGTGAGAAGAGGTCAAGGATCGTTGTAACTCAGGCACTAGTTGTCCAAGCTCATTAAGGAATCCGCAAAACAGTCATGATTCATTAAAAAATTTTGTTGATGGTTATGATGGATGTTAGAGATTATATAGGGAAGATCTACAGATGTTCAAGAATGGGACAAAGTCCTAATTGTCTTAGTTTTCCTAAATTTCACAGTTTAAATAAAAGCTTCCACCTAGATATTGGGAAGAGGAGCGACTCTTATGGGAATTGTTAGTAAGTAAGGATGGATGCTATAAATCCTTCCTGTGTTCCTTAGATAGATAGTTACTATTTTTCTTATCAAGCAATGTTATATTGTTCACTTGATTTCTGAATAAAGAGCATATCTACTTTTTGAACAAGTTTATGATGTTCTAATATGGTTATGCAAGCTCAATAAGTTAGTTTATGTTGTAAATTTCATTCCAAAAGACGCACCCAAGGGGGCCCACTTAGCGAGGATTTTGTCTGGTTATCTTTTATGCATTTTGTCTTTCAAGTTATTTAATTTTGTTCTATTGAATTGCTCGTTGTCTGCTCCAACAACCATAGTCTGTTACCTTGTGTCTATTCCTGCAGCCATGACATAACAGAATAGTTGTTTTTGTATAAGTTAGAAGAATTTACATTTTAATAGTAGAAGTTGGTATGATCTTCCTGAGTTATTATTTTAAAAATAATTTCCTTTCCTATGAAGATTTATTTATCATTTCCATTCGCTTAGAATAGGATAGATTTGTTCCTAGACACTCTTGGTGCATATATCTTGCAACCCCATTTCAAGTTGTAAGTCCTCGGATTGACAGATAAATCAGTTAGGGTAATGGGGTTTGGATAGCTACTCAATTAGGAACTTGTGTCTCTAAGTTAAGTACTAAGTTGTGTATAACATCCATTGTTTTGTACCAATAATTTGGGGCATTATTCTTGATTGTTCTTTGAAACAACGCTCAAAATCACATTGTCTCAAAGAGGGGCAAAATGTAGGTGTCTAAAAATGGTCAACGCTTGCGGTGTCATACTTTAACATTTCTGTGTGACCTTATTTTAGGGTTTTCGCATCTTATTAACATTTTTTCTATGTTGCACACTTGGTCTTTATCATTTGTCACCATCTTGTCATTCTTCTGTACTTATTTCCCCTTCAATTGTGTTTTTGGCATTTGCAATTAGGTCTTGTCAATATCATTATTAAATTGCAATCTTCGGTCGTGATCATCTTATCATGTCAATTAGACATTGTCAATCCTAATCAGTGTCAAATTAGGGGTTTGTCCTCGATCTTTGTCATTATCAATTATTCTTGATCAATTTCAATCATTTTGGATCTTCTCTTTTAATTGTCAATCATCAGTCAATCTTGCCAATTTGCGATCAATTTGTCATCGAACTTTGTCAATCTCAGTATTATGTCAACCTTCATCAAGTCGACCTTTTATCAATCGTTGATTGATTCGTCATCGTTTCTCATCAATTTTGGATCGATTAGTCATTAATACTCGCCATTTGTCATCTATCAATTTGGTCCTTTTGTCAATCTTGATCAATTTTTCATTGATCTTCATTAGTCAATCAATGTCGACTTCTTGTCATTATCAAATCTTGGTCTTTTTGTCACTTCGATTGCAATCTTTATCTTTTATTGGCTTTAATTTTGTCATGACCTAATTCAATTTCTAATTTAGCTTATAGGGTTTAATGATTTAATGATTTAATCCTATTAGCATCTCCTTTAGGTTAAGTGAATTATTTCATCTTTCCCAAGTCCTTCATGTCACAATTAAATACTTCATTTAATTGGCTAATTAGTCTTTTGTGAGTTAATCAATAAATGAGAATTTATTAATTAATGTCACCTAATTCTTAATTTTTCCCAATTTCCTAATTTCCCCTTTTCCACCTAATTTCTAATTTTCTAATTTCAAAATCTCACTAATTATTCCCTCCTAACTTTTACCACTAATTTCTCTTCTTTTTGTGCTTCCCTTTTGTCATAATTTATGAAGCTATTTTCATGGCCATTTTGAAGCTATTTTTTCTCCAGTTTGTCATTCAATCAGTAAGCAAAATTTGTGGGTAATTTGTCATAATTTGGAGGTTTAATTCTCTCTCAATATGTAATTAATTTTGCATAGCAATTTGTCATGTTTGCACATGGAAACTTGTCAATCAATTTGTCATAATCATGCCAATTCGTGGAGCACTTGCCCTTTTTCGAATTTGGAAACTTTCTGCCTATAAAGTGGTCTCTTTTCTCATTCAATCCTAACCATGCTTCGAGTATCCTTATGCTGTCCAATTTGCTATCATTTTGTCATCAACTTACTTTCATTTGCACTTGCATTTGTAGGTGAAATCCATAAAATCTCATTTGAAGGTGAAAGAAGAACAATGGAATCACATGGAGGAGATTCTGCATTATGGTTTGCATTTGGTTTATTTTAAATCTTGTCTTCATGCTTTCATTGATTGAATTGGGAGTGTTTTTCATAGCTTGTTAGCTTTTGTGGTTAGCTAATGTTATGTTATGAATCCTTTATTAGAATTCTTGGTTACAAATATACATATGTATATGTATATACATATACATATGTGTAAAGGGGAAAAATTGATTTGGCAATTTGCAACATAGAAGGGAGAAATCACCAAATCAATTTCGCTTGAAACCTTTACATTCAAAAGTGGGAAGGGAAACCAGTAGATTCAGTCACAAATCAGATTAAGGACTGAATACTGAATGGATTGATTAATTTTTAAATGTTTTTCCTCTATTTTGTAAGTTGAAATGCTAAATTAAGATAAAGTGTTGAAAAATGAAGGTAAAACTAAGAAAACAGCGAGCTACAGATCTGAGTAGTATAAGCCGAGCCAGATCTGATCTTCGGAAAAGCTCCTAAAAATCTAGGACCACGATGCATCACAATGGTCCTCCGACCTTTTCGCACATCGAAGGGGGATGATTTGTCTCTATGAATAAAGCTTATTTTGAAGAGTACAACTATGTACTTGTTTTCTACACACATAAAAGAAGGGGAAAAAGGTTGGGAATAGGGGCTTGCCTTAGGTCAAACCCTAGTTTTGGAATTAACCGTGAAATTTAAATAAAGATAATTGAAATGACTATAAGGAAATATTCTCCTTTTGAGGGAGTTGTTGAATTATGATTGAAAATTGAATGATGGTGCCTCCTTGTGAAGTTTTGCTTGCCTCCACATGGAATTAGGGTTTCATGAAACAGGATGTGAATCTCCACTTCAATGCTTGGATCTTGATTTATTGCTACTCCAAGGCTTGAAGGAAGACTAAAAATGCTCAAATGCTCTTGAATGCTTGATCTCATGTGTGTACTTAACACTTCTTGATTCATCGTGATCCTTAAATGAAAGGGGAAATCCTCTTTATATACTTGCCCATCAGGAAAACTAATTAATTTTCCAACAGGAGTCGACGCAGAGAGGAGAATCCTGCCCAAATTTGAAATGCTGCACTAGGTTTTGAGGGACCCCAAATTAGAGTGGACTATGACATGGTACCATGGGTCCTATCCTATTTTGGGGTAGGCTTAAGGTGCTTGGTAAGGTGTATTTTGAGTTTTATGGCATTTTGTGATGTGTATGAGCATAATCGGGTCTTCAATCAGGGCAAGGGGCGCAAACACTAAGATTAAGACCCAAATGCGGTCAAAATTGCAAAGGGGTGCAATTTTAGGATGCTATAGTGTGTGTGTGTGTGTGTATAAATGTATATATGCATGTATCTATATGTATATGTGTGTATATATGTATATATGTGCGTATATATATATATATATATATATATATATATATATATATATACAATATATATATATCTGTGTGTGTGTACATATATATGTATATGTGTGTATATATGTGCGTGTATATATATATATAGATGTATATGTATATATAATATATATGTATACACACACACACAAGAGAGAGAGAGAGAGAGAGAGAGAGAGAGAGAGAGAGAGAGAGAGAGAGAGAGAGAGGTGGGCTATATTGAATTGGCAGTTCACCATAAGTGGTATATATGTAACTAGGAATTCGAATAAAGGATCAAAAGCACATAATTAGGCAGCCACAAACCTAATTGCAAATGAAATCCAATCCTAATTCAATCAATAGAAGAATGGAAAATAAAACATAAAAAATGCAAACCATCGAAAACATGGATGTCTCCTCCATTGACCTCCATTGTTCTTCTTTCTCCTTCAAATGGATATATGTGGCTCTCACCTACAAGGCAAGTTTATTTAAAGCAAGACGATGAGATGATAGCAAAATGATTTAGGCAACGTAAAGATACTTGAAGCGTGGTTGTTAAAAATGAGCAATGAGAGCTCAATTTATAAAAAAATTGGGGATTGATTGAATGACTAAGATTGAATAAAATCAACAAACAAGATAGAGTGCACAACAGAGCTACCATTTGGGGAAGGATGAAGATAGAGGAAAGCAAATGGGAAGATATTATGAGAATAAATAATAAAATTATTAATTATCTTCTCATAAATACCAAATTAGCAAGTTGAAAAGATAAGGGAGATAGAAATTAGAAAGTGGAAGAGATAAGTGTTGGCTTGATGATGATTGTAATGTATTCATCATTTGTTGTCATTGATGAAACATTCTCACACACACATATGATTATATTGACTACCGGTGTAACTTCAATTGTTTACTCTGTCAACCGATATGTTAGAGGTTATACTAAGAGGTTTATCTCTAACCGGTACTTTATGTCAACTGATATGTGCATAAGAGACAGTATGTGATTATACTAAGTTGGCATCAAGATGAAGATCAAGATGGAGATCAAGCAGAGATTTAAGGACAATGGTTCATATGTTTTATTCAAACCAATATTTGGTAATTTTGTGATGAGTTACCACATTTCATGATGAGTTACTTGCACTGACTGTTTGGCGGCAATTTTGTGATGAGTTATGATTGCTTGTTCAGATACACTGCACCTAGGAAATTATGTTATGATTTCTTAAGGTCGACATGAAATTATAAGGTTTATGTAGCGTCATAAAATTGCGACACTTGCAATTTCGACTGCATTTGGGTCTTCGCGATGGCGGCGCAACGTTGAACCTGAATGGAGACCCCGAAACCTGTTTATGACATCAAAAACTGCATCTTTCTGCACCTTGGCCTGATCCTCCTTGCACCCTGCTGTCCCGGGAGGTGGGACCATGGTGCCCAACGCCCTGGTCCCTGGCCCTATTTTGGGCCCGGTCTCTTGTTGGGCATCGGGTCTTCAAGTTTGCAATTTGGAAAATAATGCTCCTAGGTCGGCCTAAGGTCGGAAAAATCAGTCTCCTAACCCTAATTGACAAGTATATAAACTACATTTCCCCTCCTGGAAAAAAAAGAGGGAAAAACATATGTGTAAAAGAGGAAAAACATATGTGTGCAAGAGGCAGAAGCGATATTCGAACATTCAAACATTCAAGCATTCAAGCATTCCTTCAAGCAATTGAGCATTCTAAGTCTCCATTCAAGGCTAGGTGTTGCATTCAAGACAAGGATTCAACCATTGAAGAGGAGATCACATACAACATACAACATCATTACACCTTCGCATGTAAGAATACAAACATTCTTACAACAAGGTATCAGTACTTGATTACAAACATTTACATTTACAACATTCTCATTTCTTGGTTAATTCCAAAACCGGGGTTTGACCTAAAGGCAAACCCCTAATCCCTAACCCCCCAATCGTCCTCTCTTTTCTATGTGTAGGTTGCAGGTACGCAGCTGTAATTGAAGATCTGGAATCCTTGTGTAGAGACGAACAGATCCCCTTTTGTTTCGCGAATTTTTCGGAGGACCGTGTGCACTCCAGGCACCATCGTCCCGTCAACTTTTGCTCAAACTTGCAGGACAGCATCATCTCGACATTTTACTGCTAAATTCAGGTCTGTAGCTTCATCCTGTGTCCCAATCTCCGTCTACAAGCGAATCTTTCTTACTTTTACATACACTCCTAGTTCAATCCTTCTATCTACATTCTTTACAAAAGAGGGTATCCTTGCTGTCTCAACCCTTGAAACTCATTTAGAATCCAGTCTTGCATTGTGTGGGATTGGATCTTGTGGGTTTCAACCCCTCTTTTGAATGTAAAGTCTCTCCTAAGTGAAAACCGTCAATCCTAGTGACCTCCTTTCTCTCTCCATGGAGTGGGGGAACACCTAGGGTTCGATTTTCCTCTTTACATTTTGGTGAACCCGATGTGAACATCCTAACTCTGATTATTCATGGTTAGATCTGAAAAAAATTTGTTTCCTTAATTACATTTTCATGTTTGATCTTTTGCAAATTTTAGAGGTTAATTGCATAAAAAAACCCTAAATTTGCTTTTTAGTAATTGAGCTTGTGAAATGTTTAATTATTAATTTGCCCTTCTATTGCAAATTGTCAATTCATATTTGTGCTTTAATTCTGAAAATTAAGTGGTTAAGTGTCAAAACCCTAATTTCTAAAACCCTCTTGATTCAACCTTTGACTGATGATTTCACTGATCAAAACACCTCCAAATCGGCTGTAACTTTGGATTCCGCAACAAAATCATAATATCTCTCATCCCTGAAAATTTTGAAAAAAGTTGCGAGGACCGTGTGCACCCTGAGCGCCATCGTCCCCGACATTTTTTCTGAAATTTCGGGAGCTAGATCTTACTGTATTTTTTTGCTAAAATCCAGAATCTTGGCTGATTTCATCAATTCTAACCCTTTCAAAATTAAAGTCAAAGTTGGTCTAGTGATTGCTTGGATTAAGGCTTATAATCATTCAAAAATTGTTGAAATTGAAATTTTGTGTTAAAATTGTGTTTCTTACAGTCCTAAATTTGAAAAGTGTGTTGGCATTCATTCGAAGTTTCAGTGCTTTATTCAAATTCTTGCAATTTGTGACTTTTGAAATTAAGTGTTTTGCAAACAACTTTGATTTCCGCTTTCAAATTTGAATTTTGCATGAAATTGAGTCATTTTTTAAAATTTCAAAGCTTGCATTGCTTTCAGTATTCCCTCTAAAACCATAAAATTCCAAATTTCAGTTTCCCTCTCTTTTTCAAAATTCAAATTTTATATTTTTCAACAATCTTGGTAGGGTTCAATTTTGAGATTGCAACTTTAATTTGGCCTATCTACAGATCGTAAAATCACTCAAATTTTTCAGATTAGCTTTAAAATCATCATAACTTTCATCCCTGAAAATTTCAAAAAATGTTGCGAGGACCGTGTGCACTCCGTTCGCCACGGTCCCCGACATTTTTTCTGAAACTTTGGGAGATTGTCATGATTGCATTTAATAGCTTAAATCCAGGAGATTGGCTAATTTTATTGAAATTTGCTACCTCTAAATTCGAAAATAAATTCAAAATTCAAGTTTTCAATTTTCAAGATAACAATTAAAATTAAGTGCTACCCCCTTGGCCCTAATTTTCAATTGTGCCTACCTTTCTTGGAAGTTGTGCATGAGTTTTACAACAATAAGCCCTACTTACACTATTCCCGTTAGACGAAGCCTTGGAATTAAGTCTTTCCAAGGTTTAATTACCGAGGAGATGGAACCTAATTTGAATGGCCTTTTTAACGAGGACATGGGAAATTCCTCTAATCCTCTTAATGATGAAGAAGCTCTCCATGAGGTTTCTGTAGAACAACTTTCGAAATTGGATAACCAATTTGATGATTTTCAGCAATGGATGTCTCAAGAATACCCCAATAGTCAAGCTCTTTCATTAATTAAGGGTCTAAAATGTATGGTTCAAAGTGATAAGAATGGATTTGATATTTTATGTAGTATTGCACACATCGTGGATTCGAATGTGATGCCTATGAAGAGTTGTGCCGAAACTTTAGGTTATACACAACCTCCTACTCAAGTCAATCATTCTACCCCTTTGACAACTTCTATTGCTAGTATACCTACTTTTACATCAAACATAATGACTACTTCAATACAAAACATTCCACCTATGATCACCAGTCAAGGGGGCAATCCCTCTTCTTCAATCAACCCTCTTCCTTCATTCAATCCGACTTCTTCATTCATTCCTTCAATGAGTGTCCCTATTACATCTCCACAAATGAACATGACGCAAGGGGGCAATTCATTTAACCATTCCATTCCTCCTTGTAGTGTTCCTTCTTTCCAATCATCTCCTATGACTAACTATCATAGTGTCCTACCACCTTACTCTCAATCAATACCTTCATTCAATAACATAATACCTCCATCACAATCTTCGACTGAAGCGACCATTAACAATCTTGCACAAACTGTCTCTTCTTTACAGCAACAAATTGCCTCTATGAATCAATCTAAGTTTAGTGTGCCCACATTTGATGTTGCGAGCCCACTTTCTCTTGACATTGTTCAAGCTATCCCCCCTAAGCATGTTGAAATCCCGCAGTTGGAGCTTTATAATGGTAAAGGTGATCCTCTAACACATGTTAAGACCTTTCAAACAATATGTACTGATTTTGCTCATGACCAAAGGTTGCTTGCAAAACTGTTTACTAGAACATCAAGAGATAAGGCTCTACAATGGTATTGCTCGTTGCCTTCCTATTCTATTACTTCTTTCCAACAACTTGCAAATGCTTTTATTCAACAATTTCAAAACAATATAAGTCCTAAAGTTACTTTGATTGATTTAATGCATTGTAAACAAGGTGTTAAAGAAAAAGTGACTGATTTCATTGGTAGATATAAGCATTTGTGTGCTCAAATTTCTTTTCCAGTACCTGATGATGATATTCAAAGAATCTTTATTTCTAATTTACAAAAAGATATTAGAGAAAAACTTATGTTTGCTGAGTTTACTTCTTTCCAACAGTTGTGTGCAACTCTTCATAATTATCAACTGACTGTGAGTCAAATGGAACAAGCAAATCCTATGCTCCGAGTGATAAGGGTGATAGTAGTCAACAACCATTTGGGAAGTTTAAACCGAACAGAGAGTTCATTAAGTTCAATGAAAACATCATCAACAACAATGTGAATGCAGCATCAGGTGTGCCTCCTATTTCTAAGTTTTTCAACAAAGAAAGAAAGTTTATTCCTTTGAATGAATCATTGCATAGTATTATGAATAAGTTATTGGAACAAAATGTTCTTACCCTCCCTCCTATAAAGCAAATAGATCCTGCAAATATTAATTCACCCTATTTTGATAACAAATCTTTTTGTCAATTTCATCGTCAACCTGGGCATGATACTGAAAAATGTTTTGCTTTAAAGGGTAAAATTCAAGATTTGATTGATAATAATACTATCTCTGTTTCAGGTGTGAATGATAAAGGCAACACATCTGTAGCCCTTCCTAACCAAAATCTTAAGATTTTTACTGATCCATTACCTTCTCATACCTCTAATGTGATTGAGACTAATGATTCCTCTTTCTCACCTGATGGTCTTGTGTCTATGACTCCGAATGTGATTAACTTTGTAGAGCAGCAGAAAATCCCTAAAGAGCCTTCCATCACATTTGATTCCAGTGAAACTATTAGGGCACCTGATGGTCCTTTATATATAGTTGCAAAAGTCAAAAATACACCTTGCCGTGGAGTGCTTATTGATCCTTCTTGTATGGTTAATGTCATTACTGAAGAATTTCTTTTTACTTTGCAATTGAATCAAGTGATCTATGACAAAACAAATGTGGTTGTGAAATTATTTGATGCATTTTCTTCTCCTGCAATTGGTTCTATTACATTACCTATTGAGGTCCATAACAAATCCCTTAATGTGAGCTTTGCTATTATTCCATCATCCGAACAATTTCGTGTGAAGCTAGGCTATCCTTGGCTATCTTCCATGAAAGCTATTGCTTCTCCTATTCACAAGTGTTTGAAATTTCCCCATAACGGTGAAGTTGTTACTGTCAATCATAGTCTCTTTAAACCAGCTGAAAGAACTTCTAGCGTTCCTATTGATTATTTTTGGCCTAAACAATTTCAATCTCTTCCACCGCGAAGTGATCATCTTTTCAAATCTTATCAAAAGTGGAAAAAAGATATGATCCTATCTCTAAGTGAACCTAGAATACCCAAACTTGATATTCCTATCATTCTTGAGAAGGAATTTCTTCCTTTGAAAGATAAAACTAATGTCTTTCCTCAAGAAGATTCCCAACCCATCCCTATGGATGTGACTATGCCTATGTCTAATAAACTTTCTAAAGGTAGACCTATACTTCCTCGTCATGATGGACTTGGTCTCCTTCCTAAACCAGATATTCCTCCTTTATATGGAGCAGTTCCTCCTCCTTCCTCTTATAGAGAGAAGAGACCTTCCTCTTCTCCTATTATTCAACCTAAGAGACCACAACCTAAACACCCAAGTGATAAGGATGAGAACATTCCTCCTCCTCAATCTTCTCAACTTCCTACTAAGACTAGACGAAATTGTTCTGTGCGTGAACGTCGACGAAAGCATCGTCTTAGAGCTCGTGCAGCTGTTTCCCAAACTTTGCAATCCCCAAAAACACCTTCAGCTAGCATTATTCCATCTTCTCCTCAACCAAAAATTGAGCCAAAATCTCCTAAACATAAGATGCATGATGGTTTTGATCCTGTGCGAGTTAAAGATCCTATTTTTATAAATCTTGATGATGATATAGATGAAAATGTTATTCATGATGAAAATGTTACTCCTCTTTCTTCTGATAGTGAATATGAATATGTTGATATCGATAACCATTTATCTAACGAATTTTCTAAAGCACTTATCCTGGCTCCTAGACAAGAACAATATGGATTGGAACATGAACATAGCCCTTGTTTGGATCTTGTGATAGCTCCATCTGCTGTGTTGGATGTTCCTCCTCTAGCATGTTTCCTGCCTTCCCGAAATATTGATCAGCAAGATCGGGGGGTGGATGACGTGCTAGACTAGTTCATTAGCATAGCAGACTCTCTCCTCCTTTCTTGATCTCTTTTGCTACTTCTTCTATGTGTTATTCTCATTCTTCTATTTGTTGTCCTTAGTGTTGTCTACTTGAGGATGATGCAAAGCATTGAGATCTCTTTTGGTCTCTCTCATGTTGACTCAAAAGACACATGTGTTCCCTTCTTCTAGGTGACGTTCCTTGATTGGGGAATGAAGAGCAATTATGCATACATACATATGATATACATGAATTATCATACAACATACTGACCCCAAGGAAAGTGAAGTCACCTCGTGCTTTGTGTTTTGTGTCTATTATCCTTGGATTTACCTCACACTTGGGGGCTAAATCTTTGTGATGGCATGCTCCTTTCCCTTCTCATTTCTTATGTGTATCACTACCTTAAAGTAATCACCCCCGATGAGGCGTGTGCGATCGCTTTAACGTAGGGGGCATACACTCCGTTCATATCTCTTCAAGATACTTAAAAAATTCTTGGCGAACTTAGCTTTGCCTTGAAAATTTTTGGTATTTTTTTGCATGACTCATAGTGAGGGAACCTTACTACTGATAGTCATGGTTCTCCCTCGTGATCTTCCTTTTTACTTTGTCAATCGAAGTCGTAAGATCCTTAGTCCACTGGGGGCTTGGTGTATCTTGCCTCCTTGACGTGGTGAAAGTCTTTAAATGTTGTTTCCTTGTACTTTACCGGAAGTATGGGCGTATACTCCTGCTAAAGTGGGGGCTAAATGTAGCATCGTAAAATTGCGACACTTGCAATTTCAATTGCATTTGGGTCTTCACGATGGCGGCGCAACGTTGAACCTGAATGGAAACCCCGAAACCTGTTTACGACATCAAAAACTGCATCTTTCTGCACCTTGGCCTAATCCTCCTTGCACCCTACTGTCCCTGGAGGTGGGACCATGGCGCCCAGCGCCTTGGTCCTTTAGGACCATGGCGCCTGGTGCCTTGGACCCTCAGGACCATGGCACCCAGCACCCTGGTCCCTGGCCCTATTTTGGGCCCGGTCTCTTGTTGGGCATCGGGTCTTCAAGTTTGCAATTTGGAAAATAATGCTCCTAGGTCGGCCTAAGGTTTGAAAAATCAGTCTCCTAACCCTAATTGACAAGTATATAAACTACATTTCCCCTCCCGGAAAAAAAGAGGGAAAAACATATGTGTAAAAGAGGAAAAACATATGTGTGCAAGAGGCGGAAGCAATATTCGAACATTCAAACATTCAAGCATTCAAGCATTCCTTCAAGCAATTGAGCATTATAAGTCTCCATTCAAGGCTAGGTGTTGCATTCAAGACAAGGATTCAACCATTGAAGAGGAGATCACTTACAACATACAACATACAACATACAACATACAACATCATTACACCTTCGCATGTAAGAATACAAACATTCATACAACAAGGTATCAGTACTTGATTACAAACATTTACATTTACAGCATTCTCATTTCTTGGTTAATTCCAAAACCGGGGTTTGACCTAAAGGCAAACCCCTAATCCTTAACCCCCCAATCATCCTCTCTTTTCTGTGTGTAGGTTGCAGGTACGCGGCTGTAATTGAAGATCTGGAATTCTTGTGCAGAGACGAACAGATCCCCCTTTGTTTCGCGGATTTTTCGGAGGACCGTGTGCACTCCAGGCGCCATCGTCCCGTCAATTTTCACTCAAACTTGCAAGACAACATCGTCTCAACATTTTACTGCTAAATTCAGGTCTGTAGCTTCATCCCATGTCCCAATCTCCGTCTACAAGTGAATCTTTCTTACTTTTGCATACACTCCTAGTTCAATCCTTCTATCTACATTCTTTACAAAAGAGGGTATCCTTGTTGTCTCAACCCTTGAAACTCATTTAGAATCCAGTCTTGCATTGTGTGGGATTGGATCTTGTGGGTTTCAACCCCTCTTTTGAATGTAAAGTCTCTCCTAAGTGAAAACCGTCAATCCTAGTGACCTCCTTTCTCTCTCCATGGAGTGGGGGAACACCTAGGGTTCAATTTTCCGCTTTACAGTTTATATATTGACATCGCAATGAATTATTTGATACAGCGAAAAGTGTTATGTTATGTGTGAAAGAAAAAAGAGTTAAGTTGCAGAGTATGCAAAAGAGCAGTGTTGAATATGTTTAGAAGGATCTGATTAAGCAAGTATTGTGCTACTCAGATCAAATCAAACCATTCTTGTTGTTTTCTAACCATTACAACATAATCAAATCCCCTAACCGGGTAAGCTCTAATAAGCTTCAACGTATAAATCCTTTAACAGGGTGATCCATTAGTTTGGATTCAAAAATCTTCCAGCGAGGTTACTCCTAACAGAGTACTACCTTTAATAGGGTATAAGCTTCTAATAAAGCTTTGGGATCTCTAACAAGATTCGCTCCTAGTAGAGCACTTTGTAGACCTTAACCGATCAGTTATCTATTATTGCATATAGTTAACTTGTGAGTTCCATCTCACCGTGGTTTTTACCTATTTGGGTTTTCCACGTACAAACACTTGTATTATGGTGGATGCTTTACTTATTGTGGATGTTGTTATATCATTTTGGATTGCATGCATTGTGTTTAAAAGCTTTGTTAAGTTCATCTACCAGTTAGTGTTTGAAGTAGTTTTATTTTTGGTGTCACTGATTCACCCCCCTCTCTCAATGCTTTTCAAGTCCATCAATTGGTATCAGAGCTTAACTTCTTTGAAGCCTAATCGCTTAGAAGGGAGCCTTGAAACCACCATGGGGGACATGAGCTACTTCGAGATGGCTAGAGAGCTAGAAGCTAGCAGAAATGAACTTGAAACCCTTAGGTCAAACTGAAAGCTTCACAAGTCAAAAGGAGAGAGCTAACTGAATAACTATTAGAGATATTTGATAATAGTTCTTCAGATGAAGCCAATATTGATGCTTTAACAAAGGAAGTTGAAAAGTTAAATGGTGATAAATTGAATCTAAGGAGAGAGCTAGAAGATCTCACTATCCGCATGAGTCAGGAACTGGAATATAAAAGAGTTGTTGAAGATCTTATCAAGGAAAGAGATCAAGAGATTACAAAGATCAAACGAGAAAGTGTCACTATGCATGAGCATTTGATTGTTGAAAGAGAAGAAAAGGAGAACCTGCAGCTAGATCTTGAACTGGCATCATCTCTGAGAGAGAACCTATCAAAGCATAATGAAGATCTCACCAAACAACTTACTGAAGCCAATGAGAAATTGGAGAAGTTCAGCAGAAGTTCTACCATGCTGGAAGAACAAATTCAATCACAAAAAATGAAGGGTGATATATCTGGAATTGGTTTTCACACAACTGAAAAGGGTGAATCCTCCGGTACAAAGAGCAACAATCCTAAGAACAAATCTGCTCCTAAGATCAATAAGCCTACTGGTAAGAAGGTCTTTAAACCCATTTGTTTTGTTTGCCATAAACCTGGTCACACTACAAATGTTTGTAGAGACAAACCTAACAGAAATGCAAGCTACAATACTAATGCTAGGTATGTGTCCAAGAAATTTGAAGGTCATTGTTTCACATGTGGAATGTATGGACATAGATTTGTTGAGTGCAGATATGGAGCAAACAATCTTGTACCACACATGCATCCAAGACCAAATGGTGACCGGATGAGGAACTTTGACAATAGGGTAAACCTGAACTGGCAAAGACCCTACGACAACCGGTTTAGTCCATTTGAGATGGAAAAGGTAACAAATGTTATTTGCACCATCTGTAATAACTTTGGTCATGTGGCTATGAACTGCAGAAGAAGAACAGGAAGAGGAAATGCAGGACCTTGGAGATCATCTGGTATGGCCTGTTATCATTGTAACAAACTGGGGAACTTAGCAAAACTCTGTAGATCCAGAAATAGCAAACCGGTCAGTTCTTCTAAGGATTAGAAAGGAAAGCAAAAAATTAATGTTGAAGAAACCAAAGAGGAAATGAATCGGATTTGGAAGAAGAAAAGTGATGACTCACTTTGAGAAGAATCTGTTCCTTCACCCAGTGAAGAGAACCCCGCACCGGTGACTTAAGCCTTTTTGATATGGCTAAGGGGAGCTTAACCGTTAAAATACCTTCGGACCCCTTGTGAAAAATGAGCGGGAAAATAATTTTGAAACATGAAATTTTGGTAACTTTTTATCAATATGTTATCAACTGGTTTTCCCCTTAAGCGGTGAAATTAGGGTTTGTAATCCTAACGGGCGAGCGTTTAATGTAGTAGGTAAAAAGGATAAAAGCAAGTTTTACTTTGTCATTTTTACCCTAATGCATTCAAGAAAGAAATTTGGAGCGCTTACTGAGTTGAGAAAGATTGTTTTGCTGTTAATTGTCGAATTGTTTCGTGATTTGTGAAATTAAGTTGAATTGAAGGTTGTAGAAGGTCGAACTGGTGTGCACTTGGGCATTTCAACCGGTAAACGGGGCAACGTGCATGAAACAAGGTATTGCTTTGAACATACTACTTTGAATATTGTTCATCTGAAATGGCATCAACTTCAAAGACTGTAGAGAGGTTAATGATTACTTCTGAGCCTATGGAAGCTCTAAAGGCAGAATAGATTGTGTCATCTAATGCATTGTCACAAGTTCTGAGTGGAGTTTTGGTCAAAGGTGATTTGTCTAGTTAATTGACTGCAAGATAGAAGATCTAGGATCTCTATACATTTACACATAGTTGAAATCACTTTGTGATGAGAACGATAAGATTAAGACAAAGTATGCTAGGG
Organism: Cryptomeria japonica; assembly: GCF_030272615.1. Lineage (NCBI taxonomy): Eukaryota > Viridiplantae > Streptophyta > Pinopsida > Cupressales > Cupressaceae > Cryptomeria > Cryptomeria japonica. The sequence continues at coordinate 39,860,434 of NC_081405.1, read as the reverse complement.
TTTTTGAAAAGGGTTTTCATAATGCTGCTTATTTTCTTGAAGATTTCGAAGAAGCGCATATCAGAATCATTTTGACTTGAGTTCATGGAGAAAACACGTATTTAGAAAGAACTCACACAATTACAAAGGAAGCCATTTAGACTGTGACTGGCTATTTCTCAACCGGTGAAGTACCTGAGTTAAGGAGAATTTCTAAGGATACTATCTTCAACTTAACCGGTTCTACATCTGATGGGCATGCTTTTTCCATTAACAACATTAAAGACCCTACAGTAAAACTAGCAGCAATGGTAATAGGCTACCGAGTATTTTACTCCAGTAGAATTAACAATGTCCCTTCAACAACAGTTCATACAGCTCACATAATGATTGTTGATAATGCAAATTATGATCTCTGTGAAGCTATCAGGAGTCAATTGTTTTTGAATTTGCAATCTATCAAGAAGGATATCAGTTTGAAATTCAAGTTTGGTCAGCTATTAGTTGGACTATTCTTTTATTTTCAAAACTTTCTACCAGGAATTGGAGAGACATTGAGTGGTCAAAGGACTCACCAGCCTTGACACAAATTAAGAACAACATCAAGGCTATAAAGAATACTTTTCTTGCTGCCATGAATAAGTATTTTAACGAGTTTCAAAAGAAAATGAGCATGAGAATGAGACTACCAGAAGAAGTGGTAAAGCACTTTGAAAATGATATAATCTTCACTGTTGCCACTGATTTTTGCCTGATGCAAGCAATTGAGACAAGAGAGGAGGAAATGGAAGACATGAGTAATGAAGTAAACTATGATCTACTAGTTGGTTACGCTAATAACCTATTAGCATCACCTAAAGACAAAAAGAACGCAAAATTGGACATTGTGGCAGTCCAAGATGCACCTGCACAAACCAGTACTGCACCTGTTAAAAGTGCAAGAGGAAATAATAAAAAATCTGATGAAGCATCTCCAACAATAAAGAGTACTAGGGTTACCCAGAGTGTCCTAACCAAAAAGGAACCAGAACCCAAAGTATATATTAAGAAGGAGACAAAGAAGAGAGGCAAAAAATTAATTTTGCAACCAGAGTCCGAGAGAACAGATTCTGAAGAAGAACCAAAGAAGGCAAAAACAACCGACACAATATCCAAGAAGGTTAAGGAAGTGCTAAAGGAAACTGTTCCTATTGATATAGCATCTTTTAAGCCAGAAACCCATTTTGAAAGAACAATGAAGACACTAAGCATGAATAGGTTTGACAATGTAAAAGAGCATTTTGATTCCTTCACTGAAAATGAGAAAGAGCAAGTGATTCAACAAGTAATCACTCATCTGTGTCATTACAATAGATATCCACATGAACTGGAAAAGGATATCTCAAATTATTTGTACACTATTCTTTTGAATAAATGGGAGGAAGCTATTAAATTAGAAAAATAAATCATTGATGAGGTATTTGTACAATATTTCTCTGATTTTTCTAAAGATGATATTAGTGCCTTAGTTGTTCGATACAAATATCAGTTTACATTCAAAGCAAGAAGACGAAAGTTACTCAGTGGAAAGAAGGCAATTGTTGAAACCGAGACCCATCAAATAGCCCGTGAAATCAGAAAAATGGAAGAACTCATCCAATCCTCTATGAATGAGGATAATGTTGCTGATGATGTTAATCGATCGGAAATGGATGAAGAAGAGATTATTCAACCCGATGAGGTCTATACTCTCAAGAAAAAGGATGAATCCATTATTCATGTTGTTGATGATGTTCAAGACATAATTGATCTATCCGGAGATAACACTGCACCAAATATGGAGCCTCTTGCAAATGCTAATGTATAGGTTACCTTAGTGGAGCAACCGATAACTCAACTAAAAGCGGACAATCCACCGACAAAAGAACAACTAGAGAAACCCCAATATCCATCGGTCATTCAAGTTATTTAGAAGGAGCCTACAGAAATTGTTGTCACATAGTCCTTTGAAAAGGAAACAAAGAAGAATACATAGAAAGCAATCATTAAGGTTGTATCCTCTGAACCAGCAAAGCAAAAACAACTTGATGAAGATGATGATGATTCTCTAAGTATCTCAGGACTTATTGATATGAACAATTTGAGTGCATTAGAAATGATGAAGATTGCAAATTTCATGCAATCTAGAGCGCATAAGAAGAGATTGAAAGAGCAAAGGGTTGAAGCTGAAACAATTCAGACTGCAGTAGATATTTTATATGGTCTGCTACCGGAAACATCTACAACACATCTATCTACACCCATTAAAAAACTTGGTCAGTTAGTTGCAGATGCATATGATCAAATCAAGTCACTAGAAGGTGCTGCTCAACTATATGTTGAAAAGAGTCACAAGAAGAAATATGGAGAAAAATTGGCAAAGGATATTGATAGTGGCAAAATGGCTTTATCACACAATAAAAGTATGTTGAATAAAGCTATTGAAACAAGAGGAAATTATCTTGCTTCTACCTCCAATGTTACTTTCTTTTATTCTGATATTTCAAAAAGTCAAATTGAAACAGAGCAAGAACTTGAAAGGATATGCAAGGCATATGTCCCACTCTAGGACTCTATACTTGCCTTTAACAAATATGTAGATGATTTGCATAACATACTAGACATCTATGATAATGAGAAGGCAAAGAGACTCCAATCTCTTAAAGAACTCAAAAGTTAGCTCACATCACAGGTAGACATGCTTCAGAGAGCCCACTCCAATGCAAAAGCTATTCTTGCAACCCCTGAAACCTGCACACTGGACTCAATGGAAGAATTTCATTCACAGCTGATGTCTACATTTGAGTATACTAGGAACATATTGGAATAATGGGAAAATGCTTTGTCACGGATGAAGAAGAGCTACAATGATATTTTTATGAGATTAGCTAATGCATGATCTTTTAAGTTATTGTTGTATATGCTGAACACTTTGATACAAATTTTCTCTCTCTCTCTCTCTCTATATATATATATATTTTACTTTTTCAATTTGGCATTGTTGTCAAAGGGGGAGTAGAAATATGTATGTGTGTTTTTGAAAATTTTGTATAATGTATGCATTAAGGGGGAGCATGAGTAAATGTGTAAATTTGTTGTGTATGCACACTTAGTGGTATTACTGTAAAATTTTCTAAGTGTTGCCATCAATGCCAAAGGGGGAGATTGTTGGCTTGATGATGATTGTAATGTATTCATCATTTGTTGTCATTGATGAAACACTCACACACACACACACACATATATGATTATATTGACTACCGGTATAACTTCAATTGTTTACTCTATCAATCAGTATGTTAGAGGTTATATTAAGAGGTTTATCTCTGACCGATACTTTGTGTCAACTGGTATGTGCATAAGAGATAGTCTGTGATTATACTAAGTCGACATCAAGATGGAGATCAAGCAGAGATTTAAGGACAACAGTTCATATGTTTTATCCAAACCGGTATTTGGTTGTTCCAACAGGTATTTGGTAATTTTGTGACGAGTTACCACATTTCGTGATGAGTTACTTGCACCGATTGCTTGGCGGTAATTTTTGTGATGAGTTATGATCACTTGTCCAGATACACTGCACCTAGGAAATTGTGTTATGATTTATTAAGGCCAACGTGAAATCATAACGTTTATATATTGACATCATAATGAATTATTTGATATAGTGAAAAGTGTTATGTTATGCGCGAAAGGAAAAAGAGTTAAGTTGCAAAGTATGCAGAAGAGCAATGTTGAATATGTTTAGAAGGATTTGATTAAGCAAGTATTGTGCTACTCAGAACAGATCAAACCATTCTTGTTGTTTTCTAACCATTACAGCAGAATCAAATCCCCTAACCGGGTAAGCTCTAGTAAGCTTCAATGTATAAATTCTTTAACAAGGCGATCCATTAGTTTGGATTCAGAAATCCTGCACCGAGGTTATTTCTAACAGGGTACTACCTTTAACAGGTTATAAGCTTCTAATCAAGCTTTGAGATCTCTAACAAGATTCGCTCCTAGTAGAGCACTTTGTAGACCTTAACCGGTCAGTTATCTATTATTGCAGATAGTTAACTTGTGAGTTCCATCTCATCGTGGTTTTACCCATTTGTGTTTTTCACGTACAAACACTTGTGTTATGGTGGATGCTTTACTTTTTGTGGATGATGTTATATCATTTTGGATTGCATGCATTGTGTTTAAAAGCTTTGTTAAGTTCATCTACCGGTTAGTGTTTGAAGTAGTTTTATTTTTGGTGTCACTGATTCACCCCCCCCCTCTCAGTGCTTTTCAAGTCCATCAATAAGTGGGGTCATAAATGAATAAATAAAATTTATTTATTTAACCCACACATGACAATTAATAAATTAAAAATTTATTTAATTTGAATAATCTGGAGAAGGGGATTAAATAATTAAAATTATTTTAATCATAGAAGAATAATTAGCTTAGAATAAAGGGACCAAATTATTTAATCAAAGAAGAATAGTTAGGATTAACCGATTAAGATCAAGACTAATTGATTAGAAAGAGAGAATGATGAATATTAATTAAATAATGAAGATTATTTAATTAATGGTTTAGAAGAACAATCTTAATTATTTAATTATAGGAAACTAGAAGAAGAATATTAGTACTAATTAAATAATTAAAATTATTTAATCAATTTAGAAAAAGGTTCAGTGAAAAGTATTGTCGAAGACTTAGGACAATTTTGTGTGTCTACAATATACATAGAACTTTAACAATTATTTTTCAATTGATTTCAAAATGGATATTTTGACCTTAATGGCTATATATATTGCAATGAAAAATAACTCACAAAACCAAAAAAGCTAATTCAAAGCCAAATTAAATAAACATTTAATAGAGGATTACTAACGAACTGAGGTTGGAAACAACCTCACCTGCCATGGCCAACAATATTTTTTCCCTTTATGTTGAATGTATTGGAAACCATAGCAAAACAAAACAATGCATCACCCTCTCCATCGACAAAGCCAAACTCGTTTCTTGTTGCATGATGATGTGGATGAAAGAAAGAAATAAAGATTTGACTATCATGCTATTTGATGATGTGAAAGAAAAAAAGAAAGAAAGATTCGAAAGATTCTTTTATAGTGCATGATACCAAATTTGTAAATGAATCTACAGATAACTTATAGCAATACGAGACTAGCCCATAGTTTTCATGGAGGCACTTAACTATGCTATAGACGAGGCATACATACTTTACCCCCATGTGAGATTTGAACTTGTGGCCTCTCTTTCAAGAGCACAAGTTCTCTACCATTATGCCAACTCCATAACCTACACCACCATAACCCCCTCTCCCCTACTTGAATTCGTAACCAAAATTTTCAATTGGGATATTGTGGAAAAATTGGTTTTCTTTGAAAAAAAAGGAAAGAAATAAAAATAAAACCAACATAGCATATACCGGGTACCAAAATGATATTCCAAAAAGCTAACAACCACATAATGAGGTTACAGAGGACCAAAAACATACCATTGCAAATGCCAAAACACTCCAACATACGTGTACCCTATTCACTAACGAGCGAGAGATGATATGTTATTGCACAATAAAATGTGCTTTAAATCACTTGTACTTACATGACAATGAACATGTAAGCGAGGAACACGTGTCCACTGTCGATCCATGACACATGGGAGATTGTTGGAGGACACATGTAGAAGATGGAGCAAGGGTTCCATTTGACTATTATAACCCATGATGATAGATGTGAGACTATCTCATATTCTTTGCGGGAGACACCTAATGGTACTACAAACAAGACATGCATACCTTACCCCCTTGTGAGATTTGAACTTAAGATTTCATTTTCAAGGACACAAGTTCTCCACCATTATGACAACTCCATAACCTGCACATTTCAATTGAAATATTGTGGAGAAATAATTTTTCTTTGAAAAAGAACTTAAAAAAACAAAAACAAAACCACCATAAGCACATACCAGGTACTAAAACGATATTCCAAAAAGCTTATTCGCCAAACCTATTAATTCGAAGGGATGAAGTCCACACGCTCGTCATCCCCTGTTACAGCATTTCTTGAAGGCCGTCAACATATTAAACATTATCTTGTGAGGAATAAAATTTGATAAAAACTTTTGTCACGGCTACCAACTGAAAATTAATACATTATGTCCGCACACCGTATAATTCATAATACAATAACCCTAAACGTCAGCAGCATCGGGTGAGGGTGGTCCCGGATTCGTAACGTAACAATTAATCAGATTTTATAATAGTTCAGTCAGTCTTTATAAACCTATTTCTGCCTAACAAATCTGAGCTGAAGGTTCATCTTATTGTTATATTTTTCTCTTGTGAGGTTCTGACATCGATCCCTGCTAACACCATGGCCCGTAAATTTTTCGTCGGTGGCAACTGGAAATGCGTAAGTTAGCCTTGAAATCTGCACTGGCTTTCCTTTTTAGGTATTTAGCTTAATATACTAAAATGCGTGGAGATTTTATGTCTGAGATCTGAGCTTGTCAAGTCTGTGAGAGCTTCTGCTTTGGTTGGTAATTGTGGATCAACAATCCGTAAAATCTATATTTAGCTTACGAAAATACCCGCAAGTGGATTAGTATTACAGTGTGACAATATCAGGCTTTAGTAAAATGGGCGCACATGGATTAGTATTACAGTGTGAGGATATCAGGCATTTATTCACAGAAAATGCACTGTAAATATGTTTGATGAAGCGGACGGGTAAATTATCCATCAGATTATATTTGTCACTCGTTTTATTGTTGTTGTTTTTTGGTTTTTATTGAAATTTCAAGGGTTCAGAAGTTTTCAGGGCGTGGACATCGGAGTTGAATGTAAGAAGAGTAATTTGAATCCTGTTTTTATAGAGAGGGCTTTCGTATTATGATACTCTTTGTTAAAATCAAGTCCTTAGCTGTGCAAGGAAAACGATTATTTTAATGAGCTACCCGGATCTAAAGTTATACTAATGCTACTTAATATATCGGTATCATTTTGAATGCTCTAATTTATTTTTTATTAACTTATTAATATAAAGAAAGAATTGGTACAGGTAATAATTTATAATTAATAAAAATGTCTTTACACAGTGGTATCCAGATATATGGTATTATTTCTGACTGAAAATCTAAAATCTCTATGAAATAAAATTATTATTCACGAGTGTGTGACTTTTTAATTGGGTGACATTATTGTAATGGCATCCATCTTATATGTAGGTTATTCGAAAGAGCATTTAGATTTAACATATAAATATGTGTCCTGATCAGCCAAAAATCTCTCAGCTTTCTTTCAATTTTTGTTTTCTCTTTATATTGAATCCTTTGATGGTAAAATAACCATTTTTGTGTCTAGGGAATAGGCTTAATAAATATTATTGCTCAGATATTTTGAAACGTGCTTTTAAGTCTTTGATCTTTGTCTCTGCAGCACAAGGCTTCGATCTTCTCATGTTGTTTTGCTTGTTTAGATTTGTGATTCTATAGTTTTGTGGTGAGCAAAAATGTTTATTTAATGTCAAACATCTTGATCTAATCTATTGATCTCAAAGTTTGAGTAAATTTAGCAACGTTTTGCAGTATATTAGTTCTGCGGCGCATCCAATTTTCTGCTCCGTGAGAGATGATTAGGAATCCTCATTAAAAGGCACCACAAAAGAAATTGGAGACAAAGGGCATGGAAAATAGTACTGGCATTTCATGAAACTACCTGATGTTTACAAAAGGAAGCTAGTCTGATTTTTTAAATTATTTTCCCCCTGAAATATCAAGTGGTAAAACTATTTTTGCTTCTCACATCCAAATCCTTGATTTAATAGAATGCATCTTAAGCTTCCATTACAAATTTAAAATAATTGTCATCAAAGATTGGTGGAAGGTGTGCTTACCACCCCTGTTGCATTGCATACTTGTGGCTTTTGGCGACCTTGAAAATTATTATAGGGATATTCTTTCATGTCCTTTTTAACTTCTGAATAATGACACTATATGTGTGCATTGTAGACACCATCAACTTTTAATCTTTGTCTTGTCAGATGTCAGTAAACTGAAAAATGGATTATACGGGATATTTTAAAAAACTTAGAGGCCTTACCGACATTCTTTGCAGTATGAGAGCACCAACTTTTGGTATGCTGATGTCATTCAGCTTGTGCAATTATGTTCAATGTGGCTAACTGTGCAAGAGTACCTTTTCACGTCCATGTGAACATTGTTACTGAATGATTTTTGAGGGAATTACGGAATTCATATAAATGTGTTCCTTTCTGATTGTTTGCTAGTAATATTGAATGCTTTATATATTGGAGCAAGGGGTTGGGCTTAATACAAACTTAAGAATTCTCATTAAATTATTTTCGACTACAGAATCTGTTATTTCAGCTGTTTGACGGATAGTTGAAAAACTTCGATTCCTGAGAATTGCTTGCCCTTTTAAAGAATCATTTTCTTAGACAGAAGTTGTTTGATCTGTTTTACATTTCACAATGATGTATATGCTTCCAAAGGTCTCCCAAAACTGAATAGTTAACTATTTCAAAATTTTAGAACATGCATTATTCTGATGACGCACTTCTGGGATGTATTTTGCCAGTTTAAAATTGCCTATGTATATATATATATATTCAACTATAAAATATAAAAATGTAATTGGATTCTGAAGATATGCAATTAATTGTGTAGCTACCACGTATACCTTTAATCTAGCATATAAATTCTTCAGAGCATTGTCGAGTAAGCTCTATTACAAATAAATTAATAATCCATTTTCCCAGTTTCCAAATAAGAAAGATACTGGAGCAAAGTCACTTGGACCACGGCTCACAATTTCTTAATTAAAGCATTTGGATTCATCTTTGGATACGCTGAATATTGAATAAATGTAAATAGTTAAGTACAAAAGCTCATAGTTTGTTTAGAGAATTATTTTCTTTGAATTTAAACTTTATACACTTGAAGTGCAAAGCCTTCTTTAGGAGAGGGCTTAATTACAATGGAAATTCTTATTTTTCTTTTTCACTCCCATTTTATTATTTTACAAAGAACAAGAGAAAGCTGACTTTCTGTTTTTGAATCGACCTTTTAGAATGGAACATTGGAGGAAGTGAAGAAACTTGTGAGCACGCTAAATGCAGCAGAAGTGCCATCTGAAGATGTTGTTGGTAAGAAAATGATTTATAAATCCATCTAGGTTATAAATACAAGTATGAAATTAATTGACAAAGGTTGACAAAGAGTCATGTTATAGACAGTTAGGGTTTTCACCTAATAAAGCCAGCAAAATGAAGCAAGATTTGAATGTGCCCATCTGTAGAAATTTACCAGATCTTTTGAAAGACTATGCATTTAAATTATTTAAGCATTGCACTTTTTAATTTTTGAATGCTTGAAGTTGGTCATCAATGGTATACCCTTTCCATGCTTTAATTGTGCAAATGCCTGCAACGTCATTTAAAGCATATATATCTCCCGTCTTTGGGGAAATATTTAAATCGTTTTTACAAGGTAATGCCTTGTAACAAATATCCTGTAATTAGTTGATTCATTAAATGTATTAGAAAAGTGGTTTAATTCAATCAATTGGGAAGCTTCAATGCACATGTTGGCATTTGACATAATCCAGTAGTTTTGTCAATCATTCAGATTTGCTGCTGGTTATTGGATTTACACACCTAAACAATACAGGACAAGCAGAAGATCAGTAGGATATTGTTCAGTATTACTATTCTCTATCCTGTTGATATTTGTTAAGATCACTCTAACACAATGGGATCCTATTAGGTTTAGGGAAAAATATGTAGTTTCTAATGTACTTTGATAGTCTGTTTAAACAGTTGCCATAATTATATATTAGATTACTTCTCTAATATTTTGGAGATCAAAATGATTTATCTGCCATGATTGATGCCAGTGATTTCTGCTGACTGGGCTTGGTTTTTGCAGAGGTTGTTGTTAGTCCTCCATTTGTGTTTCTTGCACTGGTGAAGAGCTTATTACGCTCCGATTTCGCTGTTTCTGCACAAAATTGTTGGGTGAGGAAAGGTGGCGCTTTTACTGGCGAGATCAGGTGGAATTTCGATTTTTTTCTCTATCATATAGTCGCTGAAAAATGTAAACTGCATTTATGTATCGTTTATTTTCTTGAACTTGATTCATGAGAATGGATTATGGTAAATACTGAATGTATAGCAGATTCAAAATGCACCTTTAAGGTCTGAATTTTGGTATAAGCATTTGAGCTTTAGCAGCTAGGGTATGAAGAAAATGATTTCAATTATCTAAATGACAAGGATCAAGCAATAGGATTAAAACTTAAAAGACAGAACATGTTGGAGCATCTTTGCTGTGCATTGTAATATTTTTTTGGGCCAAATTCATCATGCTAATGCCAAGGATATCCTTAACTGGTGTTGACAATTTGAGATTGCCATCAAATCAAGTAGATTTTTGGATAGCTCATATGCAGACTCTTAGGTTGCCATTGCAGAGCAAGAAGATTCGTAGCTGGCAAAGTGCTTTTGTAGGTTGGTCATATGATTTGCATCAATGCTAGACTGCTGTGATAGTTGGATGCCACAAGCACAAATACTCAAGAGAAGCAACAAAATACTTAATATCATTTCATTCTAAATTGCAACGATCTTCCATCAATCTTAATAATTTTTGCTTTCCTACCTGTTGTGACCTTTTCACACATTGCCCCATTGCAAATTGGGACCCCCTTCTTTTTAGGCCCTTCCGGTCTTTTGGCTTTGTTTTTTGGGTCTTTTCACGACAGTCTTGTCAGTCTCTCTGCTTTGCAAGTGTTTGGGGGTCATATTGATTAAATCTGCTTTTTGTTTAAGCGAATTTGGTGAAGTCTAGGGCCTGTTTCATCAATTTTAGGGTTTGTGCCTTCAGTCCTAGATTTTAGGGGGTTTCTTTTAGGGTTTTGGAAAAACTGAACTTAGAACTGGAATTGTGACCCTTCAAGGAACCTCCTAGTAAAATTTGAGCGAATTCTGAGCGCTTACTATTTTTAGTAAGTTTCACTGCCTCCCGGATTGGTCTAATTTTGCCAAAAATCAAACTTACTATTTTTAGTAAGTGCTTTCCTGACCTATTTTGTCCAAACCCTAACATTTTGAAACACTTATTATTTGGGAAAATCTATTTTTGGTAGGATCTTCACAGGAAAACACTAAAAGCTGAATATCTCTGAAGACGTTGAAGATTGAACGTTCCTGAAGACCATTTCTAAATCTGGAAGAGTCAGAAGGCAGACAAGTTGGATCAAAAAAATGGTTAAGTATGGAACTCCTATTCCAGAAGAAGAAAGCATGCAAAATCATATGTCTGGAAATTCACATCAATCCACCAATGTCATCCTGATCCGGAAATGGCCTGAAAGTTTGAAAATTTGAAATATCTTCCAAAATCCAGAATTTGCATTATGATTCCTAGGGACCTAAAACCACTCTCAAACATCCTAACAATATATATGAAATATAACTTAAAGTATAAGAAAGGAAAAAGACATATTGAAGATGCCACTTATACTTAAATGTTATATCAAAATCACGAAATTCCTTACTAGTGCGGAATCATTGCCTAAGTCCAGGGATCAAGGATGAATGCTTCAAGATGAGAATTTTATCCATCAAAGTCAAAATCCTATGCCCAGTTAGGAAAATTGAAATTTCTTCCAAGGCTTGGAAGTGATGAATTCCACCATGAAGAGTGAATTCCATGCTCAGGATTGAAAACTCAAAAAAATTGGCTAAGGCATGAAGAATTTCCTTCCTCAGGGGTAAGGAACAAATTTCTTTCCAAAGGAGAATTTCTTCACAACATGAATTCCACGTTCCACGCCTAAGTTTGAAAGTTCGAGAAGGAAATTTCCAAGGCAAAGGGAGAATTTCGAGGGTCAAGGAGGAATGGAAATGCAGGAAATCCCCTCCGGAATAATTTTGAAAAATCCTATTTTTAGACACCAAATCTCGTCAGAATTCGAAAATTTTTGCAGATTTGGACTCATGAGGGAATTCTCTCTCTCCTGGACTCGGGTCCTAAATTTTAGGAAAGTTCCTAAAAAATAGGAGGTGGTTGAAAAGTGTTGAAAATCTCCTCCAGAGAAAGGAAAGTTTGAGAAACTTGAAGAAAATTCTTCATGGATCAAATTCTTCTCTCCTGAAGTTTTCTCTCTCCAGGGTTTTTCTCGCCAAGTGGCAGCGGAGTCAACGGACGCTGAATTAATGAAGCATCTCTTTGCATGCAACCGTCACATTTATGGCATTATGGCAGATTCCTTCTGCATGCAGCCGTCACGTTTAGGAGATGATGGTGCATTTATGGCATCATGGGCGATTTTTGCATGAGGATGCCATTTTTGGCAGGAATTCAATTAATTGTAATGGGATGGAATTAATTGTATATGGGCACAATGGGCATTTATTGTTGATTCCCACCTTGTTGCATCATGTGTGGGGAATCTTTTAGGGAGAAATCCTAATTAGGGTTTTGCATGTAATCATGGCCTGAGGCCTATATAAAGGGGTGACCCCTTCATTTGGAAAGGAGGAGAGATTATTATCTGAGATTGTTGCATCAGGATTGTTGAAGTAGCCAACTTAATACATTGTTCGATTTTGATGGTGTATTCTTGTTCTATTTTAGCAATTTGCATGGTCTTGCTCTCTTCAGTTAGATTAGATTTGTTTACATGTTGTTAGGAGAACCGGATTTGATAGGAGTACTCGTTGCAGAATCCGAGCTCATACTTTTGGTGTGCAGCTGATTGTTGTATATCTTGCAAAGTTAGCCTGAGCCTTTTGTTATGTGTGTACGCTTAACTACGATCATCAGGGAAGATTGTTCGATCTGATGGTCCATATTGGTGATTTGAAAAACCTCTACACACCCTTTGAAGATTGCACCACCTTCGCGCAGTTGTGCTCTGCTAGCGAAGCGAAGCGTGGTTTGATTTTGCATGAGTGATCCCGTCTCTTGTTCTTAGGATTAGATTAGCTTTAGCATAGTTCTCTCTACCCTACTCTCATTTACTTTCTGCATAATTCGAAAATCAAAATTCAAAACTAGGGCTTTCATTGTAAATCATCCATATAGAAATCCTTGAGCTTGCACGAGTTTACCATCTTCTTCAATTGAACACACGTAAGGCCCCTTGGGTTAACAACAAACCCATCAAACAACTGAGTCGCGTCCACACACTGGAGGAACCTTGGAATTAGCCGTTTGAACTTTATGCAATCTTAGCATACGGACTAATTTTGATCAAGAGAGGGTAAGGTGACCGTTGGTAACTTTATTCCGTGTTCGACGCTGTCAAAAAAACACGTCAACACTACCTAGAATACACAGAAATACAATGGGATCTACATATCATGATAAAAAACTCTTTTGTAGACAACAGATGATTTTCTATGACTCAGGACCTCGAGAGTGTTCACTGTTCAAGATTTAGCACTTACCAGATTCCTGCGGGGTTTTCTAAAAATGAAAACAAGTGTTTTTTTATAAAAAGTACAAAGATTACATCAAGTGCTACAACAGTAGAGACAAAGACTTTGAGAAGAGAAATCTACTAGGAAAAAGAGAGTATTTTCTAAGAATGACTGTAGCAGATGGCCAACAAAACAACCACCTAATTGGGCAAAACACGCAAAATTGCACTATCAAGGAAGTTACATCTGAACAGACAATGTCAATAAATTTGCAAAAGAAGATCCAAATTGTTTCCCTGATTTTCTTTTCAATTTAAGAGCCAAATCCATGGTAGCTTGTTTTTTCGGCAGTGATATTCTTGGTTGCCATGTTAGTTCCAACCTCTACATTTTTCTTCCTTAAGTGACTGAAGATGGGAAGCAAGAACAACTTTTTCATCCAACACATTTTCTTAGTCAATGACAGGAATTTGATGCTATTTGAAAGGGAAGGGTGATATCAACTTATTTTCAAGATCCTCTTTAGAAGGGGCCACCTCTTCGGTCTCCTTAGCATGCTTCATATGCCACAGGATCCTGTTGGGATGAGGCAAAGAAGGGGTTAGAAGAAGAGAGATCCCTGCTAGTAGAACTTGAAGTTTCTTTTGAATTTTTAGGGGCAGTCCCTTTGAAAATGTCCATGCTCATGACAGATATAATGCACTCATAGTTTATCTTCTGGTTGAATACTAACTTGTTCATTTGCAAAATAATGGCCTTGAGAAGACAATTCAGAAGATCTACATCCACACAAACAAGCAACAGAGTGGTTCTTTTCTTTGGCCTCAACTTACATCTTGAATGTCCCAATAACATTTCCTATTGTCTTTAAGGCCTCTTGAGTCCCATATGTAATGGGAGGATTGGGAGTATTACACAGATCAGCACCCTTGAAGGTGTTTCTTCTATGTTACCCCGCATTTTGGGGATGGGGTAGAGTGAGGACAGGGGGATGCGTTTCAGGGACGGGCAGGGGACAGCTATTAAAAAATAGGGAAAATTCAAAAAATAGAGAAATTTTCAGATATTCATAATGATAGCATTGATAAGACATCGTATACGATAAAAGTTAAAATATAATATTGGAGTTCTATTGATATTTTCACTGCATTCATTGATGAAAGTCACAATGACAAAACAATAAAATTTTTTTGGGGTAAGTTAGAAAGTATGGGGTATTTCATAGGAATCAGAAATTTGCAAAATGGAGTTTAGTGCACAGTGCACATACAGATGGACAAACAAACACAGAAACAAAAGACATGCAAACACACACACACACAGACTCACCCACCCACACACTGATGAAAAGACACATTTGGCACTCACACAAATATGACATAGACACAAACAGAAACTCAATACTCAATCACACACAAAGAGACACAGAGATAGTGTACACGCATGCACATGTACACACAGACATAGAGTCACACAACATGCACACAAACAACCACTAGATGCACACATTCTGATAGATAGACTCAAACCTAGAAAAATAGGCAGACAGAGAACACACACTTTGATACCTGCAAATACCCCTGTGCACACAAACACAGACGGATACTCAAAACAGACACAAAAAAAAAAGGAAAAAAAATTCACTTTCTGCTGTTTTCTTAAAAGAACTTTATAACTGCTGTGCCAGGGACGGCTAGCCATCCCTGGGATGGTCAGGGAATGCCTAGGCATCTCCTGCCCATCTTGGGATGGCTAGCCGTTCCCAAGCATTTCCAGGAGTTTTTCAGGCGTACTGGAAACATAACTGAATGTTTTGGTGGTTTTGGGGATGGCTGGGGACGTTTCCAAGGCGTCCCCATGCCCCCTGGACGTTTCCACTCTGGGACGGCACTTTTTTTGTCAAGTATGCGTCCCCAGGTTACATAGTGTTTCTTCCATTGGATCAAAGTTTGGAATCCGGTTATTCAGGTACTGCCCGCAAGAGCCCATAATGGCATTAAACCAAGCCATTATGAAAAATCAAAATTTTTCTTCTTTATTAGAGAAGGAAGCTAGTAAAAAATATCTCACACATTGTAGCAGTGGTTTCTTAATTGAAGTATACTAGACATTAAATCAGTTTTATATCTTATAAACGTTCTAACTTAGGATTTTTACTGTCTTCCATGGGTATGCATCCCTGGCTTCAGTGGTGTTTCTGATATGGGAGGAAGGTAGTGTATGTCTCATGGCTGTCCCCAATTTTTTTCAGAATTGCAGAACATCCTTGACACAGTACGATACATCAGGAAATGTCTGAGAGATGTTTGGCTGCCCATATGTCACTTGACCGTCTTGGGGATGCTAGGTATGCTGGATGGTAAAATCACAATTTCACCTGCTTTTAAAAAAAAATACATGCCTTCTCGTTTTCACAAGTGGCACCAGCTTCTGAAACAGCAAGTTATATACATTGTAATTCTTGCTCAAATATGGAGTGAGCTCTAGTGAATCAGTATTATCCCACATTGAAAATATGGCCTAATCTATTTCAATCTGCGACAGGTAGTGGGCAGACGGACTAGTATAGTAATATGGGCCCAGGATGTGTATGTGGAAATAAACAAACTTGAAATGAAAAAAGAAAAATTTATATAGAAATAACAGTTTCAAAGGGGCTAGGGGGTCCCACAGGCCCTCCTCACCTCTTATAGAACCCATAAGGCTTGAAAATATAAAACATAATCATTTATTGTGTTTGCCTGCCACTGCTTAGCTGAGAAATTATGTTCATGACTGAAGGAAAAGCAAATTTATAAGACATTTTGTCTGCTGAATGAATTTTACACTAAACAGTACTATCTTAATTAAATCTATTAGATCAATTCAATGAAAAATTGGTCATCTCTCTGCTAGAATTGGATTGCATTTCATGAACACAGTGTGAGTCAGAACTTCTTTATCAATTTTACTACTAATTTTTTTGTCATTCATAAAATGGTTTATTGCAATGCTAGAATTGGATTGCATTTCATGAACACAGTGTGAGTCAGAACTTCTTTATCGATTTTACTACTAATGAGAAAATGCACGCAGTTTTCAGTTAGCTGTTGTCTTTGTTTTCTCTGGCAGAAATCTGTTTGCGTCTGCCAGTAATGTCTATTTCATCACTCTTCTTTTTTTTTTAAAGTGCCGTGTAAATTTTTTAACGTGACGGTGATGTTGGCACAACACGCCCTTTGGTACCATGTGAAATGCTTTTGACCCGGATCTATGAACTGGTGAGGTCACAAACGTGGGGCCTCATCCGCATGTAACAATGCCGAGTCTCAAACCTGTGAGCACATTGGATCAGTGAAGGCACAAGCCTGTGTTCACAATGGCCCAGCCGGGGTTTGAACCTTGGTGGTCACGACAACACCACCACCACTTAACCAATACACTATGGGAAGAACCTCACTCCTCTTCTTGATATAGACTGTCATGTTCCTAAATTTTGAGATCTTCTCATCAGTAGCATTTCTTAATATGTATTGCATTGTTCATGTTAATGAATTGACATTTTTGCTGTTATTGGGGGTAATGGACTGTGATATCCAAAATGGAGGAGCGTGTTTAGAATGTTAGAGCTGAGATAAATATTGCTAGTGATATAGTCTCATGGACTTAAATTTTATGTGTTGTTATATTGTCAATGCAGTGCAGAGATGCTGGTCAACTTAAACATTCCATGGGTTATTCTCGGCCATTCAGAAAGAAGGCTTATACTGAAAGAAGTGAATGAGGTATACCATTGCATTTGCATATTGATAATTGTTAGACATATTCATGGATGTTTTCGCTATTGCCAAGACATCATCATTTGTCTATAGAGGCATAATAAATGAAATTGCCATTATTGGTTTGATGACTTGTTTTTCATCTTTATATTTTTTAGGATGGCAGTGAGTTTATAATAATTCCATCTTTTGGTTTGTTTCTCCTTGTATGAATTGAATACCAATCTTATAGGTCGTACATGCTATTCTACCTGTCTGTATTGTTAGTTGTGGGTTATTATATAGATATTAAGGTATGTCTATTATTTTTCTGCTGCGTGTCTTGATCTTGTTGTATGGATTTGTAGTTTGTTGCAGATAAAGTAACCTATGCCCTTGGTCAAGGTTTGAAGGTGATAGCTTGTGTTGGAGAGACTCTTGAGCAGCGAGAAGCTGGAGATACAATGAATGTAGTCTCTGAACAAACCAAAGCAATAGCAGGTTGGTGTATGATGCATTTTTTGTGTACTTGTAATCCTGACAGGGTTTGATGGGTAAAGTGAATATGAAATTAATCTGTGACAGAAGACTGGGATGAAACATAAGTATTCTAGAAATAAATATGTGCTTCGGCTCAATCAAAACATGCCTTTACGAAGCAGACTAGACCTTATCACTTACAGCTGAAGCATTAATCTGAACAATCTAATCCCTAAACCACAGGTTTGGGAACAAGTCATCCATAGATGCGAAAACTGAGCAAGATAGAACCAACTAGACTTGACAAGCATTTTATAAATGAAATAGGCCATTCAAAAAATACTTATCATACCACAAGAAGTTATACCACAAATAACAGAAAAAAGCTGAAAGTTAAAGATAGATTTCCTGATATCAATCTTTATCTGTGCTTTATCTGATGTAGTAGATACTCCATCCATTACTATGGTGGATTGGATAAAATTAGAGACCAGTCCAATATTTCTCAATGTCTGTCATCTTCTCCTGGAGGTCATGTGGCTTTTGTTCAGCATGTAAACTTTGCGTTCTTGAGAGCACTGGCTAAGTTTCAGACTATACTGTCGGAGATTGATTGTTTGATGTTTCCTACTTACAAACAGATCAATCAAGTCCCAAGTCTTATTCTGCTGCAATGTGGCCATCTCCTCTTTCATGACATTTCTCCAAAACATGTTCTTCTTAGAAGATAGAGCTTCTCCTATAGGCCTTGGTTCATCATTAATGCAAAGTTAGAGCAAAAACATATTGGAAGTATAGTGGACAATGTCTTTTCGGAACTTTTTTTGGTCTAGTATACCTTTTCATAGCTATCACTGGTGGAGATCTTGCTGCATCTGTGTCCTGTTCTTCTATATTTTCCATTTCCCCACATTATTGTGTCCACTTTTTTGTTCATGAATAGATGCATTTTTGTTGCTCAATTTTGTGGGTTGGAAGTGCATCCTATTTGCTCTCCTATAAATTTGTTTGTACCTCCTAGAAGAAAACTCAAAGTTCTTCAATATGGCATCCCTTGAATAAAGAACCTTTTGGGTCACTGGATTCCAAAGCCTGTGGCATTTCACATTCTCACCATAGCTAATGAAAACATACTTTTAGCTTTGAAGTCCAACTGACAGTAGTTCTTTTTTGGCACATTGTAATGTCCCCTACCAGGAGGCTGCGAATTCCTGTAACTTAACAATAGTTCTGATCTGATGTGGTCAATGATCATGTCCCTGGATGCTTTTGACTCTTTTCCTTCATATCTCTCAATGTGAGGGAGAGGTCACACCTCTTCATTATGGGTGTCCTTTGGCAAGAGACACACTTTCACCATTAGCACCCTTTGAAAGAGTGCAACTCTTCATTATTCCTGCCTTTTGAAGTGACACAACCTTTCATAATCAGATCTGCACTTTCTGATTTTCAAATTCTTTCCCCCCAAAATGAGGTTCTCTTCTCCCTTTTATATCCCATGTTTGAGGGAGTCACAACTTTTCCTTCCATGTCTTTTGACCATTTATTAAATTAATAAAATCTTAATTATATTATTTTATGTTTTAATTTTAATTTTATTTTTATTCTTTTCTATTTTAATATTATTATTATTTATTATTAAATTCTATTCCAAAGTGGGGACATTACACACAGGAACAAATATCTCACAACTAAATATTCTTAAGTGTGTTAGAACAAGCTTCACATCTGACCACATCTCAAGTGGTGTCTTCTCTTTAGGAGGCCCATTTCTTAGGTATGCCAAAAACTCTTGCTCTAGACCAGAACTGCTCAACAGGCTTTTGAATCGATCCAACAAGGTTCTATGTAACCATCAGCCCTCCATACTATTGTGGTGTGTAGGGTGTTGTCCTTTGCTAACAATACCAGTGTGCTTGCAAAATGCCCCAAACTCCTCAGAGAAAAACTTCTCACAATTGTTTGACCTTATCACTTTAATTTACTTACCAGTCAGATTTTTAACAAGTGCTTTAAACTTCTTAAACCTGTAAAACACCTTAGTTTTTGTCCTAAGAAAATACACCTAAACATTTCTAGAATAATCATCAGTGAAATAGACATAGTACTAGGACTTAGCAATTGAGTGTATTCTGACAAGACCAAAGACATCACTGTAAGTCACTTACAGTATTTCCCTCGCTCTAATGCTTCTTGAAGCAAATGACACCCCTATTTTGCTTCAAACACACAACAAAAATCAAATCCAACAGAACAATTTGAAAGACCTTCCATCATATTTTTACTTAATAAGTTTTTTTAGTCTTTTTCTCCACATCAGCCAATTAGTGATGCCACAACAAACTTGATTTAGGTTCACTAACCTACACAATGTTGATGCCTCTAGCCTATAAAGAGTCCCATGGCTTACACCTTTAGCCAACACCAAATTGGTGCTAGCCAACCCACACTTTTTTTCAGAAAATGTGACATGTACACCAAAGTCAATCATCTTAGAGAAAGAAATTAAATTTCTAGAGAAACTCGGTGCATGCTTACCATCATAGAGTGTTCTCACTCTCCCATCCATGAAAGACAATTTGACCTTCCTTCGACCAATTATTCAAAGAGAGCTATTATCACCAAGGAAAATTTGGTCTCCATCATACTCTTGGAATCATATTATCGCTCCTTATGAGGGAGGTATCTTGGTATGATACCCCTAAGTCAATTAATCAAGAGTCATCACTAATAATATTAATAGATACAAATGCATCTCTAGCATCCTCATTAGCATCAAAGAATCTATTAGTGGAATTGTCCTCCTACTTGGACTTGGACTTCATCTTTATGTGACCTCTCTTGCTACAATTACAACACTTTACCTTAAGATTACTAGGAGACTTAGATTTATCCTTCTTTTTGAACATTTTATCCCCATTCCATTACTTACTCCTCCTATCCTTAGATCTACCCCTTACAATCAAGGTCATTAGAGGAATCACCCAGGGATCTTCTTGTGATTGATTCACTTAACAAAGCCTCAATTAATTATTCTAGTTTGGGTGAAGAACAGTTACTAATGATTGTAATAATCAAAATTTCCATGAATTAGGTAAGGAACATAATAGTAAATTGTGCTTATTCTTTTCTTTTATCTGGGATCCTATTGATGCTAGCTGACTCGGAATCAAATTGAAGGTCGAGATAATCATTGACTGGACCTTCTTTTATCTTCAAGGAACATAATTTCATTTTCAAGAAAGAGTTTGTTTACAAGACTACTTGACTGATATAGGGTTCTTATCTTTGTCCTCTATAAAAATGTAAAAGGGTCTTTCGACACTTCGTTAACACAAAATCTAAAATATATAGATGAATAATACTCCCAACTTTTTTATCCAAATTACTCAAATCTTCATTAGATATACTTATAGGTTTTACTAAAGAAGATACTGTTGTCCATTGATTTTTCTCTACCAAGAGGTCTTCAACTTTCAACTTTTATAATTCAAAGTTCTGACCATTGAATTTTTCAATTTTAGACTTGATGTGCTTGCCATGAATCTAATAATACATATGCTCTGTATTCTGACAAGTTTTGTCAAGGGCTCCCACTAGAACTAGTTATTCGTGCATGCTAGTGTTTCACAACAATTGAGGGTTACAAATTAGGTTATGACTCTAAATGATGTGGTCCTTGCCTATACAACATGCTTTAATACCAAATGTTGTGAATTTAATCCCTGTTATAGGCAATTGATAGACTATTGGAACACTTTAAGATTATGTGATCAAATTTAAGTTATGTTATACAATTTAATTTAACATTGAAGGAAGCACATGAAATATTATGCAAACTATAAATATATGAGATATATTTATATGGGATTACTTAAACAAAAACTGATTAGCAAAAGGATAGTAACAAGTGAATACATAGGTAAAGGATAGTCTCTCTTGTAGATTATCTCAACTCTCAACCTCTCAATAAGTTAAGAACACCTTCAATGTCAACATCCAACTGAACCTCATTCCATCAGTACAAGCAAGTAGATATAGCTGCCAAGACATTCCCATGGAACTTCGATTGTCTCAACTCTCAAGTATCTAACTGCCACATAGAAAATCAGCAATCGGACAACCATAACATGATACACCATATCACAAATTACATGAAATATGACTTCTCCACACGGGAAATCACTACATATATTAAGTTGCTATTGCTCACACTTGGTCAAAGTCTGTTGACTATTTTAATTTGAATTGCATACATTTTCCTGCACTACAACCAAACTATCCATGGCTTGTGGTAGTAGAGAAAAACGCTTGAGTGCTCCTAGTTGCTTGTGATATCTTTGAGTATCCCTTAGAACATCTCCATGCTTCTAGCTGTCATTGCATGTACTCCAAGAATGTTACATATTGACTTGCATTCTGCATTGTTATATGCATTCTAGAAACTAACCCAGATAGGTATGTAGTTGTGTGTTCTCCAAATGATTTGCGGTTGGAATTGTAACAACGCTAGACCTGGACAAGCCTCCATGTTAAGTTTCAACATCTAAAACTCACCGCAACTTTTCACAGCTCACCACAACTAATCTTGTAGCTATATTTACTAGGCTGCAAATAAACACTGTCAATAGGAACTAGAACAAGTTCAACTTCTCTCACCAGGAACCACATCAATAGTTCTTTGTAGGTGAATAGCACACCGATAGTTCCAACATCATGATCATTCAACTTAGAAGATAGTTTGATACAACTATGTTTCTACACAAAGCTCATGATATGACAACTTTTTTGACAACATAGTTCATGTCCTCAACAAACTTTGAAGACCATTTGACTTTAATTGACATATTCAACCTTAACCATGTCACTACTGAAACTCCCATTGAAAGTGATTTGAAGCTTCCATGATGGTATGATTCATATGCTCAACACCCTAAGGACAATCCACACACAACTCCATGCGATTGAGTTGTGCATAGAGTTGTATTCTTTGTAGCTAAACCACGGTCCTTACAAAAGTTTCTAAGCTTTTTAGAGATCAAGTTAAATCTGACATGTTTTTGTTTCCCATATTTAAAATGTTCATGGAAATCCAAATCCAAATGAGAGTCTTCAAGCCCCTAAACTAGTTCCTTCAACTTTGAGGCCCTAATACTTTTTTCACCTAAATCCTAGTATTTTATGCCACAATTTCAAAGGTATTGCAGTGACAATAGCTTGGAAATTTTTATTGGTGAAAATTTGAAATGTTAGTCCAGAAAGTTGAGGTATCTCTTGAATACCTCTAATTTCTCTTTGCCAACAACCCCTTTTGAGTCATTTCAAGGGTCTTCAGGGTGACATCTTGTTTTCTCTTCTTCTTGAAACCATGAGGTATTGTGGAGACACTTTGAGCCATGGAGGAAACACATCTACCATACATTGTGTCAAGAAGTTATGCCTCCATGGCTCAAAGTGCCTCCACAATGTATGGTAAGGGAGCTCATCAATCTAAATATGCATTCCTTTATCTGCAAGAGGCATCACCATGGTCATAGCTTTTCTCCTTTGTTAGTAACTTAGAGTCCCTTCCCTTCAAGGTGTCATAGTGGCAATAACTTGAGGCAAAACTTTGGCACCACCTTGACTCTCCACCCTTTGAGGTATTGTGGGGTTGATGGCTCAAGATGTCTTATAAGCAACAATTTTATCCTTGCCCAAAGCATCATGGCCTGGCGATAGGTTGTGTCCTTAACAAGACAACTTTTTTTCTTCTTTCTTTCGAAGGTGTTGTCTTGGTGACAGCTTGAGGGTTTCCTAGGGCAAATTTTTGGTCTACATGCCGTCCAAGATATCACTAAGGTGATAGCTTGAGGCATCCCTCAAGCAAACTTGTTTCTCCTTACAGAAGGTGTTGCCTTTGTGATTCTTTGCCTGTGCCATTCCTTTTGGTGAGCTTCCGCACTAGCCATGCATTGTGGAGACACTTTGAGCCATGGAGTAAACACATCTACCATACACTGTACTAGCACAGAGTTTGAACAAGGTCCCATACTGAATCCCCTTTGCTAACTCCAAATTTTGTCTCACCCTTTTGCAGCCCTCTTTGGAGAAAATAGCATGCACCTCCGCATCATTCATTTTACTCACTGAAACCAGGTTCCTTGCTGAATTCGGGATGTGAAACATTGTAGATAAGAGTTTTCACTTTTCCATTCAAAAATGACCTTTCCTTGGTCAATAAATTTGTGAGACATATTGTCACCCAAGTAGATTTCGCTTCCATTATACTTCCAATATACATTGAACCACTCTCTTTGGAGAGTCATATAAAAAGAGCTCCAGAATCAATAAGCCTTGCATCATCACATGCATGAGTTTCAGAAGATGTTAAAAGCACTTCTCTAGATTTTTCATTGGAGATTCTTGAATCAGAAACATCATCAGACCTGTTTTTTACCTTCTTGACTTTATATGACCAAATTTTCTGCAACCCCAACATCTAATCTTTGGATTTATTAGGAATCATTCTAGATGGTTTTTGTCCAAAAATTGTAGCCCAAAGATCTGTCAATAGGGAAATTTTTTCTTTGACCTTCCAAAGCTCAATATTCTGTCCATTAAATTTTTCTACATCCATCCTCTTAGATGTGCTTGCCATTTAATCTGTATGTACAGATTTTTATGCACAGCTCCTTCTGGAAGTAGAATTTAGTACCCGAAGAGTGTCCCATCTTTAAGAGATCAATCTTAATCAAAGTTTTGATATCGAATGTAAAGCAAATTTCAGGAATTCATTTTACAAAACTAGACATCAACTGCAGAAACCCTTAGTCAAAATAAACTTAATTATCAATGGGAACTTAAAATATAGAGTATAAATGTCAACAAATCTCAAAGAATATTAATAATGAACAGAAAATATAAAATAGCAAAGAGACTTAACTTAAAAATTTTTCATAGGAGCATTTATGTAAACAGCTGTCTTTGCAACCCTGGACTTCAACAACACCTCCCTTATGACTTGAAAAGAAAAATCGTTTGGATAGACCCTGGACAGCTCCTCCTTTTGGGTATGATAAGTTGAACACAGATGGTGCCTGAAGGGGCAATCCGGGTCAGGCTAGTATGGGAGGCATTGGTAGATATTCATATAATCTGTAGCCTTCTTCTTTCCTGAAAATTGGGACATACAACCAATAATCTAGCGGAGATCAAAGTTGCTTATAAAGGAATGCAATAGGCTCTCAAAACTGGTTGGCAAAAGCTTCAAATTGCATCTGACTCAAAGGTACTAATCAGCTTTGGCAAATAGCAAGAGAGTTGGGGAAGATTCAAAGCCTGTAGGACAAGTTTCAGGTGGTGCAATTCAGCCATGTTACTAGAGAACACAATAAAGTAGCAAATGGGCTAGCCAATGCACTCTTGACAACTCCAACCTTATTTGTCATGTTTGTCCACTCAAGGGTAGTCGACCAAGCTTCAAGATGATTTGAGGAAGATCCTAGATTTTGATTTGTCCCAATGAATTTTACTGTGTATCCTTCTCTCTATATTTCCTAGTCTTGGACTAATAGCTTTCAGGCTTGGCACAGTTGAATATGTACACTTTGATATTCATCTAATATGATGTTCTTAAAAAAAACCAGCCTTCAAATATGTGTCACTCACTATATTAGCTCAATAAAGAGATTACAAAGACAGATACTTTTACATGCAACCTCAAACGCTCAATTCCTTGCTTTTGAAGGAGTTCAGGCAATCTCAGCAGCATTGGCTTACACAAAGTCTTTTTTCGCTTTTTTGTCAATGCCAACACAGGACATATAGACTAAGGAGCATCGAGATGGAATACAGTATATAGTATATACACTCATCAACAGCCAAAGAGGGAGTTCAAGTAATGATTCTTCTTTTTCAAGAATCATTCCAACTTACATGTAACTCCTTTTTTTTCATCATGCTCTTACAAAGTATCATACAAGGCATACCTAACGTTCTGGATGGTAAGCTTTTTCATCCAAGGAATCTCATGGATTACTCCAAGGGTGGTGCCCCTTTTAGTGAGGAGCCAAAATCTACAACACAATATAAATATTAAAATGCTACATGGCTTTCAAGGTGTGGTGTACAACACACCTTACCAAATATCCTAACATTTATTGGGCACACTGGTTGCTTCTAAAATCAGTTAGCTGAACTGTTTTAAGAAACATGAATTGCCTTGTTCTTTTCCCTTCCAATCAGTTTTGCGATTTACATTTCAAGAAATCAAGTAAACTAATGCTAAACAAGCTATGATTACTGGCATTTCCACTCTATTGTTGTATGCAAGATGTGCAAATATAGATTTTAATTTTCTAAGCTTGGGTCTTGTATTGAATTGATTATTATATTTGGCATAAGAGACTATACTCCTTTTGTAGATCATTTAACTTGCATTTTAAGATGCATGTTTATTGGTCACTTTGACTTCCTATTTGCTACTTTCTTTATTTGATCTACTTGGGAGCAATTCCACGATCATTGTCGTAATTGGTGATTCAAGTAAAACCTTATATGTCATCTGTTGAGTCTTCAAATGAAGTATCATATGAAATAAGTGCAAATATTGCACTTTCTTTTCCAATTTATATTGATTTCTGTTTTATGCATTGGAGCAAGATATCATGTAAATGAGATAAAACTTAGTTAAATTGGCCAGCTCAAATGCACAGTTTGTGATGATTGCATGGCTCTGACTGTAAGCTTTCTAGAGCTTCTTGGTTGTTTTTGATTTGGTGCATTTCCCCTTTTTGGGGTAACCATTGGGTTAGTTGCCACAACGGAAGGCTATCTTCCTGCCAAATTCATCTTGGATTTGCATTCAGTGTTGTCAGTTGGGGTATGCCACACCCAGTGTTTTAGATGTGGTATTTTTTCTAATTATAAAATCTTATTGTGTCACCCGTGGTTGGAATTGTCTTCTACTTTGCAAGCCCATTTGCTTTACAGCTTGAGCTCTCATCCCATTCAACATGGTTTGAAATTTTGAATTGCTTATTTTAAAGATTTTATCATTCAAAAGTTAATTTGTCGTTGTTCAGCTTATCATCCGTTTTGTCTCTGATATTATTAGTGTGCTTTGTGAGTGGTTTCTCATCTTGTTGCTAATAAATTATAGGAATATAATTGTGCAGAGAAGGTGAAAGACTGGAGTAATATTGTTGTGGCATATGAGCCTGTTTGGGCCATTGGCACTGGAAGAGTCGCAACCCCAGCCCAGGCTCAGGAGGTAAAACCTTCATATCCCAAATGCTTATTATGGCAGTGGTTACAAATTGTGATTAGTTAACTTGCAAGAACATCGTATAATGTTGAAATAAGAAGACTAAAATTCAATTTCAATACCTCTAATCCTCTCACTGTATGAGATTAACATGATAGGTATGGTTGTCTCTAACTTATAGGGTTTTACAGCAGCATATATACAAATATTGCTGAAGAGACATTTTGAAGTAGCAGAGAAAGTAGTAAATCTTATTGGTATGTTGAAACTTAAATGAGCTCCATTGTCTGTAATGTCTGGGAATCATTTGTAAGTGAATCAACACTGATGTCTATTATTGTCATCTGAAATCTCTAAGCCGAGGAGTTGGGAAATGCATCTAAAGGAAAATCGATAATTCCATGAATTTTGCAATGGTGTATTCCAAACAATACTTAGTTCTCATAATTCCCTTATGGCTAGATTATAACCTAAAAACTATTCCTCAAAAGAAAAACATTCAAATTTCAAAGCAGGTAACCGTAAAATTACTAAATAATGTGGCATTTATCATCCCATGGTCAGGAGAGCACACTTTAGACTATTACAGAATTTGATCATAGGGATTATTTCTACTTAGGACTCTCTCTTACTAGCTGCTGCCCTGGAGGTTCCTGTACCCCTACTGTTACAGCTCTGGTACAAGTGCCTCCCAGGTATCTCCCTTGTTATGTTATCCCTTATCTTGATTGGGAATGTGTCAGTTATGGTAGTCCTGCATACTGGGACATACCCAGGCAGGACTTGATTGCCCAATGACACACATAATAAAAACATATAAAACAAGATTAAAGACATAACCAGGAAAAAAACACAATTAATTAATTTAAATTTGTATGCATGAGCTGCATGTTGGAGCTATAATGGGAGCAGCTGTGCCACTAATTCTACTACATCTGGTTAGAATGAGCTAATTTCTGATTTAGAGTGTTCTCAATGAAAAGCTATATGATCATTTATGATTTTATCCATGTAATCCTTGAGTTTGACTGTCACCACTGACCATTTTGGTGTTATGAACAGATAACATAAAACTATATGATATGATACATGTCTTATTTGATATCTTGAATTATGCATTCTTGGTAATGCTTGTTTATTTTATGCATTTAACGTTAACATTATGGAGATTAAGAAACTTCTAGAAAAACTGTTAAGGAGATTTTTGTATCCATGTTCCAGATCATACTTCGTGATCTATCATGAAGATAACATAAATGAGTTGAGGATTACAAGATATAATATTCAATATATAATAATGCCAAAGAAGATTGCCAAGAGGATTGCAGATTTAGCCTTTTTGTTCCTTATTTGGTGCCATGAGCACTATGTATTGAAAGCTATATCTTGCAATTCTCAACTTATTTCAATTATTCAATGTAGCCTTAGGATGTGTCCCTTGGGCATCTACTTAGATGCCCCCTCATATAGGGGACATCTTGGGGACAAAATGTCTCCTCCCCATGCCACATTTCTTTTTTGGAGACATCCCTCCAAATTGGGGGATATCCCCCTATTGTGAACTCAAGCGGTCCTTGTGAAATATATAGGTTCAAAGTCAAACACAAAGGTTCTGAAATTCAATCTCTATCCAATAAACCAATCAAAGGATGAGATACAAGGCTTGGACAACATACAATATTAAAATATGAAACTTATATGCAAATCTGAAAATTAAGTTGTCTTAATATGGAAATAACATGATTAGATCTTTTCTTCTTTATTATGCTAAAAATCAGCCTTAATATCATGCTTATTAACACCACCTTATGTGAACTTATTACAACAATAAAATAAGAATATCATCACCATAAGATAGCAGCAAAGAGGCATGAATCAGCAACACAAGAACATCACCTAACACAGGATTTGTGTGGAGAAACCCTTGGGGGAAAAAATCTCCACCAAGAAGAGAGGTCAAGTATGCATTATCAACAAATAAATGTTATTACAATACATTCACTTCCATTTTCATCTTTTCTTCCAACATGGCAGCACCTGTGTACTTGTGAACAATCTCCTTGTGCCTACCATTTGTCCTTGGTCCTACCATTTTTCCCTGTTCCTTCAAAGTAACTATATAGTTAACTGTTCCTCATAAATTATACATCCAAGGAGTTGAATTTATAGAATGGCAAGAGCTCCAAAACCACCAAACAAGGTGTCCAAAGAAGGCTATTCATTCCAAACGATACCGATCCTTAGATTACCTCCATGGAAGTCAAAAAGACATTGATTTTGGCTCCAATACTTTCCCTCCAACTTGGGTGCCCAATCTTGCAAGATAAACATTACATTAAATGATGGAATACCAAGAGAGACATGTTGCCTCTTCCAAGTGTCCACTCGGAGCCCAAAGGTCACTCATTTGTCCATTTCCCTTGTCATTAATTATCCCATTTTAGGTGTCGATGTGGGAAAAACAGTATTAATTATTTGTGTTCACAACCCACCTTTACTGGTGCTAGTGGATTTTGTTGATGCATTTTTTAGACACCTCTCTTACAAAATAAAATACCAAAGTATTTTACCCTCTCTTGATCAAAATCACCTCGGATGCTAAATATATGATCAACCAAGACGACTCCAAGGTTCCTATTGCAGGTCTTGACGTGTGGGTAAGCTCAATGGTCGATGTGATATCGCTGGAATCACAAGGGGACATACGTTGCATACGAATGCTTGAATGTTTGAACGTTGCTGAAACATGATCATCTGATATTGCAATCTTGTGATGTTTTCTCTCTTAAACTAACTTGAATTGAAAAAAAGGACAAAAGTAGGAAGGGTTTAGGAAGACTAATCTACTCCTAGGAATGTAAGAAGTAGTGAATGATTTGGTGAGACTCAACTAGGCTTTGCTTTGACATCAATGAACAACTCCGCAAAGCTAGTGCAATCTTCTAAGGTAAATATATGATGTTCAAATTGCCACCAACAATATAGACACCATCAAGGCAATGCATATCAATGTGTGAATAGCAATTGAAGTTAAGCTTGAATAAGGATTCTAGTTGACCACCCAAGGCTAGTTTACAATCAGCAAACTGCTAGTAGTATGGATATGTGAATTTCACCATTAATCACCTACTAAATCTTCCATTCATCTAATCAACATTAAAGCAAATGAGAAGTAGAAACCATGCAACTTGCTGAAACAACTCATTTCACCATATCTTCAATGAAAAGAGTATATTCATTTACAAGTCTTAGCAACAATTTCTTCTTCTCCTACTCTACTTTAACTTCTAACTTCTAATCTATCTATTCTCCTAATTTCTAGCTCTTCAACTATTAACCCTTTACAAATGAGAGCACTGAGCCTTATATAGAGGTCCCATTACAATGAATGGCTCAGATTGATTCAAGATCAATGGCCAAGATTACAAGATAAAACCCTAATTAGGGTTTGTTACAACCACCATTACATTGGCCAATGAGAGACGAGGATAGGTAAGATAAATAATATTTGATGTAGCGTCATGTGTCACTTGTTCCATCCTTGAACAAATGCTGACTTGGTACCTTTTAATTGAATGAATGGTGATTTGGATGCCACCTCAACATGCCTTGTAGACTTAATCAATTTGCCTTGAACATTCTTCATGATGTTTGGAATTCCTTGTGATCATTTCTTGGATTTGTCTTTTCTCATTTGTTTACCATCATAGTGAAGTTTTCCTTTCCTCACGCTTGAGCTAGTCTTTTTTCCAAATCGTGCCTTTATCTTTTCTTGAATTTGAACCTTGATTCCTCCTCATAGCATTGTTTGAGTTTCTTCATTCTTGCATTTCACTTGCTTGTCATCTTGGAGCTGATCCTTCATCATTTGTTGCTTTGAAGTGTTGAGCCCTTGGTATACCTGCAAGCTGGATCCTTTGTCACCTCAAGCCTTGATCATCATGCTTCCCTTGTAGCAGACCTGCGAAACAAACAAATATTGAATCAAACACCTATGGGATAAACTTTGTTTCAATCTTGGTGGGAAATCAATCCTTGTAGGGACTAATTCAGTCCTTGAAATTTATCACTATCTTCATGATCATTTTTCATGATGGAAATTCGAAGGTCATAGGGACTCTTGCTCATAGCAAATTTTACTTCATTTTGATGCCTTACCCTTGGAGTGGAGAATCGATGGGTATAGGGACAAAATCAGTCCTTAGTAAATTTTACCTTGTAATGCTTTCCATACCCTTGGGTGGAAAAATCGAACCTCATAGGGACTTTTGGCTCCCAACTTTTGTCCCAGCTCGTGATGGATAATTTGAACAATTAATTTTCCAGAATTAACTTAGGTTCTGATTTCAATTGATTTTTAGCTTGCTAAAATCAGAAAATTGGAACTATGCAACACCGATTCTGGAAAATGTGAAGGTCTCAATCTAAATTTGGAAATTTTGCCTTACGGAAACTTGATTTTTTAGACTTAAGAAAGGTCTGATTTTAACGTGTAAGTCTGAATGTGATGTCCCTTTTTTGACTCCCTTGGAAAATTAGGACAATTTCCTAGATCCTTCTTCTTGCTTTATCAAGATCCATGCAAAGATCCAATAATGGAAGATATACCAAATACCATGTCTGGTACAAGCAATAAATTATGTTATTGATATGTATTTCTGGCAGCGGTGCGCTTTGCAAATATGAATACAACTTTGTGCGATATGCTACTATCTCAGATTTTGACCTCTAAGCTTGCAAAAGCAGTTATGGATATGATGCCTAAATGTACCTTTTAGTATAAACAATCACGACATGTATTGCTCCTTCTTGACTGTAACGTCTGATTTGCAAAATCTATCAATTGGAACAGATTATAATCTGAACACCCCTCGCTGGTGATATATTTTCCCCTCTGATGATGTCTTATCTATGTGCACTTAACTGGGCTGTTTGAGATCTTCTGTATAATTACCAACATCAGCAAATAGGAATGTATTTATATGAAGTCTAATGTCAACCTGAAGTAGTGCATGGAAAGATCTTCTCCACTTTCTGGGACTCTCGCCACGATATTCTAATGATCAAATATTTCCACCATATTATGCCTAATCCTCCGCCTTGTCTGAATAAGGATCAGCACCAGCTTATAGGAATGTGGTTTGCTGATGTATAAGAGTGCAGAATGACCTTTGCAATTTTCAGTGAACTCTGGCACGATGATTTAATGGACGGACTTATCTGGTGTTACACCTATAAGGTTATAGTTCATAGAACAATCCAATAATGGCCGTAGATGAGATCTGAGACTATTCCATACCCCTCCTGGAATGAACATTCATCCTTCTAAATACCTTATGGACTGAATGGACATACCTTTCCCTTAGACGAATCTCTTCATGAATAATTGTTTATTATCTTAATCGCTGTTAAATACTGTCTTAACAAGATTACTTTCATACTCTCCATCTTCATCATCCACGATAATACAAGTATCGAGTACAAGAGTGTCGCTGTCTGTAACTCAATAATAATTCTGATTCATTGCTCATTACACTGTTTGTCATGGCCACATCTCCTAACCCGTCGAATAGCTGCAATATACTCCTGTCTGCAATCATCGCAATTCCACTACGAATGGTGGGCACGGGAAGTGTTTGAATGGGTGTAAGACAATTCGCAGTCTTCCCGTGTATTGAAGACTACATTCTATGGTTCCTTGTTTCTTTTATACATGTATGCAAAGGCAGACAAATTTGACATGTGTCAGATTTGGTCTGCCACTAGGTGTTTATTAATAGTTATTTAATAGTAATTGATATTGACTGCAAACCAATATTTTATTTAATAACTTATTATTATAAAGATAAATGGTTATTAATAATTTATTATAAAGGTAAATGGTTATTCATAATAGGTTACTACAGAAATTAATGGATGATTATTCAATACCAAATAAGTGTATTGATATTTAATTTACTTTAATTTTTATGTTTATTCTTTTGTATTTTAATTTTTATTATCATTATTATTATTAAATTATATTTCAACGTGGGGACATCACACTGAAAATGCCCTTCCAAACTCAGAACATGAATGATATTGCAACCCAGTTCGCTGTTCAAATCTGATTTTTGAGTCTCAAAGGTCTGAAAATATGTCTGAAAATCATGCCTTATCAGCTGAATGTCATCCTTTCACCTGGGCGATTCATGTTGCTGATGTAATCTTTGTTCGCTGGGCTGGAAATGGTGCATTTTCCCTTTGGGATGCTAGCTGGTAATTTTGTTCTCAGCTGAGCTCAAAACGTTTTTAATGGTGGTACAAAATCATCCTCGATGATGGTGCCACATGATCTTCAATGGTGGCGCACTCTCCCTTAGGCGATATCAATCTCCTTCACCCTCCAGCCGACTTGGAATTGGATCAGCAACTCAATGATATTTTAATGCTTGCTGGCCTGTGTTTATTCAGCTCTTCACCTCTTGCTTTCACTATATAGTGCATGTGTGATAAATAACAAAGTTACCTCAGAAAAGGGGGAAAAATGATATGCATTGGGACATTTAAACTTAGCTTTATTTTCCTCCTTGTCTGTCCACGAAATGGAATGGTGGAAAATCACTCTTCATGCGGACTGATTTTCCTTCAAATCGTATTCATTTTGCATTAAGAAACTCATTCAATCATGCAAGGGGGAAAATCGATAGCCATTGGGACTTTGTTTTTTACCATAAATTCACTTTTCCTTTCATATTTCCTCTTAAGTGGAAATCCTTTAGTCATCGGGACTGATTGTCCTTAAGAATCTCAAGTTATTTTTGATCTCCAGCCCCTTGGTGGAAAATCGATGGTCATCTGGACACTTAAAGTTGTTCAAATCCTTGCAAATCAGCCTCAAGTGGAAAATCGACCTCCATCAGGACTCAACATTGATGTTGTTTTTGCATCATTTAATCATTTTCCCTTCAAGTGGAAAATTGATCCTCATTAGGACTCGTGATTTTCATCTTACCTTGGTCACTTTTCCCTCAAGTGGAAAAATGTGGGTCATCAGTGCTCACTTTCCTTACACATTTTCACTTTTGTAGGCCCAATGGAAAAACAACCTCCATCGGGACTCATCATGTCCTTTGTTTTGCCTCGTGTGGAAATTCTCTAGTCATCGAGACTTTTCACAATATCACTTTCATTTGCTTGTAAACTTAGTCTTGGAGTGGAAATTTGACCTCCATCAGGACTTTTCTTGTCCTAACATTAAATTGGTACCTTGATGCCCAAAATGGAGTGGACAAATGCTCTCCATCGAGACTTTATGCATTTTCATCTTGATTGCATAGTGGAGAAACGCATTCCATCGGGACTTTGCCAATTTTCATGCTTTCTAATCCCATACTTAATCAATTTCATCAATTTATGTAGTGGAAATTCTATTTCTATTGGGACTTAATAAATTTTCCCAAATTTTCAATGGTGGAAAATAGAATTCCATCAGCACTTTGTGCATTTTTAGGTTCATTTCACCTCTTGGGAGTGGAAAACAACTCCTATAGGGACTTTTAGCATTTTCACCCATTTTTACATCTTTTTCCAAAAATTTAAATCTTTTTGCTCATTCCATTTAAGGCAAAACATAAACTTGTCATTCCAAAGGACAAACTAACTGACTTAGGCAACTTCAACACACTTGTAACTAGACAATTTTCTCATTTCTGACAATATCCCTCTCTTTTGATCTTGACACACTAGACTATTCCCCTCTCATGAACAAAGGTTAAAACTAGGAAACTACTACTAAACTAAGACAACCTAAGCAAACACCTACCCTAAAAAGTGAAAAAAGTGGGGGTCCCCATTTGCAATGGGGCAATGTGTGAAAACGTCACAACAGAACCCATCACCCCTCATGAATGTATTACAAATAATAGTGAGAATAAATATTTCCAAATGTTTTCCCAATACACCTTAGATGCCCTAGGACACTTTCCAAGGATGTTGGAACCATGCAACATGACATAGAATTTACAGGGTAGATGGCACCTTAATCCTGACAGTCCTTGACCCCCCTTTGACAACTGCACTTATTGGGCTAATCTCTACATATCACAGACATTAATGCAAAATAAAAATAGCTTAAAAAGAAAACCTAGGGCCTTCATGGGAGAGTCCACGAGGCCTCCCAAGATAAAGATTTGTACTTTGAACATCCAAAAAACCTAGTCCATTTTCACTTTATCGTTTCATTAATTGCACTTTGCATTTTTGCAATTTACTTTTGCAACTAAGAAGAAGATGAGAAATAGAGAATAAAGCAGGAAGGTATATGAAGGACTCAATCCATCCATTTATTTTAAAATTTCTTTGCTTTTGAATATATAAGTGAAATAGGTTTTGAAGGGCCTTGGAACCCATTGCAACCAGCTAAGAAACGACAAGATTATAGCAAAACAATAACAAAGAAATCATAAAGCAATGATCCCAACCCACCCAATGAATAGAAACGAGAAATGAGCAAAAACAAAATAGAACACTTGGACATTAAAGCTTCTTCATTATCTCTGTTCCCTTGAGCTCTTGTTGGTAGAAGTTTTCATGCAGCTGCGTGAAGTCATGGACATCTCTTTTCCCCTCCTAGGATTTCTTCTTATGGGTCTTGGCCCTAGCACTGTTACCCACATTGACATTCTTACCACGTACACATTGAACATTGAGTCCTCCTGTCGTTTCTTTTAGTTTCTTAGTGAGGATTTTAATCTTCATGGCATTGTTTTGAATGATACACTTGCTGTCTTGAATCACTTTGTGAGGGTCTGGGAACAACGCCCCCAGTGGGGTTGAGGGGCAGTCCCCCTTGTGGGGTCCAAGGGCAGCACCTCCAGGGTCGCGATATAGGGCATGGTCAAGGGGCAGATACCCTGCCACCAAGACCAAATTAAGGCCTTAGAAACCACACAAATCTTCACTGTATGCCATTTTTCACAATTTTATCACTTGTGAGCAAAATTAGGTGTTTGGTGCTTTTCTTGTTTATAAAAGTTTTTAAAATCATATAAATTTTTTAATATTAGATGAAAAAAACAAAGTTATACTCATTTAGGTGAGTTTTTCATGAAAAATCATGAGTTTTTATCAAAAATTGCTGCGAGTTTTCCAAAAAGGTGCTAGTAGCTTTTGGTTTGCAAGTACTCTGCAACTTTTTCAACTATGTTTCATTGGATGATGAATTTTTGAGCTTGTTGCTCAAACCAGCAATGTGTATCTATTCTCGGCATTGCCATTGTGTCCTTTGATGGTAGGTTGGTTCTTGCCACTTACTTTAAGCTCTTTTGATTTTAGGTTGGGCACACATTGTAGGATACATTTCAGTTTAGTAGTTCCAGTTACAATTGGTTTTTGAGATGTTCATTGGATGATGAATTTTTGAGCTTGTTTTTGATTAAGAAAGCAGCAAGAACAAAGGTGAAGAGAGACGACATAACAGGGGAACAATCCCCGAAGAAACACAGTTGGACAGGCCAAAAAAAATACCTGTCAAACCAGCAACAACCCAGAACCCAGGAACGTGTAACCTTTTTTGGCATTGCCATTTGTCCTCTGATGTTAGATTGCTTCTTGCCACTTACCTCTTTTAAATTTTTAAATATTATTTTTACTAGGTGCCAGAACATCCCTAATTTCTATGAAAGTTTTTCCTGTCCCGAAACCCCATTCTCTCATTGCCTTTTCCCCTCCTGGAAACAATGATGTTATCTTGATGATGGATCACAGCAGGTTATCTGAAACATTGATATAAAATCTCCACAGTTTTTTCTTAAGACTTTATGTTCTTAGTTCTAATTTCAGTGACTCTGAAAACCTTACAATCTAATCAGTGTTGTGGATTTTTTGTTTTTACTTTTTATATTTTAATTTTATTTATTTTCAATGGACATACACAATTTATATCGAACCTTTCCTCAAAGAAATTGTGCATCTCCGCACTCTTCATCATACTAGCACCAGTACCCTGGTTACTGAGCTAAGGATTTATGGCATCATTTTCTATGGTGCTTTCTAATTCCCATATGTAATTTTCTATAATGTTTGTAAGTGATTTTGCATGTGTTATGTGCATTATTGGATGAAAAGAGGCGGTGAGAATATGGATTACATTATTATATTTGGTTCTTTGGCTTCTTTCTGTCCGGACAGAATGAAAATTTAATCTATTTTTTGCTTCGTTTCATTCATATGTTTTGTAAACCTTATTCAATCTTACTTTTCTTGACATAATGCTATTCAATACTTCTGCTCAGGTTCACTCAGAATTAAGGAATTGGCTTAAAGTAAATGTTAGTCCTGAAGTAGCAGAATCAACCCGGATTATCTATGGGGGTAAGTTGTGTTCTCTCACTATTTGTTTCCTTGAAATTTGAAAGATTCTTTCTTATCATCACCATCATCTTCTTTTTTGTCAAAAATGGAAAAAGGAAACTTGATCCTCTTCGCCATTGTAGGATGATATGTTTTTGCATACATTATGCAGAATGCATTTCGTACAATGCTAGTCTGCTGCTTGTTTTGCTGGAATAAATACAGTGCTGTTTGTCTTGTAACTCACAGGTTCTGTGAATGCTGGAAATTGTGTTGAGCTGGCACAACAGCCTGATGTTGATGGATTTCTTGTTGGAGGAGCTTCTCTGAAGGTTAGCTGCTTACTGTTAGTTTTCTTTCTATCTTTGATAAGCCAAGGTGATATTCGAATCCTTCAAGTTTGCACACTTTTTATTCTGACTAGTTTGACTGTCCATTTTTTCTGCAGGCTGAATTTGTGGATATCATTAAGTCAGCAACTACCAAGCAAGGCTAAGTTTTAGGGCAAGCTATATATATTTTTCACATTCAGTATGTTAGTAGCAGTCTATCATTGTAAGACATAATATTTGTCATAAAGTTAGACGCTAAGGGCATATGCCACACGATTCTGTTCTTATGATGTGGCAAATAATGTAAAGGGTCTATTTTGTATGGGCCCCATACATGCTATCTCTTGCAATGCAGTTTCCAATGTATGCTCTCATTTTTGTCAATGTTTTGCCTGAAGTAACAAAAACATTACACGGTGAGTAGATGTTTTCAACTTCTCATTCATGGAGAATCAAAGTAACTAGAGGAAAAGATTATTTATTTCAAGGTCCCGACTTTTGTTGCAATCAATTATGTAAGGCACTAGGTAAAAGTATACACTTGGAAAAACTGATTACCCTTGTAAAAAAGTAAAATGTCTTATATTTTTAGAATTTGAATTTTCATCCTAGTAGTATTTCAGAGAAACTCTTCTGTAATATCCAGAGACAATTGTTACTCGAGTGTTTTCATTTTGGAGTAAGACAATCCATTAAGGATGGCATTCATAACTTTTATGTGAGTTTAAAACTTGGCAAGTCATTTGTGAAATGTTTGTTTTCAAGAGATTTTGATGCAACCAAATCACATTTAAATCAACATTCTCAACCTTACTGTTGTCACCATGTTTTGGATTGATCAAATTATATATAGAACAATTTAAGTTTGCCTTTAAATCCTAGGCAAAAGTACATCATTGTGACCAGTTGGCTGCTTATTCTTACCAGCCACCTTGAAACTTCTAAATTGGGAAGGTTATAGTATAATCAAAATAGGGGTGTTTTCCTTCATTGATTGGCAACATTTATTTTTGTCTAGATTATGTAGTATGCTTATTCTTACCAGCCACCTTGAAACTTCTAAATTGGGAAGGTTATAGTATAATCAAAATAGGGGTGTTTTGCTTCATTGATTGGCAACATTTATTTTTGTCTAGATTATGTAGTATGGTGGACATCCCTTTTTGAAATTGTTTTTTCATAAAAGACATGAGTTCTTCCCAAGTGTTCACCAAATTTGATGTAACATGTCGAATTCAAGGTTCTATATAAGGGGATGTTTGGTTTTGTATTATGTGGACACCCACATCTTACTCTTAAGCATCGACATATTCAATAAAATTTTGGTTCAATATTTTCATGATCCACTCGTAAATGGTCATCAACCTCATCTTTCATTTTGCTACCTCATTGTCTTTTTAAAGGTCCATCTTCTATGATGCTACTTTGCAACTTCGCAGGGGGTCCTCTTGGTTTGTGTCTTCTCCGAGTGCCTTGGCCTTTTGACTAGTCCCTTCCTAGCAACTCAACCTCTTTGGTTGGTTGCTGCCTTAGTGGTGCTTTGCCATTTCTTTGGTTGGTGTTTTATTGGCCATGGTATTCCATTGATTGGTGTGCTCAACTTTTGGCCTTATTCTAGTAGACTTTTGGTCGTTTCTCCCGCTTTTCAACTCCTTTTTTGTTTGTTTTGATTATGCTTCATAGTTATGTTCCTTGGGGTTTCAAAATCTTGTTATTGTTCCCAATTCCTTGATCATGATGCCTCTCTTTTCTTTTGTTTGTACTTCTTTGTTGTGGTAGCTCATCTTGCTTTAGATATCATTCGTTGCTTGGCAACAAATCCCTAGATTGATTGGATCTTTGACACTAAGAGCCTACTTGTTAGCTTTGGGTTTGAGGTCCTTGTTTAATTGTGCATCTATCCTTGCCATGATCCTTCTTTTCTTTTGCTTGTCCCTTCTTTATCTCTCTTTGCCTTATTAAGTATCCTCTTGTGCACTCGTACAACTCCATGTCCTTCCTTTGTGGCTGCCACCTTTTCTTGCACTCTTCTCTTGCACACACACACACACACACACACACACACACACACACACACATATTTTCTTTTCTCGTGTTTTCCTTGTGACCTTCTTGCTCTTTTTCCTTAATGCATCTTGCTCTTTGTGTGTTTCTTCATTCCTAAGCTTTGTAGGCTTCTTCATCTCCCTACCATAGTCACTCTCAATAATGGGCCCTAATTGTACTTGGCGCTATGCCACCATTTGCTCTTTTCTGGGGCCTCCTTTGTGTGCTCTTCCTTTACTTGCAATGCTCCCCCATTTTTGATGGTCTAGTTATTGTACTATTTTGAGCACTTTATAGTTTGAGGCATTTGTCCATATGCCTCAAGATTGGCAATTTAACTAAATTGCCTTAATCCAATGATATACCAAGTTGCCTTAAGATTTGATGCATACTTCTATTTGTCTTTGCATTGGGACCATCTTCCTTTGTGTTGTGCTTCACATCTTAGCGTATGCCTTTTGTGCGCTTCATTATTTTCCTTAATTGCTCGTCCTTGGTTGTTTTTGTGTTCTTCGATGCGTGTGACTCCTTTTTTTTGATGATCCTCCTTTTTTCCTCTCCTTCCTTAGCCCTCAATTGTGGTTGAATTTATTCAACTTGAGATGCTTTTGCATCATATTCCTTAAGCAAGCAAGGAAATGAGTCAACTCATTTGCTCTTGGTTGTCCTCTACTTAGGCCTATTCCTATGGACCTCCTTGCTTTTGGTGTAGTTTTGCCATGTTGACCTTCAATCTTCTCTTGGATTGAGGCTTTTGTTTACTTTATTCCATTTCTTCCCTTGGCATGGCTACCTCAAATTGGTGATTTGATCATGAACCTTTGGCTTCTTGTCTTAATTTCTCATGTTTGATTGCCTCTAGGGTTGAGTGCATTTGTTTGGTTGCCTCTAGGTTTGTGCATTTGTTTGGTTGCCTCTAGGTTTGACACATTGTCAAATTGCCTCATTGCTTAGAGCTCTAGTTTTTGGTGCGGAGCCTAATTAATCTCCAAGTGAGAGATTGTTGATATGTGGCAAGTGATCATGCCGTGGGGGAGCTTGGGGCTCGCCCTTAAAACAAAATTTCATTTATAATTTATCATTGTGAATCTTGACTGTTTATCAGTAGGTCATAGATAACGGTGGATATTTTGTGCACTTTTGTTTGTCCTAGAAGACAACCCTATTTTCCGAAGGCATTATAGTATGATTGGATATATCACATTGTAATTTGCTCTTCACTGGATAATTGAAAATTAGTGGACATTTGTTTCTCTAGTGGATACAACCCACATTGGGTGAATCATGTTAAATCTTTGTGTTATTGTATTTTGTAATTTTTGCCTCTGTTATTTTGCATTATATTTAATATTGTTTATTGTTCTAGTCTGCCTTAAAACCCTAACATCTACTTGATTGCCATGGTCTAGCAGATTTGCCAAATTGCCTCACATTGACATTTTTATCGATGAATTGTCATAGATCTTCCTTCCATTGTGCACTCACCTCTTTGTCTCATTGGGTATCCTCTTGTGCACTTGCAACATGCCACTTTGTGTACTTCCTTTATGACCACTTTTTTTATCTTGCACTCTTTGCGTACCTCCCTTATCATTGCCTCTTTTTCTTGCACTATTCTTTTGCACATACTTTCATTTGTGACTTTTTGCTCACATCCTTTTGCTCATTCTTTTTCCATATTATGTCCTCTTTGCACGTTTCTTTGTTCTTGATCTACTTCGACTCCTTTTCCTCCCTAGCACAATCACTCCTAGTCATGCATCTGATTGTCTTTGCTACCACTCCACCTTGAGCTCTTCTTTGGGCCACCTTTGCATACTTTTCCTTTTCCTTGTGCTTCTACTATGTATACTCTCTCAATATGGCGATTTGTCAAGGTGCGTCAAGATCTAATGCTTGCTCCTATTCATCCTTGTATGGGAACCATCTTCCTTCACTTTGCTCTTTTCTCTATATTGTTCCCCCCATCCAAGTGCTTGCTTGCCATGTGCTCCATTCTTTGGCAAACACCTCCATTTGACAATCCTCCTCTTTTTGTTCTTTCTCATTTGCCCTCAATTATGGTGGACTCTATTCAACCTAGGACTCTTTTGCATTATAATGATTGTCATTTAATAGGCAAGTATGTATTTCAAGTAGTTTTTGACATTGATTTTTTTGAACATATTAAAGGCCACATCTTCATATGCTAGTTTTCAATAGGGTCATGACCATGGGTTAATGCTCCAAGTGGGTGGAGAATCAAGCATTGGAATATCATAATTTTTGAGGTTATGCTTGGAGATTGTGGCTATATTATTGTTCCTTTTACTCATTTAGAGGTTTGGAAAAACAAAATTACTTTCAAGTTGGTTCCATGTTTCTAAATTGGGTTGTCTTTAATGAAGCACTTTTGGATTGCAATTGTTTATTTGATTGGAGTTTTGATTAAGTAAAAACAAGTATTTGAAAGGTACCCGAACCTTTTACAAGCCAGGAGAACAGAAAAGCATAAAAAAGTGCCTGATCACTTCAAAAAGTCAAAATGAACCCACTGGATGGGCACAACTTAAAACATCATTACATAATTACATAAAACTCGGAACAGACAGCAACATGAAAGCAAAAGACAACAAAGAGACAGAACCAAGGACAACAACTGGAACTAAATACTATTCAGGATCTCCTCAGCGTGAACAACCATTTGTTTCATGTTGTTTGTTGAGATCTTCATATCCTCCAGCTCACGACCTTATTCTTTGTGTTGGCTCTGGTCCTCCTTTCATGACCCTTCTCGTTCACCTGCTCTTTATCACCTTCCTTCTCTGCATTGTTTTCGTACCTGTTGATAAAGATGTTCATGTTGTCCACCGAAGATTTAAGAATTTGGAAATTTTGATCAGCAAGCTACTTGACATTGTGCTCCAGCTTGTCAATTCTGCTACCAAAATCTTTCAATTTGTTGTCTATTTCCTTTCTATCTCCCATCTCATTGACCTTTTTCTCCGTGGCTAAGATTTTTCCAACCATACATTCAATAGCTTGTGCATTATGCAGAACGACCACTAACTCTTTAACATGCTCTGCCAAGGGCTTGTCACCAACTGTAATTCTTGCCATGGCCTGTGTATCTGTTTTCAAACTATTAATATCCTTCACCAGAGTAGTGATGGTC
The DNA here is from genome assembly GCF_030272615.1 of Cryptomeria japonica. NCBI lineage: Eukaryota > Viridiplantae > Streptophyta > Pinopsida > Cupressales > Cupressaceae > Cryptomeria > Cryptomeria japonica. Next base: position 39,817,664 of record NC_081405.1, on the reverse strand, counting down.
TCACATAAAGCCTTAATGGTATCTTTGTCACCACTATCACTTTGACCCCCTTTTTCCTCGTTATGCAGTCTAGTGGTTTTCACGGTCTCCACGGTTTCCAAATTATCCTTAACCGGGTTACCCTCCCCTTCTTTGTCCCGACTATCAATCCTCTTATTATCACCATCCTCCTCTTCAGACTCAACCAGAACATAAGTGAGATTAGAATTGCTAGCCTTTTTAGTGTTTTTTTTTCGAGCCTTCTTTCCAGAGGCTTTCCCTTTCCTCTTTTTAACAGGTTTGTCCTCAAGGGAATCAGTTTCAGAGTCTGACATTTCAGATTCCACAATAATCCTCCTCTTCTTAGCCCTAATCCTCCCTTTTTTGCTAGTTTCTTTCGACTCTCCCTCGGTCTCAGAATCAAAGTTGAAACCACTATCCTTACTTTCCGTAGTCTCATCTCTGACATTTTTGCCTTTAATAGGCTTTTCAATGCACTTCCCCTTTAGCATTTTGTAAACCAGGACCATGAGCCCCTGGTGGAGGGCATGATCGCCTTTAAGGTCCTTCTGGATCTCCTTTATAGTATGATCCATTGAACAGGCCAGGTAATAGGGAAGGCTAACCCTTTCACCATGATAAGCCCTGGTAAACCTACCGTCTAAGGTAATATATTCAATAGAAGCAAATAAGACAAACCTCCATGGCCTGCAATTTCTCTTCGGGGAGTGGTAGGAGTTGTCAATTTTGATCATCTTTCTTCTCTCACCATCCGTAACAGGAAACTTGTCTGCAACCTTATCTGATATCCCTCTGTCCCTGTAAAATTTCACACCCTTGGTAGTCATCCCCGTGGCCTCAGTGATAACCTCTTCATCTACATTCATCATATGTTATCCAATCATAACTTTTCCATTTTTCCAGTTCTTTATGAAGTAGCTGGTAATTGTGGGGTCCTTTCCATTCAGTCGTTCCATGAAAACATTGAGCCCCCCCTACTGAAGGATACTCCAGACTTCTTTGTTCTTTCTGCATTTAGAGCAGGAAACAGGTTCAAATCTCTTCTTGTTTCCTCCCATTTTTCCAGCACCTTCCTTGCAATGCCTTCTCTCGTTTCGATAACTTTTCCTCTGGTTTCTGTGGTTATTCTGTAAGAGCGCCCATAATCTGTGCCAAATAATGATGATATGACACCTATTTAATAGCTCATTATCTTCAAGCAAGCCCTGCATCGAAAAAGGCGGAAAGGTCATTAGAAATAATGATTAAAAGTACCACGTTGCCTTGTATAGCTTCGGTCCTGATTGAGCAAGGATTTCATTTCACTTGCAATCTCCTTTTCACCATAATAACTAGTGATGATGTTTTCCGATTGGCAAGCCAGGTTGGCTGCCCAATCAGCACAAGAGTTGGTCTCCCTATAAACATGTGTAAAAACACACATTTCAAACTCTTCGCTGATAATCCTTGTTGCTTTAATAGCATTACTAATCGACCATGATGGCAGGAATTTCATATTTAAACAATTGATAATGTTTAAGGAGTCTCCTTCACACCAAACTTTAGTGCATTTGGCTTCTTTGGCAAGGATAATCCCATGATAAGCCGCCATGGCTTCGGCAACATGGTTGGTCTGTTTTCCTATAGGAATACATTTTATGATTTTACATATTCCCCATTCATCTCTTAGGACCACTCCACATCCTGCAACCCTTGGGTTTCCCTTAGAGGCCCCATCAAAATTGATTTTCATCCATCCCCTAGGTGGGCTGGTCCATATCACTCCCTCTCTAGGGTTACTCTGGATACTTTCTTGAGCTTTTAATCTCCATTTTTTATAGACAAATTGATCCTCCTTAGTGTTAGGATTATCAATACCACCTATAATATTCATATTTTCCACTATGCTTCTTCTTATTTTTTCAAACACAATGTTAGCCTTAGTATACTTTTCTCTGAAAATCCTATCATTTCTCTCTTTCCATATACCCCAGCACATGTGTGGTAAAGCAATTCTCCATAGCAAGGTAGTAGTTCTGTTTTTTGAAGGATGATGCCATGACTTGAAAATCTCCTGAATCGAGTTGGGGAAGCTCCAATTGATATTGAATTGATCCAGACAACTTCCCCAAACATCAGCTGAGAAGGGGCAATGAAAGAGCATATGATTTATTGTCTCCTCATTTTGCTTACAGAGTGTACAGAAACATGGTATGCTGATACCTCTTTTTCTTATATTCTCTGTTGTTAGAATTTTGTCTTGAAGGGCTATCCAAAAGAAAATGTTGATCTTGGGGGTAAGGCCTTTCACCCATGCTTTAGCCCAGCAAGGACTTTCCATGTTATTGTACTGTTGATGATAAAGAGATGCCACAGTAAAAGTACCACTAGCAGTGAGTTTCCAAATTAACTGGTCTTCTTCTTCAATCCTCACCATTGAGTTCATGACTTTGTTCAAACTACCCAAAGACTGATCCACTTGAGATAAGTCTTTCCACTGTCCATCTTTCCAATAATCCTCCACCTTGGTTCCAAATCTTTCCTTGCATTGGTTCTGATATCTGTTCCACTCAAGGTTTTCATTTAAAGGGGTCTCCATAAGCCAAGGATCCTCCCAGAACTGAATAAGATTCCCTTTCCCCAACTTCCATTTTGTACCTTTCATAATTAAGTCTCCAGTCCTAGAGATATTTTTCCAAATATTGGATCCAATTGGGATAATCTCCGCTTTGAGGAAACTTTGAAGATTTGGACATTGGCTTTTATATTTGTTGTCCCATATTTTTTTCCACTCTCCTTGATTTCTATATCCTCTCCAAATCTGCTTAGCCATAAGGTATTCATTTATGTCTCTTATTCTTTTAAGGCCCAGACCGCCTTTATTCATAGGCTTACAGACCTTCTCCCAAGCAATTAAGTTCATTCTCTTCTTCTCCTCAACCCCTGTCCATAAAAAGGATCTCTGTATTTTTTCAATGGCCTCAGCATGCTTAGTAGGAATCCTGAACAGACTGATGGCATAGAGAGGGATACTTTGAAGAGTGGTTTTTAGCATTTGAACCTTACCTGCTTGACTAAGTAGAGCTCCCTTCCATCCAGACAACTTTTTATGGAATTTATCCACCAAGGCTCCCCAAAAGGTATCCGGAGGATCTTGATCTAAAGGGAGCCCCAAATAGGAGGCAGGCAAGCTACCAATTTGGCCACCCAAAATGTTACTAATTTTAATCCTCCTTCTCTCCGGGGTATTGATAAATTAAACAAAGCTGTTAGACCAGTTTATAAGTTGACTAGTAGCCTCTCCATAGATATCCAAAGCTTTTTTTAGTCTTCTAGTGTCCTTCACAATGGCTTTCCCATTATTATAGAATCATCAACAAACTGCTGATGAGAGCATATTTGATCTGCCGAAGAAGGTTTCAAACCACAAAACTCCCTTTTCTCAACCAATTTTCCAATACATCTCCCCAAACATTCCGCCATGATGATAAAGATCACTGGAGATAGGGGGTCCCCTTGCCTGAGACCTCTTGAGGCTTTAAAGAAAGGAGAGGGGGAGCCATTCATTAGCACATAGAAAGTGGCCCAAGAAACAAGTTGCCTGATAAGTCCAACACTCCTCGGATTAAAACCAAAAGCTGAAAGAACATCCATCATAAAATCCCAATCCACTCTATCATAGGCTTTAGAAAGGTCAAGCTTCAGAAAAAAACCTTCATTTTTAGAAAAGGCCAGAGAATGGATATTTTCATGAACAGAGATGATAGAGTTCAAAATTTGCCTTCCCGGGACAAAACCACTTTACTGAGGCGATATAATGGAAGGAAGCAAATTGAGAATTCTAGAGGTAAGGACCTTAGAGATAATCTTGTAGAGAGAGTTGCATAAGCTTATAGGTCTGAAAAGATCCATTGAATCAGCCCCCATCTTTTTGGGTATAAGAGCTATAAAAGTACCATTAACTTCTTTCAAAAGTTTTCTAGCACCAAAAAACTCTTTCACAACTCTTGTAACATCATCTCCAATAATATGCCAGTACATTTGGAAGAAGAACATGGGAAAGCCATCCGGACCTGGGGCTTTGCTACCCTCAATGGACTTAATAACTGTCAGAATTTCATCATGGGAGGGAATGGCAGTTAAACGGTCATTGTGATCTTCCCCCAGAGTGGTAGGTATACTGTCAAGAAGTTCCCTTTGGGCCTGTTTATTCAGATTCTGATCCTTAGCAAGTAGATTAGAGAAAAAATCCATTGCAGCCTTGCTCATGGAATCATCATCTTCAACACATCTGCCATTCACTTTAATGTCTAAGTGTGGACATATGGAAGTATTTAGTGTTCCTATCCCCCTCCTTTAACCAGACATTTCTCGATCTTTGTTTCCAGTAGGTTTCCTCTTTAGCTATTATTTCATGATATCTCATTAGAATAGCATCTTCAATATTTCTAGACATATAGGTATAACCATTGTGCTGTATCTCATCCTGGATCTCCTTGAGTTCTAAGAGGGTCGATGCTTTTGAGGTAAAGATGTTCCCAAAGCAGTCCTTATTCCACTTCTTGACACTATCTTTAACATTCTTCAGCTTTTTGACCACTTTATACATGGCATTGCCTTCAATACTGACCTGCCACCAGTCCTTAATCTTACTTTCCAGATCCGGGTGTCTAGTCCACATTTTTTCAAATCTATAAGGGAAATGTCTCCTTCTATTTTTTACTTCAGCCGTTAAGGTTATAGGGTAATGATCTGATCCTGCCCTTATGTGAGAAGATAAAGAACATTCATGAAGATTAAACCAGTCTAAGGAAAGTAGAGCTCTATCCAGTCTGACCTGAATCAAATTCTCACCACTTCTTCGATTGGTCCAGGTGTATTTGACTCCTTGCAACTCCAGATCATGAATGGCATTATTGTTTATAAAGTCCATTAGGTCCAATCTGCTATCCAGATTAGCATGACTCCCTCCCTTTTTCTCATTTTCCTTCAGGGGAGTGTTGAAATCTCCCATAATTATCCAGTTGTCCTCAGCAAATCTTCTTCTCAGTGCAGTAAGATATCTCCACATCTCGCTACGACCAGTCTTAGTGTTAGGAGCATAAACATTTGTTAGGACTCACGTAGTGCAATTCTTAATGTGCTTAAATTTAATACAGACCAGGTTGTTGTCCTGAATTAACACGTCTCCTTCTATATTGTTTTTGTTCCAGAATGTAACAATTCCTCCCGAGGCACCTTCTGAACTACCTCCGCTAACTCCTCCATTTTTGAAAATATTCAAACTTTCAACTTTATCTTTCACCATCTTAGTTTCTTGAATCAAAAAAATGTCAGGGTTTTTGTCTCTAATCATATTTCTAACTAAATTATGTTTGTGAGGACTATTAAGTCCCCTGATATTCCAGGAGATGATTTTCATGGATTTTTAGAAATACCTGTCTCAAAGATGGTTCTTTGGGTACCATCTGCTAAATTCCTGCTTGTTTCCAATGTTCTTTTTTTGGCATTTGAGTGTCTTCCTGGAGAAGTGTGTTGCGCTCCCACATCACCAAGCCTGCTTCTGGTGTTTCTAGGCAGCGTACTATTTACTGGGTTATTGTTATTCTTTTTCTTTTGCTTGTTCTTTCTTTTATCCTCTGCAACTTCTTCGTCCCCCTGCTTTGATTCATTCTTGCCCAGTGCCTTTTTTATGTTCTCTTCATCTCCCCATTTTGGATCTTGTTCCTCCGAATTAGCCAGCTTTCCCTTTACTGGGGTGGTTAATGAGATTTCCGATAGCCCTTGGCTCAAAATGGTATCAAGTTGGGCTTCTTGGAACCAATCTATTTCTTTATCTTGAACTTGAGATTTTGAGACAAGGTTGAAGTTATCTTCTTCCTCTTTATTATCTGTGGGATGTTTATCTGTTTTCTCTACCTCTGTCTTGTCCTCTTTCTGATCCTCTTGCTGAGTGTTGTCTTTTTCTTTGTGTACAACACCTTGTTCCAACATCTGAATCTTTGGTTCATTACCCACTTCACTAGTGATTTCTTCCTCCACCCTTACTATCTGGGACTGCTTCTCTTGATTAGGGTCATTGGAATCCCGAACTTTTAGTGGCTTGTCCACTTTTTTCCAAACCTTAGTTTGGGTATGGGGTTTATCCTCTTTAGATGGACATTTTTTAGCCCAGTGTCCGACTTTTTTACAATGATAACAGGCGAAGGGGATTGTTTCATGAACAATGTTCTGCTTCCACTTCCCCAGTTTTGATTCTATCTCTATTTCCTCTGGCAAGTTCGTGTCAGGTCCAACTCCAACACATATCCTTGCATAGATCAGCCTTCTTCTAGAAGCCATGATCTGATCAATGGCGATTAGCTCCCCAAAGGTATTGGCAATTCCTGCAAAAATGTCTTCCTCCCAGAACTCCATTGGGAGCCCAGGGAGTTTGACCCACACCGGGACTTTGGCCAAAGATTCTTTCCTTTCGCTACATTAGGGTACCACTTCTGGATGTACATGATGTATTTGCCTATTGCCCAAGACCCACTACATAGAATGTTTCTTCTATCCCCATCACAAGAAAAGGAGAAGGATAGACAACCTTTGTTCATTGCTACCACATCTACTCGACCTTTCAAGTTCCACTTTCTTTTGACAAATCCACGAAATATTTCTATGTTAGGTCTAGATCCAAAGAAATAACCAATCAAAGTGTTTTCCATTCTAGCGATGTTTTGATCAATGATTTGGTCAGGAACAACGATAGCAAACTTGCCCTGAGACACATTCAAGGAGTTTTAAACAGAAGGCGATGAGGACTTACCTTTGGGCTTGACCCCAAACAACGAGGACCACTTACGTGTCTGTCCATTGGGTCCCCCTTTAGGGTCCGTTGACAAAAGAACCTTTTCCGGATGATCTTTACCTTCCACCGTGTTCTCTAAAACACAAGTCGTTTGCTGTCCTTGGGCTCCTTCCGAGTTGCCGTCTTCTGTTTTTGAAGTTTGAACCTGCCCTTTCCCGCTCTCTAGTGCTAAATGCTCTTCACGTGGTGTTGATCCTCCCCCTGGGTCCCCCAAGTTCACGGGATCATCGGGGTCCTTACCATCTGAACCTTCTCCTTCCGCAGGAATCTCTGAATCATCTGTCGCATGCTGTCCTGATGCCGATCCAGAATTCCCGCTCGAATTTGAATCCTGGAATTTGATTGGAGTTTCTTTTAAGGTTGGATTCTATTTATTTCAAATTACCTCGAGATTTTTTTCAAGGAACTTGCATTGGTTATACATTTGATTGATATGTTAGAATGTTTGTTCTAAGCATTCCCTGAGGACCTATTCATGTAGGCATGGGTTTCAGTCAATTTGATTTTGAGACCCTTGGTTCATAATGATAGAATAAGATGATTGTCTTATTATATCTAGGAACAAAATGCAATACGGTGATGTTATTTTTTCATAATTGTCATAAGCATGAGTGTGTGTTGTTACATGTGTATTTTAATAAGGTTGTCTCATTTTCAACATTAAACCAACTACATTCTATTAATATTTATTGTTTACCATGTACATATTAACAACGTTAGGCTTAAAGTTTACTTGTGATCTCTTGTGAGTTAGGTGTGAGTTTAATATATGTATTTTTGGTCTATTTATTGGATGTTGTAAAACCATTTCCCAAAATAATTTCTATCAATACTATTAATAGCTCTTGGGAGCAGGATATCCTTGTTGAGTGTCCAAACCCTCGTCATTCTTTTTCTCATAATTTTGGCCATCTTTTACATATTTGTGCTTCCCATTTGAAAAGGGTATCTTTGATCTACAAGTATCCAAAAATCCAATTGTTGGATCCCAATTATTTTCAAAATTATTTAAAGGGGGTGATGAAAGTGCCTTAGAAATTCCTAATCAAGAAAATAAAGAATTTAGCATATACTCATTAGTTCAAAAAATAATCTTGTAGGAGAAGTTAGTTAATCTTAAGGAGATTTTAGAAGCTAATAGAGAAGATATTCTAAATATTTCCAATGATCTTCTATCCCAAGAACATGCAAATCAAGTGGTTGCCTCCAGAATCAATAAATGACTAAACAGGGTCAACAAATTGTAGAATTTACTTGGAAAACACCATTGAGGAGAATAACTATCTAGATATGTTATATAGGATATGGTGAATGAAATCTTTCGAAAAGTAGAGAAATATTCAATATAAGAAAATTACATATGAAGTGATATTTGAAAAACTTGGAATATGACTTTTCTTATCATTTATTTATTTCTCATTTTTAATCTATTTCACAAATTAAAATGGAAGAAATAAAAAATGCCTATACTCCACCTTCAAAGAGGAATAAAGAGGAAGATAAGAGTAAGAATTAAAAGACACAAGAAGAGATTGAGGTTGGCATTTAGTAAACCCTAGATAAATGTTTGAGATCAAGAGGCCTTGTTGCTCCCTTGAAGGCAAGGCAAGTTCTATCTTGGAATGTTAAGGGCATTAATGCCTCTAACAAGAGTTGCTTAATTAAGCGTCAAATTGGTTCTAACGGTTTGGACATTGTACTGCATGAGACTAAGTTTTATGATAAACATGGCATTTCAATACTTTCAAAATGGGTTAAAGGGAAACACTTGATATTTGTAGCAAAATATTTAGGGGGATTAGCCATCCCTATGAATAGTTAAAATGTATGCATTGAATCAATTTTTAGTTCTCATTAATGGATGTTCATCAAAGTTGATTTTTTTAATCAAGTTTCTAGCTTTTTAATGTTTATGGCTCCAATTCTATTGTTGATAAAAAGACGATTTGAGATTCCTCATCTACATTCCTAGTAATTTTGAAAGAAAAAAAAATTATTTTGAGTGGTGATTTTAAATGTCAATTTGAGTGTAATTTTTTTATGAATAACTCCTGATTTGGTTGTCCCCTTAAAGTGAAAAATATACTTGCTCAAGTAAAAGAAAGGATTGTAGTCTTATAGTAATAATATTGGATAGATTTTTGCTTTGAGATAATTGTCATTTTGATGACACACACTTCCGTTTGTTAATCCTCCTCTTTTCACATTCAAACTACTTTCCAATTCTTTGGGAACTAGAAGGGAAAATTCGTTGATAACTCATAAAGTATCTTTTTAAATTTGATACTATGTGGCCTCAAGACAACCCTTTCCTCACCTTGCTAAAATATTGGTGGTGATATGTTCCTTTTACCCTAGGATTGATAATATTTTGTATCTGTAAAAAGCTTCAAGTTATAAAACAAAAAATTAGAATGTGGAATGCGAATCATTTTAGGAACAACTTTGTTCAAAAGGTAGAGCTTCATAAAAGATTACAAGACATTAATGAACATATTATTTAGTATTGAAATGAATACAAAATCTTTTGATCTTCAAAAAATAGTTCCAAAGAGATTTAGAAGAACTCGACAAAGAGGATATTTAGTGGAGGTAAAAATTGTTGAGATTAAGGTGGCTCAACCTTTTCAATTCCTAGCATTTAATTACTTAATTAATTGATTTATTTTATTGCCTATCAATGTCGTGTCATTTAGCGGGACATACCAGTGAGGTGGCACCTACTTGGAGATGTCTGTAACGACATAGAATTAGTACATGTGGACGTAGGTGTTCCACTTGGTGGACCACACTATGTAGCTATATTGGTGCCATGTGTTAGCTTATGAGAGAGATCATGACAAAATTTTACAATGCATTCACATATGATAGTTTATGACGGTGTAAGAGCAAGTTATGACATAATCTATGACAACTAGCCACTATTATATGTTGGTGCACATGCATGCAAAAACTTTGCATGTTGAGGGCATCTTTTGCATGTAGGGAGGACATTGGAATTTAAATGTTCTCTTACAAGTGTATCGTGGTACTATTCTTGTAAGATGATTGCATGCATCCAATATTGTGCATGTCAAAGAATTTCTTACAACTGTTATATTCATGCCACATGTATCTTGGTGTTCGTCTTGGCTTCTCTTCTTATGCAATATAAAATACATAAAATTTTGTACTTGTTCATAGTTTGTATGAGATTTGTTTTTGTAGGGATTATGATGTTGCTAAAATTGATCCAGATTTCAAGTTATTGATTTTATACTCATGATAGAGATTTGTATTCTACACTTATTTTTTTACTAGAAATACAAAAAGGCTATGCTTTTGGAGTGTGGGTGTTTTTTTTTTTCTTTTGAAAGGGTTCTCCCCATGTATATTTGTGTATTATGGTGACTACATTTTATGCTTGTTATTTAAATGTGTTCCTCTCCATTCTAATGCTCAAAGCTCTTAGTAGAAAAATATTTGATTAGAACAAAATTAAAAAATGGAAAGGTCTTTGCATTCAAGAGTAAATTTGCATATTACACATGCTCTCATTGTAGATGGTACATTGCTATTTGGTTGTCCTATAGTTTTAGAAGCTAAAGTTATTAAAAAGACTTAATTTATACTATTAAAATTTTGGTCCTATTGTTAATCGTGCCAAGTCAAAATCTATTTTGTATTTTAATACAAATTCTATTCCCTATAAAGACTTGGGGATTCCTCTATTCTCATGTCTAAATAAAATTGAAATTTCAAAAAAATATATCCTTATCAATCTATAATACAACCTCTTCTTGGAAATGTAGGTGGCTAACCTAGGCTAGAAGAATAACTATGATAAAGGCTATCCTCTTAGCAATTCCAATATACATGGTATCGGTTTTCCAAATGCCAAAAGGAATTGATCATGAAATAGAAAAAAAAGAGAAATTTCTTATGGAAAGGCAATATAGAGAAGGTAAAGAATGATTTGATTATGTGGAACATAATGTGCTCTTGATATCATTTTTAAATGAAATAATTATTAATTATTTTAAGTATTGGATTAAGGAAGGTTTTTCAGAGGGCCAAAAAAACCTTTTACATGGACTAAATCAAATAAGATATTAAAAATCATGAACAATTTACCATCAATTAATCACAACACAAGGGATGAAATTGATGGAGAATACAAAATTTTCCACAAACAAAAAGATCAAGGTTGGTAGTGCAAGGGTAAAGCAACCTACTAAAGGATACTTGTAGTTGAAGACAAAGATGTGAAACATCAAATCACAGTGTCTTAAATCCAAAGAATTTCAAAGAGCATTAAATACTATCTATAGCCTTATCCACATGACCAAAATTAGAGCCCTTCTCTATCCAATTTGTTAAGTTTTATAGTCAGATTAGATAGAATATAATTCACACAAAATGCACAGTATGTACCCTGGGAAAACCTTCCTCTTGAAGGTGAAAAAACCAACAACGAAGTATCTTCTTATATTTATTAAAACACAAGTTGTCTTTACAATAGATTTGCTTCACTCCTTGAAGATATAATTAAATAGTTGATGACACAATCTGATTAATGATCACAATACAAGACACAACCTGTAGAAGATGAGTTCGATCTGCTGTAGATGGTTATCAAACTTCTGAAGGTGTATGTTCGATATGCTAAAGGATGTCAATCTGCTGATGGTAATTCGAATTCCTGAAGGAGAGAGAGGGAACCGATCTATATACTCAAACACGTCTTGTTCCAAGCAACACGACTTATACCAAAAGTCAGCTCTTCTTCAATCAAACATGTCTTCTCCAAGGACCGATTCAATGTTAACCAACACGTCTCCCAAGGTGGCAAATTATATAATTAGTTATGATTCATTAACAAACCGCTTCATGAAGTTGCTAATATAAGAATATGAAAGTCTGCAAGAACATATTATTCAAATCAGAGTACATAAATGTCTAAGGCTGATAGGCCACTTAGACATTTATGTCGACCTGAAGGATCTGAGTGAAGCCATATAACATCAACACTCCCTCTTAGCTAGGGAGGAATCCTTCTCGATCTCTTTAGTAATATCCACCATGGCTACTCCCAGAGGGTGTGTCCATCATGGCTACTCCCATGAATGGAAATGCAAATGAACACAAGTGCTCATCACAAAATCACTCAACGTGATGTCATCATCTCATCATGACGTTTACCATGGCTACTCCCAGAGGGTGAATAAACACAAGTGCTAGGTCATGGAGTCTCTCACATGACATCCACCATGGCTGCTCCCAGAGGGTGGAACAAGGGCTTTCACCTCAAAGTTCTCTCTCACAAAGAAGAATGCATTAACAAGGGCTTGCACCTCAAACTTCTCTCTCATAGAGAAGAATGCATTAATAAGGGCTTGCACCTCAAACCTCTCTCACAGAGAAGAATGCATTATAGTACATCTCAAGAAATTACTGATGCTGAGACTCCCTCTCAGAAACTGATTCATTCTCCACAACTCCAAGCTTGTCTAAAAAATGCACAAACGTCACTTTGGAAAGGGGCTTGGTGAGAATGTCAGCCGCCTGTTCCTCAATACAAATGTATCTCAACTGAACATCATTCCTCTGCACCATATCTTTGATGTAGTGGTATTGGATCTCAACATGTTTTGTTCTGTCATGGAACATTGGATTGACAGATAAATTCACACAACTTTGGTTATCACAATGAATAACTGTAGGCTCCAATGATTGCCCAAACAATCCTGCAAGAAGATTTCAAAGCCACACTGCTTCGCGAGTTGCCACACATGCTACAATGTATTCTGCCTCTGCAGTGCTCAGTGCCACTGAAGATTGCTTCCTGCTACACTAGGAGATCACAAAAGATCCCAAACTAAAGCAACAACTAGAGGTTCTCTTCCGATCAGTAACACTCCTTGTCCAATCAGAATCAGAATAGCCTTGCAGACTTAGGTCCACACTGGAAGAATATTTCAAGCCATATCCAACTGTGCCACACAAGTATCTCAAGATATGCTTGGCTGCAACTAGATGTATCTGCCTCGGTTCACACATGAATTGATTAAGTGCACTCACTGCATAGAAAATATTCAGTCTATTGTTAACTAGATACATCAAAGATCCAATCAACTGCCTGCACATAGTAGGATCCACAAGATCTGAACTAGCTATAGATTCCCTCAATTTCTTCAAGTTCGTTTCCATCAATATAGACATAGATTTATAATCTAACATTCCAAATCTCTTCAAGATGTCAATGGTGTATTTTCCTTGATTCAAGATAATCTCATTAGGCCTTTGCCATACTTTCAATCCTAGAAAGAAATGCATGAGTCCTAGGTCCTTCATCTCAAATTCTGAAGTCAACTCCTTCTTGAATCTAAGGATGAGATGATATTCCCCGGTAAGAAATAAGTCATCAACATATAGAACTAAGATTAAAACTTCACCATTGAATACCTTGAAGTAGAGATTTGGGTCAGCATCATTCTTGCAGAAACCCAAACTCACCAAGTATTTGTCAATCCTTTCATACCATGCATGAGGAGCTTGCTTAAGACCATATAATGCTTTCTTCAATTAGCATACACGAGACTCTTTCCCATGAATCATGAACCCTTTAGGTTTCTCGATGTAGACCTCTTCCTCAATCACACCATTGAGAAAAGCTGTCTTCACATCCATCCCTTAGTTGCTGCAATGGCAATGATGGTCTTGATGGAAGTATAGTGAGCAACAGGAGAAAATGTTTCTTCATAGTCTATTCCTTCTTTCTGAGAGAAACCACGAGCCACAAATCTAGCCTTGTACTTCTCAATGCTTCCATCACCTGCATGCTTAATCTTGTATAGCCACTTGGAAGATACAAATGACTTTCCTTCGGGTCTAGGTACAATATCCCAAACATATTTTTGATAATGGATTGATATTCTTCATCCATATCATCTTTCCATACTTGCAGTTTTGAGGCTTCCTCAACATTGGAAGGTTCAGTCTCAATAAGATTACACATCAATGCAACATAGCTAGAGAATCTCTATGGTCTTTTACTTTCTTTGAATGTGCCTCTAGGAGCCGCAAACTTTTCTACCTCCTGCATAGTGTTCCTTGCCCAAAGAGGTCTCTTTTGATTCACAACAATATCTCTAGGCCCATCAGTAGGATCCAAAGTTTCAATTGGATCATCATCTGCTACAGGCTCAATGGGCTCCCTCTAAATCTCAAGAGTATGATCAATGTCCATGTCCTGAGGAGTCTCATGATTTTCATCATCTATCTCCATGCATGAACCTTTAGATTTTCTGAATGCAACATCTTCCTCAAATGTAACATCTCTACTCACTTCTATTTTCTTTTGACCGAGAATGTAAATTTGGTAGGCTTTAGAGGTTTCACTATAGCCCACAAATATTCCTCTCTTGCCAGAAGGTTCCAACTTGGTTCTTTTGTCTTTGGGTATATGAACATACACTGGACAACCAAAGATCCTTAAGTGACTGACATCAGGCTTAATCCCTGAAAAGGCTTCTTCTGGAGTCATATTTTGCAATATCCGATGAGGACATCTATTCTGAACATACACTGTTGTTATAGAAGCTTCTATCCAAACAAAGGTTTGAAGGTCTTGATCATGGATCATGGCTTTTGCAGCTTCAACAATGGATTTGTTCTTTCTTTCTGCAACCCAATTTTACAGTGGGTTGTAAGGGACACAAAAATCCCTCTTGATCCTAGCCTCAATACAAAAATCACAAAAGCTACTAGAGGTGTACTCACCTCCATTATCAGACCTTAAAACTTTAATTCTCTTTCCAGATAAGTTTTCTAATTGAGCCTTAAAATTTTTAAATCTACCTAGGACTTCATCAGACTCTTTAGACCTTAATAAATAAATCCATGTCTTCCTAGAGTAGTAATCTATGAAAGTTACATAATACAAAAATCCACTTAGGGATTCTATTGACATTGGACCACATAAATCAGAATGTACAAGATCTAGGAATACCTTTAACCATCTTCTCCAAAGATGGAAGAGCCCTAAAATGTAGATGTTTAAATCTTCTATGCCATAGTTCGTTGGAACTGGAAGAGTCATGTATAAGAGCTCGAATTGGATGAGTAGAAAGCTTATTCAAACTTTCATGTCGATTCCTGATCACACGAGCAATCTTGATGCTAGAGTTCTTTGGCCATGTAAGAACTCTCCCTTCAAAAAATGCTATTTGATAACCTTTATCCTCCAAGGCTGAAATAGACACAAGATTTCTCTTGACTCTTGGCACGAATAAGACATCACTTAGATGAAGATAAATTCCAGATTATAGATTGAGTGTTGTGTCACCAAATACTTTCATTGAATAGTGTGCATCATCTCCAATGATCACTCAGAGATTAGACTCCCTTTCCACCAAATTTGAAAGATGTTCTTGATAGCCTGTGATGCGTCGAGAAGCTCCACTATCAATTCGCCAAGTGTCACTATCTGTGGGAACATTACTTGATAAGGCTAATATGAAGAGGAATCCATTAGAGTTGTCTTCTTCTTCCTTTTGAGTTGAGACTTCATTAATGTTCACCATTTGTTGCTTAGGCCTTGCCAATCAATCTCTTGCATAGTGACCATACTTGTCACATCTAAAGCACTGAATGCAAGAGAGATCTTTCTTCTTCTTCTTTGAATCAGGTGCAAAATTTGATCTTTGATCTCTATTCCTCTTGAATTTTCCACTCTTCTAATTTATTCCTTTCTTGGTAGATTGAGTGACAAGAACATGAGTGTCTTCATTTTGAGAACCTTTGACAATTCCTCTGGCAGCCAATCTAGGTTCTTCTTGGATGCAATCCGCACGAAGACGATCAAACTTATGCAATTTGAATCTCCCACTTATACTTTGAATAAATGGCTCCCAAAAATGAGGAAGACCATTTAATGCCAACATGACAAGATCTTTATCAACGGCTAGATCTCCAATAATGCTTAGTTGATCCCTCAATTATGAGATCTTCATGAAGAATGACATGACTGATTCTCCCTTCATCATCTCGACTTGATGAAGTTGTTGGCTCAATGCAAGAGCCCTACTTGTGTTGTTAATCTCATATAGGCCTTCCAAGGTCTTGAACATGTTTCTCACAGTTGTCATCTTGGAAATGAGAGGCACTAAATGATCTCTCACGGAGTCAATTAATATCTTTTTCGCTTTTATGGCATTCTTCTTGAATTGGAGTTTCTCCTCTTGATCTTCTGGCTCAGATAAGTGTTTTTTCCTCCACAAACTAAAGAAGAACATTTTTGTTGGCATTGTGTTGTCATTGATGTCAACCGGTATGGGATGACTACTAGTAGAAGAGATGTTTGTGCAACACTGTCATGCAGGAGTACAAGATGAGATATCCTTGATATCACCTTGTGTTGCATAATACCGGTAAGGTAAAGAAGAGAATGTCATTCAAAGTAATGACCACTGGTGTCACCGGTACACAAGTTAGTGCCTGACTTGGGTGGATGAAAGGGTAAGGTTACCGGTACCGGTACAGTGTATCATTGATAAGGAGAGTATGTCAATTGATAAGTGAAGTGTTGACAATGAACATGATGCTTGGATGTTATTTGTGATGAAGAGGCAGAATGTTACCTAAATCACATCAACACCAGAGGAGAAGGATGAACTGGTCACCAGTATGTTGTGTGGTTGGCGAACAACAGGACTCCCACTAGATAGAGATGCAATCACCATGTGTAGAGATGACCGACAATGAATGTGCCCACACCGGATCACATGTGCCTGTTTGAAGATGTGCTGCACAAATAGGGAAGTCACATGAGTGCGTTGTAGGATGCAGATGATAAGGTGTCACTCCACCAGTAAGTGGAGCTTATCTCCTATCATACATAATGTGCATTATAGTTATGTGAGATAAGGAAGAAAAGGTAAAGGCAAGTGTTTGAAGGCTCACACTGGATCTACCGGTGAAACAAAGGAATGCCTCAAGTGCATGAAATTAGGGCTATGCATTGACCGACATAGAAGACATGTTGGGATGCCAGTGCAGATGAAGAGTGATGGGTTTGTCACTTTGACAAATTGGTTGAGATATGATCCAAGCTGATTAGGGAGAAGGCAAGGCTGAGCAGATTCAGACAGAGGATAATGGCCAAATTGAAGATGGAGTCTGTTGAAGGTTGATGACATGGTGTCATTAAGAGTGTTTACTGGTATGTAAGTCCACTGGTAATATGGATAAGGTGCAGATACAGAAGAATTCCCACCTGATGAGAATGAGCATGCTATGGATAGACATGTCTGGTGACCAGTTAAGGAGTTCCACCGACAATTCAACAAAGAGAAGACATGAAGGTTAATCGTTAAAGTGTGAGATATCGACAAGGTTAGTGAATTGACAAAAAAGAAGAACCGAATGAGTGTTTGGTCGGTCATACTATCTGAATCAACACAAAGATCCAAGTTGGCAGTTGGTCGACATGGATGCCACGTGGAGTCAAGGTGGCGGACTTGCATGTAGCGGTAGATGGAATGTGCACCGATGAGGTTGTTGAAGAGTTGGTCGATATTAAGGGTAGATCCCATAAATTATGGGATGTGTTGCAGAGCTATTACAGAGGTTTGCGGCTTGAGGTCTGGAAGACAATAGAGGGCCAGCTCAAAGTGATTGAGGAGATCGAGGCAGATGAAGGAAACCGCAAGACTAATCTTGGTGATTGATCAAGAAATCAACTGACAGAGTCAAAAGCTGATTGCCAAAGATAGAAGGCGTGATCAAGAAGACACGACATTGGCGAGATTGATTGATGAGTTACAATTCATCAATCCAGGTGATCAGATCGAATAAGATCTGATTGGATTTGGTTTGCCTCGAGGTTGATGAGGAAACCCTAACCGCCTATGATTTCAATTGGCTTTTGGTGGGAAAACCAGGTTATAAATAAGGAAGCCAAAATCATTGAAGGTTACTACTAGATAGGAGAAGATAGAGTTGCTGCGAAGTGAGTGAGTGCTGCATGAGAGAGCTAGATCAGTTAGAGAGAAAATAATTGTAGATAACAGTGACTGAGGGAGTGAAGGATAAACCGGTGATAGGGTTTAGTAGAGAGTTAACCAGTATGGTTTGAGCAACCGGTAAAGTAGCTAGATTGCATCAGTGGAGATAACCGGTAGGTGCTTGTACTGACAGGAAGACAACAAAGGATAGTAAAGAGCAGAGCAGTGAGGAGGAGAAACAATAGAGCAAGAAGAAGAGTAGAGGTGAACCGGTAGAGTTTACCGAAAATGCAACAACAGATGAGAGCAACATAAGAGTGAACTGGTGTAGCAGAGAAGGCGTCTCACCGACAGAGTGAGGTATATGAAATGCTTACAAGATTCACTTGTAATAGTATGACTAATTGTGAGAATTTGCTAAGATCAAGAGGAAATAGAAAGCACAAATAAGAGAGACAAAATATATGATAGGAATAAACTGTATTCTATCAAGATGCAAAATATGATCAATTGGATCATTACAAGATGTTGAATGAATTGTCGTACAAACAATGTAGATGAGCCTGCTTATATAGGCAAGGCTTATGGATATGTGGGCACACAAACATGACATGTGGCTCAATACGAAACAAGGGTAGGTAGGAAATAGGTGTGGGTAGGTAGGAGAAACAATAAAATACTCCACATGAGGTGGATCACCCACCGAAGGTTGAATTATCACTCCATAATAAGTGGATATGATAGAGTAGTAACAAGATCAACACCGTAAAAGGTGGAAATTATCCTACACACACTATCCCAATGTGGCACAAACACCCAAGTGTCTCATACCCAAACTACTATGAAATGCATTTCCTAAGTAAACTTAAGTAAGTGTAATAATATCCATGATGAATAATTATTTACACCAACACCCCCCCTTAAGTGCAACTTAGGGGAATGCAACTAAGCAATGCAAGATGGGTCCCAGCTACTAGGCCATGTTAGATACCCATGTACAAATGCAAATGCAATCTCCCATAAATGGAGAAAGAGAGAAAAACCCAATGGGAAAAAACTCCCCCCCAAAAGTGAGATGAAGAAAGCACACAATGCTCTCAATGATGAATGAGAAGAATAAAATATGTCCCCCCCATAAGAGGGAAGAGGAGACCATGAAACCCTCCCTCAATGTTGAATCTCCTGCAAAGATGGTCCAATGATGATGACCAAAATACCTCCCCATAAGGAAGAAAGAGAGCCAATGCTGCACCAATAATGTCAAAGTGTGACAAAACCAGGTACCAAGTCGATGACGATGAATCACTCGCTGCAACAAAAAGAAGATCAGGCATGGAGACAACTTGCTTTGAGTATGATCTGGATACTTGTAAATGACAGAAATACTAGTACAATTTAAGTCTCATGGGAGCCATGCACAAATGTGTACAATCTAAGTCTCAACTAGAGCCATGCACCAAGTCTCACAAGATATTCCTAATCTACGTGTACAAGAGGATTGCATCAAACAATCAACAATGACAAGATACAAAGAGGTGTGGTACTTTATGATAGTGCGAGTATAACATTGTTCATGCAAAAGAATATATCATGATAAAATATTCAAATGTGGAAACATGAAAATGATGCCACCAACAAAGAAGCCCTGTAGAATACTGTAGATGAAGATGCCTCTGAATGGAATTTCACCAAGAGATATAAATGAACAACTGGCCCTTCATAAAAAGATCATGTTGGCACTTGCAAATAATGGCAAAGTGGACTTCTAATTTCAATGATTACAACTTCTCAAAATGAGATATAAGGGACTTCAACAAATACTGCTAGTGATCTAAATTGAGATCCAAGCAAAATACAAGTACCAAACAGGCCAAAAAATGACCAAATACTGGAAGTACAATTTCTACTCAAAATCACTGCAAACTAATGGCAGATTATGAAAGTAGACAAAAAATTATGCACTCTAAAAAAAACTGGCACCTGAAAATGAGTCCTTATGAGCCCAAATGAAGCCTCCAAAGTTGTAAAAATCGCGATTTCACGATTTTAGAAAATTGCCTGCAAAATTATAATTTTTGGAAAATTTCTGTCGCAGCTTCAAACTTCAAATGCCTCTAGATTTGGCCTCCGAAGTCTGATTTGGATGAAACAAAAGGAAAAACTGACTTTATTGGACCTCCTCAATCCAATGGTAACCTCAGATTTGACCCATCAAGCTTCAATAATAACCTGCAATAGAAAGCTCGAAAATATACAAACCCAAATAACATCAAATTTCTCTAAATTAATAAACCAATGACACTCTAATGGCTCTGATACCATGTGAGAATTTGGACCAGCTCTAATACCATGTGAGGATTTGCCAAGATCACGAGGCAATGGAAAGCACAAATAAGAGAGACAAAATATATGATAGGATTAAACTGTATTCTATCAAGATGCAAAATATGATCAATTGGATCATTACAAGATGTTCAATGAATTATCGTACAAACAATGTAGATGAGCCTGCTTATATAGGCAAAGCTTATGGATATGTGAGCACGCAAACATGACATGTGGATCAATAAGAAACAAGGGTAGGTAGGAAATAGGTGTGGGTAGGTAGGAGAAACAATAAAATATTCCACATGAGGTGGATCACCCACCGAAGGTGGAATTATCACTCCACAATAAGTGGATATGATAGAGTAGTAACAAGATCAACACCATAAAAGGTGGAAATTCTCCTACACACACTATCCCAATGTGGCACAAACACCCAAGTGTCTCATACCCAAACTACTATGAAATGTATTTCCTAAGTAAACTTAAGTAAGTGTAATAATATCCACGATGAATAATTATTTACACCAACACTAATATTGTATTTGAAGCTATCATTATGATCACTGAGTTGTAGCTCGGTGCAAGGGTTGTAGCTCCTTTGGGTTGGTGCCCATAAACTAGCAAGGGTTGTAACTCCTTTGGGTTGTATTCCATAAATCAGTTACGGTTTGGTGCCCTAAAGATTGCAACAAAGATTCACTGTGAGGTTGGATTGGAGCAGTAGACTCCAGTAGCATTGCTCACCGAGGTTTTTCCCATCTTGGGTTTTCCTCGTACATACCGGTGTTATGTGATGTCCCTTTGTGTGTGATTTCATTTGTGCTGGTCTCCCCACTAACTTGTATGTTTGCATTGAGTTAGATCCGTGAACCGGTATACTCTCATAATATAGTAAAAGGGAAAAGATTGAGAACCACTAATTCACCCCCCTCTCAGTGGTGCATTGTGTCTAACAATTGGTATCAGAGCCTAGGTACCCTGTTTATCAAGCTTTCTCTCACTTGGGTAGATCCTGTCTAGGACACAATGGTTTGTTTAGTATCAATCCTTTCTCTACTAGTTTTTGATGGTTCAGACTGTAGCATGTCAAATTCATCTTATAAAAATATCAATTAGAATCAAAGGGAAATCACGAATCCCTACCTAATCAAAGAATTCTAACAAACTAACAATGAAATAACACAATAACATCAAAAAAGGGTTTATAAATCAAATCAATTAAAAAATCCCTATTCTGTGACTGCATATAACTTCCATTGCTCTTCTCTTCTCTGTGGTATGATGACTCTCAGATATTGCGCTGGTAACCTGCAAGTGACACAAAGATTCAAAGTTCGTGATTATTGAAAAAGGAGATTGAATGTTCAATTTATAGATTTTTGGAGAAGATTGATTGAAAGGTAGAACATAATGATCAAGAGGTGGAACTCAGGTGAGCTCACATGCTGATTGATAGTTTAACTGTTGATTTAGAGGTGAAACATAATAGATTGAATAGATTAATTGAGTTAACTGATTGAGAAAAAGCTAACTGAAAGAAGAAAAATAATGATTGGAAGAAATAAAGAAGATGAGACAGAGAACTAGAAGATGAAAATAGAGTCTGGAGAGATAAATGATTTAATTAATTAATTGATTTAATTAATTAATTTAGCATGTACTTGCATTTAGACTTAGTTTTTTAATTTAATCTTTGCACGAGATTTTAATTCAAATATTGAATTTATTTAATTCAATTTAGTATTTGAATATATTTAGAACTTAACTTTGATTTTCAATTTGGTTTTTGAAATCATGCACATGTAATTGAATTTAGAAGAAATTAGAAGAAATAAGAAATGAAATGAAATTAGAATTTGGGGATTTGGAATTGAAGAATTAATTACTTAATTAAATAATTTAAAGAAACTATTTAATTATTTAGAAATGAAAGAATTAATGAAATTAAAAGAAATAATTAGTTAATTAAATAATTTAAAGAAACTATTTAATTATTTAGAAATAAAATTTAATTAAATAATACAGATTATATAATTTAAAGGATTAAATCATAATTAAATAATACAGATTATATAATTTAAAGGATTAAATCATAATTAATTAAATAATAAATATTTAATTCATATTTAGAAAAGGGTTAATGATTAGTTGATTAGAGATAGAAATTGAAAATTAATTTATTTTAAATAATAAAGATTATTTAAATTGGGGAATTAATCAAAATTAATTAAATAATAAATATTTAATTAACATTAGAAAATGGTTAAATGATTAAATGATGATAGAATTGGAAATGAATTAATTAGTAAGATGATGAGGAAATATGAAATTAGAAGAATATGGTTAATTAGTCCTTGTTGGGAAAAATGGTGTTTCAACCTTGCATTTATGCGAGGTTACTATTTATAGTAAGTTTTCATTTGAGCACGAAATGGTGCGAAACTCTCCCTGAAGCTTCTGGTTGGCTAGATAAGCATTCCGGTAAAGTTGCGTCGCAAGGTCACATCTAGTTTTGAAGATATTAAAGTTTTCATCTTGGAGGGGTGCGATAAAATGTTTAAACTTAATTTTGGAGGCTTTAGAGGCTCCGAAATGCCCTGAAAAGTGGCCATAACCGGCGCAGCAAGTTACGAGGTGATAGAGCACTTCGTGAGCTTTCCGGCGCTTCAAACGGTTCGTCAATCGGACACCCGGTTCTCAAGTTATGGCCTTAAGAAGTTTGTACTCCTGAAATAGGAAAAATAATTTGTATCGGATACATAAATGAGCTGTAAAAGGGAGCGACACGTGTTGATGTGTGCTTTAACATGTCATAGGGCATCTAGAAGGGAGATAAGGTCGGCTACACCTTATTGGGTGGTTTTAGCCCATGGTTTTGTAATACCGTTTGACGGTTTCCTGTATTGTATCTCCTATTTATGAGGTGTGTGAGATAGAGGTTGTGTGTAAGAGTCTTATGGCTATTGAGTTGCCTCTGAATCTCTGATTAGTGGTACTCCTGCGAAGAGCTTGCTCTGCAAGTATGTTGTAATCTGTTTTTGATTGCTGAATAAAATATTGAGCTGCTTTTGGAGTGTGGGGTTTTCTCCCGAAAGGGTTTTCCCCACGTAAATCACTGTGTTGTGGTATGAATGCTATTATATCTATTTCTATTTTTCTGTAACTGTTGTAATGATCTGAAAAAGTTTTGCATTATCCTCCTCTCAAGGTTAGTGTAGGAAGTTGTTTCCGCTACTTAACTTCCTTACAAGTGGTATCAGAGCCTGATCACCTTTGGTTTCAATTGTGGGCAGTTGGGTTTTTTGAACTAATCCAGATTTGAGTGGGAGCTTGTGCAGAAGACACTTTTTGATCTTGTTGCAGGAATATTCAGATGGCGAATTCGTCAGGGAGAATAGAGGTGGAGAAATTTAATGGAAGTAAATTTGAGATGTGGAAGCTGAAGATGGAAGATCTGCTAATAGATCGAGATCTTTGGGATGCTGTTGATGCGAATGTCCAAAGGCCCTCAGATCCTACTGCGGCAGCTCAGTATGATGTTATGGACCGAAAAGCCAAGGGTCTAATCAGACTGTGCCTGGCAGACTCTGTTCTAATCAATGTCCATGAAGAGAACTCTGCAAAGAAGCTATGGACTAAGCTTGGTGAGATGTATCAAGTGAAATCTTTATTAAATCAAATTTTCTTAAGAAAGAAATTGTATTCCTTGAAGATGGAAGAGGGTGGACGAATTGCAGACCACCTGGAAGCATTCAATATGTTGGTGGCTCAATTAGTATCCGTCGGTGTTAAGATGGACGAGGAGGAGAAATGTCAGATCTTGCTTTGTTCTTTGCCTGATTCGTGGGATTCTCTTGTTATGGCTATCGGTAGTACTTCTATTGTTTTGAAATCTGAAGATGTGGTGGGTGCCCTACTCGGTGAAGAGATGCGAAGGAAGGTATCCATCAGTTCAAAGGAAGCCCTAACCGTTCGTGGAAGACCTAAGGAGAAAGGCAAGAAGAATGAGAAGCGCGACAAGTCTAAATCCAAAGGGAGATCGAAATCTCCTGGAAAGTCCAAAGTCATTTGCTGGAACTGCGGTAAACTAGGTCACATCCGTAAGGACTGCAAATAAGAAAAGAAGAAGAAGAAAAAGAAAAAGTTCGATTTTGATTCTGAGTCCGACAAGGAAGATGGCGATGCATTTATTGCGGCTTTGGCGACTCATGCAGGTAATGATGCCTGGCTAATTGACTCAGGTGCATCTTTTCATATGACTTCCAATAGAGATTGGTTTTCTGAATATGAAGGATTTAATGGAGGTAAGGTGTACTTGGGTGATGATTCACCTCTAGACATTGTTGGTCGAGGTAAAGTTAGAATCAGGTTTTCTGATGGTAGAATAAAAAGGATTAATGGTGTGCTGCATATCCCTGGATTAAAACGAAACCTGTTATATGTGAGCAAACTGATAGATGCGGGTGTGCAGGTAGTCTTTTCTGAAGCAGGATGTAAGATGATTAAGGGTGCTATGGTAGTTGCTAGAGGTGTCAGGTTTGACACTTTGTATAAGCTTGAAGCATACACTGTTGAGTGTAATAGCACTTCTGTAAAAATTAAATCTGCGGATACTTCACTGGAAGATTTGAAGGTTTCACCTTCAGCAGATGGAAATGGTTTTTGGGTACCTAAGGGTGCTCTTTCATCTGAAGCAAAGTTACCTGCAGAGAAGACTATGTTATGGCACCAGAGACTTGGCCACATTGGAGAAAAGGGTCTAAGGACCTTGAAAAATAAAAACTTTGTTGAAGGTTTGAATGATTGTAATCTTGACTTTGATTTCTGTGAGCATTGCATTTATGGAAAACAAAACCGTGTTCAGTTTTACTCAAGTTCTCATAAAACTTGTGGTGTTTTGGATCTTATCCATTCTTATGTATTTGGTCCAGTAGATGTCTCTTCGATTGGAAAATCCACATATTATGTTTCATTTATTGATGATTTTAGTAGAAGGACATGGGTTTATTTTCTAAAGAGTAAATCTGAAGTTTTTAGTCGTTTTAAAGAATTTAAAGCAATGGTTGAGTTGCAGATTGGAAAGAAAATAAAATGTTTGAGAACTGATAATGGCGGTGAGTTTTGCTCTAATGATTTTGATAGATTCTGTAAAGATTGTGGAATTAACAGACAGAAGACAACTCCGTATTCTCTACAACAGAATGGAGTTGCAGAAAGAATGAACATGACACTGATGGAGAAGGCTAGGAGTATGTTGAGTGGTGCTGGTCTCGAACAAAAGTTTTGGGCTGAAGCTATTGCCACTGCTTGCTACCTGATTAACAGGTTTCCTACATCAGCTCTTGTTGATAAAATGCCTATGGAAGCATGGTCAGGTCACAAGCCTTCATTGAGACATCTTAGAGTTTTTGGTTGCGAGGCATATGCACATGTGCCAAAGGAGAAGCGAACAAAGTTGGAGAACAAGGCTGTGAAATGTATCTTCATCGGGTATAGTTATGGTGTGAAAGGATACAAGCTTTGGGACCCTGTTGCACAAAAGGTAATTCACAGTAGAAGTGTTATTTTTAGAGAAATTAAGTCTCCTTCTGTTACATTGCAGCCAAAACAGACTAAAAAAGAAGATGTGATTCAACTTCCTTCTACACCTGAAAGAGTTGAATCGAGACCCCTAGATAGGCAAGAAGTTGAGGAGAGCTCGTCTAGCTCTGAATCTTCAGAAGAGGAGGAAGAACCTCCAACTTAGCTTGTTCGAAGGTCTACAAGACATAGACAACCACCTGAAAGGTATTCACCTAATGATTGGAGATGTATTTTTTCTCTGAATACTAGTGTGGATGAACCGAAATCTGTAGAAGAGGAATTAGGTATGAATGATGCAGAATCCTGGAAGATTGCTATGGAGGAAGAAATGACAGCTTTGAAAAAGAATGATACATGAGATCTTGTACCATTGCCTGAAGGACGAAAACCTGTTGGTTGTAAATGGGTGTTCAAGAAAAAGATTGGTTCAGATGGAAGCATTGAGAAGTATAAAGCAAGGTTGGTTGCAAAAGGCTACTCTCAGGTTGAGGGTGTTGATTACGGTGAGATATTTTCTCCTGTTGCAAAAATGACGTCCATTAGATTTTTGCTTTCTATTGCTACTGCTTATGATTTAGAGGTTGAGCAAATGGATGTGAAAACTGCTTTCCTTCATGGTGATTTGGAGGAAGATATTTATATGACATAGCCAGAGCACTATGTGGTAAAAGGCAAAAGTAATTTGGTCTGTAAGTTGAAGAAATCTTTGTATGTCCTCAAACAAAGTCCTAGGATGTGGTACCAAAAATTTGATACATATGTGTTGAGTTTGGGATTTGAACGTTCTAAATCAGATCACTGTGTTTATTATAAATCTGATGGTGATCATTTTCTTATTCATTGCATTGTATGTTGATGATATGTTATTCATTGGTAAAGGGAAAGGTATGATTTCAGAACTGAAGTCTCAGCTCGCTGCTAAATTTGAAATGAAAGATCTTGGTGCAACAAAGCACATTCTTGGGATGAAAATTAGAAGAGATAGGGTGAAAAGAAAGCTATGGCTAGGCCAGAGTAAGTATGTGAATTCAGTGTTACAGAGGTTCAACATGCAGAATTGTAGACCATTGAGTGTTCCTTTTACAGTTGGAACGAAACTATCTGTTTCAGATTGTCCTACATCCCCATTGGAGATGGAAGACATGAGCAGAGTGCCCTACCAGAGTGCGGTTGGAAGCTTGATGTATGCTATGGTCTGTACTAGACCAGACATTGCCCAAGCAGTGGGAGTACTTTCTAGATATATGTCTAATCTTGGTAGAGTTCATTGGGATGCAGTCAAAAGAGTCTTCAGATATTTGAAGGGTACTTCAGAGTATTCTTTGTGTTATCATGGTAATTCAGTTGGAGACATGACTTCCCTTGATATCCATGGTTATGTGGATTCAGATTGGGTAGGTGATATTGATAGCAGAAGATCCACCAGTGCTTATGTGTTTACTTTGTTTGGTGGTGCAATTAGTTGGATGAGTAAGCGACAGGATGTGGTTGCTTTATCCACTACTGAAGCAGAGTATATGGCAGCTACTCATGCTTGCAAAGAGGCCATTTGGCTTAAGAGACTTTGTTCGGATATTCGAATAAAACAAGGTACAGTGACAGTTTACTGTGACAGTCAGAGTGCAATTAGCCTAGCTAAGAACCCGACATTTCATGCCCGGACCAAACATATTGATGTTCAGTATCATTTTGTTAGAGATATGGTCGAAGATGGTAGGGTGAAGCTAGTTAAGGTGGAAACTTTGATGAATGTTGCAGATGCTTTAACTAAGGCTGTGAGCACAGAGAAGTTCAGATGGTGTTCAGAGTCTATGGGCCTTATGGCCCCTAGCAATTGATTCATTGTGTTGACATTCCCTTCCGCTCCTGCAAGGTGTTCGACAAGTGGGAGATTTGTTGGGAAAAATGGTGTCTCAACCTTGCATTTATGCGAGGTTACTATTTATAGTAAGTTTTCATTTGAGCACGAAATAGTGGGAAACTCTCCCTGAAGCTTCTGGTTGGCTAGATAAGCATTCCGGTAAAGTTGCGTCGCAAGGTCACAACTAGTTTTGAAGATATTAAAGTTTTCATCTTGGAGGGGTGCGATAAAATGTTTAAACTTAATTTTGGAGGCTTTAGAGGCTCCGAAATGCCCTGAAAAGTGGCCTTAACTGGCGCAGTGGGTTAGGAGGTGATAGAGCACTTCGCGAGCTTTTCGGCGCTTCAAACGGTTCGTCAATCGGACACCCGGTTCTCAAGTTATGGCCTTCGGAAGTTTGTACTCCTGAAATAGGAAAAATAATTTGTATCGGATACATAAATGTGCTGTAAAAGGGAGCGACACATGTTGATGTGTGCTTTAACATGTCATAGGGCATCTAGAAGGGAGATAAGGTCGGCTACACCTTATTGGGTGGTTTTAGCCCATGGTTTTGTAATACCGTTTGACGGTTTCCTGTATTGTATCTCCTATTTATGAGGTGTGTGAGATAGAGGTTGTGTGTAAGAGTCTTATGGCTATTGAGTTGCCTCTGAATCTATGATTAGTGGTACTCCTGCGAAGAGCTTGCTCTGCAAGTATGTTGTAATCTGTTTTTGATTGCTGAATAAAATATTGAGCTGCTTTTGGAGTGTGGGGTTTTTCTCCCGAAAGGGTTTTCCCCACGTAAATCACTGTGTTGTGGTATGAATGCTATTATATCTATTTCTATTTTTCTGTAACTGTTGTAATGATCTGAAAAAGTTTTGCATTACCCTCCTCTCAAGGTTAGTGTAGGAAGTTGTTTCCGCTACTTAACTTCCTTACAGTCCTTGCATAGTCCTCATTTACGTCCTTATTATAGTCCTCATTATCGTCCTAAGTCCTAACATAGTCTGCATTATCGTCCCAAGTCCTTGCATAGTCCTTATATAGTCCTTATTATCATCCTCATATACGTCCTTGTCTAGACCTCATATACGTCTGTCTTAGTTCATCATCATTTACATAATCATAATAGAAAGTCATACCCCAAACGTCCAAAACACAATCAGAGGATCATTCAAACTCAACCTCAACTCAAACAAGTTGGTCAAGTTTAATCAAACATTGTCACATTCAGAGAAATGGAGAAAATATCTTACATGTTGTGATCCTAGGTCCAAACCAAAGAAGCAAACATCATGGATTGGAATTATACATTTCATAGGGAAGGTGGAGGATTCATCTCTTCCGTTCCTATTAAATGAAGATAGAATTTGAAATGAATTAATTAGTAAGATGATGAGGAAATATGAAATTAGAAGAATATGATTAATTAACTTAATTAAATAATTAAAGAATTATTTAATCAATTAGAAGAATAATTGGTACATGATCAATGAGACATTTTTAGGTGTCTACATTTGCCCCTCTTTGAGACAATGTCGAAACGACGTTGTTTCAAAGAAATTGAAAAATTCTGCCCCAGTATGCCTCAGTGATACTTAGGGTGTAATTCCCCCTTGAGAGATTGTTTGTGCATTAAAGATATGAATGATCTCTCGAAAAAAAGAAGAATGTGAGATGAAAGATAGAAGAATGGTTAGTTGATTAAAGATAGGTGATGTGAAGATGATATTGAGATAGAATATGAGAGAATGAACCTTAGAATGAAATAGAACAATGTTAGATGAGAAAATGATTTAGAAAGAGATGATGAGAAAAGAATCAGCAAACTAGCAATAAGAAGATGAGATGAGAATGAGAATGATTGAATCATGAACCTGTGTCATTATTTATTTTATTGCACAATATATATTCATCACTGAGCCTTATTATTGAACAATGAAGCTTAGCACATCAGGGTATAAGGGACCAAGATGTAAAAATATCTCATTGAAGAAACAAACACATAGTAGACAAGGAGTGAACCCCTCCATTCTGGTCGTAGTGCCAGGGGTTGAGGTATGTGGGATAGTCACAAGCATAACTATCCTTGACTTTTGCATAGGATATTTGCTGAATGAACGTACCAACATAGACAACCACTGGAACTATTACCCTAGAACTTCATTGGTCCACACCACAAACAACAAACAAAGAAAAAAATAATGCCCATCATGGCTCCTCTAGTCACTTGTGGACATCCCTGAGTAGCATAGGAACATAATCTGTCACCAAATGATAAAAGATAAAGACTAACCCGTACAAAATTCAGCAGCTATACTGACCTTGTGCCTTCGTTCTCAGTTGCTTGATGTGATGGTTGGTAATGTCTGATATCAGAAAGTTGCGGACCTCGTTTAAGACTGACCTGTCTGATTTTGAGTGTATTCTCTTCTGCTTAAGACAAGATAATGATCACTTTGATATGGATATGATACGATTAATAAGATAGTTTGATCAATTGATTGCAGATGTTTGACTGGATAGTCGTATCCTTTGTTAACTTTGTGCAAAGCGTTTGCTAGATATCTTCTAGAGTATTTGTTTCTTGGGAGATTTTTTTGCAAGTTTTTTGATTGATTTTCAATTTTTAGTTCTTTTCCAAGAGCTTTTTCGATGTTTTTGGATTATGTGGATTGATATTTGAATGTTTTTGATTGATTTTTTCAGGACATTTTGTAGATGTTTTTGGATTTTAAGGTTTTCAATGTTTTTGGATTTTAAGTTTTCCAATGTTTTTGGATTTTTTTAGGACTTTATACGATTTTTTGATTTTTTCAGGACTTTATATGGATGTTTTTGGTATTTTTTCAGGACATTATATGGATGTTTTTTGGATTTTTGAAGGATTCTTTTATGATTTTTTTGATTTTTTTCAGTTATGCCCCCATTGTGCAGACTTGTATGACATGATGATCTGCAGAATGCATGTGGAGACAAATGAATTTTTGACATGACCTATGTTAATGCAATATGCATGATGAAGATGACTTTCCTATTCAAACAAGGTTGACTGTATTTGTTTTAGCATTTGTAATACACCAATTGAAATGGGGGTGCAAAACATTTCATAGATAAGCAGTCAATCGATCCGTAAGGCCCTTTGGAACATTGAACTCAACACACTTAGTGACTAGGATTTACAAATGGAGACGCGGAAAACTTCCCCATTGGTTCTTGAAACTTTGATCTTCTTTTGCCCATGTGTGTGCAAATGAGTTAATTCCTGCTCTTGTGTTCACTAAAGATCCTTAGCATCCTATATGACTAGCTAGATGGATTATCCTAACTTCAAAAGCATCTCGAATAGAGCCTCGCTGCCAGCAAGCTTTTAGAGCTCCGATGAGGTTATAGACTATAATTTCCCAAATATTGCTCCATTGCCAGTAGGCATTCATAGCCCTGATGGAGTTACTCGCATGTTCCCATAGTCAAGCTTTTTGGTGCACTCGTATGCGTGATATTTCAGTTATATATTATTGCTCTTTTGCCTTGAGATGAATTTGGCATAGCTCTTTTTCTTTTTTATTCTTGCCTTGACTTGTAAGTAATGAAACCTACTTGGGTGTGACAATTACAGTGGTGCTGAAGTAGAATTTTAGCTTTTTCACTAGTCATATGATCAACTAGGTGTCTAGAATGAATTAAAGATCTTCTTAATATGTTGAAGATATATCAATTGATAGATTTTGGGTTAACAAGTCTCAAATAGTGAAATTGCTACCCAACCATAAGTAAAGCATCGTCACAGGGTAATGTTGAAAATGAATGACCTTAGGACTTCAAAGACTTCATGTCTGAATATCTAAGAAAGGAGACGACCCTTGCTTCTCTTGAATGCAAATGGATGATAAACTTGAACAATTGCCTTGTTTTATTGATGTTGCTTTGCGAATGTGACTTCTGAATATGATGTGCTTGGAAATAAACTATATGTGATGCAATGCTTTGAATAAAATGATATGCAACACAGAAAGTAAAACCTAAACTAACCCAACCCTTAGGTATAATATCGTTTAAGGTGCATGTTGTTCATAGGATCAGAGAGTTTTGTGTAGGTAGTTCATTGGTCTTTGTTTGAAGAGTTGGATAAAGATGTCTTTTACAATAGGATATAAGGAATCAACTAAGTGTATACGTTCGACATCTCCAATGTTGATTTTATTTGTTTTTGGATTTTGTGGGTTATCAAAGGGAAATCCAGCTCTAGAACCCGTGAATTCAGCTATAGCCTTATCATTTTCAAAGAAATCCAATTGTGGTAGGTTCTCTTGCCCCCATTCTATCAAGTGTGCATGTATGAGGCAAATAGATTCTAGTTCTGAAGTTGTGACATGAGCGGGTGTTATGTTTGTTTCTATTGATGCACTTGAAGAGGATGATGAAACCAACTAGGTGTTGATCTTATTAGCTGGTGTTATGTTTGTTTTTGTCACTACATTGGCATTTGATGATAGCTCACATATAATTGTTGACAAGTTGCTCTATGTAGTATGATCTGGATTGGTGATTTCATTGCTAAGGGGTTTATGAACTTTTGTAGAGGGATTGGGATCACTAGGAGAAATGGTAAGTTTGTTTGAGAGGGAATCTTGTGAGGAACATGGAGGATTATGACATGTAGATGAAGGGATGGAGGGACCTTGATCAAGATTTGGAGAAATAATGGGATTCTATTTAGGACATGAAGGTAAAGGTATGATTTGATCTTGATTTATAAAGGGATTATTATGAAGGATATAAGGGATGTCTTGATCTTGCTTAGGAGGTGGATGTTGGATGGGACTTGAAAGGACACTTTTTCTTGAGATGAAAGGGTGTCATTATGAATGAAATAGAAAAGAGCGAGGGAATCATCATAAGATTCTTGGTCAGCGGGATATTGATAAAAAATTGGGTAGGATGGAAGTGGTTGTTCTTGATCTTTATTTGTTTCAGGACTCATTTCTTTTGATTTTGGATCATCCTCTTGACACAGGGAAGGAGTTTGGAAATGCATGGGAGATTGTTGGAATGTTTCAACATTTTGGCCTGATGAAGAAGGATTTTGAATGAGATCCTCTGAATCATGTCTTGAATTAGATTGGATTTGTACGATGGATAGCCCTTGGGAGGTTGTGTTATTGAATAGAGATGGCATGGATTGGTCTTATGCGACTTCTGGGGATGATGAAATGGTGGATAGATATGGTTGATTTGGGATTTGGTTGAAAGGGATTTGATTTTGGTTGAAAGGAGTATGAATTTGGGTGAAAGATGTTTGATTTTGGTTGAATAAATTTTGATTTGGACTTTGGTTGAAGGGGGTTTGATTTTGGTTGAAAGAGGTTTTAATGTTGGGTTGATGTGAATTTTGATTTGGAATTTGGTTGAAAGGGGTGTGATTTTGGTTAAAAGAGGTTTGAATGTTGGGTTGATGTGAATTTTGATTTGGACTTTGGTTGAAAGGGGTGTGATTTTGGTTGAAAGAGGTTTGAATGTTGGGTTGATGTGAATTTTGATTTGGACTTTGGTTGAAAGGGGTGTGATTTTGGTTGAAAGAGGTTTGAATGTTGGGTTGATGTGATTGGTATGATTGATATAGTGGGTTGAAAGAAAAAGAAGGTTTACATGGCTCTAACGTTGGTTGAACTGAGGTAGGAACGATTTTGTTGAAGAATGAAGGTTGGCATGTTTGAATGGTCTCACAAGAAGAAGAAGGTTGGCCTGATACTGATTCCCTTGTGGTCATCACTTCTCTCATCATATTTTCTAACCAGACCCTATGGTTATTAGGACTAGTCATGTCTGTCACTTGTTGTTGCAAAGTCTTGATTTGTTGAGCTAAGGTTTCTATGGATGGTGATGGAATAGGAATGGAAGGGATGAATCCTCCACCTTCCCTACAAAATGTATAATTCCAATCCATGATGTTTTCTTGTTTGGTTTGGACCTAGGATCACAACATGTAAGATATTTTCTCCATTTCTCTGAATGTGACAATGCTTGATTGAACTTGACCAACTTGTTTGAGTTGAGGTTGAGTTTGACTGATCCTCTGATTGTGTTTTGGACGTTTGGGGTATGACTTTCTAGGATGATTATGCAAATGATGATGAACTAAGACAGACGTATATGAGGTCTAGACAAAGACGTATATGAGGATGATAATGAGGACTATATAAGGACTATGCAAGGACTTGGGATGATAATGAAGACTATGTTAGGACTTAGGACGATAATGAGGACTATAATAAGGACGTAAATGAGGACTATGCAAGGACTAAGGACGATAAAAGGGACGTAAATGAGGACTATGCAAAGACTAAGGACGATAACAGGGACGCAAATGAGGACTATGCAAGGACTAAGGACGATAATAGGGACGTAAATGAGGACTATGCAAGGACTAAGGATGATAATAGGGATGTAAATGAGGACTATGCAAGGACTTCCTATGGTCACAAGTGTGTTAAAGCTTTGAGTTTTGATGTTTCAAAAATGGACTTTGTTTTCAGTAGTTCCGTGTGTAGGACAAGTTTTGTGTTTTTGCCAAGTCTGAGAATAATTATTTGGAGGTAAATATAGTTGATTGATTTGGTTTTTCAAATAATCTCTGAAAAATTCAAAGATACGTAGGATAGGGCCTGAAATAGCCCAAAGGACTAACTCAATATTGGTCTGATACAACTATACATAAAAAAGCACAGAATACAATCTTAGGCTGGAAAGTGGGCACCATTTAATGAGGCCCCCACAACAAAATACCAAAACAAGACGAACAGATAGAGAGTCTGGCAGCACTAGCTCCACTCCACGACACACACTTTTCGGGCATGCCAGTCTCTCTTACCCCGAAGATTCGAAGATCTAATAACCGAGGGATTTTTGTATCATAGTGTAAGGTACATGAAGGGTATCTATGGGGTACGATCCACACTCCCAGAATCACTGAATGTAGGGTTTTGGGCTACTAAGTTGGTTCTTATTGTAGGGTTTTGAGGGGTCCTGATCCAATGATGGATTCTTAGAGCAAGCCACTTAAGACTTTAGTTGAGCTTATCGGTGCAGGGAAGGCCCCCACATACGTTGAATTCACTCAACACTCTAGCCGCCTGACCAGTATATTTATATAGCGGCTTGAAAAACCTGCTCGAGAGTACGCTGGGAGAGATGATATCTCCAACGCATCCCAATTTGAAGTACCTCTGTGGGGTGATAAAATCCCCAATCAAAGATACCCCTCACTACGCAAAATAAAATAAAATTGGGTGTCATTGTCACTTCCTTCCTTTCTCCCAAGACCTTGAAGGCGGGTGGAAAGTTAGTCAATGCAACAGTAGGTCCACCCCAAACAGGATAAAAGTTCTTTCCCTTAAGAAAATCAAATATGATTTAATCTAATGCAACCTGATTCACGTTCATTTTAAAGCCCAAATTGAGGCGTTGAATACGCATGTGCATGTCCATTTTAAACACCAAATTGAAATATGAAGGCATGCATGCCCATTTTAACCATTGTTGATTTTAAGCCCAAATCAAAGTGTCATACATGCATGTCAATTTTAACCAATGTTAATTTTTAGCACAAAACTGAAGTGTTATGCATGCATGTCCATTTTAACCATTGTTAATTTTAAGCACCAAAAGATGAAGTGTGAGATTATGCATGCATGTCCATTTTAACTATTGTTGATTTTAAGCACCAAAAGATGAAGTGTGAGATTATGCATGCATGTCCATTTTAACCAATGTTGATTTTAAGCACCAAAAGACGAAGTGTTATACATGCATGTCAATTTTAGCCAATGTTAATTTTAAGCACCAAACTGAAGTGTCATGCATGCATGCCCATTTTAAACCCAAAATCCAAAAGTGACTTAACCCTAAAGGATCCTGCAATCAAATTGTTAATGGTGTCCAAAATAATCTGGAATGATCAAGCCTTCTCTGTAATTTCGCTACACGCTGCAAACAAACAATTAGTAAGAGAAATCAAAATAACAACACTAAAAAAAATATTTTTATTTATTTATTTATTTTTTTGACCCCAAAATAAAATTACAAAGAAGATACCTCTGATGAATTTTAGAGAGCTTTCCAAAAATGTAAGAATTTTAGAAAAGGACATTAATTTGCACCCTGGAGAGCAGATTTATGGAAAAAAATGAATTTTTAAAGATACAGTCTTACATTAATTATTTGACATCAAAATAAAAATTGTAAATAAGATACCCCCTGTAAAATTTCAAGAGATTTCTAGAAATGTAAGAATTTTAGAAAAATTCTCTGATTTGTGCCCAAAATTCAAAATTTATTAAAAAAATTAAGATGATCATATCTCGGTCAAAATAGATCGTACAGATCCAATTTTTTTTACTCTAGATGTGTCTTAGGATCCTTAACTTGCTGTAAAAAAATCTCATAGAAATTTGTTTATTTGCGCAAAAAATCAAAGATTTATGAAAATAATTGAATCTATCATTTCTCACTGAAAAATACTAGTGTAAAGCTGATTTTTTTACTATAGATCCGTGAGATGATCATTAACCTGCAGTAAAAAAATCATGAATATATTCGTAATAATGTGGAAGATATGATAAAATCTTTGAACAACCTGCAATCTTGCCTGGAACCTGATTTGCACAATGTTAGTCTTGAATTTTTTTTAATAAAACACCAATTAAGATAAGAAAACCTCTTAGAATATGAATTTAAAAGATAGGTGTAGCTTGCAAGATCCAATACCTATACCTGCAGGCATATACAAAATTTCAAATCAGAGTGCTGTTGATTCATGCCGAGTTCACCAAAATGTCTGCATGTAAAATTCATCTTATAAAAATATCAATTAGAATCAAAGGGAAATCACAAATCCCTACCTAATCAAAGAATTCTAACAAACTAACAATGAAATAACATAATAACATCAAAACAGGGTTTATAAATCAAATCAATTAAAAACTCCCTATTCCATGACTGCGTATAACTTCCATTGCTCTTCTCTTCTCTGTGGTATGATGGCTCTCAGATATTGTGCTGGTAACCTGCAAGTAACACAAAGATTCCAAGTTCGTGATTGTGAAAATGGAGATTGAATGTTCAATTTATAGATTTTTGGAGAAGATTGATTGAAAGGTGGAACAAAATGATCAAGAGGTGGAACTCAGGCGAGCTCACATGTTGATTGATAGTTGAACTGTTGATTTAGAGGTGAAACATAATAGATTGAATAGATTAATTGAGTTAACTGATTGAGAAAAAAGTAACTGAAAGAAGAAAAAGAATGATGGGAGGAAATAAAGAAGATGGCAAAGAGAACTAGAAGATGAAAATAGAGACTAGAGAGATAAATGATTTAATTAATTAATTGATTTAATCAATTAATTTAGCATGTGCTTGCATTTAGACTTAGATTTTCAATTTAATCTTTGCATGAGATTTTAATTCAAACATTGAATTTATTTAATTCAATTTAGTATTTGAATATATTTAGAACTTGACTTTGATTTTCAATTTGGTTTTTGAAATCATGCACATGTAATTGAATTTAGAAGAAATTAGAAGAAATAAGAAATGAAATGAAATTAGAATTTGGGGATTTGGAATTGAAGAATTAATTAGTTAATTAAATAATTTAAAGAAATTATTTAATTATTTAGAAATGGAAGAATTAATGAAATTAAAAGAAATAATTAGTTAATTAAATAATTTAAAGAAACTATTTAATTATTTAGAAATGGAATTTAATTAAATAATAAAGATTATTTAATTTAAAGGATTAAATCATAATTAATTAAATAATAAATATTTAATTCATATTTAGAAAAGGGTTAATGATTAGTTGATTAGAGATAGAAATTGAGAACTAATTTATTTTAAATAATAAAGATTATTTAAATTGGGGAATTAATCAGAATTAATTAAATAATAAATATTTAATTAACATTAGAAAATGGTTAAATGATGATAAAATTGGAAATGAATTAATTAGTAAGATGATGAGGAAATATGAAATTAGAAGAATATGATTAATCAACTTAATTAAATAATTAAAGAATTATTTCATCAATTAGAGGAATAATTAGTACACGATCAATGAGACATTTTTAGGTGTCTACACAGACTATTCCATCTGGAGTTGTAGAATGGAACTCTACTTGTCCTCTCTAGGGTTTGATGTATGTATGTCAATAGTTAATGGTCTTCCTAGGAATGTCTATCCTCCCACCGGCTCTAAAGAAGAAAGAAGATGCATGTGCAATGAAGAAGCCATGAAGGCTATATTCAGTGGGCTCACCGGTGATGTTTCTTCACAAGTGGATAAATGCAGATTGACAAAGAGTCTATGGGATAGACTGAAGAAGTTGTATGGAAATGAACCCTGCACCACTGAATTAGTTTGTGAGAGTGAGAAGAACAATGCAACAGAAATATGTGCAGATGACAGAGGTAGATTAGATTATTGTAGTAGCAATGGTGATGAGGAGACTCATCTCTTCCTGGACCATGAGATAGATATTGAGAATCACACATCAAAATGGGATAATGCAGATAGATCCCACTGGTATGATGTGTTTGACAATGACAATGAAGAAGATGAAGAAGAAGGAGATAAGGTAGATAGATCTAGCCGACAAGATCTATTTGGAAGTGATGATGAAGAAGAAGAAGATGCAAAAGTTGATCTAGAAGGTGAATTGCTAGGTGCCCTTGATGAACTGAAAAATGTTAGAAATGAACTTAAGGATTACAAGAAATTAGTTCATGAAGAATGCAACCAGTTGAGAACATGCCTTGAAGATTCAAACAAAAAGGTCAGTTTATTGACCACTCAACTAGATGAGGCAAAAAGAATGGCAGATGATTTGAAATCTATATTGGATGCCAAGGAGAGAAGATGTGAAGAGTTGCTACTAGATATGAAGTCTAGGGACAAAGGATGTCAGGACCTGAAAAGTGAAATGGAGAATATGAGAAATGAATACAAGTTGTTTAAGAATGCTGCAGTTGTTGAGCAAAACCGATTGATTGGATGTCTTGAAGATTATGAGAAATATATATCAGTGTTGAAGACTCATCAAGATGACACCATGAAATGCAGGTGCAATGATTTAGAGTCAGAGCTGGATGCCCAAAAGAAAATATGTGAGAAGCTGCAACAAAAAGTGGAGACTAAAGGAAATGAGTGTTGTAATCTTAAGGATGAAGTTGCAAAGCTTACTTTAGAACTTGAAAAGTGCCAAGATGAGCTCAAGGTAAGAATCCGGTTTGATGGAAACAGTGATGCGTTAGAAAATATGTTGAAGAAGTAAAATCATGCCAAGGACACTGAAGGATTAGGAAGTGGTGCCGATGAATGCTCCACTAGCAAGAATGCCCCTCACAATGAAATTTTGTTTGTCTCCTCGAATGGAGAAAACAAAGGTCAAACCTTAATGGTCAGAAATACTCCAAGAAATAAGATTGATCTGACTAAAATTGGTGAAGACTTGAAAAAAAGAATGAAGACCGGTGTTGCAAGAAGGGGGAACAATGCAGATCCCAAAGGTAAAGGGAAGATGGGAGAAGACAACTTCACCGGAAGCAAGAACATGAGAAGACAACAATGAAGACCTCCTATCGGCAGAGGACAAAGGAATGCTACCACCCACAGGAAAAAGAAAGTGTGGGAGAAGAAGAGACCAGATGGAAGGAATACAAAGAATGGACAACCCAGGATCCATCCTCAAAGAAGGAGAAATGGAGATGCCAGACCGATAAGATCTCCCCAGGCATGGCAGAATAGATTTGTAAGTCATATGCCATCCTTCTTTGATTATTGCTTTGCATGTAATGGCTATGGCCATATAGAAGAAGAATGTGGAAAGGAATCTAGAAGGAACTATATAAGATCTCATAGACATCATGCATATGAGCAAAATGTATCAAGGAGTAGATACATGCATGTTCCCTCTCCTGGTTATGCAAATATTAGTTGTTATAACTGGAATGGAATTGGCCATAGAAAGTTTGAATGCAGGAAGAGGAACTTGCAGTCTCATGGAGGCCAGTACAACAACTATGCTTTGTAGAAAAATGGATATAGAGAATATGAAAGTCAGAGACCTGCATGGAACCAAAGACAAAATGTCCCTGCAGGAGCAAGAGGTCCATCCGTTTCGGTTGCTAGTCACAACAACATGACCAGCAGAAGATGGTCAAACCGGTATGTCAAGAGATTCCCCAATCATGAATTTGGGATGGATGCTATGTGATACTATATCACTACTTCCAGTTGTGAGGCAGAATCAGGAAATGGAAGGACCAATCTGTAGAAGAAGGAAAGACTTGCTCCCAAACCTGAAAATGGGAAGAAGAATGAGACCAAGTAGGTATGGAGGAAGAAGACCATGGACCGACACTGTGCATTCAATGTATGGGTGATATCTCCTAAGGCCTCAAGAAGATGCAGGATCTCAAGGGGAGTAGTACACTGAATTTATCATTCACCCCCTTAGTGGAAGAGAACACATGGAAGAATAAGCTGCTACCGGTATGAAGGATGGAAATGAGAAGATAACTGTGTGTAGTGGCTGCTTGGGCTACACACCTACTGATCAGTGTTGGATCACTACTCCTGTGTCAATGTATGACAAGATAACAATTGGAATCAGATACAAAGTGACACAAAATTCTAGGAGTCATAGGAAGGTGCTCTGGTAGTGATGATGGACCGGTACAGGAAACTGATATGTGCAGGATGTTACCGACATGAATGCTAATAGGTACTTGTAGGTTATGTAGGACAATGAGGTTGGAGATCATTGCAATAGCCCCGATAGCATGGAATGTGGAGTTTATGTCTCAGGTGGTATTGGAAAAGACCTGAATGACATATGTTGGCCCGAAGGTTGATCATGTAGGCATGCATGT
This sequence comes from Cryptomeria japonica, assembly GCF_030272615.1. Taxonomy (NCBI): domain Eukaryota; kingdom Viridiplantae; phylum Streptophyta; class Pinopsida; order Cupressales; family Cupressaceae; genus Cryptomeria; species Cryptomeria japonica. The sequence continues at coordinate 39,777,154 of NC_081405.1, read as the reverse complement.
TATTGGGATAACTAGTTTAATTTATGGCATGATGATGTCATTGAATGACATTGTGAAGATCCAAAATCATGTCATAGGCTGTGGTGGATATGGTGGAGCTAAAGATCATCAGATGATCACATATGCACAACTCAACTGGTATATGGAGTTGATTGGTGCCCCGATATTAGACCTGACAGGCATTGTGGATCTAAGATGTATAACTCATGGGGAGTTCAAGTGCTTATGATGTAGAGCCAACATGCTTGAACTTGTATGGTTACTGACTGCCCAAACTACAGATGTTGGAAATTGCAATAGGAATACCCAAGGGAATTTCATGGTTAAGGGTATCTACTTGTCATTTGGTTGGTTGTATCACATTTGATTCTAAAGAAATTTGGGATCAAACAGGGGGTGATGCAGTTTGATTGATAGGTAAATAGTATTCACTGACACATCCTTCTACAATTGAGTGCTTTAACAAATAGTATCAGATTTACATGCTCAATTGGTGTCAGTTGATGGTTGAGTCCTCCATCTCAAGTGTCGTGACTTGAGAAGATGTAACAAGTGGTATCAAAGGAGGAGATGCATCCAATGAAGATAAAAGGGGAGAAAGAATTCTGTCAGTGACCGATATATACAAGGAGGAATGATATCTTGACAGTTCCCTTTGCCATTGTTGTCAAAGGGGGAGAAATATTCTGTAGTATATTGCATACTACATGAGTGAGAATCCATTGGATCATACAAAGGGGGAGAGAGATTATGTAGTATGCCAGATACTACATGAGTTGGTATCAATGCCAAAGGGGGAGAGTGTTGGCATTGTGTTGTCATTGATGTTAACCGGTATGGGATGATTATGGGTAGAAGAGATGTTTGTGCAACACTGCCATGTAGGAGTACAAGATGAGATATCCTTGATATCACCTTGTGTTGCATAACACCGGTAAGGTAAAGAAGAGAATTTCATTCAAAGTAATGAACACTGGTGTCACCAGTTCACAAGTTAGTACCTGAATTGTGTGGATGAAATGGTAAGGTTACCAATACCGGTACATTGTATCACTGGTATGGAGAGTATGTCAACTGATAAGTGAAGTGTTGACAATGAGTAGGATGCTTGGATGTTGTTTGTGATGAAGAGGCAAAATGTTACCTAAATCACATCAACATCAGAGGAGAAGGATGAACTGGTCACTGGTATGCTGTGTGGTTGCAGAACAACAGGACTCCCATCGGATAGAGATGTAGTCACCATATGTAGATATGACTGACAATGAATGTGCCCACACCGGATCACATGTGCCTGTTTGATGATGTGCTGCACAAATAGGGAAGTCACATGAATGCATTGTAGGATGAAGATGACAAGGTGTCACTCCATCGATAAGTGGATCTTATCTCCTATTATGCATAATGTGCATTATAGTTCTATGAGATAAGGAAGAAAAGGTAAAGGCAAGTGTTTGAAGGCTCACACCGGATCTACCGATGAAACAAACTGTAGAAGATGAGTTTGATCTGCTGTAGATGGTTATCAAACTATTGAAAGTTTATATTTGATATGCTAAAGGATGTCGATTTTTTGATGGTAATTCAAATTGCTGAAGGATAGAGAGGGAACTGATCTATATACCCAAACATGTCTTATTCCAAGCAACATGACTTATACCAAAAGTTGACTCTTCTTCAATAAACACATCTTCTCCAAGGATCGATTCAATGTTAACCAACACATCTCCCAAGGTAGATTATATAATTAGTTATGATTCATTAACAAACTGCTTCATGAAGTCGCTAATATAAGTGTTAGGTTTTGCCAAGATCAAGAACTCAATGAAAAGAACAAAATAGAGAGACAAAATATAGGATAAGAATAAACTGTATTCTCATCAATAGATAAATGATGAATAGTTGCTGCATACAATAAAGATGAGCCTTCATATATAGGCAAGACTATATGGACATGTGAGTACACAAACATGACATGTGGCTCAATAAGAAACAAGGGTAGGTAGAAAATAGGTGTGGTAGGTAGGAGAAACAATAAAATATTCCACATGAGTTGGATCACCCACCGAAGGTGGAATTATCACTCCACAATAAGTGGATATGATAAAGTAACAACAAGATCACACCATAAAAGGTGGAAATCTCCTACACACACTATCTCAATGTGGCACAAACACCCAAGTGTCTCATACCCAAACTAATATGAAATGCATTATCCTAAGTAGACTTAAGTATGGTGTAATAATATCCAACATGAATAAATAATTACACCAACACCCCCCCTTAAATGCAACTTAGGGGAATGCACTTAAGTCTACAATGCAACTAAGCAATGCAAGATGGGTCTCGACTACTAGGCGATGTTAGGTACCCATGTACAAATGAAAATGCATGCAAACCAATGCAATGAAATCTCTCATAAAGCGGGGAAAGAGAGAAAAACCCAATGGGAAAAAACCCTCCCCCAAAAGAGAGATGAAAACTATACAAGAGAACTCTCATAGAAGTGTGTGAGGAACAAAACCCCATGTGAGGAAAAAGTCCCCCCATAGGAGAGAAGAAGAGAAGCTAGGAAGCCCCCCCTCAATGTAGAATGTGCACCAATGATAGAAGCTCGAGAATGAATGAAGAAACTGCTCCATGAAGTCATGATGAAAGGAATCTCTTAAAACTGCTTAAGTGTCCCAATGTCAATGATGAAGGTTACCCCCTCCAAAGGTGGTGAACTTCTCCACACTGCTGAAAAAATCACTCCAAGATCTAGTGGAGATGAATGTAGAACATGATCCAAGGACTCACATGTCTCCTCTAAACATAAAGAGACCTCCTCCAACTGCTGTACATAAGAATCCACAATCATGTCAACCTCAAAAGAATGATCATGTAGAGAATGAACAAGAAGGATCATCTTCATCAAAGACAAGATGAATGTCATCAATAATGTCTCCCAAATATGCAATGTAGGATTCCACAAACAAACCTGCAATGTCTGTCAAGTACTCATCCCATGAAAATGAAGCTGGAAGACAAGATATATCCTGTTGCACTGAATCACAAGAAGACAAAACTGTCGCATCATCTACATCATTAGGTGATGTGATATCAAGAGGAGGAGATGAAACACAAGGCTCAAGAACAGGGTCACATGTGAGAATCCCCAATTTCAAGTACCCAAAGTTCTCCTTAAAAGATAAATCGTCATATGTAGAATCATCATGTAAAGAATCATCATATGTACAATAATCCTCATCAACAAAATCTAAAAAGGAGTATAACCGAGATGGATGATCAACCACCTGAGTCGCAATGATAGCTCTAGTCTCCAAGTCTCTAATGAAAATTGACTCAGGTGTGAACTCCATAATTCGCTTAGTTGCGCCATGTGTGATTTGATAGATGGAAAGGAGATTATTTGTCAAATGGGGTACACACAACACATCATTGAAGAAGTTATCCCCAATGACAATAGTTCCTTTCCCAATCACATCCATGTATGTATGATTGGCCATCAAAATTTGCGGCATGGTGCAAGGCTCAAATGTAGAAAACATAGACTGCGAAGATGTCATATGATGAGAAGCTCCTGAATCTAGAAGCCATCTCCTTGAATCACAACTTGTAGTAGCACAAAGAGCTTGTCCTTTTCTTTAAAAAAAAAAGTGAGTCCTCCCACTTGTAGAAGCCATGAATGCTTTCCCTTTTCCTTTTGAGTGTGAGGAAGTGGAAGTTGATGAATCCTCCTTTTTGTAGGAATTAGGAAAATCAATGTTGTTCTTTATGAAGATGTGTGTGAGCTCATCAATCTTCTTAGAATGGCAATGACGCTCCTCATGACCAACCTTTTTACAATAGGCACAAGTAGGTCTCTCTGTCTTTGGTGAATTGTCCTTCTTAGAAGAGGATGAATCTCCTTGTTATGGAGAAGGTGGTGCTTTGTCCTTAGGCTTTGATTTCCATTTCTTCTTGTTTGAGTTTTCCTTTCCTTGATTTCCTTTGTTCCCTTGATTTGCCACTAATGCTTGAGACTTAGAAGCCTTAAGAATGCCCATGCTTATCAACTTAGTTTGTTCCATCATCAACATTTCAGTGAAAGCATCAAATGTAGCCATTGTGTAGCTTGAACTCATTGTCATCCTATGGGTTTGGAAACTAGAAACAAATGATGCATATTATTGTGGAAGTTTGCCCATCGAATTGAAGACCAATTGAGTATCCTTCTTATCAATGCCACAATCTTTGAGTTGTGCTCTCAACTCTTTTACCTTAGTGACATAATCTTGTATAGTATCAAAGTTCTTGGAATGTAACATGGTGAGATCACTATCAACCTGATATCCCCTAATCTTATCAACTTGACCATACAAGTCTTGAAACTTTTGCCAAGCACCCTTGATTAAGGTACATTTCTGAATATGAAAAATGAGATCCTTTGATACATAATTTCTTAAGGTACCAATTGCCATGATATTTTTAGTGAGCCAATCCAAGTGAGCAATAGGATCAACCTTAGGATTAGCGAGAGCAACAATAGTTCAATCAATGTAATGAGTTAGTCATTTTTCCATAAGTTTACTCCATGCATAATTTTCCAAGTAGCATAATTATGAGGAGTTAAGAGAGGAAACTTAGGAGAACCCAAAATAGAAAAATGGAAAGAACACAAGAGCACAAAAGCACAAGAGACACCCCCCCAAATTCACTCAATCAAAGTTACCCCCTAGAATGATGATTTTGGCACTTTATATGTAGTGCGTGTACAATAGGCCACTTGCAAACAATGGCAAGGTGGACTTCTGATTTTATTTTATAACTTTCCCAATAGGCCGAGAACTACAATGCAAAAGACCAGAAAGATAGAATCTATGCAATACAAGTGCCAAATTGGCCAAAAAAGACCATATGTTGAAATTATAATTTCTACTCAAAATCATTGCAAAAGGATAGTAGATTATGAAAGTAGACAAAAAATTATGCACTTTGAAAAAAAATGACACCTGAAAAGGAGTTCGTATGAGCCGAAAGGGAGTCCCGGAGGTTGCGGAAACAGGGATTGGACAGGTACAGTCACCAAAAAATGTGATCTCTAAAAAATCTGTCCATCAAAATCAGAAATTAATTCCACCACGAGAAAGTACATGAAAAATTATCCCATTTCAAAAAACATTGCACCCAAAAAGGAGCAAGATATGGCCTTCCAAACTTAAACTGCGAAGCTTAAAATCTCAATGGGAGGGGGTTGATAATTTTTTTTGAACAAATGACGACGTCAACAAACTGTGCGATTAAATTTGACGACCATTAGAAAAAATTTGCCTTCCTACTTGATTGGATGTCCATACGGTACAAACTTGATGACGTGGTAAGATTTGATTGGCAGAGGTTGCTGATGTGTTCGTACGGACGCTGGCATGTCAGATGAAGTGGCGCATACTATGCGCAGATGTGGCACTGATGGGTTGCCCACATGGTTGAATGGTTTCTTGCCACGTGTGTTGCTATCTTGACAACTATGCGCTGACTAAGTGTTGTGTGGGCTTTGTGTTAATGAACCAGAAGACGTCACATGTCGCAGTTCTGTCAGCGCTGCTGATGTGTCAGGGAAGCCACAAGGTGGAGAAAAGGGCGCCAGAAACACACGGGGGCCGAAAGTCTGTGGCGGTGGCCAGATGACGAGATTCTGACACGGCGGGACCATAGGAGGAGGATGGGATTCCGACATCGGGCGGGAATCAGAGGAGCAACCAACGCGAGAAGAAGTGTTGCCGCTTGGTGAAGGAGCCTGGTGGGGTTGGACGGTGACCACGGTGGCCGAAGGATTGTCAGCCCGACAGGAAAGAAGAAGCTAGTGGGAGGTGAGTGCGGGGACACAAGTCGATGGGAGGTCGGCGGAAAATGCACAGTCAACAGGGGCCAAAAAAAATATCTCTACAAAATATTTAATTGATAGTACGGTGGTGTGTGGGGGGAAACAACGGACCCCCCACAAATAATAATTTTTTTTGATTTAAAGAAAAGATTTTACAATAAGATCTAAAAAACTATGAATTTTTAATAACTATTAAATGAAAAATATAATTTGCAGAAAATAAAATTTATTTATTTATTTTAAAAATTTGTACCGTACAGGGGAATAGGCTGAATTTTTCCTCCAAGCCCCAAATTTGACTTTCACCCAATATAGGCGAATTTATAGTCAAAATTCATGGAAATGGCCACCCAGATGCGATGGTGAGGTCGGATCTAGTCTAGATGCCTCCAAAAGATGCCGCTCCTCAGATTCGCCTCTTGACGTCACAATAATGCCTCTCAAAGACGAATCAATGATGTTCTAATGGATCTGATACCATGTGAGATTTTGCCAAGATCAATGAGCTCAATGAAAAGTACAAAATAGAGAGACAAAATATAGGACAAGAATAAACTGTATTCTCATGAATAGATAAATGATCAATAGTTGCTGCATACAATGAAGATGAGCCTGCATATATAGGCAAGACTATATGGATATGTGAGGACACAAACATGACAATGGCTCAATAAGGAACAAGGGTAGGTAGGAAATAGGTGTGGTAGGTAGGAGAAACAATAAAATATTCCACATGAGGTGGATCACCCACCAAAGGTAGAATTATCACTCCACAATAAGTGGATATGATAAAGGAACAACAAGATCACATCGTAAAAGGTGGAAATCTCCTACACACACTATCCCAATGTGGCACAAACACCCAAGTGTCTCATACCCAAACTACTATGAAATGCATTATCCTAAGTAAACTTAAGTAAGGTGTAATAATATCCAACATGAATAAATAATTACACTAACAATAAGAATATGAAAGTTGACAAGAACATATTATTCAAATTGGAGAACATAATTGTCTAAGGCTAATAGACCACTTAGACATTTATGTCGGCCTGAAGTATCCGACTGAAGCTATATAACATTAACACAATTAACAAACAACACTATTTAACTAGGCACACTAGCCAACAAGGGTGCTGTAGAAGCATAATTATTGGCATAAGAGAAAGGGGGACCATAACCACTCAGGGTTTCTAACCCTAAATTTATTAAATCATTAATAGATGAAGAACCAATACTACGGGAGAACCTCAAACCATAGAAATACAATTTCTACTACATCCATTTTTTTTAAATGTCATTTTTTATGGTTATCCTTAACGAAGAATGCTTGAGCCACCAACTCTCAAAGCACACAAGAAAACTTCTTTCTCCAGAGCTTCTAAAAGCCAAATTATCATATTTATTTTAGTAGCTATGAAAAAATAGATTATATTTATTTTAGCATACAAACACACAAAAATATAAAAGTTCAATGTTTTAATATCATCTATTGTCTTAGCATTTTAAATTTCAGCACTTTGTGTGGCCTAGAACATTTATTTTTGAACATTTGAATGCATCCTAAAACATAAAACAAGCCAATCAATTAAGACCTTTTCATTTGCATGAACTATACAAATCAAACTTAGTTCAAATAACTATATTGAATTTTATTCAAACAATTGAATAAAGTTTATTTTTTGAACAATTAAACCACAAATTCCTTTTACTTAGCCATAAAAAATATAATACCAAACATCTCAATACAAAAATAAACAAGCAACAATGAAAGTGAAAAAAAAGGAATACTAATAGTTCTACCTTATTCCTTTCCTCTTTGGTCATGTTTTACATACTAAGCCTATTCATTGAGAACTAAGAGAGGATTATGTGGAGGCCAATTTGAGAGAGTTGAAGGAGACTTCACGAAATACTATGCATGTTGAAGTAGACGAGAACGAAATTTATAGAACAAGTTCAACACTGAAATAATTCATTGCAAGTGATTGAGATAACTCATCTAAATGAGCTATTGGAAAGGGAGACTACTCAATCCAATTCTCTCTTTGAATCAACAGAATAAAATGTTAATGATCTTCCACATGAAGTCCATACCTTATGCATAAAAGTTAATACATATTGCTATCACCACACATTGACTAAATATCCCTATTATCCATAGATAACTCCTTCCTCATGAAGACACCGGTCCATTGAATTCTCCATTTAAAAAAATATATATATGTAGGGAAGGGCCTTGATCCCATATACAAAAATAAAAACTAGGCCATTACTACCCAGATAAAACCATCAAACAACACCAAAAATAACCAATAAAAAGCAGACCAACCAAACAACCACCTAAACAACCTAACAACTTTTTAACATGTATCCATATGAGAATAAACCATCCTTATTGAAGACCAAAATATAGCCTAATATTAGATAAAACCATTGAGGAACACAAACCAATTTAATAAAAATCATAATTAAACCCATATCTTAAGAATTCGTTCGTAAAGCCTATATAAAAAAGTAACCACTTAAGCGCATAGGCCATAATAACAAAAATTATTTGAACCATAAAACAAGAGAAACAACATCAATTCTTTGGAGCAGTGATTAGGTCAGAATTCTCCTTCAAGGCAATGAGAGACTCCTTACATAGTTATATTTATTATAAATAATAGTATTTTTCTACCTATCCAATTTTATGAACCATGTATACATGCATAACATTTCTTATTCAAACACAATACACATGAGTTGAATTTGGAAATAAAAATTATTAGGTAATGCTTAAAATAGTCTATGATCCTGTACATCCTAAATATAGCTCAAGTAGGCATACAAATTGAGATCATTGACATACAATCCTAGAGTATTCACCTCTAAAGCAACATCTCATCACATGCATGCATATTATGCCTTTTAAATAGACAAAATTGTACCTAATATATTGTTTGATTTTTAGATGAAAGGGGATATTCTAATTAATGTGTTAATGTTAGGTATTGGGGGTTAGGATACATACATGGAAGAGAGTGAGAAGTTTATAAGTGACATTCCAAATCCTCTACAAATCACTTTGCATAGGTTAATTAAAGGACCTACTATTCACTATGTTGTTCTTGCCAAGGTCATGAAGCTCTCTTTTATTTACACCACTTAGTTTTTTCTTATGTTAAAGCCTTAATCCTAGTGGTTCCTATTTAATCCCTACTCTAATGCAATCAATGAAAGAAACAATGATGATGCCAAGTCCATGCACGTTCAATGCAACTTTACCCTAGTTTTCTAAAACCAAATACTATACACCTTTTGGTAATGCCACAACCTTACCCTCAACAATCACTGGATACCTCTACAATCCTTCCATAATAACTTAGATTAATATATATAGTGTAATTGTGATATCTATTATTAGGATAATTAATTATTAGAGTTGATGTGACCAGGAGTTGGGGGTTCATATGTATATTTTAATCAAAACTTTATGTAGGATGACATATTTGTTGTAGCTCATCTATGTTTCCTATGTTGTAACGTTAATGTATGAGGTCACAATCAAAAATATTTTTAAGTTAGATGCTGGTTTAGGTAGTGCCCTTGGTTGATATGGTCTAGAAATAATAAGAGCATGCATGAATAGAATAAAAAATTAGATGCATATGATCCTTAGTGAAAATAGAGAGGTACTTTAATTGTACTATAGTGTATGCAAAGGGTTATCAAAAAAATAATTTTGGATGGTTTAAATGCAATTAAAAGTGTTTATTATCACCTTATGAAGACGTTTCATGCCATTGGTTTATTAAGTGAATCTCCTAGGAAAACAAGCCAATAGATGATAATCATATTCATTTAAGTGAGTCTCCTAGACAAACACGACAATTATGGAAGATTAGAATTTCAAATGAAAAGAACTAGGTCATGCATGCAACCTAATCTAGAAAAACAAAACATAAGAAAATGAGCTACTCCTAATTTGAAGTGACAATTTAGTATATTATAATGATGAGCACATGTTTAAGGTCTACTGGTGTATCAAAAATAATAAATTGAATGTTACAATTATATATTTATAATATCCACAAATAATAATATAAAACAAAAAGATACAAAATTAAAAACAAACTTTTTTCATCTACATTTACACATATAGAGCAATTTGCACTTCTTACAAGATGAAGTCTCAACTTCTTCCTGTTCATGATGGAATTGATGTTATATATAATAGCATTTATCAATTGACCCCAATAATAAGAAGTACAAATATCATTCTTTTAAAAAGTCTCAATAACTTAGCACCCCATTTAAACATTCAACAATAGCAACGCGACGAGGTTTGAACCTTGATGACAAGAACAACAACGCCAAAACTTAACTATCACAACATGCCAATGCCAGCAATTGGTGCTCCTTTTCTTTTTTAATGAATAAAATCTTACTTTTTTTACATGATGACCAATACCAAATCAATTCCTTCCTATACCAATGCAGCTATCTCTTAAAAAAACCATTGATGGGCAGTACCAACTCAAATCCTTTTTTCGGTTGCTTATACCTGTTGGCAATTAACACTTATCCGGTGGTCTCCGGTGATTTCTGGTGGTTTCTGTTGGATGATTATTGGTTTAGGGTTGTCATTGATGGAAACTCTTCTTGGAAATCCGATCTAGTGGTCGTTATTTTTCTTATCCAGAAGTAGGTGTTAACCGGTATTTTAGGAAGAACAGTGCAGTTTTGGTCATAAAATATTTCCGATGATTGCAGTGATTTTGGTGACTAAGTTTAAGGTGAAAATGATGAGGCCGACATTGGTGACGCATTTTGGTAAATTTTTTTGGTTCAATGTTATGTTTTGTTAGACATTGAAGCCGACTTGAAGCTACACGTTACATTTTTAATAGACTACTTGGAGGAGATTATTCTTGATATGGCCGGATATATAATTGAGTTGGCGATTGATTTTTTTTGAATTTTTACTGTTGTGGTGATCCGTTTTGGTGTGATTGAGCACAAATTCACGTGCACGTTTGATTCCCAGATGATCCGGTAGCTGACTAAGACAAAAATAGAGCATAGCGAGTACATTCAGAGATCTTGTGCTTTACCGGAACTCATTTTTCCATTGTTAGATGCTATTTCAGAGTTCTTTAATTGTATTTACTCATTGTAATCAAATTGTAAGTCAGTGAAAATTCCCTAAAGGTTGTAGCCTTCCGGGTCATTGTAATTGAGCAGTGAGCTCTAGGCAGTGAGCTTGAATGCAAGTGCATTCCCCATCTATGTAATATTTATGTACTCTTGGCCATAGTATATGAATATTGTGGGTTCCAACCCCACTGTGGTTTTTCCCTTTTTGGGTTTCCATGGAAAAATTCCGGTGTTGTGGATCTGTGGTTTATTTATTGCTTTCCTATGTTCTTTACTGTTATGCATTGCTAACTGGTGGATAAAGAATAAGTTTGTGGATTTGTTTTTCGACAGAACACTGATTCACTCGCCCTCTTAGTGTTCCATGACTCTAACAATTGGTATCAGAGCCTAGTTCCTCTAAGGAAGCTTAATTGCTTGAGGAAGATTCGAGAGATTGATTCAATGTGTAGTCACACAAATTTGTCCAGCTTAATTAAATAAATAAATGCTATTTATGTGATTAAAAATCCACTAGCCATCAATTAATTAAATTAATATTTAATTAATTCATCCCCAAACATTCTTCTATTAATTAAATAAATTATTCAATTTATTTTAATTAATTCATTAAATCAAATTCCAATCAATTAAATAAATAAAATCTATTTATTTAATTAAATCCCCCTATTCCTCTTTTAAATAAATTAAATAAAAACATTTATTTAAATCATTATCCCCCCCCACTTGCATTTTCCTACAAATGCAACTTGCACACATTTATTGAAATAAATTAATTTATTTTAATTAAAAATCCTATTTTCCCTCACCCACCAAATCCAATTGCAAAATCTAATCCCCTTCTAGATTCTTCTAACCCCTTCCTAATTAGCCTAATCCATCCCCTAATTATTGTCACATTCCTAAGCAAAATGGAGTCACTTCTCAAAGACTTCAAAAGTCTTTGAAAATCATTTAATGCTTTGTGTGTTCAACAAATTAACCCCCAAAGTCTTCAAAAATCACTAATGGCTCTTACATGACCATTTATGGCTCTTACATAACCATTTATGGTTATTTCAAACTTGTCCCCCCAAGCATTTATTGTTTTGACCATATTTATCCTTCTTGCCTTTGCACAAGAATTTATCCATTGGATAAAAGCTTTATTCTTTAAATAAAGAGTTTATTCATTCAATTAACCTTGACTTTAACTCCCAAAGTCATGTCAAGCATTTAATGCTTATTCCCTCTCCTCTCAACCTATCTCACATTGACACTTGTCATCCTGGGATTGGGTTGAAAGCCCTCCCATGGATTTGAAATCATTCAATCCTGACCCTTGTTGAGATTACTCAATCTCAACCATCCATTGCTCCATTTTTTCTATAAATAGGGCCCATTTCTTCATAATCCAGATCCTGAAAAACTTGTATGCATTTAACCTATAGGCATTTTAGAGAGCATTTAGCATAGCAAACTAATATCTTTGTTATTTTAGTTAAAATCAATCACTTTAATAGCATCTAGTATTTTAGTTTTTCATTTCCCATTTGAAGCAAAATACTCAAATCTCAATCCTCCATAAGCATCCATAGTGCAAAAAGTTGATGGGAGCTACACTATTTTGGAACTTGGAGAGGAGAGGAACAAAGGAGAAGAAGCTAAGAGCATGTTAGGAGGTATTTGGAGATGCCTCATCATATTTGCTTCTTTAGTTAAATATGCTTTCATGTTTTTAGTATCTCTTTTGATATGCCTGTTTAGATTAGTTTTTGATTGATTAACACTAATGGTTTCTTGTGTGTGTGTTATTTATCTCAGACTAACCTTGTCCATTTTGCAGAGCATCATTTGGTGAACCCGACGTGAATCGAACACCCAAGAAATCATTTTTTTTAACCAATAACACGTTTGCATGTTGAAATTGTCACACAGGTTGCGCTTTAGCACTATTGATCGCGTTCTAGCGCTATTGATACTTGTTGTTCTAGCACTATTGTTATTACAATAGCGCTATTGCATCATTATTAGCGCTTTTGAAACTGTTTTGGCACTTTTAAAACTATTTTGGCGCTATTGACCTTGTTTCAGCGCTTTTGCCCTTTCTGTCTTTCTTTTTCTTTCAGCGCGTTTGTGTTAAATAACGCTTCTGTTCAAAACACAGACTAGCGCTATTGTAACAGAATGTTGTACAAAGGACCTTGTAATAAAAAAAAATGAAAAATTTTAGCCTTGTGGAAGCCCCCCTTAGACATGGATTTTACTAACCGGTTGTTGTTTATGCTGGTTTAAAAATTCACTCTTTAAAATCACAAAATTTATTTTGGTGTTTTAAAACTTGAACAAAACAAACTTTCCTTGTTTTCTAGTTAGGGTCACTCGTTTCTTTGGTGCATTAAAACTGAACAAAACAACATTTGTTTTCTTGCAAGTTAGGAAACACACTTTACTTGGTGCTTAAAATCAACAATTCCATTTTCTTGCATCAAACTAAAGAATTTACAATCCACACTTCAATTTTTGGTGCACATAAAATACACAATCCACTTATTTTGATTTTTGCAAGCGATTTTACTTCATGCAAACGTGTTTTTCATTAAGTTGACCAGGATTTTAAATTCTAGTTTACTCAAACATATTGCCTTTGAAGTTAAAAAGAACACCATGACTGTTGGAGCAACATCTCCAAATAGTTAGATCACATTGCAATAACAGATTAAAAAGAACAAGTGTTTTTCATGCTTGGCACACTTGTGCAAAAAGGTTGGTCGAGTGGTCCTACTTCTAACACACACTATCCTCTCCCTTGGCTTTCGTGGTCCTAGGTGCAAGAGAAAAGTGTTAGTAACACTCAAATTTTTTATCTTTTTAAGAGAGGCCTGCCAAGAGACACATCACTCTTGGGAACGACCTCGCACGGTAAATCCTTCGAGCTGCTATAAAAATTAGGTGAGAGCAAAAGCTGTAGCCTTGGGTATAGCTGTTCCTACAGTGTAACTGACCGAAAGGACAAATGGGCCCCACCACCAGTTACAAGGCTCTTAAGTGAGTCACTGCAGAATGAACTTATGTCCAAAAACATCGAACATGACTAAACACCTTTAAGTAGTAGCCCACCCATTCTATTGATTGAGGATATTTGCGATATAATTTAGTGCAAGAGCATAGATGGTTTTTCTCCCAATATACTCACCATACATATTTCCTTGAGTAGAAACATAGCTTTTTGAAAAGTCACTTGTGACTTGATAAAAGTGGTGACTCCCCCATCATAGGGATCATCTATTTGTTATGCTTGTGCAAGACTTAGTATATCACATCCTTACCTGCCATGGCGGGATTCATAAGGTATGTAGTACCAAAGTCAAAGAAATATCAAGATGTGGGCTAAATTTATCACAACTGGCCATTTGACCTTAGGGATAAAAAGTGTTTGAAGTGTATTCGTTTTAGTCAAGACCAAGTACAAATTGAGCTGACTTCAGGCTTTGGAAATACACCTTAAAAATACATCTAAAGGAAGGGTCATATACAAGTCCAAGGATTGGGTTGATCTAGACCCATACTCATTTGTGCCTTTGGGGGCAATATTCTTGTGTTTGTGTGCTTGCTTTGTTTTCTTGTCAAAGAAAAATCAGAAAATCACTTCCAAAAACAAAGTATTCATCCAACCAAACACATCAAAAACAAAGTGCAAACAACAAGAGTATCAAAACTTTATGACCATTCTTCACATCTTGCGAAAGAAGAAGCGTCATCAGAATATCAACTTGAAAAGAAGACCATTAAGCTCAAAGGCTTTGATCAAAAGGAGGAAATTCTTCTATATAAATAGACAAATCTTTGTCTCCCATAGAGTTTTTCTGCGTCACATGCACCTCTACCTTCAAGGCAAAACAAACGAATTTGATTCAGAATCATTGAATCGCAGAGCTTTTATGCAATATAGAGCTCTGAGTTATCACAAAAACCAAGGAGGTAAGATTAATCCCAACTTTTTCCCAAACGTCTATATCACATACAACGTAGCTCGAGAAATACCACCAACACCCAAAAGGGAAGAGGTAGAGTTTGTCCCATTTGTGACACAAAGCTTTTATTGAAGTTAAAAATATTTTCATCCATTATCTTACTCATACATCATCACTTCATCATCAATCCGTCCCAACTCTCAAAACATTAAGAGGTTCTTGTCCCAAGTTCTCTTTTAGATATTGATTGAAATCAAAAACATCACATCACTTTTTAGATTGTTTCTACATCTAGGATAAGCTCATCCTAAGAGACACATCTACGCAGGTTAAAACTAGTTCATGAGTGAATCCTCTCATTACTAGGTAGTTAAATTTGTAACACATATCAGATTTCTCTACACCTTATCACATCAAAACTTATCAAACAAGCAAGCAATTCAAAGAAGGAATTTTGGTTACATCCACCTTAAAAGTGCTAGAGATCCATGTGCAACACAATTCACCAACCATCAATCTTTCATTTCATCAAACAACTCATCATCATTTTCACACAACTTCAACAAAAGCTTGTAAAACAAAATGGCCCAAACCCGATCACTGTCAAGGCAGCGAGAAATAGAAATGGAAGAAGAAGAAGAGGAAAATCTCAATGAATTTCAAGAAGCACTTGGAGGAAATGCAAATGACGAAAACCCCAAGTACTCCTACTCCCGCAACAATAGAAAGGGCCCAGCATAACCCTCTCTTTAATAGACTTTTTGACGAAATACTCAGGAGCAATGCGGATGCTCACTTTTTAAAGCTCGCTCAAGAAGGAGCAAAACTCCCCTCTGACTTTGATCTTGCCCAATTAAGACAAGCATCAGAAAGAAAAAGTAGCCATGAAGAGGAAAGAGGTAGAGATCCCATTAGATATAACATTCCTCGAGATAACCCACCACCACCTCCTCCAAATGAAATGGAGATGTTGCGGCAACAAGTCGAGAATCTCGCCCAACAATTTCATAGTGGTGTCAAAACTAACCAATTCTCACTCAATGACATCTGTCCCTATCCTTTTGATAGGAATCTTTATATGCCACCCTTTCCACGAGGATTCGAAACACCCAAATTCGAAAAATATAGAGGAAAGGGGGATCCCCACGATCATGTCAGAGAATTTCATTCCGCTTGTCTCGAAGTAGCATATGAAGACACATGCCTAATGCGCCTTTTTCCCCAAAGCTTGGGAGGAACAACCACATCATGGTTTTCCCGACTATCAGGTGGCATTAGAACATTTGAGGAACTTATCCAGAAATTCCTTGCTCATTACTCTCATAACATTGAACGCGACATCACCATGCCTGATATGTGCAACACCAAACAAAAAACTAGGTGAACTATTCTGAGTATTCCTGCAAAGATGGCGCCAAATGTCTAGTAGACGTTCTCTTCAGTTACCTGAACGAGAGCTAGTGGAAATATTCATTTCCAACTTAAACGAAGAAATGGAATTTCACCTGGATGTCAAAGACACAGACTCTTTTAATGATATGATCACCAAGGGTTTGAAATGTGAACGGGCACTTATCAAGAAAGGACTCATCAAAATCTATAATGAACCAAAGGATAGTCCTCGCCCACGCTTCAATAGCGATAAACCAAGCTTCAGGAACAAAAACAAGAATGTCGTCAACGATGGGGTTGTGGATGCCAGGACTATACAAAGTGCACAACCTGTGGTTCGGTTTGCAGGACAAAATCCTCCACCTTAGAATAACACAAATGTTCCTTCCAGTCAAAGTCGCATCATGTCTCACGATGAACCAAGACCTCGTCAGCAAAAACAAAAATGCACATACACTCCCTTAGGGGAACCCATTGAAACAGTATTGCGACAACGCATTTCTCAAAATTTGGTCACTCTACCTAAACTATCAAACTATGAGCCTCAGGTCAAACCGGCATGGTGGAGAGATACTAAACATTGTGAATTCCATCAAGGGAGAGGACACAAGACAAGTAATTGTCACCGATTGAAAGATCTCATTCAGGATCTTATTGATCGAGGAGAAATTGAAATTGAAGGACATGACCCAAAAACAACAAATAATGATCATTTGATGTTCAAAAATCCACTTCCATAACAAGATCAAAGGGGTCCTTCCACTTCCAGGTGAGGCACTGATACCACTAATTATACACAGGTTGCGTATAATTACACTATAAATCATATGTATGATGCCAGTGAACAAGTTGCAACTATAACCTTCAAAAATCCCAACTCAAATTGCAATGTTGTTACGCGTCGCGGTAAGCTTACCATAAAGGCAGCTCCACAAGGCACCACCTCCATCCCAAAGCAATACAATCTTGTTGAACAATTAGACAAAACCCCTACGCTTATATCCATTTTAGAGATTTTGCGCCTATCGCCATCTCATAAAACAATCTTGGATCAAGCGCTCCAAGAAGCATCAGTCCCTGCAAACCTGAATACAGACCAATTTCAAGCCATGGTTGGAAATCTAAAGTCAACACCTTGTCTCACTTTTTCCGAAAGTGACAACTTTTTCCAGCAACCTCATAAGAGCATGTTAGGAGGTATTTGGAGATGCCTCATCATATTTGCTTCTTTAGTTAAATATGCTTTCATGTTTTTAGTATCTCTTTTGATATGCCTATTTAGATTAGTTTTTGATTGATTAACACTAACGGTTTCTTGTGTGTGTGTTATTTATCTCAGACTAACCTTGTCCATTTTGCAGAGCATCACAATGAATTCCGGTTTTCAGAGACAACTCAGTGTGGCACTTGAGGATCTTGATGCAACTAGAAATGAGATCTGTACCTTGAAGAAAAACCTGAATGCTGTTGATGATTTCATTAATGATTTGAAGGATCAAGCAGACACTTCTAGAGACAAGAGGAAATAATTGATGGACAAGCTGAAGGAGAAAGAAGATCAGATCATGGAATACCTGGATAAAGCTTATGAAGTTAACAAGATTGAAAGAGAGAATGTTGCTTTGAAGAATGAGATGCAATTTAGGCTTACCTATGAGAATGATTAGTTGAAGACTGAGTTGACACAGTCAAGAACTTGAAAGATAGATTGCTACCTTGAGGGATGAACTTGCTACTGCTAATGAGTGCAAAGACAAATTCAAGGATAGCTCAACATGGCTTGATGAGATGCTGAATAGTCAGAGGCATGGAAATGACGTGCGAGGACTTGGATTTGAGAAAGGTGAATCCTCCGGATCTGGAGAAGGCAGTACACAACCTGATCAGAAGAAGAGAAAGAATCCTCTAGTAAGACAACCTAATTCTCATAAATTCAATAGTAGATGCTTTACTTGCAATAAATTTGGTCATATGGTGAACCAATGTAAAAGTAGGATGAATAATGGAATGAACAACATGAATAATGCTCCTACCTTTACCGGTTAGTGTTTCATATGCAATAATTTTGGACACAAGTCAAATATGTGTAGAGCAGTAATGAATAACTTTCAAAACAAAAGATTCTATACTTGTGGGATGTTTGGACAAATCTCTAATCAGTGCAGGAGAAGACCAAATCAAATGAACTTCAGACCTATGCAGAGTAATGTTGTTTTCCGAGCATGTAACAAAACTGGTCACATTGCAAAGTACTGTAGAAGTAAGAATAGTGCTCCGGTAGACAAGAGTAAATCAGATGAGAAGGGAAAAGTGAAAGTAGAAGAGATTAAGGAGAAGAATGAGAATATGTGGTTAAGAAAAGATGAATCCAGAGCTGACAATAGGTTTGCACCCAAATCCAGTGTAGGATCTTCATCCGACAATTAGGGCTTTATGCCTTAGGGGGAGCTTTTCATGTAGATTCTAAGAACCCCCTCTTCGGTGGTATGCGATCAAACAATTAGAGCAGAGAAGAGAGAAAAGCAATTCAACAGCTCCAACAATGATTTCAGTGACTCCTAAGCAAATTTTAGTACCCGGTTGTGTAGCAAGGTATTTATCTGTTCAGACTTTTAGTTTTCTGCAAACCCTAGCATTTGAAATGGCTTTAACTTCTGGTGTTGCTACCCCATTGGTGGTTGAGATTAAAGATAGGGCCTGACCAATTTTGAAGAAACACCCTTTTAAGTCGATTGAGGATGATTTGAAAGGTGCTTTTCATCCATGCCCTACGGTGTTCTCCACAACAAAGATATTAGGGCTTACATTCACTATGATCTCGAGGAGCTTGGAAACGTAGATATGCTAGATCTTTACAACAAGCATTTGGCTGATGGTTTGGGCAATCTGAAATCGGAATACAAGGTGCTTCAAGACAAGGGTTTCTCACTGTTAGTGCATTTTCCATTATTTGATGAGGCAGAGTGGATCTGATACATTCTTAGCCGTGTACATGACGAGTTTATATGGCTTGATAGGCCACAAAAAATCACCAAGCAAGCGATTCGAGCAAAAACTAGCCTAGCAGAAATTGGTGATGTGCCTAGTCTGAGGAAAGTATCAAATGGCATCATGATAGCCACCATGGGTTCCAAGTTTGACAATAGAGCCATGAGCATTAATGACATTCTGGAAAATTATGTAAAGTTTGCATCAATGGTAGTCAGTTACAATGTTTACCAATCCAACAAGTACAACTGTGTTTCCAATATCGCTATTTGCTCTGCATACCAGATGCTCAAGGATGATAAAAGGTATGACCTGTACACTACCCTACTGATTGAATTACTGAGCAATTTGAAGAAGATCAAACAAGATAAAAAAGCACACATTTAAATATGGTACACTTCTTATTTGCTTGGCTTTGTACTTCCTGAATGAGATGCTCGATATAGAAGGTAAGGTCCAATAGGCCTACGATAGATCGATGGCCATGTAGATCAAGGATGGATTATGGGGAATTGGAGATGCAACAATGAGGATATCTTCTCTTTGGGGATATTTCAAAACCTTCCCAGCTGGAATGAAGAGAAGGGAGAGGATCCCCAAGGAAGTTGTAGAAAAATATGAGCAAACCATTTGTTTCATGGTCGATAAGGATTAATGTCTAATGGAAGCAGTGGAGCCCCAGATAGTATGGATCATGTCCATGGGGTATGAAGTGGAATCTGTTACACTTGAGGCATATGCCCAACACCTACTGAGTCAACCAGTGGATACCAAGGAAGGGAGATTTGGGACCTGCAAAGAGAAGGATCTCATTCTACACATGCAATTAACTGCTCCTGCCTGGAAAAGAAAAGTTACTAAGATGGCAGAGGAAGTGGCAGTTCAGATGGGTTTCACCTGGGAGGCGATGAAGAATGCAAGGGAAAGTCATGTGCATAAGGAGACTAAGTCATCTCCTGCTCTGGTAGCCCAACCTGCAAAACCTAGCCCATCCGGGAAAGGTGTAGTAAAGCAGTTTGAGAAGCCTAAAAGAACCCATGTTGTGGTATCTTTGGTAGCCTCATAAACTGTGTCTAAGGAGGAAGCAAGAAAAGAAAAGAAGAAGGGACAATTTGTTAGAGTTGTGAGGAAGCCGCAGTCTGGTGGAGCCCAATAAAGCAAAAAGGAAAAATCAGATCCTGTTCCTGCTACAAGGCTCAAGAGAGAAAGGAAAGTCAAGACTCAACCTGAGTCCAGTACACAAAAAGGTAAATATGAATATGTTCCCTCATTAAAAACATATCAGTTAATTGATGAGATAATTGTAGATGGAAATTTGAAGAATATTGGAGCATGTTATGAAAATTTTGTTGAAGGAGATAAGAGAAAAATTGAAGAAGTAGTTGTATTATATCTACACAATTTTTGTAAAACATTAATTAAACTGGAAAAGTCCATTCCAAAAGATTTGTACAGTCTGATTGATGCAAGAAGAATGAATGCAAGTAACATTGACAAAGAAATGAAGGAGAGAGAGCTAGTAAATGTATGTACTTGTATTACTCATGGTGAAGCAAAGAGGCTAATTGAAGAGGCAAATAAGAAGGAATTTAGAAGTAAAAACATGATTAACAGATTGATGATTTGAAATTTAGAAGAGGTGAGGAAAGAGATAGAGAAGATATGGAGGAATATAATTACAAATGACCCTCTGTACAAGGATGCATCCAAGCCATCTCAGCCGGAAGGTAAGCAAGGTGTTTCCAGAAGTTAGAAGGTTGAAACTTAGTCTGAGGATCATCTAGAAGATCAAGGTTATACTACACTTGATGTTGAGATCGGTGATGCACCTTCGGTGGTGGATAGCTCTGATGGACTTGTAAAGCACTGAGAGGGGGGGTGAATCAATGACACCAAAAGCAATACTACTTTAAACACTGGTCGACATATATATACTTAACAAGTTTGTTAAACAATATGCATGCAATCCAAAATGATATAACAACATCCACAATAAGTAAAACATCCACCATAACACAAGTGTTTATACGTGGAAAACCCAAATGGGAAAAACCACGGTGAGATGGGACTCACAAGTTAACTATCTGCAGTAATAGATAACTGACCGGTTAAGGTATACAAAAAGTTGCTCTGCTAGGAGTGAATCCTGTTAAAGATCCCAAAGCTTAGTTAAAAGCTATACCCTATTAAAGGTAGTAACCTGTAAGGAGTAACCTCGATAGAGGATTTCTGAATCCAAACTAATGGATCACCTGATTAGAGGATTTGTACAATGAAGCTTGTTAGAGCTTACTCGGTTAGGGGATTTGACTGTTGTAGTGATTAGAAAATAATAGGTGGTGTGATTTAGTAGTAGCACAACTTGCTTGAATAGATCCTCTTCTATGCACTCAAAACTTCATTACCAACATACTCTCCAACTTAACACTTCTGCCTTTGCATCAAATCATCTCATAACATACCTCCTTCACTCATACAAAGTAATATTAGGATAACCGGTGAACAACTGAGAGGGGGGGTGAATAAGTTGTTAACAAATTATATCAATTAATCCACTTAATAACCTTTAACCAGATCACATAAACATTAAGTACCGGAATAGAAGAAATAGATATTGGTAAACAATAAAACTTAACAATGAAACAAATAATCAACACAATGCAACCATACCACATAACACCATGATTTGTACGTGGAAAACCCGAAAAGGGAAAAACTATGGTGGGAAGCCTACCCACAGTCAGATGATACTTCAGCAGAAAGTATGTGATACAATAAGGGGCCTACACATGTAGGAAGGCACACTCCCTAGAGTGTACTGCTCATTACAAAAGAGTCTCACTGACTACAGAGAGGTAATAACCATCTCAAGATAAATGGACAACAATCCAAAATAATGAACTGCCAGAGATAGCATCTACCATGCTTGATTACAGTCGCAGTTAAGCTCAATACCAAAGGCCTTTAACCTCTTCCTTAATCCCAACTTGATCACCTATGATCGACCAAATCTCCTTCGCATATGATATTGCATTCCAAGACCACGACACACTTTCTATAATGAGATCTTACATCATTTTATACCAACCCTAAGGCCTAAACCAATTAGGTCGGCCACCTAAAAGATATTACAATAAGATCATTACATAAATCCATCTTACAATGATATGCCATGTTGGCTTCAGACCAAAAGAACAATAACCAATCCATAAATCATCCCGTAGCATTCCGGTAATGTGTAGAGAACACGTTAACATGATACAGGTCCATAACCTAGATAGGTACCAAATCAAATATGGATCCACCACGCCAAAGAAATGTCTTCACTTAGTTGAGGCATGATCAAAGAACATCTTCAACATCC
This sequence comes from Cryptomeria japonica, assembly GCF_030272615.1. Taxonomy (NCBI): domain Eukaryota; kingdom Viridiplantae; phylum Streptophyta; class Pinopsida; order Cupressales; family Cupressaceae; genus Cryptomeria; species Cryptomeria japonica. The sequence goes on along the minus strand of NC_081405.1, from coordinate 39,754,449 downwards.
TAAAATCCATCTAGAAGCCGCACATGTTATCACTGATTTAAAATGGGTTTTTCTTTTCCCATAATTGGCTATGATTTTTTGAAATCTTGAGTAAGGCGCATTTTTCAATTGCTTCAGCTCTGTTTCAGGTCTTAAGGGTTTAGGGTTTTTGATTTTAAATTGCCTAATATCTGATAAAATCCTCTGGTTTCTTTTCTATCGTTACTTTATCCACTTAAGTAATGGGTCATGGGATCATAGGAAGTGTCCCCCCTTGTTTTTCTGCCTATGCGGTCATGTGAATTAATTGCAAAAATTTATGCCTTATGAGTATCCCTCCTAAAGTTGTCGGGCCCAGTAAATAGTGTGCATCTCGCAGATCGATCTACAGTTTTCGCTATTTCGCTAGGCAAAGTTGCACGTGGTTTAAAACCAGCGAAGTTGCGAAACTGACATGGTATGCCACCTAGGCGGTCTAGCTGGGTAAGAAGGCGAGTAAAATGGTGGCACACGATGCTACCTACAACAATCAACAAGTCGGGATTAGAGGTTAAAAGGCGGGTCCCAGAGGTGAGTCAAATCTCAGGAGGGGATGTGACCTGGCAGATACAGGTGTCAAGAATTGATCGGAGCCTAGTACTTTCTCTCGGCAAATGAAAAAACAACATGTCAGCTCTAGAGGTGATTGGACGCCAGGTGTTCAAAGTTGAGTCAGAGGGCCCACCCCTCACAGAGTCTATTCAGATGGTTAAGTACCGAGCAACTAGAAAATGATCTGATGGCTTGCGCTGTTTCGCAAGGATAAGATGCTCGTGCTTTATACCTTGCGAAATAGTGAAAGTAAACGAGGACCATCCATGTGTCATGATAGATGGTAACGAGTCCATGAACATGTGGTCTTAAAAAGAAGTCGTGGGCCCGCCAAGGTGGAACCGACAGTACAAAAGAAAGACACGTGGCCGGTGTTGAGTTAAATGCAAAAAGCCTTTCAAAACTAGTGGTTGAGTGCCATGTGGTAGCATGTAGTCAACAAAGAGGCGGGACCCAGTGCGGAGCCAAGGCTGTTAGTGTAACGACTGATCAATTCTCATTTGATCGAACGGTTTGTGCTATTTCGCAAGACGAAATGGCTCGTGGTTTAAGACCCGCGAAACGGCAAAATGATGTGCCATTCCAATCGGATGGTCTAGCTAGTCCTCAGGGTGAGTAAGTTGATGGCATGTGGCAGAAAGTGCAACAGTCAGCGAAGTGGGTCTGATAGTTTCAAAGAAGGTGGGTCCCAGAGAAGAGAGATATCGTGAGATAAAGGCATTCTGACAGATACAGGTGGTAAAAATAGAGAGGAACTCAATATTTCCTCTTGACAAATCAAAGATTGACATATCAGTTTGAAAGATGACTGGATGCCAGGTGTGCAAAGTTGAGTCAGAGGGCCCACATTTGCAGGTAAACGTTTAGAGTATAAAGACCGATCAATTCTCATTTGATTGGACAGCCTGCGTTTTTTCACGAAGGTGAAGTGCTCGCGTGTTAACCCCTGCGAAATGGCAAAAAGGTTTTTTGTTCTTAAAGGCAAAGTGAGCATGAAGTGTAAAGGGTGATCAAGTATGGTTTGATCTAACGACTGGCGCTATTTCGCGCTTGTAAGATGCCTGAAGGATATGCTCAGCGAAATGGTGAAAGTAAAGGGATTCATTTTGATGCCGGGCTAAACGGTGATGTGTACATGAGCACGTGTCTTCCACAGAGATTGAAGGTGCCAGGTGGAACCAGCAGTTTTAAAGGGGGGTACAATATGTGGCTGACTTAGATTTTAAACTTAGTAAGTTCCCTGGGGCCAATGGTTGGGTGCCAAGTGGTATCTGGTAACCAGAGGAGGAGCGGAGTAAGCAAGTCAGCATAAGAGTCTTCACTTAAAGGACAATCAAGTGTGATTTGATTCGACGATTAGCACTATTTCGCAGCCTAAAGTTGAATGCAATTTAAGCTGTGCAAAATAGCGAAAACCCGTTAGCTGTTAGGTGAAGGCGCAGTTAGTGAAAAGGTTAACTGTCCAGGTAAAGGTTAAAGGCTGTGCAGTTTAGGTCCCATCCAACGCTCGACGTAGTTTTGTGAAGGTAAAGTGCTCACTAAATAACACTCGCGAAATGGTGAAACTAAATAAGGCTCAGTGAAAAGGGTGGAAGTATTAAGCTAGTGTAAAGACCGATCAATTCTCATCTGATCGGACAGCCCACGTTATTTCGCGAAGTAGAGTTGCCAAGAAATTAATTTTTGCAAAATAGCGAAAAGGAAAAAATGCATGGGCGTTGCGACCTGTTGGAGTGAAAACTTTGAATTCTTTCATGAATTCAATTCTGAAAGGACGGCCAAGCATGTGGAATCAATGTCAGAATTAAGAGCCCAACCACCATATATGATCTCGTATCAATTGAAATAAGATATCATTCTGAAGAGCACTTGCAAAGAAACAGTTGCAGAGCAGACTTCTTCAATTGCAGAGTTAATTCCTTTGAGTACAAGCAGGTTTCTCTATACTCTTGTTCAACCATCTTTCTTTTAATTGTGTATGTTTTACTGAGATTTTAATTTGTCATAGAACAATTGAAAGAAATTGATTGAATCACTTGCTTAAGTTTCTAAAAGAGACGACACCTAAAAGGGAATTCTCAGGAAAAGTCAATTATCACGAGAGGGCTATTTGTGATGATTTCCTTGAACAATTAACGTTGTCAACTAATGTGGCTTCCAAAATGAAAGAGTTGGTGCCAAGAGCTTCTCGCCTGAAAATAGGAGAGGGTTTATATGATAAAGGGAATTGGTTAAGAGACCCTCAAGTAGGGATGTCTGGGTTAGGATTATTCAAGGTTGGGTTCAGTATGAGAAATTCTCCAGCCCCTCAGAACAGTATATGGGAATTAGATGTTGGAAAGTTGGTGGTTCCAGGGGTTTTCTTTGACGTAGACATTCTGACTCAGATTGCACATAGCTACGACCCAACTTCAAGAAGTGTAAAGGATATCAGCGGGAAGACCCTCATTGAAATTAACAATGAAGAATTTAGGAATGCCTATGGGTTGAGTGAATACACTAATCTTCTGGAGCCTATTGATTTTAAATCATTAGCTCAGGTGTATGATGTGCAAAGAAATCACCTAAGAAATGGGCCTCTCAAAGAATTCTTTTTGAAGATAGGCGGGTTAACTGTTGTGGGACCTAATACCGAAGAGCCCTTCTCCCTAAATTTGTTTACCCTTAGGGCTAAAGGATTATACTGGTCACTCTGCCAAATCCTAGGGGAAGATGCTAAAGCGAGTATGCCCACTCATTACATGTTGATGGTTGCTCAGATTTTGAATCCTTCTGTGGCAATAACTTTTGATTACGTTTCTTTTATAACTGATGCTATCCATAATGGATTGATGGAGATCAGGAACGGGAAAGTAGATAGGCCCTTCGGGTGGTACTCCCTTCTTATGCATTTGTTTTTATTCAAGGGTGGTGACTATTTTGCAAGTGGGATGGACTTTGTAAAAGAAAAAGATGGGGAAAAGATGCCAGTACAATTATGGAGCATTGTTCTGTCATGGAATAGAGAGGATGCAAGCTTCCTAAGGTTTGATAAATATTTTGCATCAAAAATCAGGACCCTTATCTATTTGGAAAACCCAAGAGTCCCTAAGGTGCTTTTGGAATTCCTTAGGCCACAAGAGTTTGCAGAGGACATAAAAATTGTTCACAATTGGGGTGATATCTACCTATACCCTGTTTCAATAGTTTTTAGAATATATGGTTTCACAGGTACCCCATTTTTGTTACCTTATTAGGTCCCTCTTAAAGTGGGAATTGTAGAGATACTCAGGCAGATTGGTGCTGTGCAAGAGGCAGAGTTGACAGGTAGAGGCAAAGGGACAATTTTCCCTACAATTACCGTGGCACACCAATTTGTAATAACCAAAGGAGGTTGGAAATGTTTTGGAGATTTCCTCCAGCCATATCAATTATCAACTGCAGTCTCTCGGTGTGCTGACCCCGAAGATTTCTTCAATGGTATGTTTAGGAAGAGGGCTATATGCAAGGCCAAACCCCATCAATTTCAGTTCCTTGAGGACCTTATCAGGAATGAATTTGATTTGGATGAACAAGAGCTGAGAAAGGAAAAGTGGATAGCCTATAAGAAGGCCTTAGACTTGGCGCATCAACTTGACATAAGCTATGACCCTTTGTCAAGCTTTCACCCCTTTACAGAGAAGATGAAGTTTTTAATTCTTAGTTTTGAGGAGGTGATGCAAACACTAAAAGAAAAAAGGGAGGTTGTAATCAAGAATAACCCTGAGAAAGCAAGGTTGATCTTGAATAGGTCTGTATCTGCTAGGCCGATCTCTCCGGGTAATTATATGCTACATAAGAAGTCTAATTATTGTGTACTTATGCCTGCTTCAGACGAGCCCTCTGCCTCTAAAGGTAAAAGGAAGATACACGATGTCATTGACATCCCTAGTAGCCCAAAGAAGCAAAGAGTGGGAAAAGAGATACAACCTGAAGAACCTGTGTATTCCCCATCACAATCACCTATCCATTTAGGAGATGAACAGGCAGCAGCTGAACAATTATTGCAATTAGGCAGTCTAGGGGAGATTTCCTACACCTATGATGAAGTAGAGGAAGGAATGCCAAAAGAGCCCTTAGCTGCCAAAATGAATATCACCACTAATGAATTCAAAGGCCAAGAATGGGACCCTGAGATCAAGCGAACCAGTGAAGATTTCTTGGCTGATGACAAGTTCATCACATCAGAAGCATTCATGCAATTTGTGTGGAAGCAAAGCATTGATAGATATAATGTAAGGTGCGAGAAAAGGAAGGGTGAGCAGCCTCATAAAGACCCAGCTACAGTTGAGGAAGAAATAAAGCAAGAAATGGTTGAAGAATTTAAGACCATCACTCGTCAACAAGGAAGAGACATGGTGGCGAAGGCTGGGGTACTTATCCTCCCTGAATGGGATATAGTAGATGCTCTAGTCCTAGAAACAGTAAGAAAGGAGACTAAACCTATGGAGGGAGTCACTTTCAATAAAGACAATGCTGCATTAGTTATGTGGTCTCTGAAAAGAGATGAAAACAAGAAGAAAAGGGACACCTCAATGTCAAGTTACCTTGGGGGGATGATGGTGAAGAGGGTGCAGACTACTGGGGTAGTGGAAGCTGCTAGCACTGTATTAGAAACTGCAAAATTTAGCGTTGCAGTGGCAGAAAGGGAAGCTAAGGAAAAGGCAGATCTCTAGGATAAATTGGAGACAATTTTGAAAGTCTACACTAATGCTCAAGAAGAGGTAAAGAATAGAGATAACATCATTGCTAAATTGCAGAAGCAACTAGCAGGACAACATCATCATGGTGAATCCTCAACACTGATGATTTCCTCTTCTCCTGCCAGACCTCCACCTACCAACCCTATCATTGAGTTCCCACTATCTCCAACACCTTCTAGCTCTCAAATGATTGAGATTACTCCTCAAGAGTTAGAGAATCTAAAACAGGCCCAAGCCATGTATGCAAAGAAATATGAAGATAGAGTGAAGGCCACTGTTACTAGTTTTGCAGATACCGTGAATGCCTCCTTGCTATACAATAATGTAGGTAAAATTTTGGATATATGGAATGAGCTCAGGGGAGACAAGGCCATACTGACACCTATTTTTGACAAGTGGAGGCCTAGGGAGCAAGATTTAGAGTTTATGTGTGTATCTTGTGATGAAGAAAAGGCCAATCCTATCATTAGATCCACTTCTGACATCACTAAAGATTTAGTACAATTAGCAGTAGGGGTGGATAATGTTGATAGGAAAGTTAATTTGTGCAAAAAGGAGTATATTGATCAAGTTTTTGAGTTGCTCCCAGGAGTTTTTGCTAGCTCGGATCAATTGAAGGACAAACAAATGTGGCTTAAGGAGATAGAAGCCAAACTGTCGGCAAGAATTAAAGGAATTATTGATCTAGATGATGCTTCTTTCTTTGTTATAACAATATAGGAGATAGAGAAAATTAAGGCACATTATAGTTTTCTCAATTCAGAAGTCAACAAAATGAGAAACTCCTGGAAAAGGTTGACCAAAGCTAAGGCTAAAGTGATTAATTTCTCATGGCCGACCGATGATGTGTATAATGAGTGGACAACAAAATATGCCACTCATGATCCGGAACAGTTAGAGAGAGCCCCTGAAAAGGTAGAAGAAGTTACAACCGAATAGCCTGTTGAAGAAGCTGTAGAGGCCGAAAAGAACTTGTAACAATTTTTGTGAAAAGCTTTGTAACTTCTTTGTTTATTGAAAGAAATGATTGTAACAAACTCTCCTCGAAAAGTCCGAAGCTTTGTGCATCCATGTTGTTATAAATGGATACCAGGACTAGAGGGAAGGGGATCGCAAAGAATTGTAAGAAAACGCTGTTGAAATTCATAGTTGAGCTTTTCTAAGTGTAATGGAGAAAATTCCAAAGTTTTTGTAATACTTCTTTGAAGAATAATATCAATATGCAGGCCATCGGATTTCGAGTAAACTTTGCGTTGTCTTCAAGTATTCCTGCAATTTGTTTATTGCTTTCATTCTGAATAATCCAGGGTTATTTTGTTTGAATGGGGTTGCAAAGCAATTTTCAGTAGATGTGTTCGCTAGCTTTTCTCTTTAGGAGAGAAATTAAAGATGCGGGGATCATTCCTACCGGTGAATTCTTTGTAGGGAACTTTGAATCTTGATGATCATGGTTTAATTTGATATGCATAAATTCTTATAAGTGTTAGGCACATATAAGGATTAATAGAAGTCGAGCCAATGGGATGTGTTGGGACTGATTAAAATTGAGTCAAGTTTAGAGGCCCAATCCAAAAATTTTCTCTGCATACCTAAACGAGTCAGTTTGAAGGGCCTAGTTTGCGAGAGGGTAAAATAGAGCTGGTTGATTTTCAGAGGGTAAGGCTCGGGATTCATGTCCCACACCTTTCATTTGGCCTATTCAGTGATGTGCAACTTTCAAAATTCAATTTGGATAAGTTTACGAGGCACCCATTTTGAGGGGTGAGCTGGAAGTGCATTTTAGGCACAAATGCATATTTTATGGAGTAGCCTTCTTTGAGCGATTACATCTTTTGCCCTGTTGATCGTCATGAAAAAATTCAAAATGGATTCAATTGTATGCATTAATTTGAGTCACCTTGCAAAATTTCAAGTCTTGACGAATCCATTTGCTCAGTTTTCAAAACCGAATCCGTTTGCAGTTTGTGTGTTTTGGCAAGTCCCTGTTTCGACAGCTAGTCGGAGCCCTGTTTTGCACAATTGTAAAACTTGCCTCAGTAAGCATCATGTCAGAATGTTTCTTCTAGGTTGATGTCAGTATAAATGGTGAGATACGTTTCAAATTTCAAGTCCTTATGAATCCGTTTGCTCAGTTTTCAAAGCTCAATCCTTTTGTAGTTTGTGATGTTTGCACAAGTGTAAAAATGTCCCGGTGAGCGTCATGTCAGAATGTTTGTTCCGGGCTAATGTTGGTATAAATGGTGAGCTACATTTCAAATTTCAATCTTTTATCAATCCGTTTGATCGGTTTTCAAAAGGACTCATTTTGCCATCAAATTCAGTTATCCGCACTTCCAGTGTTAGATCAGTTAATGTAGCCATTTTGGTGAGCGTGCCGTTTGCATCCTGTCAGTCTGGTGATCGAACTGAGAATTCAAAGATTTAATATGTACTTAAAGGTACCTTTATTCCAAATTTGAGGGCCTACGGAGGTCGTTTGATATTTTTGAGAAAGGCATCATGTGTTGCCAGAACATTGACTTCATCAGGTCCGCAGTGTCGACAAAGCCAGTTGGCCGTTTTCGGAAATTAATATCTCTTCGCTCGGGACTCATCTTGAGAAACCGTTTGGTAGATGTCATCCTTGTATATCAAAGTACACGCCTGTCAGATGGCGAGCTCCAGAAAGGTGTTTTGACAGGTTTGAAAATTACGTCTTCACGATTAAATGCGAAAATTGTGGCGTAATTGCCTGAAGGTTGTAAAATGCGGATTAATGATCCGAAAATGATGTCGATCATTCCCAGAGGTATTTTTGAGGCCCATGAAGCATTCCAGGGGTCAGTTGCATGAAAACGAATTTTTTTTTAGTCGGACCCACTTTGGGGCTCGACCTGGCTCATGCCTGTGCATTGTTATTTTATTGGCGACTTGGCCTTATGAGCATTCCCAAAATAATGTTGACATCCACGGTTGGAGTTGAATACTTATATGTTTCCCACCAAAGGACAGTGCAAAATGAAGATGCCTCTTGTGGTCAAAACAGACCAAGGCAATAAATCTTTTGAACTCTCCAGGCAATTTCAAATTGGCGAGTTTAATGCCGAATCTTCCTTTAGCAATAGAGAAGGGAAATTAAAAATAAAATGCAAATGTACCTAGCAGATGATGTTGAAATGAGAAGGGATTGATCATTCAGCAAATATAATTGGCATGTGAAGTGCCAGCCATATTCCCTCCTCTTGCGTGAAGTGTGGTGTAGCAGATCAAAGGCCACTGAAAATTCCAAATTAATGCAATGTCCTCCCTGTGTGGTATGAGTCTGAGGGGAATTAAAATTCAAATAAATTGCAATTGGCAGGCCCAAAGCTACCATCTCCCTCACTGCACATGAATTGTTTTTATTTGAAGTACATATTGTAAATGAAATGTATGGCTGGGAAAGGTTTGATAAACCTTAAACTTAATGCAATTAGCATGTACAACCAGCAATCCTCCCTGCATGGAGTAAAATGGTGAAAAGGCTGTAGAAACTTTCTAAGCAAATGCATAATGGCAGGTTTAAACCAAATGTTTCTCCTTCCTTCCACGTGAATGTTGGAGAGGCAGCAATAAACTTTAAAGAAATGCCATTTTAACATTCAGCACAATGCAATTGGTATAAACTCTAGCTAATCTTCCCTGAAGCATGTGGAAATGGAGTTTGAAGGGCAGCGATAAACCATGAAGCAAATGCAAATTTGGCAAGTGTAAAACTTGAAGTCCTTCAGCCTGCTGTGAGTATGGCGTTGAAGGAGTGGAAAGGAAAAATAAAATTCCAAGCAAGTGCCAAATCCTCCCATGGAGGTCATTTGGAAAAGGCTGTAGAAAGCTTTTAGCCATAACAAATCCTCTCCCCAACGTGAAAGCCAACAAAGCCCCTGTGTGTGGTGAATGAGGAAGGGGAGGCATTACCAGCAGGCAATATGTAACATTAATAGCAAATTCATTTGGCTGGTGTAAAGCCCAGGTGCCATGACCTTTTCCAGCATCCTCTTAGGCGCAGTGGAGAAGGGAGTTTAAAGTTTTTTTAATCAAATGCATTGGCAGCCATGAAGTCTCAGAAATTGCTTCAAAAAAAAAATGCACAGTCCCAGGCAAATAGCTTTATCCCGCATTGGCTGGGAAGTGGGATATTTTAATGTTTATATGCAAATCCTTGCTGTAATATAATGTCTAAGCCATAAAGATTTTTGACACAAGGTGCCCATGGGCGCCCAAGGCGGGCCCACGCGTGAGCACACTTCTCGAGGGGATGGAGGAGTTAACTGGACGAAGACCAAGTGGACCCCACATGGGCACGCTTCCCGAAGCAAACAGGCAAAATTTTGCAGACGAAGGCCGGGTTAACAAACGAGCAAGTTCGAGAGAGATCAACGGTGCGCGCTATTTCGCGAAGGGAAGATGCACGTCGTTTAAACCCTGCGAAATAGCGAAAGTGAACGAGAGCCGTCCACATGTCGTGATAGGTGGCAGTCCAGCAGGCGGGTCCCGGTGAGGTGGCACACAGTTGGCCCACAGGTGGCAGTCCAGTGGCAATGACGTGGCGGCCAAGTGGTAGTGACGAAGCAGATGACGTGGCGATGATGAGGTGTCATCCCAGGTGGTGTCCGGTCAACCCCATCGACCAATCAGAGGCCGCCACGTGGCAAGGCATCAGATGCACATATGGAGGCAAAAATCAAATTTTAAATGAATAAATGATATAGTTTAGACTATATTAAAATTCGAAATATTTAAATGACTGAGCACAAATGAGAATTAATTCGCCCAGGGTCTAAATTTTGGCCAAAATATAAAGTATTATATATCGCCAGAAATCTCTCGGAGTGAGGAATCTGATTATGAGGTTAATTTTGGCAAATGTGGGATATTTTGGATGCAGTTTTCACGGGAACAAAATTCAGTTAGAGAAGGGACACTTGGCAATTCAGTTGCAGATTTGTTTTTCTTCCCTCATTTTTTTATTCCCCTTTCTTCTCAGTTGTATGGGTTCCAGAAATTTGGAGAATGGCTCCATTTTTTCATGGCTTCCAATTCTGAGTATTCTTCCAAATTGTACAGAGAAGGGTTATCCTTTCAGTAATGGAGTTCGATTCTTTGCTATATGTGTTCTTAGCTGCAGGTTCTTGTGTATGTAAGGCATGCACAAATTCACACAGAAGTTGTCTCTGGATTTTTATTTTCATTATATTCAGATCAGATCCTCAAGGAGGATGAGATTTGTTATCTCAAGGAGGTAATTGTGATTGTCTGCAGGGATTCTTCAAGGAAGAATTTAAATTCTGTAATGAATCATGAATAATGGAATAGAGTGTCTGGATTTGATATTTTTTGTGAGTGAGCTGAGTAATGCATTTATGCAAGGTATTAAATGCATGAATATTTAATCATGAAGATGGATTTGCAGTATAAGGTTTCATTTATAGTTTGATGTGTGACTCTGTTGCCCTTGGATAAGGCACTGATCTTACAAGTTTGGGGATGTCTTTCAGAACAACATTTTAAAAGATAAATCTATTTTCCCTTCATGTTTAGGGGTGTTTGTGTTCCATTCTTTCCAAGCTCTGTTTCATCCTATTGTTTGTACAGATTTAGCCAATCTGTAATGTTTCCTAACCTATTGAGCTTGTGAAATGATCTATCTGCTTAATGTTGATGCAGTTATGTGTCTGTAATTGTTGTATTTAGTGCATCAAAAGGGTGTCCCCCCCTAGGTCTAGAAGAACTTGAAGTGCAGGAGGATCAATTAGGGTCCTATGTTATGTTGTCCAAGCCCTGATGTGTTTTGTAGACTGAAATTGGCCATTTCATAGAAAGATTTGCAGGTGTTCTTGGGTTATCACTTTTGGTGAACAACAGGATGTGTGAAGGTATTTTGTTTTGGGGAGTATTGTCTGAATTTTAGATGACTCTGTGACCTTGGATATGGCACTGGTATTGATTGAAGTTGTCTATTACATGTTTTGTTGGTCACAATACTGAATATGAGTATAATTTGCATTCTTTTATTTCAGTTGGTTTCAAAGTGATTAAATCCACTGGTTTTCTGGACTGGTTTGCTGTGGGTTTATGTTTGAAAGTGTGAATTTAGTTCACAAAGGTATACCCACCTGGACTCTGAGCAAGTCCGAAGTATAGAAGGTTTAACTAAACCTTGTCATATGTTGTCTTGAGAATTTCCTTATCTTTGATATCTCGTCTGCACTGAGTTCAATCATATTATGTTAAGGATGTTAAAGAGAATCAGATTTTGAAGACAACAACACCAACACCACTTATGCATCATGTCAAGATTTCCAGTGAAAGCTCTGCCAGTTAAACCTTAAACCAATGCCGGTATGGGTTTACAAGAGTGTATGATAGAATCTGATTACCAAGTCAATACCAATTGACCAAAACATGCTCTAGGAACATATAACACATAAAATCAAACATACTCCATTGATCCAAAGATGCTGGAAGTGTCCAACAAATACTCTCTTCTGTCGGTAACACTAGATCTTCTACCGACAACCAAAACTTGTCTGTCGGTAACCAACCATAACAACTAGTGTTGACATTAATGACAAAACATCAATACAACACATAATAAATTCATCTATAATGCCAACAATCTCCCCCTTTAGCATTGATGGCAACACTAGATGTGAAAAATATCTAAGTACCAAGAAATTCCAAACAAGTCTCCCCCTGTGGAAGACGACCAACCATCTGCTGAATATCAATTACTCTCCCCCTGTGAATGATATCTCTGAATTAAGTTTTCACATCACTATCTCTCCCCCTTTGACATCAATGCCAAAAATCTGACAAAAATATCAAAGCAAGAATATAAACCTCTGAATCTCAAAGCTGACTACTCCCCCTGAGTAGTAGCACCACTCATTAGTGCCGGAATGAATAATATCTCTGATAATGCATGTCAGATTGATGACAAACTGCATCAATCAAGTCTCCGCCAGAGGGGCAAAAACCCCTAACCTCTCTCTCAAATACTCAAATGATTCCTTAGACAACAGTTTAGTGAATATATCTGCAATCTGCTCTTTAGTGTTCACATAAACCAATTTGACTTCCTTTCCTTCTACCTCGTCCTTCAGAAAGTTATACTTTATTGATATATGCTTAGTCTTAGAGTGAAATACCGAATTCTTAGACATGTCAATAGTTGCAGAGTTATCATAGTAGATAACTACCAGTTCACTACAATTTACCTTGATATCCTTCAACATTTACTTCATCCACAAGACTTTAGTGCAACTAATTTCTGCTGCAACATACTCAGCTTTTGCAGTAGATAAATAAATGCATGACTATTTTTTGTTGATCCATGAAACCAGTTTCTTTCCAAGAAAGAAAGATCCACTAGAAGTGCTCTTCATGTCATCAGTATCTCTTGCCCAATCTGAATCTGTATATGCACATAAAGTGAAATCATCATTTCTAGAATACCATAAGCCATATTCTATTGTTCCTTGCAAATACTGGAATATCCTCTTTATTGCACATTCATGATTTTGTTTAGGATTACTTTGATATCTTGAAACAATACTTACTGCATTCATAATATTCAGTCTAGTCTGAGTTAGATATAACAAACCACCAATCATAGACTTATACCTTGTTAGATTTACCGATTTAGAAGTATCCTTGATAGATAATTTCTCACTTGCCATCATAGGAGTACTTACCCATTTGGAATTATCCATACCGAACTTTTTCAACAATTCCTTTAGATACTTAGTTTGACAGATAAAAATGCCTTTGTCAGTTTGAGTAATCTGCAAACCTAAGAAAAATATCATTTCAGCAATCATGGACATTTCAAATTCATTCTTCATATTATTAGAAAATTCCATGCACAAATTATCTTCTCCTCAAAAAATGATATCATCAACAAATATTTTGATAATCAAAATATCATCATCATTGATCTTATATAAATTACTATCAACACTGCCTTTAGTAAAACCAAGCTTCAAAAGATATTTATCCAATCTTGCATACCAAGCTCTAGGAGATTGTTTCAATCCATATAAAGATTTCTTCAATCTGCAAACCACATCTTTATCATCTGTCAGTGAAAATCCATCAGGTTTCTCAATTTATACTTCGTCCTCAAGTTCACCATTCAAAAATGCACATTTAACATCCATTTAATAAACCTTATAGTTCTTATAAGCTACATAGGCAAGAAATAGTCTAACAACTTCAATTCTAGCTACAGGTGCAAATGTCTCACCATAATCAATTCCTTCCATTTGAGAATATCCTTTACAAACCAATCTAGCCTTGTTTCTTACAACTTGACCATCCTCATTCATTTTATTCCTAAAAACCCATTTAGTTCCAATAACATTCTTATTTTTAGGCCGGGGAACTAAAGTCCAAGTCTCATTCTTCTCTATTTGATCTAATTCATCTTCCATAGCCTTTAACCAATGTTTATCTTTACAGGATTTAATAACAGATGCCGGTTCAATTTGAGAAATAAGACATACCTCCTCATTTGCCAGTCTTCTTCTTGTCATAACTCCCTTGTTCTTATCTCCAATGATTTGATCTTCAAAATTATTTAATCTCACATACCTTGGTGTCTTCTGAACTTCAAGTTCATTCCTCTGATCATCAGTCATAGTTTAATTTTTTGATTGTGCTGGTGTAACTGTCTCAGTTTCCTATACCAGTTGAGGCATTGCTGGTTCAGTTATGATCATTTCCACTACCGTCTCCCTATCATATGATATAGATTAATTTCTATATTGCTCATCCACTTTCACATTATCGCTCTCCAAAATTTTCTGCAATCTTTTGTTATAACATCTATATGCTTTGCTTTGAATTGAATAACTAAGAAATATCCCTTCATCACATCTAGGATTAAACTTTCCAATTGAATCATCTCTTTTGATATAGCATTTAATTCCAAAAATTCTGAAATATTTAATAGTAGGTGTATGTCCAAACCATAATTCATAAGGGGTCTTACCAGTTTCACCTTTGATGTGAACTCAGTTGAATGTGTAGACTGCTGTACTTACTGCTTCTCTCCAGTAGATGTGAGGCAATTTGGCTTCCATCATCATAGATCTTTCCGCATCCAAAATGGTTACTGTTCTTTCTTTCCACTAGTCCATTCTGCTGAGAAGTCTAAGGTGCAGATAACTGTCTCCTAATTCAATTTGTCTCACAATAACTATTAAATTCATGAGAAGTGAACTCACTGCGTTGATCTGATCTTAGACATTTGATTTTCAATCCAGTTTCTGTTTCAACTTTTGCTTTAAAGATCTTGAATTTATCAAAGACTTCATACTTCTCCCTTAGAAAAGTCACCCACATCATCCTAGAATAGTCATCAATAATCAACATGAAATACCTATGACCTTGAAAGCTTCTAGTCCTTGCTGGACCACATAAGTCAATGTGAATCAAATTACCCATTCATCCTTATCTTCAACTTTTGTTTCCAGGGCCTTTTCTTCATTCATGATATCCGGTTCCGCTTCATCTTCCTTTAAAATATAGAACACCCATTCCTTTCTATTGCCAGATCCACTAGCAGAGTCTGCTGCTAGTTCATCCCCATAGTCATCACTCACTCCTTCCTCATCCGCATTGTTTACTTTTCTTGAATCTATGATCAATCTTATTACATGCAAAATGTTTAAAAGGTGATTTTCCTTCATACTTACTTCTTGTCGGTCCCTTAGGTACTCTTTTAGCAAATAATGCTTCAAGTTGCTCAAATTCTTCATCTTCTTTCCTCACATCTTCCAATTCTTTTGCATATAAGACTTTTCAATCACTTTTGCCAATAGATGATGATGCATGAAAAACAGGTTCAGACTTTACAGCTCCAGAAGATCCAAATTCTTCAAGCTGAAAAGAAGATAATTTCCCAATCAAAATGTCTCTGTTAATTGAAGTGTTTGCCATTGTTCTCAACTCATTAATTGCAGTTGCCTTCATCTTGTAAGCCGGTGGAAGGGCTCTCAAGACTTTAGAAACTATTTCATCTTCACTCAGAGATCCTCCACAACATTGAATTCCCATAACAATCTCATTTACTCTTTCCATAAACACAACAATTCTTTCATTATCTTCCATCTTCAAGTTTTCATACCTTACCCGGTAATCATCAAGTTTAGCAATTTTGACGGTAGGATCACCTTCATTCAGAGTTTGCAATTTATCCCACATAACCTTTGCCAATGATTTATTAGTTCTTCCCATGATTTGCTGATCAGTAAGTGCACACAAGAGGGCTTCTTTAGCTCTGAAATCATTTTCAATATTATTGTCCAGGTCTGCAGGAGCAGGATTGCCAGATGCCAGATCAGAAGGTGTATATCCTTTCTCAGTGATCTCCCAAATATCCTTACCAAGACATCTAAGATGAGTCTCCATTTGGATTTTCCATATCCCATAATTTGTTCCATCAAGCTTAGAGTTTTGTCTTCTGAAAATAATTGTTGGTGGATTTGAAGTGTTAGTTGCCATAGGATCTACCTCAAGTGGTTAAGCTTCTTTAAAAGAGGACCAAAGCTCTAATACCAATTGTTAGGATAACCGGTGAACAACTGAGAGGGGGGGGGGGGGTGAATCAGTTGTTAACAAATTATATCAATTAATCCACTTAATAACCTTTAACTGGATCACTTAAACATTAAGTACTAGAATAGCAAAAACAAATACCGGTAAGCAATAAAACTTAAAAATGAAACATATAATCAACACAATGCAACCATGCAACATAACACCATGATTTGTACGTGAAAAACCCAGAAAGGGAAAAACCAAGGTGGTAAGCCTACCCACAGTCAGATGATACTTCTACAGAAAGTATGTGATACAATGAGGGGCCTGCACATGTAGGAAGACATACTACCTAGAGTGTACTTCTCATTACAAAAGAGTCTCACTGACTATAGAGAGGTAATAACCATCTCAAGATAAATGGATTGTTGACATTATGGGTGAATTTATTATGTGTGGCATTGATGTTTTGTCATTGATGTCAACACTCGCTGTTACCGATAGACAATTACATTGACATATATGGATTGTTACCGGCAGACAAATTACCGGTATAAGATCTAGTGTTATCGGAAAAAGAGATTATCTGGTTGACACTTCCGACATGTTTGGATCAATAAAGTATATTGGATTTCATGTGTTATATGATCCATAAGCATGTTTTGGTCAGTTGGTATCGGCTTGACAATTGGATGTTATCATACACACTAGTTTAAGGCTTTACTGACAAAGCTTTCATTGAGGAATCATGATAGGATGCACAATTGGTGTTGGTGCAGCTTCTTCAAGGGTTTTAGGATGCTGAAGATGTTCGTTGATCGTACTTCAATTGCTTGGAGACATTGCTTTGGCATGGTGGACCCAGAATAAGTCAGGTACCTATCTAGGTTATGGACCGATATCATGCTAGCGTGTACTCTACACGTTACCTGGATGATTTGAGATGTTTAATGGATTTGTTGTTATTGTTTTGATCTTAAGCTGACATGGCACATCATTGTAATAAGGAATTATGTAATAATATTATTGTAATATCTTTAGGTGGCTGACCTAATTGGTTTAGGCCTTAGGGTTTGTATAAATAAGAGGTAGAAACTCTTTGTAAAGCATCATGGTTATTGGAAAGGTCATGGTCAAGGAATGTAATGTGCGAATATTGTAATATCATAAGGCAGAGGAGTTGATCGACCATTGGTGATCGGATTGGTTTCAGAAGAGGATTTAGTCCTTCGACATTGAGCTTAACCGGGACTGTAATTAGGCATAGCAGACGCTATTTCCAACAATTTACTCTATTGGATTGTCGTCCATTTATCTTGAGAAGGTTGTAGCCTCTCTGTAGTCAGTGAGACTCTTTTGTAATGAGCATTACGCTCTAGGCAATGTGCCTTCCTGCAAGTGCAGGCCCCTCATTGTAGCACATACTTTTTGCAAAAGTATCATTTGATTGTGGGTAGGCTTCCCACCATTGTTTTTCCCTTTTCGGGTTTTCCACGTAAAAATCATATTGTTATGTGGTATGATTGCTTTGCATTGATTATCTGGTTAATTGTCAAGTTTTATTGTTTACCAATATCTGTTTCTACTGGCATTTGTTTGTTCTTTACCGATACTTAATTTGTTTAAGGTTATATTGTGGATTAAAAGTTATAATATGTTAACAACTGATTCACCCCCCCTCTCAGTTGTTCACTAGTTATCCTAACAATTGGTATCAAAGCTTTGGTCCTCTTTTGCATAAGCTTAACTGCTTGAGGTAGATCCTATGGCAGCTAACACTTGTAATCCACCGACAACTATTTTCAGAAGAGAAATCCCTAAGCTTGATGGAACAAATTATAGGATATGGAGAATTCGAATGGAGACTCATCTTAGATGTCTTGGCAAGGATATTTGGGAGATCACTAAGAAAGGATACACACCTTATGATCCGACATCCGACAATCCTGCTCCTGCAGACTTGGACAAGAATATTGAAAATGATTGTAGAGCTAGAGAAACCCTCTTGTGTGCACTTATTGATCAACAAATCATGGGTTTGACTGAAAAATCATCGACTAAGGTTATGTGGGACAAATTGCAAACTCTGAATGAAGGTGAGCATACTGTCAAAATTGGTAAACTTGATGGTTACTGGGTAAGGTATGGAAACTTGAAAATGGAAGAAAATGAAAGAATTGCTATGTTTATGGAAAGAGTAAATGAGATTGTTATGGGAATTCAATGTTGTGGAGGATTTCTAAGCGAAGATGAAATAGATTCCAAAGTCTTGAGAGCCCTTCCACCGGCTTACAAGATGAAGGCAACTACAATTAATGTGTTAAGAACAATGGAAAACACTTTAGTCAACATAGACATTCTGATTGGGAAATTATCTTCTTTTGAGCTTAAATAATTTGGATCTTCTGGAGTTGTAAAGTCTGAACGTTCTTTTCATGCATCATCATCAACATCTACCGGCAAAAGTGATTGGAGAGCCCTATATGCAAAAGAATTGGAAGACATGAGGAAAGAAGATGAAGAGCTTGAACAACTTGAAGCCTTATTTTCTAGAAGAGTACCTAAAGGTCCAATTGGAAGTAAGTATGAAGTAAAAGCACCTTTTAAATGTTTTTCATGTAATAATATTGGTCATTTTGCATCTAGATGTCCTGAAAGGAATGCAAGCTTTGAGGAAAGAGTTAAGAAAACTTTTAAGCCTAACCCAAACATATATAGATTCAAGAAAAACAAACATTGCTACATAGCAGATGAGGAAGGAGTAACTGATGACTCTGGAGATGAACCGACAGAAGACTCATCTAATGGATCTAGAAATGGAAAGGAATGGGTGTTCTATTCTTTGAAGGAAGATGAACGAAAATCGGCTATCAAAAATGAAGAGAAGGCCTTGGCAACAAAAGTTGAAGATGAGGATGAATGGGCATTGATAGTGGATTCTCACATCATATGACTGGAGATAAAAGGAAATTTTTGTCCCTACAAGAATACAATGGTGGTCAAGTCAGATTTGGAGATGACAAGGCATGCATGATCAAAGGTAGAGGTTTTATTTCTTTGGATGGAAAGCATAAAACTAATAATGTCTATTATGTAGAAGGTTTAAGGAATAATCTTTTGAGTGTTGGTCAATTAGTTGATAAGGGTTTTCAACTTTAGTTTAAGGATGGAAAATGCAAAATCCTGAACAAAACTGGTTTGGAAATTGCAACCGGTATTCAGACAGGAAGTAATAACTTTCACTTGAACATTGGTAATAAGACATGTTTGATTGCTCATATTGATGAGAGTTGGCTATGGCATAAGAGGTTGTGTCATGTTAATTTTGATTGTATTGTTAAGATCAGTTCAACTTAAGATTATGAAGCCTCATAATCCGGTATGTAAGGAATGTCAATTGGGTAAGCAATTCAGAAGTTCTTTTAAAAGAATACATGATAAATCTAATGATGTACTTGATTTGATTCACACTGACTTATGTGATCCAACAAGGACTAGAATATTTCAAGGTGATAGGTATTTCATGTTGATTATTGATGACTATTCTGGAATGATGTGGGTGAATTTTCTGAGAGAGAAGTTTGAAGCTTTTGAGAAATTCAAGATCTTTAAAGCAAAGGTTGAAACAAAAACTAGATTGAAAATCAAATGTCTAAGATCAGATCATGGCAATGAGTTCACTTCTCATGAATTTAACAACTATTGTGAGACAAATGGAATCAGGAGACAACTATCTGCACCTAGGACTCCTCAACAAAATGGGGTAGCTGAAAGAAAGAACAAAACCATTTTGGATGCAACTAGATCTATGATGATGGTAGCCAAATTGCCTCATATCTACTGGAGAGAAGTAGTGAGTACATTAGTCTACACATTGAACAAAGTTCACATTAAAGGTGAAATCGGTAAGACGCCTTATGAACTATGGTTTGGACATACACCTACTGTTAAGTATTTTAGAATTTTTGGAAGTAAATGCTATATCAAAAGAGATGATTCAATTGGAAAGTTTGATCCTAGATGTGATGAAGGGATATTTCTTGGTTATTCAATTCAGAGCAAAGCATACATATGTTATAACAAAAGATTGCAGAAAATTATGGAAAGTGCTAATGTGAAAGTGGATGAACAGTACACAAATCATTCTATATCATATGACAGGGAATCGACAGTGGAAATGATCATAACTAAACCAACAACTCCTCAATTGGTATAGGAAACTAAAACAGTTACACCGACACAATCAAAAAATTCAACTGTGACTGATGATCAGAGTGGTGAACCTGAAGTTCAAAAGACTCCAAGGTATGTAAGATTAAATCATTCTGAAGATCAAATTATTGGAGATAGGAACAAGGGAGTAATGACAAAAAGAAAACTAGGACATGAAGAGGTATGTCTTATTTCTCAAGGTGAACCAGCAATTATTATTGAAGCTTGTAAAGATAAACATTGGTTAAAGGCTATGGAAGATGAATTAGATCAAATAGAGAAGAATGAAACTCCATCTTTAGTTTCTCAACCTAAAAATAAGAATGTTATTGGAACTAAATGGGGTTTTAGAAATAAATTGAATGAGGATGGTCAAGTTATAAGGAACAAGGCTAGATTGGCTTGTCAAGGATATTCTCAAATGGAAGGAATTGATTATGGTGAGACATTTGCACCTGTAGCTATATTTGAAGCTGTTAGACTATTTCTTGCCTATGCAGCTTATCATAACTATAAGGTTTATCAAATGGATGTCAAATGTGAATTTTTGAATGGTGAGCTTGAGGAAGAAGTTTACATTGAGCAACTTGATGGATTTACATTGACAGATGACAAAAACATGGTTTGCAGATTGAAGAAAGGTTTATATGGTTTGAAACAGGCTCGTAGAGCTTGGTATGCAAGGTTGGATAAATATTTTTTGAAGATTGGTTTTACTAAAGGCAGTGTTGATAGTAATCTATATTATAAGATCACTGATAATGATATTATGATTATTGAAGTCTTCGTTGATGATATCATTTTTGGAGGAGAAGATAAATTGTACATGGAATTTGATAACAACATGAAGAATGAATTTGAAATGTCCATGATTGGTGAGATGCAATTTTTCTTAGGTTTGCAATTACTCAAAATGACAAAGGCATTTTTATCTGTCAAACTAAGTATCTGAAGGAATTGTTGAAAAAGTTTGGTATGGAGAATTCCAAACCGTTAAGTACTCCTATGGCTACAAGTGAGAAATTATCTATCAAGGATACTTCTTCACCAGTAAATCCAACAAGGTACAAATCTATGATTGATGGTCTGTTATATCTAACTTAGACTAGACCTGATATTATGAATGCAGTAAGTATTGTTTCAAGATATCAAAGTAATCCTAAAGAAAATCACGAATGTGTAGTAAAGAGGATATTCCGGTATTTGCAAGGAACAACAAAATATGGCTTATGGTATTCCAGAAATGATGATTTCACTTTATGTGCATATACTGACTTAGATTGGGCAAGTGATATTGATGACGAAAAAAACAATTTTGGTGGAGCTTTCTTTCTTGAAAAGAATCTGGTTTCATGGTTAAGCAAAAAATAGTCATGCATTTCTTTATCTACTGTAGAAGCTGAGTATGTTGCAGCAACAACTAATTGCACTCAAGTTTAGTGGATTAAGCAAATGTTGAAGGATAACAGGGTAAATTGTAGTGAACCAGTAGTTATCTACTGTGATAACTCTGCAGCTATTGGCATGCCCAAGAATCCGGTATTTCAATCTAAGACTAAGCATATTTCAATAAAGTATAACTCCTGAAGGACAACGTAGAAGCAAAGGAAGTCAAATTGGTTTATGTAAACACTAAAGAACAAATTGCAGACATATCCACTAAACCACAGTTTAAGGAATCATTTGAATATTTGAGAGACAGATTAGGGGTTTGTGCCCCTCCGACAGAGACTTGATTGATGAAGTTTGTCATCAGTCTAGTATGCATTATTAGGAATATTATCCATTCCGACATTAATGAATGGTGCTACTACTCAGGGGGAGTAGTCAACTTTGAGATTCATAGGTTTATATCATTGCTTTGATATTTTTGTCAGGTTTCTGGCATTGATGTCAAAGGGGGAGAGATATTGATGTGAAAATAAAAGAAAGTTGTATACATTGGGCAGAGAGATTTGTTCAGAGCCTTACAAAGATATCATTCACTCGGGGAGAGCTATTGATTGTTGGTTGTCTTCCACAGGGGGAGACTTGTTTGGATTTTCTTGGTACTTAGATGTTTTTCACATTTAGTGTTGCCATCAATGCCAAAGGGGGAGATTGTTGGCATTATGGGTGAATTGATTATGTGTGGCATTGATGTCAACACTAGCTATTACCGATAGATAGAATTACACTAACAGATATGGATGGTTACCAGTAAACAGGTTACCGGTATAAGATCTAGTGTTACCGGTAAAAGAGATTATCTGGTCAAGGCACTTTCGACATGTTTGGATCAGTAAAGTATATTGGATTTCATGTGTTATATGCTCCATAAGCATGTTTTGGTCAATTGGTATTGGCTTGACAATTGGATGTTATCATACACACTAGTAAACCCTTACTAACATTGGTTTAAGGCTTTACTGACAAAGATTTCATTGAGGAATCATGACAGGATGCACAATTGGTGTTGGTGCAACTTCTTCGAGGATTCCAGGATGCTGAAGATGTTCTTTGATCATGCTTCAATTGCTTGAAGACATTGCTTTGGCGTGGTGGACCCATAATAGGTCCGGTACCTATCTAGTTTATGGACGGATATCATGCTAGCGTGTACTCTACAAGTTGCCTGGATGATTCGAGATGTTTTATGGATTTGTTATTATTGTTTTGATCTTAATCCGACATGGCATATCATTGTAATAAAGAATTAATTAATGATATTATTGTAATATCTTTAGGTGGCCGAGCTAATTGGTTTAGGCCTTAGGGTTTGTATAAATAAAAGGTAGAAACTCTTTGTAAAGCATCATGGTTATTGGAAAGGTTATGGTCAAGGAATGTAATGTGTGAATATTGTAATATCATCAGACAAAGGAGTTGATCGATCATTGGTGATCGGATTGGTTTCAGAAGAGGATTTAGTCCTCCGACATTGAGCTGAATCGGGACTGTAATCAGGTATAGTAGATGCTATTTCCAGCAGTTCACTCTATTGGATTGTTGTCCATTTATCTTTAGAAGATTGTAGCCTCTTCGTAGTCAGTGAGACTCTTTTGTAATGAGCATTACGCTCTAGGCAATGTGCCTTACTACAAGTGCGTGCCCCTCACTATAACAAACACTTCCCGCAAAATTATCATCTAACTGTGGATAGGCTTCCCACCATGGTTTTTCCCTTTCTTGGTTTTCCATGTACAAATCATGGTGTTATGTGGTATGATTGCTTTGCATTGATTATCCGGTTAATTGTCAAATTGTATTTTTTACCGGTATCTATTTCTACCAATATCTATTTTTGCTTTACCAGTACTTAATTTGTTTAAGGTTATATTGTGGATTAAAAGTTATAATTTTTTAACAACTGATTCACCCCCACCTCTCAGTTGTTCACCGGTTATCCTAACATGGACAACAATCCAGAATAATGAACTGCCAAAGGTAGCATCTACCATGCCTGATTACAGTTCCGATTAAGCTCAATACCGAAGGCCTTTAACCTCTTCCTTAATCCCAATTTGATCACCTATGATCGACCAAATATCCTTCACATATGATATAGCATTCCAAGACCATGACACACTTTCTATAATGAGATCTTACATCATTTTATACCAACCTTATGGCCTAAACCAATTAGGTCGGCCACCTAAAAGATATTACAATAAGATCATTACATAAATCCATATTTTAATGATATGCCATGTCGTCTTAAGACAAAAACAACACTAACCAATCCATAAATCATCCCAAAATATCCCGGTAACGTGTAGAGAACATGTTAACATGATACCGATCCATAACCTAGATAGGTACCAGACCAAATCTAGGTCCACCACGCCAAAGCAATGTCTTCACTCATTTGAGGCACGATAAAAGAACATCTTCAACATCCTGAAATCCATCTAGAAGCCGCACCAACACCTCTTATGCATCCTGTCGAGAATTCCACTGAAATCTCTGCCGATTAAACCTTAAACCAATACTGGTATGGGTTTACAAGAGTGTATGATAGCATCCAATTACCAAGTCAATACCAACTGACCAAAACATGCTCCAGGAACATGTAACACATAAAATCAAACATACTCCATTGATCCAAAGATGCCGGAAGTGTCCAACAGATAGTCTCTTCTGTCGGTAACACTAGATCTTCTACCAGTAACCAAAACCTGTCTGTCGGTAACCAACCATAACAATTAGTGTTGACATCAATGACAAAACATCAATGTAACACATAATCAATTCATCCATAATGCCAACAAATAATTCATTGTGATGTCAATATATAGACATTTAGATTTCATGTCGGCCTCTAGAAATCATATCACAAATTCCTAGGTGCAATGTATCTGGTCAAACAATCATAACTCATCACAAAAATACCGCCAAAAATTGTCGGTTAGGATAACTCATCATGATCAGTGATAACTCATCACATAATCAATGAATACTGAATCAAACAACAATACCGTTTGGAGTTAAACATATAAACCGTTCGTCCTTTGATTCTCCTTTGATAATCTCCACTGGATCTTCAGGTTGTCTTCGAGTTATATATATCCATATATAAATACACACTGGTTGTCTCCATGTATATACCAGTTGTCACCATGTACCGATTAGATATAAACTTCTACTATACTGGTTGTAATATAAACAACTTTGAAGTCACACCTATAGACAATATGAACATATGTGTGTGTATGTGTTTCATCAATGACAACATATGAAGTTATTCATTACAATCATCATCAAGCCAACAATCTCCCCCTTTGGCATTTATGGCAACACGTAGAAAATTTTATAGCAATACCATTGAGTGTGCCTACAAAATTTTTTTGTACACACATATATATACTCCCCCTTACTACATACAACATACAAAATTTTCACAACACACATACATATTTCTACTCCCCCTTTGACAACAATGCCAAATTGAAAAGAAAAATACATATATATATATAGAAAAATTTGTATCAAATTGTTTTACATATTCAAAAACTTGAAAAGCTGAATCAAGATGTATGTAGTGTGATCCTCAGAAAAATGTCACTAAAGTTTCTCTTCAATTGAGAAAAAGCATGTTCCCATGTCTCCAACAAGTTCTCAGTGATCTTAATTGTGGTCATAAGCTGAGTACAAAACTCTTCCATTGAATCAAGTGTACATGTTTCTGGAGTAGCCAATATTGCTTCTACATTCTTGTAGGCTCTTTGCAATATGTCCGTTTGGGGTTTGAGTAGATTCTTCAACTCCTTCAGGGATCAGAGTCTTTTTGCCTTTTCAAAATCATAGGTATCTATCCTATTTTGCAAATCATCCACAAATTTGCCAAAAGCAAAAATAGAATCTTGTAATGGTACATATGCATTGCTTATCTTTTCTAGCTCTTGCTCTGTTTCAATTCACTTGTTATTGATATCAGAATAAAAGAATGAAACATTAGAAGTAGATGCAATATTTTTCCCTCCTGTTTCAATAGCTTTGCTTAATAAATCTTTATTAAGAGATAGAGCAACTTTTCTTGTATCAATCTCTTTCATAAGCTGCTCTCCATGCTTCTTCCTGTAACTCTTCTTAGCATAAGTTTGCACAATTTCTTCTAGGGACTTAAGTTGGTCAGATGCATCAGCAACCAATTGACCAAGCTTGCAAATAGGAGATGACAAATGCTCTGTAGTGGTTTCTAGTAGTAGACTTGTTAGAATATCCACAACATTCTGAATGGTTTCTGCTTCCATTCTGTGTTCTTTAAGTCTCTTCTTTTGTGCCCTAGATTGCATGATAGTTGCAATCTTCATCATTTCTCATGCACTCATGTTATCAACAATTATAGGCTCTGAGTTGCCTAATGACTCATCATCATCTTCATTAGTTTGCTGTATGACTAATGATTTTACCGGTTCAACAGATGTTACCTTATTAATCTTTTCTTTCTCTTGTTCTTTTTCTGTTTCCTGTTTAGAAATCTATGTATCAAATTTTTCATTAGATTCCTTCTGAGTGTCTTGTGAAACCAGTGGGAGTTGGGGTTTCACTGATTGTTCTTTGGCTGGTGGAATATCCACTCCTGATTGAGTTGTCGATATCTCAACTGAAGTAACCTATGAGTTTGAAATTGCCGCTGACTGCATATATGGTGCAGTAACATTTCCAGATAGATCTATTGCTTCCTGAATATCATCAACAAGTATGACTCGTTGGGAAATAGTGTCATCCTTCTTCTTGACAAGATAGACAACACCAGCTTGCACAAATTCTTCCTCATCCATTTCTGGTAGAATAACAGTATCTTGCTCATCCTTAGAAGAATGTATAATCTCTCGCATCCGTTGAATATTACAAGCAATTTGATGAGTTTCAGTTTCAACATGTTGCACTTTTCCACTAAGTAGCTTCAATCTTCTTGACTTGAAAGCAAATTGGACTTTGTACTTATCAAGCAATTCATTTAACTCATCCTTTGACAAATCAGAAAAATATTGCACAAATACATCATCTATAATTTCTTTTTCTTTCTTTATAGCTTCCTCCCATTTATTTAGAAGATTAGTATGTAAGGAATTAGAAATATCTTTTTCAAGATCATGAGGTAATCTATTGTAATGACACAAATAACTGATTACCTGTTGAATAATTTGTTCCTTCTGATCTTCATTGAATGAAAAAATGAAATTTGACATTATCAAATCTGTTTCTTCCTAATGTCTTCACCGTTTTCTCAAAGTTAGTCTCAGGCTTGTAAGTTAAGACATTAATAGGCACAGTTGCCTTTGACACTTCTTTCACTGGTTTGGTTGCTTTACTAGTTGCTTTCATTTTCTTGGGTTCCTCCTTAGTATCAGCACTTTCAGATTCTGCTTGGAGAATCAGTTTCTGACCTCTTTTCTTTGATGCAGTCTCCTTTTTTACATATACTTTAGGTTCCGGTTCCTTTTTAGTTTGGATACTTCGTGTCACTCTAGTAGTTTTTATCACCGGAGGTGCTTGCTCAACCTTCTTCCTCTTACCTTTACCACTTATGGTTGGTGTAGACGTATAAAAATAACCACTTTCCTAAATGAATATTTAATGTTCATTTTATTCTCATTCCTCTATTTAGTTAAATCTAACTTAATTAAATCATCCACATTCCTCTATTTGATTAAATAAATTATTTAATTTATTTATTTAAATTCACTTAAGCCTTTCATATCATTTAATCGAATAAATTATTTTATTTAATTAAATCTCTTTTCTCCTTTTAATTAAATTTACATTTAATTAAATTATTCACTTCAAATAAATAAATCTAATTTATTTAAATCCCCCACTTACATCTATTTTTGTTGAAATAAAGTAATTTATTTTAATCCACTTGCATTCTCCTACATCTCCCACTTGCCTCCTAACCCTCTTTCTAGATTCTTCTAGAACCTATCTAATCTTAATCAATTAACCTAAACCCTTCAATTATCCCCTTTCCCTAAATTTGAGGATGTCACTTCTCAAATTTAGAGTAAAGTCTTCCAAAGGCATTAAAGCCTTTATGCCTTCAACAAGCTAACTTGTTGAGTTCTCCCAAATTTGGAAGGACTCTTACAAATTTGTCTCCAAAGTCTTCCAAACCATTAATGGTTAACTAACCCTTTTGGCATGGTTAGAGACTTTTTGCCTAACTCAACCCTCATCTAACCTAGGGGTCTCATCAAGCATTCATTGCTTTGACCATGGTTATTCCTTTAACCCTTGCACAAGAGTTTATCCTTTGGGTAAAAGCTTTATCCAATGGATTTTATTAATCTAACTGTTTATAGTGAAAATGGATAACAACAATGTTGAAAGACTAAATGAATTCAACCACAAAACCCTAGCCTAGCAACAACAAAGATCCACCATAACATATGAAGATTACCTAAGACAATGCAAATCAAATGAAATCACAAAGATTATACCATCACATGTCCAATAGGGTTTGGATCTCCATTCTTCCTATCTCCATTGATCTTGCTTGATATATTTGCTCTCAGATTTTATGTGCACAAGAGCTCAACAAAGAACGGAATGTGGTTGCAAGTAGGATCACATATGTTCAAAAGCGTAGTGTAGTCTAGTAGTCAACGAGGGCTTGATAATGAAGGAAGCATCTCCTTATATAGAAGACACTATATGAAATGGAGGGATAAGATTGAGAGGTGTAAAAGAGGTCGGCTATGATTAGAGGGTAGGTAAAGAAAATAATAAAATAATGAAAGGGGTAGGTAGTGTATGAATTAAGAGATGAATGACATGTGTCATAGGTAGAAAAGGTTAATGAATTAATTAAATAAATAAAGATTTATTTAATTAATAGAAGAAGTGGGATAATTAAATAAATAAGATTATTTATTTAATTTAGGCAAAGGATAATTTAAATAAATAAAAGTATTTATTTAAATGAGAAATAAGGCTAGAAGAGGATAAATGAGTTAATTAAATAAATAAAGATTTATTTAATTAATAGAAGAATTAGGCTAAAGTAATTAAATAAATAAAATATTTATTTAATTAGACACGACAATTTCAGGTGTCTACATTTTGCCCCTCTTTGAGACAATGCAGCTTGTTGCGTTGTTTCAAAGAAGATAATATAAATTGATACAAAGTTGCCCCAAGATGGGAATGATATGCCCTATCGAGAGATTGAATGAAAATGTCTGAAAAGATCGTAGACAATCTCTCGATAAGAAAGAAAGGCTAGAATGGATTGATCGGATAGAGTGACAGAGTCACACTATAAAGAAGACTGACTCGGGAGACTAGGGCTAGGGTAGTCTATAAATAGACCACGAGGGGAAAACATCCTCATTGTCATCCACACATCCACGAGATCAGAGTGCAAATCAAAATAGAACAGCAGCAGTCAACAGCGATGGCATTAGTTCACAAATTCGATCGCGTTCGCCGATATCAGAGGCCAGCAGAGGCAGGAGAGCCGGTGAGTACCACAAAACCTCCTTGTACTTTGTTGCAATAAATGTTGTCATAAATGCATGCTAGGTAGCATAATAAATGTGCTTTTAGGATATGTCAAAAAATGTCAAAAACGTGTAAGCGCGTCTATGCTGGTGCCAGGCACGTCTACGCTAGCTAGGCGCGTCTGTGTTTGTGCCAGGCGCGTCTGTGCTAGAAAAGGCATCTGTGTAGGATGCGACCGCATCTGCATTGTGCAAGTGCGTCTGTGCTAAGCAGACATGTTTGTGTCTTTTAGGCGCGTCTGTGTGTTTTAGGCGCGTCTGTGCAGTACAGACACGTTTATGCAGTCTCTAAGCGCATTTATGTCATGAAAGCGTGTTTGTGTCCAAAAATGTGAATTTGTGTCTTCTAGGTCAAATCGGCAGTTCTGTGATGAACATACGTTGTCGATTGGATAAACTACTGAGAGGATACACTCAAGCAGGTCCTCTAGGGAAAACTAGGATAGCAAATAGGGCTAGGATCGACAATTCTGTGATAGAACATACGTTGCCAATTAGGAAACTACTCAAGAGGATTCACTCAAGCAGAGGCCCTAGGATAGGATAGATCAAGGCACTTTGTGATGTACAGGGAGTACCAATAGGAGCAACACTTTGTGATGAACAGTGAGTGCAAATGTGAGCAGCACTTTGTGATGAACAGGGAGTGCAAAACACGTAGTACTTTGTGATGAACAGGGAGTACCACTAGGATAGAAGCAACACTTTGTGATGGACAGTGAGTGTCACTAGGATAGAAGCAACACTTTGTGATGAACAGTGAGTGTTACTAGGATAAAGTACCATATGCACTTAGATAAAAAAGTAGCATTTTGTGATGAACAGTGAATGCCACTATGACTGATATAATTGATTTGCTTGACTACAAGAGTATTTGCCTATGCTAGAGTCATGAGAGAGATTCCCGTCGACTCAGAGGTTGCGACCAGAGTTGACATTCGAGGACAAGGCTTCCATTGAGGGCATGGGTCTGAGATACGTTATGTATGTGCCTGAGTTTCGAGCGAACATGGGTTTGCTGACTGCATTAGCTGAGCGGTGGCACTCTGAGACGTGGACGTTCCATTTGCCGATGGGTGAGATGACAGTCACCTTGGAGGATGTGTATAGGATTTTGAGGATACCGGTCGATGGGGAGTTGATTCCTTATGATCGAGATGGAGATAGGGATGCCCTGAGATGAGTGTTCCGGGACCCAGGACTAGAGATGAGGGCAAGACATGTGGCTTGGGACACCATGACATAGATAGGATTAGCACTACCAGTAGTGTTGGCAGGAGTGATCAGTGGGTTCCTGTGTCCCGACAGGGCGACACGAGGTTTGGCTGTGGGCTGGGGGAGCACCCTGGAGATGCTGGTTACATAGCACACCAGATATGCCTAGGGACCGTGTGTGCTGGCACACTTGTGTTACGAGCTGCATCAGTTTGTGTATCATGGATCCACAGGATTGGGCTGCGGAGTTACATTGCTATAGGTGTGGGCATATGAGCATCTGCCAGTGACACGACCTATACACTTCAGGGGCAGGGGTCATGGATGCAGCTTTGTTCATCTTTATGACATGATTACATCATAGCCACAAATTGGTAGGTTGGAGCATTGGCGTCGGGTCTTAGATGAGATCGACACCGTTATATGGAGGCCGTACCTTGGATGAAAGCAGTGGGAGGAGGACGCAGTGGATCTCCTGTACACCTTCTGGAGTAGATATCTGATTGGGCGGACGCCCTATGTTTTGGAGAGACAGCTGATTGATAGAGTGTGCAGGTAGTTTGGCCAGATTCAGCGGATGCCATAGGGTTCCAGGATGTATGCTCAGACAGTCCGGGATCAGGTACACTTTGGGCCACTGTTGTCATATGATCAGGCCATGACGCAGCTAGCAGAGATGGTGCCAATGCCATGGGACATGTGGTCAGATATTGAGGATGCAGGCATGGATGCAGAGTACACTGCCTATTGGGTTGAGCATCCCTTTCCATGACTAACAGACCCAGGGGAGCTTGTAGAGGGAGATGGTGGTGGGGATGAGGATGACGATGGAGATGGTGGGGGGAGAGGCTGATAGAGGAGGTGGGGTGCTATTGGAGAGAGGAGGGTGATTCCACGGAGAGAGGGTGGGGAGGGGAGATAGGCTTGGGTGGTGAGGGGTTGGGGTGGATTGCCACTACAGGTGCCAGCAACACAGGGTCCTAGATAGGTGCAGGGACAGGGACAGAGGCAGGTACAAGTACAGGCACATGCACCAGTACAAGGGGAGCCATAGGCAGAGGCACAAGGGGCCGAGGCAGAGGAGGATGAGCTAGTTGAGCTGAGGGAGATATGCCAGGGACATGCATATGAGATCCAGGACCTGGAGAGGGAGACCGCTAGGCTCAGGAGGTGATTGAGGGAGACAGCATGAGCGGGATCAAGCTATCCAGCGCTACACTGAGGTTGAGACAGCGTTGAGGGCTGGGAGGTAGGCGACAGAGGATACAAGGGCTGGATATGCCTATGTTCTATGGGTAGGGGAGGAGATAGGTTATTGGCGTGACTTATACTATGGGGCAGTGCCACCAGAGCAGTAGGCGAGGAGCTTCCGTAGACCATCATAGACAGTGATGACTACGGGAGGGAGCCAGAGGTGACATGCGTCCAACGGTGGGGTTATGGGTCCTCCACCACCACCAGATAGAGGGGACAGGAGGGATGATCCTGGTGTGGGTCCTTCTAGGGCTCAGATTCCTTCGAGGCCAGGCAGCTCCGAGGGAGGGAGATCATCATAGCCATAGAGGGCTCCCTATGTATCAGTATTGTATCATTTTTGTATGATGATGTAGACACCTGCAAGTGATTGTAGCCATATGATTTTGACATCATTGTATCATGACACTTTATATATATATATATATATATATGAGATGATTCATCTTTGCGGTAGCTATATGTATGTGTACCTATGTGATGAGATGTTTAATGATGTATGTTTTATGTGATATGGATGCAAATATGTACTTAATGAAATGCAATATTTTTGTTCTTTTATGTTTTATATGTTATGCAAATGTAAATGTGAATGTATTAAATGCAAATGAATATGATAATGCAAATGATTATTTACATGATGAGAATGTAAAATGTGCTAACATGTGTTGTGTGCTAGATGTGATGCAATTGTGATGTCTTTATGTATGTATGAAATGCTTATATGTGGTAATGTAGGTGGAAACTACATGAAATGCAAATATTTTTGGCGTGTCATTATACTCAGTCATGTGATAGCGAGCTACACGGACTCAAGAAGGACTCTGGAGGTCAATCAAGAACGGGGGATGGAAGATAAAAGATATGAAAGTGAAAGAGCTTCTTGTGCGTTATCATCATTGAGATTTATTATGGCAAGTAGGTTATGACAATCGAGGCATATGTTTGACCTAGAAAGTCATTGTACCTATTTGCATGGAGATAAGACAGTTGCAAACAAGGAATGCCCCAGTTCATACTAGACTCATAGTATCCTCATATCCTTGGACAAGTCATAGCATTACTAAGAGACAATCCACAGATAGCAAAGAAAAATAGGTGACGATACCCCATCCTCGGCTTTCTAGTCAAAGACATCCTGGAGATGAAATCTCTAGTCAGAGACATCCTGGAAAAGCTAAACGACATGTCACCAAAAGATAAAATCAAAAGAAAACCAAGACTCGACACCAACATCCACTGTAGTCCTCAAGTTTAGTGTCTCTTGTCACTTGTATAAGTCTTATTTGATTGTGGTCACAATGTTTACTTTCACAAAAATGATAGATCGCACTAAACCATATGTTGTCTGAGTCTGTTGAAAGATTTGATTTGTTGAAGCCCATTGTTGCTGTTGTGTCTCATCTGAAACTGACTGAATCTATGAAACCGATACTTCATGAAACCGATACTTTATTGTGGAGAAGACTGAACTTTATTGTGGATTGGCAATGCAAATGCTGCTTTATTGCGGATTATGCATGGATAGACTGAAGAAAACTGGAAGAAATTGTACTCCTCGAAACATGTGATGCTCTCAGTTCCACACCCATCACTAGACGTAGGATTTGCCTTAGCCACATATAGGAGCTGATTTATTATGAATGGAAAGGGGTGAAAAGGGAGGTTCATTATGAATGGCGAACCAATCTTGGGTAGATCAATAACAAGCCATGATGGGAATGGGTAAGTTTATTATGAACGAATAGGTTGTGAGTGTGTGCAAAGTGAAAGGATGCAAGTGAATCCTGAAGGAGGGAGGAGCAATGTCTCTACGCATGGTGCTGGTGACCCAGTTTTCACCATGGTACTTGCCCAGGGCGCCACCAAAGTGGTTTTCACCATTGGACGAAATTATTTCTCTTTACTTTTTTGATTTTTTGATTTTTTTTGTTGTCACAAGGTGCCTGTTTGCCAGGTTTTCACCAAGTAACAATTTTTTTTTGTATTTTTGACATTGGGATACTCTGAAGAGCTATGTGTAAAATCTGCGAAGATGCATGCTGTTGATAGGATCCTCCAAAGGTTCACCCTCTGTGGTTGAGAGCTGATATGCCCCAGATCCATATGCTGCTGTAATGATGTAAGGACCAAGCCAATTTGGTTTGAACTTGCCCTTCTTCTCTGTCTTGCTGATTTTTTGGGTTTTCTCTGAGAACCAAATCACCTACCTCAAATTTGCGAGGCTTGACTTTGTGATTGTAGTTGTATCGTTCCTTGACTGAATGATGTGTAGCTTGAGTGATTGTCTTCCTTGATAAAAGAACTGAGACAAAATTACTAGTGTGTGGACTACGTAGGCCCATATGCATGTCACCTAAAGAAGTTTGGGCATCCCTGATAACAAAGTCCTTTGAGGAAGCTCCATTAAAGTTCCATGATGTATTGCCAAAAGGAGATGGATGTGTGGAACAAGTGGATGAGTGATGAAGGCTTATGATTGTGAAAAGAAGTGAAAGTAGGATGGCATGATAGAGACTTAGGATCAACAATATGATTTTTGACTTAAAATTGTAGAACTTTTGCCCCCAGTTATTTTGATAGTAGGGGAGATCAACTCTTGCTCTTTTTCTTTCATAGGATTTTTATCCTTGAATTTGATTTTTGCATAGTCCAATAGCTTTTGATTTTGATTTGAACTAAAGGACTTTTCTTTATTTTTGACTTTTAGATTTTTCTTTTCAAAGCTTGATTTCTGATCCCCAGTGAGTAAGGGCTTTTGTAATTCTTGTTGATCCAAGTCTGGGAGTGGAGTGGAAATGGAATGAGCAGATGATATGGTAAAGCTATGTGAGCTCTTAAGAGGGCTGGCGATACACTCAATAGATTCTTTGCTGGAACCACTCTTAGGACTATTGATATCAAGAGTTGCTTGCACCACTAGGGGAGATTTGCATTCAGACTTAGTAGCACAACACTAGGTGGTTCACACCCAATTCCTTGGTACTAGAAGTTGCTTGTAGACTATTCCTATTGACTGAATACCTTAGGAGATAGTGGGAGTTGATCAACATGAAAGATATACTCACCACATCCCAGGTCTTTAACCTTGAATTTTTCTTTGACCTCTGTTTGTTTTGATGTAGAAGCTTTCAAGGATTCTGGATCCACATATGCTGATGATGGAATTGCTTCTCTATTGACTGGGATTGTTATTTCTGATCTAGGTCACATATTGTTGCAATATATGAATGGATTTGGGTCAGCTTTGACAGTCACTTCAACTCCATTGTGTGGAAACTTGATGCATCAATGATATGTAGATGGTACTACACTCATCTCATGAATCCAAGGACGTCCCAAAAGTATATTGTATGTGAGATCTGATCAAGGACTTGACAAACCACATCCTTCGTAACTAGCCCAACTCTGAGAGGCAAGGTGACTGTGCCTTTGGATGAATGCTCTTCATCATCATATGCCTTGATGGTAATTTTGTTTGTAGAATTCACAACTTTATCAGAATATCCAAATTTGTGCTCAACATTTGTGCTCAATGTACAAATGTGCTCAATGTACAAATGTTTAGACCTGCTCCTCCGTCTATTAGGACTCGTTTTATTCGATGTTTGTGTATGAAGGCTTCAATGTGTAATGGTGCATTATGTGGTTGACTTATAGAGGCATCATCAGCTTCTGTGAATGTAAGAGAGTGTAGAATAGAAAGGTATCCCACCATGGCTTGAAACTGGTCCACATTTAGATCAGTGGGGATGATAGTGTCTCTCGAGATTTTGTCAAGAATAGCTTTATGTGCGGGGGATATGCATAGGAGCTCAAGGATGGAGATGAGCGCAGGTGTCTTCCCTAACTGTTCTACAAGGTCATATTAAGACTTGGTTGATGAAGAAGCAGTGTTTTTAGCTGGAGCACCTTGCAAAGTGAATTTACCTCAATGAGTTGTGACATTACATTCAGAGGTAGTTTCAGAAGAAGATCCAATTCCTTTTAGGACAATCTTGGGTCTCTGAGTAGAATTCTCAGGGTTTTTGTCCTTGATGATAATGGTAGAGACATAATTGTCCATTGAAATATGATTGATAGTTGAATCATAGTTATAAGATGCTTTGGTATAGTTGGTCTGGTCATCTGTGGCTGTAGCTTTTCCCTTGTCATGTTTTGGGAATGGTTCCTTAAACATCTCATGTTCTTGATTGGATGAGTGTCCTTCAATCTCGATGTCACCTCTATCAATGAGATCTTGTATGATGTTCTTCAGTCGATGACAATTTCCTGTCTTATGACCCTTGCTCTTATGGAATTCGCAATACTCATCATCATTCCACCAATTTGGTTTGACCTTTGGTTCATATGGAGGAAACTCTAGAATTGTGATTTCTTTGTTTGCCACTAGCTTCTTGAAGACTGATTCAAGTGGCTCTCCCAATGGGGTATACTTCCTCTATGATCTAGAAGTTGTTTGAGTATTCACTTGATTGTTTGTAGAGCTTGATCCCAAAAAAATGATTTTGGGTCGCACTATATTAACATCCACAACACCATCATTGACTGTGTTCTTGTTTTTATTCCAAAATCTTGGCTTATCTTTTCCTTTAAAGTCATCTTTGTTTTCTTTGAATATCTTAATGACTCCTTGTTCAATTAGGACCTTTTCTATCGATAAGCCTTTTTCAATGACGTCCTTGAAAGTGGACAAACAAGCTTTCCTTAGATCATAGCCAATGTCTTTGTTAACATTCTGAGTGAACATTTCTACCATTTGTTTTTGTAGAATTTCACAAGAGCATCTGCTAGCTAGATTTCTCCATCTTTTTAAAAATGATGAAAAAGACTCCCATCTTTTTGCTTGGTGTTGCACAAAGTAGTGACTAATATGTCTATCTCTATGTTGTAGGAGAAATGTTGAATAAATGTCTCTGCTAAGTCACCCCATGACTTAATACTAGGTGGAAGTTGGGAGAACCATTCCATAGCTTGATCACCTAGGCTTTGTGGGAATAATCTCATCAAATATGTCTTTTCTGCTGCTACCATGTGTATATGGGACCTCTGGTTTTTGAAACAAAGATGATGGTGATTTAGGCACCATATGTGGTCCTCTATTGCCTCCACTATTAGGCCTCCTATGATCCATGTTGAGGTGAGGTTGTTGCAAAGGTCGATTTTCCATTATTTGAGACATGTCAAAATCATGAGGTATCTTGGCTCCACTTTGTGCCATCACTTATAAGAAATATTGTCTATCCCTCCTCATTATTTCCTCAACCAATCGATTGAAATGAGGATTCATAATGGTGTCTTCCACTTCTGCTGAATGTACAAAAAATTTGTCCATATTGTCATTGTGTGTATCATTGTTGTTTGTAGTGTCCATGTTCTCCACATTTGGAATGTTTCTATAGGCATCCATGTCAGGCAATGTAGTATGATCAGAATTGAAAAAGATATCATTGTCATACTCATAGGAACTCATGTTTGTGGACTCTTGAGCCTTTTTAGTTTCTCTCCTAGATTTTTGGGAATGGGTTTCAACCATGAACTAGGTATTGACCAAGATGTGTGAGACTAGATGAAAATGAAAAAGAGTATGGAAGACCAAGAGTTGAATGGAATGTAAATGAATCTGAGGTTTACTTGCAATGTCCAAAATGTAAGACCAAGTATGTATGTAGTCGAGTAGGTGTGGCTTCCAAAGAGATGATAGTTTCTCTTGATGAGGTAAGTTGACCTTGACTCTAAGTAAGACCAAATGAGACCCAAAGGTGATAGACCTTGATGAGGGACCACTTAGCAAAATGTTGTTGTATGTAGTGTGTTGACAAAGTATGATGAGGACAAGCAAGTGACCTTTTGACTCAAGTTTAGACAAATGTGAATGTAATGCAAGGCATAAAGCAATGATGGGCTGTGTGAGACCCAAAGACAAGTTGAATGCTAGATGAAAACCTGGAGAAATAACCTAGGAAGCTAAAGAATTTCGAAACTGATTGTGTTTGTTTGCTGGACTATAAAAGTTTTTTCAATTCTGAACACAGACGCACCTGTATACTGCACAGACACGTTTTCCTGACACAGACGTGGTTTTGTTTAACACAGACACATTTCTGAGATTTTGTCAATGCAATGTTGATTCTGAGAACACAGACATGTTTCTGCCCTTCACAGACGTAGTTATACGACATAGACGCTATTATGTCAGACACAGACGCGTTTCTGCAAAATTTGTGCAATTTTTTCCAATCTGTGAAGTTGTTTTGTTGTGACCAAATTTGACTGTTTGACTGTTTTTCGTGACAAGAGGACACAGTGTTGATGAGGACTCAATGTTTGCAAGTGTTTAGACTCAAAATGACTCCAAGAAAAGTGTGATGTCTGATGTAAAATTGTTTTGCATACACTTGAAGACACAAAAGACACAATGTTTTGATGTTTTGGTCTTGAATGTTTGAATGTTTAAAATAAGTCAAGCAAAATTCTTATGGCTGGCCAAGACAATAGTTGTTGATCCCACATGGGGTTTTACCCCCGAGGCTACGCTATTCAGAGCAGATACTTAGATGCTTTACCTCACTAGCTCCACCCTCGGCACTCACTTCTTGCGTTAGCCAAGCATCAGTCCCCACAAAAACTCCTCGTGGCGAACTTTGTATCTCTACTAAGAACCGTATGTGTGTGGGCCGCTACCAGAGGTCCAACCTCCTGCCCGAACAACTAGAAGGATTTTGGCTTGTAAAACAAAAAGGTGCTAGTAAGGACATCCGCTCGTGTGGCCGTACATGCGACACTTTTAGCTCTGTAAATATAGAAGGCTCCCAGTCAGTAGGGGTTATGCCCTACAACTGATCAAATAAATTTGATGAAACGGGTTTATGGGGAGACATAGTGTCGGTATGAACTAATCAGCACATGTTATCCATAGTTTTCACCATGAATATAGTTGTTTATAGTGGTTAGAAAGAGGTGGGTTTTCCTTGCTACCACTTGGGTCATTCTCTTCTCACTAGTAGTCCTAATGACCACACGGGAAGACAGGCCCTCTAAAGATTAAACAAAAAGAGCCTATTGCTCAAGACACAAAAGATAATGATTCAATTTTAAAGCACCAATTGAAGTGTTTGCTAGTCTATGAAAACAAGGCACACAATAAAAATAAAAAACCCTTGTCAAGGACCTGCAACAAAGATCTATTAGTAGTTTGGATTGTTTCAAATGATCACCCCTTCCTGCAAGCACACAAGTTAGGTAAATTTTAAACCTAAAAGACTTTGTGAAAATAGGGGCCTTCAACAAAATGATTTTGCTTTCAAGACAAGCTGCACCAATTTTGTTAGTTATATCTGAAGATGTTAGCTCAAAATAAACTAGATCTGAAACATTAAATGCAAGACCAAATGGCGAAAAATGAAAACCTAATTTTTTTTTTTTTTTGAAAACACAAACGCGATTCCACCCTACATAGACGCATTTTAACACCTCACAGATGCGTTTTTGCAAAAAAAATGCAAAACAAAAAAATCTTGCAAGACACAGACGCGATTAAAATGATCACAAACGTGATTAGATCTCATAGACGCGATTAAAGTGCCCACAGACGCGTCTATAATGAATACTTGCAATCTGGAAAATGAAAATACTGTCGGAAACACAGACACGGTTCAGAGGTTCACAGACGCGATTCGGGAACAAAGACGCGATCCTGCAATCTGCAAAAAAAAGTGAAATAATGTCTAAGACACAGACGCGATTCCAGATGTCACAGATGCGATAGAAAATAAAAAACGTGATCCGAAAGTATGTAGACGCGACAAAAAACCAAAAACGCGATCCGAAAGTACGCAGATGCAAAAATATCAAAATGATGTCGAAAATTTCAGATCTGCAACTTCAAGACACAAAATCTGCAACAAGGATGTTAAATGCAAAAGGGCCAAGAGTCCCACCGGGCGTGCCAAAATGTTTATGGTGAAAATGGATAACAACAATGTTGAAAGACTAAATGAATTCAACCACAAAACCCTAGCCTAACAACAACAAAGATCCACCATAACATATGAAGATTACCTAAGACAATGCAAATCAAATGAAATCACAAAGATTATACCATCACATGTCCAATAGGGTTTGGATCTCCATTCTTCCTATCTCCATTGATCTTGCTTGATATATTTGATCTCAGATTTTATGTGCACAAGAGCTCAATAAAGATCAGAATGTGGTTGCAAGTAGGATCACATATGTTCAAAAGCGTAGTGTAGTCCAGTAGTCAACAGGGGCTTGATAATGAAGGAAGCATCTCCTTATATAGAAGACACTATATGAAATGGAGGGATAAGATTGAGAGGTGTAAAAGAGGTGTAAACATGGATTGATTAACTTTCAGTCCTAACCCTTGATAAGATTATCCAATCTTGACCATCCATTGCCCTATTTTTCCTATAAATAGAGCTCCATTTTCTCCATTTTAATCATCAAAGTCTTTAGTATCACACTTATACTCATTTTTACTAAGCATTTCAATCCCTCTTTGAATAGAAATAATTTAATAAGCATTTTAGAAGTATTTTGTTTTCATCATAATTATCACATTAAGCTATTATATCATGTTAGGACAATTCTTTAGTAATATTTTCATCTTATCATCATATACATACTAGTTTAACTCATATTTGTTAAAATCATGCATAATTAGGATTGCATTTATGTTAGATTGATCAAAACATCCCTCATTCTCATGATTGTCATCCCTAAGTCACTTTGCCCAGTGATCTGAGAGCAAAGACATTGGCTTAAGGGGTCTTGTGAGATAGAGAACAATGGAACATCCCTTGGGAAGTTGAACTATTCCATATAGATCCATAACTTGCACCAAGAGTCCCATTGGTGTGTGGACTAGTCATTGATTTCATAATTCTCGTTTCATTGCACCGCTTTTCTCACATACATTTTTGGCACCCACCGTGGGGCATAACCCCATTTATCAAATCATTTTTTATGTAGGACTAACTCTTCAAGTACGCGGAAAACTGGAATCAGCATGTAGCAAGCATTCTCTAGCGCATCCGGTCGATACTTCAGCGCATTTGCCGGACTGTTTAATGCATTAAAACCACCTTTTAGTGCGTCAAAGCTTAACTTTAGCGCATAACAATTTTACTATTTCCTGTAGGTTTCAGCGCTTTAATAAAACAGTCTACCACATCCAAACAACAGTTTAGTGCATTGAGGCTTTTTTGTAGCGCATCAATGTCTTTTTGTAGTGCATCAGTTCCATTTTGTAGTGCATAATAGACATAGGAAGAAAACAAAATTGTAACAAAAGCTTAGATTAGACTTGCAGAAGTCCACAAAATAATTTTTTTTTTTTTGCTAACTGGTTTTACTGCAGGTAACTAATGATTTCTTTGCAGGGTTGAGATTACTCACCATATATCTCCCAAGATAACTACTCAACTATGAAGCGATTCACTTTGAGTTAATTTATGGCAAAAGGCAAAAAAACGGGCGCCCCCTAGGGGGTGACAAGGCTATTTGAGCTGACGGAGTATCGAGACTAGTGGGCTATGATATTGTTGATGACCCTTGAATAAAGAGTCTGATTGAATTATATTATTTGTATCCAAAACCTGTTAAAACATTGGGGATTTTAACACATCCTCGAAGAATATACACTCTTTGTTTAGAATAGGCAAAATGGTTGTCTTTTTCATGCTATGTTTTCATTTCATACTTCAGAAAATCATCTATCAAAGTTGAGAAAAGGTTAAAATTCATAGAAAAGCAAGCAAATCAAAACAAACAGGGCAATTTAGCACGTAGGAACAACCTCCTAGAACATCTGAAGAAAAACTTAGCACTTTGAAACCATCTTTTAGCACGTCCAAGCTTGAAAATAATGCAACTACTTTGAGAAACAACGCATAAGTCATGTGAACATTTGGTAGCTAAAAATTAGCGCTTCTTGAAAACATATCAGCGCTTTGGAATAACAACTTAGTGCATTAAAAGCAAGCAGTAGCGCTTTGAGCTCAAACAATAGCGCATAATTGGAACATATTAGCGCATAACCCATCCAGGCCAGTCAAAATCAAATAGTTCAAGTTAGTGTGTTGCAAAGGCAGCTTAGCACATTGAGGTATTTCTTTAGCGCATTGGGATCATTCTTTAGCGCATCTAGTCTTTGACTTAGCGCATGGTCGAAAACTGAGAAAGCAGAGAGCAAATAAACTTTTTTGAAAAATTTAAAACAACAGTTTGGAAAATCATTTTGATCCCCAATCGACTTCATCAGGCAAAACTCGAATTAAAACATCAAAACTATTCCAAAACAATCAAAACAAGTCAGTCTTAGAACAAAAATTTTCAAGTCCAAAACTAGCTAAAGATAAACACTCTTTCCTATCAAAATCAGGTAACATCATCACACTAATCAAAAGGTCTTCCAATCAAATGGATTCTATCATCAAAACATACCTAATTTAAACTTAAGTTATCAAATCAAGTTTCCATATCGGGAAAGCTCTTATACAATATCATTTGACGTACTTTGTTGTGAGGGGGCATCTAAACCTTCATTTGATAAAAGTAGACTTAAGTTTCCAAACGAAGTATCTCAATCCAAACATCAAAGAAAACCATTGATCACCTATGTATGACTAATCCTCATATTTTGAGAAGAAAAAATCTTCATCATAACACTAAGTTAAGGAAACAACAACCCAGTTCCCAGAAACTTGCTAAAAGAAATAAATTTCTCTACATACATCACCAAATCTTCAAATCTCATCGCACATTTCTTCGTCATATGCACTTATATCTTCAAGACAAATCAAACGAATTTGACAAAGAACCATTGAGAAGTAGAGCCTTTTGCCAAAAATCAACATTCAACCAATGCCTAAATCGAGGAGGAAAGATCAATCCAACTTTCTTCCCAGAAGTTTGCATCACTTACAAAATATCTCGATTTGAACCACTAACCCCCGAGGAAAACATAGAAGAGGAATTCATCCCCTTTGTCACAGAAAGTTTTTACTAGATGCCCACTGTCACTCGCTCTCAACTAAACAAGCAAAGCGAACCACAACTAGAGTCCAACATGGGTCGAAGATTATCAAATCCTTTGGAATATCCAAATCTAGAAGACACAAAAATCTCTCAAGAAATCCTCCAAGAATGTCAAGAAAGTGCTTCATTTCAAAAACTTGTGGAAAAAATCATAGAGGATGACAAAGAAAAATACTTACTCATGCTAACAAGTAAAGGAGTTAGGCTCCCTGAAGACTTCAATACTGACATCTTTAGGACAAAATATCAAAATTATACTTATCAAGAACAACAAAGAGAAGAGGAAGCATGTGATCCCAAACAAAACATACCATAGCAAAACGTACCAGAATAAAACATACCAGAGTACACACCTACTCAAACTAGAAATAACGAGAGGGAAGAACTCTTTCCTCGACAAGAAAATGCACCCTTGGTTGTTCTCACACAACAAATACAAGTATTGCAAAGACAATTGCAAGACATGCAATAGGGGACAACATTATGGTACTCCTTAAACGAAATTTGCCCTTACCCTTTTGACAGAAGGTTAAACATGA
Source organism: Cryptomeria japonica (assembly GCF_030272615.1). Lineage (NCBI taxonomy): Eukaryota > Viridiplantae > Streptophyta > Pinopsida > Cupressales > Cupressaceae > Cryptomeria > Cryptomeria japonica. The sequence continues at coordinate 39,711,327 of NC_081405.1, read as the reverse complement.
TCCCTTTTCCCCCAAATTTAGACATTCCAAAATTTGACAAATATGATGGTAAGAGTGATCCTCATGATCATATCCGAGAGTTTTGTTCCTTGAGCCTTGAATTTGCCCATGATGACACCTATTTGATATGAGGCTATTTCCAAGAAGATTGGGTGGACAAACAATGGAGTGGTTATCCAAACTCACACCTCCTGTCAGATCTTTTGATGAGTTAGTCAACAAATTTATAACTCAATACTCCTACAATATACAACATGCAATCACCATGCTAGATGTCTACAATACCAAATAGAAAAAACAATGAAACATTCATGGTGTTTCTTCAACGTTGGAGGCGAATGGTTTCAAGATACCCTCGAGATGTGCCTGAAAAGGAAAAGATGGAAATTTTCATCGACAATTTTAATAGTGAGATGAGCTACATACTCAAACTCCAATGCATACCATCTTTTGCCAAATTGATCAAAAATGGCATTCAAGTAGAGGAGGCATGTATTAAGAAGGGAACATTGAAGTTCTTTAAAGAAGGAACTACTTCATCCAACTCTCATTACAATAAGCAGAACAACAATAACAACTTAGACAAATCCAGGTTCTGGAATAGAAACAAAAATACTGGAAATGATGGAGGAAACGATGCTAATGATATAAAGTTCAAACAACTAGTATTGGCTTTATCAGGTAATCCTCAGGCTACCAAGAATCAAAAGGGTGCTAATCAAAGCACTAACACTTATGCACCCAATACCAATCCAGAACCTTCAAATGCGAACAATACTAACAATACCCCAAAAAAAAACACGAATCGAGGACCTAATCCTAATTCAAGCTGTAACACCAACAACTTTCCAAATAAGCGCATTTACACACCATTGGGGCAATCATTGGAATCAACATTTAGAGAACTCCTGGCAAACAAGATTATCACATTACCGGCTATAAACAATTTCGAACCCCAGGTCAAACCACCTTGGTGGAATGACTCGCACTTTTGTGATTTCCATCGAAACAAAGGACATCAAGCAAATGACTGCATGAGGCTTAAAAACATTGTCCAAGACATGATTGATAGAGCTGATTTAACGGTCGATGGTCTCAAAACAAATGGTGATCATGGTGCCTTTAAAAATCATCTTCCAAATTACAACAAGGATGGAGCTTCTACATCAAATGATACATGAGGGGCTCGCATCAATCACATGTACAATAACACCATCAATCATATATCAACGGATGATAATCAAGTAAATGTCCTTAAAATAAGGGACAAACGCAAACATGAATCGATCAATGTAACCATCAGAGCTCAAAAGTATGTCTTCAAAGGCCATACATCCGCAACAAACACTATCCCCAAACCTCAATATGATCTGGTCAGTCAACTATGTAGAACTCCTGCTCAAATATCCATACTTGAGTTACTAAAACTTTCACCAAAACATAAAGACATCTTGGAACAAGCACTATTGGAAACTGTAGATAGGAAATGTGGAAATCATCAAAGCAATAGCAAATTAGTCTAGTTCAATCATGAAAACTAAAATGCAGTGATAACAATCCTAAAAACATTCAATGAAAACATGAAGACAAGACATTTTATATGAAATCTAAGCAAACCAAATGCAGATGTCTCCTTCGTGTGGCTCCATTGTCCTTCTTTCTCCTTCAAATAGCTTTGTTTTGTGGATCTCATGTACAAGTGCATACGCATGAGATGAAAGCAAGATTGACAAGATAGCATGACAACATAAGGGTACTAGAAGCGTGATTGATTCGACCAGGGACTTTGATTGAAGAAATTCATCCAATTTATAGACAAATTGGAGAAAAGATCAGATTAGCATGAAAGTGATTCGAATGGAAATTCAAATCAAGAATAGCAAAATTATGACAAGTGTATGACAAATTGCTATGCAAGGATTTATGACAAGATTTTGAAATAGAAATAGACATTATAAGCAATTAGAAAATTAGGTTAGAAATGATGACTTGGAATTTAGGAAATTGATGAAAATTAGGTAAATTAATTAATAATTTCTCATTCATTAATTAATTTACAAAAATAGGAGGAATTAATTAGCCAATTAAATAAACATTTAATTGTGACAAGAAGACTTAGGATAAATAAATAAATCATTTATCCTAAAGAGAAAATGGAGAGAAAATGACAAACAAGGTTAAATGAATAAATCATGAAACCCTAGAAGATAAATTAGAAATGCAAGGACAACAATTAGGTCTTGATGTAAGATTGATTTGATTTCAATTCGATCATGATTTTGAATTGATAAATGATTTGATTGATAAATGCACCAATTGACGAGGAAAAATGACAAATTGATCCAAATTGACATGATTGAGAAAGACGATGATTGATGACAAATTGATCGCAAGACGACAAGATTGAAAATAACAACGATCGATGACAAATCGATCGCAAGTTGACAAGATTGAAAATGACAACGATCAATGACAAATCGATCGTAAAATGACAAAATTGGCAAGGACAAGGATCGATAACGAATTGATCGCAAAATGATGAGACTGACAAGAGGAAAAAACCCTAATTAGGATTGATGATGTCCAAAATGATGACAAATGAGCTTGCACATTGATGCGACAGGATAAGATTGACCAAAATCATGACTGAAGATTGTTGTCGACAAGACCAAATTCGAGAGTGAGATAAATGAAGAATGCAGAAGAAGGACTCGATGCTCGCAAATGATAAAAACCAAGTGCATGACATAGGATAAATGTTAATGTGATGCAAAAACCCTAAAATAAGGCAATGCACAAATGTTAAAGTATGATTCCGCAAGCATTGACCATTTTTAGACATCTACATTTTGCCCCTCTTTGAGACAATGTGATATTAAGCATTGTTTCAAAGAACAATAATGAAAATGCCCCAGACAATAGCAATGACATATGCATTCCCCCTCAAGGAATTGGCCGGAAAAATCTAGAAAAGAGGCCAAGTGATCGATAAGAATGACATAAGACGATAGGTTCAAACAGACTGACAATCGGAGACCGAATGCATGAAGGACAAGCAATTGAAGGTGCAAAAGACCGTGACTAGCATGAGATGGAGAGGGTGCATGTCCATCTATGCACTGGCAAAAATCTATAAATGAGACAAAGAGAGTGAAAATTGCTCATTTGCACTAGCCAAAGAGGAGATTTTATTGCTCTAGAAAAGGACACTTGCATAGAGATGGTGAACATTCCAATGGCAGATCACTTCAGAGAATGTGTACGCACCTACAAATGACCGAATGATGCGGGAGCAACGGTATGTATCTCAAAAACCCATATTGTCAATTTTATGAATTTTGATCGCTTGCGGGACATTGCGGGGCCCACAGGGAATGCAGAAACTGACTTTTGCGCTTGTGTAGGATATCCTACGCTTGTGTAGGGTATCCTATGCTTGTGTAGGGTACACAGGTGCAAATTGTTGCTACACAGGCACAGGACTTATCACACAGGCGCAGTTGTGCATTGGGAACCCTAATTTGGCCAAAAACAGCATGCGAAATGATCTGAAAAGGAGGGATAAGAATAGGATAGGTCAAAATAGATGAGAAACACCCTAATTTAGACATGAAACAAGGAAATGCAGCCCATAGAAGGAAACCATAAAACTGACAAAATGTGCCCCAATGGTGATGCAGAGTCGACAGTATCCATTGATCACGCGGGAGAACAGACCTGACTGCTTCATGTTACGACATAGACTCAGGAGCACATATAGAGATACATTAGCAGGACTTGGAATATACTATATCACATTCATGCCTGAGATTAGGGCAAACACAGGACTACTCACGACACTGGCAGAGCGATGGCATTCAGAGACCTCCTCATTCCATCTGGCGACTGGAGAGGCGACTGTGACACTAGAGGATGTATGGTGTATCCTCCGCATTTTGATTCATGGAGAGATGATAGAGTATGACCCAGTGACAAGGAGTGATGCTTTGTGCAGATTATTTGAGTGCAACGCAGATGATCTGGATATCATAGAGAGGGAGATTGGCTGGGAGACCATGGCATGAGAGTACGATCGACGATATGTGGTGATAGCAGTGGTGATAGCATGCCTACTAGAAGGGGACAAATGAGGACATGGATTCCCTATTGAATGGGGAAGAGTGCTAGAGCAGATGGTGACAGAGGGGACGGTGTACGCATGGGGACCATGTGTGCTTCCCATGCTATATTTTCAGCTACATCAGATAGCATATCAGGGGGTGCAGACTTTGAGCTGTGGAGTTACACTGTTACAGGTATGGGCATTTGAGCACATAGCCATATGTCAACCGATCACAGAGAGACAGGTAGTACCACACCGACCATATGTGTACTGTTATGGGGGAGCACTGAGATAGGGTCCGTTTGGATACATACTGTATTGGCGACATGAGCTAGACAGATTGAGAGAGTTCACATGGAGGCCATATCTTGATTGCCCTGGATGGTCAGATGATAGTGATGAGCTATCGTATTGTAGACATGAGAGATACCTGATTGGGTGACCAATGAATCGCCAGAGAGTGATTGAGATGTACCTTCTAGAGAGAGTCAGATGACAGTTTGGAGAGAGACAGGATGTACCTAGAGGGACTGCACACTTTGCCCGATCTCACAGAGAGACGAGTCAGTGGGGGAGGATGATTTAGCCACACATTGCATATGCTGACTTCACACAGCTATAGTAGAGATAGTGGGATTGGAGATTAGATGTGGTGGATGTCGGGATGACAGAGGAGTATGAGCGATGGTTTGCACGACGACGGCTAGTGCCATTGACAAATCTTGATATTCCAGTACTGGGGAGACAAGAGGACTTCCCACTTATAGGAGAGGAAGAAGGAGATGATGAAAATGGAGATGAGGATGAGGATGGGGAGGAGGATGAGAGGGATGACAAGGACAGAGATGATGAGGATGACGACTATGAGCCAGATTCAGCCGATCAGGAATCATTGCAGGATATACCCATAGAGCCGGAGACAGCTAGGATAGAGGAGATGGAGATGTGCAGGGCTACCATAGTGAGTCAACATGATCATATTGTGACATTAGAGAGATAGAATGCCATCTTGAGGATAGAGCATGATCAGTTCAGAGTAGAGATAGCCAGACTTACAGCAGCTCGAGATACAACAATAGCCCAGGCACAACGAGAAGAACAAAGAGTCACTGAGTATATTGGGTTGATTAGGGACGCCAGTGCACGTGAGATGGCACAGATGTTGGTAGAGACCGAAGAGGAGATACACCATTGGAGGACACTATATGAGAGTGCAGTTCCACCAGAGTAGAGAGCATCATCATATCGGGCACGATCGAGGACAGAGAGCAGGGCACGCTCTCGGAGGTTAGTGAGCAGCATGGGGGTGAGTGGACCTATGAGACCACCACAGCCAAGACCTTGGACAGGATGGACATCAACCTTGAGACATGGCAGGGATGAGGAGGAAAGAGGGAGCACCCAGTGACAGAGGCATGTGCTCCTTACGACAGAGACATATGTAGTTGGACATTTTGTAGTCAGTTTGCGGGCCATACTTAGGACAGACAATCTAATTTTGTACTCCGATATTATTTGGATATATGATATGATATGCATCGGTATGATGGGATGCAATGTGTTATGATGTATGTTTATTTTCCATGTATGGATGGCGTATGCACTATTTATGTACCATTGTGGAACATGTATGGATATAGTTTTTATGTGTTTTTGATGCATTGATAATATGAAATGGATAAAATGCTTGATATGATGCTCGATGTGATGTTTGATATAATGCAAATGTACTAACCAATGAATGCAGGATGCAACATACATGTTTGGGGAAATCGGAGCACTAGACCGAACTGACTATCCGAACGGACGAAAGAAATGTTAGTAAGAAGAAATGAGATAGAGGATAGTTAGAGACAAAGAAAAACTTGCTTTCAGTAATGCACTTTGTAGGTGAGAACCTTTATTTAATGTAGCAAAACGGACGCATAGCATCATGGCATTGAAGGCCAGAGCTGAAACGCAACCCTTTTTGCAAAAGACAGACACATCGCACACAAGGAACGAGTGAAGCATCCTAGGGTGCATACATCAAGGGTCGGGGTATGTGCGGCGTTCACAAAGAGAACGTACTTATCATAGACACCCAATGATATAGTTGCCCTAGTTTGTAACAATCATTCCACAAACAACAATCACAACAAAAAAGAAAGGGACCATGAACCATCCCGGTCACTCTAAATCACTCAGTGACATCATCGAGCAACATAGGAACATGATAAAAAATAAATCAATAAATGATAAGACTCGCTAATTCCAACAAGTCAAACAAACATCTTGATCTTCATTGTCAAAAGTTGAAAGTGTTGATAGGACGATCATGCTGTCTGGTTTCAGGACATGCGGTACCCCGTCGAAGACAGGACACAGTTTAGTTTCGAGCATACCACACCCTGTATAAGACTCATGATAATGTGCCAAGGACGAATGATATTGATGTGGATTGATTGATATGACAATTTTGATCAGTTTGAATGTCTGGTTTGATTGAAAAAAGTTCATCTGTTTTTGCATGATTTCATTAAAGCACAATGTTTGATTGCATGTCATTGGATGCATGCTCAGCAATCTGTCTATGCATAAAGGATATATTTTTTGTTTTGCTTTTTGAGTTTTTACAATTTTTTTGTGTTCATTTTTTCAGGACGTTTTTCAATTTTTAAGTTCCAGTGATTGATCATGACAAGGGGAACGCACCCAATGCACATCAGAGAGACATATATAGAGACCAGGACTGAAACATATGCACAAGAAACCAGAGTATGCAAGACAATGATGTTGAACAATCACAGGCCTGGAACAGAACATTGGGTCAGGACAAAGATAGACCTGATAAACCTGCAGAGAGACAGCATAGCGAGAGGTCGTGACAGATGACGGATCAATGATCATTTTTACACATGGTGCTTGTTTGCCAGGTTTTCACCATGGTACTTGCCCAAAGCGCCTGTTTGCCAGGTTTTCACTAGAGGGCAAATCATTTTTCTTGACTTTTGTTTGTTCTTTTTCCTTGTTTTTCACTTTTGTCACTTTTTTTGTATTTTTAATTTTTTGATTTTTTTTGTTTTTTTTTAGGATCATACTTGAAGAAGTGCTGATAGAAAATTATGCCCAGTACTTGCGAAGGTGCATGCTATTTACAGGATCTGACAAAGGTTCACCTTCTGGGGTGGCAAGCTGATATGCCCCCGAGCCATAGGTTGCAGTTACTATGAAAGGCCCAACCCAATTAGGTTCAAACTTGCCTTTGATGACATCAGTAGATTGTGCATTCTTGGGGTTTGTCTTTAAAACCAGATCTCCCACTTCGAAGTGTTGCCCTTTGACCTTCATATTATAAGAGCAACGGAGACGGTTTTGATATGCTTGCAAATGTGTCAGGGCTGTCTGATGTTTCTCATCTAACATCTCAAGTTGATGCAACCGAGAGACTCTGTGCGTCTCATCATCAATCAGATGTTGCAAGGAAACACGCAAAGAAGGAATCTCCACTTCCAAAGGTAAAATGGCTTCCGCACCATACACCAAGGAATAAGGTGTTGCGCCAGTAGGTGTGCGGATAGAAGTGCGATAAGCCCATAGTGTTGGATTCAACTATACATGCCAATCTCAACCAGTGTCATTGACAACCTTTTTCAGGATCTTGATAATGGTTTTATTTGATGCTTTGGCTTGACCATTACCCTGTGGATAGTATGGACTGGAGAAACGGTGTTGGATATGAAACTTTTCACATTTTTCCTTGACATCTTTATTCTTGAAGGGACGACCATATCTGTGACTATGGCAAGGGGAACCCCATATCGGCATATGATATAATTCAGTACGAATTTTGAAATTTGTACAGCAGTGATATAGGTCATGGGGATAGCCTCGATCCACTTTGTAAAATACTCCGTGGCTGTAATGATGAACTTGTGTCCATTTGCAGATGTCGGGTGAATCTTGCCAATAAGATCTAATCCCCATTGAGAAAAGGGCCACGAAGATATGACAGAATGAAGCTCTTGGGCTGGTGCATGAATGTAGTTCCCATGGATCTAGCATTTGTAGCACTTCTTAACAAAATCATGAACATCCTTCTCCAGAGTGTGCCAATAATACCCAGCATGAATTAACTTTTTGGCTAAGCTCAGACCATTGAAATGGCCCCCACATATACCATCGTGAACCTCGTGTAAAGTCGTTTGTGCTTCATCAAAATCCAAACACCTGAGGAGGGTATGGTCAAAGGAACGATGATAAAGAGTATCGGCAATGCTGACATATTTGGCTGTCTGTCGGATGAAGGCTCGACGTTGGTTAGCGGAAAGGTTAGGTGGTAAGGTTTGGGATTTCAAGTATTGATATACATCATTGTATCATGGGGAGTTAGGACCAACAAGAACGCACATCACATCTGCTGTAGGAATGTCAAAAGAAGGGACAAGCAACTGTTCGACCAAAAATTCACATTTGTCCATATTGTGGGGCATATTCAACATGGAAGCAACCATAACCATCGCATCTGCCGACTTGTTTTGAATTCTTGGAACTTGACTGAAATGGATAGCCGTGAATTTTGTCTTGAAGAAATCTACCATATGCTTGTAGGGAATAAGCTTTTCATCTTTTGTTTCGTAGTCATCATTGACTTGACGGATGACTAACTGAGAATCTCCATAGACTTGTAAATGTGTGATGTTCCAGTGGACCGCTACTCGGAGTCCTGTGACCAAATCTTCGTACTCTGCAATGTTATTGGTACAATGAAAAGTTATTCTATAGGACTTGGGAATAGCATCACCTTGAGGGGTGATAAACAATATGCCTTCTCCAGATCCAAACTTGGTATGGGATCCATCAAAGTATAACTTCCATTCATTAGAAGATGTAAGAGCGAAGACTGATTCATCCAGAAAATCTGTCAACATGGGATGATCATCATAAATAGGAGCCTCTACAAGTTGATCTGCTATGACTTGTCCTTTTATTGCCTTTCGCTCCATGTATTCAATGTCAAATTCATTGAGGATCATAACCCACTTTTCTAGGCGACCCGTCAAAGCTGCTCTGCTAAGTAAGTATTTCAAGGGATCAATTTTTGCAACCAACAATGTTTGGTGATTTAACATATAGTGTCGAAGCTTCTGCATTGCAAAGACTACTGCTAAACATGCCATTCAATAGTTGAATAATTCAACTCATAGCCTACTAGTGTCCGACTGATATAATTAATAGCTCACTCTTTGCCATTCTCATCCTGTTGGGCCAAGAGAACTCCTAGTGCCGTTTTAGTTGCAGAAATATACAATATAAATGGCTTTCCTTCTATAGGAGGCATTAGAATAGGCGGCGACAACAAATAGTCCTTAAGAGTTTGAAAGGCTGATTGACATTGTTCAGTCCATTTAGAAGCGACTCCTTTATGCAATAGATGCTGGAATGGATGACATTTGTCTGCCAATTGAGCTATAAACCGGTGGATTGACTGTAGCTTTCCTTGCAAACTTCTTAATTGCCAAAGATTGGAAGGAGGAGGCATATCCATTATTGCTTTAACCTTGGCAGGGTCGACTTCAATGCCTCTGTGAGAAACAATGTACCCTAGTAATTTGCAGGCTGTGACACCAAAGACACACTTCTTTGGATTGAGTCTGAGCTTGTAGGTCTCCATTCGGTCAAAGATTGGGCCCAGGATGGCTAGATGACTATCTCTTGTGACAGATTTGCATAATAAGTCATCAACATAGTCTTCCATCAAAGTATGCATGAAATCATGGAAAATTGTCGTCATCGCTCTTTGATATGTTGCGCCAGCATTTTTAAGACCAAAGGGCATCACATTCCAGCAATAGGTACCCCAAGCACAGGTGAATGCAGTCTTATGTTGATCTTCAGGAGCAATGCGAATTTGGTTATAGCCGGAGAAACCATCCATCAATGAGAGCATCTCATATCCAACAGTCATGTCAACTATGATGTCTATATTTGGCAGTGGAAAGTCATCTTTAGGGCATGCTTTATTGAGATCCCTAAAATCTGTACAGATTCTGATGCCCCCAGTTACTTTGCTAACTGATACCAAATTTGAAATCCAGTCTGCATAATCAATGGGTCTGATAAAGCCCACATCTAGTAATTTTTTAGTTCTACCTTGACCAAAAGAGCCACCTGGGGATGCATCTTTCTGAGTTTTTGTTTGACAGGCTTGGCATCTGCTTTTAATGGCAAGTGATGAAGGACTAATTCTGGATCAAGGCTAGGCATATCTGCATAGGACCACGTAAAACTGATCTTTTTCTCAAGAAAGAAATTGACAAAATCTATCTTTTCCTATTTTGACAAAGAAGTAGCGAAATGAATGACCTTAGGGTTGTCAGGTGTACCCAAATTGATTTCCTCGGTCATTTCCACAAGCAATGTTGATTTATCTTGACTTGATAAGGGTATGTCCACTCTTCCACCTTTGGGTGCCTCAGAGAGGTTTTCACCCACAGGTACGTCTTTTATTTTTACTTTTGTATGATCAGAGAGTGCCTTACGGTTTTCACTCAAAGACCTATCTTTTTGATTTTGTACATTTTCTTTTCTTTTTTCATTTTGATGACTGGAAGATGGAGTTGACTCCCCAAAATATGCTGTGGAATCCAGATCAATAGCAAATCCTGCCTTATGATCTCCTTGTGGTATGCCTTCTCGTAGTCCCAGGAATTTTGCAATTGCTTTGTTATTTTGAAAACAGTCCAATGTGAGTGGTTCTTGTTGGTTGTGTTGGATAAGCTGGGGATAAACGAGGGGCATGTCATCATCGGGTTTAAGGAGAGAGAGGAATGAGATGGTAAATATGTAAACATCCGTGGTATCACTGTCTGAACTGCTTGTATCTGATTCAGAGCTTGGGTCCTAGAATGACTCTATCCAAGCATTAGGACATGTTTTGGGAAGGGGAGTTATTTCATGTTTGTCTTCCATAGGCAAATCATCAGGGTCAAGGAAAACATTGTCAAGGGCATAGGAACTAGAGGAAAAGGAATCAGTTTCAGGTCGGGTATCCTTAGGTGTTGTTTCATCATCAGAGTCATGCCCTTTGCTACATGTGGTCATTTTGGTAGACGAGGATCCAATTCGCAATGGTACAAAACCTAACCCTAAAGTTGGAGGTCGCCTCTTGGGTATAATGGGTTCTAGCCTTCCATTCTTGTCTGGGCCTAAGCCACTGCAACCATCATATCCTTTCTTCTGCAACATAGTAAATCCTTTGTCGTATCGCTCTACCGGCAACCTGATAGGTGGTGTCTTAGTTTGATCCTTATAAAGCCAATCTATGACATCATCGTCCAAGGTTTCCTTGTCAAGTTCACCCCATCTTGTAAATGTAGTGGGGGGCTGATATTGAATGACTATCTTAGGTTCCTTTTGCAACAAATGTGGTTTGCCATGTGATTTTGGAGATATTGGTAAATTCCCAATGAGGAATGTTTGAGCCATTGAATACTCTCTGCATCCTTGGTCCTGTATCTTCAATTTACCTTTGACAACTTCTAACAACTCATTAGGATCCACATAACTATGTGAGTGAGCCTCTCTATTAACTGGGACTTGCTGCTGCGGGGAATCCTTTAGAGTAGCACAAAATTGAAATGGATTAGGATCTCCTGGAATTGTTATCTCAGTTCCATTATAAGGATATTTTAAACATTGATGATAAGTGGATGGAACTGCTTTCATTGCGTGGATCTACGGACGACCAAGAATCATATTGTAAGGGAGATCGAGGTCTAGGACCTGTAGGAAAGTGTTTTCTGTTACTAGACCGACTCTGATAGGCAATGTAATTATCCCTTTGGATGGGCGCTTAGCATCATCATATGCTTTGATTGTTATTCTTCTGGAAGAATCAATATCCTTTTCTGTATAACCAAGACCAATGACCACTCTCAAGGTACAAATATTAAGAGCCGCTCTGCCATCTATCAAGACGCATCGGATTTTGCAATTATGGACAAAGACTTCAAGATGTAAAGGATCATTATGAGGGAGCTTATCAGGTGAAATATCATTATTAGAAAATGCAACGTGTTGGGAAACAACTAGATGTCCTATTCGGGCTTGAAACTGGTCAATATCAATGTCTGTCGGGATAGTAGACTCAATTAAAGCTTTATCTAGGACTGCACGATGCATAGGGGACATTTTGAACAACTCAAGGATCGATATTTGTGTAGGTGTCTTTCCCAAATGATCTAGGAGATTATAATGACTCGTAGGAGTTGGTTTGGGAAGAACTGCAGGAGCTCCTTTTAGGACTATTTTGGATCAACGAGTGGTGACTGTGCAAGAAGGATCTTGTCCCTTTATTCTTAGGGTGGAAACATACTCATTTGATTCTCGAAAATAATTGATGACATTGTTATAACCAATGTTTGCATAATTTGTTGTTTGGGTAGAGTTTGAAGAAGATGCTTTACCCTTGTCATGATCAAGCAAAGGAGTTTTGAAAATTGTATGATCAGTGTTAGAGGTCGCGTTGGGCGGATCTACCTCAATTACTCCTTGCTCTAACAAGTCTTGAATCATATGTTTCAATTGAAAACATGATGCAGTTTTATGCCCTTATGACTGATGGTATTCACAATAGGCATTATCATTCCACCAATGCGGCTTTACCAATGGTTCAACCTTGATATCTGGTAACTTGATAAATTTTGCTTGTATTAATTGTTTCATTACGGACTCAATAGGATCTCCCAATGGCATAAATTGTCGAGGAGGCCCATCCCTCGATCGAAAAGGTTTGCGTTGCTGATTTTGTGGCTGACCTTGTTGTTGATTATATTGTTGAGTATATTGTTGAGTATGCTATTGGTATTGTGGCTGTTGAGTAACATTGCTTGTTGGTGTTTGATTTTGTTCCATAGTTGACATATTAGGAGCACTCAATTTCTTGATTGTGAACGGGGGTTGATTTGCATTCACCGCTCTTGCGTCAACAACTCCATCATTAGTGACATTCTTGTTTTTGTACCAAAATCTATTTCGGTCCCCGGAATTGTTTGTGTTGTCACTGTCTTTGTTGAGCTTAATGATTCCTTTAGCTACAAGGGCAGTTTCAATGTTCATCCCTTTCTTAATGAGTTTCTCAATAGTACTGGGACTTTTCAATTTGAGTTCATACATCATTTCTGGGACCAAATTTTGGATAAACAAGTTCACTTGTTCTTCAGGTATATCTAGGGAAGAACGACTATACAAGCTTCGCCATCGTTGCAAGAAAGTCACTAATGGTTCACCTTGCTTTTTCTTGGTGTTGCATAAATCTGACATGGTCACGTCACTATCAATGTTGAATGCGAAGTGAGATATAAACTTTTGAGCCAATTTTGACCAAGTCTTTATATTTCCTGGCAGATGCGAATACCAATCCATGGCTTGTCTCGTGAGACTTCGTGCAAATAAGTGCATTAAATATGTTTCCTCATAACTCACTTCGGTACATGCCATGAAAAATGCTCGAATGTGATCTTTTGGATTGCCATTCCCTTTATATTTCTCAAAATTAGGTGCCTCAAAATGCTTAGGGAAGGGAGGCATGTATAAGCTCTTGTCAAATGGATTAGGACATAAATCTTGATCTGTGTACAACTTCTTTGTTCCTTTGGTTTCTAATGCATCAACTTGTCGTTGCAACTTCTCAAGCTGTTGCGCAATTGTGTCAGATTTTGGAGGTCCATCATTAATCCTGGTGGGTACTCTTTGTCGATACATTGTGTTTCTGATTGGTTGTTGATGCTCTAAAATTGCCGTCTTTGGTGTCTCTGACATATAATGTTCTTGGTACACCTCTTGTTGTTGTGGTTGTGCCATGCCTTGATATTGACCTTGTTGCTATGCTTCTTGTGGCGGAATCATCATTTGTAGCCTAGGTTGATATTGCAATTGAGGGTGTTGTTGATATTGCACAGGCGTCAATTGCGGTTGTGAAGTGTGATAGCTTATTTGTCTTGGCACATATTGAGGCACATGTTGTTGTTGATGCTGACGAATCAGAATTTGCTGACTTTGTGCCAATTGTTGTTGTCGCGGTGTAAATCCCATCATTTGCAAAAAACTTTGTTTAGGTGGTTTTTGTTGTTTGTCCTTAAGATGGGGTATGGCACTTGCATTAACTTGCTGTGTTGTTTGTCTAATCCATTGTGGTGGTTGCAAGTTTGCATTAACTTGTAATGGTGCAGAGGGTGCTGCAACTTGTTGTCGAATGCGATATTGTTGTTGTTGAGCATTGTTTGTTTGCACATTTGATTGTACCTTTTGTGTATTACTCAATTGTTGCAACATTTTTTGTTGGTGCAAACCACTATCTGTAGCTCTTTGTGTCGCCATGATCGAAGGATCTATCACAATAGTCTGCATAATAGGTACGTGAGTGTTTGGTAAATATATTGAACTTAGTGGGATATAGGAACTTTGTTGCATTGTAGAATTGTTTTGGACATTTGTGAGATCAGGCATTCCAGTCATGAAGTTTTCTTGCATCTTAGATTTTGATCCAATTTTATGCACGTGAGAAACCACTTCTTGTTGAGGGACAACTGTCAATATTTGTGTGGTCCTCGTTTGATCTTGTGTTACAGGTGTTGTGTTAAATAATGGATTATTTATTGTCTCAAATGGTGACTTTTGAGGAATAGTCACTGTCAATGCCTTTGAAGCACGTTTACTCATCAAGGTAGGTTGAGTTTCTTGTTGCACATGTTCTTCATTTGGATGCGGAGAGAAACTTAACAGCTCACCACGTTGTTGTTTTTGCACATTGATTTGCTCACTTGAGGAGGTCACATTACTCATCATGTCAAGATATTTTTGTGGGAACATCTTGAAGACCTTGTTCAAGAATTTATCCATCTTTTTCGTCAACTTTGGATCTTGAAGGAACATATCAACATCATCAGAGGCATCAGAATCTGATGAAGAATCTGGTAAAATATTTGGATTTATTTCTTGTTGAATGCCTTGATCTGAACCAAATCCTTGTGAAAGAGTTTGTTCCTCATATAATGTTTGAATTTCATGTTGCAGATTCGGTTGATTCCAATCAAAAGGTGCATTTCCTCTTGGTGTTGGTTGAACACTCCCATGTCCTAGTTTCATGGGTACAAACACTGGTTCATATAATGGAGGTGGTCCAAGTTGAACCATTCCATATGGTGGTAATGACGTGTTTGATGAACCTTCAATTTGTACTGTTTGACTAGTTTGAAATTGTGAATTTGATATGTTGTCAATGGGTTGATACGATGGTTCGCCCATCTTTTCAGATTTTGACCTTGTCTCAACAGGCATGTCACTATGCAAATGCTATATTCTTGGAATTTTTCAAGGATAATGTATGATATGCAACTAAATGCAAACTAAATAGATGAAAATGCAATCTATGGCAAAAATGCAACCTATGTTTTTGTTGCTTTTTCAAGATTTTGACAAACTTTTTGGAATGCAAATCTAAAAGAGACCCTTAGGCAATTAAAATGATGTCTAGACCTCAAAGGACAAAAGGACCAAGTGACAAAAGGACAAAATGACAATGTCTCCCCTATATGCTTGGATACTAAGCTAGATTTGACGAAATGACATTGATGACAAAAGACACAAGTTTGATAAGGTCTAGACTTCTTAACAATGACTTAGGGTTTATCAAAGATTTGGATTACTCAAGTATGACAAAACCTAGTTTTGACACTATATGCTAAAGGACAATTACTATGCAAGTGACCCTAATATGATATGATAATGACCTAAGCTTAATGAAGAAACCTAGGGTATGCAAATGCAAATGTATGACAATGTCAACCTAAGTTTGAATTATGAAATGGTATTACTCTAATGCAAGAGGACACATGCAAAATGGATGACCCTTATTGATATGCAAAGGAGTATGACCTAGGTGAAACTTAACCTTGGTAATTGACAATGAATTTGCAAAATGCAAACCTAGGATGAACCTAAATCTAAGTGACATGAATGTAGAGACAAGATTTTGAAAAATGTTTGACAACCATGTTTGAAGGTGTTTTGAACTTTGTTGAATGAAATACTCTTGTGTTTAACCTTGTTTTGAATCAATTTGTCTTGTTTTTGAAATGAGACACAACTCAACTTTTGACAAGCAAAGAAGACAAGATATTTTAACTTAGACTCAAGACAATCATGCTCATTCACACATTTCTTATGGTAGGCAAGGACAGTAGGTACTTGAGAGGTAGACTCGTTATGAGATTCAAGGAGAATACATAGATGCTTGACCCCATGGGCTCCCCTCCACGACACTCACTTCTCAGGGCAGCCAAGCATCAGTCCCCATGTAAATCTCCCCATGGAAAACTTAGTATCTCTTCCAAGTATCCGAACTTGTCCTTCTCAAGCAACTAGAAGGATTTTTGGCCGCTAAATACAAGGTGTTTAGTAAGGATTTCTGTTAAGCGTTACTCCTTGGTGTCACGCAAGCATGATTGAGACATTAAGCCCACCAAGATACCAAACAAATCTAGTCACGCAAGCATGATTTAGACCGTGAGGCCCTACTTAGATGTTGATATGAGAAAGAGTCCAAGGGTCATCACTTCCCAAGTAACTACAATTCCCATGTAACCCTTCCTTCAAAGCTTTCGCCCATCAGGTATTTATTTATAGTGAGTTAGAATGCCAAGGTACTCTAGCTGTACTCACTTTGGGTCATTCCCTTATCACGATTATCACTTGCTTGCAAAAAAAAGCAAATGGTTGGGAAGGCAGGCCCTCTAAAGGTAACAAACAATCCTAGCCCTGAGAATGGTATCGAAGATCTGGATTTCTGATCACCCTAAGAAGGATGAGAGCATACTCTCCTACTCCAATGTCAAACTCAACAATCAAAGCAAACACACGTTCATTCCATCCTATTTAGCAATCATACTAGGTGCCTAATTATGAATTACAAACACCAAGTTTAGTTGGAGTACAAGGAAACTTGTAAAACCACCAAGTCAGAAGTTTAATTTGCTTAGTCTTTGACTAGCGAACCTGCATAAAATGTGTTAGTAGTTTCATTTGTTGTCTTTGTCATGCGTAATGCCAAGGTGCTGCACAGAGAATCAGTACCAAAGAAAAACCAAAAAGCAGAAGCAGAATGCAAAACAAAGCAATTTGCAAGTAAAAACAGTGCCTTTTACCTTTGTTTCTAGCCTTACACAGGTGCAAAATATCTCACACAGGCGCAGAACTCAGTAACACAGGCGCAGAATGTAGTAACACAGGCACAGATCCCTTTGACACAGGCATAGAAGTCCTTGACATAGGCACAGATTGCTTGACACAGGCGCAAAACTCTCCTACATAGGCGCAGAAGTGCCCAGAAAGCCCTGCATTACCCTATTTCTTGGGTTTTTCACCTGCAAATCAACTCAAAAGCACTCAAAAGCATGGTTAGGGGGTTAGTTCACATCAGGTTCACCAATTAATGTAGATAGGAAATGTGGAAATCATCAAAGCAATAGCAAATTAGCCTAGTTCAATCACGAAAACTAAAATGCAGTGATAACAATCCTAAAAACATTCAATGAAAACATGAAGACAAGACATTCTAAATGAAATCTAAGCAAACCAAATGCAGATGTCTCCTTTGTGTGGCTCCATTGTCCTTCTTTCTCCTTCAAATAGATTTGTTTTGTGGATCTCACGTACAAGTGCATATGCATGAGATGAAAGCAAGATTGACAAGATAGCATGACAACATAAGGGTACTAGAAGCGTGATTGATTCAACCAGGGACTTTGATTGAAGAAATTCATCCAATTTATAGACAAATTGGAGAAAAGATCAGATTAGCATGAAAGTGATTCAAATGGAAATTCAAATCAGGAATAGCAAAATTATGACAAGTGTATGACAAATTGCTATGCAAGGATTTATGACAATTTATGACAATTTATGACAAATTGCTATGCAAGGATTTATGACAAGATTTTGAAATAGAAATAGACATTAGAAGCAATTAGAAAATTAGGTTAGAAATGATGACTTGGAATTTAGGAAATTGATGAAAATTAGGTAAATTAATTAATAATTTCTCATTCATTAATTAATTTACAAAAATAGGAGGAATTAATTAGCCAATTAAATAAACATTTAATTGTGACAAGAAGACTTAGGATAAATAAATAAATCATTTACCCTAAAGAGAAAATAGAGAGAAAATGACAAACAAGGTTAAATCAATAAATCATGAAACCCTAGAAGATAAATTAGAAATGCAAGGACGACAATTAGGTCTTGGTGTAAGATTGATTTGATGTTGATTCGATCATGATTTTGAATTGATAAATGATTTGATTGATAAATGCGCCAATTGACGAGGAACAATGACAGATTGATCCAAATTGACATGATTGAGAAAGATGACGATTGATGACAAATTGATCGCAAGACGACAAGATTGAAAATAACAACGATCGATGACAAATTGATCGCAAGTCGACAAGATTGAAAATGACAACAATCAATGACAAATCGATTGTAAAATGACAAAATTGGCAAGGACAAGGATCGATGACGAATCGATTGCAAAATGACGAGACTGACAAGAGGACAAAACCCTAATTAGGATTGATGATGTCCAAAATGATGACAAATGAGCTTGCACATTGATGCGACAGGATAAGATTGACCAAAATCATGACTGAAGATTGTTGTCGACAAGACCAAATTCGAGAGCGAGATAAATGAAGAATGTAGAAGAAGGACTCGATGCTCGCAAATGATAAAAACCAAGTGCATGACATAGGAGAAATGTTAATGCGACGCAAAAACCCTAAAATAAGGCAATGCGCAAATGTTAAAGTATGATTCTGCAAGCATTGACCATTTTTAGACGTCTACAGAAACAAATGTACCTCAAGATCTGGATATTGACAAGTTTCAAGCCATGGTGGCTCACATGAAAGGGACTCATCATCTCACCTTTTTTGAGCAAGATAATATCTCATTAAGTCATCCACATAATACTCCCCTTCACATCGAAGTCTTGGTCTACAAACATCGAGTTAAAAGAGTATTGATAGATGGAGGAGCTAGGCTCAATATCTGTACCTTAAAACTTATCCATACATTAGGCTTCTCTGAGCAGTCTATTGATCCACACAAAAAGATCACCATCAAAGAATATGATGATGAAGAAAGATCATCCAAGGGAACCTTGATATTGCCAATTCAAGTGGGACCGATACAAAGGGACACTATGTGCCAAGTCTTAGACATAGACCTCACATATAATATTTTATTGGGTTGACCTTAGATACATGAAATGCAAGCAGTACCCTCAACTTACCACCAGTGTGTTAAATTCCCGTACAACAGGCAAGAGATTTCTATATGAATAGATAATAACCCTTTTCAACATTGTAATGCTATGGGGGCAGCCCAAGACAACTTGGTTCCACATAATAGAGAAAAACAAACTTCCTCAGTACCAGATCCTCAGCAGGAAAAGCTTAAATCTTTATCCATGGATTTCAAACAAAAGATGAAAATTAAGGAACAAGGCATGGGAGAGCACTCTTTGGAACCCATGTGTCTAACCAACTTACGAGCATCACCTAAATCTCATGAGCTACCTTCGAAATCAATACATCAAGAAACACAACCCATCACCTAGTTTGATGGCAAATTTATCCAATTAGGCACACTAGCACATGAATCAAAAGAAAAGGACATCTTTAGTTGGCTATACAATGATGAAGAATAAGTTAGAGCTACTACTATGGAAGTAGCTATACCAACACAACTATATGGAAAAGGCTACCTGATCATGCAACAAATGGGATACAATGGCAAAGGACCTATCGGCAAGCATCAAGAAGGTGTGACTGAACCATTGGATCCTCCTGCACAATTTTCTAAAGACAAAACAAGATTGGGCTATGAACACACTCTACCCACAAAAGCAAAGAAGAAATACAAGGAGGACTCATGGCAGGAGGCACTACATGAATCGGTAGAAACAATAAGGAAAGCACGAGAACACCAGGAAAAAGAAAAACAACAAGAGGAATTGGCCATTCAAAGAGAAGAAACATCATATGCAGAAGTGCATCACGTTCAAGAACTTATTCCAAAAAAAGCTGAATTACTCCATGAAGAAATCACTACTCCCCCAGGAGAGACATTATATGAGCAGATGCAAAGAGTACAAGCTGGATCTGATACAGAATCAAAGAAAACTATCAGACTAGTATCAATCATCAGGGACCTGTTTTCACCCTACAACATACCTGTCCACAACACTGAAAGAATCTGGGATAATAATTCTGAGATTGATTCAAATGATTATGAATGGGACAATTGTTCAAATATCACTTAAGATATTCCTGAAAATACTAGTCATATACCCCTTTCTCAAGAAGGACAAGACACAAAGTCTAGACTACTTGAATTTGGTCCACAAAATATCTATGACACAAAAGAAAATGAGCAGTAACATTCTGAGCAAGTCTACATGGAAGATGATACCATAGAAGACCTCGACAAAATAATTAACTTATTCAATATCCCAGCCAACCTTAACGATGCCTCTATCATGACACTTACCGCAGCCGAACTCGACCCACCCAATGACTCTTTGCACTTGTTTTTGCTGATCTCATAGACTGGGATGAACCTGAAAACCATGACATACCTATTTTTCCAAATGATGATTCCATTTTCCATTACTTATGTACTGTCAACCCGAAAATGGACTCTACTAGAAAACAAAGTAACGACATATACAATCAGGGGAGTGCCAAGTCTCTTAGTCGCAAAAATGAAGGAAATAAAGGACCTACTGCTGAAAACCAGTCAATGGCAACATTAGATCACAAAAAAATAAAAATAAAGGATGCATCTTAGGGTGAAAACCTTTTTAAGGCACCTAAAGATAAGAGACTTGACACACTTCCTGAACACTATCATGAGTGGTCACCCATATTGATTGAGCCCACTCAATCAATCAATATTGGTACAATAGAAGCAAGCAAAAACATACACCTAGCAGAATCTCTGACAGAGGAAGAAAAAGCAGAGTTTATCAAATTCTTCAAAGAAAAGCAAATCAATTTTGCTTGGTCCTATGTAGATATGCCTGAGATTGATCCACACCTAATCATGCATCACTTATCTATTGCTCCAGGAGCCAAGCTAGTTAAGCAAAAATTGAGAAAGATGAATCCGCATGTAGCACTCATGGTCAAAGTTGAACTAAAAAAATTATTAGACATCAAAATTATTCGACCAATAGACTATGCTGAATGGATTTCAAACATTGTACCAGTTTCAAAATTAGATAGCAACATCAGGATATGTACAGATTTCAGGGATGTAAACAAAGCCTGTCCAAAGGATGAATTTCCTTTGCCCAACATCAACATAATTGTAGACCTCACAGCAGGCCATGCAATGCTATCATTAATGGATGGTTTTTCTGGCTATAATCAAATCAAGATAGCTCCAGAGGATCAAGATAAAACAACATTTACCTGTCCTTGGGGAACATATTGTTGGAATGTCATGCCTTTTGGCTTAAAGAATGCTAGAGCGACTTATCAACGAGCAATGACAACAATATTTCATGATATGATGCATACCTTCATGGAAGACTATGTGGATGATTTACTGGCTAATTCATTTACCCGGGCAAAACATTTGGGCATACTAGAGAAATTTTTTGAAAGATTGGAGAAATTCCAAGTCAGGCTCAACCCTAAGATGTGTGTCTTCAGGGTAACATCAGGCAAATTATTAGGCTACATCGTGTCAGCCAAAGGCATTGAAGTAGATCCAGCAAAGGTACAGGTCATCATGGAGATGCCACCTCCTAAGAACATTAGCCAACTCAGATCTCTACAAGGATGGCTACAGTCAATCAGGCGGTTCATTGCCCAACTAGCAGATAAAAGTCTACCATTCAATCATTTGATACATAAGAATGTACCATTCAGATGGGAAACCAAATGTGCAAAATCATTCTATCAAATCAAGCAATACCTAATGAAACCACCAGTTCTGGTACCCCCAATAGCAAGAAAGCCACTTATTCTCTACATATCAACAAAAAACATGTCATTGGGGGAACTATTAGCACAAGAAGACCAAGAAGGCAAGGAACAAGCTATCTATTACATCAACAAAACTTTAAATGGATATGAGTTGAATTATACATTCATTGAGAAGGATTGTTTAGCAGTAGTATTCGCTTCTCAAAAGTTCCAACACTACATGCTAGCTCACACAATCAAGCTAATAGAAAAAAATGATCCTCTAAAATATTTACTTAGAAAAGCGGCTCTCATAGGCAAATTGGCTAAATGGGTCATGATCCTCAGCGAATTTGATATCCACTACACTGAGCACCGAGCTATCAAAGGACAGGTAATTGTAGATCAATTAGCTAATGCACCACTACCAGATAAACAACCAATGGAGATCAAATTTCTAGATAGGGATGTTCTTACAGTTACCACCAAGCAATGGACCATGTACTTTGATGGCTCCTACACTCAACACGACTTCGGTACCAGCATCTTGTTCATCACTCCTGCAGGACACACCATACCAAGATCATATAGACTCATGTTTCCATGCACAAATAACATTGCTGAGTATGAGGCACTAGTCACAGGGATCAAAATGGCCATAGAATAGAGAATCACATAATTGAAAGTCTATGGAGATTCCCAATTAGTCATAAATCAGATCAACAATGACTACCAGACAAAAGTTGACAAGCTGCTGCCATAAAAAAGAATGGTGGATGATTTCAAATAGTATTTTGTACACATCACCTTTGAGCAAATACCAAGGTTGGATAATCGAGCAGTCGATGCAATGGCTACTATTGCTTCACTGCTACAAATTCCAGAGCAACAAAGTCGTTATGAGTTTCTGGTAGAGCAATTGTTTTCCCCAACCTATGACAATTCCACATCCCATGTTATCTATGCCTTAACCGGTTCAGACTCTCTGTTATACAGAACAATATATGAATATCTCAAAACCAATACCCTACCCATTGACTTATCTCAAAATAAAAAATGCAACTTTATTTG
Source organism: Cryptomeria japonica (assembly GCF_030272615.1). NCBI lineage: Eukaryota > Viridiplantae > Streptophyta > Pinopsida > Cupressales > Cupressaceae > Cryptomeria > Cryptomeria japonica. The sequence continues at coordinate 39,688,134 of NC_081405.1, read as the reverse complement.
GCAAGCCGCCCGTTACACTCTAACTGTTGATACTCTTTATCGTCGAGGTCTAGATGGTACTCTTCTTCATTGCCTTGATCACAATGAATCCGACTCTACTTTACAAAAGCTTCACGAAGGTATCTGTGGCACACATTCAAGTGGTCCTACTCTTGCTAAAAAACTTCTAATAATGGGATATTACTAGCCAACAATGGAAACAGACTCTTATCATTTTGCAAAGAAATTTCCTAAATGCCAAATCCATGGCAATATTATACATGCACCAACACAAGAATTGTAGCCATTTACCACATCTTGGCCTTTCTATCAGTGGGGACTGGACTTAGTAGGCAAAATACACCCTTCATCTTCAAATGGACACAAGTTCATTATCACTGCAATAGAATATTTTATAAAATGGATCGAAGCGGTCCCCATGACCACAGTAACTGGAAAACAAATTGCCTCTTTTATTCTTAATTATCCGATCTATAGATACGACATTCCTAGTTCCATCATCAAAGATAATGGACGTCCTTTCAAAAACTAGGATGTGCAAGAACTATGTGAATAATTCAAAATCCAACATCGCTTCTCTACACCTTACTACCCACAAGGGAATGGTCAAGCAGAGGCATCAAATAAAACAATATTGAAAATCCTCAAGAAGACAGTAAATTATGCAGGAAAAGATTGGCACGTGCAACTCAATCTGGCACTTTGGGCATACAAAACTAGTATCTGGACACCTATAGGAACTATGCCATATTCATTGGTGTATAGATCAGAAGTGATTTTACCTCTTGAGGTAGAAATTCCACCACTCAAAGTATCTTTGAAAGGCCTCATTCTAGATGAAGAGTATTGAGTAAACAGACTGCAAGAGCTGGAACTTCTAGGTGAAAAGCAACAACATGCCTATAATCACCTCAAAGCATACCAGCAACGCATGTGCCAAAGCTACAACCACAAGGTCATCCCTAGGATTTTTAATGTCGGTGATCTCATACTCAAGGAAAATCCCAAAATCAACAAGATCGAGAAAAGAAAGGGAGGTTTGAACCTAACTGGTTGGGTCCCTATGTAATCATCTCAACCTATGGATCAGGTGCCTATCAGCTAACAACTTCAGAAGGTGATGTGCTTGATGAAATAACCAACAACATCCATTTAAAGAAATACTATACTTGAGCAGTCTAATGCACGAAATAAGCGAAAAATTTAAAAAAAAATAAAAAAATCCGAAAAAAATAAAAAACAACAAGAAAGTGGTTCAATAAAAACAAATGGTGAAAACCTAGCAACAAGCGCTACTTGTGAGAGAACAGATACTCTATCTATCTTTAATCATATATTTTATCAGAAGTCCCTGGCCATCACCCAACACTTTATCAAAACAACATTATCCGGGACATACTTAGCGTAGTCACTGTCCTTGACTTATCTGACTATCAGTTCGTCATATCCCACCATGGCTTGGTAATCACTGCACATATCCACATCAAAAGGTAAATCTAGCTAGGGACAACATTAATCTAAATCCCATCACATCAGAAAAACAAGAATCATAGCATGACCAGAACATCCTGTCAAGCAAAACTTCAGCAGCCAAGAAAACAAATATCCAATTAACAACTTCAAAACACACGATGGATGATTTTCTGAAGTATAATTTGTTTGCATCTTGCATGAAGTTTAGACTGTTTTTGCACTTAAAATTTTTGACTTATTGGATCTCCTAAATTTTCTCAATGATGCATCGAGCTAGAGAAAGTGGCTGTGGGGTCTGATATTTTTTTGGTTTTCTGTCTGTGAAGCGATCATTTATATTGTACAAAGACTTGTCTCGAGACGTGATTCAAAACATATCACTGAAGACATTGTTCCACTTTGCACATACAAATGGTTAAATCTTGTCCGTTTGTATGCAAGAAACACTCAGGTCGTCTTGGTTCAATTATACCTCGATGCTTGTGCCATCTTGCAATATCAAAAATCATGTACATTTTTCTCAGGTCATTATGGTTCAATTATACCATTATGCTTGTATAAATTTTCAACATACCAAAACAGCTCAATGATGATAAACACAAAGAAAGCAAACACATGTGACTATTCAGGAATGACAAACGGTAGAATGAGGATGATCAATTAGTTGCATATCATTTTACCAATTAGTTGCTGTTCACTTTATTTTTCCCCGGTCTAAGTTTTTGGCAGGCCCAGTTGTTTTCATTTTTATCCAGCAGTGCGGGGCGCGAAGGACACTTGGCATCATGACGTTGCTCCCTCGGTTTTTTTTGGCGTCCAGTTTTTAAAGCAGCGCAATGGTGACAAATGGCAACACATGCTGACTATTTTCGGTGGGCCCACCCATTAGCGCAGTATGCGAGCGGTTCCTTGCATTCGTGTCATTTTTAGCAGCCTGTCCACGATTAGCCGAATCTTTTCAGTTCATGGTATTATGAGGATTGTTGCGGGCGAAAAATGGAATTTCAGGAGCTGTTTTGTTGGGTGTGACCTCCGTAGTGACACGACATGTTTTTCTATTCAAGGAGGTTTTACCATTTTGGCATTTTGGGGGAGTTGTTTTTAGGAGAGGGAGCTCTTTAAATGTTGTTTTTCTCTTCTGCGAAGGGGTTGAGAACTTTGAAAAGAAAGACAATTAAGTTTTCTAAGTAGGAGTCTTTATTTACATCCTTTTAAAACTTTTGTGGTTCTACTTGAGGAAGGTTATTCAAATTGTGCCTGCGGCCTTTATGATGCCTCTTTCAGTATGCTTTTGATGGTATTTTTCTGTGCTGTTGCGTTAAAAATCCAATAACTTTGGGAATATATCCATCTAAGATTTTTCCGATTGAACTATGTCTCGTACTTGTTATCTGGTAAATGCATGATGAATATTTCCTTATGTTGTAGATAAATTTGATTGTAACTTCTGATTATGTTCTTGATCTGGTCTTGTAGATTGTTGAATGAGCTTATAGAAGTTATATGTTTCTTGATTTCTATATGTTCATTGTCTTTTAATGATCTGGCGTATCGCCTCAGTAGTTTAGTGTTACTACTTTAAGGGTGTCTTCTTTCTTTCCCTTTTCTCAAAACCCAAGGAAGAGCCGGCTTCTCAATCTCGGAGGTCATTTAGTGTAACCTACACATATCGATCCCCAGCACTAAATTTCCCATAAGACTGTTTGTTCCTAAAGCAAAATTTAGAGTCAACAGTTCTTTTTCTGGCACACCCGGTGGGACCCGAATTATTTTAAATACATCTCAGCCAGTTTATGAGTCATAGGCCTGTCACCAGGAGTCAAACGGCCTTGCACCCTCACCTATTTTTTCCTCCATTGGTGACCATCCATTTAGCTGCAGTATCACCTTCTCAGGGCCTCCCCACAATCATACAAGCTGTGATGGCACAGGTTCCTCCCCGAAACATTGTGACTTGGGACACTGGTAGCCCCCTCATTCCCCCAGTTCCACCCGTAGTCTGGGGAGCCATTTCGACAGCCGCACTTAAAGCCGTTCCCAAGTTCACAGGAGAATGTCATAAAACCCCTGGGGAGCATCTGCAAGATGTGGCTACTGTCTGCATTGTCCATGGCATCACCGAGGAGAATGTAGCTTTGAGGTTGCTCGTAGTGTCTTTCAAAGGAAAAACTTTGGACTAGTTTAGATCTTTAGGCCCCAATACTATAGGGGATTGGGATCAGTTGGGGGATCATTTCTTTCAGAGATTCTCAGACAAAGCTGACAGATCATCCCTAATGCACCAGCTCATTACAATCAAGAGGGCTCCTATGGAGGTATTAACTGATTTTAATATGATATTTCAATGAACCTGACAAAGGATACCGTTGTCTGCCCGCCCTCCTACAGATATGGCTTTCGTATTCTATCTAAAAGCTTTTAATTTCAACATATCAGTAATGATTCAATCCTTAGGAGGTAAGACTCTTCCGCAAGCATTTGATATAGCGGTTCAAGCTGAAAATAACCTTATCGATGATGGAAAGCTAGCCCCTCGCCCTATAATGCCGGTTTTCCCTGAAATATCTACCCAAGTCATGGAGGAAGCCACTCCAAGAACCTCCACTCCATAGTTTATGTATTCTTCCCTACTCCCCAAGCTGCTTCTCTGGCTGCTAAAGTCAATGATATGAAAAATCTCTTGAGATCCTTCTCCAATGAAATTGTCAACCTAAAAAGGGCCCGGGTTTCACCCACCAAGCCTCCTTTTCAGCAAAGTTTCCAAGGAAACCGACCCCCATACCAACATCCTAATCATCGGGCTGAGAAATTTATTCCGTCAAATGGCCAAATAGTCCTAGTTTTGAATCCATTGCAGGCCATCCACCCGATCATTGGTAGAGAATTGACCGTAGGTCAAAATAATTTGGCAGATGACACCAACTCTTGGTGTTTCCCATGCAACAATGCTCATACTCTGAGGAATTGCCCAAGGGGAAATTTGCAACAAAAGGTCACGAAACAAATAAATTCAGGCATGATGCCGGATGAATCCGGGTACACATCTCCGGGTATGGACAATGCGGCTTTTGTTGCTTAGATGCAAGGAATGTCATTACAACAAGAAGCAGAAATCACCCCTAATCATGCACTTTTTTCATGGATGGAGGATGAGGACACAGTGTTGACCAATGATGTAGGTGCTCGAAAAGATGGAAGTCCTAATGTGCATTTGGATTACAATATTTTCTCTAAAAGGCATTTGACCGGGGAGGACACCAACAATATGAGATTAGTGCCCGTAAACCAGCCCCTAGAGCCATGAGTAATTAGTTCGACCAATCCCAGGAAAGAGTTCATCCCTTATAAACTGAAAGAGCCAAAGGTCCTCACACCTTCGGCAATGGATGTAGTGGAACAGTTGAAGAAAGCTCCAGCTCATGTCTCTCTATGGGACCTCCTAAGTATCCTAGAGCAGAAGAGTAGGCTAAGAGAGGCATTGTCTCATGATCAAAAGGATGTAGGTGTGGTAGCTTCACTGCCTGTTCAGATTGATGGAACGGGTCACCACCCAGCAGTTAGTAAAACACATTCCCCTGCCGTATTGACAAATGAGAGTTTGCCCTCCGCTGCCTAAGGGGAAGGTAAGCCTAAACTGAATCCTTTTTACCTTACCCTTATAGTTGGAGATAAACTTTCGCATAACTCCATGATAGATTTTGGGGCTAGTATAGTCATGCCTAAGCAAATTGCTGAAGTATTAAACATTAAGTATGACCCTTTAAGTAAGGGAGTAATGCAGCTCGATGGTAATAAGGTTCAGACAGTAGGTCTCATCAAAATTCTGCCCTTGACGTTATTCGCATGCCCAAGTATAATAGTATCTCAAGAAGTAGTGGTCATCGATATTCCTCTCGTCTTTGGGCCCTATCTGTCTCGAGACTTTACTGCTAAAATAGGAGGCTATATGTTCCTAGATTGGTCCCACCTTATCCTCCATACCCGACATGGTGCTAGGATGAAGATCCTTTTAGAACCCCTTGATGCTGAGCACATAGCTGATCAGGCCTTGATTAATTTCGAGCCTACCCACACCTCTATATCCAATGATGAAAGAAAGGTGGTAGAGCTTTTAGAAGATGAAGAAGTAACAGGGGAAATCCCACTCGAACAAGAAGCTTTGCTAAACAAGTTCATAGATTCGGACCCCTTCTCTAATTACCATGCCACCAGCCTAGGTACGTATTGCATTTTTGAAGAAGATCAGAAGATCCCAAAACTCACCAGAGATCCGTTCTCCGAAGATCAGTTGTCTTCGGTCCTATGGACCTTACACTTCGATGGCACCAAATGCAAAATGGACTCTGGAGTCGGAGTTTGTCTCACCCCCCTTGCGGGCGATCAGATCCGAAAGTCTTTTCGGTTGCAGTTTGCATGTTCGAATAATGAAGCAGAGTATGAAGGGCTAATTCAAGGTTTGAACATGGCAGAAAAGATGGGCATTAAAAAATTGAAGGTCCTTGGTGATTTCGAGCTAGTAGTGCACCAAGTTCAAGGGATATCTAGTGCCAAGCATGTCCGCATGAGATCTTACCATTCCAGAGTCTGGGATCTAATAGAAAGTTTTGATGCTTTCAATATCATAAGCATTCCTCAGAAACTAAATACTTTAGTGGACCAAATGGCTACCATAGGAGCTCATTTTGATCCTATTGTAGACTTCCTAATCGGCTCCCCAACAGTCGATGTAGTGGTTCGCCCGGCTATCCCTGATAATGATACATATTGGCAGGTGTTTGAAAGTGATAAGCAGATCGCTTTGTTTATTTAAAGCTTGGGGGAGTTTGCTGACCAGCTGCAACCTAAGATCAAAGAAGCTTACGGGAACTAGGTTATTCAGTTAAAGTCCAACAAGCTCCCTAATGGTTTGATTACCTTAGAAAATCTATTTGACCATGAGGATGCTAAAAAGGATAAGCAAAAGCTCACAACAAATAAAGGAGATTGTGCTGAGATGTCAGTCGGAAGCGGAAGAATCCTCAAGGTGGGAAAAGGTGTTTCCTCTGAGGACAGAAAGAAGTTGGCTTGATACTGTGATGAATATGAAGGTGTCATGGCTTGGTCCTATGATGATTTAAAGGGGTACGATCCTAACATCATCTAGCACACTATTGAACTCGCAAATGGAGCTAAGCCGGTTCGGTAGAAGCAGAGACTAGTCAACCCCAAGATCGAATCCCTCATGCCTCAGGAGTTGAAGAAGCTGATCGAATCAAAGATTATTTACCCCATAAAGCACAATACATGGGTGTCCAATTTGGTCCCTATTAGGAAGAAGAATGGAGATATCTGACTCTATGTAGATTTTCGAGATCTGAATCGAGCATCACTCAAGGATCATTATCCCTTGCCGTCGATGGAACAATTATTGAGCACCGTAGCTGGATCATAAATGTTCTCAATGCTTGATGGTTTCTCAGGATATAACCAGGTAAGCGTGAAAGCGGAAGACCAACACAAGACGACTTTCACTACCAAGTGGGGAACATTTGCATACCAGAAGATGCCTTTCGGTTTGTCAAACGCTGGGGCCACTTTCCAAAGGGCCATGGATTTAGCTTTCAAAGAGCTAATTAACAAGATTATCCTAATATCTTTAGATGACCTGACTGTGTTTTCCAAACATCGGGAGGATCATTTTGATCACCTCGAGTTAGTCCTGCAAAAATGTCTTGAATTTGGGATCTCCTTGAACCCAAAGAAATGTATCTTCGGGGTCCCTCAGGGGAAACTGCTTGGGCATATAGTTTCAAAGGAAGGTGTCTCTATTGATCTAGATTGGGTCAAGGCCATTAAGGATATCCCCCTCCCGGTTAACAAAAAGGGAGTCCAATCCTTTCTAGGAAAGGTCAACTTTGTTAGTCGCTTCATCTCCGACTTTGCTGGAATAATAAGACCCATCACTCTCATGCTAAAAAAGGATATACATTTTAGATGGACTGCTGAAGCTAAAAAGGCTTTCGACCAAATAAAACATGCCATCTGTTCAGCCCCAGTATTAGCTAATCTAGACATGTCCAAGGACTTCATAATGTATGTCTATTCCGGTCAACATAGTATCACTATGGTATTAACTCAGAAGGACACACAAAAGGGAGGAGAGCACCCCATAGCTTTCCATTCAAAAACTCTTAAAGATTATGAGCTCTGCTACAACTTTGTAGAGAAACACGCCTTAGCTGCAGTAAAAGGACTAAAGAGATTCAGGCATTTCATTGCCTGTAACAAGATCACAGTGTATGTATCTCATCCCGCAGTAAGGGAGTACATAATGGAGGGTGACATCACTGAAAAAAGAGCAAATTGGATCACTAAGATTTTAGAATATGATGTCGATATCAAGCCTACAAAGCTGGTCCGCGGAAGAGGCCTATGCGAGTATATAGTGCAGGACAGTGAACCCCGAGGTGATAGAGCCGTTGCAGAAGAAGCGGTTATTTTATGCTTGAGATCCACAGTGACAGTTGGATTGACAAAAGGAAACATTTCGTGAAGACTGGGATTTTTCCCGAAAATCTTCCCCCGGCTAAGAGGAGGTTATACTGACTCCAAAATAGCAGTTTCCGCCTAATAGATGGAACTCTTTTCAAAAGGAATTTCAATGGAGTTCTGCTCCGCTGTGTGGACCAGAGCCAAGCTGATAAAATCCTACATGAGTTTCACTACGGCTCCTCAGGAGGCCACTTCTCCGCGCCCATGACCGCTATCAAAATCACCCAAGTCGGATATTTTGGCCATCCATGTTCAAAGATGCACACATTCTGGTAAGATGATGCAAAGAGTGTCAATATTATACAGGAATAGGTAAGAAAGCAGCCATGCTACTTAGGCCTGTGTCAGTAGAAGAGCCTTTCGCTCAATGGGGCCTTGATTTTGTCGAGATGATCAACCCTCCAAGTTCAGCTGGACACAAATGGATCCTGATCACCACTGATTATTTCACCAGATGGTCTGAAGTTGTCCCTTTGTGGAATTCATCTGAAAGCAAAGTGTTGGCTTTCCTAGAAGATCTAAGTTGTCGGTATAGTCCCCCAAAAACTGTTATATCAGATAATGCACGCGCATTCACAGGCTCGCAAATCACACAATTTTCTCTTAGCAGAGGTATTTATCTCAAGACCTCTTCCAATTACTACCCTCAAGGGAGTGGTCTTGCCGAATCTACTAATAAGAACCTGATCCGACTTATCAAAAAGATAGGTTCTGAATATAAGAGGGAGTGGAACCACCACCTAAGAAACACACTATGGGCAGACCGCATAACACCCAAACAGATTCTAAAAAACTCCTCGTACAAGCTAGTATATGGGAAAGATGCACTTTTTCGTTTGTCACTAGAAATCCCGGCGTTGCAATTGCTAAAATCCATGGATATCGCCGAAAATGGTTCAATGGCCGTAAGGTTGGCGGAGATTATGGAGCTAGAGGAAGTAAGAGAAGCAGCTTTGCAAGACAGACATGAAGTTGTAAAAAGGTGGTTCGACAGTAAAAAGAGTTCTGATGTTACTTTCGCCCTCAGAGACCTTGTTTTGAAGTACAATGAGAGAATGGTGAAACCTGGTCAACACGCCAAGTTTGACTACCTATGGGAGGGTCCTTTCCGCATCATAGGTCATAAAGGTTTCAATGCTTTTGAGTTATATGAATGGAGATCCCCTCTCCATCCCGGTTAATGGTTTCCACCTCAAACCTTTTTCATTAAGGGTCTCCTTCCCTTTTCAAGTAAATAGTGTATATTGTGTGCATGATGTATATAGTGCTTATTTATTTTAATTATTTCCAGCCAAGCAAGCATGAAAGAGAACAGTGAACAAAAGAGAGAGGTCAGATGGAAGAGAAAAGTAAAATCATTTATATTAAGAGTTTCTCATGTTCTTGTTACAAAATATGTGGGCCCTTGGCCTCTCTTTTTGTTTACATCTTGCAGTTCAAGCACAGGTCATTTTTTCGCCACTCCTTTCAGTGACTCTCTTCGGTGTCTCCCTCATTAGTGTCGGAGTCTTCTTCTTCCCCCAGTCATTCTGAATCAGAAGAGCTCTCAAGCTCCCCAAGCATGAAGATGACCACTAGTTCTAGCTGCTGATCCGATGTTGATATTCTTGGAAAAATGTAATCTCTGAACCCGGTGTACCAGTCCGTGCCTTCCAAAATTGGGACTATCATATGAACACGTAGAAGAAATTCTGCAATGAGCTCGACACGATACCGATGGGAAGACAAAGTCATGCACTTCAAACCACTGATAAGTGGATGCCATGCCACTTCTTCATTCTGCGTGATGAACTGCTCCAACTCGGATGCCATAGGGAGTCCTAGGAAGGGTACGTGGTATGTGACTACGTCATCAAGCCCACCCAGGTAATCTAAGGGAAAAAGTGCCTGAGTCAGCTGTGTCATTAGCAACTCGGACTGACCACAATCCAATAGAGAGGCTACGAAGCGCGAGCAAATGTCCGTATTTACCCTATATCGGTCTGGGTTGCCAACAGAATCCTCCCCAAGTATCCATTTGATTGCGGTTATTATTAAGGGATTCTTCCTGTGCGTCATCCCATGTAGCCTCTGGTCTAATATGTTCCCCAAGAAAGCGACCTGCGCCCTTTTGTTGACAAGCTGAACAGGAGTATCCATTTCTTCAAAAACTCTACCATTAGAGCTCGCATTGTGGTAAAAGAATGTCGGGAAAGACATTTATAGAAAAAATCTTGGCAGATAGATGACTGACAACCAGAGCTTATGCATTCCTAATCCCAATGTCTTTGTCATGTCTCCATTAATTCGCATCATGCAAATAGGATTACCTTCAAAATACCAATGTCTTGTCAGTCACCTCGGGGAGAGAAATGGATGGAAGCAAGGAGTCATACATACATTCAGGTACGTCGCACTTTAAATGTTAAGCTCCGCCAGCCTGTTTCGCCCCGCGCGGCCATTATTTTGAACTGATCCCCTTGATCAAAGAAAGTTGCTTGAGAAACATTTCCCAAGAAATGTCAAGGTAACCAAAGTGTTTTCTAGGAAAGCGGGAATGATGACGCCTTTCATTCGTGGGGATTGATCACAACAACAATTTGAGTTGGTGCATGTGTAAACAAATCCTTGCTTTTAAGCACTTCGTTTTCACAAAAATCAAGGCATGTTATGCCTTTAAAGCTCAAAAGTTCTCTCTGTCATCAGCTTGTTTTTTCTGTCTTTGAAGAGTGAAGCAAGAGGAAGACAAGAAGGGTTCCATCTCCCATCTTTAGTTTAGCAAGAGAAAGGAAAAGGAGGATTGTTCGCATATATGGATTTTGAGACTGCGTCCGCAAGTGCTGTTCCCGTAGGTTTCTGGGTTAATGTTTTTGAAGAGTTATCTTATTCCTCACATGCTATCCCTCCAAGGAAGGAGTATCCAAAGGTGAAGTCCAAGGCTAAAATGATGACCCAAAACGCGTTTGTTGTTCTAGATTCTTTAGAAAATGTCTACGAGCTTGAGGTCCAAAGGCAGCCAAAAAACCTTAGAGAGGCTACTTTCTCAAGGATGCCGCATCACAAAAATGATCCTCATTCCGTAGTAGTGCATTTATGAAAAAGTGGTGCTCCTCAATCTTTGGTTCCCACAGTTCCATACTGCCCTGAGCTCGTGGCCGCTTGTGCAGAGGTTTTTGATCGCACTTCGTGCTCTGTTAGCGGCTCTCACCTGAAATTGACCATATCTCTAGAAGCTATTAGGGAAATTCTATGCTTCCCAATCTTTGAGAATACAGAGGTCTTCTCAGAAAAATCCATGGAGGAATTCTGGAGTACCAGGAGAGACGTTTTGTCTTTCTGTCAAAGTGCCCTCAATCGGAGCCTGTCGGTTGGACTTCCAAAGTTCCCTTTGTCCTACAGCGACCTAAAACAAGATGACCTCAAGGATATCTCGTCTACCTTAGCATGGCTATGTGTTCATGATAGTGACCGGGATGTCACAACTTCCATGATGGGTTTTCTTTTCAAATGTAAGAAGTAAAGAGAGCCTTTCCACTTTGACTTCTCTGTGACTATCGCTAAGGCCATCGTTAAGCAGTTATCTGAGTTCCAACAGTTGCGACGCTTCAGATTTTATTCAGTATTGGTACACTTGCTTTTGCATCAAAATGAAGCTTTCTTCACACAGTTCATGTGCTTGGCTACTTACGATGAGTCAGGAAGTGTAATGCCGGTGTCTTGCTGGACACCTCTATTGCTGGGCTCTTATGATACCTACCTGTTTTCAGATTTGTTCATGGCCTTCGTGCTCAAAGACTTTGGAGTGATTCCTGACGAACCTTTAGCTCGTTTCTCCCAAATTTAGATGAACTGGATGCAGAATGAACACCCTCCTTGCAACTAGTTCGTGGGCCCTAATTTTTCTTTCATCCGCGTGCATGGGTTCTTCGTGGAACCTTTGCGGCTACCCACTTACGTAACTGATCGAACCCTAGCTCTAGAAATGGCAAGGCAGTTAGCAAGAATTGAGCAAGCAATTGGCGCTGGAAAACATGATACCTCCATCACTGAAGATAACAAGGCCATTGGCCCAATTACATTAGTAAGAAGAAAAGTAGTTGAGGAAACCCTGACGTCAAAATTGGCACAGCTGGGTTTTGTAGTAATTGATGGCTCTTGGAGTTACGACCCTGATGGCTGCTTAAGCAAAAGGAAAAATTTTGTGAGGCATGAACCTCAGAACTTATGGACCAAGCGCACAAATCCCCGGGTTGATGACCCTAGCAAATATGTGGGCCCTGATGATTTTCCTATTCTGGAACGCCCTTCATGGTTAAAGTTTTATTCTCCAGTACAAAGGTTCAACCCCACGAAGCCTATTCCTCGGGCGTTGTTGGAAAACATGAAGACTTTATCCTCGTCCAGAAAGAAAAGGGAAGATTTTTGGGTTTATCGTCAAGAGGTAAATCAACTTAGAGCTAGCCTCGGGAATGTACCCTTGGATGAGCATTTTGAACAAGAATGGGGTAAGGTAAATAAATCTGATGATGAGATAGGTGACAGCTCCTCCCGCATAGACTCATCTCCCAAGGTAGCCACCCAATAAGAGTTTGGGATTATAAATATCAAAGGGCAAGAGCCAGAGCCATAAATTCTTCCTCCTTTAGATAGCACAACTCGCAGACCTTGTTCACAGGACAGTAAGAGGTGGTCTGAGAAGCAGTCTTTTGAGGGTCTTCCAAAGAAGAAGCCATACCCTAGTGTGCCAAGAGGGATCCCACCTAATACATTGATGATAACATCTTCAGATCTTCAGCCGCCGCATCCTTTTGCTGCTCAGATACACCCTCTTTTCCCTTTGTCTCAGACTCCGGATGTTCTTTCGACTCCCCCCATGACTATGATGCGAACCTCAGTCCCTACCGCTCTCACTTTAGCCCTGATGGTTATGCCGGTTAATCCCTAAGATGTGCTCGTACAGGCTTCTATCCCATTCCCGGACGCGGCTCCCATATCCGTAGCTTTTCAATCGCCCGCATCAGAAGCAATCCCTGTATTGCGTAGGCTAGGTTTTGAAGAGTCATCTCCCCAGGATATGGGCACAGGGTCTTCCAACCCTTTCCCATTAGTAGGATCCCCTTTTGTCTTGTTATTTTCCCCTCTGGCTGTAACTCATCCCATCCAACCTGCTTTCACTGCCCCTTTTTTCGCACTTCCCTTTTGCAATCCCTCCCGGTGCAACTTTTGTAGGTCAAGCCATCGATCATCCAGATGAGTTCTAGCAACAGGTTGTTTATGATGGAACCACCAGCTTGAGTAAGACCAACAAGTGAAAGGAGAAGGAAGGTGCTCGTCGCGCTCGACCTCATTTACAAACACATTTCAATGAGCAAAGGGATTGCCTCTACTTTGCAAATCTAGTTCCCAAGGTTGACAAGCCAGAATCTCAAATGAGACCTAATGACTACGCACTGCAGGCCATCGGTGTTAGTCTCCAAAGCACCACAGTGTCTAACAAGGTCAGAATGATGGAGGAGACTTCCAAAGCGGTATCCACAGACTTTATTAAGAAAAGCCATCATTTGGAAAAGCTCCAAGCAGAGAATGTTAGTCTCCATGATTACCTTACCCAACAAAGGAAGGAAGATAAGGCTCGGGGCTCAGAGATCAATCATCTGTAGGGTCTGCTAACTCAGGCTAATTTAGAGAAAGGGAAATTATAGTCGGCTCTTAACAACGTAAGTTCTCACCTAAAAGGTCAAGAAGCGACAAGAAATGTGGCTCTAAAGGAATTACAAGAGGACACAAAAATACAACGGTTAAAGGCTACCTCTAGGGACGTCGCCCAGGTCCAGATGTAGTTGCGTGAAGAAATCCTTCTCAAAGAGGATTATGCCCGTCAACTAAGTGAAGCCCAGGTATCACGGTCAGAGGTAAAGACGAATCTCAAGGTGGAGACTCTTCTACGATAGGAGCAGGATCATACATTGCAGTTGCAGCAGGCCGTCAGGACTGGGGAGGCAAAGATCCTGGCCTTGGAGAATCAAGTGGCCATTGAACAAAGCAAACACAATCAACTCCAACAGGAGATGACGGTGAATGATAATAAAATATCTCGATTGCTGAGCCTTCCACCTCCACAGCAGATTGCTCCATATTTCTCTATCATGCTGACAGAACTGTATGTTTCTCATAGGGAAAAGGTAAAACAGTATTGCCCATCCCTGCAGCTGGTGTTAAGATTTCTTAGTGATGCACAATCCCTCTGTGCCGAAGCCAACGCCCTTATTAACAGTTCTATGCTTGTCATCGGGCCTAAGTTCCCAGTGGCCCAAAATCTTATTCAGTTGCTATATGCTTGTCAAGGTGAGGAACTTAGGGAGAAAGGGATTGCAGACCGCCGACAATTGATCAAAAAGACTAATGTTTTCATAAACTGACACAGGACAATCATGCAGGTTTCAGCTGCCCTAGCGCCTTTGCAATTTTCAGTTCCAGACATCAGACGACGTTTAGACAAGTTCGTTTCTTTGGGCTTACCTTCTCCTTTCCCTGTAGACGGTTCTGTGCTAGGGATTGAACAAGTATTGCAGGAGGTCAAAAATTTGCAACATGATAGAGCTTTCCTGTCGCAGCTGGGGAATCCCATTTTGGTGAATGAGGCGGAGTGTCTTTTGCATCCTCTAGCCCAACTCTTTGCTCTCCTGAAATAGGTACAAGATGAACCTATACCTCTGCCCTTTGATGAAGTAATTTGCTTGGATCAATATTTTCAAGATTTAGAAGCGCAAATTTTGCTCTCTAAGGACGAATGGTTGCCTTTGCAACAAGCTTTCGACCTGTTCGGTCCTGTTGTGGCCTAAGTTTTGGTTCGTGAAACCAGTATTTTTGGGATCTCCTATTTCGTAGGTAGAATTTCCCCTGTTAGTTGCCAGGAAATGTTCACTTTATTTTTCCCCGGTCTAAGTTTTCGGTGGGCCCGATTGTTTTTGCTTTTATCCAGTAGTGCGGGGTGCGAAGGACACTTGGCATCACGACGCTGCTCCCTCAGTTCTTTTTTGGCATCCAGTTTTTAAAGCAGCGCAATGGTGACAAATGGCAATGTGTGCTGACTATTTTTGGCAGCCCACTCGTTAGCGTAGTATGTGAGCAGTTCCTCACATTCGTGTCATTTTCAACAGCCCGTCCACGGTTAGCCGAATCTTTTTAGTTCATGGTATTATGCAGACTATTGTGGGCAAAAAATGGAATTTCAGGAGCCGTTTTGTTGGGTGTGACCTCCGTAGCGATACAACATGTTTTTCTATTCAAGGAGGTTTTACCATTTTGGCATTTTGGGGGAGTTGTTTTCAGGAGCGGGAGCTCTTTAAATGTTGTTTTCCCTTTTGTGAAGGGGTTGAGAACTTTGAAAAGAAAGATAATTAAGTTTGCTAAGTAGGAGTCTTTATTTCCAGCCTTTTAAAACTATTGTGGTTCTACTTGAGGAAGGTTATTCAAATTGTGCCTGCGGCCTTTATGATGCCTCTTTCAGTATGCTTTTGATGATATTTTTTTGTACTGTTGCGTTAAAAATCCAATAACTTTGGGAATAGATCCATCTAAGATTTTGCTGATTGAACTATGTCTTGTACTTGTTATCTGGTAAATGCATAATGAATATTTCCTTATGTTGCAGATAAATTTGATTGTAACTTTTGATTATGTTCTTGATCTGGGCTTGTAGATTGTTGAATGAGCTTATAGAAGTTATATGTTTATTGATTTCTATATGTTCATTGTCTTTTAATGATCTGGCATATCGCCTCAGTAGTTTAGTGTTACTACTTTAAGGGTGTCTTCTTTCTTTCCCTTTTTCTCAAAACCCAAGGAAGAGTCGACTTCTCAATCACAAAGATCATTCAGTGTAACCTACGCATATCGGTCCCCAACACTGAATTTCCCATAAGACTGTTTGTTCCTAAAACAAAATTTAGAGTCAACAGTTGCATTACATGAAAAGTTTGCATACATCTCACAACATATCATTATCATACATCTCATTTTCAAATACATCTCACAACATATCATTATCATACATCTCATTTTCAAGATACATTTCACAACATATCATTATCATACATCTCATTTTCAAGATACATCTTACTACATATCATTATCATTCATCTAATTTTTAAGATACATCTCACAACATATCATTATCATACATCTCATTTTCAAGATACATCTCACAAATCATATCATTGCATCATGCATCATCCAATCATATCAAATCATAAAGCATTTATCTAAACATTGCATCATCATCATAGAACATTCACATCAATGCATAAATCATCATCCATAGGAAAACACATAAACATGTGGATCAGAAAAACGGTGTCGTCTATATATCTAAAATATGATCGAATATACAAAAGATGTCATGTATGTCCCAAATACAACACAATGATCAAAATACAATGGAGACAAGGTCTTTTAGGTATGACTATCTCCTGAGGGTGATGTCGAGGCGGCCCAATCACACCTCTACTCTCTGTCATACCTAAGACAATCATACCTGAGATAGTCATACCTGAGAGCACCTAGATCTCTGGGTGGATCATGTCGAGGCGGCCCAGTCACACCTCTTCTCTCTGTCCCCGAAGGAGTCTGCCTAGATCGACTGGATCTCACCACAGCATATCTAGGAGCTCTGTGATCTCCAGGAACCACCTCCTCATATAGACACCGGTAGTACTCAGCCTCCTTGATTGCATACTACATCTCTCTCAATGTGTCTCTCATCGAACCACCAGCCGCCACTCTCTCCAGACTATCTGCTCGAGCCTCTGCTTGACCTAATTGCTCCAACACTGTATCCCACTTTGCGGTAATCTCCATAATCTGACGCTGCTACGCTAATACCTGTGTCTGAAGCTGCTGCACTGACAACTGTAAGGATCTAATCTGTGCATCCTCTCGATGGGTGGGTATCTGAATCTGGAGGGGACCCTGTGTCGTGGTACCCCCTGTCCATGTCCCTGTCCTCGACACCGGTAGGGGTAACACATCTGATCTCCTCCTCTGGGTAGGTTGCCTAAACTCATCCATCCCACCCACAACTACTATAACCTCACCTGCTTGGCCAACTCCACCAGCTCCGATCACCAAACCTCCCCTCCCTCTCTCATCAACTACTCGCCTCACTACTTTATCTCCTCACATCCCTCTATCTCCACCATCTCCTCCTCTATCTCCTCTCCTCCCACCATCCCCTCCTCTATCTCCTCTCCTCCCTCTATCTCCTCTCACTGCTCTATCACCATGCCTCCCTCGACCACCTCCCCTCCCATCTCCCCCATCATCCCCTCTATTATCCCCAAATCCCTCCTCAATCTCCTCTCCCTCCTCTCTTCGTCTCCCTATCATCCTCATCATCATCAAAAGCAAGAATCATCTCCACTGGATCAGATATCTGGGCTACAACATGAGCCACGAAGAGCGCTGCAAACTCCTCCATCATCCCCGCATCTACTACCCCATAGGCATAGTCACATATCTGGCCAGCCAAATGCATGTACTCCTCCACCGTCGCAACACTATCAATAGTCGGACCCCACTCTAGCACATCCTGCCTCCGACGAGCATATAAGAATGCTCCTTGTGGTATACCTTGTTGTCGATTGTACTGCCGCTAAACTCGGTTGTGCAGGATCCTCTCAATCACAAACGACGTCCACCCTATCAAGAATCAGAACATATATACATAGGGCATCTCTAGTCCATCCTCAACCCACACCTCACACTCCATATACAGTCTCCAAATAACCGTATCAATGTCATCTAGCACCCTCCTCCAATGCTCTAGCTTGCCTAGCTTACGCTGGACATCTATCCCTGTATATCCATATGCATAGGCATGACCAAATGGCCTATCTCGGTCTGTAAGTGGCCTTGCTACGGGAATGTGCTCCCAGGCCCACACCTATAACAATGTGACCCTGGTTGATAAGATGTTGTAGCCTAAGTACACCACCTGATGCAAATCTCTGTACAAATGGGCCAACATACATGACCCCCATGCAAACCGATGACCTTGTGTCACCATATCCTCTAGAACCAATCCCCATCCCACTGCCAGTCCCTTCGACCTACGGTCGGGACACAAGAAACCACCTACAAATCCTACTAGTACTGATGGTAGTGGGGCATAATCAAAATCTATGAACTCTTATCAAAGGATCTCATACCCACAAATCAGGTCATCATGAAAAATCCGGTGAAGTGCCTCTGTCCCACCCTCCTCTGTCTGCTCATAAGGCAATAGTGACCCTACCACAGGAATCTATAGAATCTGATAAGAGTCCTCTGGAGTGACTATAATCTCGCCTGTCGCCAAGTGAAAAGTGTTGGTGTCACTATGCGACCTCTCGGCCAATGCTGTCAGTAAACCCCGGTTAATGATATATAGAGACATGTCCAACAAAGAGGACAACCCACATCTCTCAATAATATCTCTATCCACCTGTGTCAATTGCAGAATCAGAGACCATGGCCTCGGAAATTGCTCTCATGAGTAAAGAACCCCAAGCCGCTCCTGTTGCAAGCAAAACATGTCCAAATATCAGTTCCCATATCAAAATCAAAAGAATTACATATCAACTTGAAACAAATCCAAATCAAATCAAGTTTCATATCAGAAATCATATTCATATCAAAATAAAAAAAATTCCATATCAACTTGAAACGAATCCATTTCAAATCAAGTTTTATATTAGAAATAATATTCATATCAAAATAAAAAAAAATCCATATCAACTTGAAACAAATCCAAATCAAATCAAGTTTCATATCAGAAATCATATTCATATCACAATAAAAAATCCATATCAACTTGAAACAACGCAAATCAAATCAAGTTTCATATCAGAAATCATAACCCATATCCAATCCCAAATTTCATATCAACTTGAAACAATGCAAATCAAATCAAGTTTCATATCAGAATCCAACCCATATCAAAAATCATTTTTTTTATCAACTTGAAACAATGCAAATCAAATCAAGTTTCATAACAAAACCAATCCACATCAAAATCACAAATTTCATATCGATTTGAAACAACACAAATCAAATCAAGTTTCATATCAAAACTAATCCACATCAAAATCACAAATTTCATATCAACTTGAAACATCGAAAATCAAATCAAGTTTTATCTATCCAATCCATCTCAAGTATCCATATCAAGAAATCAAATCTAATCCATATCAAGAAATCAAAATCTATATCACAAGACTCATATCAGACACCATATCAGACCTCATATTGGACATCATATTCATGACACAAAACTAAAAAATCTAAAACAACAAACAAATCAAGATCATCATACAATCACTCAACTTAAAAGTTCAACAAAGACAAATTCAAAATTTATCAAAATGACACACACATCAGCACAATAGACACACAGATTGGCTACCGCACCCATCCAGAAATACTGGGTAGACACCTACTCACCCCAACCTATCTCCCTTCCCCTAATTTTACCTCGCAGCATCATATTTTCCTCCTAAATCACTGAATTTTCTGCCCACACGCTAAGACACCTTCCCTATGCGCTAGCTAAACTCCGCTACGCACTACAAACTTTACCCTACATGCTAGACTGACCCTATGCACTATCCTGTTCCACCCATGCACCATCATCTTTCCCCTACGCGCTAGGTCTACTCTATGCGCTACCCTTTTCCCTCTATGCGCTATCCTGTTAGCCATACGCGCTAGGTCTACTCTATGCGCTACCCTTTTCCCTCTATGCGCTATCCTGTTAGCCATACATGCTAGGTCTACTCTATGCGCTACCCTTTACCCGCTATGCGCTATCCTGTTAGCCATATGCGCTAAACTACCCCTATACACTAGCCTAAACCCGCGACGCACTACCCAACATCCCCCAAACGCTACCCTAATTCATTAACCCTATGCGTTAAAGGTTTTATCGTATGCGCTACGAAATTGACCCTATGCGCTAACACATGAAAATCTGACACAAAAAATGAAAAACATGCTTTAATTTGACCAAACAAAAAGCAAAAGGGGCAAAATTTAGATGACTTATAGGTGGACCGTACGTGGCGGGCCTCCGGTATCGACGAATGCGCTCGAATCAGTGTGAAGCATAGGGAACCGACATTTTGTCACTCTCCAAATGTCACTATCTCCAAAAGTCAACAAGCACAAATGATACAAATAAAATCACTTTTCACCTTTTTATAGGGTAAAAGGAAATTAGGGTTAGTAAGAGGGGCATGTATTTTGCTCGTGCTCTCGCTTATAACCCTAGCGAACATCATTATCAGGCAATGAATCAATTGATGTGAATTAAACGCACACGAAATTTTAAAATGCGATCAAATCTATAACAATTATCAATCACACCCAAATTTTCAAATTTTTTTGTTTCATCTCCCGAGGGGGCATTATCAATATCATTTATCAAATCTGGGGTACGACATCGACGTCACATGACATCAAATTTTGACGACACCACAATTTTCTTTGAATCAAAATGTGCACACACGTCACTTCAAAGAGGGGCAAAATGTAGACGTAAAAAATGACCACTTTCCTAAATGAATATTTAATGTTCATTTTATTCTCATTCCTCTATTTAGTTAAATCTAGTTTAATTAAATCATCCACATTCCTCTATTTGATTAAATAAATTATTCAATTTATTTATTTAAATTCACTTAAGCCTTTCATATCATTTAATTGAATAAATCATTTTATTTAATTAAATCTATTCTCTCTCCTTTTAATTAAATTTACATTTAATTAAATTATTCACTTCAAATAAATAAATCTAATTTATTTAAATCCCCCACTTCTATTTTTGTTGAAATAAAGTAATTTATTTTAATCCACTTGCATTCTCCTACATCTCCCACTTGCCTCCTAACCCTCTTTCTAGATTCTTCTAGAACCTATCTAATTTTAATCAATTAGCCTAAACCCTTCAATTATCCCCTTTCCCTAAATTTGAGGATGTCACTTCTCAAATTTAGAGTAAAGTCTTCCAAAGGCATTAAAGCCTTTATGCCTTCAACAAGCTAACTTGTTGAGTTCTCCCAAATTTGGAAGGACTCTTACAAATTTGTCTCCAAAGTCTTCCAAACCATTAATGGTTAACTAACCCTTTTGGCATGGTTAGAGAATTTTTGCCTAACTCAACCCTCATCTAACCTAGGGATCTCATCAAGCATTCATTGCTTTGACCATGGTTATTCCTTTAACCCTTGCACAAGAGTTTATCCTTTGGGTAAAAGATTTATCCAATGGATTTTCTTAATCTAACCTTAACCCTTACCTTCTAAGGTAACCATGAGGTCTTCTCAAGCATTTAATATTTTTTACATCTCCTCTCAAGCAATATTATGTTGACAATTTTCATCATTTCATTGGTGAGAATTGTAAACATGGATTGATTAACTTTCAATCCCGACCCTTGATAAGATTATCCAATCTTGACCATCCATTGCCCTATTTTTCCTATAAATAGAGCTCTATTTCCTCCATTTTAATTATCCAAGTCTTTAGTACCACACTTATACTCATTTTTACTAAGCATTTCAATCCCTCTTTGAATAGAAATAATCTAATAAGCATTTTAGACGTATTTTCTTTTCATCATAATTATCACATTAAGCTAGTATATCATGTTAGGATAGTTCTTTACTAATCTTTTCATCGTATCATCATATACATAGTAGTTTAACTCATATTTGTTAAAATCATGCATAATTAGGATTGCATTTATGTTAGATTGATCAAAACATCCCTCATTCTCATGATTGTCATCCCTAAGTCACTTTGCCCAGTGATCTGAGAGAAAAGGCATTGGCTTAAGAGGTCTTGTGAGATAGAGAACAATGGAACATCCCTTGGGAAGTTGAACTATTCCATATAGCTCCATAACTTGCACCAAGAGTCCCATTGGTGTGTGGACTAATCATTTATTTCGTAATTCTCGTTTCATTGCATCGCTTTTCCCGCATACAGTTGGAACACTATTGGTTTCAGGTTTTGCAGTTTGAACTTCAATTGTATCCAATCTTGTCTTCTTTTTGTCCACTAGAGATGCCAATAGGTTATTGGCATAACCGATCAATAAGTCATAATTGACTTCATATCTCATGTCTTCCATTTCATATTCTCTAGGCTCATTAGCCTCCATAAGACAAAAATCGGTGGTGACTATGAAAATAATGTCCTTAGAAAAGTTTTTCACCACATCCTCAAGTACCCTTACCCTTGTTGGTATTATGAATGACTTCGTCATGTGTTGCATTGGTTTTGTCATTGATGTCAACATTTATCTTTCTGGAGGTCTACATTGTTGATTTGACACTATGGTTATATTGGTTTTTTGTTGAACCGACACATTGCATGGTTAGTGGCTTATGCACAATCACCGGTATATGTTCACCAACAGGATATATGGTTCACCAGCAGTAATGATAACTTGGTATCATCTAGAGATCATTTGGTTATGTCAAAGACATGTATTGGATGTTTGGATTTGGTGTTTTGTTTAATGGTCTAATCGGGTTGACATATTTGTCTTAACCGACAGATAGGTCTAGGTTATGGACCGGTACATGATATCTATTCCAGATCAGCACAACATGTCTTGGAAATGGTTTATTGATTGGATAATGTGGTAAATGCATTGAGCCTACATATTGTATCACATCAAGACTTATTTGTAATATCTTTAGTGAGCCGACCTCATATATAGGTCTTAGGTTTTGTATAAATGATTGTAAGATCTTATTGAAGATCATCACGATGAGTGTGTGCGAATATTGAAGAGCGAAAATAAGTAGATCCTTGTGTGAATCACACATACATTATCTGAAGGTTGAAGGAAAGGTTATGAAGGTGTTTGACACTCATGTGAGAGCTTAAACCGGTACCGAATCCAGCATTGGAGATACTATTCTGAACAAGTACATTGTTATTGGATTTAACCATCCAATTGTAGTCAGTGTGACTCCTATTGTGTGATTGAGCAGTGAGCTCTAGGCGGTTGGCATTTCTTCATGTGCAGACCCCATTTGTATACACTTACTATCTGCAGTAGTATCATCTGATTGTGGGTAAGGTTTCCCACAGTGGTTTTTCCCCTTACAGGGTTTCCATATCAAAATCTCTATGTCATGTGTTGTGGATATTATTTCTCTTTCTATTTTATGCATTAATTTATACCTGTACTGTTATAATTGTTAATCTATATTACCAACATTTAAATTTGGTTTACCGGCACTAAGTTTAAGTTGGAATAATTTGCATTTGGATTATAATTTATCGACAACTAGTTCACAACTAATTCACCCCCCCCTCTCAGTTGTCCTTCCCGGTTCCTAACAATTGGTATCAGAGCCAAGTCCTCTTTTTGCAGAAGCCTAACAACTTGAGGAGATCCTATGGCAACAAATATTTTCAGGAAGGACAGTCCGAAACTTGATGGAACTAACTATGGTATATGGAAGATCAAAATGGAAACACATCTGAACTACATTGGAAGAGATATATGGGATGTTACTAAGAATGGCTATGTTGGTCCTACTCTGAATCAACCTCATCCATCGACATTGGCTAAAGACTTGGAGAATTATTGAAAAGAAAGAGAAGCACTTCTGAGAGTATTATCAAATCAACAAATCATGGGATTATCAGGTCGATCTACTGCTAAAGCTATTTGGGATAAATTGGAAACATTGAATGAAGGAGATACCATTGTCAAAATTGTAAAATTGGAACGTTACCAGGTCAGGTATGAAAATTTAAAAATGGAAGAAGATGAAAGAATTTATGCATTTATGGAAAAAGTTAATGAAATTGTTTTAGAAATACAATGTTGTGGAGGATATTTAAGTGAAGATGAAATTGTTTTTAAAGTTTTAAGAGAATTGCCACCAACTTATAAAATGAAAGTGACTGCTATTAATGAGTTGAGAACAATGCCTAATACATCAATTTCTAGAGATACTTTGGTTGGAAAACTTTCAGCATTTGAGATTGAGGAATTTGGTCCTGTTGCTACAGTCAAGACCGATTTAGCTTTCAAAGCATCATCATCATCATCTAACAAAACTGATTGGAAAACACTTTATGCAAAAGAACTTAAAGATATGAGGAGAGAAAACGAAGAACTTGAAGAACTATTTGCAAGGAAGATGCCTAAAGGTCCAACAGGAAGTAAGTATGAAGGTAAAACACCTTTTAACTGTTTTAATTGCAATAAAGTTGGTCATATGGCTTCTAGGTGTCCTGATAGACACGCAAGACTAAGGGAGGAAGTAAAAAGAACATATAAGCCTAACCCTGAATATCAGAGATACAGATTCAAGAAAAACAGAGATAAGTCATGTTACTATGCAGATGAAGGTGTTACAGATGACTCAGATGAAGATCCAACAGATAATGGATGGGCTTTTGTTGCAATAAAAGAAGATCAACCAACACCTATTGTCAAACCGGTAGAGCAAGCACTGGCAACAAAAATCAATGAAAAGGATGAAGGGATAATAGATAGTGGATGCTCGCATCATATGACTGGTGATAAAAGAAAATTCTTATCATTTTAGGAAATTCATGGAGGTGTAGTAAGATTTGGAGATGATAAAGCTTGTTTAATCAAAGGAAGAGGCACTATATCTTTGGATGGTAAGCATAATACTGACAATGTTTATTATGTAGAAGGTTTAAAGCATAATCTTTTGAGTGTTGGTTAGTTAGTGGAAAAATGATTTCAGTTACAATTCAAGAATGAAAAATGCAAAATCATAAATAGAACTGGATTGGAGATTACAACCGGTAATCAGACTAAAGGTAATATCTTTCATTTGAATACCAACGATAAGACATGTTTGTTGCACACATTGATGAAAGTTGGTTATGGCACAAAAGAATCTGTCATGTGAATTTTGATTGCATTGTAAAGATCAGTTAAACTAAGGCGGTAAGGGATTTACCTAAGATTGTGAAACCTCATAATCCGGTATGTAAGGAATGTCAAATGGGAAAGCAAGTTAGAAAAACATTTAAGAGAATTACTGAGAAATCCAATAATATTCTTGATTTAATTCATACTGATTTATGTGGTCTAGCAAGAACAAGAAGTCTACAGGGTGATAGATACTTTATGCTAATAATTGATGATTATTCTAGAATGTGTTGGGTTACTTTTCTCAAGGAGACATCAGAAGCTTTTGGAAGATTCAAGATATACAACACAATGGTAGAGAATGAAACTAGCAAGAAAATCAAATGCTTGAGATCAGATCAAGGAGGAGAATTTACATCTAGAGAATTTAATGCATTCTGTGAAGTGAATGGAATCAAAAGACAACTATCAGCACCCAAGACACCCCAGCAGAATGGAGTTGTGGAAAGGAGAACAAAACTATTTGGATGCAGCAAGAACCATGATGATAGAAACAAATATACCTCATGTGTACTGGAGATAAACAATGAATACAACAGTTTATACTTTCAATAGAGTTCACATCAAAAGTGAAACCGGTAAGACCCCTTATGAACTATGGTTTGGTCATACCCCTACTCTTAAATACTTCAAAATATTTGGAAGCGAATGTTATTTTAGAAGAGATGAGTATATTGGTAAATTTGATCCTAGAAGTGATGAAGGAATATTTCTTGTTTATTCTTCTAGAAGTAAGGCATATAAATGTTATAATAAAAGGTTACAAAAAATCATTGAGAGTACTAATGTGAAGATAGACGAACATTTTAGAGGGGATTCAAGATCTATAGAACTGACAGTTGAAATGATTATAAATGAACTGACATAGATTGCACTGGTACAGAGTGAAGATCCAGTCACACCAACATCATCAGAAAACTCAACTATGACTGAAGAACAACAACCTGTGAATGTAAATCAAAATAAACCCAGGTATATAAGATTGAATCATTCAGATAATTGGAAACAAAAATCAAGGTGTTATGACTAGAGGAAGATTGGCAAATGAAGAGGTATGTTTAATTTCTCAAGGTGAACCAACATTTGTTATTGAAGCACGTCAAGATGAACATTGGATAAAAACAATGGAAGATGAATTAGAAAAAATTGAAAAGAATAATACTTGGACATTAGCTCCCCGTCCTAAAGACAAAAATGTAATTGGAACTAAATGGATATATAGAAATAAAATTAATGAAGATGGTGAAGTAATCAGAAACAAAGAAAGATTAGTTCATAAAGGTTATTCACATAAAGAAGGAATTGATTATAATGAAACCTTTGCACCGGTAGCCAGGATTGAGGCAGTTAGACTATTTCTTGCATTTGCAGCTCATAAGAACTATAAAGTTTATCAGATGGATTTAAAATGTGCATTTTTGAATGGAGATCTTGAGGAGGAAGTTTAAATTGAGAATCTTGATGGATTTTCATTTACAAATGATAAGGATATGGTTTGCAGGTTAAGGAAAGATTTATATGGATTGAAGCAAGCTCCCAGAGCTTGGTATGCTAGATTGGATAAATATCTTTTAAAGCTTGGATACACAAAAAGAAATGTTGACAACAATTTGTATTACAAAGTTACCAATGATGACATTTTGGTTATTGAAGTATTTGTGGATGATATCATTTTTGGAGGTGAAGAAGAGTTATGTAAAGACTTTGCTAACAAGACGTAGGAAGAATTTGAAATGTCTATGATTGGAGAGATAATTTTTTTTCTAGGTTTGCAAATTTCACAAACAGATAAAGGTATATTCATATGTCAAACAAAGTACTTAAAGGAACTTTTGAAGAAATTTGGTATGGAAAACTCCAAACCGGTAAGCACTCCTATGACTACAACTGATAAATTGACATTGAAGGATGATTCAACTCCTATTAATCTGACAAGGTACAAATCTATGATTGGAGGATTACTATATTTAACACAAACCATACCTGATATAATCAATGCAGTGTGTATTGTATCTAGATTTCAAAGCAATCCTAAAGAAAATCATGAATCAGTAGATATAATGATTTTCTGGTACCTACAAGGCACAACAAATCTTGGTTTACGGTATCCTAAGGATGAAAATTTTGATTTATCTACATACATAGATGCAAATTGGGCAAGAGATGTAGATGATAGAAAGAGTACCACTGGCGGTGCATTATTTCTTGGCAGAAGATTGATTTCATGGATAAGTAAGAAGCAAACTTGCACATCATTATCTATAGTAGAATCAAAATATGTTGCAACAACTACTAATTGCACTCAGGTATTATGGATCAAGCAAATGTTGAAGGATATAAAGGTAAAATGCAAAGAACCAATAATTATCTATTATGATAATTCAGTAGCAATTGATATATCAAAGAATCCAGTATTTCACTCTAAGACAAATAATGTTTCTATTAAGTATAATTTTCTGAAAGAGAATGTTGAAGCGAATGAAGTGAGATTGGTTTATGTGAATACTAAAGAGAAAATTGCAGATATCTTTACAAAGTCTTTGCCTAAGGAAACATTTGAATATCTCAGAGAGCAGCTTGGGGTAATTTCCCCACCGACAGATGTGTGTGTGAAAAAGTGAAAAAAAAGTCTGATAGCTACAGGCACAAAACTTCAATTAAGTCATTACATGTATGGTTAGTAAATCAATAATCAATAAATAATAAACCATAACAAAGCGACTAATTGCCTTCTAAAAGATGTGAGTATAAGATTGCTCTCAGCTTTTTATAAGCAATACCAGTGACTAGACTACACCAGGATGAAGGATTTAATCTATATGATGATGACATGGATGCAAGATGGATGAATAATTCAAGCAATAATGAAATAAACTAAATATGGATGCAAATAATAAAAAAAGCACAATGTATTCAATGACTCCAAAGCAAAAGCAACATTATAATAATCTCCAAGGTGTTTCTCAAGTATCTCTGGGGTGATTTGGATGAGAGCTGGAGGCTGAATTTATAGAGAATTCTCAAGAGAGATAATGAAAAAGCTCAATTTAGGATTAATTGAAAATAATTGAGAAATCAGGTTCAGTTAACCTTGAGATAGATTCCAATTATAGTTTAATTGAAATGCATTTAAATAAGAAGTTCAAATTGTACTAGAAATAAGAATTAATTAATTCCATGCATTTGTGATAAAAATAGATAATGGGGGCATGAAATGACAAGTATCTTGGGAGAGTTACTATCTCTCTTGCACAAAGATTATCCCCCCTTTTAGAGGTAAACCGGGTAGCTTCTAATTTGAATTGGAACTAGTAAGGGGTCTGTTCGGCTCGTCGAGGTATAAACTCAATTAAGAGGTCTCCCAGCCTTGAAAACCAAGGTTCAATATACCCGAAGGTACTAAAGAGAGCTATTCCTGAGCACTGTCGTTGACTTGATTTTCATCAAATCACGTTTATTTTATAGTGGGTTGGAGTACTTGGCGTTTAGCCATTCCCACTTAGGTCATTCCCCTCACACCGACCGTAACGACTTTAAGAGTTTTTAAGCTCCTCGGGAGGGCAGGCCTACTAAAGATGTACAAATCTCAAACAAAGAAAATGCCTCAAGGGTCTGGATTTCTGATTGTCTAAAAAGACAAGAGCACACTCTCCTACCTCTCAGAATTTAATTAAAACACGAAATACAAATTTTCTCTTTAACCAGATAGCAATTTAGGTGCCTAAAAATGAATTTAAAGAAATACATGATGTTTGGTCAATTCTTCTCAGGCAACTTGCAAAGACAACGAATCAGTAGTCACATTGTCTTTGTGCGACAAGCATATTATTTGACAAGCGTTCTGCAAAAACTGATTAGGTTGCAAAAAATTCTAAGATAGACATATAAACAACCAGGATCAGTCGTCAGTATAATCAATTTGAACAGAGAACCGGAGTCATAATTTTTTTTTTTTCTCTTTTTAACCAGGAAAAATACAAAATCATATGATAGTATTTACTAGATCGTATGATACATGATTCTAGTTCGTACGATACCTGCAGTTTGTCATTTTGGCCTATGAGAAATGTCGTACAATATTACGCAGAGACTGTACAGATGAAAATCCGAAAAGTCAAAAATCTGAAAAATAACAAAAATAAAAAGTCAGTCTTGGAGGCCGAAAAATGTAGTCTTCTGCCCCATGGTGGGTGCTAGAAATGTGTGTGTGAAAAAGTAAAAAAAAAGTATGATAGCTGCAGACACAACACTTCAATTAAGTCATTACATGTATGGTTAGTAAATCAATAATCAATAAATAATAAACCATAACAAAGCGACTAATTGCCTTCTAAAAGATGCGAGTATAAGATTGCTCTCAGATTTTTATAAGCAATACCAGTGACTAGACTACACCAAGATGAAGGATTTAATCTATATGATGATGATATGGATGCAAGATGGATGAATAATTCAAGCAATAATGATTCAAGCAACATGGATGCAAGCAATAATGAAATAAACTAAATATGGATGCAAATAATCAAAAAAGCACAATGTATTCAATGACTCCAGAGCAAAATCAACATAATAATAATCTCCAAGGTGTTTCTCAAGTATCTCTGGGGTGATTTGGATGAGAGCTGGAGGCTGAATTTATAGAGAATTCTCAAGACAGATAATGCCAAAAGCTCAATTTAGGATTAACGGAAAATAATTGAGAAATCATGTTTAGTTAACCTTGAGATAGATTCCAATTATAGTTTAATTGAAATGCATTTAAATAAGAAGTTCAAGTTGCATTAGAAATAAGAATTAATTAATTCCATGCATTTGTGATAAAAATAGATAATTCCTTGATTTATTCAAGAAAAGAGTCTTTTAATGCAACTGAACTTCTTTTTCTGAAAAGCTTTGAGTTCTAATTTTAGAGAATAATTCAATTTAATTGCTTTTCTGATTTCAAGTTCTCAATTTAGAAGAAAGAAATAATATCTCAAGTTTGATTTCTTTCTCAATTTAATTCTTTTATTTTGTTTTCAATTTAACTCTTGTTTTGTGATTAATTCCTCTTTTGTAATAAATTAATTCCTTTTTTGCATGATTAAATGACAAATTTATTAATTAATTAAATATGCTAGGATATTTAATAAATTAAACAGGATAATTGATCAAAAATGATATTCTTGGAATGATTCAATTAATTAAATAAATATTTAATTAATATTGAGTAATTGATTTGCCATGCAATATTTGATGATTGAAGAATTAATTAATGTGCTCAAGATTGATTTAATTACCTTTGGTTAGGACCTTGGTGATGTTTGTCGAGATTAGGGGCCCATGGTTTAGGTGACCATTTTTAGGGTATTACATTTGCCCCTCTTTGAATTAATGTTCGAGTAGCGCATTGGTTCAAAGAATAGTTGATGTCTAGGAGATACTGGTTCTGAACTTGATTGATCACGAACCAGATGAAAAGCGAGGTGTTGAGCTTGATTTGAAGCAAAGAAGCTGAACAGAGTTTGATTAAAGTGATAACGGTCTTGAACTTTATTGAACTAGGAACAATAGAGAGCAAATATACCGAACTTGAACTTGATTGATCAAGAAGCGGATCTTACTAATCTAGAACTTGATTGAACTAGACACAACGAGCGAAGATAAAATCGATCTTGAACTTGATGGATCAAGACATGATGAGCGAAGATAAACTGTCTAGCTTGATTCGATGCGATGAAACTGAATACCTGCTTAGATTGAGCTTGTGATCAAAGATACTCTTTAAACTTTTGATTGAGCTTAAACGAATAATCAGCTTGATGAAAAATGACGAAACTGATTAACGTTAAGAGACTGATTCAGATAAAGACAAATATCAGCTTGATTTGAAGCGATAAAACTGATATGCCCCTAGTGATTGATTCGATTCAGATGATCGAGAGATCTTAACTTGATGTGAAGCGATGAAGCTGAGATGCCCCTTAGCAATAATAATTCAATTTTCTTTAGTTGAAAAAGATTTTTTTTGCTCAACTTTTGATGAAGATTTGAAAATTTTCTCATCTTTGAAGATGTGAGAATCATGAGGTTATAAGGTCATGAGTATGCCCCCTCAGGAACGAAATCGAAAGATAGCAAGGGTACATGATTTTAGGCAATTTTTGGCGATGATAATTATTTGACCACAAATTGATTCAAAGGAATTTTTGTAGATTCGACATTGATTGATGAGAAATTGAGCACAAAGTGATATGTAGAATGAAATTGAGATTCAATGTTGATTCATGAGAAATTGAGCGCAAAGTTGAAGCGAGAATGAGCATCTGATGAAAAAGCGCTAAGTGGTTCAAATTGTGAAATTGACTAGGAAAATGATCTTGTATTTTGATTTTGATCCCGAAAATGGAATCAGAACGGGCAAATTAGTTGTGGGTACAATTTTCATGTCCATCGAAGCAAGTTGAAAAATTAGTGTTTTGGCTATATATGGGGGTAAAGTGTCATTTTCAAATCATTTTAACCCTCCAATTTTGAAAATTCGAAAAGCCTTATGTGAAGAAAAATGGTGGTTCCCACTGGTGAGCATCGATTCGAGCAACAAAGATGACATAATCGACCTTGGGACTATGAGCCAACGGTAAGTGATCAATCTTAAGCCTTTTATTCATTTCATTTTTGAATTTGTTTGTTGAATTTTTCAATTTTTAGCATGTTTAAAGTCGGCCATTCTCATTTTGTCGTGCGAGACAGGATCATGTCTTGTACGACAAACTAATGAAGTTTGTTTTGTCATTTCAACCTACTAGTTTTGTCGTTCGATGCCTACCCTTGTATCGTATGACAACATTCAAAAGAACCCCTTTTGTCGTCTTAAGTGTAGTCATGTATCGTATGGGAGTCTTTTGTCATACGAAGCCCATTCCTGACTCGTAGGAGTTTCTGCCCTTCTGTATTTTATCGTTTGGAAAACAGTGAGCATTTTTTAACATGCAAACTTGAAATTTTGATTTTGCAATTGGCGTAGTTGAATTTGCGTGATGTTTTACTTCTCTTATAAGCTCATTTGAAATATTTCCCGATGCTTCATTGTTTGATTTTGCAGGTTCGATTGCCTCGTGTTCTTTTCAGATGCGTCTATCCACTAACGATGATATTAGTGTGTCAGTTGCCAAAGGTTGACCAGGCACATATTGATTTGTGCGGATTGACCCACCTTCTTGATTTACCTGATATCTGTTTGAATCACGGTATGCTCACGATGTTAGTTGAGAGATTTCATTATGAGCATAACATGTTCCATTTGCCAGTTGGGGAGATGACCATCACTCTCGAGGATGTTTACAGGATTCTCCATATCCCTTTTGCTGGGGGTAAGGTAGATTATGATGCAATGCAGCTTCTTGGAGTACAGGCTGTCAGACATGTTTTTAGGGATCCATATGTTTTGACACGTTCTATCAGTTGGGATGTGATGATGAGTATTTATAGTGAGGATTTTCCACTTGCTTGCATCTTGGCAGGGTTTATCGGTTGTTTTCTTATGCTGGATAGGGGACAACAGGGTTTTTGGTGTGGATGGGGCAGGATGCTAGAGAGGCTTGTTGAGACCCCTCATAGATTAGGCTGGGGTTCTTGTATATTAGCACACATGTATCGCGATATGCATGAGATTGTTTATAGGGAGGGGAAGAGCATGGCTGCCAGAGTTTTGATCTTATAGGTATGGGCTTGGGAGCACCTCCCAGTATGCAGGTTGATTGTAGATGATGACAGAGATCTTGGTTAGCCCTTTGTATATAGATATTCAGGTTATGCCACTCAGCCCCATCTGGGCAAGACGAATTTTTGGAGATGGCAACTGGATGACTTGATAGTCGTTATATGGAGACCTTACAGGGGTTTAAAGCCGTGGGATGATTGGAGGATTGTTCAAAGAGATTTGTTTGTTACTCGCCCACTCATTGGCAGATAGCAGACTGTGGTTGAGCGATTCATGGTTTCTCGAGTGATGAGGCAGTATGGTAGACCTTAGGGGATCTCGCAGGAGTTCACTGTATACGTGCGATATGCAGATGAGGAGAGGCAGGGATGGGCACCGAGGTTATCTTATGCCTTGGGTATGCAGGAGTAGATTGGATTATAGCAACTCTGGTGGGATTACATGGATGACATTGCAGATGTGGGGGTATTGCCCTAGTATAGGGATTGGTTCCAGCAACACCCTTTCCCTAGATTCACTGATCAAGCAGAGCAGGAACCTCGTATTGAGGATATTGAGGATGATGACCCTGCATAGGGACAAGGACAAGGACATAGACAGGGACATGGACAGAGAGCTGAGGCTCCGAGGCGGACAAGTGGCGATCCTGGTGCTAGCAGCAGTAGGTTTCTAGCTGGAGGTAGGTAGCAGAGAGGAGAGGGTGGATCGTTAGGGGCTGTGGGTGTGAGATTGAGCGGAGCAAGAGTCCCGAAGGGTGGAGGTGAGGAGGAGCGAGTAGCTCTGAGACATGTGAGATAGAGATGGGAGGAGTAGGGTGGAGCCAAAGGTGGAGATGGTGGGGGAGGAGATGGGGGTGGAGAGCCTGCAAGAGAGCAGGGGCCAACGCAGCACGGTCAATGAGAGTAGGCCTAACGGGTTTGTAGTCACAGCTGACAGTGGCATAGACTCAACTGGCGAAGCGAGACCAACAGCTAGCAGAGCTTAGGCCTAAGCGAGATCGTTATCTTGTGGAGCTC
This sequence comes from Cryptomeria japonica, assembly GCF_030272615.1. Classification (NCBI taxonomy): domain Eukaryota; kingdom Viridiplantae; phylum Streptophyta; class Pinopsida; order Cupressales; family Cupressaceae; genus Cryptomeria; species Cryptomeria japonica. The sequence goes on along the minus strand of NC_081405.1, from coordinate 39,654,458 downwards.
AGAGTAGAGCACGATCGTTAGGTCACGACGATGAGGGCAGAGTGAGATGCTCTTCAGTAGGAGGTTTTGCACAAGACCAGTCGGGCGACCTATTACGTTGCAGCTTACAGCGTAGCAGTTCCAGTAGCGCAGCAGGTTGTACCCTACTCGCAGTATATATATATATATATATATATATATATATATATATATATACGAGATCTGATTTGACTTCATTGTACTTGTGTTGATTCATTTTTTAGATGCTTTCTATATGTAAGCATTTCTTATTTAGCATGGATGTATGTAATGTAGATGAATATGAATGTTTGTTTTTGTTTCTTTTCATATGCAAATAAATGATGAAAATGAGTAATGAGCAAAGAAATATATATATTTTTTCTTTCTTTTTATGCAATAAGATGGATGCAAATGAGTAATAATGAAATGTATGAATCTATATAAGATGCTTATGTATGCAGCTAACATCTCAATACACAAGTACTCGATCAGAGAAATGATGAAAAAGAGACCACTTAGCTAAGAAATGATGATGCATCCAACTCTCATTCAGAAGATAAAGAGATTATTACCATACCGAAATCACTCTAAATTCACAAAATACAGAATGAAATGCAAAATGAGATGCAAAATGAAATGCAACCTAAACCTAGTCACTGGATTTAAAATGCTTAAGTTTCATCACTGAGCATAACAAACATAACATGCAGTTATAGTTCCTTTCTTTTCATGTGAAATATTAATTATCTTGTCTGCAATGACCCTTTTTCGTTCATATCCTTGGAAAGATTTCACAGGGACCTAGATTGCATGATAAAGAAATTCCCTCAAAATAAACAAAGAAATGATGGGAACCTCCCTGTAGCATACAAATAAGTGGAGTCAAGGTATGTGTGGCGATTTCACCTTGATGTGAGGGCTCTTATCATAGACACACAACTTATTAGATGTTTCCATATCATTAGAATCATTCCTAAAAGAAGAAAACAAAGAAAATATTATGCCCCCAATCCTTGCTCCTCTTAGTCAAGATAGACTTCCTCGAGTTACTCAGAGGGATAATAATTGAAAATCAATATAAAAGACAACATACAAAGTAAATTTTCATTCATAGCTCAAACTGTTTAGTGATTTTTTTCAATTATGTTGTCTTGCTTGTGTACTCAGTGATAAAAACTCTTCGGTAGTTAGGAGACAGGTAACTGACTCAGAGTGGATGACCAGGTTTTATTGATGTAAAGTTGACTCGATTGATATTTCTTAGGACATGTAATGTGCTCTATCGATTAACCTAAGACTATGACATTGATCAGTTTCAAGCCATGAGGGTTCCAACGAACCAGAATGTCACAAAAGTGACTGAAATATGTGCAAGCGATAATAAAGATACATGAAAGCGGGAAATGCCAACGTTGCGTTGATAGATGGAGCATTGAGTACAAGAGGCGCATGTTTGCCAGGTTTTCACCTACTTGGCAGAGATTCCTTTTTTTATCAAGGTGCTTGTTTACCAGGTTTTCCCCAGGGCATTGTTTTTTCTTTTTTTTCAGGACTTTTTATGATTTTTTTTTCAAGACTTTTTAGCTGTACAGGTTGGTAGAGCAAAGAATGCTAATTGAAGAATTTCTTCAAATGGATACAATTCGTTTTGACTTCACAACCTCCATAGGTTCATATGTGATCATCAATTTCTCTACTTGCTTGGACGATGATGCCATTTCAGATAAACTAGTTTCGAAGTACAATTTTTCAAATAAATACCTTAGTTTATGCATGCTGCCTCGTTTATCGATTGATTACTCAAGTGCACACTAGTTCAGTCTTCACTAACCTTCAAATCAGCTTGACCACTCAAATCATGATACAACTTTGACTAAAATCAGGTAGCAATCCTTTCTTTTCTCTGCAAGTGCTCAAGAATTCTTTCTCGAATGCATTAGGGTAAAAATAACAAAGTAAAACTCGCTTTTATCCTTTTTACCTACTGCATTAAATACTTGCCCGTTAGTGTTACAAACCCTAATTACACCACTTAATGATGCATACAATATTGACAGATGTAAAACCGGTTGATAAACTTTTGAAAAACTGATTGACAAAAGTTATCAAAATTTCATGCATTCAAACTCTCTTACCACTCATTCTTTTCAAGGGGTCTAGAAGTAGATTTGCCGCTATGCTCCCCTTAGTCATACTAAAAGGCTCAGTTCACCGGTGCAGTATTCTCCACACTGGGTGAAGGATTAGTTTCTTCTCTAGGTATATCATCACTCTTCTTTTTCCATATTCGATTCATTTCTTCTCTAGTTTCTTCAATATTTATCTTCTGCTTGCCTTTCTGATCTTTAGAATGATTAACCACTTTGTTCTTTCTGGATCTACAAGACTTTTCCATGTGTCCTATTTTATGACAATGATAGTAGGCCATTCCACATGATCTCCAAGGTCCTGCATTGCCTCTTCCAGTTCTCCTTCTGCAATTCATAGCCACATGACTAAAATTGTTACAGATGGTGCAAATGCCATTTGTTACCTTTTCCATCTCAAATGGACTAAACCAGTTGAGATAGGGTCTTTGCCAGTTCATGTTACGCCAGTTATCATAGTTTCTCATCAAGTTGCCATTTGGTCTTGGATTCATATGCGGTACTGGATTATTTGCTCCATATCTGCATTCAACTGATCCATGTCCATACATTTTGCATGTGAAACAATGACCTTCAAATTTATTGGACATGTACCTAGTATTTGTATTGTATCTTGCATTTCCATTAGGTTTGTTTCTACACTTTGCAGTATGACCAGGTTTATGGCAAACAAAGAAAATAAGTTTAACAACCTTCTTACCAGTAGGCTTTTTAGCCTTAGGAGCAGTTTTGTCCTTATGAATGTTGCTCTTTGTACCAGAAGATTCTCCTTTCTCAGATGTGTTAAAACTGAGTCCAGAGGTATCACCTTTCATCCTTTGTGATTTAATTTTCTCATCTAGCAAGGTAGAACCATTATTGAACTTTTCTAGTTTCCCATTAGCATCAGTGAGTTGTCTGGTAAGATCTTCATTTTGTTTTGATAGAGTCTCTCTCAGAGATGATGCCAATTCAAGACCTAGTTGTAAGGTCTCTTTTTCTTCTTTCTTTGCATTCCAATGCTCATGCAAAGTAGCATTCTCTCACTTGATCTTGGAAATCTCATGATCTCTTTCTTTAATGTGATCTTCACCAGTCCTCCTAGATTCCAGTTCCTGACTCATGCGAATAGTTAGGCCTTCTAGCTCTCTCCTCAGATTTAGCTTTTCACTGTTTAGTTTTTCAACTTCCTCAGCTAAAGCATCAATATTGGCCTCATTTCAAGAACTATTATCAGATATTTCCAACAGTTGTTCAGTTATCTCTCTCCTTTTGACTTGAGAAGCTTTCAGTTTGACCCTAAGGGTTTCAAGCTCATTTCTACTAGCTTCAAGCTCTCTAGCCATCTCAAAGTAGCTCATATCCCCCATGGTGGCTTTAGGGTTTCCTTCCAAGAGATTAGGATTTAAAGAAGTTAGGCTCTAATACCAATTGATGGACTTGTAAAGCACTGAGAGGCGGGGGGTGAATCAATGACACCAAAAACAATACTACTTTAAATACTCACTGATAGATATACTTAACAAGTTTGTTAAATAATATGCATGCAATCCAAAATGATATAACAACATCCATAATAAGTAAAACATCCACCATAACACAAGTGTTTATACATGGAAAACCCAAATGGGAAAAACCACGGTGAGATAGGACTCAGAAGTTAACTATCTGCAATAATAGATAACTGACCGGTTAAGGTCTACAAAAAGTGGTTCTGCTAGGAGTGAATCTTGTTAAAGATCCCAAACCTTAGTTATATGATATACCTTGTTAAAGGTAGTACCCTATAAGGAGTAACCTCGGTAGAGAATTTCTGAATCCAAACTAATAGATCACCTGGTTAGAGAATTTGTACAATGAAGCTTGTTAGAGCTTACCCAGTTAGGGGATTTGACTATTGCAGTGATTATAAAACAACAGGTGGTGTGATCTAGTAGTAGCACAACTTGCTTGAATAGATCCTCTTCTGTGCACTCAAAACTTCATTACCAACATACTCTGCAACTTAACACTTCTGCCTTCACATCATATCATCTCATAACATATCTCCTTCGCTCATACAAAATAATTCATTGTGATGTCAATATATAGACATTTAGATTTCATGTCGGCCTCTAGAAATCATATCACAATTTCCTAGGTGCAGTGTATTTGGTCAAACAATCATAACTCATCACAAAAATACCGCCGAAAATTGTCGGTTAGGATAACTCATCACATAACCAATGAATACCAGTTGGAACAACAATACCAGTTGGAGTTAAACATATAAACCGTTTGTCCTTTGATGCTTCTTTGATAATCTCTGCTAGATCTTCAGGTTGTCGCCGAGTTATGTGTATCCATATATAAATACACATTGGTTGTCTCCATGTATATACCGGTTGTCACCATGTACTAGTTAGATATAAACTTCTAGTATATCGGTTGTAATATAAACAACTTTGAAGTCACACCGGTAGACAATATGAACATATGTGTGTGTATGTGTTTCATCAATGACAACATATGAAGTTATTTATTACAATCATCATCAAGCCAACAAGCTTTGCAACCCCTAAGATCCAATAAGTTGATACTGCACCAAGTGGCAACACTGGTGCAATAGATAAAAGGGACAGGGGAGAGAAGAAGGATGCTGAGACAACAAAGGCTAAGGTTGTTGAGGTTGACAAAGGGAAAAGTATAGCTGATTTGACAATTGTCACTGCTTCGGTTACAGAGACCCTGCCTCAAATTCCCATTAATCTTGATGGTTCTGCTGATCTTAGGAAGACGTCTCCTACTGGGAAGCTCATGCTCGCAATTGCTGTACAAGCTCAGTCTAGCCAAGATCTGGTGAAGTCTTAATCAGAGGATAAAATGCTAATTTTGATGTTTATAGATGTTTTGCAGAAGGTGGCCCCTAATGTACAATTAGATTCAAATAACAACCCCTTTAGTAAGCTGTTAGAGTTAATTAACAGTGTAAATACCAGTTTTGATTCTTTGGCGAAGATGACTTCACATAAATTTTTGGATAAGTTCAAGGATGTTAGGAGACAAACATTCCAGAAAATGATTGAAGATGATAGAGTGAGATTAAATAAAAGACTACAGATTATTTTTGACGCATTGTCAGAAGTCAGTAAATTGTACAAATCTTGCCTAATTTTTCCTAAGTTCACTGTGGATATTGATAAGCAGATAGGTGTTTTCCAGGGAAAGCTTGCTGGCATTTCTTAGTCCTTTGATCCTAATGCAACTCTAACCAAAAGTATTGAAGGACAAATTATAGCCTTAAATGATAAGATCTCAAGCCTTCAAGCGGATGAGAAATGTATATGGTGAAAATGGATAACAATAATAACAATATTGAAAGGCTAAATGAATTCAACCACCAAACCCTAGCCTAACAATCAACAAAGATCCACCATAACATATGAAGATTACCTAAGACAATGCAAATCAAATGAAATCACAAAGATTATACCATCACATGTCCAATAGGGTTTTGATCTCCATTCTTCCTATCTCCATTGATCTTGCTTGATATATTTGCTCTCAGATTTTTATATGCACAAGAGCTCAACAAAGAACGGAATGTGGTTGCAAGTAGGATCGTAGTGTAGCCAAGTACTCCAAAATCAGTCATTAGGGTTTGACAATGAAGAGAGCATCTTCTTAAATAGAAGACACAATAAGAAATGGAGGGTTAAGATTGAGAGGTGTAAAAAGAGAGGTCGGCTAGGATTAGAGGGTAGGTAGAAGAAATACCAAAATAATGAAAGAGGTAGGTAGTGTATGAATTAAGAGATGAATGATATGTGTCATGTGTAGAAAAAGATAATGAATTAATTAAATAAATAAAGATTTATTTAATTAATAGAAGAAGTAGGACAATTAAATAAATAAAATATTTATTTAATTTAGGAAAAGGATAATTTAAATAAATAAATGTATTTATTTAAATGAGAAATAAGGCTAGAAGAGGATAAATGAATTAATTAAATAAATAAAGATTTATTTAATTAATAGAAGAATTAAGCTTAGATAATTAAATAAATAAAATATTTATTTAATTAGACTGGACAATTTTAGGTGTCTACATTTTGCCCCTCTTTGAGATAATGCGGCTTGTCGCGTTGTTTCAAAGAAGATAAGATGAACTGATACAGAGTTGCCCCAGAATGGGAATGATATGCCCCCTCGAGAGATTGGATGAAAATGTCTGAAAAGATTGCAGACAATCTCTTGATAAGAAAGAATGGACTGACCAGATAAAGTGACAGAGTCACGGGATGAAGAATACTGACTCGGGAAATGAAGGCGAGGGCTAGGGTAGGCTATAAGATAGACCACGGGCAAAAGACATCCTCATTGTCATCCACACCCTTACGAGATCATAGTGCAGAGTGAGAAAAGAGCAGCAGCAGTCAGCAGCGATGGCCTTCGTTCATAGATTCGACCGCGTTCGCCGATTTCAGTGACCAGCAGATGCAGGAGAGCCGGTAAGTACCAGAAAACCTCCTCGTACTTTCACGCATTTCAAGTTTTGTCATTAATGCTCAATAGGTAGCAATAAATGCGCTAGGAATAGGGTAGTTAAAAAATGCAAAAACGCGCAACCGCGTCTGTGTCAGTGCTAGGCGCGTCTGTGTCCAACAGGCACGTCTGTGTCGGGTCCAGGCGCATCTATGCCTGGGACCGCGTTTGTGAGTAATGCGAGCGCGTTTGCGAATTCCAGACGCGTTTGTGATCTTTAGGGGCGTCTGTGTTCCCTGGTTGCGTTTATGAAAGATTTAGGCACGTATGTGTTCAGAAAGTGCGTCTGTGTTGCAGAAGCGCGTTTGTGTAGTCTATAAGCGCATTTATGAGTTTAAAGCGCGTTTGTGTGTCAAAAATGCATAGTTTGAGTCGTCTAGGTCAAATCGGCAGTTCTGTGATGAACATACGCTGTCGATTGGATAAGCTGCTGAGAGGATACACTCAAGCAGGTCCTCTAGGAAGACTAGGATAGATCAAGGCACTTTGTGATGAACAGGGAGCACCAAGATAGGCAGCACTTTGTGATGAACAGGGAGTGCGAATGTGAGTAACACTTTGTGATGAACAGGGAATGTCACACACGTAGTACTTTGTGATGAACAGGGAGTACCACTAGGATAATCAGCAACACTTTGTGATGAACAGTGAGTGTCACTAGGGTAGATAGCCATATGCATTTAGATAGCGAGTAGCATTTTGTGATAAACAGTGAATGCCACTATAACTGACATGATTGAGTTGCTTGACTGCAGGAGTATCTGCCTATGCTGGAGTCACGGGAGAGATTCCTGTCGACTCAGAGATTGCGACCAGAGTTGTCGATTCAGGACAGGATTGCTATTGAGGAGATGGGCCTCAGACATGTGCTATATGTGCCCGAGTTTCGGGCAAACATGGGTTTGCTGACTGCACTAGCGGAGAGATGGCACTCCGAGACTTGCACGTTTCACTTGCCTATGGGAGAGATGACAGTGACCCTCGAGGATGTGTACAGGATACTGCATATACCGATCGATGGAGAGCTGATTCTATATGATCGAGATGGAGACAGGGAGGCGCTTAGACGGGTATTCCAGGATCCCGGTTTGGAGATGAGAGCAGGGCACGTGGCATGGGATACCATGACCGCGACAGGGTTAGCACTGCCAGCTGTTATTGGAGGAGCCATCAGTGGTTTCTTGTGTCCAGACAGGGCTACACGGGGATTGGCAATGGGCTGGGGAGGAGCACTGGAGATACTGGTGACTGAGCACACCGGGGATTGGCAGTGGGCTGGGGAGGAGCACTGGAGATACTGGTGACTGAGCACACCAGATATGCATGGGGGCCATGTGTCCTGGCACACTTATATTATGAGCTGCATCAGTTTGTCTATCACAGATCAGTAGGACTGGGCTGCGGAGTGACTCTGTTACAGGTGTGGGCATATGAGCACCTTCCTATCACACGGCCTATTCATTTCAGGGGCAGAGGACATGGATGGAGTTTTGTACATTTGTATGATATGATTACATCATAGCCTCGGATTGGCCGGTTGGAGCACTGGAGGCAGGTTATAGATGACATTGACATGGTCATCTGGAGGTCGTACCTGGGGTGCGAGGAGTGGGAGGACGATGTTGTGGAGCTGCCCTATATGTTCAGGAGCAGGTATCTGATTGGGCATACGCCCTACATACTGGAGAGGCAGCTGGTTGACAGGGTTGGGAGACAGTTCGGCAGGATCCAGAGGATGCCGCGAGGCTCGGGCATGTATGCCCGCACAGTCAGGGATCAGGCTCAGTTCGGACCACTGTTATCATATGATCAGGTCGTGACACAGATGACAGAGATGCTGCCACTACCTTGGGATATGTGGCCAGAGGTGGAGGATGCAGGGATGGACGCAGAGTATGTTGCGTATTGGGCAGAGCATCCATTTTTGAGGTTGACAGATCCGAGAGAGCTGTTGGAGGGAGAGGTTGGAGGGGATGATGATGATGATGGTGGAGGGGATGGAGGCAGGGGCCGACGGAGGCGGAGAGGAGTAGTGGGGGAGAGGCGAGTGGCACCTCGGAGGGAGAGAGGACAGGAGGGAGCAGATTAGGTGGTGAGGGGTCGAGGTGGATTGCCCCTACATGTACCAGCAGCACAGGGTCCTAGAGCACAGGGACCTAGATAGGTGCAGGGATAGGGACAGGTGCAGGCTCCCAGGCAAGGTCAGAGGCAGGTACCTATTCAGGCACCTAGACAGGTACAGGGGGAGGCACAGGTGCAGGCACCTACAGAGGAGGAGCCACAGGCAGAGGCTGAAGGTGGTGATCCTGAGGAGGATGAGCTGCTAGAGCTGAGAGAGATCTGCCAGGGCCAGGCAGACGAGATCCAGGAGTTGGAGCGGGAGAGGGATCGCCTCAGGATCAGGCTCAGGGACACAGAGCGAGAGAGAGACCAGGCCATCCAGCGATATACTGAGGCCGAGGCAGCTCTGAGGGCAGGGAGGCAGGCGGCAGAGGATGCAGGGGCAGGCTACGCATATGTGCTACGAGCCAGAGAGGAGATTGGGTATTGGAGGGACCTGTACTATGGTGTCGTGCCAGCGGATCAGCGGGCGAGGAGCTTCCATAGATCGTCGCGCACAGCGACGGCTACGAGAGGGAGTCGTAGGAGGCAGGCATCTAGCGGTGGGGTCATGGGTCCTCCACCACCACCAGACAGGCAGGGGAATCCTAGAGCGGGTCCATCTATAGCTCAACGTCCGTCGAGGCCAGGTGGCTCTGAGGGAGGGAGTTCATCATAGCCATAGAGGGCTCCCCTTTGTATCAGTATATGTACCATTTTTGTATTGTAGACACCTGCGGGTGATTTTGTAGCCATATGATTCTTTTGACATCATTGTATCATGACACTTTTGATTATATATGAGATTATTCATCATTTTTGCGGCAGCTATATGCATGTGTACCTTATGTGATGAGATGTTCTTATGTGATACATGTTTTATGATATGGATGCTTATATGATACCATGCAATATATTTTTGTTCTTTTATGTTGTATATGTGATGCATGATGCAAATGTGAATGTATGTAATGCAAATGAATATGATAATGCAAATGATTATTTACATAATGAAAATGTGAGATGTGCTAACATGTGTTGTATGCAGGATGTGATGCAATTGTGATATCTATATGTATGTATGAAATGCTTATATGTGGTAATGTAGGTGTAACTATATGAAATGCAAATATTTTTGGTGTGTCATTATACTCAGTCATGTGATAGCGGGCTATGCAGACTCGAGAAGGACGATGGAAGTCAATCAAGAAAGGGGGATGGAAGACAAAAGATATGAAAGTGAAAGAGCTTCTTGTGTGTTATCATCATTGAGCTTTATTATGGCAGAATAGGTTATGACAATCGAGGCATTTGTTTGGCCCAGAAAGTCATTGTACCTGTTTGCATGGAGATAAGATAGTCACAAACAAGGAATGCCTCAGTTCATACTAGACTCACAGTGTCCTCATATCCTTGGACAAGTCATAGCATTACTAAGAGACAATCCACAGACAGCAAATACAAATAGGTGACGATACCCCATCCTCGCCTTTCTAGTCAAAGACATCCTGGAGATAGAATCTCTAGTCAAAGACATCTTGGAAAAGCTAAAAGACATGTCACCAAAAGATAAAATCAAAAAGAAAACCAAGACTCGACACCAACATCCACTGTAGTCCTCAAGTTTAGTGTCTCTTGTCACTTGTATAAGTCTTATTTGATTGTGGTCACAATGTTCACTTTCACAAAAAGGATAGATAGCACTGAACCATATGTTGTCTGAGTCTGTTGAAAGATTTGATTTGTTGAAGCCCATTGTTGCTGTTGTGTCTCATCTGAAACTGACTGAATCCATGAAACTGATACTTTATTGCGGAGAAGATGAAACTTTATTGCGGATCTGTGATGCAAATGTTGCTTTATTGCAGATTGTGTGCGGATAGACTGAAGAAAGCTGGAAGAAACTATACTCCTCAAAACATGTGATGTTCTCAGTTCCACACCCATCACTAGACGTAGGATTTTGCCTTAGCCATAGATAGGATCGGATTTATTATGGATGGAAAGGGAGGTGAAAAGGGAGGTTTATTATGAATGGCTAACCAATCTTGGGTAGATCAATAACAAGCCATGATGGGAATGGGTAAGTTTATTATGAACGAATAGGTTGTGAGTGTGTGCAAAGTGAAAGGATGAAAGAGAATCCTGAAGGAGGGAGGAGCAATGTCTCTACGCATGGCGCTGGTGACCCAGTTTTCACCATGGTACTTGCCCAGGGCGCCACCGAAGTGGTTTTCACCGTTGGACGAAATTATTTCTCTTTACTTTTTTCGATTTTTCAATTTTTTTGTGTCACAAGGCGCCTGTTTGCCAGGTTTTCACCAAGTGACGATTTTTTTGTTTTATAATTTTTTTTGTATTTTTTATTTTTTTTTAATTTTTTTTGTGTTTTCGAATTAGGATACTCTGAAGAGCTATGTGTAAAACCTGCGAAGGTGCATGCTGTTGATAGGATCCTCCAAAGGTTCACCTTCTGTAGTTGAGAGCTAATATGCCCCAGATCCATATACCGCTGTGATGATGTAAGGACCAAGCCAGTTTGGTTCGAACTTGCCCTTCTTATCTCTGTCTTGCTGATTCTTGGGGTTCTCTCTGAGGACTAAGTCACCTACTTCAAATGTGGGAAGCTTGACTTTGTGATTGTAACTGCGACTCATTCTTTGTTGGTAAGCCTTGAGATGATTAAAAGCACTGTGTCTTCGTTCCTCCAGCAGTTCTAGTTCTTGTAAGCGAGAGACCCTGTAATCTTCATCGTTGATTATGTTTCTCAAAGAGACCCGTAAAGAAGGTAACTCGACCTCAATAGGCAAGATGGCTTCAGCGCCGTAGACAAGTGAGTAGGGTGTAGCTCCTGTAGGTGTACGAACACTTGTACGATAGGCCCAAAGTGCAGGATTGAGTTGGATATGCCAGTTACGGCCAGCGTCGTCGACTGTCTTTTTAAGGATTTTGAGAATTGTTTTATTAGACGCCTCAGCTTGGCCATTACCTTGGGGGTAATATGGTGTGGAGAAACGGTGAGAGATATGGAAGCGGTCACAGAGTTCACGAACATCCTGATTTTTGAAGGGACGCCCGTTATCAGTGATAATGGAAGTAGGAATCCCGTATCGGCAAATGATGTAGTTCAAAATGAAGGTAGCGATTTGTTTCCCAGTAACTTGTGTGAGAGGCACGGCTTCAATCCACTTTGTGAAATACTCTGTGGCTGTGATAATGAATTTATGTCCATTGGAAGAAGGAGGGTGAATCTTGCCTATGAGATCGAGTCCCCACTGACAAAAGGGCCAAGGAGATGCAAGTGGTTGTAGTTCTTGTGCTGGTGCATGTATGAGGTCTCCATGAATTTGACACTGCTTACACTTCTTGACAAACTGATATGCATCTTTTTCCATAGTAGGCCAGTAGTATCCAGTCCTAATAAGTTTCTTGGCCAAGGTAGGACCACTAGTATGCGGGCCACATATCCCTTCATGCACTTCTCGTAACGCAATCTGAGCTTCGTCATTCTCTAAACATCTAAGAAGGGTGCCATCTAGACCTCGTTGGTATAGGATATCAGCTAAAATGACATATCGAGAGGATTGGCGAATGAAAGTGCGGCGTTGATTGTTTGATAGATCGGGAGGTAAGATATTGTCGCGAAGGTATGTGAATATGGAACCATATAACTGGGATTCAGGACCAACAACACATATCATTTCCGTAGGAGTGATCTCATATGATGGAATCAGCAAGTTGTCTACCAGGAACTCATAGCAGGTCTCATTTTGCGGCAGATCAATGAGCGAAGCAATTGTAGCCATGGCATTTGCAGCACGATTCTGTTCTCTTGGTATCTGCTCAAACTCTATCTTTGCGAAGTGTTGTTTCAGATCATCTACCAGTTGTTTGTAGGGCATTAGTTTTTCATCTTTTGTTTGGTAATCATCAGTTGCTTTCCGTATGACCAGTTGAGAATCCCCAAAAACACGAAGCTCTTGGATCTTCCACTGAACTGCAATTCTTAATCCAGTTGTTAATGCCTCATATTCAGCTATATTGTTGGTGCAAGGAAATGATAAGCGGTATGATTTTGGTATAGAATCGCCTTGAGGAGTTATAAAGAGTATACCCGCTCCTGCCCCATGCTATGTATATGAGCCGTCAAAATATAATTGCCATGGCTTTGCAGGTGATATTGTTAGAATGGACTCATCTGGAAATTCTGACTGTAGAGGAACATCATCTATCATGGGAGCATCTGCCAATTGATCTGCAATGGCTTGTCCTTTGATTGCTTTCCTGTCCACGTATTCGATGTCAAATTCACTCAGAATCATTACCCACTTGGCCAGCCGCCCAGTAAGTGTAGCTTTGTTGAGAAGATATTTTAGTGGATCAATTCTGGCAATCAACTTAGTCTTGTGAGTGAGCATATAATGTCGTAACTTCTATGAAGCAAAGACCACAGCGAGACATGCACGTTCGATTGGAGTGTAGTTTAACTCATATCCCACCAATGTGCGACTGATATAGTAGACTGCTTTTTCCTTGCCGTCAGGTATTTGTTGTGCTAAGAGTGCCCCCAGTGCCGTTGGAGTAGCTGATATGTAGAGTAACAATGGTTGATCTGGAATGGGTGGCATTAAGACTGGTGGGTTCAAAAGATAGTCTTTGAGCGTCTGAAAAGCCTGTGGAGAGTTCTCATCCCATTTGAACTTGATATTTTTATGTAGCAGGTGCTGGAAAGGATTACACTTATCTGCAAGTTGTGCGATGAATCTTCGTATGGACTGGAGTCTCCCTTGTAAAGATCGAAGTTGACTGATATTCTTGGGTCGCGGCATGTCCAAGATAGCCTTTACTTTCGCTGGATCGGCCTCGATTCCTCTTTTAGACACAATCAATCCTAGGAGCTTCCCGGAGGTTACTCCAAAGACGCATTTCTTTGGATTTAATATTTTTCCAGCCGATCAAAGACAACTGAAAGTATGTCCAAGTGTGTATCTTTGTCTATTGATTTTCCCAAGAGATCATCAACATAATCTTCCACTGTTATGTGCATGAGATCATGAAAAATAGTGGTCATCGCTCTTTGATAAGTAGCGCCTGCATTTTTCAGCCCAAAAGGCATGACATTCCAACAGAAGGTTCCCCATGGACAAGTGAATGATGTTTTATGTTGATCTTCAGGCGCAATCCTGATTTGATTATATCCAGAAAATCCGTCCATTAAAGATAGCATTTCATGACCTGCTGTGAGATCAACGATCAAGTCAATGTTTGGTAATGGGAAATCGTCCTTTGGACAAGCCTTGTTGATATCTCTAAAGTCTGTACATATCCAGATACTGCGATCTGGTTTGCTGACAGGTACCAAATTGGAGATCCATTCGAGATAATCAATTGGTCGTATGAATCCGACATCCAATAATTTCTCCAGTTCTGCCTTGACGAGTAATGCCACTTGTGGATGCATTTTCCTCAATTTCTGTTTTACTGGTTTTGCCCCCGGTTTGACTGTCAAATGATGCATAACCAAATCCGGATCCAGTCCAGGCATATCAGCGTATGACCATGCAAAGTTGACTTGTCGTTCCTTGAAGAAGCTTATGAATTTTGTCCTTTCGGCCTCTGTCAAAGATTGCGCCAAGAATATGTTGTGTGGAACCTCTTTTGTACCAATATTTGTCTTTATAGTTTCCTCTATCAGCATGGATGACTTTTCCTCATATGACGCTGGGAGAATGTCGAGCCTTCCATCTTCGGGTGCCTCAGAGAGGTTTTCGCCCTCAGATACATCCTTTCTTTTTACTTTTTTGGGGTCAGATAGCGCCACAATGTGGTTTTCGCCATAAGACCCTTGTTTTGTTTTTATCTTCACATTTTTGCGACTAGAAGGCCCAACACCCTCACCAAAGTATGCTACGTTATTGAGTTTTATGGTGTATCCTGCTTTGTGGTCTCCAGGGGGAAGATCATCTCGAATGCCAAGATAGTCGACAATAGCTTCGTCATTTTGAAATGTATCAAATTGTGCTGGTCCTTCATGATCCCAGTCAATGAGTTGGGGGTGAACAAGGGGAAGGTCATTAGTGTTTTCAGAGTTTGCTGGACTAATAGTGAAGATGTGGTTATATTCAGGTATGTCAAGGCAATCGTCGAGGTCATCGATGGCACTCTCCTCATCAGTTTCGATCGTGAGCGAATCCAAATTGTCATCACTAGTAGCGCCTTCTGGGACAGGTGTCCTCATCCTATGCGATTTCAACCTAGGACCTTGAAACGAAGACTGTGCGGGATCCTTATGGGTTGGTTCTTGACCAACTCTGAACTTTTTGTAAAATTCCTCCTCCTCTGTAGGTTCATCTGGCTCTCTGAATGTCTCGGTGAGCTCATAGTCACTGGAGGATTTGTCTGAACCCCATTCCCACTCATTAGAATCTGTGGAAGGATAATCCTCTTGTTGAACTTCGGCAACTTTGATTCGCCATGCCTCTTTTGTTCTTTTATTGTGAATCTTGGAATTCAGAAAACCAAGTCCCTTGGAGCGTTCTCTTCTTGTAGTTAGCTCAGGTTGTAAGGGCTCCATGACACCTTCTTTGCGTAACCCGAGAGGGCTTTTTCCATCATACCCAAATTTTTGTAGAATTTTAAAGCCTTTGCCATAGTTCTCACAAGGTATAATAGTCTGATCATGTGTGTCCTCTTCAATATCTTTATAAAGCATTTTGTATAAATTTTCCTCCTCTAGTTTGCCCCATCTTTGAAAGATGGTAGGATCCCATTTGAGTATCATGATGGAGATTTGCTTGTTAGGATGTGGCCTCCCATACTCTTTTGGGGAGCTCAGGACTTGTCGTAAAAACATTGTCTGATTCAAAGTGTATTCTCCCATGCCTTTGTCTTGAAACTTGCCTCTAAGTTCACCCTGTTTGGATGTCGAGGGTTTTAATGACTCAGGATCAATGTATGTCAAAGAAGGAGTAGCCTCACGGTTACTGGGAATGATAGTCTCAGTATGTGATCTCAAGTTATTGCAATATATGAACGGATTTGGATCACCGTTGACTGTTACCTCGACTCCATTATGAGGAAACTTAAGGCATTGATGATATGTTGATGGGACTGCCCTCATTTCATGAATCCACGGATGTCCTAGCAATACGTTATACATGAGATCTAGATCTAGGACTTGAAAAACCACATCCTTTGTGACTGGTCCTATTCTTAGCGGTAAGGTGACTGTGCCCTTGGACGAACGCTCTTCATCATCATAAGCCTTGATGGTGATTTGGTTTGTAGAATTCACAGCCTTGTCAGAATATCCTAATTGTCTTATGGTACTCAAGGTACAAATGTTTAGACCTGCTCCTCCATCTATCAGGACTTGTTTGATTCTATGTTTATGTATGAAAGCTTCAACGTGTAAAGGTGCATTATGTGGCTGACTTATGGAGGCGTCATCGGCTTCTGTGAACGTAAGGGAATGTGGAATGGAAAGGTATCCCACCATGGCTTGAAACTGGTCCACGTTCAGATCAGTAGGAACGGTAGTGTCTCTCAAGATTTTGTCAAGGATAGCTTTATGTGCAGGGGATATACGCAGAAGCTCCAGAATGGAGATGAGCGCGGGTGTCTTCCCTAATTGTTCTACAAGGTCGTACTCAGGCTTGATTGATAAAGGATTGGTATTCTTAGTGGAGGTACCTGGCAATGTAATCTTACCTCGACGGGTTGTAACATGACATTCAGAGGTAGATTCGGAGGAAGATCCCACACCTTTTAGGACAATCTTGGGTCTCTGAGAAGGATTCTTAGGATTTTTGTTTTTGATAGTGATAGTAGAAATATGATTGTCCATCGAGATGTGATTGATAGTAGAATCATAATTGTAAAGTGCTCTAGTGTAATTGGCTTGATCATCTGTGACTTTAGCTTTTCCCTTGTCATGTTTTGGGAATGGTTCCTTAAACATCTCATGCTCTTGATTAGATGAATGTCCCTCAATCTCAATGTCGCCTCTATCAATGAGATCTTGCACAATGTTTTTCAATCGATGGCAATTACTTGTCTTATGACCCTTGCTCTTATGAAACTCACAAAATTCATCATCATTCCACCAATTTGGTTTGACCTTTGGTTCATATGGAGGAAAATCTGGAACTGTGATCACTTTGTTTGCCACAAGCTTTTTGAATACTGATTCAAGTGGTTCTCCCAATGGGGTGTACTTCCTTCGCGGTTTAGAAGTTGATTGAGTGTTCACCTGATTGTTGGTAGAACTTGATCCAGAAAAGACGAACTTTGGTCTCACTGTATTGGCATCAACAACGCCATCATTAACTGTGTTCTTGTTCTTGCTCCAAAATTTTGGTTTGTCCTTTCCCTTAAAGTCCTCTTTGTTTTCTCTGAATAGCTTGATAACTCCTTGTTCAATTAAGACCTTTTCTGTTGCTAGGCCCTTTTCAATAACATCCTTGAATGTAGACAAACAAGCTTTCCTGAGATCATATCCAATAGCCTTGTTAACATTTTGTGTGAACATTTCTACCATTTGTTTTTGCGGGATTTCGCAAGAGCATCTGCTAGCTAAGTTTCTCCATCTCTGTAAAAATGTTGCGAAAGATTCTCCTTCCTTTTGTTTCGTATTGCACAAGGTAGTAACTGAGACATCTGTTTCAATGTTGTAAGAGAAATGCTGAATGAATGCCTCTGCCAAGTCGCCCCATGACTTAATACCAGGAGGTAATTGAGAAAACCATTCCATAGCTTGATCTCCTAAGCTCTGTGGGAACAACCTCATCAAGTATGTTTCTTCTGCCGCTACCTCAATGCAAGCTGTGAAGAATTGTCGTATGTGTGCCTTGGGGTCTCCTCTCCCTCTATATTTGTCAAATTTTGGCGTTACAAAGTGTGGAGGAAATGGAGGCATTGGAATGCTCTTATCAAAGGGATAAGGACATATATCTCTCATAGTGTATGTAGGTTTTGATGTACTCATGTCCTCCATTTTCTTTTGTAAATCTCTGATTTGTTGCTCCAAATTATTCTTAGGTGGTGATCGATTTCTTGTAGCATACCCCATGTTTGAAATGCCCATTTGAGGAGGAGCTTGTTGCATGTATGGATGATACTGATCGTAGACATGTCCATATGGAGGTCTATATTGTTGCGACATGTATGGAGCACTTGGCATAACTTCATGTTGAGGGACCCCATATCTATTTTGTGCATATATACCATATTCAATAGGCCTTTCATTTTCCATTGTGTTGCCCCCAATTTTGACATGAGGTCTCCTTGTGTCAAAATTTTGAGGATGTCCTTGAGTATCCACTTGTTTTGATTGATCCACACCTTGAGCATGTGTTTGAGCATAAGGCCTCCATGATGGTCTTTGAGTGTAAGTATCATATATTTGAGCTTGTGTATGTGGGATTGCTGGTTTTTGAAGCAAAACTGATGGTGACTCAGGCATCATATTATTCGGTCCTCTATTTCCTCCACTATTTGGTCTCCTTTGATCCATGTTGAGTTGAGTTTGTTGTGAGGGTCGACTTTCTATAAGTTGAGATAAGTCAAAATCATGCGATATTTTAGCTCCACTTTGTGCCATCATGTGTAAAAAGTATTGACGATCTCTCCTCATTATCTCTTCAACCAATCTATTGAATTGAGGATTCATTATGGATTCTTCTATGTCTCCTGATAGTATTGAAGAATTGTCAACATTGTCATTGTGCGTAGCATTGTTGTTTATAGTATTTGTGCTTTCCACATTTGGATTATGTCTATAAACATTCATGTCTGGTAATGTAGTGTGCTCAGGATTGTAGAATAGATCATTGTCATACTCATAAGAACTCATGTTTACGGATTCTTGAGCTTCTTTAGCTATTCTCCTAGATTTTTGAAGGCGGGTTTCAACCATGAACTAGGTGTTTGACCAATATGTGAGAGACTAGATGAAAAATGACAAGAGTATGGAAGACCAAGAGTTGTATGGACTGTAAATGAATCTTGAGGTGTACTTGCAATGTCCAAAGTGTAAGACCAAGTATGTAAGTAGTAGAGTAGGTGTGACTTCCAAAGAGAGGATAGTTTCTCTTGATGAGGTAAGCTGACCTTGACTCTAAGTAAGACCAAATGAGACCCAAAGGTAAGAAACCTTGATGAGGGACCACTTAGCAAAGTGTAGTAGTATGTAGTGTGTTGACAAAGTATGATGAGGACAAGCAAGTGACCTTTTGACTCAAGTTCTGACAAGTATGAATGTAAAATGAGATGTAAAGCAATGATGGACTGTATGAAACCTTAGAACAAGCTGAACGCTAGATGAAACCTGAAGAGACAACCTAGGAAGCTCAAGTATACCAAAACTGATTTTCTTTTGTTTGCTGGACTGTTAAAGTTTTCAATTCCTGACACAGACGCCTTTGTATACTTCACAGACGCGATTCCCAGACACAGACGCCTCTCTATTTGACACAGACGCTGTTGAAAACACAGACGCTATTCTGCCCTTCACAGACGCGCTTATATGACTCAGACGCGGTTCAAACAGACACAGACGCGTTTCTGTAACCTTAGTGCAATTTTTCCAATGTGTGAAGTTGTTTTGTTGTGACCAAATCTTACTGTTTGACTGTTTTTCAACCACCAAACCCTAGCCTAACAATCAACAAAGATCCACCATAACATATGAAGATTACCTAAGACAATGCAAATCAAATGAAATCACAAAGATTATACCATCACATGTCCAATAGGGTTTTGATCTCCATTTTTCCTATCTCCATTGATCTTGCTTGATATATTTGCTCTCAGATTTTTATATGCACAAGAGCTCAACAAAGAACGGAATGTGGTTGCAAGTAGGATCGTAGTGTAGCCAAGTACTCCAAAATCAGTCATTAGGGTTTGACAATGAAGAGAGCATCTTCTTAAATAGAAGACACAATAAGAAATGGAGGGTTAAGATTGAGAGGTGTAAAAAGAGAGGTCGGCTAGGATTAGAGGGTAGGTAGAAGAAATACCAAAATAATGAACGAGGTAGGTAGTGTATGAATTAAGAGATGAATGACATGTGTCATGTGTAGAAAAAGATAATGAATTAATTAAATAAATAAAGATTTATTTAATTAATAGAAGAAGTAGGACAATTAAATAAATAAAATATTTATTTAATTTAGGAAAAGGATAATTTAAATAAATAAATGTATTTATTTAAATGAGAAATAAGGCTAGAAGAGGATAAATGAATTAATTAAATAAATAAAGATTTATTTAATTAATAGAAGAATTAAGCTTAGATAATTAAATAAATAAAATATTTATTTAATTAGACTGGACAATTTTAGGTGTCTACAAGAACATTTTGAGAAAAGTAGGTGAACTCCTGAACCTGATTGCCACCCGGTTGGACACTATATTAAGTAATAAGGTGGATTGTATGAAGGAGATGGCCCGACCTGTATCATCTAGATCTGAGAGAGTTAGAAATTCATGCCACTATATTTAGTGCATTCATCACAGTTTTGGACAACCTGAAGAGTGGGTGGGATACTCACCTAGGATTTTTGAAGACTGTTTATGCTGACCTCTTCAAGTATTTGTAAAGTTTTTGTCATCTGTATATAAATTTTGGACAACACCCCATTTTTGGCATTCCTGTCAAAGGGGGAGAGGAATGGTGAAAAATGTATTGAAGAGTGGAATTCTTTGTCTAAGGGGGAGCCTTAGAAATTCTTTTGATTCTTTTGAACCAGTGTACAGTTCTCAACACTTAGTCATTTTTCATGTGTGTTACCATCAATTCCAAAGGGGGATATTGTTGGCAATTGACACTCATCCGGTGGTCTCTGGTGGTTTTCGATGATTTCTAGTGGTTTCTGGTGGATGATTATTGGTTTAGGGTTGGCATTGATGGCAACTCTTCTTGGAGATCCGATCTGGTGGTCGTAATTTTTCTTATCTGGAAGTAGGTGTTAACCGGTAGCCGATTAATCGGTATTTCAGAAAGAACAGTGCAGTTTTGGTCCGGAAAGATTTCCGGTGATTGCGGTGATTTTGATGACTAAGTTCGAGGTGAAAATGGTGAGGCCAACATTGGTGAAGCATTTTGGTAAATTATTTTTGTCCGGTGTTATGTTTTGTTAGAGATTGAAGTTGATTTGAAGCTACACGTTACATTTTTAGTTGCCGACTTGGAGGAGATTATTCTTGATATGACCAGATATATATAATTGAGTTGGTGATTGGTTTTTGGTGCATTTTTACTATTGTGGTGATCAATTTTGGTGCGATTGAGCTCAGCTTCACGTGCGCATTTGATTCCCAAGTGATTCGGTAGTTGACTGAGACAAAAATAGAGCATAGCGAGTACACTCAAAGATCTTGTGCTTAATTGGAACTCATTTTTGCATTGTTAGATTCTATTTCAGAGTTCTTTAATTGTATTTCCTCATTGTAATCAAATTGTAAGTCAATGAGACTTCCCTGAAGGTTGTAGCCTTCCGGGTCATTGTAATTGAGCAGTGAGCCTAAATGCAAGTGCATTCCCCATCTATGTAATGTTTATGTACTCCTCGCCATAGTATATGAATATTGTGGATTCATGGTTTATTTATTGCTTGCTTATGTTCTTTACTGTTATGCATTGCTAACCGATGGATAAAGAATAAGTTTGTGAATTTGATTTCCGACAGAACATCAATTCACCCCCCGCCTCCCCCCCCCCGCCTCCCCCTCTTAATGTTCCTTGACTCTAACAATACCCTTAATCAATTCTACATTAATTTTTTTTAATAGGTTCCAAGGTTGATTCTCCCGGGCCAGACTTATATGATGATGGTGGCTTGCCTACTGTTGTTGTCATCCCCAAGAGATTAGTCTAATCCCAAGAGAGGCTTACACCTGAATAGAATGCATCCTAAAACACAAAAACAAAACAAGCCAAACAATTAGGACCTTTTCATTTGCATGAACTATACAATTCAAACTTAGTTCAAATAACTATATTGAATTTTATTGAAACAATTTGAATAAAGTTTTTTTTTTGAACAATTAAAGCACAAATTCCTTTTACGTAGTCATAAAAAATATAACACCAAACATTTGAATACAAAAATAAACAACCAACAATGAAAGTGAAAAAAAGGAATAGTAATAGTTCTACCTTATTCCTTTCCTCTTTGGTCATGTTTTACATACTAAGCCTATTCATTGAGAACTAAGAGAGGATTATGTGGAGGCCAATTTGAGAGAGTTGTAGGAGACTTCACGAAATCCTATGCATGTTGAAGTAGAAGAGAATAAATTATAGAACAAGTTCAAAATGGAAATAATTCATTTCAAGTGATTGAGATAACTCATCTAAATGAGCTATTGGAAAGGGAGACTACTCATTTCAATTCTCTCTTTGAAAAAATGCAATAAAACCTTAATGATCTTCCACATGAAGTCCATACCTTATGCATAAAAGTGAATACATATTGCTATCACCACACATTGACTAAATATCCCTGTTATCCATAGAGCACTCCTTCCTCATGAAGAGAGTGGTCCATTGGATTCCCTATATTTTTTTATTATATATGTAGGGACGGACCTTGATCCCATAGACAAAAAGAAAAACTAGGTCATTACTGCCCAAATAAAACCATCATACAACACCAAAAACAACCAACAAAAAGCAGATTGATCAAACAACCACCCAACCAGCCTAACAACTAATTAACATATATCCATAGGAGCATAAACCATCCTTATTGAAGTCCAAAACATAGCCTAATAGTAGATATAACCATTGAGGCACACAAACCCATATAATAAAAAACATAATTAAACTCGTAGCTTAAGAAGTCCTTCCTAAAGCCTGTATATAAAAAAGTAACCACTTAAGCACACAAGCCACAATAACAAAAAGTATTTGAACCATAAAACAAGAGAAGCAACATCAATTCTTTGGAGCAATGATTAAGTCCGAATTCTCCTTCAAGGCAATGAGAGACTGCTTCCATAGTTATACCTATTATAAATGATAGTATTTTGCTACCTATCCAATTTTATGAACCATGCATACATGCATAACATTGCTTATTCAAGCACAATAGACATGAGTTGAATTTGGAAATAAAAATTATTAGGTAATGGATTAAATAGTCTATGATCTTGTTCCTAAATATAGCTCAAGTATATACAATCCTAGAGTATTCACCTCTAAAGCAACATCTCATCACATGCATGCATATTATGCCTTTTAAATAGCCAAAATTGTACCTGATATATTGCTTGAATTTTAGATGAAAGGGGATATTCTAATTAATGTGTTATTGTTAGGTATTGGGGGTTAGGATACATACATGGAAGAGAGTGAGAATTTTATAAGTGACATTCCAAATCCTCTACAAATCACTTTGCATAGGTCAATTAAAGGACCTAATATTTACTATGTTGTTCTTGCCAAGGTCGTGAAGCTCTCTTTTTTTACACCACTTAGTTTTGTATTATGTTAAAGCTTTAATCCTAGTGGTTCCTATTTAATCCCTACTCTAATGCAATCAATGAGAGAAACAATGATGGTGTCAAATCCATGCATGTTCAATGCAACTTTACCCTAGTTTTCTAAAACCAAATATTAAACACCTTTTGGTAATGTCACAACCTTACCCTCAACAATCACTAGATATCTTGACAATCCTTCCATTATAATTTAAATTAATATATATAGTGTAATTGTGATATCTATTATTAGGATCATTCATTATTAGAGTTGATGTGACAAGGAGTTGTGGGTTCATATGTATATTTTAATCAAAACTTTATGTTGGATGACATATTTGTTGTTGCTCATCTATGTTTCCTATGTTGTGGCGTTAATGTATGAGGTCACAATCAAAATTATTTTTAAGTTAGATGTTGGTTTAGGTAGTGCCCTTGGTTGATATGGTCTAGAAATAATAAGAGAATGCACAAATATAATACAAACTAGATGCATATGATCCTTAGTGAAATTAGGGAGGTACTTTAATTGTACTATAGTGTATGCAAAGGGTTATCATTTTTTTTTTTGATGGTTTAAATGCGATTAAAAGTGTTTATTATCACCTTATGAAGACGTTTCGTGCCATTGGTTTATTAAGTGAATCTCCTAGGCAAACAAGCCAATAGATGATAATCATATTCATTTAAGTGAATCTCCTAGACAAACAAGACAGTTATGGAAGATTAGAATTTCAAATGAAAAGAACTAGGTCATGCATGCAATCTAATCTAGAAAAACAAACCATAAGAAAATGAGCTACTCTTAATTTGAAGTGACAATTTAGTATATTATAATGATGAGCACATGTTTAAGGTCTACCAATGTACCAAAAATAATAAATCGAATGTTAAAATTATATATTTATAATATCCACAAATAATAATATAAAACAAAAAGATACAAAATTAAAAACAAAGTTTTTTCATCTACGTTTACACATATAGAGCAATTTGCACTTCTTACAAGATGTAGTTTCAACTTCTTCATTTTCACAATGGAATTGATGTTATAAATAATAGCATTTATCAATAACTTAGCACCCCATTTAAACATTCAACAATAGCAACGTGACGATGTTTGAACCTTGATGGCAAGAACAACGACTCCACAACTTAACTATCACAACATGCTAATGCCAGCGATTGGTGCTCCTTTTTTTTGTTAATGATTTTTTTTGTTAATGAATAAAATCTTACGTTTTTTTACATGATGGTCAATACCAAATCAAGTCCTTCCTCTACCAATGCAACTATCCCTTAAAAAAAACCATTGATGGGCAGTACCAACTCAAATCCTTTTTTCGGTTGCTTATACCCTTAATCAATTCTACATTAAAGAGAATTTTTTTATAGATCCCAAGGTTGATTCTCTCTGCCCAAACTTACATGATGATGGTGGCTTGCCTACTGCTGCTGTCATCCCCAAGAGATTAGTCTCACCCTAAGAGAGGCTTAGACTTGACTAGATTGCAGGGACACCCTTGAATTATAAAAAGAAAAAAAAAGAAGATAGCAAATTTTATACTACTATGAAATAAAAAATAATGGCAACACTAATGCAGCAGCCCACGCTGGCTCCGGCAGTTAGGACCTATAACTGCATCCCATCACATTGGGGTGGTAAACTGCATTTCATGGAGGCATAAAATGCATGAGTGACCCACGAAACCCTAATGAAAGGGAACAATGGCCTCTTCTCCAGCCAATATAAACTCCCCATCTGCATCATCATCACCATTGTCTCAGGTTTTACAAGCTTTGGAATATTGAAAAAAGGATGAGAATGGAAAGTAGAGTGAGTAGAGTTCCTGGTGTTGGTCTTTTGGGTATTTTGGTGGGCATGAGCATGAGTGTGAGTGTGATCATGGCGTGGGCTGCTGTACCAGACTGTTTTACAGCTACCAGAGAAATGGTACCTTGCCTGGGATACCTTATGACAGGAAACCCACCTCCACAGATTGGAAGCCCTTGCTGTAAAGGAGTGCAAACTCTCCATGGCCAGGTCAACAATCATGTGGACATGCAGAGCATTTGCCAATGCATGAAGATTGATGCTAATATTTACCACTTCAATGATGCTGCTCTCTCCACACTCATGCCTTCTTGCTCTGTTTTCTTGCCTTTCAATCTCACCAAGTACATGGACTGCTCAAAGTAAGCCACATTTTGTACTCTTTGTTTTATGAGATTTTCTGTGATCACTTGTTTCTTAGTTGGACTACCAGAGTCTTAGGGTCTTGAGTGAGATCTTAAAGGAAAAATGTATAATGTTTTTTTTTTTTTTTTTTTGAGTTCTCTATCATTCTGTTGTTGAATCTGAAATGTTGATGAAAAAAACAGATAATCAAATTCAGAAAAACATTTCCATTTCTTGAGCTCTTTAGCATTCTGATAATGAATCCGAAACATTAATGGAAAAAAAAATAGACAATCAAATTTGAAAAAAACTGATATCTTTTCCATTAATATTTGAATATAAAGCATGGCCATTGTAAATGTTTTGGTTTTCGCTGCTGCAGGGTACCTCAGGAATGGAAGACCAGCTCCAAGATTCCACCTGTTTAACTTAATGTCTACCAGTCACTCTGCTCAAAAGTGAATATGAAGAAACTACATTAGTGTCTACGAATCATTCAAACCATCTCAATGGAACTGAGTAGGAATTTTAGAATAATTCCCCACAACAGCTGAGCTCATAGCTCTTGGACTGAATTGCAAATTGTTAAAATATGCTATTTATTTTATCAAGGGAAATGAATCTTATGCCAAAATAAATGTTTTAGAGGGTCAAGCAATCAATGTTTCTTGTGAAGGCCTGTCTATTTTATATAGAGAGTATGTTAGCATGTGAAGGATTGGATAATTTCCATATCATTTAGTAGTCTTCGATTATTAGATTTAGTACATAATTTTCACATCTATTATATATAGGAAAAATATAAGTTAATTTGAAATTAATCTTTTCATGTATATGATTAATGAAATGGGTGCTTCCATAACTCAAATTAGACAAGTATCTGTAAAATGGGGTAATATTTAGCCATTTCCATCACTGTCATTAATTGTTGGGCCTTTACACTCAATGGTTGGGTGAAGTGCTTTAATCTTATTCAATATTAATTTTACAATGTTTATACTTTATCTAGTAACAATCAAATGGATTCAAACTTGTTGAATTCTTTAATTTAACTTAAAATAAGATAGAAAAGAAGATAAACAATAGAAAGAAGAGTACACAACGCTTATATGTGAAGAACATTTTGGATACAAAAACTTATCACCAAAATGCATATCTTGATTTACAATAAAATGAAAAAAGCCCCACAATCGATTTTGATTTTGTATCGAAACACTCCAAGAATATTTCATTTACAATAAAATGAAGAAAGCCCCACAATCGATTTTGATTTTGTATTGAAACACTCCAAGAATATTTCGATAGCAAACACAATAGTGGGGCCAAGTGCTTTAATATTATTAACTATTGGTTTTACAATGTTTATGCTTTATCTAGTAACAATCAAATGGATTCAAAATTGTTGAATGCTTTAATGAAACTTAAAATAAGATAAAAAAGAAGAAAAACAATAGAAAGAAGAGTACATAATACAAAGTATATATGTAAAAAAATATTTTGGGTAAATTAACTATCATACAAATTATATCTTGTCATACAATAAAATTAAGATATCCCCACAAATGATTTATATTTTGTATCAACAGTCCAACAAAATCTTGATAGAAAATACAATACTAGAAATTACAACACCTTAAATGTTTCCAAAATTGATGCTAAACCTCTATGTTAAGGCCTTGATATATATGTAAGGAAGACCCAAAAAACTACTAGTAATTTTTTTAAACCATAAACTAAAACCATGAAAAAAAGGAGCTCAAATCCATCTCCAATATCCTTCACACATGTTACACTTCCTAAAATAGAATATAACTCCCATACTTGTTTGAAATAGATAGTCTCAAATGCCTTTTTAAAGTCCACTTTGTCAATCCCATCTGATAATGTCATATATGCTCTTACACATATTACAATGACATACATGCTATTACAAAGTCTTACACCTCTTACACTAATTAAGAATAGTAGTCTCCTTACCAAAATTTTGTCTTAAGTGGAATGTGGAATCATATAATATTTCAAAGTGACATACAAAAAGGGCTACCCTCCCATGAGCTATTAAGCCTAAGCTCGGGAACCGATGCCCTATAATGCATTGAGTGCTAATTCAAATAAGACATCCATATTTATATATAACCCTATTTAAATACATTAACTGAGTACAAACATGAGACTTTGAAAAGTGTATGTATCAAAAACTAGTTCTAACAATCTCCCACTTGTATATATTGCATGAGAACAAAGAATACTAATAATTAAGGGTATATATGTCCATAATTCTTTTTCACTAGGTAAACTTGTTTATTCTCACTAGCTTAGTAGCCTTTTGAATCCATATCTTACTATCCTACACCATAACACAAACAAAGTAAAGCCATTTATCAATGTGTTTTGTGTAAGCATGAAAGGTAGGATTCTTTGCAAAATAATGACAATTTGACTAGAACAAGTTATCATAATTATTCGACTAACACAAGTTATCATTCTCATCCTTTATATAGAACCAATACCCAAGCATAGTTTCTATAATCACACTTCCTTTTTACAAGAATGTGTAGCAACCATATATTTTGTCTAAATATTGGAAAGGGAAACAAACTATCAACTCTTGTTTGTCTAGCTAACAACTCCTCTAAGAAGGAGAATATATAGCTACTTGTAGACCTAGACTTATTATTCAAATCTGTAGAGCATCTTTCTTCAACACACAAATGTATGTCTAATATTCAACCAACATTACTTGTTACATAGTAATAAATAGATTAAAGAAAATTCCTATGAAAATAACTATATACCTTTGCACATGGGACCAATATTCCCTACAAGAGTTAGACATAATTAAATACCCAAAAAACCACACTACCTAGGCAATATATAGTATAGTATAAACTATTGCATAGATAAGAATACCCTAGAACACTTCCATAAATTATATTAAACATGTCTTCAAGATCTTTATACCAAATGTAAAAGGTGCATTTGTTTGGTTACTATCATATATATTAAACCTCTATGAAACTATTTCAACATACTTCCCTTTGTTAACTATAACTTTCAATTAGGGAAGTCCCTTTTAATTTCCATGCATAAAACTTAATTAGTAGAATAGATTTTTTTTTATATTGGATAATGGGATTTCAATTCTCTAATTATATATTTTTTGTTTCCAATGAGAAGTGTTGATGTTCAAAATTTACACTTTCTTATAAATCTATGCTCATGCAAACATCAATTATGTAAAGTCTATCAAAATGAAACATGAATCATATGACAACCTTCAAGATTATGAACTTGAATTCTCATTGGATATTTAATAAGTCCAAAACAATTATTTTGTAGTAAAAAGGAAGAATGAAATGAAAGAAAATATAGAATTAGATAATATCCAAGTGAACAATTAGAGATTACCCACTAGATAATTTAATTATCCCTCAATAAAGATAATTTTAGAACAATTAATGATATTGTGACCTAAACGTTCATAAAAATAAGAAAAAAGGATATTCTTATGCTCAAGCAAGAAAATAAATTGATCTCAACTTGTAATTGATCATATAATAGTGCATAATTGTAAACTTATGAACCATCACAACAACCCTTGAAACAAGAAGACTTGTTGTGAATAAAGAACATATAAGAATACTAAGTTTGTAGAGATATATTAGTATAAAATTACCTAGTACATTATAACTAAAAAATTGACCTCGAAGCTCTTATTCATAAAATTTTTTCCCATTCTATAAAATTGGAAGGTGGGTGAAAAATTAATGCCATGGTCATGAGGAAAAATTTCATGTAACTAACTATCTTCATGAAATTTAGATAAAACATCTCACTTAGCATATGAATGCCTACCACTTTTATTTAGAGTGGAGTTATCTTAAACTTTTACTACATCTTAAATGCTAAAACATGATCATTGAAGGAATATTTAAATTTAAAATAGCACGGTGGTGAAAAATGACAATAAATAATCCTCAATATTTTCCATGTGCGTCTTTTTTGAAAGAATGACTCAAGGATAAAATATAAGAACTAGTTAGAAATATAAGACCCAAACTTATTGATTTGGATTTGTGGACTAATGATATACTTATTTTATAATAAATAGATAAATTTGTGGACCAATGATATAATTTTTTTATTATAATAAATTGATAAATTTCTAGTGATGTGCAGATGTGCCATGAATCCTCTATCATATAATTACTGCTTACTCTACTACTTGATGACCACATATATAGAGGGAGAGGGATTAAACAAAAAAATCAACAATTGTGTGAGAGGGGTTCACCAACAAATTAACAAGCACATCGAATGCATATGATGTCTATTAATTTTTACTTGTATGCCTAGCTAATGACCATTGTATAAGTACCACCCAAATTCATAATATAGGTAGACGGTTTTAAACTCACAAGAGAACATGTTATATTACAAGCCTACACCTCTAACCTTATAGAACCACCATTATTATAAAGTTGCACCTTTTCAAGGTGCCTTGTTAAGTCACGTGAATATCTTCCTTGCCTAATCACTTGAATATGATTTTCCTTGATCACCTCTATAATTACAAGCCTACAATTCTAACCTTATAGAACCATCATTATTATATAGTTGCACCTTTTCAAGGTGCCATGTTAAGTCACACGAATGTCTTCCTTGCCTAATCACTTGAATACAATTTTCCTTGATCACCTCTATAATTATTTACACATTTAGATAATATTAATGAAATCAAATTCAATATATTCTTCACACAAGCCACATGCTTTATCATTTCAGTTCCTAATTCGCTTATGTATATTCTACATAACAAGAATAAAATGGAGATAAACCAATCCCCATTTATACTACCTCTTAATCTTGTTGCTTTACATAAAGTTATCATTTGATTATTAAATTAAGATTAAATTAATGCATCCCCCCTTACATTTTCCTTTAACATTTAAGATCTTTGTTGGCTTTAGTAAAAGTATTTTGTTGATTATTTTTTATGGTATACTCTTGTTTAAGTTTTTCATAAAAATATGGTTTTCTTTAGGGAAAGCTTGGTTTCTTGTTTCAATCTTTGTTTGTGTGTTCTATTTTTTTTGACTTCATATATTTTTGTGAGTTTAATTTAACATGTTGTTACTAAATTTTACATATAATTGAATTCTATAATATTATTTTGAAGTTTGCAACAATGAATTGATGTGAGAATCGATCATTAGATATCACTTGAGGTTGTTTTATCAATCTCATATAATATCATTGGACCTATTTGATGACTATGAATAAAATGATTATTTATATGGTTATTATGACTACCACCATGTCTAAAAAATATTCTAATGCCCACTACCATTTCTTAGGGACCTTTGTATAGATACCTCCATCCTCAACATGGATTTACATGGCTACCATCATGCTTAATAAACCTTGACATGAATAAAGTGTATTTGGAAGGATACTGCCATGCCTAATGGATATCATTCTTCTCATTTATGATGTGCTTATATATATGATATTATAATATATTTAAGTTGATGCAAATGTTGACATATGACACACATACTTTATATTAGTCATATCAAGTAATTAATTGTATTATGTGATGAGTAGACCTTTATTGGGATTATGGTTTGTCCCTCCATCATATTAATATCAGGATGTCTATATAAAGGTTGTTATTATCATTGTAAAAACACGTGATGAATACAACATTATTTGACATATTTTGTAGATATAGCATGGAGTGACTTCTTCCATAAGGAGTCTTATACAATATTACCCCGCCTCAAGGGATTATTCTTTTTTTGCATATATTGCATATTAGGGAATCTGACCCATTTATTTCTATTGTGTTTTATGAAACCTATATTTGATATTATCTTAGTACCATTAATATATGCATGGACCATATAAAATAGTATCAAAGCTCTAATTTGGGTAAAGGTGAAGATGAAACCCCAATTTTTGACGATTCACATCTACCTTATACATGTATATGAATCATTTTACATTTTTTTATTGAAGGTGGGGGATATTATAAGAAAGATATAGTTTAAAAATCATCTTTTGATCATAAATATTGAATGAGTTACAATAATTTAATATTTTCTCAAAAATTCACTTTATAGGCCACAATTCCTAAAAAATAGACATCTTTACATTTATAGAAACAAAATTGAAATTAATTAAGAGTATTATTTATTTATTTGTTGGAGGATGAACAAATATTTAATGGTCATGTTAATTTTTAATCAACTAGATTTGGTAAAAAGGTGATCCATTGTGTATCACAAGAAAATGATATAATTGAAATACATATCAAATCTAGCTTAAATCAAACCAAATACTTGAAAACCTCAAAAAGATCATGTAGGATGTGTAGATAGACTTTTTGTGGTTAATCATAAATCCAACATTATGACAGTGTGAATGAGATGATAGAATGACAAATGATAGCATAATAGTAGCATAAGATTGGATATGCAAATGGGGTGAGATTCCTCATTTATGAAAATTTAAAAAGGGAAATCAATGGACAAGATGCATTGATTGATGGATGGTTAGGATTGATTGGGGACTAGGGTTTGGATTGGAGTTGTAGTCATGTGACAAGTGTCCATTGAGATGCAAGAGAGATTTGATTTCGGCATATCCTAATGTGAATGGTTGAGATTTGGAGATATAGTATAAAAGGGTTGGTTGAGATGCAAAGCCAAATTTTCTTTTGTGCCTCTCATTTATTGATTGTGTCAAGTGTCTAGGTATTATGAATCTACAAAAGCTCTTAGTTAGTCACGTGACTCTCAAATTAATCCAAATAGTAATAAAATTATTCAAGTAGTTATTTTATAAGGGTAATGTGGGAAGATAAATTAGTTAAATAAAGAAGATTTATTTAATTTATATGACTGGATAAATAAATAGATTTAAATTAATTAATTAATGTAATTCATTTTTTTAAATTTGGAAAACAGGATAAATGTGTCACAAGGTTACATAAGGTGGTGTTAGCAAGATGAATAACTAGGTGATTTATCAAAAGATAATGTTGACGTGTTTTTAGAACTATCACAAGGGTATAGTCAATTTTAGGTGTCTACATTTTGCCCCTCTTATCAACATTGACTTCATTTCCCTTTTTAAACTATTCAATATGGTAAGGATGGGGATGTTTTTTACAATGTAAGCTCAATTTATCTACCATTTATCTAGAAACCATGTTTTCACAATTTTCACAATCAATAATAAGTTGACATATAGGTTTCCTCTTGAGGTGCATTTGGTTGGAAATATATTTGTTCGAAGCGAGGAATTATCTCAACCTTTGTTTCATATTTTCTCTTCCTTTGGAATCACCATTTTCCTTCCCATCCTTAGGTTCTCTCCCATATCTTGTAGAATCGCTAGATTTACAACGTCTTCCTCATCTTTAGCTTGAACCAAATTCAATCTAGGTTATTTAAGTGCATGTGGTAATTTGGACACTCAAATGCCCTATGACCCTCTTCATGACAACTAAATAAAATGAAAGGTCTCCATGGGTTTTCCCATCCTCTACCACCATTGTAACCTCTGCCCTTGAAACCCTCTTCCTCTTTTGATTTTAAAAGTCTTGTCGGGTATCATCTAATTTTTCAACTCCTTGAGATGATTCTCCCTTGCCATAAATTAAATCACTCAGCAATGGTTATTTAGTAGCTTTTCTCGCTCCTCTACTACTTTGGAGATATTATCTATTATTTTTTTGTTCCGTATTTAAAGCTAATTGGTATGCCTCTTACATACTCTAATTCTGTACATGATTAGTTCATCTTGAATAGAGAAATTTAAGCCATATACTTACCTTGCTATATACCATTTGTTCATCAATCTCTTGATGCTCCACATGAATGGATAATTTATAAAATTCATTTATATAGTCTTGCATAGTAGACTATTTTTGCTTTGAAATTTGAAATTGATGAAAAAGTGTTTGTGCATAATTTACAAGTAGGAATTTCTCTCCGAGATTCCTCTCCATTTTACTCCATGTTTTTATTTTATCCTTCCTCTTTATAACTCTTTTCTTTTGTAGATAATCCCACCAAATCATTGCATGATCCTTGAATTTAGTGCATGCAAATTTTACCTTCTTTTATTTTGTTATAGTCTTCCATTAAATGAAAATTTTCATACTAGTCAAGAAATCTACTCCTCTAGTTTGAGACTACTTGCATAATTAGAAAATTCAATTTTGATTCCTTCATTTTCATTTCTTTAGGTTCTAATCCTTTGAGTATAATTTCTTCAAAGGTTAGGTGCTCTAATAGTGCTTCCTCTTCATATTTTGTATGTTGATCTTCACCACTTTGTCTTATTTCTTTATTAGAATCATTTCCCCTTATTCTTTGATCTTCTATTACACCTACAAGCTCTACTACTTGTTTCTGTAGATTTTGCATACATCTACGCATCTGGGAATACCCCCTCTTCCTCTTCATCTCCTATCCCTCTTCTTGCATGATGCAACCAAAATTCACAATATAAAATTTATTGTAAAACAAAATATAGAAGACTAAAAAACATTCATTAATCTCTCTTCATTCCTCATTTCGTCCTCTCAAAATTGAAAACAAACTTGCCTTTTTGATGCAGCCATAACCGGTAAAACCCTCAAAGAGAATCAACCGGCTTATTCAACAAGAGTAACACAACAAAAGCAACAAGAAAACATAACAAGATTGCACAAACAAATCATATTATTGCTTTAGAACTTTCGGCAATCATCCGGCTATCATCATATTATCATCAAAGAACATCCAGTGGTGAACCGGTTACATGCAGGCTATCAGCCAGATACAATCCAATCCGGGACTCTAAGAATCAATCGGATCAAAATATGCGAATCTCAATCCTTATTCTCAATTCTACTTCCTTTGCCCCTACAAATGATTACATAACATCACATTTATACCCACCAGAACATATCTGGGTCGGCCTCATAAGATTACATTTACCAATGCAGGTAAATGAAACATGTAACTAGGTCGACCCTAAGAATTAAAGAAATCTTTTCGAAAAATAACAACCAAGAGATGTGGTTCAATAGGAAGGTTGGCCACACACCAAAGAACACTGGACAAGATCCAAAATAGATCCACATGCCAAGAATCGCGCTGGTAATGAAGGAAAACCAACCAGTAAGCACAAGAACTATCTCGGAACCCAGAAACAGTCAACCGAACGCGATAACTAACCGGAAAAGAACCCAAATGAACTGGAAATTTGGAATTAAGCACACGAACCAGCTTGTAGACCAAAAATAAGGTCTACCACGAAAAGAAAGAAACTACCGGTACCAACTAGTAAGAACACAAAAAACTGCACAATGAACTAAACAAGAACAAAACTGAAAGGAAATATTTTTGGTTGATGCAAGATTGCTCATCGACTAGGGATGCTCCTGCATCAGACAACCCATGCAGAAAAAGATGTTCCATGAGAGGCAACTCATGAAAATCTAAAAGGATTCAGAATAAAGACCCCATGCTCATTTCTGATCCAAACATCTTCTTTATCTACCAACCTCTGCTTTAGTTCCTTTGGTGCCTCAATCGACTTCTCTAACCTTTGACTCTCTTTGTTTCTCTTCCTTTGCTTTAGATCCGCACATTGTCTTTGCATAATGTTCTCTTTCTTCTCCAACTCTGATTTGGTTCTACCACAAGACTTCATCTAGTTTGTCCCCATAAGCTCTCTGTCATCTCATTCCATCTGTCCATTAGACTCAACTGTTAGATCCTTCTGCAAACTCATGTCACCCTCTGGTATGACCTTTACAACTGGTTCTATCAGATCTTCCTGCAAACCTTCCAGTATAACCTCTTCCATTAGATCTTTCTTCAAACCCTCCAGTATAACCTTTGCCACCGGTTTCTCAATATTGCAACTTTTCTCAGGACTCGGATTCTTCACCTCCTTCTCTTTCTCCTTCAAAGAAATCAATGTGAACTTCTGCCCATTCTTCTCAATAGTGACTAGGTTTCTTCTGTTAGTCCCAACCGATGCTGAGAAGGGAGGGGTGAATCAACACTTTACCGGTTTTGCTCAATTAGAACTTTTAACTTAAGTTATCACTAACTTAACATTCATTTATATAAATAACTATTCCAGAAGAATAACCATGCATGAAAGGAAACACAGTGACACCAAGATTTATCTCGTGGAAATCCAAATGGGAGAAAACCACAGTGTGAGTAGTAACTCACAAAATTTGTACTCTTCCGAAGTACGCCCGGTGAAGAGCCATCCCTATTATGAGATTACAAAGACACTATTAGGTGCCACTCGGTTAAGGGATTTTGTCTAAGGCTTGTTAGTGCCTTTACCTTGTTAGAGGTAGCCTTGTCCAAAGGTCTTAAGATCATCAATTAAGATGACACCCGGTTAAGGGATTTTTACAATGGGACCTGTTAAAGTCCACCCTATTAAGGGATTTTAGTTGCAATGGTTAGAGAGAAACAAAATGATGATCTACTAGAGTGGCCACACATTAGCTTGATCAGATCACATTGAAGAATCACACTATGTCTGCATCGGTTGTGTTTGTTCCGCACAACACTAATTTCCTGAATAAACCTTCAACTTTGTCCTCTGTCGATTTGCTGATCCTTGGATTCCATATTGTCGGTCCTCTGTCACTTGGGTCACCACTCTGTGGAACTTCACTCTACCGATCCTCTGTCACTCGACTCTACAATCTCTTAAACTCCCCCTGTGTGCACTTTCACATTATCTCAACTCACCTTGACAAGAACCATCTCAAGAATGAGATATGTGAATTTATTGACCCTTTAGTCTGCCGCCAATTTTCCCTCCAAAACATCCCTTTAAAAATTTTGTTATCATGCCTTAAATCATGTCTCTGAAATCATTGCAGGAATCTCTGTCAAGACAGTCTAACATGCTGATAAGTCCGCTGGTTGACTGGAGAAGACTCTCAATTTAACTGAATGTTAACTGAACGTTATTATTCTGTCGGTTACAGACTCTTCCGGTGTACCGATCAAAATATGTCTAGCCGGTTTCCTCCTGTATACCAGTCTGCTCTTTGCCTAGCTGGTGGACCTCTTTTGTGCCGATCTACTCACTGGTACCCGGTTTACTTACTGCTTGTCGGTCTACTCACTACTTGCCAGTCTACTCACTGCTTGCCGGTCCACTCACTGTTTATCCTGTTTACTTATTGCTTAGCCGGTTGACCTCAGTATCCTAGTCTACTTACTACCGATGGACTGAAGACTTAAGAGATGATGTTGCCAACAATGACAACCATATTATTCACCGGTCATGCAAAACTGCATCAGAATGCCAACATCTTCTACAGTCATAAATAGTTCCTCTATCAAACTGCCAAGGTTTTCACAACAAGACATGACAAGCACTCATATATACAACATCGCACAAAACTTCATCTCTAAAAGGCCCAATGTTGAAATTAACCAAACATTGCTCCTTTATCTCTATCTTTTGATCATCTTGCAACCAACTTACCTCATAAGGAAAAAGATTCTCAAGCTTCTTAAATCCAAGCTTCACAACCATCTCCTCAGATACCAAATTGTCAGTACTTCCACTATCTACAATAGCCTTGCAACACTTGCCACCTGATTTACACACAGTTTGAAAAAGATTCTTCCTCTGAGTAGATCCGGTATCCTTTATCCTGAACATAAGGGATTCTCCTTGCTCCGATGCACAGTCAGATCCGGTACCTTCACCTTCCGGTTCCTCATTTGCCACACAACTTCTTGCCATTCCCTTACATTCATAGAATCTATGTCTGGTTTCT
The DNA here is from genome assembly GCF_030272615.1 of Cryptomeria japonica. NCBI lineage: Eukaryota > Viridiplantae > Streptophyta > Pinopsida > Cupressales > Cupressaceae > Cryptomeria > Cryptomeria japonica. The sequence goes on along the minus strand of NC_081405.1, from coordinate 39,617,215 downwards.
CCACACTTGTAACATTTGCCAGAGAATTCTCTACTGGTACTTCTACTACCTTTTTCTATGTCTTCTTCTCTAGATCTTTACTCCACTTAGGTTTTGATTCATCTTCCTCAACCAGTTTCTTCATACTGTCACTCATCTGTCCTTTGAATTTCTCCTTCCCTCTATTCGGTTGTCTTCTTCTCATCTTCTCCTCAGCCTTCAAAGCATACTGGTAAGCTTCTTCAACTATGGAAACCCTCCTCAGCCTTCAAAGCATACTGGTAAGCTTCTTCAACTATGGAAACCCTCAACATACTCATTTCATCTTGAATACTAAATGCAAGTCCATTTATGTACCTTGCTAGCTTTTCTCTATCCATCTCTCTATGTCCAGATCTAATCACCACCTTGTAGAATTCCTCAGTATATTCCTTCACAGTCATGTTTCTCTATTTTAGGTTCTGTAACTTTTTGAACAACTCCAGTTCATAGTCTCCTGATATGAACTTGGCCTTCAATCTTGCAACCATCTGTCTCCACCAGGTGATCTTCAATTCACCATTATCCACTCTATCTTTCTGCAATTCTTTCCACCATAAGGCAACATTCCCTTTCAACTTATTCTGTGCCAACCAGACTCTCTGCGGGTCCTTGAAATCCTCAAACTTGAAGTAATCCTCCAACTCTCTGATCCAATCAATCAGATCCTCTAGGTTCAGCATTCCAAAATAGTTGGAAACTTCAAATCTATGAAATTTATTCGCTTGCGCCACTACTCTCAAGAATCTTTCCTCTCTTTAATCTTCCGGTCCTTCAGCTTCCTCAAGCTCTTCACCAGATTCCTCATATTCATCCTCAAAATCAAGGTTTCTCAGCAAACCAACCAAAGTGTTTCGGATTTCGTTCCTCACTTCATTCTTGAAGTCTTCCATCATCTTCTCTACCCTCCGGGGGTTTGTCCTTCTAGGTGGCATATCCTCTTCCACTCTGGTGAACTGCCTCAACTCGACGATCTGACTGCTAGTTTCAATTGCCTCCCCTCGGCGATCTATTGAACACATGTGCAACCTTCCTCTAATCAACAATCTGTCCACCCAAAGGAATGCCTCAATGTTTGCAAACAATTCTTCCACTAGCTAGTCCATAACCAGCTCTAATACCACTTGATGCAGCCATAACTGGTAAAACCCTCAAAGAGAATCAACCGGCTTATGCAGCAAGAGTAACACAACGAAAGCAACAAGAAAACATAATAAGATTGCACAAACATATCGTATTATTGCTTTAGAACTTTCGGAAATCTTTTGACTATCATCATATAATCATCAAAGAACATCTGGTAGTCAACCGGTTATATGTAGGCTATCAACCAGATACAATCCAATTTGGGACTCTAAGAATCAACCGGATCACAAAATGCGAATCTCAATCCTTATTCTTAAATCTACTTCCTTTGCCCCTACAAATGATAACATAACATCATATTTATACCCACCGGAACATATCTGGGTCGGCCTCATAAGATTACATTTACCAATGCAGGAAATGGAACGTGTAACTAGGTCGACCCTAAGAATTAAAGAAATCTTTCCGGAAAATAACAACCAAGAGATGCGGTTTAGTAGGAAGGTCGGCCATATGCCAAAGAACACTAGACCAGACCCAAAATAGATCCACATGCCAAGAATCGCGTAGGTAATGAAGGAAAACTAACTGGTAGGCACAAGAACTATCGCGGAACCCAGAAACAATCAATCGGAAGCGATAACTAACTAGAAAAGAACCCAAATGATTTGGAAATCTGGAATTAAGCACATGAACTAGCCTGGAAACCAAAAATAAGATCTGCCACGAAAAGAAAGCAACTATCGGTACCAACTGGTAAGAACACAGAAAACTACACAATGAACTAAACAAGAACAAAACTCAAAGGAAATATTTTTGGTTGATGCAAGATTGCTCATCGATCGGGGATGCTCCTGCATCACTTTTAAAGTAAAAATTACCCTTTTTTTGACATTTTTTATTAAAATCAAATATTTTCATTTTTTATAGTAGATTTTATTAAAATCTAAAAATTATTATTTTTGGCAATTCTTTCTGCAACTTTCTTAAGTTATTTAAAGTTTTCAATTGTTTTAAACTAACTAAAGCAACAATATTTTTCAATTTTTTAATATGATTACGTGCAAATGTGGTGCAGTCACCAGTTAGGAGGGAACTCAAAGAGATCAATCCGAATCGGTTAGCAAGAGTAAACACAAGGATATGATGGAGGCAATGCAGGACTGAATGAACTATATCATGAAATTTTTTTACAATCAACTAGTAACAACCGGGTTACAGAAACCGACTCACTAGCCTGCTATAACATGCTTAATTACAGAACATGTCACAATCGAGACCTCAAACATTCAGATCTATCTTCTATGTTCTATCTCTTAGCTTATCTCTACTTATCTTACATTCTAATGCTCAATTAAAATGATTTATACAATCCAAAGGGATCCAGTCGGCCCAAAAAAGGATCAAATGCCGAAGAACAAGACCTAACGTGTAAAACAACAAGGTCAACCTCCGCCAAAGAAATTCCTCCGGAAAATCCAAAGGATGAAGTGTAGATCACAGGGAAAGGTCGGCCACAGGCCAAGGAACATTGGAATCAATGCTCAGGGCTCCACAAGCTACGGAAGGCATCCGGTAGATCCCGGTAGATTACAACCAGGCAACCGGTACCAAAAAACTGTCTCAAAAATCGGTAGCAATATCTTGCCGAAAAATGATCCAAATGCTCCACGACTTGGGAATAAGGTAGATGATCAAGTCCTTAAGCAAAATCCAACTCCTCGAGATCCGGTGAGCCAATGCCAGAAAATGCATAATGAAATGCAAAACAGAAAGGAAATATTTTTGGTTGATGCAAGATTGCCATGAACCGGGGATGCTCCTGCATCAAAATGTTTGAAATTAATTTAAAAACTCAAATTGGAATAATTTCAAGCTTGCTCCAATTGAATTTTTGGGTAAAAGATTATGGCCTCCAAAATTCCATGCATCAGTATTCCATCCTTTTTGGGTATCTTACCCATATTGGACACAAAATACGTAGCCATGAAATTTGGTTTTATGATTGTGATGCATATAGGGGGAGTTAGAAATGGTTGAAATGGGGTGGAAGGCCTTTTTGAGTAAATATGAGTGAAGTTGACCCTTTTTTTTAACAAAAGAAAAATAGTTACCTAAATGAGGTATGTTATAATATTTATCCAAAGGTCATTGAAAATTTGTCCTATCCTTTCTAGATATCATATCCATATTGGGTACTAGGTACATATCCATTAATTTTATTTTTTTTGCATGGGTTATTAACCCCTTCCAGTCCATTTATAATTGTGAAAAATATAGGTGAGCTAGAAATGGCTAAGATAGGCTGGGAAAAATATGAGATAAGCTATGATGACCTTCTTTTCACCAATATATAGGTTACTTAACAAGATGTATTAAAAAAACATTGAATACTCTCGTACAACTTAAATGGAAAGATCTTCATAATAAAGCCATAAAAACTAAGGTTTTATACAAACTTTGGGATGGGTCTATTTACTAACAAGTTGTAGCAAGAAAAGTCAATGGGATATCTAATGCACATGTGATACGAAAGACATATATAAGAAGAGAAACCTAAGAAAATGATTAATACTGAAAACCAAAGAGAATCAACAAGGCCATTGTTTTAACTAAAAGAGGGGTAAAAATTTATTCAAGAACAAGAAAGATACAGAGAAGGACATTGTCAAAGTTCCAATCATAAAAGGGTTTAAAACATCTCAATGCTCTAGGAAAGATGATGTTAGGTGCATAATGATGCTATTTTTAGATATTAATCCCAAGACAAGCCACTATGTAGCTTACATTTAACAAGGTTGTCTTGATTAGCTTGTTTAGAGTTATGAACAAGAAACATAATTCGTGTATAAGCATGTTTTTCAAATAAATTTTAGGTACAAGAAACATAAACAACGAAGTCATTCAACCTATCAAAATTTAAAATATTACAACATAAAGAAAAACAAAAACAAAAATGATAAACATAATAGAAAAACATATAAAGTTGAAGTGGCCTCTAATATCCTAATTATAGCTCATAGAACTATCCAAATTATAAATCCAGCAAGGTCTCTCCTTTTTTTTATATGAAAGGCTTATTAGTTTAGTTTAAAAACTCTATCTAATTCCTTTTGAACATCTTTTCTAGACATTTTAACATCTAGCACATGTTCACAATCACATATTGGAAGGAAGCATTTCTAGAAGGTTTCATGTAACTAGGCATAAAAGATGAATGACATTTTAGAAAAAAATGTTCAAATAAAACAAATTATTCACAAATTTTTATTCATTGTTTTGTCAAATTTTGTTTGAGAGTTTTATATCAAATGTGCAAAATCATTTAACTATTTCATATGGGAACACAAGTCTTAGGCTGAAATTATTTCTACTAATAGTTAAGGATTGAGCAGTACCTCTTGTATATATTGTTGCTATTGATCAATAAACTTTGTTTGAGAGTTTTAAATGAAAATCATCGAATTGTTTGGCTACTTAATACCTATTGATCAATAAACTTTGTTTGAGAGTTTTAAATGAAAATCATCGAATTGTTTGGCTACTTAATACAAGAGCAATATTCAAACTATTTCGACAAGGGTTAAGAACCATTTCGACAAGGGTTAAGAACTGAAGAATATCTTTTGTATATATTGTTGTTGTTTAGCAATAAAATTTAGTTCATTATTTTGCACAATTTTGTTGAAGGGTTTTATATTAAACCACTCACAATTGTTTAGCTATCCAATGCTGAAACACAAACCCTAGACTGAAACCTCTTCAATTGAAAGCGGATCTTACAAATATTGTTGGGGCACAATCCCAAACTCTTATGATGTCAAGACATTGCATTCAACTAGACGTGATCTTTGATAACTTATTCAAAACTAATCAACTTTATCAACAGATGAAAGTCCATAGACTTTTCATTGTATTAAAGCAATTTGTTTTATCCTCCAAAACTGTGATGGAAAGGCGGTTGCAGAGATAGTTTGTAAATGTGGGCAAAATATAGTTTATGCCCCCCACCCCCCAAAAAAATAAAAAAATTACACTACTGCAAAGAAAGAAAGCATAACCCAAGGAGAAGAAAGATCTGCAGAAAAGACAGAAATGTCCATGAAAAGAGAAACATGGCAGTAAATCGTGGCCTGCTATTTATGATTTAGGGAAGACCATTTGTGTTTTATATATGAAAAGCATATTATGGTTCTAGAGAAGACAAATGACCTGCTCAAGGGTGAATTTGAACAACATGAGAATTACTGCCAGAAATATAAAGCTGCCAACAAATAAGAGTTTCTCAAAAAAAAAAATAGTTTGGAGTGAGATTCGATGGGGTCATGAGGAGAGAAAATCCCATGCAATCATATGTTCCATATAGTTTTCTATTCATTCCGCCATCTGCAGATCATGAATTGTGGCCTCATGGAACGCCATGATTGCAGGACACTCTGACAATGGGAAAATAGAGGAAGTAGTTGAGGTGTTTGACAAAATGCCAACGATATGACCTTAGTTGGACTGCAATGATCACAGGGTATGTACAGAAGTGGCTCGAAGTTAATGTCCTAGATCTGTTTTCTCAAATGGTAGTCGCTTTCAAACCAAACAAATTGTCTTTTTCCTGCGCTTTCAATGCCTGTACCAGACTGGAGTTTCAGAGAATAGTGCACAAATCCATGAATATATTATCAAAATAGGATTTGCATTGGATGCTTGTGTTGAGAATGCCATTGTTACCATGTATGACAGTTCAATGTTGATAATCCAACAAAGGCTTTTGACATGATGCTTGAGAGAGATGCTATTTCTTGGAATACAATGATGGCAAGTTATACCAAGCATGGAAGGTTGCTTAATGCACACCACTTGTTTGATAGAATGTCTCAAAAGGATGCGTTCTCATGGACTGTGATGATTGCTGGATAATGTGATGAAAGGTGGGGTGTGAGGCTGGATTGAGCCACCCTCTTGAGCATTTTTAGTGCGTGTTTCTATCTTGCTGCATTGCAGGATGGAAACAAATCCTGCAATAGAATGACGAAATGAACTAGAAGTGTGGCAAAATATAGTTTATGCCCCCCACCCCCCAAAAAAATAAAAAAATTACACTACTGCAAAGAAAGAAAGCATAACCCAAGGAGAAGAAAGATCTGCAGAAAAGACAGAAATGTCCATGAAAAGAGAAACATGGCAGTAAATCGTGGCCTGCTATTTATGATTTAGGGAAGACCATTTGTGTTTTATATATGAAAAGCATATTATGGTTCTAGAGAAGACAAATGACCTGCTCAAGGGTGAATTTGAACAACATGAGAATTACTGCCAGAAATATAAAGCTGCCAACAAATAAGAGTTTCTCAAAAAAAAAAATAGTTTGGAGTGAGATTCGATGGGGTCATGAGGAGAGAAAATCCCATGCAATCATATGTTCCATATAGTTTTCTATTCATTCCGCCATCTGCAGATCATGAATTGTGGCCTCATGGAACGCCATGATTGCAGGACACTCTGACAATGGGAAAATAGAGGAAGTAGTTGAGGTGTTTGACAAAATGCCAACGATATGACCTTAGTTGGACTGCAATGATCACAGGGTATGTACAGAAGTGGCTCGAAGTTAATGTCCTAGATCTGTTTTCTCAAATGGTAGTCGCTTTCAAACCAAACAAATTGTCTTTTTCCTGCGCTTTCAATGCCTGTACCAGACTGGGGTTTCAGAGAATAGTGCACAAATCCAAGAATATATTATCAAAATAGGATTTGCATTGGATGCTTGTGTTGAGAATGCCATTGTTACCATGTATGACAGTTCAATGTTGATAATCCAACAAAGGCTTTTGACATGATGCTTGAGAGAGATGCTATTTCTTGGAATACAATGATGGCGAGTTATACCAAGCATGGAAGGTTGCTTAACGCACACCACTTGTTTGATGGAATGTCTCAAAAGGATGCGTTCTCATGGTCTGTGATGATTGCTGGATAATGTGATGAAAGGTGGGGTGTGAGGCTGGATTGAGCCACTCTCTTGAGCATTTTTAGTGCGTGTTTCTATCTTGCTGCATTGCAGGATGGAAACAAATCCATGCTATTACTATCAAAACAGAGTATTATTGTGACATCTTTGTGGGAAATGCCATTGCTAACTTGTACTACAAATGTGGGATTATAGAAATTACATATTAAGTGTTTGACGAAATGACTGAACGGGATGTGAGATCCTGGATTGCTATTATTACAGGATGACGAAATGAACTAGAAGTGTGGCAAAATAGTATAAATTTTGCATCCCAAATTATATATCCCAAGTCGTTTCTTGAGAAATGCAAAATGGAAGATTTCAAAGTTCAAACCCATGTCAACACCCACGTAGATAATATTGCAACTCTCCAAACATGACCCATCACCTTAAAGTAATGTAACTCTTTACTGCCAACTAATTTGTTATTTATCTTTCAAGGTTTATGTGGGTACATAAGGTTTCATGCTAGAAAGTAACCAAACAAGTTTTGAGGTGAGGTTCATCCATGGTAAGTGGAGTACAACCTGAGATATAAATTAAATGACCATTTTTCCTTGACATATGCAAATTTTGTAGAATTTTTGAATGATTGGAAGACGACCGTTTTTCCTTGACATATGCAAATTTTGTAAAATTTTTGAATGATAGGAAGATTATTTCAAGCTTTGTGATCTTTTTAGAATCTGATTTAAGAGAAGTAAAAAGAGAAACATTGTTTCTCACTTTTCTATATAAACAAAATATTATATTATAAGTGGAGTTGTTTACGAGATAAAATGGTTACATCACATTTTGGTAGGAATTGGTGTGCGTGTGCAAAAACCTACAATTCTTTTCTATAAAATGGAGGAAGTGTTGTAGCTTGTATATACTCTATTTTTTAGGAACACAATAAACCTATTGAGATTTAGTATCACTACATCCACTAGCATGTGCAATAACAACAAAATATTCAACTCTAGTATTGTTTAGCTTAAGAAGAAAATAAATAAATTTTCACACGATCTTTTGATGCCATAAAATTCAAAGCTTTCTAGAGCTTCTTTCTTTGTATTCTTGAGAAAATGATGTAATATGGGGGGATTGTTAGAATAAATATATATTAAATGTTAAAGTAATTTAATAACATTAACAATAATAACCAACTTTTTAAATAATGTTTTAGGGCTTGCTAGAGAAGGGTTGGTGGGTCAATTTAAGTTGTCAAAATATTTTTTTCGTTGAAATTAACAAGGTAAATGTTAAATTGAGAGCCTTGCAAGTTAAGATAGATGTTAGAATAGGGAGGACCGAGGAGAGGGCCATGAGTTTGATTGAGGAAAGGGAGGTATATTCTAGGCTAAAGCATATGGCTAATAAGATTACTCAAATGATGAATACTTATGATAAAATAATTAAGAGTTTGGAGGACACATTGCTTGAGGTTAACTAGAACCTAGAATGGGTGGTGAAAACTAACGACTGTACAATTTCGTATAGCATGAAAGGGAATAGGATTCTGACCTTGAAACTCAAGGAGCTTAACTTGATGAGCATCTTATGGAGGCTATCATTGTTGGGGATTTGAACGATGGACAAAGCTTCAAGGATAAAGGTGAACAAGTTAATCAATTTGCAAAGAAAGGACCAAGCTCGCATGCTAAAGGGAGCAAGAAGAAATTGTTTGAAGAGAAGAAAAGAAGCAGTTGGGTTTGGCTCACCTCCATAATAATTTTTACCAACAAGAACTTGAAGTAGTTGAGACTCTTAAGAAAATACATAGCAGGGTTCTTTTTGTCCCTATTTTTACTAGATTTCATTTCTTTTTGCTTACTATTACTTGGCTACTGATTAGCTGTGTTTTATATGTTGGCAATGTTTTGTAAATAGGTTTTTGGGTCCCTTCAAAACTTGTTTTCCCCTATAATTAAAAACAATAATATTTAAATTTATTATTATTTCTAAATTACATTCGATGGTTGGTTAGTTCTTCCTTTTAACTAACTATCTCTTGTTTAATCATTCTTGTTGTTCCATAATTTTTTCCCCTTGTATTGACCAATAATTTTATCACTCACCAACTATAGACCCTACGTTTTATGTTAACCTTAACACTATTGATAAAACACACTCAATTATTCCTTAGTTTTAATTTTCTTAAATTTATTTTTGAGTCTCCTTTTTACAACCTAACTAACCTTTTAATGGCTTCATGATGGAATAAGTGGTTTTCAATTTTCACTTCCCATTTTTACAAAATGAGTTTTATTAGGAACTTTTTTGTTGTCTATTATTGCACTTCAAAACTTGTTTTGCTCATAAATTTGACAAAGTTATTTTTGAGTTCTCTTGTTTTTTAAATTACATATTTTTCCAAGAATTACATTGTGGAATAGGTTATTAACTTTCTTAATTTTCAATTTGGCTATACTTTCAATATTTTGTTTGTTTCGACACTATAAAAACTTAGAAATCATCATCAAATCTTGTGAACACAAACCAATGATAGATTAACACATTCTTATGCTTGTTTGAGGGATATTGTAATCACAAATTAAGATAAAGCTCCATCCTAAGGGAATTTATTTATTGATTTGTGTTGATTGATTTGAGAAGTTCTTCATGACTATCAAATGGCATCCTATTGCTATAAAAAATGGATAAATAAAACTATAAGTCCTATCAAGATGAAATCTTTTCAAATTTGAAATGAATTAACTTCTTGCCTCATTTTTGTGAACTTGTTCCATAATCCAATACCTTTTTGTTGTCGATCATGTTATTGTATTGATTAATTGTTGTGTTGATATTGACACAATGTGGGTTTGGACCATAATTTGGGAGGTGCATGGAGATCCAAATGAGACTCCGTTATTGAATAATCTTACTATAGATTGTCTTGTATATATTCATGTTTTTTACCACATGACCATGATATAATCAAGGTTCTTGTTGAATAGGAAAACATTTAATGTTTTGATGAGATACAAAGTTCTCCTTATGCTCCTCTTCCTATAAAGTTTCTATTAATTCTTCACCTTCATTGAATTCTATTGCAAATTCAAATACTTCACATTCGTTATCTTTGAGTCAACATTATGATGGTAGCTCTTTTATTCCAACATCAATAAATTTGGACACATCATGGGGTGAGCAATGTAGTTTATGAAATTTCACCATCATCACCCATTGTTTCAACATAAACCAATATTGCTTCATGAAAGACATCTAATGATTCTTCTAAACATGTCCATTAGTGTTGTCAAGCCACCATATTGGGGTCCATCTTTTAACTACTTATTTCATATCTATTTATAGAGGTACACCTTTTATATCTTGAGGGCATTTTTTCCCTCTTTGATGATAATGCTTTTGTAGCTACATCTTCATCTTCATTGACACCTTTTTTGTCGCCTACTATACATAGTTTTGAGTTGTCGTACTCTATAGTTCTTGACCAAATAGTGACACATCTTTATATCCAAACAAGAAAATATGCAAAATTTACAAAGGCATACATCATGTATTTTATTCTCTTTTTCCCTCATGAAATGGGAAGATCACCTAGATGGAACTGTGGGCCTATTTCTTCATACATGAAAAAATGTTCAACAATAGTTAATATTCTTTAGAATTTAATACCAATGCTTTGGGATATACATTTAGGGAGTTGCATGGTGCTTCTCTCTTTTAACTCTCTAATTGGGTGGAGGGGGGTTTCTTTCTTTCTTGGGGGACAATAATTTTAATTTGGGTACAAAATATGGCTACACATTTGTCAAGACCTGTTTTTCACCCACCTGAGTTGCACTCAAGTTGGTGTTTATTTTTACTCTGTTTTTATTTTATTATTTCTTTTCCTACACCTAGTTTAGCTTCCTTAAGTAGGCTTATTTGCATTTAATAATAGTGAATGGAGCACAAAGTATTTCTTCTCATATCTTAGGAATTATACTTCCTAGTGGATGAGGTGTCCATATTCCTCCTCCTTTACATTTCTAATAAATTCATTTACATAAATTTATTTTTCTCATTTTATTGCTCCATTGATTAATATAAATACCATTGTTTATCCCATTATCTAATATTGATTGGTATTGTGGCTATCATTATGGTATTAGGTCTTTGTTGATTTATTGCTTATGAAAAAAACTAGCAATTATCACATAAAAGGCCAACACCAACCTCGTCTTCAATTTCATATAAGTGCAATACTAATGCAAGGAGAAAAGTTGCATATACATGCATATGCTTGTGTGTGTGTACGAAACACTTACAATCGACTTTAATATTGTAATTATCCATATGATTGTTTTTGCATTGAATTAAATTTCATGTTAAGAGCTAGTCATTTCTTGTATGTAAGCTATTCTTGAGTCCTTGTCTTTGCTACTTGTCAATGTGGTTATCAGTTCTAGTTAATGCCTTTGTACATGGCATGCAAGAGAATGCTTTAGATACAAGGAAAGATAATGAAGTCCCAAGGTATGGAAGTGATATTTGCGACTTTTCAAGAACACCTTGATGAAGGGAAGGTGTTTTTTATTGTTTCAAGAGAAAAAGTACATTGATGATACAAAGCATGCATTGGGGAAATAATAATGATTCACAACAATAAAAATTAAAAAAACAAAAATCATCTCTAAGTGACCCAAGTATGCCCTTAAGCTTGTGGATGCCACTTTTAAGAGAATTTCAAGTGGAATAAGGACTAAAGAAGCTAGAGTGACTATTTTTGAGGGTAGAAAAGGTTCTAAAATGTAAAAAGATGCACTTTTGACCACTTAATTGAAAGTGGAAGGTTTATAGAAATTCCAACTCCAAAAGTGAACTTTTTCACTTAAGTGACAATAGTTATTTTGAATTAGAACAAAAAAAAAAAAAAATTTCATGTGAGTAATAATGTCAAATACAAATTATATCAAAAAGTGAACATTCACTTAAATGAAAAAACTTATCAAAACACACTAAAAATTGACACTTAATCTCTTTAGCATTTTCCTAGTCACTTAATGTCAAAATGATACTTGCTTTACATGCCAAACGTGTACCATACCCTCTAGGGGCACCTAAATTCACTTTAATGTTAAGATGTCTAAGAAAAACATCAAAAAATGCTCTCAAGTGCTCAAGTGTTCCCCCAAGAGGTTAGATGTCAAATTGTAAATGAGAAATTAGAAGAAAAAAATTGCAATTTGACCTCTAGAAGCATCTAAATTCATTTAACTATCAAAATATTAAAGTGAAAACATAAAAAAATTCATCCCCAAGTGTTCAAGCAAACACCTAAAAGGTTGGAACATAAAAAAATCATTCCTAAGTGTTCAAGCAAGCACCTAAGAGATTGGATGACAAAAGTAAAAAAAAAACATAACTAAAAATTTCTCTTGGAAGCTTAGAACTTTGCATCTAAAGAGAGAAAATCACTTTAGTGGCAACACAAACATCAAAAGATGTAAAAGGGTCTCAAAAGCACATCTTCTACATGCTGGTTCAAGTTTCAACTTCAAAACACAAAATAATGCCATTGAATCAAATTCCTCAGCATGTGATAGTTCATCAATGGAAATCTCTTTAATTTTCATTACATTTATGCAGGGATAAAAAATTATAGCACTTACAATAATCATAGCTAACCGTAGCATTTCCTTCATTTTTATTCAAGGCACTCCAAGATAGATGGTTTGTTCATATTGGATAAAAATAATTCATCGTAGATAAAATCTAAAGCTCTAACAAAGGAGTTAATTCAAGTCACCAAGATAACTTGGTGAGTCATCAATGGTTATAAATTTCTACCTTTCTTCAAAAAATCTCCATGGTGAGAGTGAGGAAGAATTGCAAGAAATTAACATTTGATTAGTTATTTTTAGTCCATTCTATTTTTAGTCATTACTATTTTCAAAAGGAAAGTGTTAAGAGATGATTTGATAAGAAAATCTATTTATAGATATTCTTCTTGTCTGTTTATTTATAAGGATTTGTTTTTATTTGAAGTTTCTTTTATTTAGATATTGAATTTATTGATAAAATTGTATATTGAACTTGTTTTGTGTATAAGAAAACTATTGATAGTGTAGAGAATTCAATAAACATTTTATATACTTTTCTTAAAAATTTTGTAAGCACTTTGTAAATTTCATTTACACTTAGATTAGTTGGAATGGTAGATTTTTATGTCTATTTTCCATTAAAATTACTAATCAAACTTTTATGAGATCTTGTGTATATATGCTGTTCAAAATAATATAATCAAAAGACTATTTGAACAAATATGTTCATTTAAAATTTTTAAAAACGCCCTCTTTAAGGGCTTTTATTATTGATCAAGACCTCCCAAGTTTATTCAGTGAGAGAATGAGAGCGAGAACATAAAGAGTTTCACAAGCAGTCACTGTCATTGCATAGTGCAATAAGAACATAGAGAAGCCAGCTAACTGAAGAAGAAGTGGTTTAAACATGGATCCTGCAAGAAAAAAACCACAGAAAACATATAAAAACAATTCAGATGAACAAATTTTTTTTTATCATAAAAAAAAATAAAACCCACATTTCAAATCACACTCCTCAATCCTTTTATCAACAACCACTTCCACTATGTCCATGAAAGAAACCTATGAAAGACAACTTACGTTGAACAATCAATGTCCCCGGAAATCGTGAAGTTAAGGTGAAGACCACATGAAGGAGCGAGATTTTGGAGAGCTTGATCATTGAGATCAGATCTAGCGGCCGCGGTCTTGATACAATTGCACACTCTCTGTATAAGGGGAGTGGAAGTGGCGTGCGCATATAAGTCGGTGACACCTCTGCAACAAGGGCTGTTCTTTTCAGGCACCGGATCCCCATTGATAAGATAGGTCAAGCATGGTGATATCGCCTGGATTGCTCTCCCACACTCATCTCCTCCTGCGGCTCCTGCTCCCACTATCATCACCACCACCATCATCATCATCACCATTATCATCACTGAAATGCTTCTTCCTTCCATTCTTCCTCCTCCTCCTTTCTTAGACTTGTTTGATTACTGAATGAGAGAATGCCTTAGCTCTGATATGGGGTGATCTCAATGTGGAAGTAACACTCTATTTATATAAAAATGGGAGGAGGAAGAGTTTTCTAAGTTGTGTGAACATTGTTGGGCTTCGTAAGCTCACACCTCGTTTGCCCATGAAATGCTGTTTGTTTGTTATCTGCAAATTTGGTGTGATTTTGTTATCTAGAATATCATGGCACCAAATAGAATTGGCATGCCATGCTTGTGTCTTTTAACTTGGGTTCGCCTTGTTCTTGCCCTTAATTCCACCAAGTTGTACACATACCAACTCATTACAGCCAGCAGAAATAGGGATCAAAGCATAGAAGCGTTTCTGATTTATAATTTATAGATTGTGGAAGTTTTCTCATTATTATACTTAAATATAATTGTAAAAGAATATAAGCTTTCCTAATCTGTTAACCTATTCCTATTTCAATTGAGTAAATGCAATCAATTAAGTATGTATTAAATTATGATAGTTGGGAATGATAAATTTGATGATTTTTAATACTTATGTTTTGGAAAGTGAGTGGCGTACATAATTTTATGACTGAAAAAATGTCGTTTGTGGAGAAGAGTCTTGAATATACTTTACTTTTGCCTTAAAAATGTGATCTCTCTTTCAATTGAATCTTCTGGACTATAAACTAATCTTGTACTTTTTGGGGAGCTCAAGTTCAATAGTCTTGATCAAGTTTACCATTGTCGATTCCAGTATTTTGGCTAAAGACTTGACCTTTTACAATTATATAGTATGTTTCTCTATTCAAATAATAGATATTTGTCTTCTCTACTCCTTTTGTTAGTCATTAAATGGTCGCTGTTTCATTGCAAGGAGACAAGTACTCCTAGGTTAGCCACTAAAAATATGTGGAAGATTCAAAGATAATAGGTAACTTAGGCCTAGAATGATTTTGTAATAATTTTATTGATTACTTTGGCAATGCTATAGAATAAGAGAGGATGCTTGAGAGATGAGATATTTTTAAATGAATTCAATTCAATTAAAAATATTGAAATACTAACCCAAAATATCAAATTTTATGAAATATATACTTATATAATATGCACAATTATATGTTATGCTCTCTAGCATTCATGCCAAATGTTGGTGTTCATGCTAGGTGACTTAAAGCCTTCATCACTACAATCATTGCCATCATTGGGCTAGTGTGCTTGCAAGATTTGTGCCCCTACTGAGCTATCAAGCTCATTGGTTTGGACTGTTGTGCATTCATGTTCGGGATGAGGTCCCTTGATTGTGGCCTTACATGGTGTTGTCTAAGCTAAAAATCCTTGCATTGATTGATAAAAAAATAAATACAAATTATATGGTATGCTCCTTTATTCAAATTATTTGTTGCTTCTGTCTATTAGGTACAATAATATGTGATAGTAAGTATGTATTTGTGTCCTATGTAGAGGTAGGAGGATTGTTGCTTCCGATCCTTGCATACCAATATGCTTCAATTGATTAATAACTTCCCATATCAGTCTTGTAGATACATCAAAACCTAAATACCTCCTTCCTTTAAATCAAAACCCTTTTGTCAATATCATTGTCAACTTGGGCATGACATAGAGAGATGTATGTGTTTGAAAAATGAATTAAAGACATCATTGATTCTAATGTTATTGTGGTGGATGGTGTGAATGATAAAGGGAAGAAATCTATAGCTCTACCTAATCAAAACTTACAAATGTTCCCCAATCCTTTGCCTTCCCATTCCACGAATATTGTTGAGCTTAAAGATGATAGTTGTATAGCCAATGATGACTTACTCAACCAAAATAATGTTGCAAATTTGATAGACCAAGAGAAATCCAAGCCTAAATGTGAACTAAATATCACCTTTACCTCAAGTGATATCATAAATGCACCCAACGGTCCATTATAGATTACTCTGAAAATCATGTGGAGTGCCTATTGATCTAGTATGTATGGTGAATGTTATTATAGAAGAATATCTTTACACACATGAATTATATCAAAACACATATGACAAATTTGACGTCTTGATCAACGTGCAAGATGGTTTCACTTATAGTTGAACCTTTTATAAATTTTGTATTACTATGATCGTTCATTGAAGAGACCCAGTGTGGTCATATGTTAATATAGGTATTAGGGACACTATATGGTCTTTTTGTTTAAGTTTGTATCTAATGATTATATGTAACTCTCCTTTTTATTTCTGATATATAATAATAATAAAATTCCATTAAGTACCAAGATATAGATATTGATTTTGTAAATATTTCAATTTATCTAATAACAACTAGTGAGATAGGCATGAGTTGCCAAAATTTTAAATAGTTCTAGTTTTAATTTTTGGTGGAACTAGTTCTTTATGATGTAGGAATTGTTTCACATGTAGCATTGATCTAGGATACAAAGGTATGGAGATAATGGTGGGCAATGGATGTGTGGAATAATATGAAAAACTTGGATGTAGTACAAGGCTAATGATAATGAAGGTATAAGGGTACATGCAAACAAGGATAGGATAGGACAAAATGTATAGAAGTATGTGTTAAGAGGGAAGTATGACAAATTAATGAATAAACACAACACATTTAAGAGTGCAATTTTTTTCTATATGTATTAAGACATTTCATCACAATGAGGCCAAGAATAATTGGGAATTGGCATGGGTACACAAATATCACAATTGCAACTTAAAAAGAAATGAGCTATTATTATAATGGTGAAATTTTCTTACTTGTTCCATTTCTCATTTATTTTTGCACCCATTTTAAGGAAATATATGATGTGTGCCCATTTATTTTTCCATTTTAAGGAAAGTTGGGTTCATTCCCTTAGTCTTTTACCCATTCATACATTCATATGTACCTTTGTATTATAAATACATAAATTATATTTATCCATGCATCTACCCCTATATGGCCATTAGCCACCATCATTTGATCATTTTCCTAGACCTATGACCATTTCTATAGTCAAGTGGTGGACAAAATGATTTTGAGGTCATCTCCATAATTGAATACTTTGCTCCTTCCTTATCAAAATTGGAAAATTAAAATTGGCAACTAGCTCCCATCATTTTCTTTCCTTGAACTAAGTACATCCCCTCTCATTCTAAAGTATTGATGGAGGATTCAATAAAATGATTAAAGAGTCACTCTAGGCCCTTACTTATCATCCATGAATCTTTTACAGATTTTTAATGGCTAACCCAAGAAAATTTGTCTTCTCGCAATGAAATGATAACCATTGAGGCAATATATTTTTATATACTATCAGCACTATGACTACGAAAAGGTAAGACAAATATCTATTATTTGAATATAGGAGTATACTATAATTGCGCAAGGTCAAGTCTCAAGCCAAAGAAACAATGTATAATGGTAAACTTGATCAAGACTACTAAACTTTCAACTCCAAACAAATTAAAAGATTAGTGTAAATTCCAAAGGATTGAATTGAAAGAGAGATAATACTTTTAAGACAAGAACATAGAATAATCAAGGCTCTTTTCTAAAAACAACATTTCTTCAGTCATAGAGATGTGTACTTCTCTCCTCTATAGAAATTTTTCAAAAATATTTATCACAAATTATCAAATTTATCAATCCTAACCATCATAATTTAATATAAATTGTATTTAATCAATCGAACTAGGTTAACAAATTGGGACAGCTCTTGCCTTTTCAAAATTAGAAAATTAAAATTGGCAACTAGCTCCCATCATTTTCTTGCCTTGAGCTGAGTATATGTTTCATGAAATTCAATGGTTTGGGTTAGTATTTAAATTATATATATTTAGTTATGTCCATTTGAAAGTGTATCTCTCAAACATCCCCTCTCATTCTAAAGCATTGATGGAGGAGTCGATAAAATGATTAAAGACTCATTCTAGGCCCTTACTTCTTATCCTTGAATCTTCTACACATTTGTAGTGGCTGACCCTTAGAAGAAAAATTGTCTTCTTGCAATGAAATGATAACCATTCCAGCATATTTTTATATACTGCCAGCACTATGACTAACAAAAGAATAGATACGATAAATATCTATAATTTGAATAGAGGAGTATACTATACAATTGTGCAAGGTCAAGTCTCAAACAAACAACCAATCTACAATGGTAAACTTGATCAAGACTACTAGACTTGATTCCAAATACAAGATTAGTAAAATTGAAGGGATTGAATTGAAAGAGAGATCACACTTTTAAGACAAAAACATAGAATAATCAAGGCCCTTTTCTAAAAACTACATTTCTTCAATCATAGAGCTATGTACTCCTCTCCTCTATACTCCTTTTCTTAAAATATTTATCACAGATTATCAAATTTATCAATCCTAACCATCATAGTTCTATATTTAAAAGTGTTAAATACTCGGAGTTGATTGACATTTTCTAGGCTTAATATGTTGCTTAATGTATGTTGTCACACTAAGAATACATTTCTAAACTTAAAAGTGTAAAACACTCAAAATTGACTAATATCCTCTAGACTTAATATGTTGCTTAGTGCGTATGGGGTTTAAGATTGACCATTTAATATAAAATCGAACTATGTTATTCCTTTACAATTGTATTGACAGATAATAATCAAAACACAACCTATAGATTAGATTCGTCTAATCGATTGGTTTGAGTGGAATTAAGGGCAAGAACAAGGTGAACCCAAGTTTTAAGACAACAAGCATGACGTTCTAGATAACAAAATCACACCAAATTTGCAGATAACAAACCAACAGCATTTTGTGGGTAAACGAGGTGTGAGCTTACGGAGCCCAACAAATGTTCACACAACTTAGAGAGCTCTTCCTCCTCCCACTTCTCTATAAATAGAGTGTTACTTCCACATTGAGATCACCCCATATCGTAGCTAAGGCATTCTCTCATTCAGTAATCAAACAAGTCTAAGAAAGGAGGAGGAGGAGGAAGAATGGAAGGAAGAAGCATTGCAGTGATGATAATGGTGGTGATGATGGTGGTGGTGGTGATAGTGGGAGCAGAAGCCGCAGGAGGAGATGAGTGTGGGAGAGCAATCCAGGCGATATCACCATGCTTGAGTTATCTTATCAATGGGCAGTCGGTGCCTGAAAAGAACAGCCCTTGTTGCAGAGGTGTCACAAACTTATATGCGCACGCCACTTCCACTCCCCTTATACAGAGAGTGTGCAATTGTATCAAGACCGCGGCTTCTACATATAATCTCAATGATCAAGCTCTCCAAAATCTCGCTCCTGCATGTGGTCTCCACCTTAGCTTCACGATTTCCAAGAACATTGATTGTTCAAAGTAAGTTTTCTTTCATGATAAAGGATTCTAATTTCATGGAAATTGTGAAAGAAATTTGTTGATAAAAGGATTGTGAAGTGTGATCTGAAAAATGGGTTTTGTTTTTCTTTTACGATAAAAGAATTTTTCATAAAAGAAATATGTGAAATGATCTGAAACATGGATTTTCTTATTTTTCGAAGATTTCTATGAAAAAATCATGGAATGTGAGTTGAAATGTAGGTTTTCCTTCGTTCTTACTGAATTGTTGAATTGTTTTTTATATGTTCGCTGGTATTTTTCCTTGCAGGATCCATGTCTGAGGGGAGGGGATACATGAGTGCTTGCTTGAGCAGCATCTCCATTTGAAATAAACCACTTCTTCTTCAGTTGACTGGCTTCTCTATGTTCTTATTGCACTATGCAATGACTGTGATTGCTTGTGAGACTCTTTATATCCTCGCTCTCATTCTCCCACCTGAATAAACTTGGGAGTTCTTGATCAATAATAAAAACCCTAAAAAGGATGATTCTATATTTAAATTAAATGAGCATAATTGTTCAAATTGTCTTTTGATTATATTATTTTGACAATTAAGTTATGCAATATTTATGAGTCATTTTTTAATAATATTTTTAAATCTTGTGAAGGAATAAAAATATGTTTTACATAAATATGTAGGATTAGTTCATTGTCACAAAAAGTTAATGCTTAAATATTGGATATATTTGAAATAGTAATAATAATTAATGTATTGATAAATGTATATGACAAATATATAAATAAAAGTATTTATTTCTAGATTTGGTGTTGATTATATTAAAGCATACATCCTTGAATGAATTCTTCATGTGAGTAAAAAACTATTTCTATATTTATAAACCTAAAGTCTATTTATTTTGACCATTTTTATGAATGAAAAAACAATCTCAATAAGTCTGAATTTGATCTTTCACTTGCATAATTGATCTTGTTACGTGGATTCAATCTAATAGATATTGGAATTTAAATTCACATTTGTCTCAATGTCTAAAACTACATTAAATGGTTGGTAGTGTTCGCAAAAACCTTTGAGAGTTTGCTAATTAGTTAAAATATTCTTTTACATTAAAACCATAGATTTAATTAGTGGTTTTAAAATAATTGTTTAAGATGTGCAACAAAATATCACATGTAATTTTTTTATATTGATGTCATGAACTGATGTTAATATTGTAATCCTCCAATTCTCACGAGTTGTCCTCAATATGCTCTTTAATTATAGGTTTCTCTAGATGTTTGAAAAGAATAAGGGGTTTTCCTTCTATAAAACAACTAAGCATGTAATATGAATTTTTGTGCTTAAGTTAGCTCACAATGACTAGAACTGAAAGGTCAACTTTGTCACATAATTGATTTTAAATTTGAAAGATCAAGGGTCAAATTCACAAGTTTGTGTATTTGAATAAAAGTTATGAATTTATAAAATTATGGATAAAAACTACACCCTAGAAATATAGGAAGGCAAGTTTATAAGTCTTATTTTACTAATATACACATAGAAATATGTCATTTTGCATACTAATAACTCTAATAGGTCCATAGCAACATCAAAGCATCTAAAAAAAGGTAAAAAATAAATTATACATTATTCATGTTTATACTTTCCCACTACTTTGACTTGCATGTGAACTACTATGATAGTACATGTCAAAGCAAACGAGACTCAACATGAAAAGTAAATATTTGCATATGCTGACTCTACACATTATCCATGCAATAAGTGTTCCTTCTCAAAACCTACAAACACAAGTTCACTTATAGTAAGTAGTATTTGACACTCATTTTAAATAGGCCACATAAGTAAAAGTAAAAATAGAAATTGGTTACACCCAATGGTGGTATGATTAAAATACATAGTAATATAATAATAAAAGAATATAGAATCTATACATCTCACATAATACAAGAGATATTCATGGGAGATGCCCTTATATCCAATACATGTAAAAAAATAATAAATCCTTGAGGTAGGGTAACATTATATAATACTCCTTATAGAAGAAGTCATTCAACATCATATCTCCAAGAAATCCTAGAAATATAATGTCATATTCAACACATGTCCTTACAATGAGAATCACCTCCTTTATATATACCTCCTCCTAATAATACATTGGAGGGATAAACCTTCATCCTGATGGAGGCCTACTCATCATCTAATATAATCAAATATTCAATATTTCTAACTTAAGGGATAAATGTCACTTGTCATCTCCATCCAATTAAATGCATTATAATATAATAGTCCTAATGAATATGACACCATCCCTCCTTGACATGTTTCATCATTGAAACATGAAAAGAATCCAAATAGTATTGTCGCCACACGCATAATGCCATAGCCAATCATGCAATCTTCCTTAGTTGATGGTTGTGGTAGTTTTATAATGATATTAAACCTAGAACCCATCCTTGATCCATTCTTTTCAAAACCATGTTCAATTCTATTCCTTATCACAATATTTCCTCTGATTCTCCCATGAATAGAAATTACTCTATGGTGCTAACTATTGATGTAGTTTTCCCTTTGATTCTACGTAGATCTATATTGATTGGCTTGTTGATTCCATTTATTATCATTCCTTCATGATTGTTTTCTCCATGATTATTGTCCCTCACAATGATTAGGATGCCTATATATTACATTCTTTATTATATCTAGAAGCTTGTTTGATTTTTCACCTAAAATTATTGTTGGCTTGGTTGACTCATAAATTAATGATATTTGATTTCCACAATCCACATTGTTGATAATTTTTATTTTTGGATTTGATTGTGTGAGTATTTTTGCATAATAGATTTTCATAATTCATGTATGTATGCTATTAACCAAACTCATCAACTCCATAGACCTCCTTGTTAAGCTCCAACTTTTCCTACTATAAAATAACTATCTGGCCCACAAAGTATTAAATCTTGGGATGATCTAGGTTTATCAGTGCAACTACTTGGTCACTTTATATATTAGCTCAATTTTGGTCCACCTGAGTTTGAAGTATATCATGTGCAACCTTTACACTCTCTTCTCTCATCATTATTAGGTATTACTCTATAGTGAGTGCAACTACTTGGGTGATTCATTTATACCCTTATACTCTAACATCCTCATGTATTTGGATCATAACTATGCTATAGGACAAAAAATGTGTCAATGTTAGCTTGTAAAGTGTTTTAAGTAGTAGCTAGACCAATCACCATGGCTATGTTGTACAAAAAGGACCATATCTATAATGACTTGACCTATGAAGTCGAGACACTCTTTAATGTGTTGGCAATATTACATTATAAGGATATTGAGAAGGTTGTTGATGATTATGGACATAACTGATTGAAGATGTTTCACTATCTTGATATTATTATTTTGTCATTGGTGTCAAGAAATTGATTTTCTAATTCAGTATGATGTTGCCATATCTTGAGAAGTATGATATGAAGATTATAAAGAAGACGGTAAAGACACGGGAAAGAATATGATGAATAAG
Source organism: Cryptomeria japonica (assembly GCF_030272615.1). Classification (NCBI taxonomy): domain Eukaryota; kingdom Viridiplantae; phylum Streptophyta; class Pinopsida; order Cupressales; family Cupressaceae; genus Cryptomeria; species Cryptomeria japonica. The sequence goes on along the minus strand of NC_081405.1, from coordinate 39,594,304 downwards.
GGGATAAGATATTCAATGGGCAACTACTACCGAGTTAGACAATGATGAGATCTTGATGTTTTAGATTGTTTTAACATCATACATATGTTGTAAAATGTAAAGGTTAATACTATGCTATGCTATCAAGCAAAGAACCTACTCGGTAAACCCTAAGGAAACTAGTCAGTAAACCCTAAGGTTATCGCAGTCGGTTAATGAAGACAGAATGTCTACCGAGTGAAGTTTAGTATTCACCGAGTTGTAACCGAGCTATAACAGAATGCATTAAATGTTTACATGTGATATTTAATGAAAGAAGCTGATGAGCTGGAGTGGATCAATGATTGGTAAGCCGTGGAAGAAGTTTGTTAAACGAATCTAAGGAAATGGAAAGTCGACAAGAAGATCTACAGCTCAGATTGAACCGCATTACCCTAACACAAGTTCCAAGGTGAATGTGCAAGTTCCAAGGCGGGGTAGAACGTTTTCAAATCGAAAGATACAATGAACCTGGACAAGATTAAAAGATCTGATGGCTATGATTGATCATGGGAAATGTGATCAATGAGATTAAGCGGTTAGAAGATTGTTTATAAATAGGAAACTGTTGATAAACAATGTATGCGTGCAAGTGTATGCACAGGGATGCTACATAGTGATAACCGAGCACAGAAGCTTGAAGACCTGTTAGAATAATAGAGTATTGATGCCCAGCAGATAGACAAGATTAGTTCTATGTCTAGATTGTATTGAACAAATAGGAATCTGCTTTAGCATTTTAGATGTGAAGTTGCAGACAGATTGTATTACTGTTATTTTGTGAAAGTGACAGGAAATCTCTTAGCCGAGTGGACTTAGCAGTCTTATATGTAAATCCTCTAGCAAGGTGACATTCTGATTGAGTGTTTGAAATCCTTTGACAAGGTCACTTCTAACAAAGTGAAGATCCTAACAGATCTGAGGGAAATCCCTTAACTGGGTCACATCTAGCAACGTGTTTGTAATCTTTAACAAGATTTGCTTTTAACCGAGCATACTCTAGAAGAATATATTTCTTAGTGGATCCGAAATCCCACAATGGTTTTTCCCTATTTGGGTTTCCACGTTAAATCTTGTGTTATGAGGTTTATATTGTTCATATGCTTTTGAGTTTGCATGTTTGACAGTTTTTGGTTATATGACTGATATATATGTTACCGAGGTTGAATCTGATGTTTTTATGGATGATTAAGTTTGTATGATTCACCCCCCCCCCCTCTCATCTTGTTGGCTATTGGATCTGTACTTATATTAAGTATCAGAACTATCAATTGGTATCAGAGATTTGGACTCTGAAAGGAAAGTTTAAAGGCACTTGAGTTAAAGATCCAAAGATGTATAAGAGGGATGCACCTAAGCTGAATAAGTCAAGTTTCTCTACATGGCAGAAAAGGATGAAGCTACATCTATCAGGAGTTGGAGAATATGCTATATATTATCTAGAGAATGATTTTGTTGCACCGAGCACCTATCCATTGACTATGGAAGAGATAAAGGCGAAGCAAGAACATATTCAAGCAATGATTGAAATAACATCTGCATTGACCTATTCTGAGTTTAATGATCTAGAAGGCTGCAATGATGCAAAGGCAATGTGGACTAAGCTCAAATCTGTATATGGAGGAGATGAACATGTTCAAAGAGAAAAAGTAGATAGTTTAAGAGGACAACTTGAATCTATGAGGATGAATGAAGGTGAGAACATAACCCAATACAGTACAAGACTAAAGAAGATTGTAAATCAAATCAAAGGAGCAGGAGGAACTATTGAAGAAAAGTATGTGACAAGTAAGTTGTTAAGAACCCTTCTACCCGCCTATGCAATCCAAGTCTTTGCAATCAATGAATTGAGGTCTATACCTAATATGCCAGTTTCCTTGGATGCTACTATTGGTAAGCTACATGCATTTGAGTTAAGTAATTTTGATAACAGTGGGTCATCGGTAAATAAAGTTGAATCTGCATTTAGTTCTTTTCATCTGAATGAATTTAATGATTACAATGAAAGAAAGTATAAGTACTCTGAAGGAGATCACAATGGAGCAAGTGAAAGATTTCTTAAGAACATGGAGGAGGTACACAAACTGTATGAAGAAATCAGAAAGCAAGAAGAGTTTGAAGCACTATTGGCCAAAAGGTTACCGAGAGGCAAAGGTAAGTATAAAGGAAAAGTACCTTTGAAATGTTTCAATTGTGATAAGATTGGACATATGGCTTCTAACTGTCCTGACAAAGATTTCACTGAAAAGAGAGATTACCGTATGACAAATAAAAAGATAATCATTATAGAGGACACCAAAACTTTAGAAGAAGAGATAGAAAGACATGCTTAATTGTTGATGAGGAATCTGACGATGATAAATCAAATGAGACTGATACAAAGGAAGTTGTTTATGTGGCTATCAAGGATGGATCAAATGAAGAAAGGTATGAAGAAAAAGCCCTAATATCTCACATAAACACTAATGATTCTTGGATTATAGAGAGTGGATGTTCACATCATATGACAGAAGAGAAAAAAACACAAGTTTGTTATGTTAGAAGATTATGATGGAGGCTATGTTAGATTTGGTAATGATGCACCATGTCCGGTAAGAGGTAAAGGATCCATAACACTTCTTGATAATGCAAGATGCAATGATGTTTATTGGGTTGAAGGTTTGAAATATAATTTGTTGAGTGTAGCACAGCTAAACAACACAGGTTACCAAATAGAATTTCAGAAAGGAATTGTCAAAGTTCATGACAAGAATGGAAAGTTAGCTGCTACCGGGACACAAACAAAAGGTAATACATTTCACCTTGACTCAACTCACAATAAGTGTTTGCATGCAAAGATTGATAATACTTGGTTATGGCATAAAAGGTTTTGTCATGTTAATTTTGATAATCTGATCAAAATAAGTAAGAAGCACTGAGTAAGAGGTCTACCGAGTCTTGAAAAACCTGAGAATGCTATGTGTCGAGGATGCTAGATGGGTAAGATGACAAGATCTAGCTTTACAAGTAAGTCCTACACTTCTAAGGGAATTTTAGATCTTGTGCACACTGATCTTTGTGGTCCTATGAAAGTTCAAAGTTATTATGGTGATAAGTATTTCATATTATTTGTGGATGATTATTCAAGGATGATGTCAGTAATGTTTTTAAAAGAAAAATCAGAAGCTTTTGAAATGTTTAAATGGTACAAGGCAAGAGTTGAAAATGAAACAGGAAGACAACTGAAATGTCTTAGATCAGAAAGAGGAGGAGAGTTTACATCTGATGAGTTCAACCTATTTTGCAATGATCATGGTATAAAAAGACAAGTCTCTGCACCGAGAACTCCACAGCAGAATGGAATAGCTGAAAGAAGAAACAGATCTATTGTGGATTGTGCTAGAACACTAATGATTGAGAAGAAGGTTCCACAAACATTTTGGAGAGAAGCAATAAGCACAGTTGTTTACACCTTGAACCGAGTTCAATTGAAAAAAGGTACTTTGAAGAAACCTTATGAAATTTGGTATGGCAAGAAACCTAATGTAAGTTATTTTAAGATCTTTGGAAGTAAATGCTATGTTCATAAAGATGATAGAAATGGCAAGTTTGATCAGAAAAGTGAAGAAGGAACATTTATAGGATATTCTTCTAGAAGCAAAGCATTTAAATGTCTCATCAAATCATCTAATAAAATAGTAGAAAGTGCAAATGTGAAAATTGATGAATTTGCAGAAAGAAATGATGAAGGAAATTCCAAAGAACCGGAAGACTATGATGAATTTGTCTATGTGCAACCGAGAAGTCCTACCAAGATAATTGTTGAAGAAAAAGAAGAAAATATCCAGTTACTGAGTGATGAAGAAGATCATACAGAGCCTACCGAGACGGTATTAGCCAAGTATGTCAGAAGGCACCATGCACCAAGTCAGATTATAGGAGATAAGGATGATCCAGTGATGACAAGGAACAAACTAAGATAGAACACATGTTTGATATCTGAATTTGAACCAAGAATAGTGAAAGAGGCATTTAACAGTGAAGATTGGATAAATGCTATGACAGAAGAGATTGATCAAATCAAGAAGAATGACACATGGAAACTGGTCCCAAGACCGAAGGACAAAAATGTAATCGATACAAAGTGGATCTTCAGAAACAAGCTAAATGAAAAAGTTGAGGTCATTCGGAACAAAGCAAGATTAGTTTGCAAAGGTTATGCCCAAGAAGAAGGAATTGATTATGGTGAGACTTTTGCACCTGTTGCTAGACTTGAAGGAGTAAGAACATTGTTGGCATATGCTGCTTTCAAGAACTTCAAGGTATATCAAATGGATGTCAATTCTGCATTTTTGAATGGAATATTAGAAGAAGAAGTTTTCATTGAACAACCTGAAGGATTTGTTGAAGACAATAATAAAGATCAGGTATGTAAATTGAACAAAGCTTTATATGGTCTAAAACAAGCACCTAGAGCATGGTATGAGAGATTGCACTCTTATTTGATTAAGATTGGTTTTATAAGGACAAGTGAGAACAGCAACATGTACATGAAGAATGATGAAAATGGAATACTAATCTCAGCCATATTTGTTGATGATATTATATTTTGTGGAAATGACTCTTTATGCAAGAACTTTGGAAATGAAATGAGCAAAGAATTTGAGATGTCATTAATCAGTGAGATAAAGTATTTTATAGGCTTACAGATACTGCAAATGAAAAATGAGATTTTCATTACTCAATCCAAGTACATAAAGGAAATCTTGAAGAAATTTGGAATGGAGGATTCAAAATCAGTAAGTACTCCTATGACTACCAACTGTAAACTATCAAAGAATGATGAATCTGCATCTGTTGATGAGACACTCTACCGATCCATGATTGGAAAACTACAATATGTTGTTCACAGCAGGCCAGATATAGCACATGCAGTAGGTATTGTTGCAAGATTCTTTGTAGATCCTAAGGAAATACACATGACGGCAATCAAAAGAATTTTCAGATACTTAAAAGGCACTAAAGATTATGGCTTAGTATATCAGAAAGGAAATGATTTTGACTTAAAAGTTTATACTGATGCTGATTGGGCAGGCAACATTGATGATAGAAAAAGCACAAGTGGAGGAGCTTTCTTCTTAGGAGAAAGACTAGTGAGTTGGCTTAGCAAGAAACAAGGATGTGTTTCTCAGTCAATAGCCGAAGCTGAATATGTTGCAGCAGCACTGAATTGTACCAACATTGCATGGATCAAACAACTGTTGGAAGGTATAAATGAGAAAGTTACCGAGCCAGTAACTATATTCTGTGACAATACTAGTGCCATTAATATTTCAAAGAACCTTGTTATGCACTCTAAGACAAAGCACATATCTATCAAATATCATTATCTTAGAGAAGAAGCTCAAGAGAAGAAAGTGGTGTTGGAATATGTTAACACAAAGGAGCAAATAGCTGATATCTTCACCCAGCCACTACCAAAGGACACTTTTGAATATCTCAAAAGTAAGTTAGGGGTCCTACCCCTATCTTTTACTCACTGACCGAGTTTGGTGAAAGCATCACTTCGATGACTCTATTGAATATCTTTTGGGGAGTTGATGCTGGAGTGATACACTTTAGAATGTTTTTTCTGAAAGTGTACTGGAATTAATACTGGAATAATACAGAGAATGATACAGGGAATAGGAATTGTAAACAAATGCTCTAACCAAGACTCAGTTGATACACAACAGCAGGAAATAACTTCTTACAGAAACAACTTTTTTTTTTTCTTTCTTCTTCTTTTTGGCATTGTTGTCAAAGGGGGAGAAGACCTACCCAGGGAGAGAAGACCAACCTAAGGGAGAGAAGACCTAAGGAGGAGAAGACTAAGAATATATGGGAGAAGACTGAGAGAAGACTAGAAGACTACAGATTGAAATAAAGACTGAAACAGAAGAGAAGTCTAATGAATGGGGGAGAGCATTTCAAGCATTTCAGAATCACAGCAATCCGAATCTTTTAAAGGTCAAATCAATTGGTTTTGCCATCAATGCCAAAGGGGGAGATTGTTGGCAATATTACATTATAAGGATATTGAGAAGGTTGTTGACGATTATGGACATAACTGATTAAAGATGTTTTACTATCTTGATATTATTATTTTGTCATTGATGTCAAGAAATTGATTTTCTAATTCAGTATGATGTTGCCATATCTTGAGAAGTATGATATGAAGATTATAAAGAAGTCAGTAAAGACACAAGAAAGAATATGATGAATAAGGGGATAAGATATTCAATGGGCAACTACTACCGAGTTAGACAATGATGAGATCTTGATGTTTTAGATTGTTTTAACATCATACATATGTTGTAAAATGTAAAGGTTAATACTATACTATGTTATCAAGCAAAGAACCTACTCGGTAAACCCTAAGGAACCTAGTCGGTAAACCCTAAGGTTATCGCAGTCGGTTAATGAAGACAGAATGTCTACTGAGTGAAGTTTAGTATTCACCGAGTTGTAACCGAGCTATAACAAAATGCATTAAATGTTTACATGTGATATTTAATGAAAGAAGCTGATGAACTGGAGCGGATCAATGATTGGTAAGTCGTGGAAGAAGTTTGTTAAGCGAATCTAAGGCAATGGAAAGTCGGCAAGAAGATCTACAGCTCAGATTGAACCGCATTACCCTAACACAAGTTCCAAGGTGAATGTGAAAGTTCCAAGGCGGGGTAAAACATTTTCAGATCGAAAGATACAATGAACTTGGACAAGATTAAAAGATCTGATGGCTATGATTGATCATGGGAAATGTGATCAATGAGATTAAGTGGTTAGAAGATTGTTTATAAATAGGAAACTGTTGATAAACAATGTATGCGGGCAAGTGTATGCACAGGGATGCTACATAGTGATAACCGAGCACAGAAGCTTGAAGACCTATTAGAATAATAGAGTATTGATGCCCAGCAGATAGACAAGATTAGTTCTATGTCTAGATTGTATTGAACAAATAGGAATTTGCTTTAGCATTTTAGATGTGAAGTTGTAGACAAATTGTATTACTGTTATTTTGTGAAAGTGACAGGAAATCTCTTAACCGAGTGGACTTAACAGTCTTATATGTAAATCCTCTAACAAGGTGACATTCTGATTGAGTGTTTGAAATCCTTTGACAAGGTCACTTCTAACAAAGTGAAGATCCTAACAGATCTGAGGGAAATCCCTTAACTGGGTCACATCTAGCAATGTGTTTGTAATCTTTAACAACATTTGCTTTTAACCGAGCATACTCTAGAAGAATATATTTCTTAGTGGGTCCGAAATCCCACAATGGTTTTTCCCTATTTGGGTTTCCATGTTAAATCTTGTGTTATGAGGTTTATATTGTTCATATGCTTTTGAGTTTTCATGTTTGACAGTTTTTGGTTATATGACTGATATATATGTTACCGAGGTTGAATCTAATGTTTTTATGGATGATTAAGTTTGTATGATTCACTCCCCCCCCCTCTCATCTTGTTGGCTATTGGATATGTACTTATATTAAGTATCAGAACTATCATCATGTACACTACAAATAAAAAATAAATCATTAATTAGTCCACAATCATATCAGGTAGTCAAACATATATGCATCTAGCATTCTAATAAAATTTAAAATACATATTCAAAATCACATTCTCACCTAAGTCCTTGATTTTTCAATTGGTCTATAAGGGATTAGAAGGTATAGTAAGTACTATTATTGGGATTTTCATAGCTGTAATCACCACTAGCATAGTGGAGAGCCTCATAGTAGCTACACTAATAAAGTTTCCTCGTACATCATAACTAGGGGCACCACTCATGGTTAGTAGTGGTTGTGTAGCTTAAGTTTTGGCCTTGGGCCTCTCCTCTTTTTCACTCCATTATCATCCCTCCATGATCATGGACCCATTTTTTTAATGTATTTGTAGGCTCATCTTTTCTCTTTTCCCCCTCTTCCTTGATCTCCTTCTCACTGCTCTCCTCCTCTCCTAATTGTAGTGGTCTAAATTCTCCCAGTAGAGTATCTACTAGATATATTAGAGCTAGTAAATATCCCTACCAATAGGGAGAAAACCCTATCATCACCCTAAAATGAAAAAAATATCCAATGTAGACACTAGATTACCCCCCTCATTATTTGATTCATTTATCTAGTGATATATACTATTGTGGGTTAGAATTAATCCCTATGTCTCATGATGGTGTGGTGAGAGTGCATGTGGGTGGGTAAAACAAGATGGATATATTGCACATAGCTATACTATATTTCCACTTGCTAGATGGTAGAAAGGGATAATATTATGGTCAAGATGACTAAAAATATATGGTCTCACTATATAATCGATAGCTGGAAATATCATTCACACCAAATTAACATGTTTCTAGATCACCTCTAGATAAAATTTGTATTAAGCATCTAGTCAAAAGTTTTCCACCAAAAAAGAAGGTCTCCAAACTATCACCATCTCCTTAATGGCTAGGAATGTTCTTTTAGTACATCACACTTGATCATTGATATATAATTAATGAGTCATAGATAGATAATGTGTTACAAGACCCATGCATGGAGTGTACATCAAAATACTATGGCCCTCATGGTGCACATAGTAGCCTAAGTCATAATAAATTTGAGAAATAATACTCTGTCTGCTCATGAACATGATCCCCATCTCCTCCATCATTCAAACGATATGGATAAGGGAACATTGTGAATGTATTTCTTTCCCATCTTGCATGATTCACGTAGTGATAATGGATATCATGATGCATCTCACAAGTGGAATAGTGATATATCCCTACTCTAGCCACCTTATGCATATGTGTCTTGATGTGTCCTTTAACATGATCTAATTAATCACATACATCTATTGTACCTACACATATAGAACCAATTATTTCTCAATAGTTGCGACCTAATAACCTTAAATGAGAAACTTAGGATGTTCAATATACATCCTCAAATGGCACTATAATTTCTCTAGTGGTAAGACAAAACTAAAACATCCATGTATAATATCTCCATAAAAAACACGAGCATGTGATCATGGAATTGCATCTTTGGCATAGTATATACCTAGTAGATCCCTAAAAAACATTGTAGAGTGACCTCATGATGTGATAAAATATTAAGGAAATTTCCTAGTTATGAAAGGATCCCTCCTCCAATGTTTTCTCACATCCTAGCTGGGTGATGCAATTACAAATATTTATGTGTCACTTGTACATATCACACAAAAATAAATTCTAATTCTGAAAACAAAACAAAAATTATAGTTGTTATAGGATGCTTGGACTACCTAGATTCTAGCACACCCTTCAAATGCTAGAACACTTAAAAAAATGTCTACATGCAAAAAGTACACTAGAATGCTAGGTCTTAATGCTAGTGCATCATTAGATGCTAGCATTTATGTAGGATGCCTACATGTCACATAGGCCATATAGGTCATGGAAATTAATTTAAAATCATCCACTCACATATTAGATCACGACTCCCCTCTCTACTTACTCTCAGATATCTCTTATTTGGGGTGGAAAAATTATTGTATGTGAAGCATTCTAGCTCTAAGTGCTCTACGGGCTTAAATTTTTTAAATATAGACAATTAAAATGAATAGCAAATTTATTTATTTATTACTATTTTTATTTTTATTTTTTTTTAAATGAAGAACCTTATGTATAAAAGCCTTCATAACTCTTCATATGAATTTTTGTGTTGTTCCTTGATGTGGATATTGCATCCAACTTCTTCATTGTGATATATTCTTATTAAATGATTATTTTTGGAATAATCCTTTAGAGAATATTTTTACAACCTTTCTCCAATCGAGTAGTGGTGGATCAACCTTTCTTTTTTTTTCTCTTATAAGTTAGGAAAAAATATCAGGGAAAAACATTCACCTATATTTGACCATTTTCTCTTTGTATTTTTTTCTCATTGTTTCATAATTCCTCTATTTACTACTTTGATTTTTGAATTGACATATTTTTGTCTTAACTAGTATAGAAATGAGATCCTAGCCTATGGATGCAAATTAAGATTTTATATTTGCATAGCATATCATTGGAACAATAATAAGGTAATAGGAGAGATGAGTGCTTTGGTCTAATGTTCCTTTGTTTCATTAGATTTGAGATTTTGAAGTGTGCGCTTATTATATAGGTTTAGTGATAGGAAAATGATGGCATTCAAAAATATAAATAAATTACAAAAAAGAAAACTAACACAGTAGGCAGATCTAGAAAGAGGACACAAAAAGGAACTTGGGACTACAAACATAACCTAAAAGTATCAGACTAGTGGGCTAGGCATTCCAGTATAAGGTTGTTTGTATAAATAAGGAAGAAAGGTTGTGTTGTATAGGAGCTTACCTAAGTCAAACTTCATGTTGATGTTACCACCTCCACGACAAATATGATTGGTAAAAAGGAGAGCTTGTCCTTAGAAGGAAAAAAGCTAAAACAATAACAAGATGAAACTCTTGGCATGAAGTCTCACATGAAGCTTAATGTTGCTTATAAGATGTTAGTGCACGCCTTCATCGTGGAGGAATGCATTGTAATTGATCATGATTTCTATAAAAAGTATATATACTTGAATGCTTATTTCTCATTGATTGGAGATCTATGCTCAATTGACTCAAATATACTCGATTGAATGCTCATAGGATGAAACTTGATAGTTAGCCAATATCAAAGGGAAAATTCCCTCTATTTACAAAGTTGATATTCATATTTCAAATTTCGAGGCCAAATTGCCTAGACAACAAAATCGGGCACCCTAGTCCAAGAGTTTTGAGTCGAGAAAAAGGTCATGGATAGTGGAATGTGCCAAGTTAATTGGAATAGTCTCGAAATTGAGCACAATTAGACATAAATTGGGTGCACATTAGGCACAACTTCCAAAGTGGGTCCAACCTAAGTGCAAATTTTTAAGGGGATACAATTTACTACACTACAGTTCTCGAAGGATTATGTGATTTTTTAATATTATAATTTTTACAAGATTGTACCACTTAATACTTTGATTTTGTAGGTTCTTGGTTTGGGGCATCATCCTTCTCATTGAATAATTTTTTTGTACTCTATAATATCCTTTTGGATATATTGTTCATTTGCTTTCAATGTTTTATTTCTATAATTTAGTGTAGTTTATCAAGGTTGGTGTCTAAGCCCACTAAAGTGGGAGAAAATGTAATGTAGAAAATTGTGCATCCTTAGAGTTTTATGTTGTGTTCTCGAACTTTCTATAGTGTCCACTATCATATCATATTATAGGTCCATTTAAGTGTAGTGTCCCTCCTAGACTTGCATTTTGATTTGCATATTGATACTTATATAGACATATGGTGGATACTTAGATGGTTATTTATGACTCTATTTCTATCTTAAGTGGTATTGATGATGCTAGTTACTCTATGTAGATTTATGTTATTTGATATGACTCATCATGTTTGGAGATTTATATGACTGATGATGCTAGACATACTATATGACATATGGAATTTGATGGTTCTTATGGATGTTAGTACGTAGTATCACTATGATGGATGGATTTATATGATGAATTTATATGTGTTCATTTCTCATGTGGACTATATGATTTATGATGTTATAATGGTACTAACCCTATTTCATGATCATGATTTTATGTGATTTTTTGATCCTATATTGTGTGATTGTCTTTGTGAGTAGAGACAATGTCATATCACTCATAGCGAGCATGATATGTCATCGTGATTCTCTATCACATGTTTGTTTATTATGATGTATATGTATTGTATATGTTGTGTTTAGTGTTGGATGCAGGTTTGCAGGTACTGGGCATCGACTCCACCTAACATCATAGGTCTGAGTGTGTCTCTATCCCAGTGGCAAGTTGTCGGAGATGACATGGTTTCCCTCACACACTCTATGTTTAAGTTGTATACCTTGTTAGTTGTGCCACGATGCAAGTTGGTGTTAGAGTCTTGATTTGTTGATCGTCCTTTTTGTTAGTGAAAGGTGATGTGAGTCTATGTTATTCATATTTGGAGATGTATGATTGTTTAATTATTTAATATTTATTTTTGATTTGATTAAGGTTTAATTGATTTAATGTATTTAACATTTGATTTATTGTTTAATTAGAGCTTAGTTATTATTTATTATCTATTTTTATTATTTATTGTTAATTAACTTCTATTTACTTATATTTTAATTGAGTTTAATTGAGTGTTGATTATTGGATTTTATATTTATTTATTTTATTTATTTTAGTGATATCTTTTTTGATTTTCTATTATTAATGTTTATTTATGGTTATTTATTTACTTATTGTTATCTAATCAATTAATATTATTTAACCAAGGCATTGGTATTTTATTCATGGATAAATATTATTATCCTTGGTTATTATTTATTATGGGGTATTGATTTAATATTTATCGTGGGGTGTGTAAACTATTATTTAATCAATTGTCTTTTTACCCCTTGTTGGTTAATTTGAAATATTATAAATCTACCTACCATTTTATCTGATTGGTCGAATGGAGGGAGGTAGGTAAATAATATATTTATTTATTATCTCCCTCGAACTATGTGAGGGTTGGTATAATATATTGTTTTGGGGGATTTTCTGATTGGTCTATTGGTATTAAAGTTTTGAGGTTTAATTTTTGGTATTTTTTATGGTTCCTGTGCATTCACGGAAGGTTGGCTTTCGGGAGAATCTGCAGATTGCTTGAGGATTTGGTTTTGGTTTTGATTTTGGATTGCACTTGAAGCTTGTTGGATTTGGGAGATTTCTTCATCAGGTTTCATTGCCTTTGCTTCATTTCCAAGTTGGATCTGAATGCTTTATTCCCGGTTTTGGATTCTAGGAAAGATTGTCTACAAGTGTTTGCCAAAAGATTGTTTTGGGAAATTTTGGGAGTGATTTTAGTTATTTATTATTTGTTATTAAAAAGAAATTACAGTGGGAATGCTTTTGAGTTGTAATTTGTGATTGCAATTTTGGGTATTGTTGGAAATGGTTATGGAATATATCTTCTTGTCTAGATTAACTTCTTGTATGATATTCTGCAATGTTGTTTAGACTTTTTTGAGACTTTAATGGCCCTTGTATATCCTATTTTAGGATCTCATATTGTTTGGAGTCCTTTTGATATGTTTTGCATCAGTATGGTTGAGTCTGCGACTCTTTTGTGCATATGGATTGCTCGTAAAAGTTGAAATCCTTGAATGAATGGACTCATTGTTTCTAAGTAAACCCTATTATGCCTTTGTAAAGGTTTCCTATGTGTTTTGGGTCAGTTTCAAACCCTGATTGTGCCTCTGCCCGAATCTGGGCATGTTTGTTTGCTTCTTGTTCCCATTTTTCAAAAGTGGCAACCTAGTAACAAAAGTGCTAAAAAGGCTATAAAAGCACTACTCTAGGAGTCAATAGCGCTAGAGTACTAAAAAAAGTGCTAAATAGTATCAGACATTTTCAATTTTGAAGTTCTCAGTTTGGTTTCATGGCTTGATTTGTCATATTGAGTGATTTTTGGGCACTGTGCTATTCAATTGTGATATGTATGAATCCATTTTGGCTTTGGTAAGTGGTTTTCCACTTGTCCATTGAGGTATTGTTATGTTGCTCCAGCAAGTTGAGTGTTTCCTTGCTATTGAGGAGGTTTATTTGTAGCTTCAGCGAGAGGATATGATGTGTCTCGCTGTACAGGAGTATTATATGTTATTGGATTAATTTGTTGCCCTTTATTATGTGTATTTGACATTCTTGAGGCTTTCTTTATTGTTGCAATTTGACATTTTGAGCTTAAGATTTGGTTCTTGATAAGTGGCTCTTGGATTGCATGTTGATGAGTATCTTTGAGATTTAGTTATATCGGTTTTGTAATGAGCATTGGATGCATTCCATGTTGAGATTCATGTTGTTATTATGATGTATCTTGTTATTTTTTACCCTGTGGTTATGGTCCATGGTAGGGAGAGTGGGCTCTTCCATGTGTAGGACCAAGGCCATGAACATTAGATCTCTAGGAGGTGGTCTAGACCTATGGAACCACATGAAGAGTTTATGTTGTAATTTCAAGTAATAACAATAATAATAATTGGTTAGTGGGTCTTGGTACTTAGTAAATTCACTAAACAAGATAATAATTGGTTTTGTGGCCCCACCTCATAGCCCTAGAAGCAGTGTATGCTCAAGATGATCTTGGGAATACCGTTGGAATGGTAGACCGATCTCCCTTAAATGACTCCAAGGTTGAGATGGTTCCACATGTCTATCAGGGTGAGGCTTGGCCCCTTCTTTGTGAGGATAGCATGTGATGACAATATTTCCCTACATGAGTCTACTATCCATACGCCTTGATTTGTTGATTGTGCCTCTGGAGGTTGATTACTTTGATTTAGCCATGTGATGTGATTTGATGTTGTATTCTCATGTTGGAGTCTTGTGATGCCATGTTGTATCCTATGGTTGTTAGGTGTCAACTTAGGTCTTGAGTGTGATTTGGAACCTTATGTCATCTCCCAACGCGGGGAATGGTTCCTATTAGGTTCCACGTGGTCAGGTGGTTTGATGCCTTCTTCCATTAGGATATTCTTCTTGGATGTTAGCGTACATGGATTGGATTCTTGGACCTTCATTATGTGGATATTCTTTGGAGTTAATTTCTTTGTATTTGGATTAGAAAGCAATTTATCATGATGGTTTGTATATGTAAAAGAGATTATGTAAATCTCGAGACATGTATTTATATGTATTTGTAAGTGTAATTGAAAAGGAATATGAGATAGTAGCTTAGGAGTAGTCCCCATTGTACATCCATTGATGTATTGGGTACTCATTATGTAATGTTCGATTATGAGTTCTATGTGGATAAGAAAGAGTTAGTATGTATGCATTTCTATTGTATTGAAATTTTAAGATGGAATTGTATGTATAATCTTATGGAAATTAAGTTGGAAGAATAGTAGTTGTTGTTATAGATCTTGTTAAAGAAATGGAAGTTATCTAGAGGAAATGGATTATGTTACTTAGGTAAATGAGCTAGTTATCTTAAAGATATGTAATGAAACTTGAACGATAGTCTAGTCTTATAGAAGAGAATGGTTATACAAACTATGATTCTTTTATGATGAATGAAAGAATGGATGTTAGAAGTATTTGATTTGGTAGTTTCTAAAAGAATCTAAAGAGTATGTTATGTGAGTAAATTATACAAATGTGTTAAGGATTTATTATAGTTGTATGTAAAGCAAATGGATAGATGGATAATAAAATATGATGTTCTAAGATGGATATATGATGTGTTAGGATTTTGTCAAGTAGTGACATTGAGACACCCTAGGGAATGGGTTTGCATTGTATGATTTTATATAGATATTGTGTTAATGATTAAATGGTTATTCCTCTTGTGAAATATGATTCTATGGATATGTTCACGTTGATTTATGCATTCATGTAAGATAATGATGCATTGATGAATATTGGTAGTAATGTTGCATTAATGGAATGTTAGAAATAGCATAGAAGTGATAGTTACCTTAAAGAAAAGAAAAAAATTATCTCCTTTTGTTGGTAGATTTTGGTTTATTTCTCTAGGGTATTTTGGAAAGCATTACATTAAGTTTGAACCTTGCATTGAAAACAAGGTGAATAAATCTTGTGATATTAACTTAGTATGTATGTGGTAGTATCTAAAAATAATACTACTAAATCTGATTTATAATGTGATTGCACATTCAAATCAATGGAAAAAACATAAAACCATAGAGACACTAAATTCACATGGACACACCCTTTCAAGAAAAAAACTTCACACTCAAAATAGGCAAAACATATTATTAATATTCAATTAGAAATTCAATAATACACTTCAATACATTCCAACTTGGCAGTACCTTAATACCGGCAAATACTCAATACCATCACACTACCATCTCATGGTTCCAGTTTATAGAAAATTGTGAGAGAAAAATTGTTCCCAAAAAAAGAGGAAATAAATTGTTGGAAATTAACACTCATCTAGTGGATACCAATGCATGTATAATGGATTAGGGTTGTCATTGATGGCAACTCTTCATGGAAATCCTATCTAGTAGTTATGGATTTTGGTAACCGACAGAGATATTAGCTAAGTGAGTGGTCTGATAATCTGTCACCGGTATTTCAGGATAGCAGAGCACTTTTGGTCTAGAATCTTTGCGGTGAGTTCGATGGACAAATTCATGCATGGGATGATAGGGCTAATATGTAAAAATAATTTTGACATCATTTGGTTGATCCACATATGTTTTAGAGATATGGTCTAAGCCGACACTTGGTTACATGTTACATTGCATAATATGGATGGCCGACTTGATGAATGTTTCAATTTGTGATTGTGGATATATATGACCTGATGCTCTACAAAAAGGGAAGGTTAGTCAATGATAACAAAACACAAACAAGAAGAAAAGCCAAGTTGTTAGTGTCAGAAATCATAAACGAAATACTTTCCTACACAAGCATATCAAAAGAGATACCAAAAGCATGATAGAATGTCTAACTAGGAAAGCAAATATGATGAGGCATCTCCAAATGCCTCCTAACATGCTCTTGGCTTCTTCTCCTTTGTTCCTCTCCTCTCCAAGTTCCAAAATAGTGTAGCTCTCAAAAGCTTTTTGCACTATGGATGCTTATGGAGGTTTGAGATTGAAGTATTTGCTCTAAATGTGAATAAAAAGCTAATACTATGCTATTGATACTAAAATGATTTATTTTAACCAAAATGACAATATATGAGTTGATTATGCTAAAATGCTCTCTCAAAATGCCTATAGCTTAAATGCATACAAGTTTTCAGGATCTGGATTATGAAGAAATGAGCTCTATTTATAGAAAAAATGGAGCAATGGATGGTTGAGATTGAGCAATCTCAACAAGGGTCAGGATTGAATGATTTCAACTCCATGTGAGGGCTTTCAACCCAATCCCAGGATGACAAGTGTCAATGTGAGATAGGTTGAGAGGAGAGGGAATGAGCATTAAATGTTTGACATGACCTTGGGAGTTAAGGTCAAGGTTAGTTGAATGAATAAACTCTTTATTCAAAGAATAAAGCTTTTATCCAATGGATAAACTCTTGTACAAAATCAAAAGGGATAAACATGGTCAAAGCAATAAATGCTTAAGGAGACCCATGAGTGCAAGTTGAAATAACCATAAATGGTTATGTAAGAGCCATAAAGGGTCATGTAAGAGCCATTAGTGGTTTTGGAAGACTTTGGAGATTGAATTGTTGAACACACAAAGCATTTAATGTTTTTCAAAGACTTTGAAGTCTTTGAGAAGCGACTTCAAGTTGCTTAGGATAGTGACAATAATTAGGGGATGGATTAGGCTAATTAGGAAGGGGTTAGAATAATCTAGAAGGGGGTTTAGGAATGCAAGTGGATTTGGTGGGTGAGGGAAAATAGGATTTTTATTTAAAATAAATTAATTTATTTCAATAAATGTGTGCAAGTTGCATTTGTAGGAAAATGCAAGTGGGGGGGGATAAATGATTTAAATAAAAGTTTTATTTAATTTATTTAAAAGAGGAAAAGGGGTATTTAATTAAATAAATAGATTGTATTCATTTAATTGATTGTGAATTTGGTTTAATGAATTAATTAAAATAAATTGAATAATTTATTTAATTAATAGGAGAACGTTTGAAGATGAATTAATTAAATGTTAATTTAATTAATTGATGGCTAGTGGATTTTTAATCAAATAAATAGCAAAATATTTATTTAATTAAAATGGACATATTTGTGTGACTACATTTGCCCCTCTTTGAGACGGTGCGGTTTATCGCGTCATTTCAAAGAAAGAAAAATAGGTGTGAAGAGATGCCCCATAAAATGTAAATTTAATGGGTGGTATGCCCCCTCGAGAGATGGGCCAAATTTTTTTGAAAAATCGGGCGATCTCTCGAAAAAGAATGAAAAGTGGAGGGGAGGTAGAATAGAAGAAATTAGAACTAATGATGAAAGAATGGGAGAAAATGGAGTGAATACGAAGAAACAACAAGCCAGCGAGTATCCTGAGGTCATGCAAGAGATACAGTGAAAATGTGGTGGTTGTGTTTTTGAGTGATGCTATATAATTGATCAAAATTGTTTGAACAATCTGGTGCAATTGGTTTAGTTGCCCCGGTCGAGTCAAAGCATGATAGTTGATGCCAGTTGTTTGCTTGGACAAGATAAAGTCTGAGTAAGTGAATCAAAGTGACCTAGTGTGACTTAGACAATTTATGTAATTGTCTGATGAAGTCAAGGTATATGAAGCAAAATACTCATTGAGACTGAGACAATTGATGTAATTGTCCGCTAGATTGTGTTTGATTGGTTGATCAACTGATAGTGTGTGCGGTTGATGGATGGTTGTGGGGAATCATGGCAGCCCCGTTGAGACTAGGTCATTGTGATAAATGTCTGATGTAGTCTAGGATTACCATGATCGATTACCTGTTGAGACCCGAAGATACTTGATCAGAGTATCTGTTGATAGTCTAGGTGTGTGTGAGTCGATGTGCCTGTGTAGATAGAGTAACTGGCTTGATTTATAGGATGACTTAGGAAAGGAAACGCAATCCCTCCTATTAGAGAATGGATGGTGATGAACATGGCTTGATTGGGTTGATGGGAAATGATGTAGGGTATGTGATGTTGATTATTGAGATGGGGAGGGTGGGGGGGGTTCGATGTTAGATAGAAGAGGAAAAATAGAGTATGCATTGTCATTACTATGTATGCATGATATGCATCTATTATGAATGTATGGATGGGTGGAATGCAATGGAATACAATATATACAGATGAGATGGAATGACGATCTATAGTGCTTTATTTTTCATCATTGAGCTTTTATAATGTTGTAAGAAAATACAAGCAACTTGACATAATGATTCAAGATGACCAGAGTATTTCTTACATGGATTTGATATAGCAAGTTAATACAAACAACTTGATATAATGGATCAAGTTGACCTGAGTTTTGCTTGCGGAACAGACAAGGATCATCTCCATTTATGCATGACTTGGATCGTCCTCCTTGATCTTGAATTGATCATATCCTGAGACAAGTTCACACCTTAGTAAGAGACAAAAACCTTTATCCAAATTGGATGAGGAGGAACCAAAGAAGGAGCATTGTTCGGTAAGCAAACAGTATGTACATAAAGAATAAAGAATATGGATCCTTAGTAATGGTTCATGCTCATATGGTCGAGGTATATGATGCAGTCAGCAAGCCGTAGTGATCTATGACTGCATTTTGCATAAGATCATGTAGCTTAGTGAACTTCCCACGTAGACACCATTAGTACATGCCCCATAACTTCATCGGAATAATGCGCCGAAGATACACAAACAATGCGGTAGGAACCTGATATAGATAAACGAATGAATTACTCACAAATCAACCAAGTATTTGATAGCTTAACACAATTTTCTTGTCAAAGAAAATGTCATTTTGTCTTTGTTTTGGTAAGGAAGGATGCATCCTTGTTGAAGATAGTTTGATTGTTGATGTCGATTGTTTTGGTTGATGTTTGAGAAGTGATCATCGTGCGAGAATTGTTCAATGTTTGTTTAGTATCTACTCGGATGAGTATGTACAATGTGTTGCCATGTTTTTGTTTTGATTTTTTTCATGTTTTATCATGTTTTTGGATTTTGTTGATTGTTTTCCAATGTTTTTGATATTTTGTGAGATAGTTTTTTAATGTTTTTGGATTTTGTTGAGTGTTTTCCAATGTTTTTGATATTTTGTGATATAGTTTTGAATGAAGACCCCAATGAATCACAAGTAATGTAGAATCCACTTCCATCAATAGGTTAAAGGCATTGCCCCCATTTTTAGACATGACTATGAAAAAGCGAGATGCAAGATGCATGGAGTACTTTCTTAATTGCAGATTAATAACAAGCCATGGTTTGGACGAATGGATGTATGTATGAAGTAGATGTGATTGCAACAAGTCTAAAAGACAATGGAGCCATAGCCTTTATGAGTGGCACCTGTTTACCAGGTTTTCACCATCGTACTTACCCAAGGTGCCACCGGAGTGGTTGTTCACCATTTGGATGTATGATTTTTCTCTTACTCTTTTTGATGTTTTTTTTTTTTTTGTATTTTCTTCAAGTCATTTATCTGGATGTTTTTGGTATTTTTGCTAGTATATATGAGAGCTTGATGCTCTGTACAACTTTTTAGGTGAAAAACCGTTTGAGGTGCATGTTGTTGATCAGATCTGTTAGTGGTTCTCCTTCTAAAGTAGCCAACTGATATGCCTCGGACCCAAATATAGCACTGACAACTTATGGACCTAGCAAATTTGATTCAAACTTTCCTTGATGCTCTCAGTTGGGTTGGTTACAAGGATTTTCTCGAAGAACAAGATTACCTACCTCGAATGCACGAGGCTTAACTCGATGATTATAACTTCTGCTCATGCGCTACTGATAGGCTTTGAGGTGGTTGTATGCAGCTTGTTACTTCTCATCAAGTAGCTCTAAGTCCTGAAGACAAGAGACTTTGTATGCTTCATCATTGATGAGATTGTGCAAGGAAACCTGTAGTGATGGGATCTCGACCTCAATAGGTAAAATAGCTTCTGCACCATAGACCAATGAGTATGGAGTTGCGCCTATAGGGGTTTGAATGCTAGTTCGATATGCCCATAGTGCTGGATTCAATTGAACATGCCAATCACGACCGACATCATGGACTGTCTTCTTTAGGATTATCAATATGTTCTTGTTTGATGCTTCGGCCTGACCATTGCCTTGTGGGTAATAGGGAGTGGAAAAGTGGTGTTGGATGTGAAATTTCTCACAGAGTTCACGGACATCCTGATTTTTGAAAGGGAGACCATTAGCTGTGATGATAGACATGGGTACACCATACCGGTAGATGATGTAATTGAGGATGAATGAGGCGATCTGCTTGCCGGTAACTTGGGTAAGTGGAACAGCTTCGATCCACTTTGTGAAGTATTCGATGGCAGTAATAATGAATTTATGGCCATTGGATGAAGATGGATGGATTTTACCCACAAGGTCAAGGCCCCATTGACAAAAAGGCCATGGTGTTGTGATTGGTTGTAATTCCTATGCTGGTGCATGTATTAGGTCTCCATGAACTTGACATTTCTTGCACTTTATGACAAAGTAGTAGGAGTCTTTTTCCATAGATGGCCAATAGTATCCATTGCGCATGAGTTTCTTGGCTAGTGACGGATCGCTTGCATGAGTTCCACAAATTCCTTCATGTACCTCTTCCAAGGCCTTTGTTATCTCATCTTGTTCCAGACATCGAAGGAGAGTACCATCAAGACTGCGTCGATATAGGGTTTCGATGATAATGGTATATCGAGCAGTTTGGCGAATGAAGGTTTTACGTTGGTTATTCGATTGGTTAGGAGGAAGGGTGTGATCGCGGAGATAGGTGTAGAATTAACCATACCATGGGGATTCAGAACCGACAAGGTGACATATCATCTCGGATTTGGGGATATCATAAGCGGGGATCCAAAGTTGTTCTACCAAGAACTCGTAGTGTGTTGAATTCTATGGAAGATCTAGGAGAGATGCAATGGTAGCCATAGCATCAGCAGCGCGATTCTGATCTCTTGGTATTTGCTCAAAGGTAATTGTAGTAAATGATGCCTTTAGACTGTCCACCATTTGCTTGTATGGCATGAGTTTATCATCCTTGGTCTGATATTCATCTGTTGCTTGTCGAATGACCAATTGTGAGTCTCCATATACTTGTAGTTTTTGTAATTTCTATTGTACGGCTAGCCTGAGTCCTGTGATCAAGGCCTCATACTCTGCTATGTTGTTTGTGCATGGAAATGTGAGCCTGTAAGACTTCGGGATGCTGTCACCTTGAGGTGTGATAAATAGAATGCCTGCCCCCGAGCCATGCCTAGTGTACGAACCATCAAAGTATAGTTTCCATGGTTGTGCTATTGTGATCATGAATATCTCTTCATCTGGAAAATTGGAAATGAGAGGATGATCGCCTATGAGTGGAGCATCGGCCAACTGATCTACAATGACTTGTCCTTTGATAGCCTTACGGTCTACATACTCGATGTCAAATTCATTGAGAATCATTGCCCATTGGCCAAGTGGCCTATCAATGCTACTTTGCTGAGTAAATACTTGAGTGGATCAATCTTTGCAATGAGTTGTACCTTGTGTGTTAATAGATAGTGCCTCGGTTTAGTGGCTGCTAAGATTACTGCTAGGCAAGCTCGCTCAATAGGTGTGTAATTGAGTTCATAGCCCACCAATGTACAAGAGATGTAGTAAACAGTGCACTCTTTCCCTTTTGCATTATGTTGTGCCAATAGTACACCCAATGTTGTACTTGTTGCTGATATATAGAGTAACAGAGGTCTACTTGGATCTGGTGGGATCAACAATGGCATATTCATGAGATAATCTTTTAGCATCTGGAATGCTTGCAGGCATCTTGCATCCCATTGAAAGCGGATGTTTTTGTGTAGTAAATGTGTAAAGGGGTGACATTTATCTGCCAGTTGTGCAATGAATCTGTGGATGGATTGTAGCCATCCTTGTAATGTCCTTAGATGACTAATGTTCTTTGGAGGTGGCATGTCCATGATTGCTTTTACCTTTGTTGGGTCGACCTCAATACCTTTGCTTGAGAAAATGTATCCTAGAAGCTTCCCAGAGGTTACTCCGAAGACACATTTCTTTGGGTTGAGTCGAACATGGTATTGTTCTAGTCTATCAAAGATTTTATCTAATATGTTGAGATGCCCTTCTCTGGTGAGTGATTTTGCTAGTAAGTCATCAACATAATCTTCCATCATAGTATGCATCATGCCATGGAAGATGGTGGTCATTGCTCGTTGATAGGTTGCTCCTGCATTCTTTAGACCGAAAGGCATTACATTCCAGCAGTATGTGCCCCATGGACATGTGAAGGTTGTCTTATGTTGATCCTCTAGTGCGATCTTTATTTGATTATACCCTAAAAAGCCATCCATGAGTGAAAGCATGGAATGTCCTGCTGTCAGATCTACTATGATGTCAATATTTGGTAGGGGGAAGTCGTCCTTAGGACATGCCTTATTCAGATCTCTGAAGTCAGTACAAATGTGGATGCCCCCATTTGGTTTGCCAACCAGCACAATATTGGATATCCAATCTGCGTAATCAATGGGTCTAATGAAACCAACATCTAGGAGTTTCTTAAGTTCTACTTTGACTAATTCTGTAATCTGAGGATACATCTTGTGAAGCTTCTGCTTGACAGGTTTGGCTCCTTCTGCTACGGTGAGGTGATGCATGACTAAATCTGGATCAAGACCGGGCATGTCTGCATATGACCATGCAAAGTTGATCTAACATTTTTGAAAGAATTCTACAAATTTAGGTTGTTCCTCTGGAGTTAGAAGAGATGCCAGATGTATGTGGTGAGGAGTTTCAGGAGTCCCCACATTATATTCTTTCGTTTCTTCAATGAGAATCATTGATCGTTCCCATTGTGTGCTACAGGGAAGGATGTCAAACCTTTCATCCTCAAGCGCCTCTGAGAGGTTTTCACCATTGGATACGCTCTTTCTTTTTACTTTTGTTAAATCAAACAGTGCCACGGTGTGGTTTTCACTAGAAGATCCATGTTTTATTGTTATATTTTTGTAGCTAAAATGTTTGGCATCCGCCCTGAAGTATGCTGCGCTATTAAGTTCTATGGTGAATCCAGCTTTGTGATCCCCGCTTGGTATGTTATCCCGCAGTTCCAAAAAGTCAATGATCACCTCATCGTTTTGGAAATGGTCAAGACATGGTGGATTTGGTTGGTTCCATTCAATGAGTTCAGGATGGATAATGGGCATTACTTCATCGATTAGGTTAAGTTCATTAGATGTATTAGTGAGGGTTAAGACGTTATGGTGAAGGTCATTGATGGTACTCTCCCTGTCAGAATCAGGCGTAGGATGTGACGTAGGGTCTGTGGAAGAAGCTTCCAGTTTAGGAACCCAAGAAGTCTTTATCTGTGCTTCTCCGTAAACAGGGATGTCTTTGCGGGGTGGAGGTATCGATGTGTCTTCCTCATCTGAAGTGTTAAGTTGTATGGAATCAAATTCCCATTCATGTGAGTCGGTCTCTAAATCACTTTCCAGCATTCGATTACTATACCATACCAGGATGTCCTTTGTGTTAAATATTGCAAGTGTGATTAGTTGATGTACCTTTGTAGATGAAATGATCGGTGTTACAGGAAGGATGATGGGGATCAAAGAATCTGATACGGGTAGTATCGGTAGTGTTGACTCAGTTGATTCTGTTGGAACTGCTGGTGTTGTAGATGTTGCTGCGGGTTCTGATACAGTTGCTGCTGCTAATGGTGCTATTGATGTTATTGCTTCTACTGATGGGATTACTGGTTTGTTTGGTGGGATGATTGGCATTGTAGATGGTTGTGTTGGGATTTCGAGCCTCGGTGGGGCAGTTGCGATGGTGTTTGATGTTGCTTTGATAATGAAAGGTGTCTTGTTTGCAATAGGTTGATATAGTGGTTTGCTGGGTTTTCCTTTGAATCTGAGCTTAGGAAAGATCGCCTTTTCAAAGCCTAGGCCTGTATTATCTTTGGGCTTTAATTCTGGCAGCAATGGCTCATGTCTTCCTTGTTTGCAAGATCCTAAAGCACTATGACCATCATAACCCATTCTTTGCATAATGAGGAGGCCTTTGCCATACTGATCTGTGGGAAGTGTAGCTTGCGGCATATCAGTGGTGATGGGATCTTTATAGATCCATTCCACTAAGTCCTCATCTTTGGTTTCCTCTTCTTGACTCTTCCCAAGGATGAAAGGCGTCAAAGCACATGCTGGCATGATCAATGGTTGTCAAAGTAACTGTTGCGATTTGCCATGTGTTCTAGGAGAAGTGGGCATTTGCCCCACACAAAAGAGTTGACTTAAGTTGTATTCCCCAGGACCTTCCTCTGCTATTTTCATCTTAAGCTTTTCTTGCTTGGGTATAGTGGTTTTTGAATTAGCAAGAGAGGTTGGACTTATATATGATGTGGAGGAAATGGCTTCTCTATTGTTAGGAACGGTAATCTTTGGTTGATGACTGATATTATGACAATAGGCAAAGGGTTTTGCATCGCCCAGGATTGTGGTCTCTACACCGTTATGTGGGAACTTGATACATTGATGGTAGGTAGATGAAACGGCTTGCATGGCATGTATCCAAGGTCTTCCTAACAATAGATTGAATGGCAGAGGAAGGTCCAAAACCTGACAGATGATGTGCTTCACCAAAGGGCCCACTCGGATTGGTAGTACCACAGCTCCTTTGGATGAACGCTCTGCATCGTCATAGGCTTTGATTGTGATCTTCTTACGGGGATCCACTAATTCTATGGCATATCCCAACGCTGTGACCAATTGCAGTGTACAAATATTTAAGCCTGCTCCATTGTTGATCAAGACTTGCTTGATCCTATGTTGTTTGATAAAGCCTTCAATGTGTAGTGAAGTGTTATGAGGTTGCTGGAAGGAAGAGTTGTCACTTTCGGAAAAAGTGAGACAAGGTGATGACTTTAGACTTCCAACCATGGCTTGAAATTGGTTTGTATTCAGGTTTGCAGGGATTGACGCCTCTTCGAGAGCTTGATCCAAGATTGTTTTATGAGATAGAGATAAGTGCAATAGTTCTAAAATGGATATAAGCGCAGGCATTTTGTCTAATTGTTCCACAAGATTGTACTGCTTTGGTATGGAGGTGGTGCCTTGTGGAGCTGCCCTTATGGTAACCTTGCCGCGACATGTAACAACATTGCAATTGGAGCTGGGATTTTTTATGGTTATAGTTGTAATTTGTTCATTGGCATCATACAGGTGATTTACAGTATAATTATACGCAACCTGTGTATAATCAGTGGTATCAATGCCTTTCCTGGAAGTGGAAGGACCCCTTTGATCTTGTGATGGAAGTGGATTTTTGAACATTAGATGATCATTGTTTGTTGTTTTTGGGTCATGCCCTTTGATTTCAATTTCACCTCGGTCAATAAGATCCCGAATAAGATCTTTCAATCAGTGACAATTACTTGTCTTGTGTCCTCTCCCTTGATGGAAATCACAATGTTCAGTAACCCTCCACCATGCAAGTTTGACTTGAGGTTCATAGTTTGATGTTTTAGCTAGAGTTACCAAATTTTGAGAAACCAGTTGTAGCAACACTGTTTCGATGGGTTCCCCTAAGGGAATGTATGTTTGTTTTTGTTTTTGTTGACGAGGTCTAGGTTCATCGTGAGATGTGATGCGGCTTTGATTTGAATGAACATTTGTGTTAGTCTGAGGTGGGGGATTCTGTCCTGTAAATCGAACCACAAGTTGTGCACTTTTGATAGTTCTGGCATCCACAACCCCATCATTGACAATATTTTTGTTTTTGTTCCAGAAGCTTGGTTTGTCACTATTGAAGCGTGGGCGAGGACCATCCTTTGGTTCATTATAGATTTTGATAAGTCCTTTCTTGATGAGGGCCCACTCACATTTCAAGCCCTTGGTGATCATGTCATTAAAAGAGTATGTTTCTTTGACATCCAGGTGAAATTCCATTTCTTCGTTTAAGTTGGAAATAAATATTTCCACTAGTTCTTGTTCAAGTAACTGAAGAGAATGTCTGCTAGACATTTGATGCCATCGTTGCAGGAATACTGAGAATAGTTCACCTGGTTTTTGTTTAGTGTTACACAGATCAGCCATGGTGATGTCATGTTCAATGTTATGAGAGTAATGTACCAAGAACTTCTGAATTAGCTCTTCAAAGGTCCTAATGCCATCTGGTAGTCGGGAAAACCATGATGTGGTTGTTCCTCCCAAGCTTTGGGGAAAAAGTTGCATTAGGTATGTGTCCTCATATGCCACTTCGAGGCAAACTGAATGAAATTCTCTGACATGATCGCGAGGATCTCCCTTTCCTCTATATTTTTCAAATTTGGGTGTTTTGAATCCCCGTGGAAAGGGTGGCATATAAAGATTTCTATCAAAGGGATAGGGACAGATGTCATTGAGTGAGAATTGGTTGGTTTTTACACCACTATGAAGTTGTTGGGTGAGATTTTCAACTTGTTGCCACAACATCTCCATTTCATTTGGAGGAGGAGGTGGTGGGTTACCTCAAGGAATGTTATATCTGATGGGATCTCTACCTCTTTCTTCTTCATGGCGACTTTGTCATTCTGATGCTTGTCTTATTTGGGCAAGATCAAAGTCAGAGGGGAGCTTGGCTCCTTCTTGAGCAAGCTTTAAAAAGTGAACATCTGCATTGCTCCTGAGTATTTCATCAAAAAGTCTATTAAAGAGAGGGTTATGTTGGGCCCTTTCTATTATTGCAGGAGTAGGAGTACTTGGGTTCTCATCATTTGCATTTCCTCCAAGTGCTTCTTGAAATTCATTGATATTTTCCTCCTCTTCTTCTTTAATTTCTATTTCTCATTGCCTTGACTGTGATCGGGTATGACCCATTTTGTTTACAAGTTTTTGTTGAAGTAGGGTGAAAATGATGATGAGTTGTTGATGAAATGAGAGATTGATGGTTGGTGAATTGTGTTGCATGTGGATCTCTAGCACTTTTAAAGGTAGATGTAACCGAAATTCCTTCTTTGAATTGCTTGTTTTGTTTGATAAGGTTTTGGTGTGATAAGGTATAGAGAAATCTGAGATGTGTTACAAATTTAATTACCTAGTAATGAGAGGATTCACTCATACACTAGTTTTAACCTGCGTAGAAGTGTCTCTTAGGATGAGCTTATCCTAGATGTAGAAACAATCTAAAAAGTGATGGGATGCGTTTGATTCAAGCAATATCTAAAAGAGAACTTAGGACAAGAACCTCTTAATGTTTTGAGAGTTGAAACGGATTGATGATGAAGTGATGATGTATGAGTGAGATAATGGATGAAATGTTTTAACTTCAATAAAAGCTTTGTGTCACAAATGGAACAAATTCTACCTCTTCCCTTTCGGGCGTTGGTGGCGTTTCTTGAGTTATGTTGTATGTGATACAAATGTTTGGGAAGAAGTTGGGATTAATCTTGCCTCCTTGGTTTTTGTGATAACTCAAAGCTCTATATTGCATAAAAGCTCTGCGGTTTAATGATTCTGAATCAAATTCATTTGTTTTGCCTTGAAGGTAGAGACGCATGTGACGTAGAAAAACTCTATGAAAGACAAAGATTTGTCTTTTGAGATAGATGAATTTCCTTCTTTTGATCAAATCCTTTGAGCTCAATGGTCTTCTTTTCAAGTTGATGTTCTGATGACAATTCTTCTTTCACAAGATGTGAAGAATGGTCATAAAGTTTGATACTTTGTTGTTTGCACTTTGTTTTTGATATTTTTGGTTGTTTTGAAAGATGTTTGGTTGGATGAATACTTGTTTTGGAATTGATCTTTGATTCTTCTTTGACAAGAAAACAAAGCAAGCACACAAACACAAGAATGTTGCCTTTAAAAGGCACAAATGAGTATGGCTATAGATCAACCCAATCCTTGGACTTTTTATGACCCTTTCCTTTAAGTGTATTTTAGGTGCTTTTCTTTCCAAAGCCTGAAGTCAGCTTAATTTGTACTTGGTCTTGACTAAAACGAAGACACCTCAAACACTTTGTATCCCTAAGGTCAAATGGCCAGTTGTGATAAATTCAACCCACATCTTGATATTTCTTCGACTTTGGTACTACATACCTTATGAATCCCGTCATGGTAGGTAAGGATGTGATATACTAAGTCTTGCGCGAGTATAACAAATAGATGATCCCTATAATGGGGGAGTCACCACTTTTATCAAGCCACAAGTGACTTTTCAAAAAGCTATGTTTCTACTCAAGGAAATATGTATGGTGAGTATCTTGGGAGCAAAACCATCTATGCTCTTGCACTGAATTGTATCTCAAATATTCGCAATCAATAGAACGGGTGGGCTACTACTTAAAGGTGTTTACTCATTTTTTATGTCTTTGGACATAAGTTCATTCTACAGTGACTCACTTAAGAGCCTTGTAACTTGTGGTGGGGCCCATTTGTCCTTTCAGCAAGTTACACTGTAGGAACGGCTATACCCAAGGCTACAGCTTTCGCTCTCACCTGATTTCTATAGCGGCTTGAAGGATTTACCGCACGAGGTCGTTCCCAAGAGTGATGTGTCTCTTGGCAGGCCTCTCTTAAAAAGATAAAATTTTGAGCATTACTAACACTTTTCTCTTGCACCTAGGACCATGAAAGCCAAGGGAGAGGATAGTGTGTGTTAGAAGTAGGACCACTCGACCAACCTTTTGCACAAGTGTGCCAAACACGAAATGCACTTGTTCTTTTTAACTTGCCATCACAATGTGTTTTAACTATTTGGAGATGTTGCTCCAACAATCATGGTGTTCTTTTTAACTTCAAATGCAAAATTTTTAGTAAACTAGAACTTTGAAAATCCTGGTCAACTTAATTTGAAGCACGTATGAAGGAAAATTCGCTTTGCACAAATTTTGAAACAAGTTGATTGTGAGTTTTATTTGCACCAAAAATTGAATTGTGGATTGTAAATTTTTGCTTAAGTTTGATGCTAGAAATAAATTTTGTCTTGTTGATTTTAAGCACCAAATGAAAAGTTAAGCCTAAACTTGCAATAAACAAAGTTGTTTTGTTCAATTTTAGAGCACCAAATACAAAATTTGATCCTAAGCTTGCAAGAAAGCAAATTTTGTTTTGTTCAATTTTAAAACACTAAAAACAAGTTTTGATTTTTAAGGAGGTTGGTTTTAGACCTGCACAAGAAACAAATAGTTAGTAAAAACCGAACCTATTATGGGCTTCTACAAGCCTAAGAATTTTCACTTTTTCGATTACAGGGTCTTTTTTACAACGTTCTGTTACAATAGCGTTACTCTGTGTTTAAACAGAAGCGCTATTTAACACAAACGCGCTAATATAGACACAACAGCGCTAAAAGTAAAACTCTGACAGCGAAAGCAATAGCGCCAAAACAAGGTCAAAAGCGTTGAAACAACTTCAATAGCGCTACACTTGGTACAATAGCGCTATTGTAAGAACAATAGCGCTAGAACAACAAGTTGCAATAGCACTACAACATGATCAAAAGCGCTAAAGTGCAACCTGTGTGTCAAGTTTCAACATTCAAACATGTTAGTTGTCAAAAAAAATTGTTTATTTAAGTGTTTGGATTCACGTCGGGTTCACCAAATGATGCTCTGCAAAAAGGGAAGGTTAGTCAATGATAACAAAACACAAACAAGAAGAAAAGCCAAGTTGTTAGTGTCAGAAATCATAAACGAAATACTTTTCTACACAAGCATATCAAAAGAGATACCAAAAGCATGATAGAATGTCTAACTAGGAAAGCAAATATGATGAGGCATCTCCAAATGCCTCCTAACATGCTCTTGGCTTCTTCTCCTTTGTTCCTCTCCTCTCCAAGTTCCAAAATAGTGTAGTTCTCAACAGCTTTTTGCAATATGGATGCTTATGGAGGTTTGAGATTGAAGTATTTGCTCTAAATGTGAATAAAAAGCTAATACTATGTTATTGATACTAAAATGATTTATTTTAACCAAAATGACAATATATGAGTTGATTATGCTAAAATGCTCTCTCAAAATGCCTATAGCTTAAATGCATACAAGTTTTCAGGATCTGGATTATGAAGAAATGAGCTCTATTTATAGAAAAAATGGAGCAATGGATGGTTGAGATTGAGCAATCTCAACAAGGGTCGGGATTGAATGATTTCAAATCCATGTGAGGGCTTTCAACCCAATCCCAGGATGACAAGTGTCAATGTGAGATAGGTTGAGAGGAGAGGGAATAAGCATTAAATGTTTGACATGACCTTAGGAGTTAAGGTCAAGGTTAGTTGAATGAATAAACTCTTTATTCAAAGAATAAAGCTTTTATCCAATGGATAAACTCTTGTGCAAAGTCAAAAGGGATAAACATGGTCAAAGCAATAAATGCTTAAGGAGACCCATGAGTGCAAGTTGAAATAACCATAAATGGTTATGTAAGAGCCATAAAGGGTCATGTAAGAGCCATTAGTGGTTTTGGAAGACTTTGGAGATTGAATTGTTGAACACACAAAGCATTTAATGTTTTTCAAAGACTTTGAAGTCTTTGAGAAGCGACTTCAAGTTGCTTAGGATAGTGACAATAATTAGGGGATGGATTAGGCTAATTAGGAAGGGGTTAGAATAATCTAGAAGGGGGTTTAGGAATGCAAGTGGATTTGGTGGGTGAGGGAAAATAGGATTTTTATTTAAAATAAATTAATTTATTTCAATAAATGTGTGCAAGTTGCATTTGTAGGAAAATGCAAGTGGGGGGGATAAATGATTTAAATAAAAGTTTTATTTAATTTATTTAAAAGAGGAAAAGGGGGATTTAATTAAATAAATAGATTGTATTCATTTAATTGATTGTGAATTTGGTTTAATGAATTAATTAAAATAAATTGAATAATTTATTTAATTAATAGGAGAACGTTTGAAGATGAATTAATTAAATGTTAATTTAATTAATTGATGGCTAGTGGATTTTTAATCAAATAAATAGAAAAATATTTATTTAATTAAAATGGACAGATTTGTGTGACTACATGACCGATGTAGAAGATATTTTTGAGGTGTGATATAAGCGAGAAGTGATCGAGAAACCTATTCAAATGGCATAGTTTCATGTGCACACTCTTGATTTGGTAGTTGACTGAGAAGCAGAACAGGGTAGAGTTGCACAACGGTTACAGTCAAACTTTTTGCACTTAACCTAAACTCATCCGAGCATTGTTTGATGCTATTTTGGAGTTCAATCATTGCAGTTATCATTGTAAATGATCTGTAAGTCAGTGTGACTTCCATATTATAATTGAACCTTTAGTTCTAGGCAGTGTTCCTGAATGCAAGTGCATTCACCTTATTTAATATTTATGTACTCATGATCACAATATATGAATATTGTGGGTTCCAATCCCACCGTGGTTTTTCCTTTTCTGAGTTTCCATGTAAAAATATTGGTGTTATGATTTTGTGATTGATTATCTCATGTTCCTACATTTGCTTACAGTGGTTTGAGAATAAGTTTGAAAATTTATTTACCAGTAGAACACTGATTCACACCCCCCCCCCTCTCAGTGTTCCTTGATTCCAACAAAAAGCACTTGCAAAAATTGAAGCCTAGGATAGTAGACATAATACTAAAATAAAATATATCAAATGGCTCCACCATGGGTACCTAATTCATAGTCACTCAAACCTTTTTAATCTTGGCTGCTCTATAACTCCTTGATGACTTTGGATCACCCAACAAATAATCTTACACTTTCTAAACTTGGCTGGCCAAAGCATGACTCGTTACATTCCAAAAAGTGGATGCCTAGGAGGTATCTTTGTCCATTTTGACTTATCTCCATCACCAACACATGTTCACCTCTTGAAAATGTAATTATAATTTGATATATAATATAAATATTAAATATTTTTTCTCTCATTTCCTAAAGAATAATTTCCAAGTAACATGGAGATACATGAATGACATAGGATTGCAAGGGTAATGTCACCTTATACTAACACCATTCCTATTTCCCAAGCATCAAGTTTTCTCAAATTTTGGATATTGATATATTTATTTCTTCTATTATAAGAACACGTGTTAAATTCTAAATAATTTCATCAAGGCACAAGTGTTACATGTAAAAATTAACAAAATGTGCCAGTGTTCTAGAATTTTACAAGTTTTGAACTTCATTTTTTCGCTTATCTATCCATTATAGCCTATTACGATGCCTACTTAGCAATGTAACACTTTACATTCATTTATTCAACCCAAAACAATCTTCCCCTCTGAACATTTTTTTTGAAATTCTTCGCATCTCTCTCTCTCTCTCTCTCTCTCTCTCTCTCTCTCTCTCTCTCTCTCTCTCTCTCTCTCTCTCTCTCTCTCTCTCTCTCTCTCTCTCTCTCTCTCTCTCTCTCTCTCTCTCTCTCTCGCGGAAGCTCTATTTTTTTTTCTAATTGTGAAGACTCCATTCTTGTTGTATTATGTTACTCTGTATGATTGATTGAAGCTCTTAAATGATTTCCTGGGTTGCATATCTCTTGAATCCTCAAAAAGATTTTTGTCTCAGGTAATATACTATTCTTGTTATTTGAATAAATTATCTTTCTTTGGTATTGTATCTATAATTATCTATTTGAATATTTATTTGGTGTTGTAGACACCCAAAAATGGTCAACGCTTGCGGAGTCATACTTTAACATTTGCGCATTCCCTCATTTTAGGTTTTTGCGTCACATTAACATTTCTCCTATGTCACGCACTTGATCTTTATCATTTGCTAGCATCGAGTCATTCTTTTGTATTCTTCATTCATCTCGCCTTCAAATTTGGTCTTGTCGACAACAATATTCAATCATGATTTTGGTCGATCTTTGTCAATCTTGTCATATTGCGATCGATTCATCATCGATCCTTGTCCTTTTCAATCATGTCAATTTGGTCAATTTGTCATTGATTTTTGTCAACCAATCTCAATCAAATCATTTATCAACACTAGTCATTTATCAATTCAAAATCATGATCAAATCAATATCAATTATCCTTTGTCAAGGCCTAATTGTCATCCTTGCATTTCTAATTCATTTAATCTTGTTTGGCATTTTCCCTCTAGGTTAAATAATTTATTTATTTATCCTAAGTCTTCTTGTCACAATTAAATGTTCATTTAATTGGCTAATTATTCCTCTTTGTGAATGAATTAATTAATAAATGAAAAATTATTAATTAATTCACTAATTTCTAATTTCATCATTTCTAATTTCCTATTTTCATTAATTCCTAATTTCCACCTATTTTCTAATTTTCTAATTCAAATTCCACCTAATTATCTTGTCTCTAGTTCTCCCTATTTGTGTGCTTCATGCGTCATACTCTTGACATAGCAACTTGTCATAGAGTCTTGTCTTGACATAGAAATTTGTCATAGAACTTGTCTTGACATGGAAATTTGTCATAAAATTTGTCATAAAATTATCATAATCCTCTTTGCATAGCAATATGTCATAACTTTGCTATTTTTGATTTGAATTTCTATTCAAATCTCTTTCATGCTAATTTGCTCATTTTCTCCAATTTCTCTATAAATTGGATGATTTTCAATCAAACCTAGTCCGAATTTCTATCAAACTACCGAACTTTCGTTTCTAGTACTCTTGAGCTTTTTGCTTTCAATTGTGTATGCACTTGTAGGTGAGATCCACAAAACTATTGAAGAGGAAAGAACAACAATGGAGCCGCATGGAAGAAGTATTCAACTCTACATCTGGTTTGCATAATTTTACTCTTGAATGCTTTGTTTCCATACCTCTATTGAATGTGCTTTAGAATTAGGTTCATTTCAATGAGTATTCTCATGATATTGCTTTGATTGTCTTGTGTTTTGATTGATCTACTTATCTTGTTTTGATGATTCCTAATTCTGATGCTACAGGTGTATATGATTTTCTACTCAATTGGGTTCATACACAATGATAGTCTTCCTCATAGACCAAGGTTGATACATATAATTTCATTTTATTTTATTATTACTCTTGATTCCTAGACTTATGTAGGATAAGGGGACACACATATTTTTTTAATTTTTCTATTTGTTTGTTCATAGAGGTAACAAGACCAATATAGGGGCTTAATATAAAGGAAAGTTCCAAAAAAACATAAACACTTTTCTCTTTTCTTGTGCTTGTAGCTATGTCAAGAGCATTCAATTGTACAAAGGTTTGTAAGTTATTTTACTTTCATTGTTCCTTTCCATTTATCATTAAATGCAATCCATTTCTTCTCATTTATTGTGTTTCCTTATCTCTTTCATTGCATGGTATTTTTTGGTGTGTTCTCATATCTAATTAAACAAATTGGTTGAACTGTCAAGCTAGATTAACACATTTTTTAGAAGCATTATGGTATCTTAGGTCATACAAATGATAGTATAAAAGCATAAATGGCTATGTGATGTGCTAGTATCCTAGGTAGTGAGCTTCAATGTTTAGTATTAGGTTCATCTTTTTGATCTATTTTATATTCTATAATATACTCCTATAAATCATTCTATAGTTTCCAATAAACAACATTTTCTTAATTTTTTCCATGCTTTAGTTGAACGAAAGTCATTCATTTCTAAAGTTTAAAATTAATTTTTGGGTTATTAGAGTTATTTTGATTTTTTATGTTGTGTGGAGCTATAATAATGTTCATTTATTGTTATATAATTCTTGAAGAAGTAACATAAGAGTCATTTAATTAGAAAACAAGTAGCTTTTTTTGTTATTACTTGAACACATATATAAAATGTAGAATTGTGGTAGAAATAAAGAATGGGTAATATTTGAACATGAGTAAGGGAGACTCAAAAAAATTAGGAAAGAAATAGTGGGACTACTAAAAAATTATACTTAATATTATCGGAATTAGCAAAACAACCAAATTATGACATGAAAATAAAAACGCATTGAAGAGATAGTAAAGGATTTAAATGAAGAAACTAAATGAGAATTAATAGGAGAGAAGAAGGCTATGGTAAATGAGAAAGAAACACAACAAGATAAGAAAGAGAACAATAATAATGGTTGAACATATGTTAGCCTCTACATAGATAGACCCCATGAATAAAAAAAAATATTTTTTTGGTAAAGTAAAAACAACTCTAACCATTAGTAACTCTACCCTTAACAGTCCCCCATCATCAACTTTTGGAACACACATGTATATCTCCCAAATATCTCCTCTTTAGAAGTTTTAAATAGATGTATTACAAAACATTGTAATATAATATATATTGAAGCAACATGTAGAAATTACTAGATGCCTTGAAGAATCTCTTTAAAACATTAAAAAAAAGGTTATCACAAATAGGTAGGGATACTACACTACTATTAGATTAGTGGTTGAGGAATGATAAGTCGCATTATAATAAAATTTTATGATCAAGATACATAAAAGATGTCATCAAATAAGAATTAATGATTGAAATTGAGAGAAAAATAGTTGGATGATATAAGGAGAAAAAATGTCATGACGCAAACTAAGTTAAGGATAGAAGTTGATAATATGCATAATAATTATAGAAATGTCAACACACTATAATCTATTTTCCTAGGATGATTTGTGTTCATCAAAGTATTAAAATTCTAGATGGAGAAAGTTGAAATTAAAATCATGCAATCCTTAAAACATACAATCCTCTACCTCTTATGATCCACCCAAGGTAATGGATGTAAGCCAAAGAGTTCAAATATAAAATTTGCATAACCAATACAAATGGGTAGACAATTAAAGAGACAATCTAAGACCATAAGTCAAGAGATTAAGAGAATTGGTTAATCTACACTTTGCACATTGACCAGGTCTCTTAGGAGAGGCAAAGAAGCTTGTTGACCCCATTAAAATCCTAAAATTTGTTAGTAATTATTAATGTCTACATACATATTTTGTAATAGGACATGACTCAATGGGATAATACATAAATCTAGCTAAGGAGTATATGAAAAAATATTTAGATACCTTAAGTACATGAATTAATTTTGAAAATTTTACAATTTGTGGTAGGGTATTTAAATATTTTGAAGATGGTCATAAATTTGAAGATTGACAAACAACACTAGCATGTACTAAGAACAATATATGAGCTCAATTGAGGGATGATGTTTGTAGGAAAAATCCATGAAGTAGCATGGAATAGGGTTAAAAGCACCACATGGCACATGTGGCACATCTAAAAGACAAAAAAATAGAAAAGGGCGTGCACCCTTGATGTAGTAATGTATATATAAACCACATGGTGAAAGATATATATATATAAAATGTTGTGTAATGATAGGCATATAAGTGTGATGAATGATTATGTATATTGTTTGCATACAATGTATTCTATTATATTTTATTATAAGTCGGCATTCTAATTCTAATTCTAATCCTCCTCTTATCCCTTTACACTAAGGTAAACTACACTTCAAAGAACATGCATGGATCTTCAGTTTGCACCCCCTCTTTTACACTTAGGGTAACTCATAAAAGTGGACAAACATATGATGACTAGGGCCATGATAACTTAATTATTGATAGAATAGAAACTTCAGACAAGATCAATGGTTAACACTAAAGAGATTGCAAGATCAACTAAAACACAGTAAGGATTTAATGAAATACCATGAAAATTATTTGTTATCAATGGTCTCGATTAGCTCCTATGAATGATATCATGCTATATAAGTGATAGAGGAAAGCACTAAATGAAATGGGTTGAGCTAGTATGTAAACACGTTTAAAAAATATGTACATGGTTTAATTTAAAGGGTAAGTGCACCAAGATGGTGAACAGAAAAGTGGCCACATGCAAAAAAAAATCAAAATTTTGCATAACCTGTGCGTGTTCTGGAAATTCAAAAACGTGCTAGGTCTGGTGATGCCCTGCAAAATGGACAAGGTTAGTCTGAGATAAATAACACACGACACAAGGAATCGTTAGTGTTAGTCAATCAAAAAACTAATCTAAACAGGCATATCAAAAGAGATACTAAAATCATGTTAATATATCTAACAAATGAAACAAAGATAATAAGGCATCTCCAAATGCCTCTTAGCATGCCCTTAGCTCCTTCTCCCTTGTTCCTCTCCTCTCCAAGTTCCAAAATAGTGTAGCTCTCAGCAACTTTTTGCACTATGGATGCTTATGGAGGATTGAGATTTGGGTATTTTGCTCCAAATGTAAAATAAAAAGCTAAAATACTAGATGCTATTTAAAAATGATTGATTTTAACCAAAATAGCAAGATTTTAGTTTGCTATGCTAAATGCTCTCTAAAATGCCTATAGGTTAAATGCATACAAGTTTTCAGGATCTGGATTATGAAGAAATGGGCTCTATTTATAGGAAAAATGGAGCAATGGATGGTTGAGATTGAGTAATCTCAACAAGGGTCAGGATTGAATGATTTCAAATCCATGTGAGGGCTTTCAACCCAATCTCAAGATGACAAGTGTCAATGTGAGATAGGTTGAGAGGAGAGGGAATAAGCATTAAATGCTTGACATGACTTTGGGAGTTAAAGTCAAGGCTAATTGAATGAATAAACTCTTTATTCAAAGAATAAAGCTTTTATCCAATGGATAAATTCTTGTGCAAAGGCAAGAAGGATAAATATGGTCAAAGCAATATATGCTTGGGGGGACAAGTTTGAAATAACCATAAATGGTTATGTAAGAGCCATAAATGGTCATGTAAGAGCCATTAGTGGTTTTTGAAGACTTTGGGGGTTAATTTGTTGAACACACAAAGCATTAAATTATTTTCAAAGACTTTTGAAGTCTTTGAGAAGTGACTCCATTTTGCTTAGAAATGTGGCAATAATTAGGGGATGGATTAGGCTAATTAGGAAGGGGTTAGAAGAATCTAGAAGGGGATTAGATTTTGCAATTGGATTTGGTGGGTGAGGGAAAATAGGATTTTTATTTAAAATAAAATTAGTTTATTTCAATAAATGAGTGCAAGTTGCATTTGTAGGAAAATGCAAGTGGGGGGGGGGGGATAATGATTTAAATAAATGTTTTTATTTAATTTATTTAAAAGAGGAATAGCGGGATTTAATTAAATAAATAGATTTTATTTATTTAATTGATTGGAATTTGATTTAATTAATTAATTAAAATAAATTGAATAATTTATTTAATTAATAGAAGAATGTTTGGGGATGAATTAATTAAATATTAATTTAATTAATTGATGGCTAGTGGATTTTTAATCACATAAATAGCATTTATTTATTTAATTAAGCTGGACAGATTTATGTGACTACATTTGCCCTCTTTGAGACGGTGCGGTTTATCGCGTCGTTTCAAAGAAAGAAAAACTGGTGTGAAGAAAATGCCCCATAAAATGTTAATTTAATGGGTGGTATGCCCCCTCAAGAGATGGGCCGAAAAATCTTGAAAAATCGGGCGATCTCTCGAAAAAGAATGAAAATTGGCAGGGTGTTAGAAGAGAAGAAGTGAGCAATACGGGTGAAAAATAGAAGAAATCGGGGGAAAAATGGAGAAACGGGGGGCTCGGGAAGTTCACGAGGACCACGGCGGTGAGCGGGGGGGAGTTACAGTGACGGCGAAGGGTATAAATGGGGTGAAAGGGATGGAAACAGGATCATTTGTGACCACGACTAGTGTGAAACCAAAGCTCTGATAGTGACATTTTGGAGGAGCGAGCAGCAGTCAGGATGTCAGTACCGATTATAGAGCATAGATTTGAGCGAGTCCCACGGTTCCAGCGGCCAGACGACTATGGACCAGCGGTACGTAAATTAGAATTTTGAATTTTTATGCATTTTTGATAGGCTTTTTGCTGAGTCCAAGTTGAGTCAGAGCAATAGCGCTGAAACTATGGTTTTGGCGCTTTTGCTCAATTAACTAGCGCTATGGTGCCGCAATGGCGCTATTGGCCTATTGTTTGAGCGTTGTTGGATAGCTGATTGAGCGCTTTTGTTAGGGTTGTAGCGCTTTTGTTGATAAACTAGTGCTTTTGTTGGTAAAATAGCGCTTTTGTTTTAGGATAAATAGATGCCCCAGTTTGGATGAAGAAAATCTCCCGATGCCAATGATGGATGGATGGCGATGTGGAGTGGGAGTTGTTTTGAACCATAGCAGCCTGATGAAACCTAGGTCATTTTTAGGATAAATGCCTATTGAAGTCGAGGTTGCCATGATTGCTTACCTGTTGAGACCCGAAGATACTTGATTATATGTTGATAGTCTAGGTTTAAACTTAAGAAAGTTTGAAAACAAAACAACTAATGGTGATTGATGAATGTCCATGTGCAGGAGGATCTAGGCGTGTTGCAGTTACGCGAGAGACATCCTGCAACACAGGGGTTGCGGGATCAATTGACAGAGGCAGAGATAGATTGTATTGCTGCTACTGGATTGTATGAGGTGATGCACATGCCTGTGATTCGGATGAATCACGGTTTGATCACAGTGTTAGTCGAGCGATGGCACAGCGAGACGTGCACCTTCCATTTGGCACAGGGGGAGATGACAATGACCCTAGAGGATGTGTGGCGCATCCTACGGATTCCGATTCGGGGGGAGCTGGTTACATATGACAGATCCTGGGGAACCCTTGCAGTTCAGAGGTTTTTTGATGAGGATATTTTTATTGATGATGGCTCTATTACCTGGGAGGAGATAGTTGCGTTATATGAGCCTCTACCAGTAGTACTATCAGGTATCGTGGGAGGACTTCCATGTCCTGAAAAGCGATCACATGGTTTGGTTGTGGGGTGGGGGCAGGTGATCGAGATGATGATTATCGAGGGGACCCGATTTGCGTGGGGGTCGTGCGTACTGACGCACCTATACCAGGAGCTTCATGAGGTGGTATATCGGGGGAGGGGTTCCTTAGCAGTGGGAGTGACGTTGCTGCATATTTGGGCCTGGGAGCACCTACCAGTGACTCGACCAGTGAGTCTGAGGTTCCGCACAGTAGATTAGTCGTATATGTTCATGTATAGCGGCATGATGAGTCAGCCCCACCTGGGGAAGTTAGAGTGGTGGCGGCGGGCACTGGACGATCTAGATGCAGTCATATGGCGACCATACCTAGAGTGTGAGCCATGGGATGATGATGCAGAGGCACTGCCCTATGTTTTTATGAGTCGATTCCTCATCGGGAGGACCTCGTACCATGTGGAGAGACAGGTGCCCAGGAGAGTGCTGAGACACTTTGGACGGCAGCAGGGACTGCCTAGTGGATCAGGGGAGTATGCGTGGGTGATTCGGGAGAGGTATGCATGGGGGCCAGTGCTGCTATATGATCAGGCACTGGTAGAGTTTCGGACACTATAGGCAAGACCGTGGGATATACAACCGAGGGTCATGGATGCAGGAGTATCAAACGAGTATACACAGTACCGAGTGGCGCACCCGATCTTACGGATATCCAATCCAGCAGAGCCGATCCCAGATTTTGAGGATGAGAGGGGACGGAGACAAAGGAGGGCAGGAGGTCGAGGACCGAGGGCAGGTGGAGGTGGAGTAGGTGGTGGAGGAGGAGGAGGTGGTGGGTTGGGGATGCGGAGTCAGTGGAGAGGGAGAGGTGGACTGCCTCTATGGATAGCACAGGGACCATTGATACAGGAGGAGTTCGACTCGGTGGGAGGGGGATGGAGAGGGAGATCTTGATGGACAGAGGGGAGGGAGCTATTGGAGAGGGTGGTACAGGTGAGGCGGCTCTGGATACCGGGGAGGGAGCCACTGGAGATCTTCGAGATCACATGATAGCACATTTGCAGACCCGAGTAGAGGATTTGGAGGCGGAGGTGGCGGCTAGGGATGTGCAGCTATTTGCACGAGAGTTAGAGCTGGCGGTGGTGCTACAGGAGAGGGATAGTGCAGTGGAGAGATTAGCAGAGCTGCAGGAGAGAGTCCGGATTGGAGTAGGAGCATAGGGGCCTACGGGGGAGGTGATGAGGGAGATGCGACGAGCACAGGTAGAGATAGACTACTGGCAGGGTTTATATGAGCAGGTGGTGCCAGCTAGTCAGCGAGCTCTTAGCTATTCTCAGATGCGGCAGGCCAGATCAGAGCGATCACAGAGGGTGCAGAGCAGTGGGGGTGTGATGGGTCCTCTGCAGAGGGAGAGATCAGGGGATGCAGGAGTGAGTGGTGGTTTGATGAGGCCTCCACGGAGAGATGGATCAAGTGGTGCGGGCACCAATGGTGGAGTAGGTGGCGATGGTGGTACAACATCTGACCAGAGTGGCATTTGAGAGAGCATTTTTGCATATATGTATTTGTATCATTGTTTATTTTTTGGACTGTATCTTGCATGGCTCTTGGTAGCCGATTTTGTAGACTTCATTGGACTCTGATATATGAGATGATATATATGAGGAGGTCCCATATTTTGATGATATGCAGTTGATTTATATGGATGTTTATGCAGGATGATGAGTGATTGCTTAGATGGATATGTGTATATGTATGCATTTGATGAGATGTTTCTTATATGCATGTTTTTATGATGATTTATGATGTGGGATACTGACATATGAATGCAGGTTTATATATGTATGATTTGTTTGATTTTTGATGTAATGCTTTATGTATGTAATGCCATGATGATGATGTATGCTTATGATGATTTATGAACATGATTTTGGTGTTTCCTATGCAATGATAATTTATGCGATGATGTTAATGCAATGGTTGAATGAATGATT
Organism: Cryptomeria japonica; assembly: GCF_030272615.1. Taxonomy (NCBI): domain Eukaryota; kingdom Viridiplantae; phylum Streptophyta; class Pinopsida; order Cupressales; family Cupressaceae; genus Cryptomeria; species Cryptomeria japonica. Next base: position 39,551,950 of record NC_081405.1, on the reverse strand, counting down.
TTATGTATGGATATGCATCTAGATGTTTTTAGATGAATGTAATATGGATAAACAAAATGTAAAGTACAAATTTTTATATGATAATGTTGAAATAAATGTCTATGTATAATGGATATATATATATAATGGTATGAACCAATTTTTGGAAACAAATGGATTTATGATTCTAAATGCTTTTAAATATGATTTAAATACAAATGATAATATGAGGATATTACAACTTATGGTTTTAAGAACTGTACCTTAATGCAATTAAAAAGGATAATGAATGCAATGTGAATGAATCCTAAAATGAGCATAATAAGATACTTTAATAAATGGATGAATGAATGCACTTTTTCACTAATGAATGGATGCAATAATAAATGATAAAGGATGATGAAATGATGATGGATAATTGACACTAAATGAATGCCTAGTAAGTGATTTAAAACAATCAAAGACAATTTGATCCCACGAATGAATCTAATTATTTATGATTGATGCAATGATGCAAATGATTAATGAAAGCTAATGTCAAAAATGAACTATATGCAATATTAAGTTAAAAATGACATGAATGGACTTAATGCAAGATGCACCTAAATGCGATGATGATATGACCATGAGGAATGCAAGGTTTTTAAGACTTTGCATGATGCATTGATGATGTATCAGAGTACTCGGTCGTGATTGTATCCAAGATGAGCTTTAATGGTCACTTTTGCATATAAAGCCTACATATGAATGAATGAATGGATGGGTGATATGCAACGGAATGCAAGATATAAACAGATGAGATGAAATGATGGTCCATAGTGCTCTATTTTCATCATTAAGCTTTAAAATGTTGGAAGAGAATACAAGCATCTTGACATAATGATTCAAGATGACCTGAGTATTCCTTACATGGATTTTATATAGCAAGTTAATACAAATGACTTGATATAAGGGTCAAGTCGACCAGAGTATTGCTTGTGGAATAGACAAGGATTATCTTTGTTCATGCATGACTTGGATCATCCTCCTTGATCTTAGGCTGATCATATCCTGAGACAAGTGCATACCGTACTAAGAGATAAAAACCTTTATCCAAATTGGATGAGGGGGGGAGGAACCAAAGGAAGAGCAATGTTCCTGCAAACAAACAGTATATACATAAAGAATAAAGAATAAGGATACTTGGTAATGGTTCATGCTCATATGGTCGAGGTATATGCTGTAGTCAGCAAGCCATAATGATCTATGACTGCATTTGGCATAAGATCACGTAGCTTGGTGAACTTCCCATGTAGACACCATTAGTACATGCCCCAGAACTTCATCGGAATAATGCCCCGAAGATACACAAACAATGTTGTAGGAACCTGATATAAATAACTAGCCCATAAATCAACCAAGTATTTGATAGCGTAAACAGAATTTTCTTGTCAAAGAAAATGTCATCTTGTCTTTGTTTTGGTAAGGAAGGATGCATCCTTGTTGAAGACAGTTTTGAGTGTTGATGTTGATTGTGTGGTTGATTGATAAGTGATGATCATTTTGTGGAGTATATCACAATGTTTGTTTGGTATCTGCACAGATGAGTATGTACAATGTGTTGCCATGTTTTTGATTGATTTTTTTATGTTTTCTGATGTTTTTGGATTTTGTTGATTTGATTTCCAATGTTTTTGATATTTTGGTGATTGTTTTGAATTTTTTTGGATTTTGAATTGTTTTGAATGTTTTTTTGGATTTTGTGAGATAGTTTTAAATGAAGAACTTTAATGAATCACAAGACAATGTAGAATCCACTTCCATCAATAGGTTAAAGGCATTGCCCCCAGTTTTTAGACATGACTATAAAAAAGCGAGATGCAGGATGCATGTAGTACTTTCTTGGATTTGTAGATTTATAACAAGCCATGGTTGATGGATGGATGGATGTATGTATGAAGTGATTGCAACGAGCCTGAAAGATACTGGAGCCATTGTCTTTATGAGTGGCTCCTGTTTGCCAGGTTTTTACCATCGCATTTACCCAAGGTGCCACTGGAGTGGTTGTTCACCATTTGGATGCATGATTTTTCTTTACTTTTTGAATGTTTTTGTATTTCTTCAGGACATTTTTCTGAATGTTTTTGGTATTTTCTGGTATGTAGGGGAGCCTGATGCTCTGTTCAGCTTAGGTATAAAACTGTTTGAGGTGCATGCTGTTGATTGGATCTGCAAGTGGTTCTCCTTCTGATGTAGCCAACTGATATGCCCCAAACCCGAATACAGCAGTGACAACATATGGGCCCAGCCAGTTTGATTCAAACTTGCCCTGATGTTCTCTGTTTGGTTGATTGCGAGGATTCTCTCGTAGAACAAGATCACCTACCTCAAATGTACGAGGTCTAACTCGGTGATTGTAGCTTCTGCTCATGCGCTACTGATAGGCTTTGAGATGGTTGTATGCAGCTTGTCGCTTCTCATCTAGTAACTCTAAGTCCTGAAGACGGGATACTCTGTAGGCTTCATCATCTATTAGATTATGTAAGGAAACCCGTAGTGATGGTATCTCCACCTCAATAGGTAAGATAGCTTCGGCACCATAGACCAATGAATAAGGAGTTGCGCCTATAGGGGTCTGAATGCTAGTTCGATATACCCATAGTGTTGGATTCAATTGAACATGCCAATCACGGCCGGCATCATTGACTGTCTTCTTTAGGATCCTCAATATGTTTTTATTGGATGCTTCGGCCTGACCATTGCCTTGTGGGTAATAGGGAGTGGAAAAGCGGTGTTGGATATGAAATTTCTCACAAAGTTCACGGACATCCTGATTTTTGAAAGGAAGACCGTTATCTGTGATGATGGACATGGGCACACCATACCGGTAGATGATGTAGTTGAGAATGAATGAGGCGATCTTCTTGCCGGTGACTTGGGTAAGTGGAATAGCTTCGATCCACTTTGTGAAATATTCAGTGGCGGTAATAATGAATTTATGGCCATTGGATGAAGATGGATGAATCTTACCCACAAGGTCAAGGCCCCATTGACAAAAAGGCCATGGTGTTGTGATTGGTTGTAGTTCCTGAGCTGGTGCATGTATCAGGTCACCATGAACTTGACATTTCTTGCATTTTCTGACAAAGTAGTAGGAATCTTTTTCCATAGAGGGCCAATAGTATCCATTGCGCAGGAGTTTCTTGGCTAGTGACGGACCACTTGAGTGAGTCCCGCAAATTCCTTCATGGACTTCTTCCAAAGCCTTTGTTATCTCACCTTGTTCTAGACATCGAAGGAGAGTACCATCAAGACCGCGTCGGTATAGGGTTTCAACAATAATGGTATATCAAGCAGTTTGGCGAATGAAGGTTTTACATTGGTTATTTGATTGGTTGGGAGGAAGGGTGTGATCGCGGAGATAGGTGTAGAACTCACCGTACCATGGGGATTTAGAACTGACAAGGCGACATATCATTTCGGATTCGGGGATATCATAAGCAGGAATCCAAAGCTGTTCTACCAAGAACTCGTAGCGTGTTGAATTCTGTGGAAGATCTAGGAGAGATGTGATGGTAGCCATAGCGTCAACAGCTCGATTCTGATCTCTTGGTATATGCTCAAAAGTGATAGTAATAAATGATGTCTTTAGTTTGTCCACCATTTGCTTATATGGCATGAGTTTATCATCCTTTGTCTGATATTCATCAGTTGCTTGTCGAATGACCAGTTGTGAGTCACCATATACTTGTAGTTCTTGTAATTTACATTGTACGGCTAGCCTGAGTCCTGTGATCAAGGCCTCATACTCTGCTATGTTGTTGGTGCATGGAAATGTGAGCCTGTAAGACTTCGGGATGCTATCACCTTGAGGTGTGATAAACAGAATGCCTGCCCCCGAGCCATGCCTAGTGTACGAACCATCGAAGTATAGTTTCCAGGGTTGTGTTGTTGTAATCATGAATATCTCTTCATCTGGAAAATTGGAAATGAGAGGATGATCGCCTATGAGAGGTGCATCGGCCAACTGATCCGCAATAACTTGACCTTTGATACCTTTACGATCTACATACTCGATGTCAAATTCACTTAGAATCATCACCCATTTGGCCAGGCGACCTGTCAATGCTGCTTTGCTGAGTAAATACTTGAGTGGATCAATCTTTGCAATGAGTTGTACTTTGTGTGTTAACAAATAGTGCCTCAGTTTAGTGGCTGCTAAGATTACTGCTAGGCAAGCTCGCTCAATAGGCATGTAATTGAGTTCATAGCCCACCAGTGTGCGAGAGATGTTGTAAATAGCACACTCTTTTCCTTCTGAATTATGGTGTGCCAGTAGTACACCCAATGTTGTACTTGTTGCTGAGATATAGAGTAACAATGGTCTACTTGGATCTGGTGGCATCAGTAATGGTGGATTCATGAGATAGTCTTTTTGCGTCTGAAATGCTTGCTGGCATCTGGCATCCCACTGAAAGCGGATGTTCTTGTGTAGCAGGTGTGTGAATGGGTGACATTTATCTGCCAACTATGCAATGAATCTTCGGATGGATTGAAGCCGCCCTTGTAATGTCCTTAGCTGACTGATATTCTTTGGTGGTGGCATGTCCATGATTGCTTTTACCTTTGTTGGGTTGACCTCAATACCTTTGCTTGAGACAATGTATCCTAGAAGCTTCCCAGAGGTTACTCCAAAGACACATTTCTTTGGGTTGAGTCGAACATGGTATTGTTCCAGTCTATCAAAGATTTTATCTAAGATGTGGAGATGCCCTTCTCTGGTAAGTGATTTTGCTAGTAAGTCATCCACATAATCTTCCATCATAGTATGCATCATGTCATGGAAGATGGTGGTCATTTCTCTTTGATAGGTTGCTCCTGCATTCTTGAGACCAAAAGGCATTACATTCCAGCAATATGTGCCCCATGGACATGTGAAGGATGTCTTATGTTGGTCCTCTGGTGTGATCTTTATTTGATTGTATCCTGAAAAGCCATCCATGAGTGAAAGCATGGCATGTCATGCTGTCAGATCCACTATGATGTCGATATTCGGTAGGGGGAAGTCATCCTTAGGACATGCCTTATTAGATCTCTGAAGTCAGTACAAATGCGGATGCCCCCTTTTGGTTTGCCGACAGGCACAATATTGGAGATCCATTTTGCATAATCAATTGGTCTAATGAAACCAAAATCTAGGAGTTTCTTGAGTTCTGTTTTGACTAGTACTGCAATTTGAGGATGCATCTTACGAAGCTTCTGCTTGACAGGTTTGGCTCCTTCTGCGACGGTGAGGTGATGCATGACTAAATCAGGATCAAGCCCAGGCATGTCTACATATGACCATGCAAAGTTGATCTGACGCTTCTGGAAGAACTCTATAAATTTAGGTTGTTCCTCTGGAGTGAGAAGAGATGCTAGATGTATGAGATGAGGATTTTCAGGAGTCCCCACATTGTATTCTTTGGTTTCCTCGATGAGAATCATTGATCATTCCTGTTATGCATTAGCAGGGAGAATGTCAAACCCTTCATCCTCAGGCGCCTCAGAGAGGTTTTCACCATTGGATACGCTCTTTCTTTTTACTTTTGTTGGATCAAACAGTGCCACAGTGTGGTTTCCACTAGAAGATCCATGTTTTATTGTTATATTTTTGCAGCTGAAAGGTTTGGCATCTGCCCCGAAGTATGCTGCGCTATTAAGTTCAATGGTGAATCCAGCTTTGTGATCCCCGCTTGGTAGGTTATCCCTTAATTCCAAAAAGTCAATGATGGCCTCATCATTTTGGAAGAAGTCAAGACATGGGGGATTTGGTTGGTTCCATTCGATGAGTTTAGGGTGGATAATGGGCATTACTTCATCGATTAGGTTAAGTGCGTTAGATGTATTAGTGAGGGTTAAGACGTTATGGTGAAGGTCATTGATGGTACTCTCCCTATCAGAATCAGGCGTAGGATGAGACATAGGGTCTGTGGAAGATGTTTCCAGCTCAGGAACCCAAGAGGTCTTTATCTATGCTTCTCCGTAAACAAGGATGTCTTTGCGTGGTGGAGGTGGTGATGTGTCTTCCTCATCTGAAGTATTAAGTTGTACAGAATCAAATTCCCCTTCATGTGAGTCGGTCTCTAAATCACTTTCCAGCATCCGATTACTATACCATACTTGGATGTCCTTTGAGTTAAACACTGCAGGTGTGATTGGTTGATGTACCTTTGTAGATGAAATGATCGGTGTTGTAGGAAGGATGATGGGGATCAAGGAATCTGATACGGGGAGTACCAATAGTGTTGACTCAGTTGCTTCTGCTGGTGCCATGGATGTTGTTGCAGGTTCTGATACAGTTGCTACTGCTAATGGTACTATTGATATGATGGATGTTGCGGATGGGATTACTGGTTCGATTGGTGGGATGATTGGCATTGGTGATAGTTGTGTTGGGATTCTGAGCCTCGGTGGGGCAGTTGTGATGGTGTTTGATGTTGCTTTGATAATGAAAGGTGTCCTTTTGGCAGTAGGCTGACATAATGGTTTTCTGGGTTTTCCTTTGAATTTGAGTTTAGGAAAGATCTCTTTTTCAAAGCCTAGGCCTGTATTACCTTTGGGTTTTAATTTTGGCAGCAGAGGTTCATGTCGTCCTTGTTTGCAATATCCCAAAGCACTCTGACCATCATACCCCATTCTTTGCATAATGAGGAGACCTTTGCCATACTGATCCGTAGGAAGTTTAACTTGCAGTATATCAGTGGTGATGGGATCTTTATAGATCCATTCCGCTATGTCCTCATCTTGGGTTTCTTCTTCTTGACTCTTTCCAAGGATGAAAGGCGTTAAAGCACATGCTAGTGTGATTAGTGGTTGTTGTAGTAACTATTGTGGTTTACCATGTGTTCTAGGAGAAGTGGGCATTTGTCCCACACAAAAGAGTTGACTCAGGTTGTATTCCCCAGGACCTTCCTCTGCTATCTTCATCTTAAGCTTTTCTTGCTTTGGTATAGTGGTGTTTGAACTGGCAAGAGAGGCGGGAGATATATATGATGTGGAGGAAATGGCTTCTCTATTATTAGGAATGGTGATCTCTGGTTGATGGCTAATATTATGGCAATACGCAAAGGGATTTGCATCACCTAGGATTGTGATCTCTACACCATTATGTGGGAACTTGATACATTGATGGTAGGTAGACGGAACGGCTTGCATGGCATGTATCCAAGGTCTTCCTAACAACAGATTATATGGCAGAGGAAGGTCCAGAACCTGACAGATGATGTGTTTTACCACAGGGCCCACTCGGATTGGTAGTACCACAGCTCCTTTGGAGGAACGCTCTGCATCATCATAGGCTTTGATTGTGATCTTCTTACGGGGATCCACTGATTCTATTGCATATCCCAATGTTGTGACCAACTGTAGTGTACAAATGTTCAGGCTTGCTCCATTATTGATCAAGACTCACTTGATCCTGTGTTGGTTGATGAAGCCTTCAATGTGTAGCGAAGTGTTATGAGGTTGCTGGAAGGAAGAGTTGTCACTTTCGGAAAAAGTGAGACAAGGTGATGACTTTAGATTTCCAACCATGGCTTGAAATTGGTTTGTATTCAGGTTTGCAGGGACTGACGCCTCTTGGAGCGCTTGATCCAAGATTGTTTTATGAGATGGCGATAGGCGCAAAAGCTCTAAAATGGATATAAGCGTAGGGGTTTTGTCTAATTGTTCCACAAGATTGTATTGCTTTGGGATGGAGGTGGTGCCTTGTGGAGCTACCTTTATGGTGACCTTGCCATGACGTGTAACAACATTGCAATTTGAGTTGGGATTTTTGAAGGTTATAGTTGTAACTTGTTCATTGGCATCATACAGGTGATTTACAGTATAATTATATGCAGCCTGTGTATAATCCGTGGTATCAGTGCCTCGCCTAGAAGTGGAAGGACCCCTTTGATCTTGTGATGGAAGTGGATTTTTGAACATCAAATGATCATTATTGGTTGTTTTTGGGTCATGTCCTATTTCAATTTCTCCTCGATCAATAAGATCCTGAATGAGATCTTTCAATCGGTGACAATTACTTGTCTTGTGTCCTCTTCCTTGGTGGAAATCACAGTGTTCAGTATCTCTCCACCATGCAGGTTTGACCTAAGGCTCATAGTTTGATAGTTTAGGTAGAGTGACCAAAATTTGAGAAATGAGTTGTCGCAATATTGTTTCAATGGGTTCCCCTAAGGGAGTGTATGTTCATTTTTGTTTTTGCTGACGAGGTCTAGGTTCATCGTGAGATGTGATGGGACCTTGATTCGAAGGAACATTTGTGTTGTTCTGAGGTAGAGGATTTTGTCCTGCAAACCGAACCACAGGTTGAACAGTTTGTATAGTCCTGGCATCCACAACCCCATCGTTGACGATATTCTTGTTTTTGTTCCAGAAGCTTGGTTTATCACTATTGAAGTGTGGGCGAGGACCATCCTTTGGTTCATTATAGATTTTGATGAGTCCTTTCTTGATAAGTGTCCGTTCACATTTCAAACCCTTGGTGATCATATCATTAAAAGAGTCTGTGTCTTTGACATCCAGGTGAAATTTCATTTCTTCGTTTAAGTTGGAAATGAATATTTCCACTAGCTCTCGTTCAGGTAACTGAAGAGAATGTCTGCTAGACATTTGGCGCCATCGTTGCAGGAATACTGAGAATAGTTCACCTGGTTTTTGTTTAGTGTTGCACAGATCAGCCATGGTGATGTTGCGTTCAATGTTATGAGACTAATGAGCGAGGAATTTCTGGATAAGTTCCTCAAATGTTCTAATGCCACCTGATAGTCGAGAAAACCATGATGTGGTTGTTCCTCCCAAGCTTTGGGGAAAAAGGCGCATTAGGTATGTGTCTTCATATGCTACTTCGAGACAAGCGGAATGAAATTCTCTGACATAATCGCGGGGATCCCCCTTTCCTCTATATTTTTTGAATTTGGGTGTTTCGAATCCTCATGGAAAGGGTGGCATATAAAGATTCCTATCAAAAGGATAGGGATAGATGTCATTGAGTGAGAATTGGTTAGTTTTGACACCACTATGAAGTTGTTGGGCGAGATTCTTGACTTGTTGCTGCAACATCTCCATTTCATTTGGAGGAGGAGGTGGTGGGTTACCTCGAGGAATGTTATATCTGATGGGATCTCTACCTCTTTCCTCTTCATGGCGACTTTGTCTTTCTGATGCTTGTCTTAATTGGGCAAGATCAAAGTCAGAGGGGAGTTTTGCTCCTTCTTGAGCGGGTTTTAAGAAGTGAGCATCCGCATTGCTCCTGAGTATTTCGTCAAAAAGTCTGTTAAAGAGAGGGTTATGCTGGGCCCTTTCTATTGTTGCAGGAGTAGGAGTACTTGGGTTTTTGTCATTCGCATTTCCTCCAAGTGCTTCTTGAAATTCATTGAGATTTTCCTCTTCTTCTTCTTCCATTTCTATTTCTCGTTGCCTTGACTGTGATTGGGTTTGGGCCATTTTGTTTTACAAGCTTTTGTTGAAGTTGTGTGAAAATGATGATGAGTTGTTTGATGAAATGAAAGATTCATGGTTGGTGAATTGTGTTGCACGTGGATCTCTAGCACTTTTAAGGTGGATGTAACCGAAATTCCTTCCTTGAATTGTTTTTTGATAAGTTTTGATGTGATAAGGTGTAGAGAAATCTGAGATGTGTTACAGATTTAACTACCTAGTAATGAGAGGATTCACTCATGAACTAGTTTTAACCTGCGTAGATGTGTCTCTTAGGATGAGCTTATCCTAGATGTAGAAACAATCTAAAAAGTGATGTGATGTGTTTGATTCAAGCAATATCTAAAAAGAGAATTTGGGACAAGAACTTCTTAATGTTTTGAGAGTTGGGACGGATTGATGATGAAGTGATGCCCTGCAAAATGTACAAGGTTACTCTGAGATAAATAACACACGACACAAGGAATCGTTAGTGTTAGTCAATCAAAAAACTAATCTAAATAGGCATATCAAAAGAGATACTAAAATCATGCTAATATATCTAACAAATGAAACAAAGATAATAAGGCATCTCCAAATGCCTCTTAGCATGCCCTTAGCTCCTTCTCCCTTGTTCCTCTCCTCTCCAAGTTCCAAAATAGTGTAGCTCTCAGCAGCTTTTTGCACTATGGATGCTTATGGAGGATTGAGATTTGGGTATTTTGCTCCAAATGTAAAATAAAAAGCTAAAATACTAGATGTTATTTAAAAATGATTGATTTTAACCAAAATAACAAGATTTTAGTTTGCTATGCTAAATGCTCTCTAAAATGCCTATAGGTTAAATGCATACAAGTTTTCAGGATCTGGATTATGAAGAAATGGGCTCTATTTATAGGAAAAATGGAGCAATGGATGGTTGAGATTGAGTAATCTCAACAAGGGTCAGGATTGAATGATTTCAAATCCATGTGAGGGCTTTCAACCCAATCCCAGGATGACAAGTGTCAATGTGAGATAGGTTGAGAGGGGAGGGAATAAGCATTAAATGTTTGACATGACTTTGGGAGTTAAAGTCAAGGTTAATTGAATGAATAAACTCTTTATTCAAAGAATAAAGCTTTTATCCAATGGATAAATTCTTGTGCAAAGGCAAGAAGGATAAATATGGTCAAAACAATAAATGCTTGGGGGGACAAGTTTGAAATAACCATAAATGGTTATGTAAGAGCCATAAATGGTCATGTAAGAGCCATTAGTGGTTTTTGAAGACTTTGGGGGTTAATTTGTTGAACACTCAAAGCATTAAATGCTTTTCAAAGACTTTTGAAGTCTTTGAGAAGTGACTCCATTTTGCTTAGGAATGTGACAATAATTAGGGGATGGATTAGGCTAATTAGGAAGGGGTTAGAAGAATCTAGAAGGGGATTAGATTTTGCAATTGGATTTGGTGGGTGAGGGAAAATAGGATTTTTATTTAAAATAAAATTAGTTTATTTCAATAAATGAGTGCAAGTTGCATTTGTAAGAAAATGCAAGTGGGGGGGGGGATAATGATTTAAATAAATGTTTTTATTTAATTTATTTAAAAGAGGAATAGGGGGATTTAATTAAATAAATAGATTTTATTTATTTAATTGATTGGAATTTGATTTAATGAATTAATTAAAATAAATTGAATAATTTATTTAATTAATAGAAGAATGTTTGGGGATGAATTAATTAAATATTAATTTAATTAATTGATGCCTAGTGGATTTTTAATCACGTAAATAGCATTTATTTATTTAATTAAGCTGGACAGATTTGTGTGACTACACTTGGTAACACCAAACCTAGCCAAAAACAATTAAAAAACAAAAAGTTCTTCAAAACCCATACGGGTTTTGAGGAACATTATATTTTAAAATAAAAAATCAAAAGTTCCTCAAAACTCGTACGGGTTTTGAGGAACATTATATTTTATAATAAAAAATCAAAAGTTCCTCAAAACCCGTACTGGTTTTGAGGAACATTATATTTTATAATAAAAAATGAAAAGTTCCTCAAAACCCATACAGGTTTTGAGGAACATTATTCTTTTTAGAAACCCGCGGGATATGCAAAACTATAAGTTTTTGTCTGGGTTATATAGAACTAGGAACCAAATAGGAAGTGGAGAGAGAGAGAGTAGGGGGAGAGGGGGTAAGAGAGAGGATAGAGGATTGGAAGAGAGAGAGAGAGAGAGAGAGAGAGAGAGAGAGAGGGGGGGGGATGGAGGGAGAGGGAGAGAGAGAGAGATTAGGAAAAGGAGAGAGGGAGAGGGAGATTGGGAAAAGAGAGAGAGAGAGAGAGAGAGAGAGAGAGAGAGAGAGAGAGAGAGAGAGAGAGAGAGAGAGAGAGAGAGAGAGAGTAGGGGATAGGAGAGGGGGAGGGAGGGAGATTGGGAAAAGGAGAGAGAGAGAGAGAGAGAGAGGAGAGAGAGAGAGAGAGAGAGAGAGAGAGAGAGAGAGTAGGATAAGGAGAGGGGGATGGAGGGAGAGGGAGAGAGGGGCAGAGGGAGATTGGGAAAAGGAGAGGGGGAAAGGGAGAGAAAGGGAAATTGGGAAAAGGGGAGAGAGAGAGAGAGAGAGAGAGAGAGAGAGAGAGAGAGAGAGAGAGAGAGAGAGAGAGAGAGAGAGAGAGAGAGAGAGAGGGGGGGATGTATGGAGAGGGAGAGAGAGGGAGATTGGGAAAAGGAGAGGGAGGGAGGGAGATTAGGAAAAGGAGAGGGAGAGAGAGAGAGTATGGGGATAAGAAGAGAGGGATAGAATAGAATAAGGAGAGAGAGAGAGAGAGAGAGAGAGAGAATAGGGGATAGGATGAGAGGGAGAGAATATGATAAGGAGAGAGAGAGATTAGGATAAGGAGAGGCGGAGGGAGGGAGATTGGGAAAAGGAGAGAGAGAGAGAGAGAGAGAGAGAGAGAGAGAGAGAGAGAGAGAGAGGAGAGAGAGAGAGGAGAGAGAGAGAGAGAGAGAGAGAGAGAGAAGGATAAGGAGAGGGGGAGGGAGGGAGAGGGAAAGAAAGGGAGATTTGGAAAAGCAGAGGGACAGAGACAGAGACAGAGACAGAGAGACAGAGATAGAGAAGGGGATGGAGGGAGAGGGAGAGAGAGGGAGATTAGGAAAAGGAGAGAGAGAGAGAGAGAGAGAGAGAGAGAGAGAGAGAGAGAGAGAGAGATAATAGGATAACGAGAGGGGGAGGGAGGGAGATTGAGAAAAGGAGAGGTGGAGAGGGAGAGAGATAGAGATAGTGAGAGAAGGGGATAGGAAGACAGGGAGAGATATAGGGATAGAGAGAGAGAGAGAGAGAGAGAGAGAGAGAGAGAGATCGGGAAAAGGAGAGGGAGAGAGAGGGAGATTGGGAAAAGGAGAGGGAGAGAGGGAGAAGGAGAGAGAGGGAGATTCGAAAAAGGAGAGAGAGAGAGAGAGAGAGAGAGAGAGAGAGAGAGAGAGAGAGAGAACTCAAGGAGGATAATTAGGGCTTAGAATATACAAATACAGTGATGGGGAAGGAAGATGAGAGAGAGAGGAAAATAAGGGAGACATGCATGTATACAAACATATATACATATATCTATATTAATATATGTATATATAACTATAGATATGCATATATACATACATAAATACATATTATATATGTAAGTCTGTACATGTGTAGTAAATGCTAATTTTACAAGCATACATTATTATGTCTTCATAACCCGTACAAGTTTTGTGAAACACAAAATAATGGCTTTAGTATGAATAGTACTTTTTGGTTTTCAAAACCCGTGCGGGTTATGAAGAACTATGAATAGTACTTTTTGTTTTTCAAAACCCGTGTGGGTTATGAAGAATTTGGAATAGTACTTTTTGTTTTTCAAAACCCGTGCGGGTTTTAGCTTGGTAAGAGGGTTGGAAAATGACCCTAAGGCTTGCAAGCCCATTTTCCCCCCATTTTTGTCCCTTTACATGTTTTTTCATCTTCCAACATGATTTCTTGACTTTGTCATCATCAAGTTTACAAATGATCAAGTGGGTATCTCTAAAATTACCACCATAATCTCACACGTCTTCTCAGTTTTCTGACCATATAATTGTTTCTATTTTTGGACAACATTAGCATAGTAAACTTTAATTTTCTTTACCAGTGCCTTGACAGTCCTCACAGACATATGTCTACCATGTTTTTAATAACTTTTGATATACTTGACCAAATTCAAAATAAATTACATATTATTGTTCTACACTAGATTCTATACACTTTAAAAAAAAAAAGTTTTCATTTTCGATTATTTTGATGCAAGTTATGCCCAGCGCACGAACAGGTACCAAATTTTCAGGATGCGGTCACTTCAAAAAATCATAAAAAACAAAATACTCAACAGAAAATTACAAAAAAATATACAAGTTCTAGATATCACTCTTAACTATCATCCTACAAAAGGGTTTTGAAAACTAGTAAATTTAACTATATTTTTTGTGCAGCGCACAAAAACAGCTATGTTATATTTTTATGAAAAAATCAGGAACAGTTTTTCGTGCGTGAAAGGTTTTACCCTCTTAATCTTATCCATTTTTTTAAAAAATTAGTAGTTTAGAAACTAGATTCAGAGCACTACAATTCTTATTCTTTTCTCAACTCCTAGTTTTTAGTGCATGACCTTCAAATATCTCTTTGAAGTTCAGGTTTACCCGTTTTTAGAAGAAGAAAAAAGTGGCCACTTATACCCCCCTTTTTGTTCACCATCTTGGTGCACTTACCCTAAAAGACTTGTTAATTATAGAAAGTCAATGAATTATGTGATGTAGGAGCATTAGAGTCCATTGGCAATCCTGCATTACCCAAAAAACTATTATTTTCTAAACTTTTGGTCCTTTATGGTTGTTTCAAGTATCTCACATCATAAATAATTCACTCACAGATGCAAAGTTGCAAATTTTGAAAAGTTGCCGAAAAAGGGGTCGAATCACCAACTGTTCAGAAATGGCTTTTTGGGGGATTTTGGCTTAATTTTTAGTAGGTCATTTCTTGTAAAATAATTTGAATACACATGTATTCCTGAAGATGAATGTGGGAACTCTTGATGTTCACATTTTTAAAGCAATTGCAAGACATTTTCACATTCAAAATTAATACCGAAAATTGGTTTGTCAACAATTTTCTATGCAATTTCGTGAGGCTTCTAGACATCCTTTGCTCTCTAGCACATTTAATATTGGTAAACTATCGGTTCCTATGTTTAAAATGGTATGAATGTAAAGAGATCTACAAATTCAAATATTAAACAACAATTATACTAAAGAAAACTAAAAAGACAAGCTTCTTGAAGTGGAGACAAAACATTAAGGAAATGAAGAGTTGGATGTCTCTATGAGCCTGCATTAAAAAGAGCATTCAACACATAATTAAAAGGAAGAAGATGTAGATTTGAAGGCAAAGAGGAAGCTTCATGAAATTGGGAAGAAAATGGAAAGATAGATAAATAGTGAGAGGGTCATGAAAGGTCAAGAATGTAATTTTGTGTTGCAGATTTTATTTGGAATGTAAATTTGTATTTACATTTGGATTCAATAAAAAGGTTATGAGTTTTTGCTTGGAATATTTATTATTTTGTTATAGGATTTTTTATGTGAGCATTGAGGGAAAGTCTCTCTGCATTATTATGACAAAAATGTAAATGCTTAGACATGTACCCATAAAGGAAGGTTTTAAGAGGATTTTAGTAAGGTTTTAGAGCATGGTCTTGATAGAGAATAGTAATTTTTGGGAGGTAGTATAGGTAGTGTGTACATGGAATTTGGAACAAAATACAAGAAAACTATAGCATGCCATGATTCCTCTTCCAAATTCAAATTAACATCTAATTGGGTATAAAATAATAAAATAAATTAAATATTTGATAGATCTTACCAAATACAAACACTTTTTTGTTGGATTAGATGTGATTAAGATTTGATTGATTTGTAGTTGCTCAATTTTTATGCAAGATTTTTGGAGCATGTACTTGTCAAGCTCACGAGGATGTGATGATATTTTGACAAAATGTGGTTATTGCAATATGATATGATTGATGAGGTATTGAGGATAGATTCATTGATTTATTTTTTATTGATGATGTGTATAGTCCAAATTTGATGTTCAATGAATGGTTGAGATGCAATATGATAACTTTATTAAATGTTTGTTATCTTCTAGGTTAAGATAAAAGATGAATGGTCACTATTTATCATAAATCAATGGCAGAGATTATTTGAGATGATTTTATTAAATGATTAGTAACTGTAAGAACTACTTTTATGAATGGATGAGATTTATAATGGGGTGAGTGGTGGTTTTGTAAGATTGATTTTTATTTAATGAGTGAATTTTTATTTAATAATTGTGAATGAGCACGTGAATAATAAACTATCTATTTGTCGGTAATGAAAAATGGATTTTATTTTATTTATTTTGAATAATGTAGGAAAATCGATCTAATTAATTAAATAATAAGAATTAGTTAATTAATTAGTAATCCATTAATGTGGTCTAACTAGTGAATGAATTGAGTTGTTTTTAATATAAAAAGCAACAAAACAAGGGTGTTGATCCTATAACAAAATTGCCCAAAGGCAAACTAGTTCAACAATCATTAACAACATAAGAGTCTTAAACAATAAATATATCAAAAAATGGTTTTAAAAATAGTTTTAGAAGTATATAACCAACATAATCATTGACCATAGTGATCTAAACAAAAAAACACCAAACATCCAACAACAAGTGGTTAGCAAAAGCATTGGCCTCAATCTTCAATAAGGAACTTGAATAGTTCCTTGTGCTTCCCATCCGTGTCACCATCTTTAGCAAGCTCCTTGTCCTGCAACAAATAGAGGGTAGTGGTTGATCTATTTAGCATAGTACTAATGTCAAAATAAATAAATTAGCAAGACGATGTCAAAATGGTGTTAGAAATGATGTTAGGAAGCAATGTTGGTTAAAAGATGGTGGATTTTAGGTGTCTACAAGGAATATGCCACCAAGTTTTATGATTGAATTATAAGAGTATTTTTTCTTGATCATTTCCTTGAAATTATACAATCTAAAAAACATCACTCTCCAATCATGTAAATGCTTCTATAATAATTATGTAAATTAAGTTTCTTTTTGGAGTATTGATTCAAATATGTAGATATGACTAATATTCAGATTGTCCAATAATTTAAATATGCAAAAAATATTATTAAATACAAAAACTCAACAATATATTGGTAGTGGCTATTCTCCATACAGAAAAACACTTGATCAAAAACACAAATTTGCATAACACAATTGTTTTTCATCGATTGGTATTTCTGGGTGAAAGGACAGTCGCATGGAACTTCAAAGGTTGCTTTTTCAAAATCTGATTGTCGCCATTTTCCCTGGGACATTAAATGAAACTTGGTTAAGTGGTTTATGTCAGAAAATCTTATAATGATCAAGACTTTGGTCTATGAAAGCATAATATTATAGGTGGATTGCCCTCAAGAAATGGAGGTTGCTTTCTTGGGATGGAGCTTTAAATGTTTTTGTCAAGGGATGGATTCGTGTTTAGTAGTGTGGTAGAAATTGATCTTAGCTACATTGGTGGGGGTAGCTAAGACTTGTAATCTTCTTCATTAAAGGTCTCTAAAAATGGAAAATAATAGTTGGCGGAAGAATTAGAGCTTTTCAAGTTGGCAACTTCTACTAAGTTTAGCAATTATTGCATGGTATGAGCAACAATTAGAAAGGATGTGAGTGACCTATTTGCATCGGGTGTTGTGATTATTTGGGGTCTTTTGTCAAGTTTGAAGTGTCCTTTAGCGTATCCTACAAGCTTTGGTTGCCTTCATTCTACTTGCTTGTCTTTCTAAAAACACAGATAGCACTTGTTGCTTAGAGCTTTTATTTTCGTGACTCGTCCTTGGTGGTTTATGTGTTTGTAGGAGCGGTAAAGGCGAAGAGTCCATGGAATCTTCCATCAAAATTCTCTCTTCTAGAAGGCAGATGGCTTTTATTGGTGAAATCAAAGAAAAAAGAATGAAGGAGGTGTTGAACGAGACTCATTTCGTCATAATTAGAGTTGTTAAACGTATTTTGGGTGATGAGTTCATCAGAACCAATAATAAATATAGGGCAAATATGCAGATCCCAACAGTTTTTTGTTGCCACCCTCCTTAATTTCGGGCTGCCAAAAAACAAAACGGAAGAATTATGTAGGAAAGTCTTCAAGGCGGACTTGCTAGGAGATTTGAGTAATGTCCCGAATAATATTGATGAGAATCTCATAATTTTGAAGCCTCTAGATTATGGTGTCGTGATCATAAATGAAAACCTCCACCAAGGTTTCCCATTTTATATTTTGAGAATGAGAAATTTGTCAAAGCAAAAAAAAATCATCATTAAGGAGAATGCAAACTTCCTTTGGTCTTTGTTTTGGCTAACAAAAATCACTAATGAAAATTGGATAAAGTATTTCGAATTGCATGGTTTAACCGAAATTGCTCTTGAAGAAAGGTTGGCAAATTGGGAAATAGATCTCAAAGGAGTAATGGCTCGTTGGGGTCCAGAACCTTTGGAAGTGATTAAATGTTTCCCTTCTCCAAAAGAACCAGTTTGGAGTCACCAGTAGATTCCTATGATTGGCCAGCAGATTCCTATGATAGTTCATCTGATGGACACCTCAGCTGCTCCAGGACCTTCTTCACCTGCTCGGTGATCTTCTTCACTTAGCAAAATAGAGATATTGAAAGGCCGAGTTAGGATTAACTGCTTTCAAAATTCTCAGACTAGATAGATGTGTTTTTTTGGTTTAGCAAAAGACTTTGTAATTTTTGAAGAATTTTGGTTTATGCCCTAGTAAATCTTTTAGCAAAATCAAATATGTATTAGGCTAGGGTTATTTTTATCAAATTGGTTAAAACATTTATTATGTATTTATCGGCTTCAACCCTTGGTTGATCCAAAAAAAAAGAGTTTTTCATTGGATTTTTTGTATTTTTACAACATTGAGAAGACAGATTAAGAAGTTTGAACCATTAAAAATCCCATAAAAATCTGTTATGATTTGCAGATTTTGTGTTTTTATCAAATATTATATTGTATTGAGAATAAACAACTCCCAATATATTAAACAAATTTATATTTAATCAATGTCAAATATTAATCATAAAATATAAAATAAAATATATTTATTTTTAACTACCCACATTATAAACAAAACCATCAAAACAATAATGTACCTAAAGATGGTTTCCTATTCCCTAACGAAAGCACACCTTTTCATTCATTCATAAGACAAGGGCAAAGGACTATATTAGGTAGACCTATTTCTAACTTACCCTCTTCCTTTTTGACTAAGTGCTTTGCTCTACGCCACCACTCTTTCTTTAATAATTTAATAAACAAAGCATTTTGGCCTTAGTCGAGGGATGAAAAACGTTCATTAAATTATTCTAAATTGCAATTTAAATATTTGGGTGGTTTTAAAAACTAACGACGATGTCCCCTCAATGGACGTAAGCCCTTCATAAAAGTGACTAATTTTTTTATAAAAATATTATAAGCAGACAAGATAAGAAACACAAAAGTTGTAAAACGTGGCATGCTTACATAAATCATTTTCATAATAGTATAGTTGAATAAGATGATACTTACCTCCTTTAGGATTCAAAAGTGAAATACCTAAACAATCTTTTCAAATAGATCTTTTATTTATTAATTAAATATATTAGATATATAAAATAAGATGATTAAATCTATTGAAATAAATGTTTGGAATCTAAATAAATATTAGTATTAAGTTAGAATTTTGATGGAAATATGTGTGAATTGGTATTAGTCGATTTGTCAATGTTTTCAAAAAAAATTATATTATTTATATTTTAATTAATAAAATAAAATATGTAATTGATATGATTGTATCTCATTATTCTAAATCAAAAAATCACTTAAATAAATTAAAAGAAGAATGGGGTAACAAGAATAGTCAATAATATAATAATAATAATACAATTTATTTTGAGAAAATTGTTCTAGGAAAAAAACCATTCACAAATGTAGATCTAATTATCTGAATTCACGCAATGATGAACTAATAAAAAAATTGATGTAGCAATAATATCAATGCTCTAACATGTTGATAGCTAATTTTATGATAAAAACCAATAATATCTTGCAATAGTAAACAATGTATTAAAGTGCTCTATCTTAAGGAATATACTTATAATTGAGGTGATATCTAGGAAACCACTTGTGGTTTCCAATGAAACATGGACTACCAAGAGAGAATCCAAGTTATAGTCAAGAAGATCATTCAAACGTTGCACACCACATTTCTTACATAAAAATGTAAATCCCATTGTTTGACTAGTAAAATAATCAAACTAGAATCTCCATTTGAAAGATGCAAATCTTGTTCTAAGATTCTCTTCCAAGTAGAGATTATTTTATTAATGGATCTTTGCAAATCAAGGAATAGTTCAAATTGGGGTCTTGCTCTTGGATGAGTCATGATGACTTGGATATCTTGGAGGATCATTCCCATTTCCCACTCGTAGTTTAAATGATGGTTTATCACTTGAGAGGTATTGTCCATTGTTTCTTTTAGGCTTTTATTCTTATCATCTCATAGAGATGGATCTTGAGCTATAGCTGATAGTTCTGGAAGGTTCAGTTGAGGAGTGTTCAACATGTTTATCTCCTTGGGAGTATGTTTTTCATTTATGAGGATCATAGAAGATGGTATCGGGTTGATTTCTTGAAATGAAAATGGATTTAGTTTGATCTTCTTTGGTTTGAGAGGCTTACATCTATGTTGGATACATGACACATATATTGTGTTTGATCTCTTGAGATTGAAAAAAATGGGTGTTTTTGAGGCTTTTCTCTTGGGGTTGTGGAGGAGATCATACTTGACATAGTTAACATTTAGAGGTGTATGTAGAAGGAAATGTTGCATGCTTATGATTTGTGGGTTTCTCTCTCAAGTCTTGGTTGTCTTCTTGGATGTTTGGCTTCACATGACACTAGATGTGAGGTTTTACAAGGAGGCATGGTGATCACTAGTTTGTGGTCATGTGTTTTTCACCTGGTTCTTGGGTAATGACATGGATGCTCCTTTATCTCTTTCCTTTGTTGGGTGTGGAGAACTTGGGAGAGTTGTGGAGACTTGTTGAGAGAGATGTTTCTTGCAACAATTATGTTTGCAGGGTTAGCATATATATGTGGATGTTCCTTGGCATAACATGGTTTTTTATTATGGTAAAAACAAGTTTTGAAGGGACTGGAAACCCTTTAATAATTGGTCTTAAACGAAGATTAACATTGAACAGTACAAACACATATTAGAGAAGTTGCCCAAAATATGACCATAGAATCAATAGCCAAAAAACAACAAAAAGCTAACCAGAAAACAACAAAAAACACAAGAGATTGAACTAGATTCTTAAGGGTATCTACAACCTACACCTCAAGTCGAATCATATTCAATGCCACTTTCTTAAGGTCTTGTAGGTCTTATGGAGGCTTTTCAGCCTTTCTCTTCAAATTTGCTTTCGTTCTCTTACTAGGATCAGACGATTCTTCTTGAACTTTGTCTTTATCCGCATCCAACTCCACTACTTGTATACCTTGATTCACATTCTCCAAATTGAGTACCATAGTACTCATACAATTAGCAGTGGCTTTTACAAATTCATGGCTCAAATTCATGATAGTGTGGAGGGAATCCTTAATGTTATTCAGCTTATCCTCCAAACTAGAGACTTTCCTTTCATAATCTTTCTTCAAATTCTTAATGACATCAACGGCCTTTTTCAGACAATCTACCATCAAATTTTTCTCTTCTTCGATCTAGATTACCTTAACAAAAGAGTCCCTACTATCACCAGTGCTAGTGGCTTCCATCAACTCTAATTTACTTCTAGTTGCCCTCTGTTTAAACTATAATTCCTTAATCTCATGGAAGACCCATTTGAAAAGATTGAAGAAATCAATAACACTATGTTTCACCATACCCATAACATTAGATAATTGTTCTCGGTCAGGTTTCAAGTGATGGGAATCAATATTCAACTCCAATGGGTACGAAGATCTTTCTTGACCGTAAGAGGCGGGGTGAGGAGAAAGAGAGCCACTTGAATCTAGAGATAATACAACATTGTTCTTTCCCGCCCCACAAGAAGGGTTAACCATCTCCACAACTTTCCCCTTACCCCTCCCAGAACTTTCCTTCCTCCCTGCAGCTTTGCTTATGTCATCATCAAGGGGAGGGGAGGAATAAATCCTTGTGTTCTTCATTTTTCCTAAACCAATCATAGGGGAAGTAGAATTGTTCTTCCCCTTCCCCTTACCTTTCCCCCTAGTCAAGGATTTTTTGTTGTGTTTAGGAGATTTTTTAGTCTTCTTAAGGGGAACATAATCTTCCTCCTCTTTCTCAGTATCCAAATCTTCCTCCTCAAAACCACTAGAGTTTGTATCCTCCTGCTCCGAAACAAAGATAAAATTGGAAGGAGCGGGCATAGCTTTAACATAATCATGAATTAAGACAAGAAGACCTTCATGTAGGACCAAATTTTTAACAACATTCTTCCTATGGTCCTTAATGTTGGAGCTAAGGGAAGACAACGAGTAAAAAGGGAAGGAAACCCTCACTTGATGCCTGAAATGATTGAGAAGCACAAAATGGTGGCCAAAGGCCTTGGTAAAACGCCCATCTAAAGTGATATATTTCATCAACACTTTTAGAAACTCCCTCCAAACTGACTTAATCTGTGATATGTAATAGCTTCCCTGTGGAGATCTAACTGGGTTCTCTCTCTCCTTCTTAGATTTAGGGAATTTATTCACAACCAACTCGGAGCATTTTCTATTTTTGTAAAATTTCATGCCCTCCATAAATAGACCCGTAACCTCTGAGATAAGCTTCTCATCAACCAACACATTTTTGTCGCACAAAGAAATATTCCGATTTTTCCAGTTCTAGCCATTGGCAAAAAGCTCGATGACAATTGAATCCCACCCATGAAGCATCTCAATATTGTCACTACATGGTTACACTCTCTATGAGATGCTTATTAGTAGACTCAGTATGCCTTGATCTTTTAAAATTTGGCATTGTCCGTGTAGTGGGAATTCCTAGATGTGTGTTGTCTTCATCAACATGGTTGGCACATTGATCTGAGAGGATCTAGAAGATGGTATGTTTGTTCAAAACGTTTGCTGGGAGGAGTTGAACTCGGAACCTCCCATCTCCTATATCCACACACAACCACAAGGTCAAACACATTCTTCGACATTATAAGTGGGACGTGTGTATTTTGTTGATTTTAAACGGTGGGAGATCCGATAAAAGGGTTCAGATGGTTTGAACCCCCGACCTCCCAATACCAAGAACTATGTGTGACCAGTTAGCCACATGCTTAATTTAGAATGTGGTTTGAATGAACTTTATTTTGTTTGGGAAACAAAGGCGATCCATGGAGATAGGGTCTTGAACACCCCCCAATTTGCATAAAATTAAAATAATGATATCTGAGCCCAATTACCATTTGTTTTAAAAATTACAAGGGCTTGATTTAGGTGATATGAGGAAATAATTTTGTTAACCCCAAATTAGAATGTAAAATTGTATTTAAGGGGGGGGTTTTTGGCTTGTAAAATCAATCAATTTCAGTTGAGAGAATTGGGACTTGAAATTTCTCTTGGGAGGATATTGGAGACTTAGAATTTCTCTTGAGAGGAAATTGGAGAATAGGAGTCTTGATGATTTTTGTAAGCACAAAGTCATTTGTCAAATTGTAATACTTTTTTATGTAATTGGGTTAAGAGGCATTAGAAGCCTAACTCGAGAAGGAGAGTACGCAAGTGTCTTTAGGTGCAAGAGGAGACTGTGAGAGATGTTATAATGTAGGTCTGAAGCTATGATTATGTAAGAAGGCAAACTGTGCTTGGCATCATTAATGAAAGCGACCCTACATTGAGAAGCAGACTCTGAGACGTAGCTCATGTTGAGTGAACTCTGTTATCAAACTCGGGATATCTCTTCTTCTCTTTTGTCTTATGATTCTCTCTTATTCTTTTTTTTTTTTATTCCTTATTTGTGTTATTAAGTTGTGTAAATAATTAAGTGAACTTAGCTTTTGTAATTTCAACAGTTAAAAAACATAACCACGCAATTCTGTTTGCGATTGGGATAAATCTGTAATTTAAATTAAGCACATTTTGATTTGTAAGCTTTAATTACATATCACACATGGAGCTTGTAATTGTAGTAATGTGTTGGCTATGTAGATGAAATGACTTTGCTGATGTTGGATACCTTTGATGTATGAATGATTGGTTGGATTAGCATTTGATGTGGGTTTTATTTTTGTTAGAATCAAGGAATGCCGAGAGGGGGGGTGAATCAATGTTTTACAATTTTTAACATTCTTAATCTGATTTTTTAACCACTTAGCATTACAGAGCAAAATTAGAGTGCAGAAACACAAAGCAAATAATCACAACACCATAACATCAGGATCTTTACGTGGAAACCTGGTTAAGGGAAAAAACACGATGGGATTGAGACCCACAATATTAATATACCTTGTTAGAAGTATAATAATATTACATGAGGGGAAGACACATGCATTCAGGAACACTGCCTAAAGATCACTGCTCAAATTACAATAAGGGCTACAAATCGAAAGACTCACTGCCTTACAAATGATTACAGAAAATAATTGGAATATTTGAATTGAAAAACAACATCTACAAATGCCAAAAAGAGTTCCGGTTAAGCACAAATCACATAGTCTTACTCTGCTATGTTTTGATATTCTGATGAATTTCAAAGCACAAATCCTTCAATTGTGCACTTGAAACTGCACATAATCGCTCATACACACATCACACATAACCATCGATACCAAAATTGATCATATCAATCACTCATATATATCCACAACATAAAATTAGATCTATTACATGTTGGCCCAAAAACACATAATGTGCAAATGAAACGTGTTACCCAAGTTGGCTCAATCCGATCCAAAACAACCATGCAAACCAAAACAAATTGTCCACACACTTCCCACATGTCGGCTTAGCATCCTCGAACACACAAACAACCGCCAAAATTACTCTGCATGATCCACACAATGATTATCCACACATTATTGTTAATACGCACTGTTCTAACCAGAAAACTTGTCTACCAGACCTTCCAACTCACTCAACACCAGAGGCCATAAACCTAGAATAAGGCATATTACACGTCCACAATGCTTCTCTAAGATTGGCAACATAAAATATTTAATACAAATGATATGCCAACCAAAATACTATACACTATCGAATACATTGTTATATCTCACCGAACCTCACCGGACCTTAGACTCTCTTCCAGTATGAATGAATCATGAATTGTGGATTGGATATCTGACTCTAGTTTCCATCAATGACAATATATGAATAATACAATGTCTCTTGCCAATAATTTTTAGTCAAGTGAGTTTATTAGTTGGATGAGAGAAATTGGTTTTTTGGTTGTTGTTGTTCTAGTTGATGTTTGATCTTGTTTTCTGGATAAAGTTTCTTGGTTTTAGATTTGTGTTCTAATCATGGGTTTTGATGTTGGTTGTTGCTTTTATATAGCTCATCAACACAATGACTTTGTGGCAGTATCATTTAGCCTTTGTTACCACTAGGATCAGATGCTTGTGTTCTTTAAATTGGTGCATATGCATCTTAGCTTGTTCTTTTTTCTTCCAGAGGTGGCATGTTGGAGGATGATAGGGATTGTTGCTTAATATGGTGAACATCTTCGATGTTGTTTTAAGTGTATTGTTGTAGCAAGGAGCACACTTGAGATTCATGTGGTTTGATGGATGGATGTGTTGATGATGTTGTTCCATCAAATTGGCTCTTGGCAGATTAAGTTTTTTTTGAATGACTCTTGATAGGTCTTCAACAAGTGGGAGAATGTTTGAATCTAAATGTCGTAATGTTATGAAAACCTGCTAAATCCAGAAAAGATAAGTTAATTGCAACTAATTTACTTTAAGGATTTAATCATGGGAAATCACCTGCCTAATTTTTCTTTTATGGCATAGTAGTACGTGTTTGTATTGACATGTTGTAATCTTTTTCATAAAGAAACAATAGATACCGGATGCACATATTGATCTCATATGGATCTTCAAAAATGGTCCATTTCCCTTCGTTATTAAGTAAATTAAGAGCCCTAATGTCTTGAGAACAATATATCATTTCAAAATGGGGGGTAGTGTCAGAAGGTTAAAAATACAAAGTGATAGAAACATCTACAGGTCACCACATCCAACCACGTAAGTAATGTAGAGCTCTAGGATGACTCCCAAATAAGACAAGAGGCATAGTGATAACAAAGGACTCAAATTACTAATGTAATGGCATACTTATAGAATGTGTAGATAGAAAGATAGGACAAGAATAATGATGATGTGTATGAGGATATAATATATGTAAAAGAAAATATATATGTAAGTGGATAATATGGAAGATATGGTATTGTAGTCTATCAAATGATGACTGAAATATACAAGTAACTTACATATTATTATGTTGTTTTAAAGAGTATAAAATGATTTGGTAGATATTTATTTGCACTCTTATCTTGCCACATTTTAACATATCTCACCACATAGCATTTGAATGTTATTTTATTATAACTATCATAGTATAAATACAACATACAACAAGTTTGGACTCAAAACTCTAGTTTGTGCATCCATCTCACTTTCCAACAATAGTTTTGAGAAGTAAAAGTGTGATTGGCTATGAAGGTTTATTCTCAAGTTGAGGGAATATATTACATATGGTGAGATTTAATCCCTACTAATAAAGTTGGCATGCATTTGATTTTTATTGTCTCTTGTTGCAACTTGTGATATTGAGATTTAATAGATGGATGTGAAGAAAGAATTTATTCTTGTTAATTTAGAGGAAGAGATTTATATGACATGACCAGAGCACTACATTGAGAATTTTAAAGAACATTTGGTTTGTAAGTTGAACAAATCTTTGTATTGTCTCAGTGATCTCCTAGGATGTAGTACCAAAAGTTTAGTTCTTTTGTATTAAGTTTGTAAGTTATCATATCCAAATCAAATCATTGTATATAATATAGGTGAATGGTTGTCGTATTCTCATTATTGCATTATATGTTGATGATATGCTATTTTTAGGTAATGAAAATGATTTGATTTGTGAATTAAAGTATCAACTTTTAGCACAATTTGAGATGAAGGACTTAGGGGTATTCATGTACATCTTGGGGGTGGAGATTAGAAGAGATAGAGTGATCATAAAATATTTGTCGAGCTAGAGTAAGAATTTGAAATTAATATTGAAGGGGTTAAACATATCATATTGTAAGACATTGTCTATTCCTCTTATGACGAGGACAAATTTAATTTATTGAGTAGCATCAAATTTCTCCTAATGAGATGGAGTATATGAGCACAACACCTTATGCTAGTGTAGTTGGTAGTTTGATGTATGTTATGGTTTGTATAAGACCAAACATTTCCCAAAAAATGAGAATCCTTGGTTGATTTATGGTTAATTCTAGATGAGTACACTAGGATACAATGAAGGGGGTATTTGTGTATTTTTAAGCTACATCTAAATATTTCTTATGCTATGAGGGCTATCTTAAAAGGGACTAACATTTAATTTTTATTCATGGATTTGTGATTTTAGATTGGATTGGAGAATGTTGACAACAAAAGATCTACTAGTGAATATATTTTTACTATATTTGATGGTGCAATCTGTTGGATGAGTAAGCAATAAGTTGTGGTTATTTTATCCAGTACAAAAGTAGAGTACATGTCAACAACTCATGCTAGTTAGAAATCCATCTTTCTTAAGAGATTGTGTTCAAATGTTGGACTCAAGTTAGGAGTCATTATGATGCATTGTGATAGTCATAGTGTCATACATTTAGCAAAGAACCTATTCATGTGGGAATGAATCATATTGAATTTAGTACCATTTTATTTGATATTTGATGGAGGATGGAAGGGTGATGCTATAAAAAAAAAATTATAGAATAATGTAGATGTACTTACAAAGTTAGTGATCATAGATAAATTCAAGTGATGTGATGAGTCTATGAGCTTAGAAATTATCAATTTTATGCTTTTGGATTTA
This sequence comes from Cryptomeria japonica, assembly GCF_030272615.1. Classification (NCBI taxonomy): domain Eukaryota; kingdom Viridiplantae; phylum Streptophyta; class Pinopsida; order Cupressales; family Cupressaceae; genus Cryptomeria; species Cryptomeria japonica. Next base: position 39,524,339 of record NC_081405.1, on the reverse strand, counting down.
ATTGTGTATGTAAAATATATGAACATCAATGTTTCGAGCACACTATGTGATCCATCATGAGGATGAGAGAGAGATCAAAGAGTTGATAGTTACACACTCGAATCTAGAAGCACAAAATTGATAGTTGCATGGATTGTGGAAATTTGTTAGCAATTAGAAATTATATTATGGTGTTGATACCGCCTTTACTATTGCAAGATGTTTGATCAATTGGAGAATGTCATGAATGATCTCTCAACTTCGCTCCTATTGAAAGGTGTAATTTTTGGGCTATAAAGTTGGTTTTATGTTGAAATAAATATCTTGAGTTGTTTGGAACTACCAAGGGAGGTTCATATTGTGTAGGTCTCTTTAAGATCTATGACTTATAAAAATGGGCCCAATTAGCCTCCTGAATCAAAAGTTATGGCCTCCACAAGTTTCTATAGGAGATATAAAAATGTGGCAAACACATAAAAGTTTTTTAAAAGGGAGTTAGCTTTGTTGACCAGCTTATGAATCATGTTATGATACCTCATAAGACATACCTGGTTGGACTCTTGGAAATAAGAAAACTAAAATGAAACACCCAATTTGGTTAACTAGCGAATTATAATGAGAATGTGATAGGTAGAAGAAGTACACTATTTTTAGCCTGTGTACTCATCTTGAGATTTATGATTTGGGTGACACTTTTTGAGTGGTTTTAGCTCATGTTTTTTTAATTACCATTTGATAGTTTCATGTATTGTATCTCCGTTAGATGATTGAGATAGAGGTTGTGTGTAGAGTTTTGTAGATATTATTAATATATCAAAAGTCCTCTAGATCTATAGTTGGTGATAATCCCATGAAAACTTGTTGTACAAGTACATTATTATTGTATTATTTATCGAATAATACATTAGGCTACTTTGGAGTCTGGGGTTTTTTCTAGAAAGATTTTTCCCTATGTACACAAGTTTTATGGTATATTGTTTATGTTATGTTTATATATGTTTTTTTACGGTTGTTAAAAGATTAAAATTTGCATAACACTTTTAGTATGAGAATAATTTTTGCATACTTGCCTCATTTCATTATAGAGTAGAGCAAAAGGGAGATTTTTCTCTATTTAGCAAAAAATTCAAAGAGGAAACTAAGAGATCACAATCGCTGGTGGAAATAATACCTTTGCAATTGAGGAGGGGATTGCAATGAGGAAAGGGTTTGCGTTGAAAGATTTGTTGTAATAATTGAGAGGAGAAGGCTACAAGAAGTTCTACTATAGCATAAAATATTATGAATGAAAGCTATACAAATACTTAGGAGATTAATAAAATTTTGTAGATTTACATTATTATTTCCATTTGTGTGTTTGTGTGTGTGATTAAGTGTGTAGCCTATAAAGATTGGTTACCCTCAAGTGGGTTCCCACTCCTTGATTGTGCCACCTAGATAGCTTGATTTAATAGATTGTGAACAATGATCAAAACAAGTAAACAACCATGACATATGCTCTTTTCTCACCAAGTATGTAAATATCAATATGACAATGAATGCTCCTATGTGCTTCTTGAATAATGCAACAAGTAGTGATTATGAGTTAGATCCTAGATGTCTCTTAGACATCTTTGTTTAAACCCTCTAAATGATTTAGGGCTTGTTCTTTATAGAAAACCTTATAATATAGTTTGAAATATTTCATGCTTGAGTTGGTGGACAATAACTAGTTGGAAGGGGACACCACATACCCAATTTTAAAATTTGAGTTTAGAAGTATATGAGGTGCAAATATGACCCTATAACTTGCATATATAATCTAGCAAAATTATTTAATCTAAAACTTGTTCACCTTAATTTCTAGTAGTTGAATTCATGTAATGATTTCAACATTTACAAACACCTTTGGGAATCTATTGGATTACAAAGACCAGGTTCTCAATTAGAACTCTTATGGATTGGCTTGATGACTTTAAGTGAAAAATTGAAGACATTAAAAAAAACATACAATAGACCTAATATGACAAGTATGATAATTTTGCTATGATTTTCTCATTGGATAGGTGTCCTATATTGTTGTGTGTGCACTTTTTTTGTTTGTTTATAAACTATATATTTTCTTTACTACACCCCCCTCCTTATTAGTTAATAATGAAATTTCTTATCTAATTTTTTTTTCATCTCATAAATGCCTATGACAAGTTCTTATGCAAGTTCTTACGTAAGTTCTAGGTAATCTCAAACCTTCTACTATGATTTAAATGAGTGAATGAATGAACTTAAATATATTAACAAAACACACAAATATATGCTAGGTCAGCACACAATGACTAGTATGATAGAATCAATAAGATTTAATTTGAATTTTAAATTTCTAAAGTTAAAAACTTATATTTATGATTACAAAAAGTGACTACACTCACAAATTCAACTTAAAATAACCAACATTGAGTTTTAAAATGAAAAACAGATCTCTTAATAATTAATGATAAAAAATCAAAATATATAATATTATAAATTAAATTCATATTAAAAAATATACTACTTGTAAACTAATCATTACATCTAATACCAATCAAAACATTAATCATATAATCAAAGAAAAAGACATGGTTATGCAGTTTTGACTATTACAACTTTCAATCATGATGGTTGAGACAAGCCACTCATCTAAGCTAGAGACGAAGTCATTTGAGAGTCTCGAATTGACATGTCCAAATAGCCAACATAAACATCTAATAGAAAAAAAAAATATGATTATGCATTTTTTTTAATGAATAAATATGTGAACATTCTATTAATTAAAAAATATTAATACACATATTCACAAAAATAAAGCTACTAAACAGCAAAAATGGCAAGAGTGGAAGGTCCTTGTTGTAGACTTTCAAATGATGTCAGAAATATCCCAATCCTCTTCTTTTATCTTTTTCTATTACACTTGGCACAGCTCTCAATCATGACAATTTGAGACCATCCATTCTTACTAAACCACTTTGGGAGACTCGAACCCGTAACATGTTCAAGCAATCTAGAGAGTAAACCACTTTGGGGAACTCGAACCCGAGTAATTAAGAAAGGGAAATCATGTTTCAGCGCCTCTTATTCATAATTAATCAAGGCCAGGGTCCCAAAAAGGTTAAAAGTCCAAACTATACGGGTCTTCCCAAAATCAGCAACTGGGTATAAAAATTAAAAAATAAGAACGTTGCAAACGCTGAAAAGCAGCAGCTTGTTCACCCTGCGATGGCGGTGCAAAATGCAGCCTTGTGGGCGTTTTCTGCCCAACCGTTTTTTAATCACACTGACAAGAAGCGCAAAAAAGATCATTACACGTTAAACTCCCTCAAAAATAATAAAAAAGATTCGCACATGATAAAATATAGCCATCAAAGGATTTCTTGCAGAAATAATTCACATTTTATTACAAGAGCAGTACACCCACAACGTCACGTCTAAGAATACTGTGAACTGCAACATGCGCGTCAAGTGTTTGACAGAAGTCCTCAACCAGCTGTTGTACAAACCTATTTGCAATCCAGTTGGGAGATTTGTTAGATTTCATTTTCTCGCATGAAGCCCATCAGCAATGTTCTTTTCTCCACTCAAGCAATCGATCTGTACGCGCTTTTTCGCCCTTTGAATGATTGGTTTTTATTTATTTTTATTTGAAAGAGTTGCTTTCAGAGTTTGTTCCAATGGATATTTCCTGTATAAAAGATATGGACGGTCATTGGGTTTTTAAGAGACTGTGATGCCGTTTTGGAATAACAAGGGAAGAAGATATATGATGGTGGTAGGTGCGTAGTGACAAGGGAAAGGTAAGGCACAAGGGGTATCCGAATCTCATTTTTTTTTTCCCACCTATGCAGGCTGCCACAAAATGACAAATTTCAAGCTTTTTTGAATAGGCAAAGGACAATGTGTAATGGATGGAGCATTGTAAGTGGAGGAGAATTCATGACTTGAATAGAAACCCCTTGGGCAACAACTGTTATACACTAACCGCTTCTGGATTTTAGTCTGTATATAGTATGTGATATGCTGCAGGGGGATTATGGTCTCAGAATTGTACCCTAAAAAATGCATTTTGGATGAAATCAAAATGGCCAACCATGAAGGGAATCAATGTGGATGGTTGTCGAGAGTGGAAGGGTGTGGAAGAATTTTTCTAAGGAAAAGTGATCATGAAAGGTGATTCCGAAATAGTAAAGTGGGTCTGGACTTTCAAGGTTCAAAACATACTCAAGCCAAGCCCATAGTTATAAAGGGCAGGAAGCTCGGTGGTAAGAATACCCTACAGAACCAATGGAGGCTCCTAAGTTTGAATTCCGGCTGGTCCATGTCTTACAATGCAAGAATAGAAGTGGGATTGAGAGATGATTCACTACTATGAAGAATGTTGAAGCATTTCCTAGGTAAGTTGAATTTGACCTAGGATTGCTTGGATCTATGAACACATTGAACAGGGAGAACCTGTGCTTGTTCGAACTCAAGTATGTTTATATACAAAATGTTATCGCAGAAGCTAATGATATGAGACGAGTTTGATAGGATACATGCAGATTTTCTGTGATGCCAAATAATGGAAAACCTAAAGAAAAGTTGGCATTACTTATGGTGGCAAAAGAGTAATTTGGAGATGGGTTTGACGAGATTCCCTTCGATGCTACAAGGATGACCAGGAAAAAGGCAATGCAGTTGATCTAAAGGTCTCCAAAAGAAGCTTCAGTAGTAAGGAGAATTTGGAGTCAGCTAATGAAATTTCGCAGAAAAAATGAATAGGCAAAGGGGTGGTTCTGAACAAGGCTGGATAGGAAAATCGGATGATTCCATTATGGATACGGGTGTTGGATTCAGTGGCCCTCTGAATATTCCTTGTGCTAAAAAACCAGGGCGAAAGACTACGAGATTTGCAGACTTTCTCAAACAAGATGATGGTGACATGGACCAAGAGTTAATAGAGATCACGTTGGATGTGTGTGATGATTCTGTTGCAGTTCACAGCATTAAAGATGCGGATAATGCAGCAGAAGTTCCAGATGTGTCATTGCTGGCAAGGAAATTGGAGCATAAGACATCATTTGGATCTTCAGTTATCAATACAACCTCTGCAAAAATCAAGCAGGTGTCACATGATATCATGCGCATTGCATCCCTCACTTCAAAAAGAGGCCCACAACCTAGGTTGGATAGAACAGTATCAGGGGCAAAGCATGCATTGAAAGGATTAAAATTTGTAAGTAAAACTACGGAGAATGCTGATCGAGAAGCTTTATTGAAGAGATTTGATGAGCTTTCTGTTAATGGCCTGCTTTCACGTGCAGATTTTGGTGTATGTATTGGTAAGAAGCCCAATTTTGCATTCATTCCTGTCTATCTTCAAGTTTTCCCTACAACAGAGAGAAATTATAGTTGTGGGTACTGTTTGTCAATGTAGGGATGGAATCAAAGGAGTTTGCAGGGGAGCTTTTTGATGCCCTTTCTCGGAGAAGAGGAATAACCACACCTGCAATTACAAAGAACGAGCTTCAGGAATTTTTAGAACAAGTCTCTGATCAAAGCTTTGACACCAGACTGCAGACTTTCTTTGACATGTAAGGAATTCTAATCCTTCCCCGCCTAATTTACTTATCCATTCATCAGGTTTTGACCAAATGTATCATCATATAAGAATCAATGTTCTAGACAGAGTTCAAAATATAATCAACGTTTTATGAATAACAATGCAACGGCTGAAGTGCTAAGGATTACGATGTATTTGATGCTAATGTTTGCAAGTATTTGTGTGACATTATCCAAGTTTGTGTGCAGGGTGGACAAGAATGCTGATGGACGTATCACAGAAGAAGAAGTGAAAGAGGTTATCATGTTAAGTGCATCAGCTAACAAATTATCCAAGCTTAAAGAACAAGCTGAAGAATATGCTGCATTAATCATGGAGGAATTGGACCCCAATAATGTGGGCTACATTGAGGTATTCATACAAGTTCGAAACAATCTTGATGAATTCCATTGTTTCTATCATATCTGGCATTTTTTGAATTACCAATAAATTTGATTTAACAGCTTCAGCAACTTGAAACTTTACTGCTGCAAGCTCCAAGTGAATCAGCTGTAAAGTCAGGGAATTATAGCCAGAGTTTGAGCCAGGCTCTAAGTCAGAAACTTGCACCAACAAAGATGCAAAATCCTCTTCAGAAATGGTCTCGAAAAACCAAGTATTTTCTTGAAGATAACTGGAAACGGGTGTGGATTATATTACTATGGTTCTTGGTAATAGCTGGGTTATTCACCTGGAAATTTATTGCGTACAAGAACAAGTCAGTTTATCATGTGATGGGTTTCTGTGTATGCACTGCCAAGGGTGCTGCGGAGACTTTGAAGTTCAACATGGCTTTAGTTTTGCTTCCAGTGTGTCGAAATACCATCACATGGCTTCGGAATAGAACGAAATTGGGCATTGCAGTCCCATTCGATGACAATCTCAATTTCCACAAGGTTAATTTTCAGAGATTTGATCCTCTTCTTGCCATAATTCTCATCTTATTTCTTTTATAATAACTGCTTGTATTGTTCAAAGTGACAATCATGTTTGCCTTCGCAATATCCATTTAATTGCAGGTCAAACTTTATGGTCAGTTTTGAATATATCTGTCTTTGTGATCACATGACTGTTTCAATTTCTTTGTACTATTCCTTGTTTTTCCCTGTTATTGAATGATTTCTTACAATAGAAGGGCTAAAGACATTTTAATGCTGTCATTATGCAGGTAATTGCAGTGTCTATAGCACTAGGAATTGGTTTTCATGCTGGGGCTCACTTAACCTGTGATTTTCCCCGTCTGCTGCGCACTTCAAAAGAAGAATATGAGCCCATGAAGCCTTTCTTTGGCACTGATAAGCCACCAAATTACTGGTGGTTTTTAAAGGGCATAGAGGGAATCACAGGCATTGTCATGGTAGTTTTGATGGTGATTGCATTCACTTTGGCCACTCCCTGGTTCAGGAGGAACAAGGTGAAACTTCCCAAACCATTGCAGAGGCTCACCGGATTCAATGCTTTTTGGTACTCACACCATTTGTTTGTGATCGTTTACATTCTCTTGATCATTCATGGAACTTTTCTATATCTCACACATGAATGGTACATGAAAACGGTAGGCAACAAAATGCTTTGAATTAATTCATGATTTGGAATTGATGTACATGGGTGATTTTTTAAATTTTTATTCTCACTCATTCAATGCGTACACCTTGTTCCCAATCTACTTGTGAATTTGCTTTATGATTCTTTTGTTTCAGACATGGATGTACCTTGCAATTCCTGTGTTGTTGTATGGAGGGGAGCGGATTCTGAGGGCTTTCAGATCTGGCTCAAAACCGGTGAAAATAATCAAGGTTTTCTTTTGCATATGCTCTAAAATCTGCTGCTCATAATTTATAGCCATGCAGTCACTGCAGTATAAAATAAAGCCTCGTTTTTGTCTTATCTATTGTTTTATATGTCACTTATTGTAATTCATTTGCAGGTAGCGATATATCCAGGCAATGTCTTGACACTTCACATGTCGAAGCCTCAAGGATTCAGATACAAGAGTGGTCAATACATGTTTGTCAATTGCCCTGCAGTATCGCCGTTTGAATGGTAATTGTATTTGCACTGTAAGCTCTGTTCACCTAAACCTTAAAACTATGAGAAGATGAAGGTGATATGTTTTATGAACTGTATTATTTTTTAATTTGCTTGTAGGCATCCATTCTCTATAACATCAGCTCCAGGAGATGACTACTTGAGTGTTCATATTCGCACGTTGGGTGATTGGACTCGTGAACTTAAAAATGTCTTTGCAGAGGTAACAGTGTCTCATGTCTCTTTCTCTTTCAAGCAGTTAGTAACTTAGTAGTATTTTGCTTTCTAAAAAAGTGGAAGTATCATGATTGATTGCTTTTGTTTTTCTGGCAGGTATGTGAGCCTCCCATGACTGGGAAAAGTGGTCTGTTGAGAGCTGATCTTATGCAAGGAGAAAATAACACGAGGCAAGTAAATCATCAAGCACTACCTATCATATTAATATTTTATCTATTCTTTCATCCAGTAGACATTTAATCTGGTTTCCAAGACTTAGGTCAGATCATTGCTTGTGTAGCAGGTTCCCAAAATTGCTCATTGATGGACCTTATGGAGCACCAGCTCAAGATTACAAAAAATATGACGTCTTGCTTCTTGTTGGGCTTGGGATTGGAGCCACTCCATTCATTAGCATTCTCAAGGACATTGTTAATCACATGAAAGTATCTGAAGAAGAAAGAGTAAGTTCCATTCAGCTATGTCATTGTGGTTTTGAATAAATCAATGGTTTTTTCTGTTCTGAATGTTTGATATTTGAAGGGTATGGAGAATACTGGGAGACAGAAGAAGAAACCTTTCAATACAGCCCGTGCTTGCTTCTACTGGGTCACTAGAGAGCAAGGATCATTTGAATGGTTTAAAGGAATAATGAATGAAGTGGCAGAATTAGATCAGAAGGTATGAAGCATGTGGATTTTACCTCTATACATCTATTTGTGAAACAAAACTATTGAATGAAGTATGGAATGAATCACTTGCAGGGAATAATTGAGCTGCATAATTATTGCACTAGTGTTTATGAAGAGGGTGATGCTCGGTCAGCATTGATAGCTATGTTGCAGGCTCTAAATCATGCCAAGCATGGTGTTGATATTGTTTCTGGAACCAGAGTAAGGCAAACATTTAGAAATCTCTAAGTTCTTCCATAGACAGCTGCTTGAAATATTATTGTCACGATGTTTGATAACTGATTCAATTGATTTTACACAGGTTCGCACACACTTTGCCAAGCCCAATTGGAGAAATGTCTTCAAGAGTATTGCTCTAAAGCACAAAAATTCCAGAGTGGGTATGTTGTTCTTCAAACTAACCTTATTTTAATCATCAGACAAATATATGTCAAACATTTCTGCCAAGCCTCACTCTGCTCTTTGGTATGCACTCAGGGGTTTTCTACTGTGGTCCTGCTGCTCTTACTAATGATTTGAGGCAGCTATCACTAGATTTCACACATAAAACTTCCACCAGATTTGACTTCCACAAAGAAAACTTCTGATGCGTAAGTGATGTGATCATGTCTTAGTTCATGAATAAGTGTCTGTATTTTAGGATAAGCACTTAAAGTAGTTGAGTTTGCCCTTACATGTCTTGCATTATTATCCTTTCTCTTAAGAGCAAAATTTGCCCTTTTTTAACTACTCTTTTCTTGTATATTTTAACATTAATTCCAAAGGAAAGCAACAGATGTCATACGCAAGTATGGATTTATACTTTTCTTCCATTGTTTGCCATGAACTCTGTCTGCCATGTCGCATTTACAGTTTATGTTGATTCGCCCTCACAAATGTTACATCTAGGCATTTCTGTCCGGATTAAACTCCTTGTAATTTTGTAATTTGTTCTTTTTGAAAGCTTCATAGCTATAGTTGATTTGTCCCTGCACTCTTCGTCCACCCTGTCTATCACTCTCCCTCCAATTTCACCAAGGCACACTGATATCTAGGCTGTTCTCTAGTCATTTGGATCTGTTACTGTGAATCCTGCATTTGTTTGAGATCAGAGACAACTTTGGATGGCATTTCAGTTACTAGTAAAGTGATTCTTCTTGGGTTCTTGTCTATTTTTATAGTTACATTATTATCAGCATGTGTTTCTCCCCTGAGATCATCCTTCTGGTGTTTCAGTTTTGTTTTTGTAAAGGTAGTTATTTTCATAACTATCAACTAAGTCGTCACCTGTAGCCCTTTGTATAGATTGTAATTAGAGATTTCTGTAAGAGTTTTGGACTGAGCAGTTTTATTGCGCAAATTGCCATGCAAACTGGTCTATAATTTGCACCTTTTAGTTTCCTGGCAAGACTATGAATTTCAAGGAGAAAGATGGAAACAATATATTTTATCACCACTGGCAGATTTCAGATAGATCAAGATGAACAAAGTATGTAACTAAGCTTGAATACCGGTTCCAAGAGAATAAAATTTACAAGTCCTACTGTATCTCAAGGCAGAAGCTTAAACTTATTTTGGTGCCAAGAGAAAACATGATTATCAAAATAGATTTATCACTTATTTATACAAGCAACTTGGTTATCTCTTCTTTGGATTCATGACTTGAAAACATGAGAGAAATTCAGTATAAACATGCAAAGCATAATATTGAATTGTTGCACTTTTACTTTTTGTTACAACTTTCGAGTCTTAACTCTGTTGACTTATCAGACTTTTATCAAACTTTTTGCATTGAATACATCAGAGTATCAGGTAAAATATGCAGTAAAATCCTTGACACAGTAAAAACGAGTACATAACATCTTATGATGAGTTCACGAACAAATTTTAGTATTCCAAACTGATTGTACATTCATAATTCTGCCCATAGTTCAAACATATCTGATGTTTGTTATATCAAAAATGTAAAATGAATGGTAGATATTGAGAACCGATTAAAAATGGTAAAAATATTGCTGCGGTGCTAAAATATGACAGCCATAGTCTACCTGGATCTAATCATAATCTTTAAAAATGTGTTAAAATAAAATCTTATCACATAAATAATAAACTCTTATTAAATAATGAAATGAATAAGCATAAATTAACCTAACTTAATCAGCCCGTACAGATTATTTCAATAAATGTATGAAAATTAAATGTGCAGGTCAGGGGTATTTAGCTCTAAAACTAATAATGGAAGAATGATGTCGAAGCTGTGTAGAATCAATTTGTCATTGTTCGAAATTAGATACCCTTGGTTTGACAAATGCCTCATAATGTGCATTATTTTAAAAAACCGCATCTATTAAATTTGAGCTCCATAGGTTTGATCCTAATTGCAAATTTGGTTTGTTGCCCAAATCTAGTTTGGTCCACATGCAAGAATGATCTGTCTAAATGTACACCTTTTACTTCTTCACTATTTGAATTTAATGATAATATTTAAAGGTTTGGCAACTTCTTTTAGGTCAAGCCCTTACGGCAAGTTAGCTTAATGCTTGTGAATTAATCGCCTGTTGAATATCTTTAAATATCATAATATAACCACATGTGTTACAGAAACCTATGCCAAGTTCGCTCATAATAATTAGTAGAAAGGGGTCGGAAAGTTGGAATTTGAGTTTCAGTGTCATATCCACATTTCTTAGCATAGAACCAAGTTAATTCCAAGAGATAAGATCGTAATCTTGAAGTAAGAAGAGAATGTATGGAAATAAGGGTGAATAAGAGTGTGATAGTGATTATTAAATGCAAAATGTATGGGAATCGATGTAAATGAAGGTTAATAAAGATGGATAGGGATTAGGCCATGACCATACCAATCACAAGAGTATACCACTTATTGATGTGTTATTGCATTAAGTCATTCAACCAAAAACTAAATGGGAAATAGAATGGGTATGCAAATTCCACTATTACAAAGCGACATTGAATATGAAGACACTAGGATGTAGGCAAAGCACTAATGTGATAATATATGTGTTAGAAAAAACATTTAGCTATTATGAGTGGTAGTTTCAAAAGCAACTCATGTGCAAGAAGGATCAAGGACTTTGAATGAGTTATCAAAGAAACTTATCCTTTAAATGCTTGAACCATTATGTGAAGTGAGTCAACAATGTAAATTGCAAGTGAATGCTTGGTTTGGATTGGTATAAAGGTTTCCATACCTTGACTTAGATTGGGTAAAGTTGGGCATGATTACTTTTGTCCTAACTATTGAGGGGGTAATTGTTGAATGTGAGTCCTAAGAGGTGACCTAATAAGAGGATCTTGGTTGTGATTTCTATTGATCATTTTCCCTTCTTCCCATACAAGGTGACAAGTTCTAGAAGTTGTCAAATTGATGTAAACAAGTTAGTAATCGATCTTAATAAAATATGTTGTATGCACTTGCCCTCTTAAGGTGCTTGTTTTGTCACTTGTGTAGCAAGCCAAGATATTGGGACTTGATGAAGTTTTATGTCAATATGTGCCACAAGCTAACTAGAATAGGTTTTGAGGAACTCCATAATGACCAAGTTGAATGACATCATAAGGGATGAAAATCTATGCAAAAGACTATGTAAGTAGGACTTTGGTGACCTAATTTACACAAGGATGTGCATTACTATGCAAGGAATTATGATATTAGTTTGTGTATGAGTAAACCTAACCAAAAAGATGAGTTGTCTCTAAATTCAATCATGGCTTCATGACCATTTGAAACATGGACCATTGATTTTGTGAGGCCCATCTAACCTAGCACCCACCACTTTAGTACATGCTACATTATTACTTCCATAGATTACTTGAGCCATTAGTCTAAGGGTAGACTAACATATGACTACTTAGTTGTAACTACATGCTAGCTCGAGTTGCCCTTGAGCCTAATCAAAGATGAAGACACTTTTTCATCAAATCAATAGTCCAAGTGCTATTGTGCATTTTCATAATCCATCATTAGAGTATGCCATACCATCCTGAAGTGAATAAAATTGTTGAGGCTTTCAACAAGATCTTGGAAAACATCCTACTAAAGGTATACATTGTTGGATGAAATGATTAGGTTGAACGAGTACTTGTGGTTCTTTGGGCTTGTTGCACAACACCCAAAAGTATGACTAGTTATAACTAATTTCAAGTAGTATTTAAAAGGAGGTTGTGGTGCCTATAGAATCATTGATGATAACTTTATCTATCATATAGATTATTCATTTAGATGATAGTCCATCTAGTAGTGCTTAAGTGAATTTGGAGTCACTCAAAGAGAAGTGTCCTCTTGCAGTCTAGCGCCAACACAGAAAAATGGAGGCAAAGATATGAAATTATCACAATATCAAACAAAGGGAATTCCAACCAAGAAGTCTAGTATTATTGTTTGACAATTGCTTTCAAAATCACCTGAGCAAGTGGAAAATCCGATGGTTGGTATTGTATATGATTAGTGCAGCTGTCTCACATATCTTTGTAAGTTTGGCTGCACTTGATGGCAACCCACTAAATAGAAAAGCAAATGGTGTAATCGTATGTTGAAAATTTTTGTAATGCCCCACCAAGGAACCCCCAAGTATATGAGCTAAATAGGCATAAGAATGCATGGAATAATTTTTTTTTGAAACATTTAAGATCAACATATACATCTCATAAAAGAATGATAGCCCAAACCTTGAACTTATGACCATGTGTCAACAAGCGACAATGCACAAGTGTAAGACTTAACCCACTTAACATCAACCAAGCAAAGGGATAGATCTCCAAACACCTAAGGCATTGTCAACAAGATGATATGACTCACTGAAGAGCTCCCCAAAACACAAGAGTCAACTCGGTAAACAAGACCATCTTCTAGGTCCTAAGTGTCACATATGGCTCCATTAAGCACCAACTTGCACACGAGTGCCATCAACACCACTCAACTCACTCTAAACACCACAAACTCAAACATGCATCTTCAACAAGGTCAAATTGACTCTCTGGACAATTAAAGACCCTATCAGACTTAATCACTAGACAAGAGTGCCAACCAAGAATCTTGACATCCTATTAGGACACTAACATTCCTAGAGGACACTAGTGCAATGTGCCTTAGTCCTCCACCCGCACCAATTTTCGCTTTGGCATCATCCAAGATAGGTTAATCACATTGTCGTCCTCTAGGACACGCATTCGTCTAGACCAGTGAGCTTCCCAGTTGCATCATTTGGTCCCATGGACACCTCAAACATGACGGTGAAGCCCAAACATAGACAACACTCGAGGACAAAGAAATTGACAAAAGGTGTGGAGATGAAGTGTCCAACTACACCTCTAGTCACTAAGTGATACCAACAAGCAAAGGTGAAGATCAGGTGAACTCAAACATATCTAATCCACCCCCAAACTTCCCAAATTCATTCCATTCCTCTCAAACAAGACTCAGTTACACTTACACCTCATCACAAGGATTTACAAGGCCTTCCAGATTGCCTATAATGGGCCCTGATTAAATCCAAAGCCTTATGAAAACACTCAAATCTCATTGAGGATACATAACATTGCTAAGAGGGGATAACAAAACCCTCAAAGATAGCATACAACTCAACTAGATTCATTTTAAGCCCAATTGAAAAGTTCCTAGATAAATATTCATGATACCACTTGAGACATAAAGAAATGAAAGAATATAATCTTGTGTCCAATACCAGCATTGGCACATGTAAAACTAATTTGATCCATTAAATAACCACATGATTGCATCATCTTCCATCAGGAGTGTCCAATACACATATAAATCATTACATAACTTGGTTTCAAACATCCATACACATACATTCACATCAATTAAGGAGGTACATGAAGGAATAAGAAGAGAGGAAGGTAGGATGAACTTGATACCATCCTCAAAGCCAAGATCTTTGGTCCCTAATAGTGGTTGGCAACATCACTTGACAATGTGGAACCCGTTGGTCCACTCCATCATGCTTGTGGAAATAGACACATTGCCCAAACACTCAAGCAAGCATACACAAGGATATAGGCTTCACACACCACATGTAAAATGTACACATTAACATGATCAAGAACAACAATCCCAACTAGGAGGAACGCCATATATCTCAATTGTAATCCAATAAGCAAGATAGTGACATAAACACCAATAAAAGTATGCAAAACCTGAGCATCCAACTAAGAATACCATTTAACATCCAAGTACAAGGTAATACATACACCATAGGCCAACTCACATGGCAATCACATGATCATTAATAAAACAATACCAACAAGGAAGGCATGACATTTTCCAGGTGCTACTCAAGTCTACAAGCTAGATGTTAGAGAGCAAGAGAGGGAGGTGTCATTGCGTAGCTCAAAGGGATGACTCATGCAAAACCAAGAGGTCCTCTCATACAGACGAGGAGACTCAATCATGCTAGATCAATGCCTCACAGACAACTAGGCCTTCCTAACTCATCCTTAGCCTTTACAAGAACTCGGGGCATGAGAGAGGTATGCACATTATCTTGGTTCATTTTAATTAGGTGTCGTTAGTTTTCACTTATTTACAAAACGTCCCAATGGATTATCTCGATGACCCCTTTCTGCTCGACCCCTAGTGGACGTCACTCCCATACCTACCCTACGCTCAATGAATCCAAAATCAATTCCAAAATCCAATGGCATCAAATTTCCAATTCACAATTTTCACCAAAAGAGCCTACAAACAATGTAAAAAGTCACATAAAACACCATTATTCGCATAATATTCACAAGTATTTAATTGACCAAATTAACATGGAGAAGGATCAAAATCGATCCCAAATTGAAATTTCACATACATTTTCCATCCTTCCACAAAATAATTTCATATCAAAATTATAAAATTCCACTTTTTAAAATCTGAAAAAACGAGTGAATAGTAGGAATCACCATTAGAGGACCTTCAATAACACCAAAAATTCAAAGTTCAAAACTCTAAAATCTAAAGATACCATTTTGATCTTGTAGTGTCGTAAATTGTACACCTTTAATTAGAGTGTCCAATATCACACTATCCTAGCACCCATTTTACTATTTCCCATTCCTCTATGCATTATGGGACCTTTATTGTAATTAATTAATATTTAATTCAATATTATGAGTCTTTCTCGACTTTAATACATCAACACTTTATTATTTGGACACTTAATTCTAGGTGTTCCCTTTATCTTTTATTATCCCGATTTATTATAAATCCTACCCCATTTCAAATATCAAGACACGTTTCCCTTACTTAAACATTATATGTTCTCACACAAACTTAATTTTGGCATTAGAACCCTATTATCTCACATTCCTAAAAAATCGAGCTGAAATTGTCGAGACCGGGTTGCTAAATGCTTCACGATCCTGCATTTTTTGCCCTAAATTTTGGGAGGATAATAAGACAGTTCTATCCTATTCAAGTCTAGCTATGCACACAAATATTACAATTCTAAGTCAACCTAAAGGTGATTTTATTATGAAATCCCTATATAAAACATCTCTCTCAATTCATTTCAAGAATCTATTATTATCTCATTATTGCATCCTACCATTATGTTATCATTCCAATTCAAGAGAAGATCTTATTCAAGGAGCAACAAACTATATCAATGCATCTTTATTTATGTTTTAATTATGTTTTCATGATGGATTTTATGTGATTTATATGTTATTGCATCGACACATGGAGGACTTATCCTAAGGACATCGCTTCATCAGTTTAAGGTGTAATCAATTCAGTCAGTAATTTCAATTCAACCATTTTCCAATTCAATTCAAGGGTTAATTCTAAAGTTAAGGTTTGACCTAGGCAAACCTCTATCAACAACCTTTGTTGGATGTTTGTTGGAGATTGTTGGGATATTGTTGGATGAGTGTTGCAAATATGTGCTTTAATGATATCTCAAAGATGTGTTGTCATTGATGTCAACATATTTTATTTGTTTAGTTCAGTGATGCAGTAGTGTTTAGTTAGTCAGTTTATGCTGCATATTGATGATCAATGTTTGCGGATTAAAGGGTTTGTAGAATGATATCTCTAGTTGATTCAGTGCAAGTGTTAGAGGTCCGCAAGAAGATTTGAGTGAGTTATGAGTATCAATGTTGTGGCTAGTTTTTCTGTTGTTTAGTACTGCCAATGTTTACTATTTTGATTTGCATTGCTCCGCATTGTAATATCTTGATTTGCGGATTTGGGAATATGTTTGGGATGTTGATGTGTGTCCTCAATTCAAGTGGTTCTTGATTTGGTGCTCCACAAGTGATTTTTCCAGGTTGACAATCAATTCAATTAATGTTCTTGAAGCTCGGTATGATGATGCCAATGATTCTAGTAATTTGAGTTGGTGCGGATGTTGATGTGGTAATTCATGATACTTGTGGATGTTTCTAGATCGTGTGTTATTCGTGTTGGTGGCCCGCATTGATCGTTGAGCACGTTATTGGTGATTTTTTTTAATTCGGTGGTATTCTTCATGTTCTTGGCTGACATGATGCGTGTAGTGTGTTGCGGGTGTTGATGTGTAATTCTTGGAGGTTCTTCATATTCGAGGTGGTGATTTAGGTCCATTCTATGTCTTAGCCGACATTGTTTTGGTCCACATGTGATATTGTAGCATGTATGGTTATATTGTTGTGATTAGGTGACATGTGTTGAGCCGACCTTGATGATATTGGTCCAAGGTTGATGTCATGTATAAATAAATGTAATAATCATTGTGAGAGGTGTAGAGAGTGCGAATAATATATGAATCTTTCGGTAGCAGAGCAAAAGTGTGAAGAAGTAAGTGAGAGATGTTATGTGCTTAACCGGAACTCTAGCCAAGCATTGAGGATGCTATTTCTCAGTTCATGATTTTTCGAAAGTGATCTTAATTTGTTTGTAAGGCAGTGAGCCTTCCCAGGGTTGTTGCCCTTTGTTGTTTTTGAGTAATGAGCTATAGGCAATGTTCCTAAATGCATGTGCATTCCTCATTGTAATATTCCATATACTTCTAACAGGGTATCATCATATTGTGGGTAGTATCCCACCGTGGTTTTTCCCTTGACCAGGTTTTCCACGTCAAAAATCTTGGTGTTATGTGTGTCCATGTTGTGTTGTTGATTTATGCTTTCACTGTTAATAATCAGATCTGAGATTAAAGTAAGTTGTTGTAAAATTTGGTGACAACTGATTCACCCCCCCTCTCAGTTGTCTTCCCTATTTTCATCAATTGGTATCAAAGCTAGTTCATCTGGATAATAGCTTGAGGTGATCTAGATGGCGACTTACAAGAAGGAGAGTCTGAGATTTTATGGAACAAATTATTCTCTTTGGAAGAACCAGATGGAGTGTCACTTGAGATGCATTGGCGAAGATTATTGGAAAGTTATTAAAGACAAATAGATTGTTCCTGCAAATGGTCCTTCGACTCCAGATGAGATTAAGGAAGTTGAATACAATATAAAGGCTAAGGAAGCATTGTTGAGTGCTCTGATAGATTTTGAAATGACAAATGTGATGGAATTGCAGACTGCTCATGAGATCTAGAAGAAGTTGGAAACTCTATATGAAGGAGACAGCTAAGTGAAGATTGCTAAATTGCAAAGCCCGAAAGGAAAGTATGAGATGTTGAGAATGGGTGAAGATGATAACATTACTTCTTTTATGCAAAAGGTGAATGAACTTGTGTGCAATATCAGATGTGCCAATGGAAAGTTGGAAGAATCATAGATTGTTGCTAAAGTGCTCAGATCGTTGCCTGTATCCTACAAACATAAAGTTGTTGCTATTGAGGAGATCTGGATTGTGACTGATGTGACCAAAGATATGTTGATTGGTATGATTTCAGCCTTTGAATTGAGTGAATTTGGTTATTCTCTTCCTAAGGTAGAATCTGCATTCAAAGCCACTGTTTTCGGGAAGGACAAGCAAAGATTTGATCCAAGTGAGAGTTCTTCAAGGAGAATATCTAGATATGAGAAAGAGATGAAGGAAATTGAATAAGTAGAGCGAGATCTTGAAGAGCTTGAAGCGTTGATTGCCAGGAGATTGCCTAAAGGAGCTAATAAGTATGAAGTAAAATTGCCTCTTAAATGTTTTTCATGCAATAAGATAGGACATTTTGCTTCAAGATGTTTGGAAAGAGTTCCTAAGAAACCCCACAAGACTAAATATCAAAAGAGATGTTATTATGTTGTTGATGAAGGTGTGACTAATGATGAATCTGACAAAGGAAATTCTTGAGTGATAATAAATGGGTGTTCATTGCTATCAAGGAAGATGATCCAAAACCTATTGATTCTACTAGTTGCATTAACGAGGAAAGAGCTTTGGCTACACAAGTTGAAGAGAAAGACAAATGGGTGATTGACAGTGGATGCTCTCATCATATGATAGGTGATAAGAAAAATTTTGTGAGCTTGGAAAAGTATGATGGTGGTGTTATAAGGTTTGGTGATGATAAAGATGGTATAATTCATGGTAGAGGTTCTATTTTTCTTGATGGTAAGCATAATACTAATGATGTCTTGTATGTAGAAGGCCTAAAGCATAATCTTTTGAGTGTTGGATACATGGTTGGCAAGGGATATGATCTTCAATTCAAGAATGAGAAGTGTAGAATCTCGACCTGCTCCAGAAATGAGATTGCATTAGGTACAAAGACAAAAGATAATATCTTTCATTTGAATGTTGCTGATAAAAGTTGTTTGATTGCTCAGATTGATGAAATTTGGTTATGGCATAGGAGGATGTGTCATGTGAATTTTGATAGCATGATTAAGATAAGTTCTACTCAGGCAGTAAGAGATCTTCCTAAATTGATGAAGCTTACTAACTCTATATGCAAAGAATGTCAATTGGGGAAGCAAATCAAAGTTTTTTTCAAAAGTACAAAGCATTTTTCTAATGGATTGTTAGGTCTTGTGCATACTAATTTATGTGGTCCCCCTAGAGTCAGAAGCTTTCAAGGAGATAGATATTTAATGTTGTTGATTGATGATTATTCGAGGATGATGTGAGTTACTTTCTTAAGGGAGAAGTCTGAAGCTTTAGAGAAATTCAATATTTTCAAAGATATAGTTGAGACAATGACAGGATTGAAGCTGAAGTGTTTGAGATATGACAGATGTGGTGAATTCATCTCAGCGAGTTCAATACATTATGTGAAGAGCATGGGATAAAGAGACAATTGTCTGCTTTGAGAACCCCTCTACAAAATGGAGTTGTGGAAATGAAGAACAAAACCATTCAGAAAGCTGCTAAGACAATGATGATTGAAGGAAATGTTTTGCATGTCTATTGGAGAGAAGTTGTGAGTATTGTTGTTTACACTCTTAACTAGGTGAATATCAAAGGTGATATCGGTAAGATTCCTTATGAATTATGGTTTGGTCATACTCCTACTATTAAATATTTCAAAAATTATGGAAGTAAATGCTATATCAAAAGGGATGAAAATTTAGGAAAGTTTGATGCTAGATGTGATGAAAGAATATTTTTTGGTTATTCTACTAAAAGAAAAGCCTATTGGTGCTATAATAAGAGATTGAGAAAGATAGTTGAGAGTCCTAATGTGAAAGTTTATGAAGGTAATGAATATTAGCCCAGATGCTCTGAATATGACTCAAATGATCAAAATGATAGCTCTGATAAAGGTACGCAAGTTCAGAATTAGAACCAAGTTCAGATTGCTTTGGTGAATCCAGTGACTCAAGGTGAAGGAACAAGTGCAAGTGCGGAATGAAGAACACAAGAGTCTGAAGTTCAAGAAAATCCTTAGACTCTTAGGTATATAAGATGAAATCATTCAAAAAATCAGATTATAGGAGATAAAAATAAAGGTGTTCAGTCTAGCAAAAGATCAAGTTGATTATTGTTTGATTTCAAAGATTGAACCTAAGGATGTGAGTGAAGCATGTGAGGATGAACATTGGGTGAAAGCGACGGAAGAAGAATTGAATCAGATTGAAAAGAATAATACATGGATTCTAGTACCCAGACCTAAGGACAAAAATGTAATTGGAACTAAATGGGTTTTCCGGAATAAATTGAATGAGGAAGGTGAAGTTATTAGAAATAAGGCAAGCCTTGTTTGTAAAGGTTATTCACAGATGGAAAGAATTGATTTTGAGGAGACTTTTGTTCTGGTGGCAAGAATTGAAGTTGTGAGATTATTTCTTGCTTATGTTCCTTACAGGGATTTCAAAGTCTATCAGATAGATGTCAAGTCAACATTTCTAAATGGCGAGTTGGAAGAAGAGGTGTACATTGAGCAACCTGATGGATTTCAATTGACTGATGAAAAATATATGGTTTTCCGATTGAGGAAAGATTTGTATGGATTAAAGCAAGCCCCCAGAGCTTGGTATGCCAAATTGAATAAGTATCTATTGAAGCTTGGATCCAACAAAGGTACTATTGACAGTAATCTATATTTCAAGATTGATCATGATAACATTTTGATTGTTGAATTTTTTGTTGATGACATTATTTTTGGAGGTAATGATAGTTTGTGCAAGAAGTTTGCTGATGAGATGCAAAATGAATTTGAGATGTCTATGATTGGTGAAATGAAATTATTTCTGGGATTGCAAATTACACAGTCAGAAAATGAAATTTTCATATCTCAGTCAAAGTATGCGAAAGAATTGTTGAAGAAGTTTGGATTAGAATATTCAAAGCTATTTGGTACCCCTATGGTGACCAGATGCAAGTTGACTAAGGACGATGATTCCCCTAAAGCAAATCAAATCAGATACAGATCTATGATTTGTGGATTACTTTATTTGAATAAGAACATATCAGATATCATGAATGTTGTTTGTCTTGTTGCTAAATTTCAAGTTGATCCTAAGGAATCTCATGTTGTTGTTGTTAAAAGAATCTTTAGATATCTGAAAGGAATTGTTGATTTTGATTTATGGTACCCTAAAGATAATGATTTTACTTTGAGTGTCTTTACTGACGTTGATTGGGCAGGAGATGTTGATGACTAGAAGAGTACTAGTGGTGGTTCATTTTTCTTGGGTCAAAGATTGGTTTCATGGTTGAGTAAGAAGCAAAATTCCATTTCTTTATCTACTCCAAAGGCAATATATATTGTTGTTGCTAACAATTGTATCAATTAATATGGATGAAGTAGATGTTGAAAGATATCAGAATTGTGTATGATGAGCCTATTGCTATTTACTGTGATAATTCAAGTGCTATTAACATTTGAAGCAGTCGTCGGTGAGGAGGGACCTCAAAGAGATCAATCTGGACTGGTCAGCAAGAGTAAACACAACGGAAACACAAAGATATGATGGACGCAATGCAGAATAGACATTTTTATTGCATGAAATCTGATTAGATCCAACCAGTCACAACCGGGTTACAACTTAGCGGCTCACAAGACTAGTAGAATAGGTCACAACCGGGACCTATGAATTGAAAGATCTATCTTCGATGCACAGTCTAGCTACTTGATTCTCTCTTCGTTAAATTCTAAAGCATATATATATATATATATATATATATATATATATATATATATATCGATCCAAAGGATCCAGTCAGCCCAAAAGGAATCAAAACCCGAAGAACGAGACCTAACATGAAAATAATAAGGTCGACCTCCGCCAAGAGATTCCTCCAGAAAATCCAAAGGATGAAACGTAGATCGTGGGAAAAGGTTGGTCACACACCAAGGAACATCGAAATCAATGCCCAAGGCTCTGCAAGCTTCGGAATGGGTTCTGATAGATCACCAGAATAGGTCTCAAGCAACCAGTAACAAAGGAACAACCGGTAACAAGAAACTATCATGGAAACCGGTAGCGATATCTTGTTAAAAAGTGATCCAAATGCAATGCGGTCTAAAAGCAAGAAAGATGATCAAGTCTTCAAATAGAATCCAACTCCACAGGATCCGGTGAGCTAAAACCAGGACACACAGAAAGGAAAACTGAAACTGCAAATAGAAAGCAAAACAAAAAGGAAAATGTTTTTGGTTGATGCAAGATTATTGTGAACCAGGAATGCTCTTGCATCAACATTTCTAAGAATCTGGTGTTGCATTCCAAGACTAAGCATATATCTATGAAGTTTCATTTTCCGAAAAAGAAGGTAAATGAGAAAGAAATCGGGTTGGAATATGTATCTACAAAGGAACGGATTGCAGATATTTTCATGAAGCCTTTGCCTAAGGATACTTTTGAGTATCTCAGAGAGAAGTTAGGGGTGATTTCCCCTCCCGATCATAACTAAGATGCATTTGATTTGCATCAATCCGGTGCATTTCATAGTCATATCTTATGATCTGGATTGATGAGGTGGCTGCTACTCAGGGGGAGTAGTCAGATGTTCAGATTTGTGAGTTTTTGTCATTAATGTCAAAGGGGGAGAGATTAATGTGAAAAAATGTATAATGATTTCTATAGATGAGAATATTTGTAGTGGGAAAGAGTTATCTGAGAGAGTTGTTGATTTCTTTGACATTGATTGTTTTTCACATCATATGTTGCCATCAATGCCAAAGGGGGAGATTGTTGGATGTTTGTTGGAGATTGTTGGGATTTTGTTGGATGAGTGATGCAAATATGTGCTTTAATGAAATCTGAGAGATGCGTTGTCATTGATATCAACAAATTTTCTCTGTTTAGTGTAGTGATACAGTAGTGTTCAGTTAGTCAGTTTATGTTGTATATTGATGATCATTGTTTGTTGATTAAAGGATTTGTAGAGTGATATCTATAGTTGATTCAGTGCAAGTGTCAGAGGTTTGCATGAAGATTTGAGTGAGTTATGAGTATTGGTGTTGTGGCCAATTTTTTTGTTGTTCAGTATTGCTAGTCAGTATTTTGATATGCATTGCTCTACATTGTAATATCTTGATTTGTATATTTGGGAATATGTTTGGGACGTTGATGTGTGTCCTCAATTCAAGTGGTTCATGATTTGGTGCTCCACAAAGTGATTTTTCTAGGTTGATAGTTCGTTCAGTTAATGTTCTTGAAGTTCGGTATGATGATGTCAATGATTCTAGTAATTTGAGTTGGTGCGGATGTTGTTGCATTAATTCATGATGCTTGTGGATGTTTCTATATTGTGTGTTATTCATGTTGGTGGTCCGCATTGATTGGTGAGTGTGTTATTGGTGATTTTTCTTTAGTTTGGTGGTATTCCTCATGTTCTTGGTCGACATGATGCATGTAGTGTGTTACGGGCGTTTGATGTGTAATTCTTGGAGGTGCTTCATATTTGAGGTGGTGGTTTAGGTTCAGGCTATGTCTTAGCCAACATTGTTTTGGTCTCATGTGATATTGTAGCGTGTATGGTTATATTTTTGTGATTACGTGATATGTGTTGAACCGACCTTGATGATATTGGTCCAAGGTTGATGTCATGTATAAATAAATGTAATAATCATTGTGAGAGGTGTAGAGAGTGTGAATAATGTATTATTCTTTCGGTAGCAAAGCAGAATTGTGAAGAAGTAAGTGAGATTTTATGTGCTTAACCAGAACTGGAACCAGGCATTGAGGATGTTATTTCTCAGTTCATGATTTTTTGAAAGTGATCCGAATCTATGTTTAAAGCAGTGAGCCTTCACAGTGTTGTTGCCCTTTGTTGTTTTTTAGCAATGAGCTCTAGGCAATGTGCTTGAATGCATGTGCATTCCCCATTGTAATATTTCATATACTTCTAACAAGGTATCATCATATTGTGGGTAGGCTCCCACCGTGTTTTTTTCCCTTGGTCGGGTTTTCCACGTCAAAAATCTTGGAGTTATGTGTGTCCATGTTGTGTTATTGATTTATGTTTTCACTGTTAATTATCAAATCTAAGATTAAAGTAAGTTGTTGTAAATTTGGTGACAACTGATTCACTCCCCCTCTCAGTTGTCTGCCCTATTTTCATCAACCTTTTCATCTCTTTCTATGTGCAAATGACAAATACAGGAGTTGTGAACGAAGAATCGAGCAGAGGTGACAAAGGTGAACAAACATGGCTTTTGCAAAGGACTAGGATACCCCTAATGACAAGGGTGCTCCAAGAGGACCAAGCCACCAAGAGCCTCATTGTCTCGTGCATCCCTCTCTCGACTTCGATTACAAGTTCCCCTTTGCACCCCAGTTTTATGTCTGCATCTATGGCTTCATATCTAATATGGCATTTCATGTATATGTTGATTACTGTCATCTAGCCCTAACATCCAAATTACATCCTTTAATTTCATTTTCAACTCAATTAAAAAAAAATTAGAATTCAATTTTCATTCAACCTTCTTCCTAATAGAATCGAGGTTTAATCAATTGAGTTCATTCTCCTTTTAATGTAATGTGTGTGGAATAGGTCTAATTCCTAGTTTACATAGCTAAACTTGTGAACCCCTATTTTCAACAATTACAGATCTAAAACCACACAACACTCATTTTCACATTCAAATACACATATAAGCCATTTAAACTAAAATTTGACATTATAACATTACTAGAGGGAAAAATACAAAATTTGTTCAAATCCTTTGATTGAATAAATAAAATAGTTTTGTTTAAACTAAATGAGTTTCAAATCACCATACAAATTGAATGCAACCATTTAGAAAGAAAAAGAATGAAAAATCATGGAGAAATTAAGATCTTACCTCCATTTTGCCCCAAATTTGAAAATAAGAAAAAACCTCAAAAAATCCACAAAATCCACAAAATCCAAAGAACAACAAT
Organism: Cryptomeria japonica; assembly: GCF_030272615.1. Classification (NCBI taxonomy): domain Eukaryota; kingdom Viridiplantae; phylum Streptophyta; class Pinopsida; order Cupressales; family Cupressaceae; genus Cryptomeria; species Cryptomeria japonica. Next base: position 39,499,145 of record NC_081405.1, on the reverse strand, counting down.
AAATTGGTACCATTCCTATCCCGATAAAGCAATACCCACAAAAATTATTTCAAGAAATCCACCTCAAATATCTATTTTAAAAATCAATTGTAAGGAGGGTTTTCCACTTCCAAAATTGCAATAAAAATGGCTAAGTATAAAAATGAGCACTTTTCCAATATAAAAGCAAATTGGCTTTTAACAAATAAAATAATTAAATGAATAAATAATTAAATAAAACTTTAATTCTCATTCATAAACTTGTCCCAATGGAATTCATAATAAAACAAATGTAAATAAACCTCATAAAAATATTCCAAAAATATCAAATAACCATTAAACAATTAAAAGTCATATCAACATTAAATAATTTTAATTTTTTTTTAAATTCCCAGAAGGTCCAAATTTAACCCCAAAAGTCACCCATACGCCCAATTGGGCAAATGCCAATTGAAATGAATGCTCATGATGCGTAATCAAATTTAAAACATTTAAATTGCAATTAAAATCATTAAAAACTATTCACATTAAAAATCAACAACAATTTACAAGTAAACCAAACACTCTTTATTGGTCATGCGAGACTTAGGGTAATCCGAACATTACCAACATAGAATTTGAGTCTTTATTGGTATTCACATGGTGAAATCACATTTAATTAAGTATGATAGGTAAGGTTCAGTGATTATTTAGTCAATATGTTATCTCAGATTTAACTATCGTAAGAGAATGGTATGCTGAGACCTGTGGAGCCAGGTGGAGTCAATACATGGTACCTACAAACACCCATAAACAACAAGGGTAATTGTGCATATATAATAACCGAAGCAACATGATTTCCCAAATCAGGTAAAATAACACATAATATTAATTTATTGTAATTAACTATTTTAATATACATCAACATTTAATTTCAGCATTAATAATAATATCACAAAACATAGGAAATCAACTCACATCATTAATCCGCCTTAAAATGTTTTTAAATGCCAACATCACAATCTATTAACATTAAATCAATATTTAACAACCTCTTGAACATCATTAACTTACACTATGATTAACATCAAGTAAAGCATCAATTTACTCACATTGCATAAAATCTTATAACACAAAACACATCAAGCCCTCGCAAGGGATTAAACACCAAAGAATACATACATGCATCTCAATTCAATCACTCGATGTCTAATGATCCAAGCATGTCATAAGTTAGAAAGAGAACCAAATAAGATTGAATCAAATCATAGAACAAATACTCAAGAACAAAGCATATACATAGGTCAACATCTGGAAGATGACGATTGAAACATAACGATATATTTTGTATCTCCAATTGTAAGTGGGAGTGGCATTACAAATTGCACTACAACAATGCATATCCTATATTTAACTTTTATAAATAAGGTAAATATTGATAAATAGGGAGGGCAAACCAAAGATTTGTGTGTGTTTTCTTAAATGTCTAGTTTATACCTTGATGTAAAGGGATAAGGAGAATAGAAGCAAGGTGGGGGATTACAATGAAGCATGGTAAAATACAAAGTACATAAATCAAAATATAAGCACATTAGTATTCATGTGACATACATAATACTCAACATCAACCACGATATAGTTATTATATTTAATTGTAGTACAATATCATTAATACATGTTCATTTCATACTCAAACTCCTCTTATATACAATTTAGAAAATCCCTTTCAATCTTTCATGTGTCTCTTCTTTATATTCTCTCTTAGTCTCTCTTTAATGTACCTCATTATTGCAGTGCATATATATAGGTGCATGTCCTCTTCAATATGTATGTATGTATGTATGTATGTATGTATGTATGTATGTGTATATGTGTATGTGTATGTGTATGTATGTACATTTGTACATACATACATCCATATATATACATGCATATATGTATATATACATATATATTATTAGATAAAGGGGTATGTCCTCTTCCTTATTATGATTTTTTTTTTTTATCACAAGTCAATTGTAGGTGGTACATTTATCTTGCAATAGCTTGATTATTCGTAATCTTGCTCAATATGTGTTATTTGTGCTACTAACATCTAGCATCCTTTTGTCTTTTCACCATTCACCTTCGTTACGCTACCCTTTTTGGTTTTCAACCTAATGAAAGTGGTGCAACTCTATCTTGCCAACAACATCCCCATACTAAACCCATTCTTGTCGTTAAGACATGTTAGCTCTATCCATTAATTGCCCAAAACTAAAATATTTGTACAAATATTCTTCAAATTTTCCCACCTCGTACAATTAAAATGTAGAAAGATCTTTTATCCCCTTATGGTTGTATCTTCTTATATATTACTTGTTGTAATGTACGAAAATAGGATTTCACAAGTTTAGCTATGCAAACTAGGAATTAGACCTATTTCACACACATTACATTAAAAGGAAATGGAACTCAATAAATTCAACCTCAATTATATTAGGAAGAGGGTTGAATACTTATTGGATTCTATTCCCTTTTGATTAAGTTGATGCAATTAAAATGATGTAATTTGAAGGCTAGATCTAGGTAAATAATTAAAATTTGACATAAAATAACATAAACAACAAGCTACAAGCATAGTATGCAAACACGAAGCTAGATTTGGGCAGAAGGAACAAAGAGGAATCTGTGCTTGAAAATTTGGCTTGAAAGTACAAGACTGTGTGGCTTTGGTTGTCCTAGTCCTTGATGTCAAATACAAACATACGAGAATCTTTCAGAATCCAAATGTCACTCATAATCTATTCCCAAAAATTCATCAAAAATTATTGGGACTGTGTGGCACTGGGTGACCTAGTCCTCTAATTTTCGCCTCTACAAAATTCAAAAGTAATAATCATCGTCTCCTCTATCAAAATATTTCTTTGTGGCTCTTGGATCTTTTGCCTACACACCAAAATAAGGGAAATAGTGTTGTTGATAGGAGTTTGCCTAGATCAAACCCCAGGTTTGGAATTAACCCTACAATTGAATTGAAATTGAATTGGAAAATCTTGCATTTTGAGGGCAAGGATAAATCTGAATTGAAATGCTTGAATTGGATTTGATTATACCTTCAATTGATGATGCAATGTCTTTAGGATAATTCCTTCATACGTTGATGCAATAACATGATAAATCACATAAAATCCATCATGAAATCATAACTTGAACCATAAATGAAGATGCCTTGATGTAGTTTGCTACTCCTTGAATCAAATCTGCTATTGAAGTGTTACTCTTGAATTGGAATGATAGCATAACAATGAGATAATGATAGATTGATGAAATGAATTGAGAGGGGTTCCTTATATAGTGATTTGAAAATAAAATCACCATTAGGCCAACTTAGAATTATCATAATTTCACACGAAGATAAATTTGAATAGGATAGGATTATCGTATTATCCTCTTGAAATTTGAGGAAAAAAACACAGGATCATGTTGGTCGGTGCGACCTAGTCTTGGACCGTGTTGGTCGGGGCGACTTGGTCCCAATAATTTCAACCCAAATTTTTAGTGGTGCAAGATAATAGGGTTCTAATTCCAAAATAGCTTTGTATGAAAATATATAATATTTAGATGGGGGTAATGTGTCTTGAGATCTGAATCGGATAGGATCTATAATAATAAAAGATAAAGGCTACACCTAGAATTAAGGGCCCAAATAATAAAGTGTTGATGTATTAAAATGGAATAAGACTCACAATATTGAATTAAATATTAACTAATTATAATAAATGTCTTATAATGCATGGAGGAATAAGAAATACTAAAATGGGTGCTAGGAGAGTATGAAATTGGACACCTTAATTAAAGGTGCACAATTTACAATGCTACACTTGTAACAAGGTATATGTTATCCTATTGTGTTGCAACTTACTATAGTAATTGAATTTTCCCATTGATCTCAAGGAGTAAAGCATCCCCTTAATGATTGATCCTAGAATTTTAGTTTATTTAGTTACTTTAGAGGTTTCAACCAATAATCTTATCAAGTGTCTCAATCTTAGGTTCACTACTTCTCTCAATCTTTTAATTTGTGTTTTCAACCCATATTTGGTCTTGCACCTATTGATATTAGTTGAGAATATTTTCTATTTGTACCCTAGTGCTATCGTCCCAGCTCTTCAAGGCATCACATCTAGTAGATGCACGTATTATTTGACTTTCAATGGTTTCCAACTAAAGTTGCAATGCCTTTTTAAATCTTGGTCAACATAAGAAATGTTGGTATACAGTGTTGATATTATTACAAGTACCCTACTTTTTATTTGCTTTAACCAATAACATAGTATGTATGCTAGTACATATCTTCCTTATATTCTAATTTTATTTTTTCCAAATTTAGTATCAAGTCTTTGTTGACTATATTCCTTTATGTATACTAGTTTTGAAACTCCATCATTATTCCACACACTATTGTTTGTAGTTGTTGATTTAGTGGTGTATGCTCAGATTGTGGTACCTGCAAAAGAGACACAAACAACCCAAACACACCAATGAAACATTGCATTAGATATTAAAATCAACAAAACAAGTTAGTCAATCAAAAACTCTCAAAGTAATCTCATTGTCCTCTATCTCCAAAGATCCTTTAGATTCAAGGTGGCTCTTAGCTTGGAAGAGCACTTGATCTTAGGATGACTACTCAAAGAACGAGAGATAGTGTATGACCTAAGATCTAAATGAATGCAACTAAGATCCTAGTGGTTATTTTGATATGGATATGAAACTATGATATTGAGATGGTGCAAGATGATGAGGTTGATATGAAACTAAACTAGCATGAAAATGATATATTAAGATGATATTAGGCTAGCATGGAAATGAAAATAACATGATATATTACTAACATGATATGCAAAACAAGATAAATCTAGGCTATGATGCTACTAAATGATCTAATTACTACTTTCAAAGAGAGGCTAAAATGCTAAATGTTATGTGACTATAGTGTAGATGCATAAAACTTGGATTCTTGGATTTCAAAGAAATGGGCTCTATTTATAGAGAATTTGGTCAAATGGATGGCCAAGATTGAATTGTCTTGAGAAGGGTTAGGATTGAAAGTTATCAATCCATGTGAGATTTTCAACCCAATCTCATGTTGACAAGTGTCACCATGAGGAGGCTTGAGCGGATGTTAAGTAAGCATTAGATGTTTATTAAGCTTTGAGGGTTAACCTTAAGAGGATAAGCCATTGGATAAAGCTATTATCCAAGGATGAAAGCTATTGTCCAAGAGTTAAACTCTTGTGCAAAGTTGAAAAATGGCCAAAGGGACAACCATCATGGGCTAGGGTGATGTCTTGTAAGAGGCATTTAATGCTCTTTGAAGACTTTGGAGGTTAACTTGTTGGAAGGTAGATAACCTTCAAGGCTTTTGTAAGGGCCTTAGTTTTGAAGACTCAACAAGTTAACCTATTGAAAAAGGTTAAGTCTTCAACACATTTTGAAGACTTTCCCCAAATTTGGAGAAGTGACTCCCCCAAATTTAGGGATGTGACATGATTAGAGGAATTTAGGTTAGTTAAGTGGGATTTGAGGACTTCTAGAAGAATGATTAGGAGGTTAATGGAAAATGTAGGAGAATGCAAGTGGGATAAATATGAATTTTATTTAAAATAAAGATTTATTTCAACTAAAATTAATGCAACTTGAATTTGTAGGAAAATGCAAGTGGGTGGGATTTTACAGATAAATATTGATCTTGATTTATTTATTTGCAAAAAGGATTTTAATTAAATGTAAATTCAATTAAAATGGTGGAAGGAAATTTAATTAAATAAATAAAATTTATTCAATTAAATTGAAGAAAGGGGATATTAATTAAATGTTGTATTTAATTAATGGTTAGATAGAAGAAAAGGGGATATTAATTAAACCTTAGTTTAACTAATAGGATGGATAAATGTACAAGTTTTAGGCGTCTACTTTTTTTCCCTCTTTGAAGTGACGTGTGACCACATGTTGATTCAAAAACAATTACTCGATATGTCGCCCAAAATTTTTGATTTTGTTGTCATTCTCAAAATTTTCGATATGATGCCCCAGATACTGATTTTTAGATGTTGATACTGCTATGATGTTGATATGATGATGATTCCCCCTCGAGAGATGAATTGAGAAAAAATTTGTTACTCGAGGCGATTTTCTTGATTTTTGACGAATTTTGGAATTTTTTGGAAAATTTTGTTGATTTTTTGGATTTTTTAGATTTTTGCAAAAAAATTCGATATGGATCTGCCAAAAAAAAAATGATCTTATGTGTAAAATTACATGCCCAGTACAAAACACACCCTACACACATCCATCTAGGAAACACATGGAGCTATATAAGCCTCCAAGGGTCCACTTTGAGCTCATTTGCACAATTGGCCTTGAGAGATTGGAGTATGGAGAGGAGAAGGAGAGAGATAGCAAAATGGTGCCACCTTATCACAGCCACAGATTCGAGGGGGTTCAACGATATGAACAACCAACAGCGTATGGACTGTCAGTAAGTGGATTTTCTACCCTCCTTTGTCTGATTTTTGAGCATTTTTGTTAGATTTTTCAAAAAAATTAGTCAATGTTTGTTTTTTTCATGCCCTAGTCTTAGGTGTTTGTTTTAGCGCATATAGTGAATCGCGAAGCGCATTTGTATTTTTGCGTGGCGCATTTAAAAATTATCGTGGCACATTCATTTGTTTTTGTAGCGCATATGCATGATATTATAACGCATTTGGTCGATGTTGTAGTGCATATGACTGTTATTTTAGTGCGTGTGTCAAGTTTTTTAGTGCATTTGTCTAGTAGTTTAGCACATTTGTGCACTGCTTTAGCGCATTTGTGTATTGTTTTAGCGCATAGGTAAACTGTTTTGGCGCATATGAAACAGTTTGGTGTTTTTGGTATTTTTCAATATTTTTTACATGTGTTAAATTGATTTTAAAGATGCTTATGATGTCAGATATTGTGTGCAAATGTCGATATGAGTCATTGATGTCGATATGGGTCGCTGATGTCAATATAGTTTTAAGTTTGATATGAATCGTCGATATGAGTCACTGTGGTCGATATGGGTCACTATTGTCAATATGAGCCTTGATTCGATATGAGTCGTTGTTGTCGTTATGGGTCTTGTTTTGATATGATTTTTTGTTGTTGATATGAGCCAATAGAGTTGATATGGGTCAAATTGATTTTGATATGCGTCAAAATAGAGGTGATATGGGTCAAATTGATTTTGATATGAGTCAAAATAGAGGTGATATGGGTCTTTGATGTCGATATGGGTCCATTTGAGTCGATGGGAGATAATTTTTGTGTTCAATATGGGATAACTATGATTTGTTATAGGTTACTTGTATGTCGATATGAGTCATTGAGTTACTGATGTTGGTCAATTGATATAATAAGATGAGCTGACTGGTATTAGATAGCGTGACTTCTATCACTGATAGGAGAGGTCGGTTTGATAGTTGATAGGTTCCTTGAATAGGTCCCCATTAGGATAGGCTGAGATGAACCTTACTATGTTGATAATAGTTTAAGATCGAAACTCTAGAATGACAGCGTGACGGATGTCACTGATATAGGCTTAACGAGATTGTTTAAGATCTCACAGTGAGCACATGTTGATTGATCGATTTGATAGATAGAACTGATATGGTGTTTGATATTGTGATGTAGGCTCGATTGGGTGTATTTATGCTTCGGGAGCGATACCCAAAGACATTAGTCATGCAAGGAGCCTTGACTGATGATGACAGAGTGGTAATTGTTGCGTGCAGCTTGTCACGTATATGCCTTCCTATCGAAAGAACATGGATCTAATGACTGCATAGGCAGAGAGGTAGCATATTGATTATAACACCTTTCATTTTCTGATGGGAAAGATTATAGTGACGCCAGAGGACATCTATAGGATTCTTCGGATCCCGATCACTGGAGAGTTAGTTCATTATGATGTGGAGGAGCAGGGTGAGACGGATGCATTGCGGGAGGTGTTTGCCGATCTACAACTCAGTGGTTACTCAGTGGCATGGCAGGACATGGTAGATCGGTATGCCCCATTGTCATCGATACTAGCATGGTTGATAGGTGGTTTCCTTTGTCTCGATAGGAGATCACATGGGTTCTCAGTTGGATGGGTCGGATACTCTAGCAGATGGTGAGACATCAAACACGATATGCCTGGGGGATCTGTGTATTGGCACACTTGTACCATGAGTTACACCAGGTTGTTTATGATAGGGGTGCTAGCCTATCAGTGAGAGCCACATTATTATAGATTTGGGCATGGGGGAACATAGTTGTGACTCATCCAATGGTAGAGAGGTCTCGACCAATGGGACTTCCATATTTATTTATGTACAGAAAGGTCGCTTCCTAGCCCATGTTTGGGATGTTAGAGTACTAGAGACAGGCCCTTGATGACATGGATTTAGTGATATGGAGACCTTATCTAGGAAGTGAGGTTTGGGTCGAGGATACGACAGAGATCTCGGTGCTTTTTCAGAGCAAGTACCTGATAGGGAGGACTCCCTATATTGTTGAGAGATTTATTCTACCACGTGTGTACCGACAGTTTGGCCGCACTCAGGGGATGCCTTAAGGTTCGACCATAGATGCTTGAGTGCACATGGATAGAGTTGACTGGGAGCCCTGATTGGATTTCTATACAACACGAGTCGAGTTTGAGATACTACCATAGGTTTTGTGGGATGTACGTCGAGGGTTGGCAGATGCTAGGTTGACTGATCAGTATGCCCAGTATTTTGTGGAGCATCCCTTCCCATGACTGACAGGACCTAGGGAGCCTATACCACCTTTGGAGGAGGTTGATGAGGGAGGTCGGGAGGTCGGTGAGGTCGGCGAGGTGGTAGGCAGGGGAGAGGGAAAGGGAGGAGAGGTGGTGGTGCAGGAAGAGATAGAGGTTAGATTGGTTGAGGTGGAGAGGGTGGAGGAGGTGATGGTAGTGGAGGGGGAGATGGTGAGGGATGTGGTGGTATTAGAGGGAGAGGTGGAGGATGTAGGCAGGGTGTAGGCTGAGGATGATCATTGCAACTAGAGGATGTAGTAGGAGGTTCATCTGAGGAGGGTTCATCGAAGGAGATTGAGTCAGAGTCAGGGGAGGAGGTGATGGGGGATGGGTATGATGGATGAGGAGGAGGAGGAGGATGTGCAGCCCTTGATTAGGCAGAGGAGGATAAATATGCCACCTCCTGGTGCCCCAACACCAGTTACAGTAGCACAGGTGGGTCTGGATCCATAGCCTTCACAGCCATCAGGGGTGCAAATATTAGTGCCACCACATTAGTAGCAAGCTCTGATAGAAGCTCTAAAATCCTCAGTACAAAGGCTACAAGGTCAGTTGACACAGGCACAGGCTTAGATTGGCCAGCTGCAAAGACAGGTCACTACATTGTCTATAGAGTGAGATACGGCTCGGGAAGAGAGAGATACAACTCAATAGTAGTTGCAAGCGGTATAGGCTCAAATAGCACAGTTACAGGCACTACAGTCACTACTGAGCGAGATACAGAGATCAAAAGGCATGGGCGTGCAGAGGATCTTGCCCAGTTTCTTTAACGGGTTGCATCTCAGGGGCCATTTGGTGAGACATTGAGAGAGATGTTATATCAGACTAGTCAAGTGGATTATTACAGAGGGGATTTATATTTCTAGACAGTGCCTCCCGATAGGCAAGCACAATCTTTTGTTCAAAGCTCGAGGTGCGGGGGTTCTCAGCAAGAGGACGTGAGCTAAGGGGTTACAAGACCTAGGAGAGATTCTGGTGGAGATGGCACATGTGCTAGTGGTAGTCGAGGTATCAGACCAGCAAATTCGGGTGATAGCCACTCTTAGATTTGCCCCTCATGTATTTTGATAATTTGATGATATGTACATATTGATGTATTCATTTTGATCCTTATGATGTGATGTACTTATTGATGTATATTGATGAATTCAAGCTTCTTATTGATGTACATTTATATTTTGATATGATATCCAAGGATATTCAAACATTTATTCTTTCAGTTTGATTCATTTTGGCATGATTCAGTGTTTTTCTTTGGATCGTCATGGGTCACACATGCATGATGATATGATATTGACATGCTTATATAAGATTATGGATGTATTTACTTTGATGATCTAGATGTTTTGATATACAAATCTACATGATTTGTCGCAATGATTGCTTTTAATGTGATTGTGTGTGATGATGTGTTTTGTGTGGATGAGATGATCTATATGTTTTGAAGGTGATGTATGCCTATATGATGATTGCTTTTATGATATGCAAATGTAAATGTAGATGTGTACATGTGATGAACAAATGTCCTATTATGCTTTGGTGATGATATGCGTGTGTATATGATATGAAATGTAGATGTAAATGTTTTAAATGATATGATGAATGTTTTGATATGGTACTAGATGATGAAATGTTTTCAATGGAAATGATGCTAAATGATCAATGATATGTAAAATGAGACTAATGCAAAGTTAAAATGATATGATAATGAAACTAAAAAGTGCCACTAAATGTAACTGTAAATGATATGAAATGAGATGGTATGATTTGAAAATGTACCTAAGGATATGGACTACAAAAAATGATTAATGATATGTGTTGCCAAATGCACACTCCAATGAGATATTGTAGGTGATTGAAGGTTTTGTCATTGATGGCAACCTTGCAATCCTATGACACCAGCAAGACAATTTACCAGCACCAGCAACGACAGACTCTATACCGGCACATAGAACACCGGCAGTGAAAGGAAGTATACTGGCACCCAGGCCAACATGAATTTTGTTTATTATATAATTTATAATTAATTGTAAAATCATTATAAGCCGACTTGGCAAGTTGTAAAATGACTCATATATGTATGAGATCATTATAGAACATTTTGTAAGAGAGTAGATAGGTGAAATAAGGCAGACCTATTATGTGAATTATAGGTTAAAGGTTTATGTATGAAGCAGAGCTAAAACTAGTACTGGATCTGGCATAGTAGATGCTATTTTGAAGCAGTACGAGACATTGGATTTGCATAATCCATTTTGTAAGTCAGTGAGACTTCCCATTTTGTAATTGAGCAGTGAGCTCTAGGCACTTGGCCTTCCTGCATGTGCAGGCCCCTATTGTAGCAGTAATATTCTCTTATTGGCCAGTAAGTGAATATTATGGGTCACAAATCCCACTGAGGTTTTTCCCACATCGGGTTTCCTCGTTAAACTACTATGTTATGGTGTGCTTTTCATGTGGTTGATGTTATCTCTGTTTATTGCATTACTTTTTGTTTACAAGTATACAGTACTGATATGCTTTACATGTTTTAAGTTAAGAAAATTATCAAACCAGTTAGATACTAATTCACCCCCCCCCCCCTCTCAGAATCTTTGGGAATCCTAACAATTGGTATCAGAGCCTGGTCCTCTATTTTCAGAAGCCTAACAGCTTGAGGAAAATATTGACACCGGTAGAGATGGAAAACTTGATGAAGCAATTAGAAGCAGCTCTCTCAGACTATGATACAGAAAAGTTGAAAAATATCAAACTTGAAGATGATCTAAAGGCTGCACAGGATGTTATTCAAGCACTTCAAGAAAATCTTACCATTGCAAGGAACAAGAGAAGAGAACTTTGTGAAAAGATGCAAAATGAGAATGATGAAAAGGAAAATCTTAGTGATCTGATGAATAAGCTGAAACAAGAAAACATGACAACAAAGAATGAGATGCAGGATATGACTATGAGATTTTGTAAAGAAATTGAAGATAGAAAGAAGAATGAAGAAGACTTGACTAGAAGACTGAATGATGCTACAAATGAAAACACAAGACTTAGTTATGAAAATGATATGTTGAAGACAGATCTGATGCATGCACAAAATAACTCAAATGAACTCATGAGACAGAAAGGTATCTTGGAAAGAGAACTGGCTACTTCAAATCAACACAAGGAAAAATTCAAGAAAAGCTCAGAAGAACTTGGTGACTTGCTGAAAAATCAGAAACCAAATGGTGATACTAATGGCCTTGGCTTTGAAACTGGTGAAAGCTCTGGTACTGCAAACACACATGATCATAGCAAACCGGTAAGACAACTTACTGCTTATAAATTTAATGGCAAATGCTTTAACTATAACAAGTATGGTCATAGAGAAAATCAATGTAGATCTAGAAATTATCAGAGCACTAATGCACCCACCGGTCAATGCTCCAAATGCAACAAAATTGGTCATAACTCAGAAAACTGCAGAATGAATGTAAGATGTTATGTTTGTGGAAGATTTGGACACTTATCTAATCAGTGTAGAACACAAACCGGCATAGGATATGGGAAAGCTATTTAGAAAAACAATGTGACCTGTTATGCTTGCAATAAGATTGGACATATTGCAAAATTCTACAGAAGTAAGGCATCACCAACAAGTAATAATGGTGCGAGCTTGAAAGGTAAAGAAAAGGTTGAAGAGATAAAGCAAGAATTCTCAAAACAATGGATCAAAAAGTCAGATCTAAATATTGATAGGAACACTCCTCCACCGGCAGAATAAAGTAACACTCCACCGACAGGAGACTCTTCATCTAACTGAAGAAAATTCCTTTGAGGGTTTGGCAATCAAATGTGAAACATGCTATTATTCCCTCGGTTGATGGTGAGAAGTTGAAATTACTTCTATACCGACAGATAAGTTAAGTCATTACTTAACCGGCAAGCATTAAATGTGGTGGTTAGTGAAATTAACATTATAAAGCAAGTGTTTTGGCTCCATTTTCATTTCACCGAGCATTCAAATCTTTGAGAGCGCGAAAATTCCCAAGCAAAGGCATTCCAAGCAAAGAAGTGAAGCAATTCATCAAGCAATCATTCCTTAAGGCAGATAAAGGTATTTATAACCATGGCTTCTTCATCTGTTCCTGAATTCATTGCAAACACTACTGTTGTCAAAGTTATTAAACACCCTAGACCCGTATTCCAATTAGTTCCTGAAATTGCCAAGAAAGATGATAATATTGATGCATTTTCCCAAATTTCTAAGGGAGTAGTTTTTGTTGAAGACCCTAGAATGTATATACATTGTCATATAGAGGAATTAGGTGATGAGGAAATTAAGAATATGTATAAATCTGTAATTTGTGATGAATTCAGAAATATCAAACCTGAACACAAGATAGTTGAAACCCTAGGATTCACTGAAATTCTCAGTATCCCGGATTTTCCCAATGATGTTATAAGGATAGTACTAAGTAGGGTACATGGTGCATTCTTTTGGTTGGACTCAGTTCACAAAATCACAAAAAAGCAGTAAAGGCTGTGACAGGGTTACCCTCCACCGGTAACAGACCTGATAAAACAAAGAAGGTCTCAAATGACCTAGTGATTAACCTAACTGGTGCAACATCTGATAAGAGATCCTTAAGGGTAAATGATGTAATAGATATCAATGTTAGATTCATCAGTATGATCTTAGGCTACAAAACCACACATGCAAATAGGTTAAACTCAGTCTCTAGCCTATGCATAAAGAGTGCCTATGATATGGTTAATGATGATGCAAAAATAGATGTGTGTGAATGGCTTAAAGATGAACTAATTGACCATTTGGGAAAGATAAAGAAAGACAAAAAGGGGACATTCAGATTTGGAAACCTACTTGTCTGTCTAATGCTACACATAACCAAACAAGTACCTGGTATCGGTAACAAAAATCTTGGTTTTGATATACCGGTAGGCAAACAGTTGTCAGATTTACTAAACAACATGGGAGAGAACAGAGAAAAGAACATAAATGAGTATTTTCAGGCACTAAAGGCCCGGATGAAGACCATAGTCAGATTGTCACAAGCAATTGTGAACAAGTATAAGGATGAAATCTGTTTTGTTATAAAGAAGGATGAAATTTGGATGGAGGCAGTTATCCCAAGAACCATCTGGGTTACTAAAATGGGGTATGAAACTGATGACCACATAATAGAAACATATGCAAAACCCCTCCTAGAAGCACCTAAGGAACCCAAAGAAGAGATATTTGGCAGTGCTGAGACAATTGAAATAAAAATTCAATCAAAGAAAAATGTGAAAAAGATTGAAGCAATAGTTAGAAAAGGATCCAGGCAAGCAAAAGCTATTAAGGAAGATGTACTTAAACAAACAGGTATTACTGAAGATGAGTTAGAAGCACTTCAACTGGAAATTCACCTTTCATCGGTTGGAACTTCTTCAGAAAGTGACATACCAGCTGCATTCAAAAGAGTTGTGAGAAAAAGAAAATCTTCACCAATATCTTCACCTTCTCTTAGAAGAACAAGATAGAAACAATAGGCAGTAAGGCCCCCAGCAAAGAAATTAACTCCAAAGAAGAAAAAGGTGACTCCTAAGAAGAAGTCCATAACTCCTATTGATAAATTACTAGATAAAATTACTGAGGATGGTAAATTGAAAAATATCAGCAAAATGTATAACACACTATCAGATGATGAGAAAGATAAAGTAGAGAACAGTGTAATATTGCACTTAGATATTTTTAAGAAATTTTTGATGCAAGTTGTTGATGAAATAATGACAGATCTCTACAACAGACTTGAAGCTAGGAGAGTAGGTATTATTGAACTTGATAAGAAAATGAAAATTGAAAAATTACTTGTTGTACATCCTGTCAACTCACCTGATGAGATAGATAAATTGATCTCAGAAGCTAACTGGGCAGTATTTTCAACTGCTCACCGGCATGTAGCACTAATGGCAAGGAGAGTAAATGAGGTAGCAGAAGAAACAGCTAATGCATGGGACATATTCCTTGTAGAGAAGGAAAAGCAGGAAGAGTATCGAAGTCCTAAACCCATCAAGGTATATCAAAAGGATAAGGGAAAAGGTAAGGTTGGTGGACCACCCAGCATAAAAATAATAGACAATTTATCCCCATCGCCTCTAGATACTCCACCGATAGTTACCACTGACAATCAACCAGCTAGTGAGAGTACGAAAATACCACATGAGGACACAAATCCTGATTCTGAGGTGTTATATACAATGAACATTGACACTCAGAAAGTCAATATTGTGGTAGATAAGGATTCAACAGGGAAAATAGATGTGGCAAATGAGCCACCAGCAACAGATAGCACAGAAGGTAAACCGGCAGGTGACAACACTGAGAAACAGGCAGAGCAACAGGCTCCCTCACAACAACAGGTTCATGCAGAGACAGTACCACTGGCAACAGTTGAGCAATCCAAACCTTTGCTTAAAGAAATGCAAACACAAACTGACCTACTAGAAGTCACCACAAGCAAAGAAATTGCTCCCACCCACGGAATACAGATTGTTGGTTCTTCCATTGCAGAAATCAGACCAACAAATGTGACAAAAGTTCTTTTGGATTCTATCAAGAAGATAACAGAGTGTAGTTCACAAGCATACAAAGCAATTGATGACACAATTCCAATTTTGAAAATGATAGCACCTGAATGTAATGTGGATAATAAAGATTCTTTGAATCAACTTGACACATTGTCTAAGTATATTACTGACAACATTGTGACAGTTGAACAAATAAATAAGGAAGCATTCCAAGAGAGACTAGAGAAGGAAAAACACAAATTCTTTGAAGAGGAAATAAAGAAGCGCATGAGACAATTTGACACTCTTTTACCGGCACTATGTAATACACTAAAAGAATTTAAAACTTTGCACAGAGATACATGCAAAACAAACTTCTTGACAATAGATATAGACAAGAAGATCAACAAGGTACAGGAAGAAATAAATCAACTAGCTAATAATTTCATTAATTCATCTGAACCATTATCAGTTTTTGAGCAGAAAATAACAAGTTTTGAGCAGGAACTTCTGAAGTTGGAAAGAGAAAAGGAAAGAATAAAAGGAAAGGCAAAAGATCTAAAATGGAGACAGTCCAAAATTGGACTACCTCGCCTCCTTAAGAAAAGAGATATCTGAGGATTTAATTCAAGGACAGAAAACACCAGAACAGCAAATGCAACACCTCACCGGTACAATTCAGAGGACAGAGGCCGCATTAAAAGATAGCAAATGGTTCACTGAGAGCCGGAATCTGGTATTGGCAGACCTTTTTCAAATTGTAACCAACCGGTTACAAGGATGAAGCTGGAAACCACACTCAATTGACACTTTGACAACCTTTGGCATTGATGCCAAAGGGGGAGTAGTGGTAATGAGAAATATAATCAACAAATGGATCATCAGCTCAGGGGGAGCACATATTTTTTTTGGTACACAATTTTTGGTAAGACAATTCTGGCAGATTCTTTTTAGATGACAATTTTTGGATTTTTTTCATGAGTGTTGCCATCAATGCCAAAGGGGGAGATTGTTGGAAAATGCACACTCCAATGAGATATTGTAGGTGATTGAAGGTTTTGTCATTGATGGCAACCTTGCAATCCTATGACACCGGCAAGACAATTTACCGGCACCAACAATGACAGACTCTACACCGGCACATAGAACACCGACAGTGAAAGGAAGTATACCGGCACCCAGGCCGATGGGAATTTTGTTTATTATATAATTTGTAATTAATTGTAAAATCATTATAAGCCGACTTGGCAAGTTGTAAAATTACTCATATATGTATGAGATCATT
Organism: Cryptomeria japonica; assembly: GCF_030272615.1. NCBI lineage: Eukaryota > Viridiplantae > Streptophyta > Pinopsida > Cupressales > Cupressaceae > Cryptomeria > Cryptomeria japonica. The sequence goes on along the minus strand of NC_081405.1, from coordinate 39,482,532 downwards.
ATAGAACATTTTGTAATAGAGTAGTGTTACTACTTATCAAGTTGCCATTAGTTTTATTTTCAAAGTTATTCTATATACTCTAGTCGATTATCTCTACCGAAATATTCAGTCGGTATGCACGGTCTAGTCGGTTATCTCTACTGAAATATTCAGTCAATATGCACAGTCCAGTCGGTTATAGAAGAAAGTAGTCTCAGAGCGCAGTATGCAGCGAGCTATCTACCGAGTATCATTCCATGTCTACCGAGCACAAAGATGACACACCGAGTTGATATACACTGAGTGAAATGTGTTACCGGATTCATTGAACCTGGACATATATATGGAAACGTGTTACAAGATCAAGGAAAATCTAACCGTTATCACATTGGAAATTGCACTTAAAGATTGTGTATGATTTTGAGGTCATCTAACCAATGAAATATTTTGCATGGTTATTCATTCGATAAATCATGTTTGTAAGATCGAAGCAATGAATGGATCACTGACATAAGAGATCTATTTATACAACATGGATTAAAATCAGACATATACATGTAGCATGACAGAAAGCAAGATATAGAAATATATGAAGCAAGACATGTGAAAAGCACTAAGTGTTATGACTGTTACAGAGACACAGAGGTCACTGAGAAGGATTTCAAAGAACAGTCAAAGAACAGAGTAAACAAAAGGGTTTACCGAGTTACTATATGGGTTACCGAGGTATGTTATAAGCAAGGTAATCTTATTCTGAGCATATAGAATCTGCTATAACATTTCAGATGTAAAGTTGTAGATATTTGTAATGATTTTATTGTAATATTTTGAAGTTGTAAGAGAAACCTTTAACAGGGTAAAAGACTCTAATCAAGTCTATAAAGTGTAAAACCTCTAACCAGGTGCAGCATTTAGTTTAAGTGTTGTAAAATCCTTTAGCAAGGTAGATCTAATAGATCTTGATACTCCTAACAGGGTAAGCTATCAGAAATAGCTAAACATGTAGCTCTAACCAAGCAACCTTTATTATTGCAGTAGTGAAGTTGTGGGTGCCATCCCCACCGCATTTTTTCTCTCTAACCAAGAGTTTCTGCGTAACCAAAATATATGTGTTATGGAGTGAATCATGTATGATTGTTATCTATTTGTTTTAGCTTTATATTATGTTACTGCACTATTCGGTTTATGCATAATAGTAAAGTTATTGTTGAAGAAAAGTTTTGAAATACTGATTCACCCCTCCCCTCTCAGTACATTAGCTTTCCATATTGGGCCTAACAAGTAGATAGGCGAAATAAGGCAGACCTATTATGCGAATTATAGGTTAAAGGTTTATGTATGAAGCAGAGCTAAAACCGGTACTGGATCTGGCATAGTAGATGCTATTTTGAAGCAGTACAAGACATTGGATTTGCATAATCCATTTTGTAAGTCAGTGAGACTTCCCATTTTGTAATTGAGCAGTGAGCTCTAGGCACTTGGTCTTCCTGCATGTGTAGGCCCCTATTGTAGCAGTAATATTCTCTTATTGGCCAGTAAGTGAATATTGTGGGTCACAAATCCCACCGAGGTTTTTCCCACACCGGGTTTCCTCGTTAAACTATTGTGTTATGGTGTGCTTTTCATGTGGTTGATGTTATCTCTGTTTATTGCATTACTTTTTGTTTACCGGTATACAATATTGATATGCTTTACATGTTTTAAGCTAAGAAAATTATCAAACCGGTTAGATACTGATTCACCCCCCCCCTCTCAGTATCTTTGGGAATCCTAACAATATGTAGTGCACTTTAATGATATGATAATGCAACTAAATGTGTTGATATGAAATGATGATGAAACTAAATGTGACATTTTAACTGATATGAAAAATGATGATGCACTCGAATGCAAATTGTTAAATGATGTGAAATGATAATGTACCGAAATGCAAATTTGAAACGATATGATAATGAGATGTATCTTGAAAATGAGATGCAATATTTAAATGATATGCTAATGAGATATATCTTGAAAATGAGATGCAAAACTAATATGAGAATTATATGAGACTAATGCAATATTTAAATGATATGAACCAATCGATGATATGCAACTAAGTGGAAATGACTTATTAATGCATGCTAATATGAAATGACGCCTTGTTACTGACATAGTCATTCTTTTGATCAAATTTTATTGTGCTTACCTTTTGTCATCATTGAGCCTTTGATATGTTGAAAGTTGATACAAGCATTATGATATAATTGAACCATAATGACCTGAGTATAACTTACATGGATTTTGATATTGCAAGATGACACTAGCGTCGAGGTATAATTGAACCAAGATGACCTGAGTGTAGCTTGCATAAACAGACAAGAGTTAACCTTTGTCCTATACAAATCCGAAATGTCCTCAGTGATATATTACCTACGCACGTCATAAGACAAACTTGTATAGTAAAAGGTGTCACTTGCAAATAGAAGACAAAGAAAATCTCACCCTCCTTCCTTGCTTCTCTAGTTTCAAGACATCCTTGAGTTGCTCAGGAGATATGATATCAAAAATAAAAAACAACCATAGATAAACATGCATGCTACCTTTTGTATTTTTTCAGATAAAATATCTTGCAAGTAGATCTTTGTTTAGTTTGCTCAATCCTTGTGATTGATAGTTCTAAAAGTTGTTTTTGTTCAAACTGTCTCTGATTTGATGGTTACCTACTTTGTTAAAAACTCTAAAAGGTGAGATGACCCCAGTTGTAGTCATGATTTTGTCTCTAGCTATGAACACTTCTTTGATATGGATGTATACATTGACCACCAAGCCATGGTGAGATATGATACAGATAATTGTTCGGATAATCAAGGACATTGACTACGCTAAGTGTGTCCAAGATTGTGTTGTGTTTTTCAAAGCTTTGTGATGGCCATGGACTTAGTGCAAATGGATGCAAAAGATATGATATGGGTACATATAGATGGATACATATAGATGGAAGAGTAGATATATCACAAATAGCACTTGTTGCTAGGTTTTCACTATTTGTTTTTATTGCACTTTTTAATTTGCTTTTTATTTTATTTTTATATTTTTCTTGATTTTATTTTATTTTTTTGTATTTTTCCCTGATCCGATCATTGGATAACTTAGGTATAATTTTTTTTTGAGATTCACACTATTGATAGGTTCGTCAAACAAGTCTCCTTCTTATGTAGACAACTGATATGCCCCCGATCCATAAGCAAATATGATGACAAAAGGACCTAGCCAATTTGGTTCAAACTTGCCCTTCTTTTCCCTATCCTGTTGATTGCGAGGATTTTATTTAAATACCAAGTCACCGATTTGAAATTCTCTTAGATTTACCTTGTGGTTCTAGCTCTGGCACATACGTTGTTGATATGCTTTGAGGTGATCAAAAAACACATTGTTGGTGCTCATCCAATAGCTCTAACTCTTGCAATCTATTTACTCGATATTCCTCATCTGGAATGAGTCCTTTCAGTGATACTCTGAGTGATGGACTATCAACCTCAATAGGTATAATTTTCTTTGATCCATACATAAGTGAGTATGGTGTAGCTCCCGTAGGTGTGCGGATGCTAGTTATGTAGGCCCATAATGTCGGGTTGAGTTGAACATGCCAATCACGACCAACCTCGTTTACTGTTTTCTTGAGGATTTTCAAGATGGTTTTGTTTGAGGCATCTGCTTGGCCATTCCCTTGTAGATAGTATGGTGTGGAGAAACGATGTTGGATATGGAATCACTCGCATAGTTCTTGCACATCTTGATTCTTCAAAGGTCTTCCATTATCTGTGATAATGGAACTAGGAATGCCATACTGACAAATGAGATAATTCAAGATAAAAGAGGATGTTTGCTTGTCGGTAACAGTAGTTAATGGAATGGCCTCTATCCACTTTGTAAAATACTCAGTGGTCGTGATGATAAACTTATGTCCATTTGATGAGGAAGGATGAATCTTTCCCACTAGGTCGAGTCCCCATTGACAAAATGGCCATGATGTGGTGAATGGTTGCAACACCTGTGTTGGTGCATGTATGAGATTGCCATAAATTTGGCATTTTGGATATTTTCTGGCAAACTGATATGATTCATTTTCCATGGTCGGCCAATAATAACCCATCCTTAGAAGTTTCTTGGTGAGAGTAGGACCACTCGAATGTGTGCCACAAATACCTTCATGAAGTTCATGCAAGGCAGTTTAAGATTCGTTATGATTTAGGCACCAAAGAAGAGTACCATCAAGACCTCGAAGGTAAAGTGTATCAGCGGTTAGGGTATACCAGGCTGCTTGATGAATAAAGATATGTTTTTGGTTTCAGGATAGGTCTTGTGGAAGGATATTATCTTTTAGGTAAGTGTAAATCTTTCCATAGAGGGGTGAGTCAGAACTGACTATGTGGCATATGACTTGGGATTCAGAATTGTCATAAGCAGGGGAAAATAGTTGTTCCACCAGGAACTCATAATGATTATGTTGGTCTGGTATTTGCTAGAGTGAGGCAATTGTTGCCATGGCATCTGTAGCTTTGTTGTCCAACCTTGGAATCTATTCAAATTTGATGTCCACAAAGTACTTTTTGAAATCATCCATCACGCATTTGTAGGGAATCATCTTGTCATCCTTTGTCCGATAATCATCATTAACCTGATTAATGATTAATTGTGAGTCTCCAAAGACTCTCAACTCTGTGATCTTTCACTCTACAACCATTTTGATTCCCGTGACTAGAGCCTCATACTCAACAATATTATTTGTGCAAGGAAACATCAATTTGTAAGATTTAGGAATAGTGTGTCCTTTTGTAGTGATGAATAGAACGCTAACTCCTGATCCATGTTGTGTGTATGATTCGTCAAAGTACAAGACCCATGGTTTTGTCGATATTGTGAGAATATTTGTATCTGAAAATTCCACATGGATGGGATGACTGTCTTGTAATGGTGCTTCTGCTAGCTGATCAGTGATAGCTTGACCTTTGATTGCTCTTTTGTCTTTGTAGTGAATGTCAAACTCACTAAGAATCGTGACCCATTTAGCTAACCTCCTTGTGAGAGTGACTTTGCTAAGTAGATATTTTAATGGGTCAATCTTTGCCACTAACTTGATTGTGTGAGATAGCATGTAGTGGCAAAATTTTTGAGAAGCGAACACTACTACCAAACAAACCTTTTCAATGAATATGTAGTGGATCTCGTAACCATTCAATGTCCTACTAATGTAGTATATTGCTCTTTCCTTGCCCACTAAATCCTCTTGTGCTAAAAATGCTCCTAGTGATACCTCTGTAGCTGATATGTGAAGAATAAGAGGTTTGCTAGCTATTGGTGGTACCAAGATAGGTGGATTCATCAGGTATTACTTGAGTTGATGAAATGATTTTGCACATCGATCTTCCCATCTGAAAGGGAAATTCTTGTGGAGTAGATGAGTGAAAGTAAGGCACTTGTCAGCTAGTTGAGAAATGAATCTTCTTATGGATTGTAGTCGTCCTTGTAGAGATCTTAATTGACTGATATTTCTAGGAGGTGGCATTTCCATGATTTCTTGTACCTTTGCGGGGTCCACCTTGATTCCTTTTTCTGAGACTATGTATCCCAAGAGTTTTCCAGATGTGACACCAAAGACACACTTCTTAGGATTTAGTCCTACATTGAATTGTTCCAGCCTCTGAAATATTTTGTCTAGAATCTCCAGGTGTTCTTCTCTTGTAAATGATTTAGCCAATATGTCATCTACATAGTCCTCCATGAATGTGTGCATCGTGTCATAAAAGATTGTGGTCATTGCTCTTTGATAGGTCGCTCCTACATTCTTCAAGCCAAAAGGCATAACATTCCAACAATAAGTACCCCATGGACAAGTAAAGGTTGTTTTATCTTGGTCTTCTGGTGCTATCTTGATTTGATTGTAGCTTGAGAAACAGTCCATGAGTGATAGCATCGCATGCCCTGCTATTAGATCTATAATTATTTTGATGTTGGGTAAAGGAAAGTCATCCTTCAGACAAGCCTTGTTGAGATCCCTAAAGTATATACAAATTATGATGCTTTTATCTGGTTTAGATACAGTTATAATGTTGGGGATCCACTCCGCATAATCTATAGGTCGAATGAACCCTACATCAAGTAACTTCTTTAGTTATGATTTTACCAATATAGTGACATGTGGGTTCATTTTCCTCAGTTTTTGCTTGACTGGCTTAGCTCTTTGAGCTATAGATAAGTGGTACATGATCATATCTGGATCTATCCCTGGAATATCTGCATAAGACCATGCAAAATTGATTTGCTTTTCTTTAAAGAATTTGATAAAGTCAAGTCTTTCTTTATTTGGCCAGGTGTATGGTTCTTGTTGTTGCTTCAATGTCGATGTTGATTGATTGAGTTGGTTCAATCAAAATTGGTGATCTCTCCTGATAATGTTCAGGAAGAGTGTGTGGAACATGTTTTCGGGTTCACAGAACAAAGGTATTGGACAATAGTGTCATCTAGGAAGATAGGTATGTTGAGTTGTTCAAGTTGTTCCCAATCAATGAGTTTGGGATACATTAATGGTAAGGGATCATCCGATGGGTTAAGGTCTATAGCAGTGAGGGTCATGATGGATACATTGTCAAAGTTGTCAGTAATATGAGTAAGGTCTATATAGGTACTGTTGGAAACCAATAACACTAAGAGGGGGGGTGAATCAGTGTTATACCGAAATAGAAGATTTTAGCCTTAACAAAACATTCATATACCAACCGGTATACCGATATAAATAGAATTGAAAGAAGTAATGCAACCAATAAGCCAAACACATAAATGAGAACCATAACACACAGATTTATACATGGAAAACCTCAATGAGGAAAAACCATGGTGGGATTTGTGACCCGCAATATCAATTCACTGGCCATATGAAGAGATATTACAATATATGATGGGCCTACACTTGCAGGAAGGCTTACAGCCTAGAGCACATTTCTCATCACAATAGGAGTCTCACTGACTACATAACAATCTAGACAACAATCTAGAGAAGTATGAACTGCTTAGTATAGCATCTCCTATGCCAGAATACAGTTACGGTTTAAGCTCTGTCTGTTCCGATTAAAACCCTAAACCTCAGTATCGGAATAACCCTTACAATGAATTCCTCACATACATAGTCTCTCTGATATATTCCGCATTACATTACATCCATATATTCATTCCACATGTCTATCCCTATTTTTTCATTCATTCAAAATGATCTAATCAATCTCCCTTATACACCCTATACAAATTTATGCCTTATGTCGGCTTACAAGGATATATACAATATCATATTACATGTCGGCCAAATAACATAAATGAATAAGAATTAAAACAAGTTGTTGATGCTGGATCCAAGATGTGTCAGCCTCCAATACCGATGACCTTTACTATACCATGTCGGTCTGCATTGCCGATGACCAAAGAAATCTTATATCCTGCCGGTGTCGGTGTAGAGTCTATGAAGTGCCTGTCGATACACCATATGAAGCTGGAACCCAAAATCATGTTGCCATCAATGACAACATAATGAAACTTAACCATTAGAGTGTCAATTTCCAACAATATCCCCCTTTGGCATTGATGGAAACACTCATGTGAAAAATGGTCATGGTTTCAATTGTCGGTTTCATCCTGCCCTGCTCCCCCTGAGCTGAATATGCAAAATGCTCCAATACTCCAAAATTTCAAAAAAATTGTAACTCCCCCTAATGTATGCAACCCTTCATTATTTTTCACATGTATAATATTCCCCCTCTGACATCAATGCCCAAAAATTACAAAAAGAATGTCAAAGAATGATAACCGTACACTGAATACCTCCAAATTTTTTTACACTGGAGCTTGACTAATTTCAAAATTTCTGGGTAAGCTCTCTCTAATAACTCCACATAAGTATCCCAGCCAGTTTTGAATGTGTCGAAGATAGATACAAGTCCACTCAATAAATATGCAAGTGATTCTTTCTCATTAACTTCTGTCAGTGTGGGCTTACCAAGCATATCCATGCATTCCCTCTTATGAACACCAAGTGAATCCAATCTTGGACTCACCAAACCTCTGAGACTTTTGGCTCTTTGAATGATCTTATCTCTTTCCTTTTCAAGAGCAAAAATTTGGTTCTCCAAAATCAAAATTTGTCCATCAATAGATGTGGTCAGTGAAGTTAGTCCATCAAAAGAGTTAGCAATACTAGCAATTTTGTCTTGTACCTCTTTTATCTTTTCATCTACTTTTGTTGTAAGAATCTCTGTATTGCAACATACCTTGTATATATTAGTACCTTGTTTCAAATAATTTTTTATCAAAATTAACTTCTCCTCAATCTTTTTCTTCTCTCTATTAATGATCTGATCAAAAGCGGCTCTCTTAGCCAAAGTGATTTTTTCAAGTGCTAGTCGGTTAGAGATCTACTGTAATGATTGAAAATCTTTAGAGATGTGTTATGTTATTATCTTAAGCTTTCCAGGGGGGCTTTCTTCATTCTCAATCTTACATTCAAAGACCAATCTATGCAAAACAGTTATGGATTGATCTATAATCCCTTTGTCTATGGTTCCCTCCTTCATTAGTTTCTAAGCAACCATCATCATCAGCTCTGTGGGACTCATCTCTGTGATGTTTTTCTTCTCAACTAGAGAATTGTCAATTTTCAATAATGATGTGCCAGCAACTGGTTCCCTACTGGATTCCCCTGTTTTCTCTGGTGATTTAACTTTTATTACCTCCTCACTTGCATTGGTGGCTTCGCCACTTGGTGCAGTCTGTGCAATTGTCGGTTCGTCTCTAGGAACAGTATCCTCAACCTGTACATTAGTATCTGGAGGACAAGTGTCCTCAATGTTAGTATCTTGTACAATGTTCTCTGCATTAACCGGTGTCCCTGTATTTGTCTGTATATTTGTGTTAACCGGTGGCTCAATTTCCACTATCTTGATATTGTTCAAAACTTAGGGTGGATTACCCATAATTCCTTTACCCTTCCCTTCAATTGGTGTATCTACAGTATCAGTCTTTGTCTCGATTGAAGTGAAGAATCCTCTATGCTCTCCCAAAAAATTTATCCAACCCTTGTGTGTCTCCTTTATTATCTCATTCATCCTTCCTAACATCAGGCTAGTTATTCTATGTTTGTTGTTAAAAATCTTTCTATCTGCAACCTCAATTATCTTATCTATCTCATCTGGAGTTATAACAACACATATAGCTAAAAGTTCTTGCATCTTATTGTGTTTGTCTTCTTGCATTGCAGATAACCTTTTAGCATCTAACATGTTGTATAGCTCTGTTGGTATTTGATTTTCTATTTCAATTAATGCTTTCTTATAGATATCTAAATATAGAAGAGTCGCTTCCTCTACCTCTCTCATTTCATCATCTTCAAATGTATCATAATAAGACTTAACATTTTTCAGCATCCCATCCTTATTTATTTCATCTACAATTTCAGCACAAGTCTTAGGCAGAATAATTGTTGCATTACCAGTCTCTAGTGCCAAATCAATATCACTCTTCTTCCTCCTTCTGGCAGTACCAGATGCAGTTGATGGTGTAGCCTTGGGTGCCTGCTTTTGTGCCAGTAATTTGATGGTAACCTTCCTAACTGGTTGTTTCTTTTCTTCCACTTTAGGTTCTTCCGGTTTCTTCCTCACAACCCTTTTTAATGCTAACGGTGTGTCATCTTCAAGCTCAGAATCTGTCGTCATAGGTTCAATGTGAACTACCGGATCCTTCCTCTTTCTTCCTTTCTCTAAGACAACATCAATGAGTGCCTTAATATCCTTTATATGATAATGAATATAGGCCCTAACATCTTCCACATATACCACTCCCTCCGGGACACAAGAAAACGCTCCAACTGAATCTTCCTTGGTAGCCACATGTGGATACCGTTTAAAAATTAGTCTGGGGCGGTCCTTAACTTCTACTATAGTTGGATTTGCAATGAAAATAGGATCAGAAGATGATCTCGATTCCATGGTTCAATAAAAATACCTTTAGAACACTTCCGGTGAAAAACTTCAACTAATCCTTCCAGACACTGGTGTGATCGCTTAAGATGAAATCTGATCGCCTCTGAATAGCTTCTGATTGTACTAAGTCGCTCTAATCGCTCTGAATTCGCTCTCAATGTTGGGTGAATAATAATGAAGTGTAATCGACCTTTTATCCATCGAGAAAACCCCAATTTTCTATTGACATAAATGACTGTCGGTGAAAGATACCGGATCTCACTCTGAACATATCAATGCCAGATAATCCTCTCCAATATTTGGAACATCTTCCAGAATCTCCTCTAGGGGCATATGCATCATCTTCCATGAAATTTTCCTACCCCTAAGGCATCTGCCTTAGTTACCAAATGAGCTCACTACCGGTGTAGGAGCAAACTCTTATGTCGTATAGGTAACCGGGACATTCCCATCTGATGATTGCTCTTCAGTCTTTCTAATCCATCTCTGGGTATGATCTTGCCGGATTTCATTAACCTTATCTTTGCCTTTATCATTTGATCCTCCATTGCCAACCGGTGGATTTTTGCTTCTACAAAACTTAGCAATATTTCTAACTTCATTGCATGCATAACATGTAACATTGTTCTTTTGAATTGCCTTGCTAAAACTGATGAAATTGCTTGACCTGCACTAATTAGCCATTGTATACACATAAAAATGGTTATGAGCGATTAAATAAATATATTTATTTAATATTTATTCTTCTATTAAACAGTTAATTTGAAAAGATTAATTTATTTAATTAATTTCATGTCTTCTATTAATTAATTCAATTAAAATATTTTATTAATTAATTCATTTATCCTTTTCTTCTAATCAATTAATTAAATATCTAATATTTAATTGTTCCCTCAATCAATTAAATATCTAATATTTAATGATTATTCTTCTATCCTATAGTCTCAAATATTAAATAATTTCTTAAATTATTTAATTTCATTTCCAACTCATCCTTCCATCTCCACTTCATCTTTCCTTTGCCAACTCATCCATCATGTGGCTAAATTAATTCAACAATATTAATTAAATATAAATATTTATTAGCCACTTATCTTCAACTTCCAAAATGAATGAAATATTGTGTACGCACACATATTTCTTAACCTTCTTCTATATTATCTCCAACATCCCTACATCTTAGGAAGGACTTAAGTCCACTTATCCTCTCGTTCCTAAATCTTCTCCAACCATCCCTATATTCCCTCAGTCAACAACCCAGTCAAGGTGAGATGAGTGACACTTGTCTTCTCCTTCCCCCTTTCTCTCAACCTTCACCTTTGCTCACAGCCATCCAAATTTGTAGATCTGATCATGACCGTTGATCTAGGCCACATCATCTTATCCTCTCAAAGTCTATAAATGTGGGAGTTTGAGTTGAGAAAGAGTTAGTCTTCAAGTGAGTTTTCAAGTTAACCATTTGTGAAAACTTATGCATCCGTGAGTTTTTAATCTTGAAGCAAATAGCATAATCATTTAGCATTGTCATTTAGCATTGCATATCATAGCATCAGTTAACTATCAGTTATCATTCCATTCTTCATATGCCATCTTGGAAGCTATCGGTTCTTGTCTAAGAGCACATCATCTGCAACCAGGAACAGTGGAGTTAGGACACAATGAGACTTAAATCATGAAGGTAAAAATAGTGTTTTTATTTTATATCAATTTCATGTAGTTTCATTGGTTGAGTTTGCATTTCTGTAGCATTTCCTTTGTATTTTGTGAAACTAATATGTTGCAAGTAGTATTCTAATGATGAAATTCAAGTCGACACATTTTGGTTCCCACCATGGGGCTGGAGCCTCACATATATCTTTCTAATATCCTGTCTAGTTCTCACAAAAACAAATTTAATGCATTTGTAATCCAAATTCACTGTGAATTCTAACAATGTTTTTATTTAATAGGTTAGCGCGTTTTTCTTGCAGGTTAGCGCATTTGGCATTTAGGCTAGTGCTTTTGTCTGCAAAACAACGCATTTAATCCTTATAATAGCGCTTTTGTCTCATAGGTTAACGCATGTGTCATTTTGGTTAGCACTTTTGTCAAAGAAGTCTCGTTTTCTAGTCTGTAGAGCAGCGCTTTTGTATCGCAAGTTCACGCTTTTGTCCTCTAGGTTAGTGCTTTTGAGGTGAAAGATAGCGCATTTGTTAGGACAATGCTTTTATTTGCAACTAACAAACTTTCCTTGCAAGTCCGAATGTCCAAGAACTAAAAATTTTCAAACTACTGACATATCTATGTGCAGGATTGTTTTTAAGCAAATTTCATGCATTTCCTCACATAGTTAATTAAGAGTTTTATTTTGGAAAGTAACACATCATATCTTGCTCATTTAACTTAACTAAGGGGATAAATTGACAGCATGCAACTTGCATTTTGAGTGACTTCTTCAAAGTAGTTGGACATAGATTTTAGAAGGCTAAAATAAACTTGTGTTTTCCATGCTTGATGAAGTAGTAGGTAAGTATGCTCTCACCCTCATATGGTGATTAGAAAACCAGACCTACTTTCTTTTATGTGTAATCTTTAGAGGGCTTGCCTTCCTGAGCTGCCTTGAGGGGGCCAGTGAGAGGGGAACGATCCAAAGTGGAAATGGGCTAATACCGAGTCCTTCTGATTCACTCTAAATAAATCATGTTTCTGACAAAAGTCACAAGCGACATGTGCTGATAAGTTCATATCGACACTATGTTTCCCCATAAACCCTATGGAGCGTAATCTCTATAGGTTGGGAACCTTCTGTATTTACAGAGCTGAAAGTGTCGCATGTATGACCACATGATCGGAAGCCTTTACTAAAAACCACTTGTACTAGTTGCCAAAATCCTTCTAATTATTGGTGTAGGAAGTCAGACCTCTGAAGTGGCTCACACACATACAGTTCTTAGTAGAGATATAAATTTTTCCATGGGGAGTTTTGATGGAAACTGGTGCTTGGCTGCCCCAGAGAAGTGAGTGTCGAGATTGGAGCCAGTGGGGTCAAACATCTAAATATCCATTTTGAATAGTGTAGCCTCGGGGGAAACCCCATGTGAGATTCAACAATTATTGTCTCAGCTTGCCATAAGATTTGTACTTGCTTGTGCATTTTGTTTTTCAAACATTGTGTCTACTATGTCTATAACATGCTTAGAATGGTCAAAATTTGAAGAAAGGCATCATCTAAAAATGAGCAAAAATCCAACAACTTACTAGAAAAATTGAAAAGAATCCTTGAAACATAGTCAGAGCAACACTTTCAAGCAACAAATAGTGCTTTTATCCCATAAGTTAGCACTTTTGACCAAAAAAAAAGTTAGCACAAATGCTTTCTCACATCTGAGACAAAGCATATCAAACCAAAATTTCAAAGTCAGTATCAAAACACTTCTTGAGTAGAATTGTCTTTAAACTATCACACATTTTTCAAACTAGTTCAATAACTGGGTCACCAATCCAACTGGCTTTTTCCAAAAAGGTTTCCATAAGCATAAAACATTCAACAAGTTATTGATTCAAACATCTTAAGTGCAAAAATCAACATCATTGTCAATTTCTCATCAAGATATATCAAATCCTCTATCACGAAACTTGATCAATCCACCTTGTGTTCATTATCTTGGATATATCAATCCTATTTTGAACCTAGGTTATATCAAAATCAGAATTGCACTCACATTGGAATCAAGAAAACTTGTAAACTATCATATGCTTATACGACTTTTAAGTATCGCCTCACGAAAAGAAAACCTAGTTATAAAGCTACTCAGAAAAGGATAAGATTCATGTATATCAATCACAAGATCTTGTTAAAACATGGGACATTCCTACACTGTTTTCGTCACTATTTGTGTGGCTACGGGACAGAATTTGACGGTGAAATTTTGCAAAGATGTGCTTTTCAACAAAGAGACACTTTATCACAATGAACAAACAACAGTGGTAAAAACAACAAAGCCTACCTTCCTAACCCAATAATCACCTATTGAGTTGTCTTTAGAAAACTTCAAAAAAAATTGAAACAATCACATGCCAGTTTGGACTAGAGCTCAATATGAACAACTCAGAAAACAACAAAAACAAATGGAAGAAGACGATAATTCAATGTTCCACACTTTTGGGTATACGGCTGTTGATGAAGAAGCAGTCAATAAAACCATTAGAGACCTTGAGAAAGATTTCAAATTTGATAGACTAATGGAAAAATTATTAGCAAAGCAAAAAGAAAAATATATTTTGATGTTGGCAAAATCGGGAGCTAAATTGCCACAAGACTTTAACATAGAAGGCTTGAAACAAGATGCGGAGACAAGTAATACTCAAAACACAGATGATCCAAATAACGAAGATATAAACAAAGAAAGCCATGAAGAAATGAGAAAAGAACATGATGACACAAGAAGAGAATGTAGTGATAGAATAACTTATGAAGAGACAAGGAGAAACCATGTGGATAATCCATTGTTTTATCTCAATCAGCAAATGCAAACTCTACAACAACAGATACAAGATATGCAGAATGGAACAACTCCAAGAAGTATTCATTGGAAGATATTTGCCTATATCCTTTTGATAAAAGTTTGAATATGATACCATTTCCACAACATTGCGAAATCCCTAAATATGATAAATACGATGGGAAATTTGATCCTCAAGATCACATTAGGGAGTTTTGTACTATGAGTATGGAATTTGCACATGACAAAACTTACCTGATGTTTCTATTCCCTAGGAGTTTAAATGGACAATCAATGGAATGGTTTTCAAGATTACCATCTGGAATTAAATCTTTTGAAGAACTCGTGAATAGATTTATTTCACAATACTCCTACAATGTAAGGAATGAGATAATAGTGTTGGATTTGTGCAATGTTAAACAAAAGAGTGGTGAATCTTTCATGATCTTCTTGCAGCGATGGAAATGAATGTTTAATAGGTATCCAAGAGATGTACCTGATCAAGAAAAGATGGACATATTCATTGATAATCTTGTCAGTGAAATGAGTTATCGTCTAAAAATCTAATGTCCTCCTTCTTTCGCCAAGATGATTGAGAATGGTGTGAAAATAGAAGATGCGATGGTAAAGAAAGGAGAGCTAAAGCTTTACAATAATTCTTACAACAACAATCACAATAGCAATGACAAACCCAAGTTCTGGTCAAAGAATAGGAATGTCATCAATGGAGGAAATGACGACAATAATGCTACAAAACAACAACCAATCTGTAATCTATCAAGTCAAATCCCAAGCAATAACAACCAAGAAAACAATAAATCCAAGTCTTTCTTCTCCAATCCTCGTAGGAAATTCACAAACATTGGAGAACCCTTGGAATTAGCTTTAAAAACTCTTCTTGCGAACAAACTGATTATTTTACCAGAAGTAAGAAGTTATGAACCACAAGTCAAACCTAATAGGTGGAACGATAATCATTTTTGCAACTACCATGGAAATAAATGACACCAAACTAATGATTGTCAAAGATTGAAACACCTTATCCAAGATTTAATTGATAATGGAACTATAATAGTGGATAGTCATAAGACAAATGAATCCCACCTAGCCTTCAAAACTCCACTTCCAAACTATAAAAAAAGGTGAACAATCTAAATAAAAAGATGACAAAGGCAAAGTCAAAGTGAACTACACTTATACATATGATGATGTGGTAAATGTCATCATCGTTAAAGATAACACACCTTCAGAACCAATCAACATTATTACGAGAAGTAAAGCGAAGGTCACATTTCCGCGTATAACGAATGAATCAACCTCCACTTCATGACAATATAACTTAGTGGAACAAATGCAAAGAATATCTACTCAAATATCAATTTTAGAGCTTCTAAAAGTTTCACCTATGCATAAGGAAATTTTGGAAAAATCACTAACGGAAACAACAGTTTCAAAAGACTTGGATGTAGATCAGTTCCAAAACATGGTGGGATACCTTATAGCCCCTCATTGCTTATCATTTTTTTTGAAAATGATGACGCATTCTTGCAACATCCTCACAATGCTCCCTTACATGTTGAATTCACCATTAATAATACTCGTGTCAAATGCGTACTCATAGATGGTGGAGCTAGTTTAAACATTTGTGCATTAAGTTTAATAAAGGCTTTGGGATATTCAGAAAATGCAGTAGATCTAAAGAAGAAAATAACCATTAAGGCTTATGATGAAGAGGAGTGTTCTTTTAAAGGAATTGTGGTGTTACCAATCAAAATAGGACCTGTGGAAAGGAATACATTATGCCAGGTTTTAGATTTGAATCTCTCTTATAACATTATTCTAGGAAGGCCATGGATTCATAAAATGCAAGCAATCCCTTCTACATATCACCAATGTGTAAATTTTCCTCATGAGGGACAATAAGTCACTATAATTACAGACTCCAACCAATATTGCAATAATCTGAGACCAACACAAGATACAAGAGTTCCACATAACAGAGCATCAGTATATCCTACCAAAGAAATTCAAGACAAGTTATGGGAAACTTTCGAGAAAAAGCTCAAATTAAATGATGAAGGAATGGGAAAATATTCTTTGCATAATTTTCCACTTTCATCTAAATCATATGGAAAGCCTACAAATATCCAACCTCGGATCTCAAAAAAATCAAAAGAAATGTTTAATGGAGCATTTGTTAGAGCTGGAACACTTGCATAAGAAACTGAAGGCAAGGACATTCTTGGTTGGTTGTTCAAAGATGAAAATGAAACTATAGCAACAGCTACAAAAGTCAATATTCCCATAGAGCAATATGGCAATGGTTATAAGATCATGCAAAAAATGGGATATGAAGGAAAAGGACCAATTGGTAAGCGATATCAAGGTATTTCAGAACCTATTTGTCCTCACTTGCAATCTAAAGAAGATAAATCAGGACTTGGCTATCTAAAATCAAATCAAAAGCAACATAATTATCAACAGCCAAAAGAAATCAGTCCCTAAAGAAGAACAGTGGCAAGAAAAGCTACATCAAGTAGCATAAATAGTATCGAATAAGCAAAAACAAGAAGAACATGAGAAACAACAAGAATAACTTGCAATCAAAAGAGAAAAGAATCTTGTAAACAAGTTCAAGCAATACAAGAAAATGCAAAATCTGAATAAGATATTCCAGAAGCAATAAAAGCAGAAATGGCAGAAATCAGATAACTATTTGCACCATACAATATTCTTGTATGGTATAGTGGTGTAATCCTAGACAATGGTTCAGAGACAGATTCAAATGAATATGAATGGGGTCCAGATGTATCATCTAGTATATCAAGTGAAGAAAAGAATGAAGAGCAAACAACTATCATAAATGAAGACTTGTCTTTTACAAAACAAAGGATAGAGTTAGAAAGAAGACAAGAAGAACTCGGAATCCAGAGAAAAGAGGCATATAAAAGACAACAAAAGAAAGAGAATGAAAAATACCAAGAATTAATGCCACAAGAAGCACAAACATATATTGATCAAGCATCAAGAAATATCAGATTTCAAGCAGGATTGACTATTAGTCTAGAAGAAGCTGAGTTTGAGAGAAGACAGAAAATAGCAAAAGAATCCTCTATATCATATGGACAAGTATGTCAACTTAAAAATATAAATGAATCTATTGAAATTAATCAATAAGGAACTTGCAATACTAAAGAAGTGTGTTGATATAATCCATTCGTTTGAGGGACAAACGTCAGATGAAGAGTCACTTGAGTGTGAACCACAAAATACTAATACTGAATTTGTTAGAATTGATTGGAGAACACTTGGGAGAGACTATTCTCAAGATCATTCTATCTATGACATTACCTACTCTATGCCAAATTATGACTATTATGTCATGAACCTTGAAGCACCTAACAATGATGATGATTATGACTTACCCCTTCTTCATCTAGAACTAATTGATTGGGATAACCTAAAAAACCCTGAATTGGATGTCTTTAGCAATGACCGTGACTTAGCTACGTATCTTAATACTGTTGAACCCATAACACCTAAGATATATTCCATCACGGAATCAAGTAACATTTCTTGCAGTCAGGAGAATGCCAAACTTTCTAGTCGCAAAATTGAAATAAAACAAGGAAAAAGACCTAGTGCTGAAAAACCATTTCATGGCAACACTAGATCAATCAAGAGGAAAAATAAAGGACATATCTGATGGTGAAAACCTCTTTGAGGCGCTAGAAGATGGAAATTTTGACATCCTCCCTAAATATTTTTAGGAGAGATCCGCTATTGTAATAGAACCAACAAAAGCAATAAACATTGGCACACCAAAGGATCCCAAGATACTTCATTCTGTTGCATCACTATCAGATGAAGAGAGGAAAGAATATGTAAAATTCTTCTAACAAAGACAGATAAATTTTGCTTGGTCCTATGCAGACATGCTAGGACTTAATCCAGATCTTAGCATGCATCATCTCAATGTGGATCTAAAAGCAAAACCAGTTAAACAAAAGCTAAGGAAGATGCATCCACACATCGCTCTTCTTGTAAAAGTTGAGCTTAAGAAACTATTAGATGTGGGTTTCATAAGACCTGTTGCCTATCCAGAATGGGTTTCAAGCATTTTTCTAGTGTCAAAACCAGATAAAAGAATAAGAGTCTGCACCGATTTCAGATATTTGAACAAGGCATGTCCCAAATATGATTTCCCACTACCCAACATTGATATACTTGTAGACTTATCAGTAGGACATGAGATGTTTTCATTAATGGATGGATTCTCAAGATACAATCAAATAAGAATCACCCCTGAAGATCAAGAAAAGACAGCATTCACCTGTGCATGGGATACTTACTACTGTAATGTTATGTCATTTGGGCTTAAGAATGCAGGAGCAACTTATCAAAGAGCTATGACAACAATTTTCATGATATGATGCATACATTTATGGAAGATTATGTAGATGATATACTTACAAAATCTCATACAAGAAACGAACATTTGAACATCTTAGACAAGATCTTTGATAGGCTTGAAATATATCAGTTAAGATTAAATCCAAAGAAATGTGCATTTGGAGTAACCTCTGGAAAACTTCTTGGGTACATTATATCAGCTCGTGGAATTGAAGTAGATCCAGAAAAGGTCAAAGCTATCATGGAAATGGAGTCACCTAGGAACATAAGTCAATTGTGTTCTTTACAAGGAATATTGCAATCAATCAGAAGATTTGTCTCTCAATTGGCAGATAGATATCATCCATTCACTCACCTTTTACATAAGAACGTTCCATTAAAATGGGATCAAAAGTGTGAAGAGTCTTTTATGCAAATCAAAGAATATCTCATGAATCATCCAGTACTTGTATCACCAATCAAAGGGAAACCATTTTTAGTTTATATCTCAACGAAAAATGTATCATTAAGAGCTCTCCTAGCACAACATGATGAAGAAGGGAAGGAAAGAGCAGTGTATTACATTAGTAGAACACTTGTTGGCTATGAATTGAATTATACATCCATGGAGAAGACATGCCTAGCAGTTGTATTTGCAACTCAGAAGCTGTGATATTATATGCTGACTCATTCTGTGTAAATGATAGCAAAAATAGATCTGCTAAAGTATTTGTTGAACAAGTCAACTTTGACAGGCAGACTGGGAAAGTGGGTTATGGTACTAAGTGAGTTTGATATAGAAAATGTTGATCGAAAAACTATCAAAGGACAGGTCATTGTTCATCAACTAGTTGAAGCACCTTTACAAGATGACATACCATTGTGTTGGGACTCATTAAAATTGAGTCAAGTTTTGAGGCCCAATTCAAATTTTTGCTTTGGAAATGTCAGTTTGAATGGCCTAGTTAGAGAGGGTAAAGTGGAGCCAGTTGATTTTCAAGGGGTAAGGCTCGGGATTCATGTCCTACACCTTTCATTTGGCCTATGCAATGATGTGAAACTTTCACAATTTAGTTTGGATAAGTTTACCAGGTAGCCATTTCGAGGGGTGAGCTGAAAGTGCATTTTAGGCACGAATGTAGATTTTATTAAGTAGCCTACTTTGAGCAATTATATCTTTTTCCTTGTTGATTGTCTTGAATAATTTCAAAATGGATTGAATTGTATGTATAAATGTGAGTCATCCTACAAAGTTTCAAGTCCTAATGAATCCATTTGCTTAGTTTTTGAAGGTCAATCCATTTGCAGTTTGTGTGGTTTGACAAGTCCCTGTTTCGACAGCTAGTCGGAGCCCTGTTTCGCATAAGTGTAAAAGTAGCTTCAGTAAGTATCATGACAAAATGTTTCTTCCAGGTTAATTTTGGTATAAATGACAAGCTATGTTTCAAATTTCAAGCCTCTGCCAATCCGTTTGATCAGTTTTCAAAAGAGTTCATTTAGCCATCATTTTCAGTTATCCGTACTTTCAGTGCTATATCAGTTAAAGTAGTTGTTTTTATGAGTGCGCCATTTGCATCCAGTCAGGCTTTTTGTTGAACTGAGAATTCAAAGATTTAGTATGTACTTTAAGGTACCTGTGTTTCAAATTTGAGGGTCTACGGAGGTCGTTTGATATTTTTGAGAAAGGCATCAGGTGTTGCCAGAACATTGACTTCATCAGGTCCACAGTGTCGACAAAGCCAGTTGGTCATCTTCGCCAATTAATATCTCTTCACTCAGGACTCGTCTTGAAAAACCGCTTGGCAAAGTTCATCCTTGTATATCAAAGTACACGCTTGTAAATTTTCAAGATCCAGAAATGTGTTTTGACCACTTTGAAAAATACGTCTTCACAATTAAATGCGAAAATGTAGCATAAGTGCCTGAAAGTTGTAAAATTCAATTTTATGATCCGAAAATGATGTTAATCATTTCCAAACGTGTGTTTGAGGTTCTTGAAGCATTCTGAAGGTCAGTTGCATGAAAACGAAAAAAAATATAGTCGGGCCCACTTTGGGACCCGACCTGGCTCATGCCTATGCATCAATTTTATGGCGAAATAGTCTTAAAGAAAAGCATGTATCTTCCAGAACCAAGTTGGGTATAGACGCATAGATTCTCTAAGTTTTTTGCATGTTTTGTTTTTCAGAGGTGCCATCCCGAGCTCCATGGTTCTACATGGTAGATTCAAAGTTTGAATAAGGGATGGTGTATGACACAGAAGTGTATAAGTGGCACCACATTTAAGTTCCATGTGGGGCTTAGTAAAATGTGTCGAAGCCAATAGCATCTGCAGGAGGTTTAATTTGTTTTGAGTCAGCTTAATGGCAAGTTCATTGTTTGCAACCCTCTCATAAGACAGTGCTGCTAAATACCCAATTTACACCTTACTGAGACAATGCATGCATTCACCATGGTGACAAGGGCAGCATGGAAACCTTTAAAGCATTGGAGTCGTAAGTAAACAGAACTTAATTATCACACTTGCAAGTCAACATGCACAAAACTGTCACAAGGGGCACTTCAACACACAAATTAAGAAAACAAGGATGATCTTGTCGTTGTATTATCAAGAAAGTTGTAGAACAAAACTAAATGAACATGGGATGAATAACCATAGTCAATACAAGAGAGAGGATGATGCCTCAATAATTATGTAATAGAATCCTTCCTAGTTTATGAGTGGTTGTCATCAGATTATCCTTAAATTGTAATCATCCAAGTTAAATTCTAATATGATAGATTTTAATCTATTCTATGTAAGTGGTTGTGTAAAAGGCGTTGAAAAGGCCATGGAAAAGCTTTCAAGCCTATGCAAACATTATTCAAAATTTCCCCACGTGCTGCATTCTGTAGCATGTGAATGGTGTTTGGACTAGGTTGCAAAACTCCCAATGCAAACATAGCAATTTCTCTCCCCATCGTGAAAACCAATGAAACTCCCCTACGTGGTATAGCTAAGGAGGTTTCTGCAAATACATTTGCCAGCATTCTGTAGAGAGCAGCGTTGAAACCAAATAGAAATTGGCAGCTTGCGTGGGGGTCTTCAAAGTCCACGCTATGAGCCCAGCTCTTCCCTACGATGGATGAGGAGAGATTCAGAAGGAGTTCCAGAAAATGTTGTGGGCAGGCTAAAAGCCATAACCCTCCCCTGCGTGCCAGACAAGGATGCAAGTGCTATTGGTAAATGGCTCCCTATTCTCTTCTCTACATTGAAAATCAAAGGCTAATCTCTCCTTCCAAGCGATGCAATTTGCAGTTGTAAAGCCAGGTTCTCTCCTCTGTGTGGGCATGTCTGAAGCTACAGAGAGATTAAAACAAATGCAAAATGAAATCAGTCCTCCCTCCTACGTAGAAGGTGTTGATAGTCATTTTGTTTGCTCATGAAAGAAATTATGGATTCCAATGATTTAGAGAGCCAACGTGGTATAACAATACTCAGCAAGAATACAATGATAATGTAAAAGGATACAAAGATCAATCTTTCAAAAACTTAGGCGAACACCATTGCCACCATTAAAAACCTTCAAAAATGCATCCTCAGGAAAAAGGCCTTAATCCCACATTGGCTGGGCGGGCATAATTTTTGATATTTAAAACTAAGGCCCCACATATCTAATGTGTCAAAGCCTTAAAGGCTTTTCACGGACGGTGCTCGTTGGGCACCCAAGCGGACCCCACGCGCGTGGGCACGAATCCCAAGGCAGATGAGGAGGCTGACAAGTGGTGATAAGTGGACCCCACGCAGGCACGGATCCTGAGTCAAGTGGGCTAATTTTGCAAAGAAGGGTCGGCTTAACCAGTGAGTAGGTTGCAGATGATCTGACGAAGCGCATTGATTCGCAAGCCAAAGATGCTCGCCAGTTAAACCCTACGAAACAACGAAAAGAGGTAAAGATCATGCAGGTTCCAGCCGATCCGATGGTGCGCACGACTTCGTGAGGGCAAGATGCACGGGAGTTAAGGGCTGTGAAATGGCGAAAAGCCCAGGGCGAAAATGCAGCAAGTTAAAGATCGAGCAAGTCCGATGAAGATCAACGGCTCGCATGACTTCGTGACCCAAAGATGCATGAAACTTACCCATTGCGAAATGGCGAAAGCCAGGTGACCCACAGGTGGTGGGTCCAGTCAGCGGTCCAGCAGGTGGGCCCCGGTGAGGTGGTTGTCCGATGGCGCGTAGGTGGAGCTTAGGTGGCGATAACCTAGCACCGAGGTGGCATTGAGGTGGCCGACAAGCAAGCAGACATGTGGCAGATGGATGAGGTGTCATCCCAGATGGTGCCCAGTGGACCCTACAAACCAATCAAAGACCACCACATGGCAAGGCTTCAAGGCACAATCAGAGCAAAAATCAAAGTTAAATGCAGATTAAATACATAGTTCAGACTATAGTAAAAAATTGAAAAATTTAAATGATGTGCACATAACATGATTAATTCGCCCAGAGGTCCATTTTTGGTCAAAATGGCAAGTATCATATATCACCAGAAAGCTCTCAAGATGAGAAATGTAGTTATGAAGTTTGCTTCAACAAAGATCAGATCTTTTGAGAGCAGTTTCCACGTGAAAGAAGAAGAAATTGATTTCAGTTGGAAAAGAGACATTTGACAATTTCAGTTGCAGACCTAATTTTTCCCTCCTCTTCATATTTCCAATTTCTTCTCATTTGTAAGGGTTCCAGAATTCTATGAGAAGTGGCTCCAGTTTTCATGGCTTCCATTTTCTGAATTTCTTGACCCAAACTTGTAAAGTTCTATGGATCTGTTCAGGGTATATAGATTGCAGTGCAATGTTGTAGATGCGATTTCTTAGTTGCAGGTCTTACTTGTGTCAGGCATGAGTAAAATTCCCACAGTATTGTCTCTGTGTAAGTATTTCATTATTATGAATTTAATCCTCAAGGAGGATGAAATATGTCAATTTCAAGGAGGTTGTGTGATTGCTTGTGGGTATCCTTCAATGAAGGTTTTACACTCTGTAATCAGTCGTGAATAAATGAAATATGTGTCCCAAATCTGATAATTCTGTGAATAAATTGAGTATTGCATTAGTATAAGGTGTTAATGTAGGAATATCATTTAAGGAGAACCAATTTGTGACTAGGATGCACATTTACAGTTCTGTGTGTGACTCTGTTGCCCAATGAACAACGCACTGGTCTTGCACATTTGGGGATAGTTTCAAAATAATTCAAATTAAAGACAAATCTATTTCCCTTTATGTTTAGGGGTGTGTTCTTCTCATTCCAAGCTCTGTTTTCATTTATGATTTATACAGATCTATCCAATTTGTAGTGTGTTTCTAGATTTGGTGAGTTTGTGGAATGATCTATCTACTTATTGTTGATGCAATTATGTGTTTGTAATCGTTGTATTTAATGCATCAAAGGGTGTCCCCCCCTAGGTCTAGCAAAACCTAAAGTGCAAGAGGATCATTAGGATCCTATGTTATGTTGTCCAAACCCTGAAGTATTTCATTGATTGAGGTTAGCTATCTCATAGATAGATTTGCAGGTGTTCTTGGGTTATCACTTTTGGTGAACAACAAAAATGGCGACTCTGCTGGGGACTAAATGGATTCAAATGCTTGATTGATATGGTTAGAAGTTTAATGTATTCCTCATCCTGTCAATTTCATATCCAGCCAGTCTGTGCATTGTGTATGCACAGAGTTTGAAAGTGTTTTTATGATGAAATAAATGTTCCTTGTTCTAGATTTGCAGAATGATATGTGTTTCATGTCATATTTTATGAAGGAGTAACAGTGAATGCATTGTTGAGAGTTGTAAGAAGTCCTTGCAGTTGTATGCAAACTTTTCCCCAATTCCTTATTTGGGTGGCGACTCTATGGTTCATACCAGTGTTAAATAGCCTGGAAGAGTGTTTATTGCAGCAAGATCAAAGGAGTAAAGAGAATTAAATTTGTGTTGAATGGCATTCTGATGTTCAAAATGTCCTCTATGCAAGAGGTGGTGACTCTATGATAAAAGACAGTGTTGAAATGTGAAGTAAAGCTTCAGATCTAGAAGTCTTACAACTGCAAATCTTCAGGTATTTTTAGAGGTTTTAAATGCAAGACATCTCTTCTGAAAATTTGAAAGAGCAAAATAGTTTCCCTATCTAGTGTATTGCACTTTGTTGAAAGGGAAGAAGAACAAAAATATTTGCATAGTCTAAAGTGTTGTTAAGTTTCAAGATCTTATATGTTTTCCTATGATATGCAAGTATCCATGAGTTTTATGTCAAAAAGTGAAAAAGATAAATTTGTAGCTTGACATATTTAGAAGTTGTTGAATTTTGGTGGGGTTGTGTATGAATTTTGAGAAGTTACAATGTGCACTTGATTAGTTCAGCCCCAATCTTTTTCACATATGACCATGCCTAGTGAAGTGTCAAAACCATGTAATAGGAAGAGTTTCAGTATGAAGTATTATGTTGCTCTAAACTTTGAAGGTATTCCGGGTTACCCAAATCCCATACCCACAGAAATCAGAAAGTATTTGCCCATTTTCAATGGGAAGAAATCAGAATTAGCATGTCAACACGTGAAAAGAGTTTCAAATTTGATAGGAGAATTTGAAATTTGCCAAGAGGATGTGTGCATGAAGTTATTCGTTCAGTCATTGAAAGAGGATGCAAGGGATTGGTTCTCTTTTTTGCCGGCAGATTGTATTTCCTCATGGGAAGAATTAGTTTCAGACTTCATAGACCAATTTGATGAAAAGGTGAGTGATTGTGATTTGCTGAAAGAATTCACTTATATACAAATCAGGGAAGATGAATTGGTACCAACATTTAATGTCAGATTTTCACAAGCATTGACTAAAATTTCCAGAAAGTATAAGTTTGACGATAAAGTATGTTTGGATATCTATATGAGTGCATTTGACGAGAAGATGAGTTTCTTATTGAGAAAGAAAGAACCCAAAACCTTGTATGAAGCTTTTAACACAGCTAGGGACATTGAAAATAATTTGAAATTCAGGATAGCCAAGAGATTTGTGTCTGCTATTGTTTTTTGTCAAAGGTCCTTCAATGGTGAAATACCATTTGAAACTGATCAAAACATTCTGTGTCTAGGTGCATCAAGCTCTACTGTTCTGAATGGTTTTGCTAATGCATATGATTCAAATTTAGATGAGAGTCAAGAACCTCTGTTGTCAATGTCGGTTGTCTCTCACAGTAATGATGGAATGATCAGTGGGAAGTGTTGTGAAAATGTTGATACAGAGAAAGACATATACAAGGGATATGTACCATTTGATTTGTATGCCGGTTATGCTAACTATGTGACTGCAAATTATGAAGTTAATCATGCATCTCCCAAGGTTAATGATGATGAAAACAATGATGGCGATGACCATCGATATTTAAATGTTGCTGATGTATTTGATGTTCAAATACCAAATACTGAAGGATCACCAAATTTTGTTGATTATGTAAGTGAAAATGTGCAATACAATATAAATCAGATTTTGTTTAAGTCTAATAAATCTGAAAATGAAATTGTGAATGATGTTGATGATGTGTTCAGTGCAAGTATACCCAGCGATGAATGTGTTTCCGAATGGAGTGGTGCTACTGATTATGAGGACATTGAGTTCTATTCCCAGCACCTTGAAGATATGCAAATGAACAATGAAGAGCAATTTCAGAATGAGAACGATCTTGGCACGAGTGTTTCACTTTCTTTTGATCAGCAAATGAATGCCAGTCATGCATCTGATGATGGTTATGAGAATTCTTATTATTCATCTTGCGAAGATGATATAAGAGGAGACCAAGTTATGTACCTTAGTTATGAATCTGAAAACAAAAGTATTTTTGAAGATAAGAATGTATGTGACAGTGCTAATAATGTTCTATTTTCAAATTTAAGTAAACCCGTGTTTGAATGCTTTCAGAATTTCAAGTACCATGATGATGATGTGAATGTTGATAGTATGCTTGAACCGGATTTGGAGTTCTTTGCTTTTGATACAAATATCCATGGTGCTGATTTCATTGATTAAAATGATGAAGTTTCCCCTTGTGCGAAACAAATTTGTAATGTTGACGTAAACCTGAACAGCAATAACATGTGTGGCAAAATTTTACTTCATGATGAAGGTAAGAGGCATGGGTTGTGTGATGATTATTTCAGACCGCAAATGGAAGTGTTTCAGGTGGATGTAAGCCTGAATGAGAAAGACTTAGCTGAGGATTTGCTTCAGCCAGATGTATGCATTCTTTTCCATGAATGGTATCTTGAGAATGCAGATGTATTGATTTTGATGAACAAGGAGAGTATAGAGTGTGATAAGCATAGTGAAGTATCACATCCGGATTGTAACATTTATGTTCCTTGTTTGCATCAACTGGTTGCGAATGTCCCTCATTTTATGAATTTAAATGGTAATAAGGCATGTGCTGATGGGAATTATAATGTTGAGATTGAATGCTTTATTTTTGAAGTTCAGCATGATGATGCCTTTGCAAATGGTAGAATTGATTGGGATAGTGAAGTGTATTGCAGCTTGTGGGAAGGCCTCTATAGTGAGTTGTCTCATGGTTTTACTTTTGTTGAGATAGTGTGTAACCGCAAAGTTCAGAATCAGACAAAAGGTATGCACACCAGCTGTTATAGTAATGAGATGAAAGAGGTTGATTATAAGGATTATGCTCAGCTGTTATTGAAAAGTGCCTTTGTTTGGATCATGGTATCAAGTCATGAGAATTGGATTTTTGACAGAGGTAAATGCTAAGATTGATTGAGCAGCTTATATTCAGTTTTAAGCATGTTTGTATCTATTGTATAGTTGTTTTGCTTCAGTTGTGTGGTTTTAAATAAAGTGCCCTGCTGTTTGGGTAGAATAAGGAAGCCCTGTTTTTTAGAAGAGAAGAGAACGATCCGTTTTTGGGTGGTCTACTTAACCATTGATTCTATGTTCTTGTGTTGATCTTGCAACCAACCATCCCCAGTCAGATCCACTATTCGGACTCATTAAAATTGAGTCAAGTTTTGAGGCCCAATTCAAATTTTTGCTTTGCATTTCCAAATGAGTCAATTTGAATGGCCTAGTTAGAGAGGGTAAAGTGGAGCCAGTTGATTTTAAAGGGATAAGGCTCAAGATTCATGTCTTAAACCTTTCATTTGGCCTATTCAATGATGTGCAACTTTTAGAATTCAGTTTGGATAAGTTTACCAGGTACCCATTTCGAGGGGTGAGCTGAAAGTGCATTTTAGGCACGAATACAGATTTTATTAAGTAGCCTACTTTGAGCAATTATATCTTTTGCCTTGTTGATTGTCTTGAATAATTTTAAAATAGATTGAATTGTATGTATAAATTTGAGTCATCCTGCAAAGTTTCAATTCTTAATGAATCCATTTGCTCAGTTTTTGAAGGTCAATCCATTTGCAGTTTGTGTGGTTTGACAAGTCCCTGTTTCGACAGCTAGTTGGAGCCCTGTTTCGCATAAGTGTAAAAGTAGCTTCAGTAAGTATCATGATATAATGTTTCTTCTGGTTTAATGTTGGTATAATTGACAAGCTATGTTTCAAATTTCAAGCCTCTGCCAATCCGTTTGATCGTTTTTCAAAAGGGTTCATTTAGCCATCGTTTTCAGTTATCCGTACTTTCAGTGCTATATCAGTTAAAGTAGCTGTTTTTATGAGTGCGCCATTTGCATCCAGTCGAGATTTTGTTTGAACTAAGAATTCAAAGATTTAGTATGTACTTTAAGGTACCTGTGTTTCAAATTTGAGGGTCTACGGAGGTCGTTTGATATTTTTGAGAAAGGCATCATGTGTTGCCAGAACATTGACTTTATCAGGTCTGCAGTGTCAACAAAGCCAGTTAGTAATCTTTGCCAATTAATATCTCTTTGCTCGGGACTCGTCTTGAAAAACCGCTTGGCAAATTTCATCCTTGTATATCAAAGTACATGCTTGTAAATTTTCAAGATCCAGAAATGTGTTTTGACCACTTTGAAAAATACGTCTTCGCGATTAAATGCGAAAATATAGCGTAAGTGCCTGAAAGTTGTAAAATTCAATTTTATAATCCGAAAATGATGCCGATCGTTTCCAGACTTGTGTTTGAGGTTCTTGAAGCATTCTGGAGGTCAGTTGCATGAAAACGAAAAAAAATTAGTCGGGCCCACTTTGGGACCCGACCTGGCTCATGCCTGTGCATCAATTTTATGGCGAAATAGTCTTAAAGAAAAGAAAGTATCTTCCAGAACCAAGTTGGGTATAAACGCATTAGATTCTCTAAGTTTTCTGCATGTTTTGTTTTTCAGAGGTGCCATCCCGAGCTCCATGGTTCTACATGGTAGATTCAAAGTTTGAATAAGGGATGGTGTATGACACAAAAGTGTATAAGTGGCACCACATTTAAGTTCCATGTGGGGCTTAGTAAAATGTGTCGAATCCAATAGCATCTACAGGAGGTTTAATTTTTTTTGAGTCAGCTTAATGGAAAGTTCATTGTTTGCAACCCTCTCATAAGATAGTGCCGCTAAATACCCAATTTACACCTTACTGAGACAATGCATGCATTCACCATGGTGACAAGGGCAGCGTGGAAACCTTTAAAGCATCGGAGTCATAAGTAAACAGAACTTACTTATCCCACTTGCAAGTCAACATGCACAAAACTATCACAAGGGGCACTACAACACACAAATTAAGAAAACAAGGATGATCTTGTCGTATTATCAAGAAAGTTGTAGAACAAGACTAAATGAACACGGGATGAATAACCGTAGTCGATACAAGAGAGAAGATGATGCCTCAATAATTATGTAATAGAATCCTTCCTGGTTTATGAGTGGCTATCATCAGATTATCCTTAAATTGTAATCGTCCAAGTTAAATTCTAATATGATAGATTTTAATCTATTCTATGTAAGTGGTTGTGTAAAAGGCGTTGAAAAGGCCATGGAAAAGCTTTCAAGCCTACGCAAACATTATTCAAAATTTCCCCACGTGCTGCATTCTGTAGCATGTGCATGGTGTTTGGACTAGGTTGCAAAACTCCCAATGCAAACATAGCAATTTCTCTCCCCATCATGAAAACCAATGAGACTCCCCTGTGTGGTATAGTGTTACTGCATCATTTATTCTTCATGCCAAGAATGGGTCATAATTTCCTTTTTTATGTTGGAGTCCTAGTTCATACGATATTACCTTGGTTCAAGTCCTTTCTCTAGTCATTTTCATTCAAGTTCGGACAATTCTTTGTACTCCTTGAACGCGTCGAACCGTTCTGAACTAGGTTCAATAGGTTCCAAAGTGTTCAGAAAAGGTTCTTCATACTAACATTTTCTCTAAGTTTTTGCAGCGGCTCTTTAATAAAGTTTTTCTTGTTCGGTGACATAACATTTGTGTTGAAATTGTTGAACTAAGTTCAAAGGGTTCAAATATGTTCAACGTGATCAACACGGCAAAGTGGTCAACAGTTTGACGCGGCGTACATCTTGAACTACTTGAACACTCAAGAAGTTGGTTCAAGATGTTCACACAGGTTCAATGCTGGTGGGTCTCGTGGTTTCTAATGTTTCGAGAAGTGCATTTATTGCTAAATACGGAGAGGCAGAACCATAGTGTAAAGTGATGTCATTCTTTGGTTTTTTCGAAGTAAGTGAACGTTGCGGGAACCGGCAATTTCTTAAAGTACGCCGCCATGCATTCAATGCATGCGTGCGGGGGTCTAATCTATCAATTTGCCGCGGTCTGAATGAAATTGTGAAATCATTGCATTTAATGTGTTTGCATTATTACCTTTCTTTATAAGGTATGAAAATCATTTGTGTTCTGTGTTTGCTCTTACTGCTGGATTTGTGTTTATATTGTCCCTGGACAGGAGTTTTTCTTGCCGCTAGCCATCGTCCGATTATACAGCTGTGAAGGTGAGTCTTTCCTTATTTTCTCCAGTGTTTTCCCTTGCATTTTCTCTCATACAGAGGTTTGGTTTCACTGCAATCAAGTTTGGGTTTCTTGTTTTGAAATCATGAAGTCCACCCTACACTTGTTTGGAAACGTCTTTAGCATGGCGTCCATAGAAGCCATAGTTAGTGATACTGACCTGAAGGGTGAGAACCTTGAAGATTTGAAAGAAAGGGTGTTCAGGGGTGTTGATAAGTCTTTTTGTATAGAGATTTTGAGTAGTGGACTTTTAGAAGCTGCAGCCTTTCCTCCAGCAATTCCTTGTCCAAAGCTTGTTCGGGAGTGTATTGCCAGATATGACCCTGTATCTTAAACTATTAAAAGAGATAACGACGAAACCCTTCTCGCCATTAACCGCGAAGTGATTGCTTCGGTGTTCAAAATACCAGATTATCAATTTTCTAATTTCTCACCTGCTCAGTCAATTAGTGAGTTCAATGCAGATAGAGCTGGACACAGGAATAATGTGGCGAAGTACTGGTTGAAAGTCCCTCAAAGAGGTGGTTCTAGACTGCCTAAAAATCCTAACAAGAACCACATGTTGCCACATATCCACGATGTAATGCTTTTGTTGCATCGAGCCAGAGGTTCTGCCGAAGCTTATAGCTTTGATGATTGGATATATTGCTATGTACAATTAGTTCTGGAAGGAAAACAATATCTGGATTGGGCGGAGTTAATTGTTGATTCAATGAAAGAGCAGTTGAGTCTAGCCAAGCAATTTCAACAAAACTTCTTCATGTCCTCGTATCTTTTGTATTGTCTAGCCTGTGTTAAGGAGTTAACCGGCATACCCAAGCAGCCCACTGAGGAAGATGTTCCGGTGTATGAGTTTTATCCAATGCCCTGCAAGATTTTAGAAGGGTACATAATGCATTCCTGGGTGATATGTGTCATGAACTGAAAGGTACAAAAGCCAAATGGATTTCAGATGATGCACAATCCTTGATTAAGAAGTTCGGAAGCTTTTACATCCAGTTCCCATGCTTTTGCTATATACGAGTGGGAGGCTTTGAAGAGGAACCCTTCAAGCTTCTGCATTTCTGTTTTGATTGTTTTGTCCTAGCAGAAGTATGCAGACAACTGACTTCCATGGTCAAGAAGGCATAGCCTAAGGACAAGTGGGAAGGTCATTTTCCAATACATTTGGGAGTGTTATCCTGTAATTCAATGTCTGATGCACTAAGTATAGGAGCAGATTTTAGAAATTTTAATTTCTCTCTGTATGCTGAAAGAAAAGGGTTTGACAACAAAGGATTTTCTCAAAGCCTTGGTTTAATGCCTTATCTTCCCACGCCACAGTTAGAAGATTTCTGGGAAGACTGTTCAGATGAACTTGAGGTCTTCAAAAGAGAAAATATGAGACTAGTGCTGGAACAGGTTATTTCTCTGCAAATAAAGATAGATATTAAAGGGCTTGAAGAAGATTATCTTGAACTATTTGAACTAGGGTATTTAGCCCATGCAAAGACTGAAATGCCCCCAATTAATTG
Source organism: Cryptomeria japonica (assembly GCF_030272615.1). Lineage (NCBI taxonomy): Eukaryota > Viridiplantae > Streptophyta > Pinopsida > Cupressales > Cupressaceae > Cryptomeria > Cryptomeria japonica. The sequence continues at coordinate 39,450,213 of NC_081405.1, read as the reverse complement.
AGATGAAGAGGAAAATGATGACATTCAATCGAGAACCGAACGAGTTCTGGACAGAACAGTGGCATGGGTGGCCAAGAAGAAAGCAATGAAGCCAGACGCCAAGCCTCTTTCTACGAGAAGTGTGTCTTCACCAAAACATCCTTCTAACAGTGCTCCTGTTTGTGCAGGTAAGGAAATCAAGTCGGCTCAGCCTAGATGCAGACCTAGCCCAACTCTGGATTTTAGTACCCCTCGGCATACTCGATCACGTAGTGTCGCCCAGAAGAGGATGGACCAGGTCAAGGATATGGCAGCCAAAGATGTCATGCTTGAAGCTCAGATCTTTGAAATTGAAGATTTGGATGGTGAAGTTGCTTGTGCTCTAGACTCCCAAATGGTGACTGTGGCTATGACGCCACCCCCAAAGATGATTGAAGGAACTTCTCATTCTGCTGCGACTCCTAAATGGTTAACAACCTCAGTGAACAAGAAAAGGAGCTCTCTTCCTGTGACCATTCCAATTTAGGAGATGGTTCCCAAGTACTCTGAGAAGAATCCAAAGCCAAAGAGGTTCAAGACCACCGCGCACCTAAACAATGATGAGGAAACTGGTAAATGGACGGCAGAAATTGCTTCTTACAAAATGAAGGATGAGAACAAAGAGGCCAGTTCTGATGATTTCGAGATAACAAAAGTAGAGTTGGGAAAGATGAGCAGGGATACAGATAACCATTTTTTCCAAGTATCAGCGAAGAAGATGCTTACCCAGACAGAGAAGGATGGACGGGAGAAAAGAGAACTTAAAAGACATATAAGTGTTTTTGCTCAGTTCATCGATAGCATCGGTTGCCTTGGAGCAATGCCAATATCCCATGCCACTAAGAATTTTGACCCAACTTCTCCGGAAAACAAGAAGTTGATGAATCAAGTTCAACGGGCTAAGAGCATCGCTGAAGCGGTTGAAAAATGGATTGAACAAGTAATCAAAGATGGTGAAAAATACATTACCAACTCCCAGAAGTTGTGTGATGAGGTATAGGGCCTGATTTTCGAAATTCAAAATCAGCTTGTACCATGGGAGAAAGAAGAGCACAAATGGCAAAATGTCCTACCTCTATTTACCAAAATCGAAGAGTACGAAACTACCAGATTTCTGAAAAAACATTCAATTAAGCTGGTATCTGATGAATGCCAACTTTTCGTGCTTAAGAAAACTATCATGTGGCGGGTGCTCACCTTTCAGTCGGTAATTATGGATGCAAAAACCTCCGTCTATGAACTCCAGGATTTGCAGAGCAGTATTGTCAAAGATAATAAAGTGGTTAATCCCGATCATGACTGGGAACTAGGAATCTATGAGGCAAGTACACAGGAAGCAGTCAAGTCATTTCGGTTGAACATGGAGAAGATCAGAGTTAGGAGTAGTTTCACGCCGGAGGATATAACCAAAGTGGCTAGGATCGAATCTATGGTATTCGTTGGGAATGATCAGCTGCCAAAGCACTCAGATAAAATGGTGCAACACAGGTGGAATAAAGAGGTGGCAAAGGTGAAGCTTAATGCAATGAAAGTCCCAAGCCAATCAATGATCCAAGAACTCACGGCTGCTCATGACGCTCGTGAAGACGGAGAAGAGGGTGATGATGAGATATAACATAATGCATCCACTTTGGGCTTGTTTTCTTTATTTTTAAAAACAAAACATTTTTCATAGTTATGCAAAAACTTCGGGACAACTGTCCCAAAATACTTTATGTTGGTTTCGTAACTGTTTTATCGGGGAGTGGTCGAGTTTTCAGGGAGACCCCCCCCCGTTCAGACTATAAATTAAGTAGAATCGATGGTAGAAGGGTTAGATTTTTAGTAACTGATTTTAAAAAAAAAAACTAGAACGTGTGTTTGTTTTTGTATTTTCTTATTCCTAATCAAAGGGGGAATCAGATGGTTGAAATCTGTGGTGGAAAAAGATCAGCAGATGTATCATTATGTCTTTGATTACATAAAGATATATATATGAAATCTGGTGATATTGTTTTGGGGGAGAAGAAAGATCTGTGTACTTTGAATCCGAATGGATAACATGTCTTTGCATATGTTCATCCGATCAAGAAACAGTATTTGATTATTTCATTGTAGTTTTTCCTTTTTTCCTCTGATGTTCTTTCCTTTGAATGTGTTGTTTACTCTGGAAAAGATTCATGTTTGTGGGTGCATTCATTTTCTCCAAATCTGTTCGTCTTTATTTGGAAGAAGTATATTGAACTTTGTTTCAGTTACTGTAATTACATACTTTGAAAATTAAGAAGATAGTTTCCATTATTTATGAGATATGAAGAAAGCTATAGCCTTTCATCCAAGAATGATATAGGCGGCCTTATACGCTTTCTGGTTAAAAGCTTTCATTTGGATATAAATATAAAAACAAAAACATACTTTATGAAAAATCTAGATAGGGAGCTATACCTAGGCAAAAATTCAGAGGGAGGTGATTGAATAAACGCCGACCCAACTGTTCAGTGAACCATTTGTTCTTAAAAGAAGGTAACGGAGTCCTAAAATTAATCATTTAAATGCAAAGAGAAAAATCTGTTCACTAACATATAGCTAAGGAGGTTTCTACAAATACATTTGCCAGCATTCTGTAGAGAGCAGCATTGAAACCAAATAGAAATTGGCAGCTTGCGTGGGGGTCTTCAAACTCCACGCTATGAGCCCAGCCCCTCCCTGCGATGGATGAGGAGAGATTCAGAAGGAGTTCCAGAAAATGTTGTGGGTAGGCTAAAAGCCATAACCCTCCCCTGCATGCTAGACAAGGATGCAAGTGCTATTGGTAAATGGCTCCCTATTCTCCTCTCTACATTGAAAATCAAAGGCTAATCTCTCCTTCCAAGTGATGCAATTTGCAGTTGTAAAGCCAGGTTCTCTCCTCTGCGTGGGCATGTCTAAAGCTACAGAGAGATTAAAACAAATGCAAAATGAAATCAGTCCTCCCTCCTACGTAGAAGGTGTTGATAGTCATTTTGTTTGCTCATGAAAGAAATTATGGATTCCAATGATTTAGAGAGCCAACGTGGGATAACAATACTCAGCAAGAATACAATGATAATGTACAAGGATACAAAGATCAATCTTTCAAAAACTCAGGCAAACACCATTGGCACTATTGAAAACCTTCAAAATGCATCCTCAAGAAAAAGGCCTTAATCCCACATTGGTTGGGCGGGCATAATTTTTTATATTTAAAACTAAGGCCCCACATATCTAATATGTCAAAGCCTTAAAGGCTTTTAACGAATAGTGCCCGTTGGGCACCCAAGCAAACCCCACGTGTGTGGGCATGGATCCCAAGGTAGATGAGGAGGTTGACAAGTGGTGACAGGTGGACCCCACACATGCACAGATCTTGAGGCAAGTGGGCGAATTTTGCAGAGAAGGGTCAGCTTAACCAGTGAGTAGGTTGCAAATGATCTGATGAAGCGCATTGATTCACAAGCCAAAGATGCTCACTAGTTAAACCCTACAAAATAGCGAAAAGAGGTAAAGATCATGCAGGTTCCAGTCGATCCGACGGTGCGCGCAACTTCACGAGGGCGAGATGCACGCAAGTTAAGGGTTGCGAAATGGCGAAAGGCCCAGGGCGAAAATGCAGCGAGTTAAAGATCGAGCAAGTTCGACGAAGATCAACGGCTCGTGTGACTTCATGACCCAAAGATACATGAAACTTACCCATTGCAAAATGGCGAAAGCCAAGTGGCACATAGGTGGCAGGTCCAATCAGTGGTCCAGCAGGCGGGCCTCGGTGAGGTGGTTGTCGGGTGGCACGTAGGTGGAGCTTAGGTGGCGATGACGTGGTGCCAAGGTGGCATTGAGGTGGCTGACAAGCAAGCGGACATGTGGCAGATGGATGAGGTGTCATCCCAGATGCCACCTAGTGGACCCTACAAACCAATCAGAGACTACCACATGGCAAGGCATCAGGGCACAATCATAGCAAAAATCAAAGTTAAATGCAGATTAAATATATAGTTCAGACTATATTAAAAAATTGAAAAATTTAAATGATGTGCACATAACATGATTAATTTGCCCAGAGGTCCATTTTTGGTCAAAATGGAAAGCATTATATATCACCGGAAATCTCTCTAGATGAGGAATGCAGTTATGAAGTTTGTTTCAACAAAGATCAGATCTTTTAAGAGTTGTTTCCACGGGAAAGAAGAAGAAACTGATTTCAGTTAGAAAAGAGACATCTGACAATTTTGGTTGCAGACCTAATTTTTCCCTCCTCTTCATATTTCCAATTTCTTCTCATTTGTAAGGGTTCCAGAATTCTGTGAGAAGTGGCTTCAGTTTTCATGGCTTCCATTTTCTGAATTTCTTGACCCAAACTTGTAAAGTTCTATGGATCTGCTCAGGGTATAGAGATTGCATTGCAGTGTTGTAGATGCGATTTCTTAGTTGCAGGTCTTACTTGTGTCAGGCATGAGTAAAATTCCCACAATATTATCTCTGTGTAATTATTTCATAATTATGAATTTAATCCTCAAGGAGGATGAAATTTGTCAATTTCATGGAGGTTGTGTGATTGCTTGTGGGTATCCTTCAATGAAGGTTTTAAACTCTGTAATCAGTCATGAATAAATGAAATATGTGTCCCAGATCTGATAATTCTATGAATAAATTGAGTAATGCATTAGTATAAGGTGTTAATGCAAGAATATCATTTAAGGAGAACCAATTTGTGACTAGGATGCACATTTACAGTTATGTGTGTGACTCTGTTGCCCAATGAACAAAGCACTGGTCTTGCAGATTTGGGGATAGTTTCAGATTAATTCAAATTAAAGACAAATCTATTTCCCTTTATGTTTAGGGGTGTGCTCTTCTCATTCCAAGCTCTGTTTTCATTTATGATTTATACAGATCTAGCCAATCTGTAGTGTGTTTCTAGATTTGGTGAGTTTGTGGAATGATTTATCTACTTATTGTTGATGCAGTAATGTGTTTGTAATCGTTGTATTTAATGCATCAAAGGGTGTCCCCCCCTAGGTCTAGCAGAACCTGAAGTGTAGGAGGATCATTAGAATCCTATGTTATGTTTTCCAAACCCTGAAGTGTTTCATTGATTGAGGTTGGCTATCTCATAGATAGATTTGCAGGTGTTCTTGGGTTATCACTTTTGGTGAACAACACATTGCACATTGAATTTCTTGATGCAAACATTCTGACAATAAGTACAAAATTTTTTGAGTTGTACTTTGATGGTTCTTATACACAATATGGATCGGGCGTAGGAATTTTGTTCATCACACCTCAGGGACACACAATTCCAAAATCATATAGACTGTGGTTTCCATGCACAAACAATACTGCAGAATATGAAGCATTGACTATTGGTCTCAAAATGGCTATTGAATGGAATATCAAGGAATTACATGTCTATAGTGATTCATAGCTTATAATCAACCAAATAAATGATGATTATCAAACTAAAGATGACAAGTTCATGCGCTACAAACAATTGGTAGAAGAGTTTAAAGAACACTTTGAAGAAGTATCATTCACTCAGATCCCAAGAAATGAGAATAAAGCAGTAGATGCAATGGATACAATAACATCTCTCTTACAGAATCAGGAGAATCAACAGCATTACGAATTTCTGGTGGAAGATATACTAACCCCTACCATTCAATCCCAGCATACCTACATGATTTGCCATATATCAAGAACCATTAAATCCTTATATGGCCAAACTTATCAATACTTAAAAGAGAATATGCTTCCTTCTGACCTATCCCATAATCAGAGAAGAAATTTTATCCATCAGTCATCCCACTATACTATTATTGTTGATACCTTATATAGGCGAGGTCTAGATAGCACTTTATTGAGATGTCTCGAACAAGAAGAATATGATAAAGTTCTTAACGAAGTTCACGCAGGTATCTATGGCACACACTCAAGTGGATTAACATTGGCTAAGAAACTTCTTCATATGGGTTACTATTGGCCTACTATGGAGAGAGATTCATTCACATATTCCAAGAAATGAAAACCATGCCAAGTCCATGGGAATCTCATCCACGCACTAGCACAAGAATTGTATCCTATGGCAGGATCATGGCCATTTTCTCAATGGGGCCTTGATTTGGTAGGTAAGATAAATCCTTCATCCTCTAATGGACATAATTTCATTATGACTGCTACTGAATATTTCACTAAATGGATTGAAGCAGTACCTTTGACAAAAGTGACAGGAAAACAAATATCATCATTCATCTTGAATTATATAATCTGTCGCTATGGAGTTCCTATGATCATTATCACTAATAATGGATGACCATTTAAGAATCAAGATGTGAAGGAACTATGTGAGAAATTCCATATCCAACATAGGTTTTCTACTCCATATTATCCACAAGGAAATGGTCAAGCTAAGGCATCAAACAAAACTATTCTAAAAATATTGAAGAAAATAGTCAATGAAGGAAAAGACTGGCACATTCAGCTAAATCCTTCTCTTTGGGCATATCGAACCAGCATCTACATACTAATGGGGGAAACTCCATATTGCTTAGTCTATGGATCAGAAGCCATATTACCAATAGAAGTAGAGATACCTTCTCTACGAGTTTCCTTGAAAGGTCTTATACCGGAAGAAGAAGAACGAGTCTCTAGGCTTCAAGAACTTGAACTGATTCAAGAACGTCACCAAAATGCAATAAATCATTTGAAGGTATATCAAAAACGAATGGAAAGAAGTTATAATCATAGAGTCAAGCCACACATTTTTCTGATTGGAGATATAGTTCTAAGTGAGAATCCAAGAAATCAGCAAGACCGAGAAAAGAAGGGTAAATTTGAACCAAATTGGTTAGGTCCTTTTGTCATAGTAGCAGCATATGGCTCAAGAGAATACAAGTTATCTACCCCTGAAGGTGATTGGTTTGATGAACCTATCAATTATATCCATCTCAAGAAATTATATGCTTGAGATAAAGTCTGCGTAAAAATCAATAAAAAACATATAAAGCCCTGAAGAAATCAGTAAAAATCAGAAAAGCGGAAATCCTTAAAAAGCATAAAACAATAGAAAAGAAGAAAAAAATCAAAAATATGGAAAAAAAATGCAATAAGTTTAGACAGTGAAAACTTGGTAAACAGGTGGTATCTAAAAAGTGAGTTCTTCCATCAATGAGATCGCTTTGCGCACCTATCCACTCCATCCTTTCGCATCTATCACTTCCATCTGTCCTAGCTCATCCATTTCATCTTTCACATCCATTGCTTTGAACCATTTAGTAGGAAATATGCAGCTTACCAATAGTTATCAATCTTTGACATACTTGTCATAGTCACTGTCTTAGATTTTATCGGAATCAATCAATCTGCATTTGTATCCCGCCATGGTTTGGATCTTGATCAATTCATACATCCATAATAAAGTTTTGTTTTCGATGGGGGCAAAATCCTATTTTGTGAAGGTGATCTTTCGAGTCTTTGAAAATCCAAAACATTTGGAAAACTTAGAAAAATCAAAAACATCTAAGATTTTGAGATAGATAACAAGCAACAAAGCAAAGAAGATCAAGGCATTTTATGACAACTGAATCATGAAACTCAGGAAATGAACAATCAACCAGAAAGTAATAAAGGATTATCAATGATTGTTCATCAAGATGATTATATCAATTAATGACCATGAGAACATGTGAATGACATACAAGATTCAATGTTTATATCTTGATTTTATTGCTAATCGTGTACTCTATGCGACTCAAGGATGTCCATGACTAGAGAAGCTATGATGGGGCATGATTTCTTTGATTGTTGTCTATGGTTTATCTCTTATTAAGGTATGTACTTGTCTAAGGATATGATCGACAAAAGATCAAGGAGGACGTTCCAAGTCATGCATGAAAGGGGACAATCCTTGTCTGTTCTACAAGAAATACTCAGGTCAACTTGGTTCACTATATCAAGTTGCTTGTATAAACTTTCTATATCAAAATCCATGTGAGAAATACTCAGGTCAGCTTGAATCATTATGTCAAGTTGCTTGTATTTTCTTACAACATTTTAAAACTCAATGATGAAATCAAGCACTATTACAAGACAAGCATATGAAGAATGGCAATATCATTTTAGTTAGATCATTATTCGTCTGCACTATAAGCATTCATTATCAGTTGCATTATAAGCATATCATTTTATTCATAAATCAATGGTCATAAATAAAGATTGAGTATAATTGGACAAACAAAAACAATTTGCATTTGATCATTGTAGGTGCATTTATCTTTAGAATCATTTAAATTATCATCATTCAGTTCATTTAATTGCATTCAATCATTTGCATTTTGATAGGGAGGTAGGGTAAGGGGGTTTCTCAATTAGGCTTGTATTTTACTAAGTGATAGGTCCTTTGCTAGTTTCAAGGTGTAGTCACCAAAATCAAAGTGCAAATAGCTTGTAGGCAACCTAGCAACTCTCCTTGATCCACCTCCCTAAGTCAAACACTCCCTGGTTGCTCAAGGGCTTCAACTCCATTGTTTTAATCTTTGTGGTCTAACACCTTAATCTCTCAATTGGGATTAATTTCCTCTATCCTTGACCTATTCTCAGACTGCACAAGGTCTCCTCTTGATGAATTATAGGTTTGTGTCAAATTCTACCCCCATTAGTGTCTTTGGTCTTCTATGGTTTGGAGCGTAGTAATCCTTCACAAGTGCTACAAACTGAGTTATGGAGTCTATCTCACCAAATGTGTTAAATGCATGCAATTTCAACTTGTTTCAACTAGATTTGATGGGTTTTATGCTTTACAACATTCCTTTGTGTACCCGATTTGACAAAAAAACCAAGTTTTAGGCCTAAAACGGGCTACAAGGAATTAGCCCTCTTTTTGGGGTTTTGTGCTCACCCTACTCCAACGATGGACTTCCAGACAAAAATAACTTCATATTCGGATACCCTTTTGGAAGTTCTTGAGGATTTTCTAAGTTTTAGGGTCCATTAGGCCTCCTCCATGACTGTCCCAAAAATGGGTGCAAAAAGAAGGGTTTGCAAGGGTTTTGGTGGCAAGAATCAACTATAGAGCAAGAAACCTTAATTATACCATGCCACATACTATTTAGGCCAAAATGAAGTAGTTTTACACCTTCAAATGTTAGAGAACAAGATTTAACAAAAGATGCTCATAAGGAGTGTGCAACATTGACAACTTTTCCATTCTTGCTTTCTACAAACATATCATTTGCATGAGTACCAATTACATTCAAATCAAGTAAACATGTCTATCATTAGAGACAAAAAATAGCCACATTAGCCCTGCACAAAAGGCATTAGGCAATTACAAACAATGAGTCATTCACTATCAAACTAATTATCACTACACTTTGCCCTTTCACTGCTTTTTCACTTTACCCTGCATTTACCACTGTCAAAACTCATTTTCAAAGGTCTGATTGGTAATTTTTAACTATTCTCTATCATTGGATGTTTGGTGTCCTTCATACCTGCTATTTGGAAGAGGAAGATTGCAAAAACAAATCAACCAAAAGTGCAAAAATTAGTCATAATTGACTGTGACAGCCAGTTGGGTGTTACAACTTTGCCTAAAGGATCATTAATTGATCTTGGCAACCTCAAAACCCATGGGAAGGGTCATAAACCACTCCTTTTTCTTTTTTGAAAACAAATAGAAGGAGGTACAAGGCTTTACAAACTCCAATATATGGTGGAGAGTAAGCAAATGAATGGAAATCAACAGTGATTCACTGTTTTTTACACCATTTTCACAAACTGAAAATGCAATCATCCTTATCATGGCTTAGAAAGACTCTTTGCCTTTACATACAACCTTAAACATCAAAACAATTATGTCCATCTGAAGAATGCATTTTCTATAGAAGAGCAAAGCATCAAACTTCTTCAAAGAACCTAGCCAAATGGCACACTTGCCTAGTGCTCCATGGCCACAAAACTTCTTGCACCTGCATTTTTGAAATCAAAAAATGTATATACATATCTTAAAAGTTGACCAACTAGTTCTTGGGAAGCCATGAACATTTAGGGCTTCAAGAAGCCAAGTTGGTCAAGCATCCTTGCCAATTTGCTAGATAAGGCAGTGAAACTGTCAAAACCAAATAATTTTGCTTAAAACTCAAAACTTAATGAAACTTGATGCCACCAAAGGGAAAAGATTTAGGAAGCATAAGAGAAATAGAAAATGCAAAAATAGTACGGCCACGTACAGCAGGTGTACGGACTGCTGCTCACATGGAGCTAAAACATAGAGAAAAACAAGGTAAAATTGGTGCAAACTTTCAAAATGCTTGATATCTCCAAATGATCAACCCTTACAATGGTTCAAAAAGGAGAATAAATACCTCTAAAATTTAGTTATCCTCCTATATAGACAGGTACATGTCCAAGAGCACTCAAATTTGACATTTTCATGTCTAAAATGACAACTTTTAATGCCTAGATAATGCAAGGTTGATCTCAAAGACTACAAATCACCTAAGAACATTACTCACACCTAAAAACCAAACACAAAGCATGTCTAAGAACTTTTCAAAACAAAAACGCATTGAAAACTCACTTTTTACAACATTTTGCCAGGCAACTCCAAACTGGCAACTTTGAGCAAAAAGATGAAAACAGGAAACAATGAAAACAGGAAATATGACCACATAATGAGTTCAAAACTCATCCAAACAACTTAGAACAATTCAAAAACAACTTAGACAAACTTTCCAACTCAAGACTAATAAAAATCAAATCTGCTATCAAACCCGTGATGAAAATGAGGCTAGGTGCTCCTGCACCACATTTTTTTGCATTCCATTAAGTGCATTTCATAATCATGTAGTATATCATCATCATTATTGCATTAGGATCATTATCATTGAAGTTCATTAAGATCATTTAGTTGCATCTTTGTACTTAGATTCATAATCATTATAAGCATTACATATAAAAATCAAAAACATTTCATGTAAATCATTTGCATTTACATAATCCTTTGCATTAAAAATGAAATAAAATCAATCATTCATTTGCATTCCCATATAGATCATTGCATTTGCATCATTTAAGTTAATAATCATTTTCATTTGCATCCAAGGTCATCAAAATCAAAAAAATCAAAAGCATTCATCATTGCATCATTTAGAACATCATCATCATGAAAAGAAAAGATCATTACAACATCATCCATGTAATCAATGCATATAGATCATCATCATATCAAGTAACATGCATAATAAAAGATCATCATATAGAGTCCATGTCTGCATGTAGATCATCATAAAACAATAAAAATTCCAAGTATACAATGATATCGAATCAAAAATACAAGTGCCTCATCAATATAAATCAAGTCAAGGTTGTCCAGTACCACTACCACCTGACTATGTCCGTCTTTATGGCTATGGGTGAGAAGATCCTCTAGATGTCTGTCTCACACGATCACCACTCCTTTGAGGAGGTCCCATGACTCCACCGTTGCTAGTATCCATCCTCACAGTGGTATGATAGCTACCTGCCCTCTGGCTCTTTGCGACTAAATCCTTATATAATTGTCGCCAGTGTGATGTCTCCTTCCCGACCCGAAATAGTGCTCTAATGGTATCAGCTGAGAGAGTGCTTGATCCAACCTGTTGAATGTGATCAAGGAGACCCTGAGTATCTTTTTGTCTCCTAACAACCATGTCTCTCTCTGTCATGAGTGTATGTACATGTGCTCTAAGCTGCTCTATCTGTTCTCTGAGACTATCCACGGTCTCCTTCTCTGGCACATCCTACTGAGGAACATGACCCTCAATCCCCTCATCTCCACCTCCCTATGCACCTGCTGGAATCTCATCCCAAGTATCTCTCAGAACCCATCATCTAATAAGAGGAACATGATTCTCTGGATCCTCATCCTCTCCACCATGAGCTACAATAACCCTAGGGTCTGGCTGAATCTAACCAAAATCAATGCCTCTCCCGCAACCCCCATCCAATCCAGTAATCTTGCCTCCTCTTGTAGAGGGTAATCCTCTCACTGATCTCATGCATGCACTTCCAGTATCCCTCCCAATCTATCTTTCATCTCTCCCACCCATGGGAATCGATCTCCCAATCCTACCAACCGGTCCAAAAGGTCCTCCATAGACTCTCAATCGACCTCCTCCCCGTCCAAGTCTCCTACCGCCTCCACCTCCATCTCCTCCCTTATCTCCATCACCTCCAGCCTCCTAAGAATCTCTAAGCTCTTGTCTCCATCTCCTAATGATGGGATCATCTGCATCATCCTCCTCATATCCTGAGCTAGGAGGAGGATCTGTTGGAGCGGTAATATGAGGAAACGGGTGTGTAAGCATGTACTGAGCATAATCTGCAATAACCCTCAGATCTAGAATAATTAATCTCAAATCATAAGCCACCCTAAGAGTAGCCACAAACTCTGTGCATGCTATCTCAAAAGACAAAGACGGTCCCCAATCTCGCCTATCCTTGTACCGTCGTGCATATATTGTGACACCAACATGCATGTGTTGAATGATACCAAACTGTCTCAAAATGCGACTAATCAACTGTCGCTCAATAATGTATGGTGTACGACCAATGAGATATCTACTCTATATAATATATGGTAATGTTCTTGCATCATCCATTCATGGCTCATAGTCGATATACGGTCTCCAAATAACACTATCCAGTGAATCCAAAACCCAACGCCAATACTCCATCTTACCCAGCTTATGCTGAGTAAGGATACCTGCATATAAATAGGCATATGTCTGCCTCTCACCATGAACTCTATGATGAATAGGTCGAGTAATAACAATGTGCTCCCAACACCAGATTTTTAAAAGTGTGCATCCTGTCGACATACTAGCACTCTCATCGAAAACAACCCGATAAAGATCATGATAAAAATGAGTGAGCATACAAATACCCCACGTGTATCGAGTCCGATGCTACATCATGCTTTGAAGAATCTCACCCCAACCAATAGCAAAACCTCAAGATCTCCTATTTGGACAGATGAATCCACCAATCAAACCTGCAAGAATCACTAGGAGAGTCTCAGAATACATGATCATATCCTCCCATTGGATCTCTCCTCTGGAAATGCTCTCATCACCAAATATGGCTCTACAAGCCTCTATCCCTCCACAATCCTGAAAATCATACTGGACTAACTCACCAGTCATAGGGATGTGAAGAATCATGTACACATCCTCGAGCATCACACTAATCTCACCAGTGGGCAGGTGGAAAGTGTTATGCTCACTATGCCATCTCACTGCTAAGGCAGTCAACAATCCCCTATTATGGGTAATATCATGCATATATAACAAGTGGTGTAATCCGCAGGCATTTATGTGTCTAATCTCAGCCTGTGTAAGCTCTAGAAGTGGCACATAGCCGAGAATTTCTCCTGACACTGGAGAACATCGAGTTTCTCATGTTTAACAAGAGAATTTGATCTCTATCAATCATCACTCGTCTATCTATCAAATCAAAGTGATCACTAATCTATCACATCAACAATTGGTACATCTTTTCAAATGAAGCAAATCAAGCTATCAAATCAATCTAAACCTATCAAATCATGGTTTTCTATCAATCAATGAGTTCAATCAAACTCTGTTATGCTCTTCATTAGACACTGCATCGATTTCTTAGAGCTAATATATCAATTTATCAATCAAATCAAATCAAATCAATCAATCATTTATGCTATCAATCAACATTATCAAATTTATATCAATCAAGACATCAATCAAATACCTATCAATAATAATTGCACATCACAACGCATCAATTACATCATCAAATAAATTTTAACATGAACAACATCAAACAAATTCATCTGAAACAAAAGTGCTAATCTTTTTTAAAAAACGCTATTCTATTGAACACAGGTACTGAAACACACAAATGCGTGAACCTTTTTCGCAAAAGCGCTAACCCTTGGAACAAAAGCGTGAAACAGTCAAATGCGCTACCCTTTTTAACATATGCACAAACTCTCAAAGCATAAGCGTTGACTTAACAAAGGCGCTAACATAAATCATAAAGGCATGAACAAAACCAACAAATGCGCTAAAACAATCAAAAGCGTTAACATCCAATGCAAAAGCACTAACATGCAAAATGAAAGCATTAAAACATAAAGCCAAAAATCAAAAAAATTCAAAATAGCCTCATACGTGCCAACAAGCAAGGAAAATCGTACAAGTTGTGAAATAGCTCAGGATAAGGTACATATCGGATAACCATAGTCCGGATGTCGTTGATATCATCTAACGTGCTCAAATCGATGGTTCTCGAATGAGATCACCATTTTGCCACCTCACCAAAGATAATTCTCTTCACAAGCTGACAAGGATGCAAATGAGATTAACATTAACTTTGGTTAATTTTATATATTTACCATTTGGAAGGGTAATTAATGCTATTAAATGGGGCAATTTTATTTATTTTTCATAAATGAATTTAATTGAAGGACCTTTTCAATTATCATGAGATCAATCGCTTATCCAAAAATTTCAACAATTTCACGATCAATCTCCCGAGGGGGCACACAATCAGGATTTTTATGTTCATCGGGCGCATTATCAAAACTTGATTTAATCTTTGAAACAATATTGTCTCAACATCATTTCAAAGAGGGGCAAAATGTATACACATAAAAATGGCTATGAGCGATTGAATAAATATTTTATATTTATTTAATATTTATTCTTCTATTAAATAGTTAATTTGGAAAGATTAATTTATTTAATTCATTTCATGTCTTTCTATTAATTAATTTAATTGAAATGTTTTATTAATTAATTCATTTATCCTTTTCTTCTAATCAATTAATTAAATATCTAATATTTAATTATTCCCTCAATCAATTAAATATCTAATATTTAATGATTATTCTTCTATCCTATAGTCTCAAATATTAAATAATTTCTTAAATTATTAAATTTCATTTCCAACTCATCCTTCCATTTCCACTTCATCTTTCCTTTGCCAACTCATCCATCATGTGGCTAAATTAATTCAATAAAATTAATTAAATATAAACATTTATTAGCCACTTATCTTCAGCTTCCAAAATAAATGAAATATTGTGTATGTACACATATTTCTTAACCTTCTTCTATATTCTCTCCAACATCCCTACATCTTAGGAAGGACTTGAGTCCACTTGTCCTCTCATGCCTAAATCTTCTCCAACCATCCCTAGATTCCCTCAATCAACATCCTAGTCAAGGTGAGATGAGTGACACTTGTCTTCTCCTTCCCCCTTTCTCTCAACCTTCACTTTTTCTCACAGCCATCCAAATCTGCAAATCTGATCATGACTGTTGATCTAGGCCACATCATCTTATCCTCTCAAAGTCTATAAATGTGGGAGTTTGAGGTGAGAAAGAGTTAGTCTTCAAGTGAGTTTTCAATTTAACCATTTATGAAAACTTTTGCATCCACGAGTTTTTAATCTTGAAGCAAATAGCATAATCATTTAGCATTGCATATCATAGCATCAGTTAACTATCAGTTATCAATCCATTCTTCATATGCCATCTTGGAAACTAGCAGTGCTTGTTTGAGAGAACATCATTTGTAACTAGGAACAATGGAGTTAGGACACAATGAGACTTAAATCATGAAAGTAAAAATAGTGTTTTTGTTTTATATCAATTTCATGTAGTTTCATTGGTTGAGTTTGGATTTCCTGTAGCATTTCCTTTGTATTTTGTGAAACTAATATGTTGCAGGTAGTATTTTAATGATGAAATTCAAGTCGACATAGCCATAAGTCCAAATTTTCCACAAGCATAGCATTTTACATTCATTCTATAATCTTTTGTCTTACGACCAATTTTATTGCATTTAGAACATTTATCGGGTGCAGAATCAGGGTTCTGATTTGCTCTGATTCTACATTGCCTAGCCATGTGACCAAATCTATTGCAAAAAAAACATCTACCATTGAATTTATAAGCATTGAATTTCCTTATCGGTGCCTTATGGTTTTGATCTTCATTAGCAGTACTGGAACTCTGTCCTTGCTCAAATCCAACTCCACTAGAATCTCCAATCTATCTCTGTCTCTTCAGTAACTCATCAAGTTGTGTTGAACTGATCTTGAATTTTTCTTTGTACTCACTTTCAGTAGTTAATTCATCTCTTAGTATCATCATTTGTCTCTCAATCTCTTGCTCATTGTTCTAGGATTGTACCAAATTAGACCTTAATATCTCATTTTCATGAGTCAACCTACCACATTCTTCTAATTTGTTCTTCAGGGATACAACAAGATTTTCTTCCTTTTTCTTTCTGTCCTCAATATCCTTGGGCAACCTCATAGTCATAGTTTGCATTTCATTCTTCATAACCATGTTCTCCTAACTCAATTTCTGACATTGTTCCTTAAGTGCATTTTTCTCTTCATCATCCTAGTTTTGCAAAAGTTCCTTCCTCCTAGCTTGAACAGATGATAGTCTCTCTTGTAGGACAAGAATAAATTCTTTAGTAGAATTCAACTCATCTTGTAGCTTTAAGTTCTTCAATCTTTCAGCATCATAATCTTCAAGTGCCATCTGAAGCTGCTTCTCCAAAGCCATATTCAATGATTTCGGTTTCAGGATCTTCCTCAAGCTATTAAACTTCCTCCAAGGCACAAGGCTCTAATACCAATGTTGGAAACCAATAACACTGAGAGGGGGGTTGAATTAGTGTTATACCGGAATAGAAGATTTTAGCCTTAACAAAACATTCATATACCAACCAGTATACTGGTATAAACATAATTGAAAGAAGTAATGCAACCAATAAGCCAAACACATAAATGAGAACCATAACACACAAATTTATATGTGGAAAACCTCAATGAGGAAAAACCACCGTGGGATTTGTGACCCACAATATCAATTCACTTCCCATATGAAGAGATATTACAATATATGATGGGCCTGCACTTGCAGGAAGGCTTATAGCCTAGAGATCACTGCTCATCACAATAGGAGTCTCACTAACTACATAATAATCCAGACAACAATCTGGAGAAGTATGGACTGCTTAGTATAGCATCTCCTATGCCAAAATATGGTTCTATTTAAAACCCTAAACCTCTGTACCGAAATAACCCTCACAATGAATTCCTCACATACATCTAGTCTCTCTGATATATTTTGCATTACATTACATCCATATATTCATTCCACATGTCTATCCATATCTTTCCATTCATTCAAAATGATCTAATCAATCTCCCCTATATACCCTATACAAATTTATGCCTTATGTCGGCTTACATGGATATATACAATATCATATTACATGTCGACCAAATAACATAAATGAATAAGCATTAAAACGAGTTGTAGATGCTAGATCCAAGATGTGTCGGCCTCCAATACTGATGACCTTTACTGTACCATGTCATTCTGCATTGTCGGTGACCAAAGAAATCTTCTATCCTATCGGTGCCGATGTCGGTGTAGAGTATGTGAAGTGCCTACCAGTACACCATATGAAGTTGGAACCCAAAATCATATTGCCATCAATGAAAACATAATGAAACTTAACCAATAGTTTCAATTGCCAACGGGTACTCTCTTCGGTATTGCCTATTTCATAGCAACGTTGCTCGTTCTCGCTGGCTTTGTAGATATGTTGTGGTCCAAATTCAAATGATCTAGACCCTGAGCCTTGTCTTTCATCAGGTATGGGTGTATATGTGAGGATTGTATGTACCTCAATGTCTTCAGTGACATCAGAGAAATTATCCCATCCCACATGTGATTCTGTTTCAGAATCACTATCTAGGACTCTATTGTTGTAGGTAATGGGGATACCATTTGGTAAAAAAAATTTAGTCCTTGCTTTTATCTCTGAACTGACTGGCATTCTATTTGAACCAGGATCCATACTAGGTTGCAATCTATGAATCTTTTATTGAGAAGCCTCCTCTGTTTGTATGGAAAGCTCTTCTTGTTGTTTCTCATATTCCTCTTCCTTGTGTTTGTGGATTGCCTCATCAGCTGCCTTTGGTTGTGTTAATTCCTATTTCTTTTGTTGTTGCTGCATGGTTTCTTATTGTCAATCTTGTTGCCACGTAGACTCTTGTTGTTGATTTTGTTTCCATGTAGACTCTTGTTGTTGGTTTGGTTGATTGGTTTGATGTTGTCCATACCTAGTCCAGACTTATCTTTGGCAAGTTGTGAGTGTGGTTGAATTAGTTCCACAATACCTTCTTTTTCTTTGCTAATAGGACCATTTCCTGAATAGCCCATCCTTTGCATGATTCTGAACCCATTGCTATCTTTCTCTGTAGGAAGAGTCACACTTAATATTGATGCTTGTGTGTCCTCATCATCCTTGCATAACCAGTTCAAAATATCTTTGTCATATGTCTCATCTGCTAGCATTCCTCCTTGAATGAATCTTCCATAAAACTTTTTGATAGGTTGTGAAGATTCATGTCTTAAAGTTGAGGGTTGTCGATGAGACCTTGGAAAAATTGGTAAGTTTGATAGACATAGGGATTTAAAAGAGTATTATCCCATGCCTTTGTCCTTCAACTACATATTTTTCTCAAAATCTATGGATAGGGTTTTGAGTTGATCCTTTTTGTTTGAGGATGTGGAAGCGAGAGCTTCCCTGTTGTGTGGTACAAGAACATTTTGAACTGCTTTGATACTATTGCAATATTGGAAAGGATTAGTGTATGTTGTGATGGAAATTTATTTTCCATTATATGGGAATTTCAGGCACTAATGATATGTGGATGGCACCGCTTGCATTTCATGGATCCAAGGACGACCCTAAAGTATGTTATAAGATAGATCTATGTTTAAGAATTGGCATAGAGTATCTTTTTGAATGGGCCCTACTTGAATGGGTAATACCACAAGCCCCTTTGATGATCTTTCCTCATCATCATATGCTTTGATTGTGATGCAGGAGCATCTTTAGTTCACAACAATCTTGCATCAACCAAAAATATTTTTCCTTTCTGTTTTGTCTTTTGTTTGCAGTTTCAATTTTCCTTTCTCCATGTCCTGGTTTTGGCTCACTGGATCCTATGGAGTTGGATTCTACATGAATACTTGATCATCTTTCTTTCTTTCAGACTGCATCTCATTTGGATCAATTTCGAGCAAGATATCGCTATCGGTTTCCATGACAATTTCTTGTTACCGATTACCTGAGACCTATTTTGGTGATCTACCAAAACCCATTCTGAAGCTTGTAGATCCTTGAGCATTGATTTCTATGTTCCTTGGCATGTGGCCGACCTTTTCCCACGATCTATGTTTTCATCCTTTGGATTTTTTGGAGGAATCTCTAGACGAAGGCCAACCTTGTTCATTTTGCATGTTAGGTATTGTTCTTTGGGTTTTAATCCCTTCTGGGCCGACTGGATCCTTTGGATCGATATATATATATATATATATATATATATTTGTAATTATGCTTTAGAATCAATCAATTATAATCAATCAGAGTATTAGATAGATAAACTGTGCCTAGAAGATAGAGCTTTTGATTCAAGGTCTCGGTTGTGACTTAGTCTACTAGGCCTCTGTGTCGGTATGATGTAACCTGATTGTTACAGGTTGGATGTAACCAAATTTCATGCAATAAAACTATTTGTTATGCATTGCCTCCATCATATCTATGTGTTTTCGTTGTGTTTACTCTTGCTGACCGGTCCGCATTGATCTCTTTGAGGTCTCTCCTCACCGGTGACTTATTCAAGTGATATCAAAGCAAAGTTTTGTTTTGGAGGTTGCATGTCCTAGATTTTTTTGTTGTAGGGTGGCAGATTACGGATCTGACCTACAATTGCAGAAGACTAGCGTGAATTGATGGCGCGAAGAAGAACTAGTAATGGTGGAGCACGTGGGAATGCAGACCCTGTTGTGATGGAAATGTTGCGAGGAATAGTAGCCCAATTAGAAGTTGTGGAGATAGCCCAGAGAAGAGGCCGACATATTGAAGATGTAAGTGAAGATAAAGGAGAAGAAGCTTGGACAGAAAAAGTAATCCTACCGACAGTTGATTAGGATGAAGAAAGGTTTTTAAGGGTTTTGAGCAGGGCGAACACTAAACCTTATTTTACCCCACCGGAATATGATGGGAAGTTAGATTCAGATGAATTGATGGATTGGATCTCAGAGACAGAGAAGTATTTCGATTTTGAAAACACTGCAGAAGAGAGGAAGGTGAAATATGTTTGTACCTGGTTGAAAGGTCATGTATCTCTTTGGTGGGAGAATTTGCAAGTTGATAGACAAAGAAGAGGTAAAGAAAAGATTAAGATATGGGATCAAATGATTGTTAAGTTGAAATCGAAGTTTGTGCTGATGAATTATCAAGTGGATTTGTTCCGGAAGTTGCAAAATCTAAGACAGAAGGAATCTAGTGTGAAGGAGTACACCGAAGCAATTTACAAGTTCAACATCATATCCGGATATGCTGATGACGAGGTTGAAAAAATTGCAAGATATTTGAATGGATTGCGGATGTCTATACAAGATGAACTCAGTATGATCAAATTGGAGATTTTTGAAGAGGCTTACCAGTATGCACTAAAGGCTGAAGAGAAGTTGAACAAAAGACATGAGCAAAGACAGAGAGGTAGAGGTGGAAGGTTTACCAGAGGAATATTTCAAGGAGGAAGAGGATATACCGGAGGAAGAGGAACCGGTATGATGGTATGATGAAAGAACAAGGATCTGGTCAACTAATGAGAGTGGGGTAAATCAGTAGATAGAAAAACTCATATTAACTTCACCAATATCAAAATCAACTTCTCAAAGTAAACTTAGAACTATCAATGCAATATCACTGTCAAGATTAAATTGTCAAGTTAAACCAATTGTCTGTTACAACAGATTAACAGTAAACAACTTGAAACTCATAAACATCCAAATACTTTTACTGACATAAGTAAAACTTCATTTCATATTGATGTCATTTATCATGACTTATCAAAGTGGATTAAGTAGTTAAGCAAATCAACCATAATAAACATAACCACAAAAACATTCACCACTTGACACAATATTTTTGATGTGGAAATCCAAATGGGAAAAACCACGGTGAGATGAGACTCACAAGATAACTATCTGAACTCTTATGAATTTCGCCCTGTTAGGAGCCAAGCCTATTAAAGCTTTACAAAAAGTCTTGTTAAGAACAGATCCTGTTAGGGACCACTCGGTTAAGGGATTGACTATAATGCCTTGATATAAGCAATGCCCTGTGAGGAGTAACCTCAGTACAGGATTTGAAATCTAAGCTAACGGAGCACCTGGTTAGAGGATTTGAATAACACCAAGCTTGTTAGAGCTTACCCGGTTAGGGGATTTTACTACTGTAATTGTTAGAAAACAATGGGGATTTGCTGATCTATTTGAATAGAACTACACTTGCTTGTTCAGATCATTTTCATGCTCCTACCTTCCTTTACTCAAACTGCAAATACATCATCTGGTTTAGCAACCACACACTCAACTGAAACTTTGCCAACTCTTAAACTAAACAACTCATTGATCTTATAAACAAATCAACTAGGTCGGTAACACAACAAAAACCTAATTCTCTCATAGAGATTACAAACAAGTCGGTTCAAGTATGACCGTTGAATTACATAACAATCTTTACACATCATTCAAGAAAACCTCGACCGCTCCTTGATCACCTCTTCATCGAACTTAGTAATTCATCATGCACTTTGCATTACATGCAATATACTTGCTCATTCCCTAGACAAAAACTGTTACCTCAATGTGCCAAAAACACTTTGAAACTCTCTTCATACAATATGCATACGTGTCATAATCATTACCGCTCATCATCAGATCATAAACCAATACAACCAATTCACCTAACTTAATCGATTAGGGTTTATCAAATCAACAGGTAGGGTTTACCGGTTCAACTCTCCAATACTTAGCAATACTGGTTCACTCCACAAACTTACCTTCTGGTTACAATTCCTTTCACTAGCTCTTCCTACCAGTTACAAAACAACACTACAATAATATCATTACTGGTTAATTGACATTGATGACAACATAACATATCATTAATGCAATCTTCATGCAAATGCCAACAATTTCCCCCTTTGGCGTTGATGGCAATACAAATATCAATACCATTGATTGTTGTGATTGTGAACAGGAATCCTGGTTTACATTTTACCATGTACTCTCCTTGTCATTAGCTTGTAGCTGGCTTTACATCTTGCCTCTGTTAATCATACAATTCATCTCCCCAAAATCACATAGTTCTTCTCCCCCTTTGACAACAATGCCAAATTGAAAGTAAAACATGCAATGTCAAATTTCATTATTCAGCATCAACAACCTGCAACTTGTGATGAATACTAAGAGGGGGGGTGAATTAGTATGCCAAAAATCTCTATCCTAAAACACTTAAACAGTCTGAAGACAAACTAGTAAAACAGTTTAACAGACAGATCGGTTATCACACATGCAAACCAAAATGCAAGTAAACCATTCACCCACAAAATCAATACAACCATAACACAAGATATTTGACGTGGAAACCCAAATGGGAAAAACCACGGTGAGATGGAACTCACAAGTCACTATCTACAGAATAGAAACCAGACCGGTTAAGGTCTTACAATGTTCTTCACCAGAACAGATCCTGTTAGAATCTCAATCTCTGTTAAGAGATAAGTCTGATTAAAGACTACCTTGCTAGAGGATTTTAGATTCACAGTGGTGAACCACCTTGTTAGAGGATTTTACAAAAAGCTTTTGGGCCTACCCGGTTAAGGGCTACAAACTTGTCAAAGATGTGAGTAATCAACAAGTGTTTGATCTATCTAATAGCACAAACTACTTGGTTAGATCTAGTATAGCTCACTGTTAATGCATTCCAGCATTACTTCAGTCTTCTCTCTCTCTCTCTCAGTTACAACTTGATCTTCTTAGATAAGATCGCTCTTACAACAACTCAACAACCACCTTAAACCCTAGCACAACATAAACCCTTTCAGCAACAACCTAAAACCCTAGACATGATGTCCTTTTAAAGGAATCTGATTTCATGTCAGTCCAATAGGATTACATTACAATTTCCTAGGTTCAATGAATCTAGACATACTCAGTAACACGACACAAAAAGCATCGTCAGTGTGTCGGCACTGTCAAACAATCGGTGGATTGATAACTCATCACAAAATGCCAGTTGGTAACTCATCACAGAGTATTACCAGTTCATACAAAATACCGGTTGTCGGTTTGACAAAAATGAAGACTGGTAAGAACGTGTTATGCTGCTTTGTTCCCTCATACCGCTTGAGATCTACGAACCGCTTGGGATCGACATGCCACTTCAAACCGAGAAACACATTCTGCAAAATCACCAATAGTCTAAAGACTAGAATACAACATACCGATTGGAACAAATACCAGTTGAGCTCTAGCTCATACATATAAAGGGGATCTCAATGCAAGTGTGTGTCCATCAATGACAATCACAACATAAACATCAAAAATACCAACAATCTCCCCCTTTGGCATTGATGGCAACACTTAGGAAAGTAAAATTTTGACATCTAAGTGTTTTACAACAAAAACATGCCTTTAACAAAATTGCTCCCCCTAGGCATATACACTATCCCTTAATCAATACAATGTATAGCAATTTTGCATACAGAGCATAAACATTGAGATATCAGAGCATATAGCATATATCAAAACATATATCAAAATTTTAAAGCCAGATACTTCTCCCTATTCTTCTCCAAAATAGATAGAGTACTTCTCCCCCTTTGCCAACAATGACAAAGTACCGCTGAACAACCCTGTTTCCATTTGATATATAAAAAATAAAAGTTTATGACAACAATGAATAATACTTGTCAAAAACTGATTTATAGTCCTACAAAAATTGTTTCATGGATAGAGACCAGGACTCAAGTAGGGAGGTGGCCACTTCTTTCTCTGTTTGCATCTGGGATACTTGTTCCTCCATGGCATCAACTATGCTCAGCTCCTACGTAACTGTCAAGGCATCCAGGTTCAAATAACACTTCTAAAGAATTTGCAGACGTAGAAGTAAAACCAATTGTAGTTCCTGCAAATCTCTAGATCGTGTACTGATCTCTTGCTCCATTTTGGCTAACTGGATCTGGAACTGGTGAACGGTTTGCCCATAAGTTGCAAAGGAATCATAGGGTGGCTTAAATGTGCTTAAGTAGGACTGTAAGTCTGTTTGAAGCTTTTGCTTCTAAGCTAGTACATCATCGTAGAATAGATGGGGTTGACAGATTTTTCCTAGCAACAAGTTTCCCTCATCCAAAGCATCCCTTATATCCTTTTGGTCTTTCAGAAGTTCAAACCGGAGCTCATTCAACTTTTTCACCAGAGCAATGTTAAGAGCCTTTTGATGCTCTTTCTTGACATTTGCCTCAGCTGCTTCTTCCAGGCTCTGCACCTGATCATCCACTACAATACATAGTAGTTTGAGTTGTGCTAGTGATGATTCAGTGTTAGGAAGATTGGTACCGGGGATCAAATCGGTAAGGGTGTCTATAGCCGCCTGAATTATGTCTTGCTCCTTTTTCCTTCGTATGATTTCAAGGCGCTCTTGAGCAACCTTGACGCTCTGCATTAGCTCCGACTCACTTGCAAACTAGAGATCGATAGGACTGGAGATATCAGCCAATTTGGCTTGACTCTCGGTTGCCTTCGGAGTCTCCATATGTGTGCTCTTCATTGCTTCCGCTGCCTTGTCTGCTTCTTCCTTCTTCTTTTCTTGTTCCTTGTCTTCTACTTCTTTCTTTTTCCTCTCTACTTCCTTCCTCTCCTCTTCTTTCTTTTCTTCCTCTTCCTTTTTCTTCTCCTCTTCTTCCATCTTCTTCTTTTCTTCCTCTTCCTTCTTCTTCTTTTCTTCCTCTTCCTTCTTCTTCTTTTCTTCCTTATTCTCTTCTTCTTTCTTCTTCCTATCATCTTCTTGCTTCTTCTTCTCTTCATCTTTTCATTTCTCCTCTTCCTCTTTTCTCTTCTCTTCCTCTTTTCTCTTTTTCTCATCTTCATCCCTCTTCTTTTTCTCTTCCTATTCCTCAGCCGCTTCCTGTGTGTCCTTGGCTTGCTCACTGCCCTGTTCTGCTTGTTGCCCCTATTCTGTTCCCTCAGAAGGTATGTCCTGAGTGACATCTTCTATGTCCAGTGCATCGACATCAATAGTGTTGATTGGTTCTTCAACCAGGTTTCCTTCTTCATCAAAAACTTCATCCGGTTTGGATGCAACCGGTTCTTTTTCCGCTTGCAGGTTGGTCATACGTGCTTTGTGAGAATTGATAGCATAATCCATATGTTGATGAGTGTCTTTTTCAACATCATCAATTCTCCCCTCTAACAGCCAGAGTCTTCTTCTCCTTGTGAAGAAGAGTCCTTTATTCTGATCCAAAACATCAAATAATTCTGAATTTGAGAGGTCGGGAAAGTACTGTGCAAAGACTTTCTCCCTAATCTCCTGTTCTTTTTCAATGGCAATGCGCCATTTGTTATCTAATGCTTTATATAAAGAATTCGGTGTCTGAGATTTAATCTCTGATGGCGACCGGTCATTTTTGCACAAATAAATAATGATTTCCTGTAATACTTCTTCTTTCTCCTCATCACTAAAATCATCATAATAATCTACTAAATCATGCAGTAATTTTCTCCTAATATTCTTTATTGTCCTTTGATAATGTGTCAAAGGTTTGTATGAGGAGCTATCAATATTTACCGGTGCAGATGCTGTCGGTTCATTCTTCTTCATTTTCTTTGTATGTCTGGCCTTCTTTGGCTTTTCATTAGACTCGGTCTCTTCAGAGTCTGGTTCATTTGACTTGGTCTTTCTTTTTCTTTCAAAGACTTTTGTCAGTGCCACTTCCGATTTCTTCTTTGTAGGTGACCACTTGGTCACTCTTGGAGTTGCAGTAGTAGCCGGTGTCGATGCTGCAGGCACTGCCTTTGCTTTCTTTGCTATCGGTTCTTTTCCTTTCTTAACAGAGGGTTCCTCGGCCGGTGCAATCCTCTCCAAATAGGTTCCGGTCCTCTTAGCCTTAGGATCAAGAGGCGAGGCAATAAGGGTTGAGGCATACCCTTCCAGCAAATAATACACTACCTCATAGCCCATCGGCTCCACTTCTTCCATTCTAGGCTCAACAGCCTCCATTAAGCATTTGTCCACCTGAATAGTGACATATTTCTTAACAATATCACCTGAGATCCTTATTCTTTGACTCATCTTCCTTCTAAACTCATCAAAATATTTGTTCATCACATCAAGGTAACCGGTTCCAATGGCTTGTATGCTTTCCTTGATCTGCTTGGTTACCGGTTGGTCAGGAGACCACTGGACATCTCCTACTCCAGGAAAGTAACCTTGGAAATAGAAGAACAACCCAACCAATAGTTGCCAAAACTTGAATCTTAGTGCATTATCCTGTTTAATCGACTTCAGGTTAGACATGAGTTGCCTCTGCATACCGGTGCATAGGTCAAATGATGCATCATCTTTAATCATCCGGTAAGTGGCATTTACCACTGCAACAGATACAAAATTAATCCTGCTGGCTGAGAATTAGCTATAGCCTATCACCATGCAGGCGTATTTCACCAGATCATCCTTGATAGGATTAACTGTCATACCTCGTGAGTCACTTGTTGAACTGGTGAGCTTGGCCATTTCTGTTTTGCTTACCATTCTTAGGGCTGGCACTTCCCCTGTGTTGCAGAAATGGGTGACTGCATGAATTGCCTGTGGCATGATATCATGCATCATTTCCAGGTACATCTTGTCACCATGGACTCTAATCAAAATGATCCTAATATGATCCTCTGTAAAATCTTCCAGAAAGTATACTGCATTATGGAGTTTCTTCTTCTCTAAGATACTAAATTTCGGTTTGATTTTCTTGTCCTTGCCGCAAAATAAACCTAACTGGGTGTGAATAGCTAAAGACCCTAAGTCTTCTATTTTGCAATCAATATAGTCTGAAATTCCCTCTTCAACTATGACTCCAGCCAAAACTTGTGATAAGGCATTATATTTGGACTTCCTTTGGATGAAACTTTCTGACTCGATGGATGTACTAGAACTGGTATGAGATGCGAAAGCCATTGTTGAGTATTTCAAGAACACAAAAAATACCTTTACAACGTGAATTTAGGGCTTCCTAATTCTGCTTCACTCCACTCTCCGTCAGTTTCCAAATCATCGCTTTGTGTTCTCCACGACCGCTTGCAAACTGGATTTGAATCACCTTCAAGACTTGTCAACTTCTTGAAATCTTAGCTCAAATCACCTTTTCTTCACTCTGCACTTTGAAAAACTTTTCTTCGCTCAAAAACAGATAGTGAGAAATGATTTGAAATATGCTTTTATACATGTCTCCCACCTACCACCATTAATGCTCTTTTATTAGGGCGTAAACCCTAATTTGCCTCTCTTACCATTATCAGTCTTCTGCCAAGCGATAGGTATTACATACCGGTTAAGGTCTTTTACCGGTGTAACCAGGGGTTCACAATCATTTTGCCGTTTGCTCCCCCTAAGCCTCTTTGGAGCTTAGTTTGCCGGTTTTGATATTTCCACACTAGGTGCAAAAACTAGTTCCTCTTCCAACATTGTTGGTTTCTTCCTCCAAGTTTTGTTCATGTCTGCTTGAACTGTTTCAACATCAATTTCTCCTTTCTGAGTGATTAGTATATCATTAGATATACTCTTTTTGCTTCTACAGAATCTTGCAATGTGACCCGGTTTGTTGCAATGATAGCAAACCAATCCAGGTGCTCTCCAAGGTCCATTGTTCATGTTTCCATTCTTCCTTCTGCATGTAGTAGTAGTGTGACCATGTCCATGACAAATCCAATAGTTTTCTCTCCATTCAGTTGCCGCTTGATGGCCACCACTTCTTGACTGATGATTGAAGACATTAAATCGATTGTGGTTCCGATTCACAAAAGATTCTAGACCAGCTCCTTGGGTCCTCTGAGGATATCTTCCGGTATTGTTCATGACAGACCTGCATTCAGATTCTCTATGCCCAAACTTGTTACATGCATAACAATGACCATTGAATTTATTGGATCTAGGTACATTGTTAATAAAGTAACGAAAATTATTGTAGGCTTTGCTCCTACATACATTAGCAGTGTGTCCTTCTTTAAGACAGTTAAAGCAAACAGGTTTGAATTTTTTGCTTACCTTTTCCTTTGAGAGCCAGTTGCTTCTTTGATGCTTCAGCATTTGTTCCTGAGGATTCTCCTTCCTCATGTCCAGAGAAACCAAGTCCATTGGTATTCTTTACCGGTCTAGATGACTCAAGCTTTTGCTCTAGCTTGACAGTACTTTTGCTGAACTTAGCAAGTATTTCCTTTGACTCAGAGAGTTCTTTGGAAATAGCAGTATTTGTCTCCATTAGGCTTGCATTTTCAGAGATGGCTATGTTTGGTTCATCTTGTACTCCTTTTTCCATTCTGCTCTCATGTAGGCAAGCAGTCAGTGCACTAATCTCTTGTTTCAACTTGGAGATCTCATGATCTTTGTCCTTTACCAGATCTTCAGCTTTCCTCCGGTTCTCAAGCTCTTGACTAAACCAGATAGTCAGTCCTTCCAACTCTTTTCTCAGATTGGATTTTGAATCATTCAGCTTATTTACTTCTACAATCATGGCTTCCATATTTGCTTCATCTTCAGAACTATTTTCAGATAGCTCCATCAGCTTCTCTGCATGTTCTCTCCTTTTTGCTTGAGATGCCTTGTATTTGACCATAAGATCATCATAGGCTTGCTCAGACTGAGTGAGTCGTTGAGTAAGTTCCCTCAAGTTGTATTCCCCCATATCTCTTTCCAAGTGGTTAAACTTGTAGAAAGGTAGGCTCTAATACCAATTGATGAATACTAAGAGGGGGGGTGAATTAGTATGCCAAAAATCTCTGTCCTAAAACACTTAAACAATCTAAAGACAAACTGGTAAAACAATTTAACAGACAGACCGGTTATCACACATGCAAACCAAAATGCAAGTAAAGCATTACCTACAAAAGCAATACAACCATAACACAAGATATTTGATGTGGAAACCCAAATGGGAAAAACCACGGTGAAATGGAACTCGCAAATCACTATCTGCAGAATAGAAACCAGACCCGTTAAGGTCAGACCAGTTAAGGTCTTACAATGTTCTTCACCAGAACAGATCCTATTAGGAATCTCAATCTTTGTTAGGAGATAAGTCTGATTAAAGACTACCTTGCTAGAGGATTTTAGATTCACAGTGGTGAACCACCTTGTTAGAGGATTTTACAAAAGGATTTTGGGCCTACCCGGTTAAGGGCTACAGACTTGTCAAAGATGTGAGTAATCAACAAGTGTTTGATCTATCTAATAGCACAAACTACTTGGTTAGATCCAGTATAGCTCGTTGTTAATGCATTCCAACATTACTTCAGTCTTCTCTCTCTCTCTCTCAATTACAACTTGATCTTCTCAGATAAGATCGCTCTTACAACAACCACCTTAAACCCTAGCACGACATAAACCCTTTCAGCAACAACCTAAAACCCTAGACATGATGTCCTTTTAAAGGAATCTGATTTCATGTCGGTCCAATAGGATTACATTACAATTTCCTAGGTTCAATGAATGTAGACATACTCAGTAACACAACACAAAAAGCACCGTCAGTGTGTCGGCACCGTCAAACAATCGGTGGATTGGTAACTCATCACAAAATGTCGGTTGGTAACTCATCACAGAGTATTACCGGTTCATACAAAATACCGGTTGTCGGTTTGACAAAAATGAAGACTAGTAAGAATGTGTTATGCTGCTTTGTTCCCTCATACCGCTTGAGATCTATGAACCGCTTGGGATCGACATGCCGCTTCAGACTGGGAAACACATTCTGCAAAATTGCCAATAGTCTAAAGACTAGAATATAATATACCGGTTGGAACAAATACCAGTTGAGCTCTAGCTCATACATATAAAGGGGATCTCAATGAAAGTGTGTGTCCATCAATGACAATCACAACATAAACATAAAAAATGCCAACAACTTGATGCTCCCCCTGTGGAATAACTCCACTTCTACACCAATCCTGCTATGAAATTATACAAGTAGCTCCAAGATTGATGTACTCTACATCATGCTCAATTCACCTCATGAAGGGGTACAACCCCTAGCTGACTTCTAAAATACTCAAAAGTAGTCTTAGGCAGAGGTTTAGTAAAGATATCTGCAAGCTTCTCCTTGGTAGAAACATGCTTCAAGATCACATCTTTACTTTGCACTTTTTCCCTGAAGAAATGATACTTCGATTCAATATGCTTGGTTCGTGCGTGCAAAACAGGGTTCTTTGAAATATTTATGGCACTGGTATTGTCACATAAGATCTTTATAGGTTTTGTAAACTTCATCTTGAAACCTTCTAAAATGTGCCTCATCTAGATAGCTTGGGTACAATTCATATAAGCTACAACATACTTCGCTTCAACAGTAGACTGTGATATACAACTCTCCTTCTTGCTACTCCATGAAACAAGTCTTCCTCCAAGAAAGAATGCTCCACCGGTTGTGCTTTTCCTATCATCAATATTATCATCCAATCTGCATCTGTGTACACCTTCGAGTCAAATTTTCCTTCATATGGATACCATAATCCATAGTCAATAGTACCTTTCAAATATCTGAAAATCCTCTTGGTTGCTATCAAATGTGTTTCCTTCAATTCTTCTGAAATCTAGCAACTAAATCAGCTACATGAGCTATATCTGGTCTGTTGTGAACAACATAGTGCAATTTTCCAATCATTGACCTGTACTCCTTCTCATCAACAGATGTGGCTTCATCTTCCTTAGACAACTTACAACCTGTAACCATTGGTGTCCCAACTGGTTTATAGTCACTCATACCAAATGTCTTTAATACCTCTTTCACATACTTAGACTGTGTGATGAAAATACCACTCTTCATTTGTTGTATTTACAAGCCTATGAAATTTTTTATCTCTCCCACTAGAGACATTTCAAACTCACTTTTCATTTCATTTGCAAAGTCATTGCTCATGTCATCATTCCCTCCAAATATGATATCATCTACAAACACTTCATTAACCAGTATGTTATCTCCTTCAAATTTGAGATATATATTGCTATCTTCACTGGTTCTCTGAAAACCTATCTTCATCAGGTGTGTATGAAGCCTTTCATACCATGCTCTTGGTGTTTGCTATAATCCATATAGTACTTTGTGCAACTTACATACCATGTCTTTCTCATCAGTCAGAGCATAACCATCTGGCTACTCAATGTATACTTCTTCTTCTAGTTTTCCATTCAAAATGGTTAACTTCACATCCATCTGATATACATTGAATCCCTTATGTGTTGCAGATGCGAGTAAAGTTCTGACACCTTCCAGTATATCCACTGGTGCAAAAGTCTCACCATAATCTTCTCCTTCTTGTTGTGCATAACCTTTGCAAACCAATCTAGCTTTGTTGCGAACTACAACACCATCTTCATTCAACTTGTTCCCGAATGCCCACTTAGTACCTATCACATTTTTATTTACTGGTCGGGGTACTAGGGTCCATGTATTGTTCTTCTCAATTTGTTCAAGCTCCTCCTCCATAGTTTTGACCCAATGATCATATCCAAATGCTTCCTTACTAGTTCTAGGCTCAATAGTGGAGATCATGCAATAATTTTCTCTGATTCTTCTTCTGGTTAACACTCCAGCTTCCTTATCTCCAATAATCTGGTCAGGATTGTGATTGAGTCTCACATACCTCTGAATAACATGATCATTATCTTCAGGTTCTTCTTCATTATCATCATCTTCTTTTGAATCTACTTGTTTTGGTTGAACTGGTACAACAACATTCTCTTTACCGGTTTCAGGTTTCAACACTCTTAATGATTCTCTATGTCTGGTTGTTATAACATTTGTAGGCCTTACTCTTAGTGGAATAACCAAGAAATATACCTTCATCACTTTTAACCTCAAACTCGATAACATAGTCACCTCTCTTAATAAAACATTTGTTGCCAAATACCTTGAAATAACTAACATTAGGTGATCTACCATATTAGTATTCATAAGGAGTCTTGTCCTTACCTCTTTTTACCAAAATCTGATTCATAGTATAGACAGTCATGCTGACAGCTTCTCTCCAGAAATTTTTTGCTACACCTCCTTGTATCAACATTGTCCTAGTTGCTTCAACAACTGACCAGTTGTTCCTCTCTGTAATACCATTTTGTTGTGGTGTCCTCGGTGTAGAAATTTGTCATTTGATACCATTTTCTTCATAATATCTAGTGAATTCCTCATAAGTAAATTCACTGCCTTGATCAATCCTCATAAATTTTATCTTCTTACCACTCTCCTTTTCAACTAAGGCCCTGAATGCCTTGAACTTACTAAATGCTTATGTTTTATCCTTCAAGAATGTGACCCACATCATTCTTGAGAAATCATCAATGAATATCATAAAGTATCTATCACCTTGAATACAAAGTGTCCTTATTGGTCCACAGAGGTCTGTATGAACCAAAACTAACAAATGTTCCACTGAAAAATATTTGCTCTGGAAAGTTGAGGATTTCATCTTTCCCAACTGACATTCCTTACATGGAGCATTAACCAGTTTGTCCAACTAAGGCAAACCTCTCATTGTCTTGGACTTACTCACTTTAACAATGTTATCAAAATTTATATGACAAAATCTCCTATGCCAAAGCCAACTATCATCTACTTTAGTAATTAAATAGTTGTTGACTTTAGGATTTAGGTGAAACAAGTTACCTTTAGTCTGTTTGCCAGTTGCAATCAGTTCACCTTTGCTCCTATAGATTTTGCACATACCATTTTTAAACTCTAATGGATATCCTCTGTCATTGAGTTGAGCAACACTTAAAAAGATTGTGCTTTAGACCTTCAACCTAGTAAACATCATCTACACTGCTCTTTTCCATTAACAGAAATAGTTCCCTTACCTTTAACCATGCAGGGTGAGTCATTACCAAATCTTACAACTTCGCCATCAAATTCCTTCAAAGAAATAAATTTGCTCCGGTCACCGGTCATGTGATGTGAACAACCACTATCAATAATTCAATCATCAGAATTATCCATGCGAGAAACTAAATCTTTTTTATCAGATGTTTCCTCTTTAATGGCTACAAACATAATGCCTTCATTAGCATCACCATCAGATTCCTCATCAGTGATACCACCATCAACTGCACTAAGATAATCTCTTTTGCCTTTTCCTTTGTACTTCTTGAACTTTTATTGCTTGTGCTCATTATCACCATTAGGACAATTAGTTGCAATGTATCCAATCTTGTTGCATGAAAAACATTTCAAACGTAATTTACCTCTATATTTACCGGTTCCTTTGGGCAACCGCTTGGCCAACAATGCTTCAAGCTCAAACAAACTATCTTCATCATCAACTTCTCTATTGGATCTAGATTCATATCTATGACTGACATCTCTACTTTTTCTCATAGATGGGTTAGAAACGGAAGCTCTAAATGTAGATGGATTTTTGAACACTACCATCATAACAATTTAATTCAAAAGTAGTAAGCTTACTAATGATGGAGTCAAGGGTTACCTTAGTTTTGTCAATAGACTTTAGCTCTTGGATGGCTACCACTCAAATAGCGTAGACCGGTAGCAGGGTTCTCAATACCTTACTAACCACTGTGGCATCTTCCACTTTACCACCAACACTCTTGATCTCACCAACTATCTCTTTTATCCTTTGACCATACTATTGGATATTCTCACCTTTAGCCATCCGCATGTCATCAAACTTTCCTCGTAGACTCTCTTCCTTGATAATCTTCACATGTTCATCACCACTATAAATCTCTTCAACTTTATTCCATACCTCATATGCAGTATCCAGACCATGGACATCAACATATTCTGCATCAGACAAAGAACTGATAATAGCCTCCAGTGCTTGATTGTTTTCTCGTTGCTCTTCCTTCTGATCATTAGTCATAATCCCACTAGGTGCAACATATTGAGTACCAACATGTTCCCAGTATTGATTTCCTAGACTCTTAATATAAAATTTCATTATATCACTCCATATTCTATAGTTCTCTCTATTAAACTTTGGAGCTTCCTTCTTCATCATGTTCTGCAAGATCATTACCTCAAGTTGTTAGGCTTAGACCTTAGAGGACCTAAGATGCTCCGATACCAATTGATGGTATGATGAAAGAACAAGGATTTGGTCAACTATTGAGAGGGGGGGCTGGATTAGTAGATAGAAAAAATGATATTAACTTCACCAATCTCAAAATCAACTTCTCAAAGTAAACTTAGAACTATCGATGCAATATCACTGTCAAGATTAAACTGTCAAGTTAAACCGGTTATCTGTTACAACAAATTAATAGTAAACAACTTGAAACTTGTAAACATCCAAATACTTTTACCAACATAAGTAAAACTTCATTTCATATTGTTGTTGGTTATCATGACTTATCAAAGTGGATTAAGTAGTTAAGCAAATCAACCATAATAAATATAACCACAAAAACATTCACCACTTGACACAATATTTTTGACATGGAAACCCAAATGGGAAAAACCACAGTGAGATGAGACTCACAAGATAACTACCTGAACTCTTCTAAAGTTTGCCATGTTAGGAGCCAAGCCTGTTAAAGATTTACAAAAAGTCATGTTAAGAACAGATCCTATTAGGGACCACCTGGTTAAGGGATTGACTATAATGCCTTGTTAGAAGCAATACCCTATGAGGAGTAACCTCAATAGAGGATTTGAAATCCAAGCTAATGTACCACCTAGTTAGAGGATTTGAATAACACCAATCTTGTTAGAGCTTACCCGATTAGGGGATTTTACTGTTGTAATTGTCAGAAAACAATAGGGGTTTGCTGATCTATTTGAATAGAACTACACTTGCTTGTTCAGATCATTTTCATGCTCCTATCTACCTTTATTCAAACTGCAGATACATCATCTGGTTCGAAAACCACACACTCAACTAGAAACTTTGCCAACTCTTAAACTAAATAACTCATCGACTTTATAAGCAAATCAATTAGGTCGGTAACACAAAAATAACCTAATTCTTTCATAGAGATTACAAACAAGTCGGTTCAAGTATGACCATTGGATTACATAACAATCTCTACACATCATTCAAGAAAGCCTCGACCACTCCTTGATCATCACTTCATCGAACTTAGTAACTCATAATGTGCTTTGCATTACATGAAATATACTTGCTCATTCCCTAGACAAAAACCGTTACCTCAACGTGCCAAAAACACTTCGAAACTCTCTTCATACAATATGCATGCGTGTCATAATCATTACCGCTCATCGTGAGATCATAAACCAATACAACTAATTCACCAAACTTAATCAGTTAGAGTTTATCAAATCAACAGGTAGGGTTTACCGATTCAACTCTCCAATACTTAGCAATATCAGTTCACATGGGGACACTTGTCAACATGGGATTGGGTTGAAAGTCTCTCATGGATTGAATATCTTTCAATCCTAACCCTTGTTAAGATTGCTCAATCTTAACCCTTTGTTTCCCCATTTCTTCTATAAATAGAACCCTTATCCTCAAGCAAAGGAGGAAGCATTAGAGTATTGTTGCTATACTGGTATTAGCATAGAGATTTTTCATAGCATCACTATCTACACTTGCATAGCATTTGTTTATCACATCCAACCATCTTGAATCTCCATATGGCATCCATGGATAGTGCTAAAAGCTGAGAGCTACACTCATTTGGGACTTGGAGAGGGGAGAAACAAGGGAGAAGCATCAAAAGGCATAATGGAAGCATCTTAGGGAGGCTCTTCTCCTTTCTTTTGTTTTGTTGAACTTCTTTCATGCTTTTTGAAATCTCTTTTGATATGTTTGGAATGGTTTTTAGTTCTTTGTTTTGGTTTTATGGTTGAAACTAACTTATTAACATTGAACTTTGTTGTTTCCTTGTCCCCATTTCTATGACATCATTTGGTAAACCCAACGTGAATCAAACACTTTTTGTAACTTCCAGGACATTTTTTTTAGGCTTGTGAGCCCACCGTGTGCACTAACTTTTTTTTGAATGTTTTAGTTGCATATTTTCTAATTTTTTTGTGCAAGTTTTGGAAGGAGTTAGTTTAAAACATTTTAATTTCTTTGGTTTAAAACTTCATCTTTCTTGTTTTTGACAAAGGGATAAAAATAACTTCACATTTTCTATTTGGTGCAACTAAAACAAACTCAACTTTTTCATTTGGTGCATTAAAAAAAGAACTTCATCTTTCTTGTTTTTCACAAAGGGATAAAAATAACTTCACATTTTTTATTTGGTGCAACTAAAACAAACTCAACTTTTTCATTTGGTGCATAAAAAAAGAATATCATCTTTCTTGTTTTTCACAAAGAGATAAAAAGAACTTCACATTTTCTATTTGATGCAACTAAAACAAACTCAACTTTTTCATTTGGTGCATAACAAAGAACTTCATCTTTCTTGTTTTTCACAAATGTATAAAAATAACTTCACATTTTCTATTTGGTGCAACTAAAACAAACTCAAATTTTTGTTTGGTGCATAAAAAGAACTTCACATTTACCTTTTTTGCTACAAAGGCTACACGACTTTATTTTTGTTGACCAGGTTTGCTTTCCAAAATTTTGTCAAGTGTCAAACATTTTGATATCTTGGTTAAAAAGAACACCATATCTGTTGGAGCAACATCTCCAAATAGTTAGATCACATTGCAATGAAAATCAATTAAAAAGAACAAGTGTTTTCAGTGATTGGCACGCTTGTGCAAAGTTGTTTGAGTGGTCCTACTTCTAACACACACTATCCTCTCCCTTGGCTTTCATGGTTCTAGGTGCAAGAGAAAAGTGTTAGTAACACTCAAAATTTTATCTTTTTAAGAGAGGCTTGCCAAGAGAAACATCACTCTTGGGAACAACCTCGCGTGGTAAATCCTTCGAGCTGCTATAGAAAATAGGTGTGAGCGAAAGTTGTAGCCTTGGGTATAGTTGTTCCTACAGTATAACTTGCCAAAAGGACATATGGGCCCCACCACAAGTTACAAGGCTCTTAAGTGAGTCACTGCAGAATGAACTTATGTCCAAAAACATCGAACATTACTAGACAACTTTTTATATAGAAACCCACCCATTCTATTGATTGAGGATATTTGTGATAAATTCAATGCAAGAGCATAGATGGTTTTGCTCCCAAGATACTCACCATACATATTTCCTTGAGTAGAAATAGGGATTTTTGAAAAGCTACTTGTAGCTTGATAAAAGTGGTGACTCCCACATCATAGGGATCATCTATCTGTTATGCTCGCACAAGACTTAGTATATCACATCCTTACCTGCTACGACGGGATTCATAAGGTATGTAGTACCAAAGTTGAAGAAATATCAAGATGTGGGTAGAAATTATCGCAACTGGCCATTTGACCTTAGGGATAAAGAGTGTTTGAAGTGTCTTCATTTTGTGTTAGACCAGTGATAAATTGAGCCGACTTCGGGCTTTTGGAAAAACGTTCACAAAAACATTTGCAAAGGGGTCAAAGAGTTCAAAGATTGGGTTGATTTAGACCCATACTTATTTGTGCCTTTTGAGGCAACATTTATTGTGTTTGTGTGCTTGCTCTATTTTCTTGTCAAAGAAAATCAAACCAATTCAAAAACAAGTATTCATCCAACACAAAATTTTCAACACCAACATTTGGCAAAAATCAAAACAAAGTGCAAAAAACAAAGTATCACACTATATGACCATCCTTCACATTTTGAGAAGGGAGAATCTTCATCAACATATCAATTTGAAGAAAAGACCATTG
The DNA here is from genome assembly GCF_030272615.1 of Cryptomeria japonica. Lineage (NCBI taxonomy): Eukaryota > Viridiplantae > Streptophyta > Pinopsida > Cupressales > Cupressaceae > Cryptomeria > Cryptomeria japonica. Next base: position 39,412,304 of record NC_081405.1, on the reverse strand, counting down.
AGCTCAAAGGCTTTCATCAAAAGAAGAAATTTTTTCTATCTCAATAGACAAATCTTTGTCTCACATAGAGCCTTCTTGCATCATATGTGTCTATATCTTCAAGGAAAATACAACGAGTTTGATCAAGAGTCTTTGAATAGCAGAGCTTTTACTCAATATAGAGCTTTGAATTATCATAAAAACAAGGGAGGCAAAATTAATACTACCTTATTTCCAGACATCTGCATAACATATAACATAGCTCGGGAAGAACCATCAACCCCCGAAAGAGAAGAGGAAGAATTTGTCCCATATGTAACACAAAGTTTTTATTGAAGTTAAACATTCCATTCATTCTCATATTCATACATCATCAATCCATTCCAAACTCTTGAATCATAAAGAGGTCTTGTCCTATGTTCTTTTTAGTAATTGCTTGAAACAAAACAACACATCACTTTTTAGAGTGTCTCTACATCGAGGATAAACTCATCCTAAGAGGCATTTTCTACGCAGGTTAAAACTAGTCTATGAATGCATCTTCTCATTACTAGGTAGCTTGGTCTATAACACATCTCAGACCTTGCTATACCTTATCATCTCAAACATTGTTAACAAACACAACAAGCAATTCATAGAAGGACTTTGGTAATATCAAACATTTAAGTTCTAGAGATCCATATGCAAAACACTTCACCAAACATTTATCTCTCATTCCATCACCAACTCATAATCATCTTCACCAAACTTCAACAACAACTTTCAAACAAAATGGCTCAAACCAGATCAAGGACTAGACAACTTGAAATCGAGGAGGAAGAGGAGGACAATTTCAATGAATTCCAAGAAGCCCTTGGAGGAAATGCAAATGATTAAAATCCCAGTACTCCCACTCCTGAAGCAATAGAGAGGGCACAACAAAACCCCCTCTTCAATCGACTTTTCGATGAAATCCTCAAGAGCAACGTTGATGATCACTTTTTGAGACTTGCTCAAGAGAGAGCCAAACTACCCTTTGATTTTGATACTGCACAATTACGGCGAGCATCGGAACACCATAGTCATAATGAGGGTGGAAGAGGTCGAGATAACTTCAGATATGACCTTAATCAAGGAAATCCCCCACCTCCTCCTCATCCTAATGACATTGACATGTTGAGGCAACAAGTCGAGAATCTAGCCCAACAGCTCCACAGTGGTGTGAAAACTACCCAGTTTTCACTTAATGATATTTGTCTCTATCCCTTTGATAGGAATCTACATATGCCACCTTTTCCACGAGGGTTTGAAACACCTAAGTTTGAAAAGTATTGGGGAAAAGGAGACCCTCGAGATCATGTCAGGGAATTTCACTCAGCTTGCCTAGAAGTGGCATATGAAGACACATATCTAATGCGCCTCTTTCCTCAGAGTTTGGGAGGGACAACCACACAATGGTTTTCCCGACTAACGGACGACATTACAACATTCGAGGAACTTATCCAAAAGTTCATCTCACATTATTCACACAAGATAGAACGCGATGTTACCATGGGAAATCTACGTAATACCAAACAAAAACCAGGGGAGCTATTTTCAGCTTTCCTGCAACAATGGCAACAAATGTCTAGCAGACGTTCTCTTCAGTTACCTAAATGAGAGCTAGTGGAAATATTTATTTCCAACTTGAACGAAGGAATGGAATTCCACCTAGACACGAAGGGCACAAAATCCTTTGCTGACATGATCACCTAGGGGTTAAAATGTGAATGGGCCCTCATTAAAAAGGGACTTATCGAGGTATACAATGAACCAAAAGATGGCCCTCACCCACGCTTTAACGGTGATAAACCCAACTTCTGGAATAAAAACAAAAACATCGTCAATGACGGGGTTGTAGATGCAAGGACTATAAAGAGTGCACAACCTATGGTCCGATTTGCGGGGAAAAATCCCCCTCCTAAAAACAACACGGTTGCTCCTCCACAAAATCAAGGACGCAATGCACCGCAAGAGGAACCGAGACAACAACAACAAAATTGTAAACCAAAACATACATACACTCCCTTAGGGGAACCTATTGAAACAATGTTATGTCAATTGGTCTCTTCAAATCTGGTGACCTTACTAAAGACATCTAATTACAAACCTCTGGTCAAACCTCCATGGTGGAGAGATAATGAACATTGTGAATTCCATCAAGGGAAAGTGCATAAAACAAGTAACTAGCATAGATTGAAAGATCTTGTTCATGATCTTATTGACCAAGGAGAGATTGAAATTTAAGGACACGACCCAAAAACCTCAAATAATGATCATCTTATGTTTAAGAATCTACTTCCATCACAAGATCAAAGGGGTCCTTCCACTTCAGGATGAAACACAGATGCCAATGATTATACACAAGCCGCCTATAATTACATTTTGAATCACCTATATGATGTCGATGAACGAATTGCAACCATTACCATCAAAGATCCAAGCCCTACCTGCAATGTTGTTACGCATCATAGCAAGATCACCATTAAAGTAGCTCCACAAGGCACAACCTCCATCCCAAAGCAGTATAACCTTGTGGAACAATTAGATAAGACGACTGCACTTATATCCATCTTAGAGATTTTGCGCCTATCCCCATCTCATAAAACAATCTTTGATGAAGCTCTCCAAGAGGCGTTAGTCCCTGCCAATCTAAATACAAATCAATTTCAAGCTATGGTGGGTAATTTAAGGTCATCACCATGTCTCACTTTCTCTGAAAGTGACAATACATCCTTCCAACAACCTCATAACGCCTCACTCCATATTGAAGGATTTATCAACAACACAAGATCAAGCGAGTCTTGATCAACAATGGAGTAGGCCTAAATATCTATACATTACAATTGGTCACAACATTGGGATATGCAGTTGAATCAGTGGATCCCCGTAAAAAAATAACAATAAAAGCCTATGATGATGCAGAGCGTTCTTCCAAAGGAGTAGTTGTGTTACCAATCCAAGTGGGCCGAGTGGTGAAGCACATCATATGTCAAGTTCTGGACCTTCCTCTGCCATATAATTTGTTGTTAGGAAGACCTTGGATACACGCCATGTAAGTTGTTCCATCCACTTATCACCAGTGTATCAAATTTCCTTATAACGGTGTATAAATTACAATCCTTGGTGATGCAAACCCATTTGCATATTGTAACAATATCAACCATCAGCTAGAGATCACCGTTCCCAATAATAGAGAAGCTATCCCATCCACATCATATGTAGGTCCAGACTCTCTATCTAGTTCAAACACCACTATGCCAAAGCAAGAGAAGCTAAAAATGAAAATGGCAGAGGAAGGTCCTGGGGAATACAATCTAAGCCAACTCTTTTGTGTTGGGCAACTACCCACTTCCCCTAGAACTCATGGTAAACCTCAAAGGTTACTTCAAGCACCACTGGTCAAACCAGCATGCACTTTGGCGCCTTTTATCCTTGGAAAGAGTCAAGAAGAGGATACCAGAGATGAGGACTTAGCAGAATGGATCTATAAAGACCCTATCACCACAGAAATCCCACAAGCTAAGCTTCCCACATATCAATATGGAAAAGGCCTTACCATTATGCAAAGAATGGGCTATGATGGTCAGAGTGCTTTGGGACCTCACAAGCAAGGATGACATGAACCGTTACAGCCAAAATTAAAGCCTAAAGATAACACTGGATTAGGCTTTCAAAAGGAGACTCTTCCTAAGCTCATATTCAAAGGAAAACCCAACAAACCTCTATATCAGCTTAATACTCTAAAGAGTTCACCCTTGATTATATCAGCAGCACCGTACCAACTGCCCCAATGAGGCTAAGAATCCCAACAATACCATCCATGACACCAATCATCCCACCAATCAAACCAACAACCCCATCAACAACAGCAACTGCATCAACAACACAATTATCAGTATCAGAACCCCCGATAGTATCAACAACATTGATAATTCCATCAGAAGCAGCAGATTCAACAACACCGATACTCCCAGTGTCAGATTCATTGATCCCAATAATCCTTCCTACAACACCAACCATTCCATCTCCAAAGGTGCATCAGCCAATTACACCTTTAGTTTTCAACTCAAAAGATATCTTGGATTGGTGTAGTAATTGGATACTAGAAAGCGACTCAGAAATTGACTCACATGAGTGGAAATTTGATTCTGTACATCTCAATACTTCAGATGAGGAAGACACATCACCACCTCCACCTCGCAAAGAAATCCCTATTTACAGAGAAGCATAGATTAAAACCTCTTGGGTTCTTGAACTGGAAACACCTTCCACAGACCCTACATCACATCCTACACCTGATTCTGACAAGGAGAGTACCATCAATGACCTTCACCACCATGTCTTAACCCTCACTAACACATCCCATGAACTTAACCTGATTGATGAGGTAATGCCCATTATCCATCCTGAACTCATCGAATGGAACCAACCTAATCCCCCATGCCTTGACCAATTCCAAAATGATGAGGCGATCATCGACTTTTTGGAACTATGGGATAAAATACCAAGCAGGGATGACAAAGTTAGATTTTCCATCGAACTTAATAGCGCAACATACTTTGGGGCGGATGCCAAACCTTTCAGCTGCAAAAATATCACAATAACACATGGATCTTCCAGTGAAAACCGCACTGTGGCACTGTTTGATCCCAAAAAAGTAAAAAGAAAAAGCGTATCCAAAGTGAAAACCTCTCTAAGGCGCCCGAGGATGAAAGGTTTGACATCCTCCCCTCCAACACAAATCAGGAACAATCCATGATTCTCATCGAGGAAACAAAAGAATTCAATGTGGGGACCCCTAAGACTCCTCACCAAATACATTTGGCATCTCTTTTAACTCCAGAGGAATAACCTAAATTTGTAGAATTCTTCCAGAAGCCTCAGATCAACTTCACATGGTCATATGCAGACATGCCTGGTCTAGATCATGATTTAGTCATGCATCACCTCACCGTGGCAGAAGGAGCTAAACCAGTAAAAGAGAAGCTTCGCAAGATGCACCCCAGATAGCGGTACTAGTCAAAGCAGAACTTAAGAAACTCCTGGATGTTGGTTTCATCCGACCAATCGATTATGCAGATTGGATCTCCAACATTGTACCTGTCGGCAAACCAAATTGAGGCATCTGTATTTGTATTGATTTCAAAGATCTAAACAAGGCATGTCCTAAGGATGACTTCCCCCTACCAAACATTAACATGATCATGGACCTAATAGCGAGACATGCCATGCTTTCTCTCATGGATGGCTTTTCAGGGTACAACCAGATAAAGATCGCTCCAGAGGATCAACATAAAACTGCCTTCACATGTCCATGGGGAACATACTGTTGGAATGTAATGCCTTTTGGTCTAAAGAATGCAGGGGCGGCCTATCAAAGAGAAATGACCACCATCTTTCATGATATGATGCATACCATAATGGAGGATTATGTCGATGACTTATTGGCAAAATCATTAACAAGAGAAGGTCATCTTGCAATATTAGATAAAAATCTTTGACAGACTAGAACAATATCATGTTCGACTCAACCCAAAGAAATGTGTCTTTGGAGTAACCTCAGGGAAGCTTCTAGGATACATTGTCTCAAGAAAAGGCATTGAGGTCGATCCTGCAAAGGTCAAAGCAATCATGGACATGCCACCTCCAAGGAACATCAATTAGTTAAGGACATTACAAGGGTGGCTACAATCCATCCAAAGATTCATTGCACAACTAGCAGATAAGTGTCATCCCTTTACGCACTTGTTACACAAAAACATTCACTTTCAATGGGATGTCAGATGCCAAAAGGCATTCCAAATGCTTAAGGACTATCTCATGAATACACCGTTGTTGATCCCACCAAATCTAAGTAGACCTCTATTGCTCTATATTTCAGCAACAAATACAACATTAGGAGTACAGTTGGCACAACACAATGCAAAAGGGAAAGAGTGTGTTGTTTACTACATCTCTTGCACATTGGTCTGCTATGAACTCAATTATACACCTATTGAGCGAGCTTGCCTAGCAGTAATCTTGGCAGCCACTAAACTAAGGTACTACCTGTTAACACATAAAGTACAACTCATTGCTAAGATTGATCCACTAAAGTACTTGTTGGTATTTTGGTATGTTTTGTCATTGATGTCAACACTTGCTAAATACACCTACTTTGGAGATCCAGCAACATTCACCGGCAATCAGTAACTGTTCAACAATCACCGGTATATGGTTAATCGGCAGGATATAATGTACCCCGGTACATACAATGACATGGAAGACACTTGGTAATGTTGAAGACATCATGTGGACACTTTTCCTTGAAGTAATATCATTGGTATATTCTTATTTGCATATTTGCTTTTACCAGCAAATAGGTCCAGGTTATCTAGGGTTACACCAGCAGGTTTATCTTTTCCAGATCAGCATGGCATGCTATGGAGATGATTTATTATTGTTGTAAATGCATTAAGCCGACATGTTCAATCAGTTATTGCATCAGATATTGTATTATTTATAAAATGTTTTATTGTAATATCTTGTAGAGCCGACCTACTAAAATTGGTCTTAGGGTATGGTATAAATGTAAGATCTTATTTGTAAGATCAGATGTGGAATGCGAAAAAAAATTGTAAAAAGGTGTATGCGAGATTAAGCAGAGGTATACACGAAGACATCATTTGAAGGTGAAGCTAGGTTTTTGTAGAAGCATATCAGCATTACACCGGTACTGAATTCAGCATATGAAGATGCTATTTTGTGCAGTACATTCTCATTCGATTTAACCATCCAACTATAGTCAGTGTGACTCCCATTCGTGTTTGAGTAGTGAGCTCTAGGCTATTGGCCTTTCTGCATGTACAGACCCCTCTTGTACACTTACTATCTGCAGTAGTATCATCTGATTATGGGTAAGGTTTCCCATCGTGGTTTTTCCCCTTACAGGGTTTCCACGTACAAATATTTGTGTCATGTGTTGTGGTTGACTTTGTGCTTATGTTTCATGCATTAATTCTTACCGGTACAACATTTCCTGTTAACATTGTTTACCGACACAATTAACTATCTTACCGGTATTAAGCAATAAATTGGTTAATAAGATTTTGGTTTGAATTTATTGGACAACTGATTCACCCCCCCCCCCCCTCTCAATTGTCCCCGGGACCTACAATTGGTATCAGAGCTTAGTCCTCTTTTTGCAAAAGTTTAACAACTTGAGGAGATCCAATGTCTACTAATTATTTCAGGAAGGATAGTCCTAAACTTGATGGAACCAACTATGGAATATGGAAAATCCGATTGGAGACACATCTGAATTGCATTGGTAAAGACATCTGGGAAGTTACTAAGAATGGTTATACTGTTGTTGTAGCTAGTCAGCCTGCTCCTATTACTTTAGGCAAAGATGAAGAAAATGATTGCAAAGCAAGAGAAGCACTTTTGAGCGCATTATCAAATCAACAAATCATGGGATTATCAGATAGATCTACTGAAAAAGCTATTTGGGATCATTTGGAAACACTGAATGAAGGGGATTCCACAGTCAAAGTTGCAAAACTTGAAAGCTTCCAAGTTAGGTATGAACATCTGAAAATGGAAGAAGATGAAAGAATTTCTACTTTTATGGAAAGAGTAAATGAAATTGTTTTAGGTATCAAATGTTGTGGAGGAACCTTGAGTGAAGATGAGATTGTTTCAAAAATCTTAAGAGGTTTGCCACTGGCATATAAAATGAAGGTTACTGCTATTAATGAGCTGAGAATAATGCCTAATACATCAGTAACTAGGGATACATTGATTGGAAAACTTTCAGCTTTTGAAATAGAGGAATTTGGTCTTGTTGCTATAAAAACTGATTTGGCCTTCAAAGCATCAACATCATCTACTCCATCTTTTGACAAATCAGACTGGAGAGCCTTCTATGCAAGAGAACTTGAAGAAACCAGGAAGGAGAATGAAGAGCTTGAAGAACTTGAAGCACTTGAAGCACTATTTGCAAGAAAAATGCCAAAAGGTCCAATTGGAAGTAAGTATGAAGGTAAAGCACCCTTTAAATGTTTCAATTGCAATAAGATTGGTCATATAGCTTCAAGATGCCCTGATAGACATGCTAGACTAAGAGAAGAAGCTAGAAGGACATACAAACCTAATCCTGAATATCAGAGATACAGATTTAAGAAAAACAAAGATAAATCCTGTTACATTGTTGATGAAGGTGTGATTGATGATTCTGATGAAGATCTAGCAGACAACGGATGGGTCTTTCTTGCTATAACAGAAGATCAACCGGTACCTATTGCTCCACCAGTAGAACAAGCCCTAGCAGCTAAAGTTGAATCAAAGGATGAATGGATTATTGACTCGGGATGCTCACATCACATGACTGGAGACAAAGGCAAATTCTTGAACTTTTAAGAATACAATGGAGGTTTAGTAAGATTCGGAGATGACAAAGCCTGTTCAATCAAAGGTAAGGGTTCAATATCTCTTGATGGTAAACATAACACTGACAATGTTTACTATGTTGAAGGATTAAAACATAATCTTTTAAGTGTTGGTCAATTAGTTGAGAAAGGTTTTTAGTTACAATTTAAAAATGAAAAATGCAAAATCATAAATAGAACTGGTTTGGAAATTGCAACCGGTAATCAGACTAGAGGTAATATCTTTCATTTGAATAACAGTGAAAAGGCATGCTTAATTGCTCATATAGATGAAAGTTGGCTATGGCATAAAAGACTATGTCATGTAAATTTTGATTGCATGGTAAAAATCAGTACTTCTAAGGCAGTTAGAGATCTACCTAAAATTGTGAAACCTTATAATACAATTTGCAAGGAATGTCAATTTGGAAAATAGGTTAGAGCTAGTTTCAAAAGTATTCAAGAAAAATCCAATAATGCTCTTGATTTAATTCACACTGATTTATGTGGTCCAGCTAGAACTAAAAGCTTACAAGGTGATAGATATTTCATGCTAATTATTGATGATTATTCTAGAATGTGTTGGGTTACTTTTCTCATAGAAAAGTCAGAAGCACTTGGGAAGTTCAAACTATTCAAAGCAATGGTTGAAAATGAAACCAATAAGAAAATTAAATGTTTAAGATCAGATCAAGGAGGAGAATTCACATCTAGAGATTTTAATACATTCTGTGAAGTGAATGGAATCAAAAGACAGTTATTAGCACCTCAGACACCACAACAGAATGGAGTTGTTGAAAGGAAAAATAGAACTATTTTGGATGCAGCAAGAAGTATGTTATCAGAAGCAAATCTACCACGTGTACTGGAGAGAGGCAGTAAACACTGTTGTCTATACATTCAACAAAGTTCACATCAAAGGTGAAACCGGTGAGACCCCCCATGAACTATGGTTTGGTAATACTCCTACTCTTAAGTATTTCAGAATTTTTGGAAGTAAATGTTATATTAGAAGAGATGAGTATATTGGCAAGTTTGATCCTAGAAATGATGAAGGAATATTTATTGGTTATTCATCTAAGAGTAAAGCTTATAGACATTTTAATAAAAGATTACAGAAAATTGTTGAGAGTACAAATGTAAAGATTGATGAACAATTCAAAGGAACTTCAAGGTATATAGATTCTGAATCGGTAACAGAAATTATGACAAATGAACCAACAGTAAATCCACCAGTATAGAATGATGACCCAGTTACTCCGGTATCATCAAAGGATACCACAGTAATTGAAGAACAACAACAGACTAAGACACCCCGGTATGTAAGACTGAATCATTCTAAAGATCAGATAATTGGAAGCAAATTTAAAGGAGTCATGACAAGAGGAAGATTGGCAAATGAAGAGGTATGTCTTATTTCTCAAATTGAACCATTATCTATCAATGAGGCATGTGAAGACAAATTTTGGATTAAAGCTATGGAAGAAGAATTAGGACAAATTGAGAAAAATAATACTTGGACATTAGTTCCCCGGCCTGAAAATAAAAATTTAATTGGAACCAAATGGGTATTTAGAAACAAACTCAATGAAGATGGTAAGGTTGTCAGGAATAAAGCAAGACTAGTGTGTAAGGGATATTCTCAGAAAGAAGGAGTTGATTACAATGAAACCTTTGCACCGATAGCTAGAATTGAAGCAGTTAGGTTATTCTTAGCCTTTGCAGCTCACAAGGATTACAAAGTTTATCAAATGGATATTAAATGTGAATTTTTGAATGGAGATCTTGAAGAATAAGTTTATATTGAACAACCTGATGGATTTTCTTTGTTAGATAACAATGATATGGTTTGCAGATTAAGAAAAGCTCTGTATGGACTAAAACAAGCTCCAAGAGCCTAGAATGCAAGATTGGATAAGTATCTCTTAAAAATTGGTTTTACTAAAGGAAATGCATATAGCAATTTATATTACAAAGTAACTAATGATGACATTTTGATTATGGAAGTATTTGTTGATGATATAATCTTTGGAGGAGAAGATGGATTATGCAAAGAATTTTCTCTTAAAATGCAGCATGAATTTGAAATGTCTATGATTGGAGAAATAAAATTCTTTTTAGGATTGTAGATTTTACAGACTGATAAAGGCATATTTTTGAGTCAATCTAAGGACTTGAAAGAAATACTCAAGAAATTTGGGATGGAGAACTCTAAACCGATAAGCACACCTATGACTACAAATGACAAATTATCTCAAAGGGATGAATCTACTCCTGTTAATCCAACTAGATACAAATCTATGATAGGAGGTTTACTGTATTTGACACAAACTAGACTTGATATTATGAATGCAGTATGTATAGTTTCTAGATTTCAGAGTAATCCCAAGGAAAATCATGAATCAGCAGTAAAAAGGATTTTTCGGTACTTACAAGGCACAACAAATCTTGGATTATGGTATCCTAAAGATGAAAATTTTGATCTATATGCATACACAGATGCAAATTGGGCAGGAGATGTGGATGATAGAAAGAGCACCACTGGAGGAGCATTCTTTCTTGGAAAGAGATTAGTTTCTTGGTTAAGTAAGAAATAGAGTTGTACATCATTATCAACAGCAAAATTAGAATATGTTGTAGCAGCAACAAACTGTACACAGGTACTTTGGCTTAAGCAAATGTTGAAAGACATAAACGTAAAATGCAAAGAACCTATTACTATTGTATATGGTGAAAATGGATAACAATAATAACAATATTGAAAGGCTAAATGAATTCAACCACAAAACCCTAGCCTACAATCAACAAGGATCCACCATAACATATGAAGATTACCTAAGACAATGCAAATCACATGAAATCACAAAGATTGTACCATCACATGTCCAATAGGGTTTTGATCTCCATTCTTCCTATCTCCATTGATCTTGCTTGATATATTTGCTCTCAGATTTTATATGCACAAGAGCTCAACAAAGAACAGAATGTGGTTGCAAGTAGGATCGTAGTGTAGTCAATTGATCAAGTAGTTAGCTCATTACGGTTTGATAATGAAGAAAGCATCTCCTTATATAGAAGACACAATATGAAATGGAGGGATAAGATTGAGAGGTGTAAAAGGAGGTCGGCTATGATTAGAGGGTAGGTAAAAGAAATAATAAAATAATAAAAGGGGTAGGTAGTGTATGAATTAAGAGATGAATGACATGTGTCATGGGTAGAAAAGGCTAATGAATTAATTAAATAAATAAAGATTTATTTAATTAATAAAAGAAGTGGGATCAATTAAATAAATAAGATATTTATTTAATTTAGAAAAATGATAATTTAAATAAATAAATGTATTTATTTAAATGAAAAATAAGGCTAGAAGAGGATAAATGAATTAATTAAATAAATAAGGATTTATTTAATTAATAGAAGAATTAGGCTTAGATAATTAAATAAATAAAATATTTATTTAATTAGACTGGACAATTTTAGGTGTCTACATTTTGCCCCTCTTTGAGACAATGCGACTTGTCGCGTTGTTTCAAAGAAGATAAGATGAACTGATACAGAGTTGCCCCAAGATGGGAATGATATGCCCCCTCGAGAGATTGGATGAAAATGTCTGAAAAGATTGCAGACAGTCTCTCGATAAGAAAGAAAGCCTAGAATGGATTAACTGGATAAAGTGACAAAGTCACAGAATAATGAAGACTGACTCGGAAAATGAAGGCGAGGGCTAGGGTAGGCTATAAGATAGACCACGGGGGAAAATACATCCTCATTGTCATATACACATCCACAAGAGCATATTGCAGAGCAAAAATAGAGCAGGAGCAGTCAGCAGCGATGGCTTTCACTCACAGATTTGACTGCGTTCGTCGATTTCAGAGGCCAACAGAGGCAGGAGAGTCGGTAAGTACCACCAAACCTCCTCGTACTTTGACGCATTTAATTTTGTCATTAATGCATGTCGAATAGGGTAATAAATGCGCTTAGACTAGGGTCCAAAAAGTGTCAAAAAATGTTTAGGCGCGTCTGCGTTGGTGCCAGGCACGTCTGTGTTCGATATGCGCGTCTGTGTTTGTGACAGGCGCGTCTATGTCTGGACCCATGTCTGTGTCAATTGCGGCCGCGTCTGTGTCGTTCAGGCGCGTTTGTGCCAAGAAGGCACGTCTATGTCAACTAGGCACGTCTATGCAGAGCATAGGCACGTCTGTGTCAGGCAGGCGCATCTGTGTTGTTCAGGTGCGTCTATGCAGTCTTTGAGCGCGTGTATGTCATGTAAGTGCATTTGCATTTAAAAAGTATGAATTTGCATCTTCTAGGTCAAATCGGCAGTTCTATCATGAACATATGTTGTCGATTGGATAAGCTGCTGAGAGGATACACTCAAGCAGGTCCTCTAGGAAGACTAGGATAGATCAAGGCACTTTGTGATGAATAGTGAGTACCAAGATAGAGTACTTTGTGATGAACAGGGAGTACTAAAATATGAGCAGCACTTTGTGATGAACAGGGAGTGCAAATGTGAGTAACACTTTGTGATGAACAGGGAGTGTCACACACGTAGTACTTTGTGATGAACAGGGAGTGTCACACACGTAGTACTTTGTGATGAACAGGGAGTACCACTAGGATAAATAGCAACACTTTGTGATGAATAGTGAGTGTCACTAGGGTAGATAGCCATATGCATTTAGATAGTGAGTAGCATTTTGTGATAAACAGTGAATGCCACTATGACTGACATGAGTGATTTGCTTGACTGCAGGAGTACTTGCCGATGCTAGAGTCACGGGAGAGATTCCTGTCTACTCAGAGGTTGGGACCTGAGTTGACAACCGAGGACAGAGCCGCTATCGAGGAGATGGGTCTGAGACATGTACTGTATGTGCCTGAGTTTTGGGCGAACATGGGACTGCTGACTGCATTAGCTGAGAGATGGCACTCTGAGACGTGCATGTTTCATCTGCCGATGGGTGAGATGACAGTCACCCTGGAGGATGTATACAGGATTATGTCGATACCGATTGATGGGGAGCTGATCCCATACGATCGAGATGGCGACAGAGAGGCCCCGAGATGAGTATTCCAGGACCCTGGACTAGAGATGAGGGCAGGACACGTGGCATGGGACACCATGACAGCCACCGGGTTAGCATTGCCGACAGTGATCAGAGGAGCTATCAGTGGTTTCTTGTGTCCGGATAGGGCGACACGGGGATTGGCTGTGGGCTGGGGAGGAGCACTAGAGATGTTGGTGACACAGCATACCAGATATGCCTGGGGACTATGTGTGTTGGCCCACCTATATTATGAGCTTCATCAGTTTGTTTATCATGGATCAGTGGGATTGGGCTGCAGAGTTACATTGCTGCAGGTATGGGCTTATGAGCATCTGTCGGTTACCCGACCAATACACTTCAGGGGCAGAGGTTATGGGCGCAGCTTTGTGCATTTATATGATATGATCACATCGCAGCCACAGATTGGCAGGCTAGAGTATTGGCGGCGGGTGATTGATGACATTGATGAGGTCATATGGCGACCATATCTGGACTGCGAGCAGTGGGAGGATGACGCAGTCGAGCTTCCCTACACCTTCCGGAGTAGGTATTTGATTGGGCGGATGCCCTATGTACTGGAGAGGCAGCTAGTAGATAGGATTGGCCGACAGTTTGGCTGGATTCAGAGGATGCCCCGAGGATCAGGCATGTATGCCCGCACAGTCAAGGATCAGGCACAGTTTGGGCCATTACTGTCATATGATCAGGCAGTGACTCAGCTGGTGGAGATGATGCCTCTACCCTGGGACATGTGGCTGGAGATCGAGGACGCCGGGATGGATGCTGAGTATACAGCATATTGGGCAGAGCATCCATTCCCCCGATTGACAGATCCAGGAGAGGCACTGGAGGGAGATGGTGGTGGTGATGAGGATGATGGTGGAGGCGATGGGGGCCGAGGCCGACGGAGGAGGAGGGGAGCAGTTGGAGAGAGGAGGGTGGCAGCTCGGAGGGAGGGTGGTGAGGAGAGGTAGGCTTGGGTGATGAGGGGTTGCGGTGGATTGCCGCTACAGGTGCCAGCAGCACAAGGTCCTGGACAGGTACAGGCACAAGGGCAGAGACAGAGACAGGTACCAGTATAGGCACAGGGGCAGGCACCCGCAGAGGAGGAGCCACAGGCAAGGGCAGAGGGGGTTGACCCAGTGGAGGCTAAGCTGCTAGATCTGAGGGAGATCTGCCAGGGTCAGGCAGATGAGATCCAGGATCTGGAGAGGGAGAGGGATCGGCTCAAGACTAGGCTCAGGGATACTGAGTGAGAGCGGGATCAGGCTATCTAGTGCTACATAGAGGCTGAGACAGCACTAAGGGCTGGGAGGCAGGCAACAGAGGACACAGGGGCCGGATATGCTTATGTCCTGCGGGCAGGAGAGGAGATAGCCTACTGGAGGGACCTCTACTATGGTGCAGTGTCAGCAGATCAGCGGGCGAGGAGCTTCCATAGACCATCGCGTACAACGACAGCCACGGGAGGGAGCCGGAGGAGACAGGCATCGAGTGGTGGGGTTATGGGTCCTCCACCACCACCAGATAGAGGAGACGGGAGGGATGGTCCTGGGGTGGGTCCTTCGGGGGCTCAGATTCCACCGAGGCCAGGCGGCTCCGAGGGAGGGAGTTCATCATAGCCTTAGAGGGCTCCCTATGTATCAATTTTGTACCATTTTTTGTATTGCAGACACCTGCGGGTGCTTTTGTAGCCATATGATTTTGACATCATTATATCATGACACTTTTGATATATATATGAGATGATTCATCTTTGCGGCAGCTATATGCATGTGTACCTATGTGATGAGATGTTCTTATGTGATGCTTATGATATGGATGCAAATATGTATGGAATGCAATATTTTTGTTCTTTTATGTTTTAAAATGTTATGCATGATGCAAATGTGAATGTAAGTAATGCAGATGAATATGATAATGCAAATGTAAATTGTGCTAACAGGTGTTGTGTGCAGGATGTGATGCAGTTGTGATATCTATATGTGTATGTATGAAATGCTTATATGTGGTAATGTAAGTGCAACTACATGAAATGCAAATGTTTTTGGTGTGTCATTATACTCAGTCATGTGATAGCAGGCTACGCGGACTCGAGAAGGATGATGGAAGTCAATCAAGAAAGGGGGATGGAAGACAGAAGATATGAAAGTGAAAGAGCTTCTTGTGCATTATCATCATTGAGCTTTATTATGACAAGTAGGTTATGACAATCGAGGCATATGTTCGACCCAGAAAGTCATTGTACCTGTTTGCATGGAGATAAGACAGTCACAAACAAGGAATGCCCCAGTTCACACTAGACTCACAGTGTCCTCATATCCTTGGACAAGTCATAGCATTACTAAGAGACAATCCACAGACAGCAAATACAAATAGGTGACGATACCCCATCCTCGCCTTTCTAGTCAAAGACATCCTAGAGATAGAATCTCTAATCAAAGACATCCCGAAAAAGCTAAAAGACATGTCACCAAAAAAGATGAAATCAAAAGAAAACCAAAACTCGACACCAACATCCACTGTAGTCCTCAAGTTTAGTGTCTCTTGTCACTTGTATAAGTCTTATTTGATTGTGGTCACAATGTTTACTTTCACAGAAAGGATAGATAGCATTGAACCATAATGTTGTCTGAGTCTGTTGAAAGATTTGATTTGTTGAAGCCCATTGTTGCTGCTGTGTCTCATCTGAAACTGACTGAATCCATGAAACTGATACTTTATTGCGAAGAAGACAGAACTTTATTGTGGATCTGTGATGCAAATGTTGCTTTATTGCGGATTGTGCGTGGATAGACTGAAGAAAGCTGGAAGAAACTGTACTCCTCGAAACATGTGATGTTCGCAGTTCCACACCCATTACTAGACGTAGGATTTTGCCTTAGCCACAGATAGGATCTGATTTATTATGGATGGAAAGGGATGAAAAAGAGTGTTTATTATGAATGGCTAACCAATCTTGGGTAGATCAATAACAAGCCATGATGGGAATGGGTAAGTTTATTATGGATGAATTGGTCGTGAGTGTGTGCAAAGTGAAAGGATGAAAGAGAATCCTGAAGGAGGGAGGAGCAATGTCTCTACGCATGGCGTTGATGACCCATTTTTCACCATGGTACTTTCCCAGGGTGCCACCGAAGTGGTTTTCACCGTTGGACAAAATTATTTCTCTTTACTTTTTTTGATTTTTCAATGTTTTTTGTATCACAAGGTGCCTGTTTGCCAGGTTTTCACCAAGTAACGATTTTTTATTTTTATGATTTTTTTGTTTGTATTTTTGAAAAAAAAATTGATTTTTTTTGTATTTTTGAATTAGGATATTCCGAAGAGCTATGTGTAGAACCTGCGAAGGTGCATGTTGTTGATAGGATCCTCCAAAGGTTCACCTTTTGTAGTTGAGAGCTGATATGCACCAGATCCATATGCTGCTGTAATAACATAAGGACCAAGCCAGTTTTGTTCGAACTTGCCCTTCTTCTCTCTGTCTTGTTGATTTTTAGGATTTTCTCTGAGAACTAAGTCACCTACCTCAAATGTGCGAGGCTTGACCTTGTGATTGTAGCTACGACTCATTCGTTGTTGGTAAGCTTTGAGATGACTATAAGCAGTTTGTCTTCGTTCATCCAATAGTTCCAGCTCTTATAAGCGAGAGACCTTGTAGTCTTCATCACTGATGATGTTTTGCAAAGAGGCCCGTAAAGAGGGTAGCTCGACCTCAATAGGCAAGATGGCTTCAGAACCATAGACTAGTGAATAGGGCGTAGCTCCTGTAGGTGTAAAGACACTTGTGCGGTAGGCCCAAAGTGCAAGATTAAGTTGAATATGCCAATTACGACCAGCATCGTCGATTGTCTTCTTTAGGATTTTAAGGATTGTTTTGTTAGACGCCTCGGCTTGGCCATTACCTTGGGGGTAATATGGTGTGGAGAAATGAAGGGAGATATGGAAGTGGTCACAGAGTTCGCGAACATCCTGATTTTTGAAGGGACGCCCGTTATCAATGATAATGGAAACAGGAATACCATATCGGCAAATGATATAGTTGAGGATGAATATAGCAATCTATTTTCTAATAACTTGTGTGAGAGGCACGGCTTCAATCCATTTTGTAAAATACTCTGTGGCAGTGATAATGAATTTATGACCATTGGAAGAAGGAGGGCGAATCTTGCCTATGAGATCGAGTCCCCACTGACAAAAGGGCCAAGGAGACGCAAGTGGTTGAAGTTCTTGTGCTGGCGCATGTATGAGATCTCCATGAATTTGACATTGCTTACATTTCTTGACAAACTGATATGAGTCTTTCTCCATATTGGGCCAATAATATCCAGTCCTGATGAGTTTCTTGGCCAAGGTAGGACCACTAGCATGTGGACCACATATCCCTTCATGCACTTCTCGTAACGCAATCTAAGCTTCATCGCTTTCTAAACATCTAAGAAGAGTGCCATCTAGACCTCGCCGATATAGGATATCAGCTAAAATGACATATCGAGAGGATTGGCGAATGAAAGTGCGACGTTGGTTATTTGATAGATCAGGAGGTAAAGTATTGTCTTGTAGGTATGTGAAAATGGAACCATATAACTAGGATTCGGGACCGACAATGCATATCATCTCAGTAGGCATGATTTCATATGAAGGGACCAAAAGGTTATCCACCAAGAACTCATAGTGGGTCTCGTTTGGAGGTAGATCGATCAGTGAAGCAATTGTAGCTATGGCATCTGCGGCGCGATTCTGCTCTCTTCGCATCTACTCAAAGTCTATCTTTGTGAAATGTTGTTTCAGACCATCCACCATTTGTTTATAAGGCATTAACTTTTCATCTTTTGTTTGATAATCACCAGTTGCTTGACGGATAACAAGTTGGGAGTCCCCAAAAACACGAAGTTCTTGGATCTTCCATTGAACTGCAATTCATAATCCTGTTGTTAATGCCTCATATTCCGCTATATTGTTAGTGCAAGGAAATGATAAGCGGTATGATTTTGGTATAGAATCCCCTTGAGGAGTTATAAAGAGGATGCCAGCTCCTGCCCCATGCTATGTATATGAGCCGTCAAAGTATAGTTGCCATGGCCTTGCATATGACATTGTCAAAATGGATTCATCTGGAAATTCTGAACTTAGAGGAACATCATCTATCATGGGAGCATCTGCTAATTGATCCGCAATGGCTTGTCCTTTTATTGCTTTTCTGTCCACATACTCGATGTCGAATTCACTCAGTATCATTACCCATTTGGCCAATCGCCCAGTAAGTGTTGCCTTATTGAGAAGGTATTTCAATGGATCTATCCTTGCAACTAACTTTGTCTTATGAGTAAGCATGTAATGTCGTAATTTATGTGAAGCAAAGACCACAGCGAGGCATGCATGCTCAATTGGTGTGTAGTTTAGCTCATATCCCACCAATGTGCGATTAATATAATATACTGTTTTTTCCTTGCCTTCAGCAATTTGTTGTGCTAAGAATGCCCCCAATGCTGTTGGAGTAGCTGAAATGTATAATAACAGTGGTTGATCTGGAACTGGTGGCATCAGAACTGGCGGATTTAGAAGATAATCTTTGAGCATCTGGAAAGCCTGTTGACAGTTGTCATCCCATTTGAATTTGATGTTTTTATGTAGCAGGTGCTGAAAAGGATTACACTTATCTGCCAGTTGTGCTATGAATCTTCGGATGGACTAGAGTCTACCTTGTAAGGATCAAAGTTGACTGATATTTCTTGGTGGTTGCATTTCCAAGATAGCTTTGACTTTTGCTGGATCCTCTTCAATTCCTCTTTTGGATACAATGAATCCTAGGAGCTTCCCAGAGGTTACTCCAAAGACACATTTCTTAGGGTTTAATCTTACTTTGTATTTTTCCAACCGATCAAAGGCAACTGAAAGTATGTCCAAATGTGTATTTCTGTCTATTGATTTGACCAAGAGGTCATCAACATAATCTTCCACAATTACATGCATGAGATCATGAAAGATAGTAGTCATGGCTCTTTAATATGCAGCACCTGCATTCTTTAACCCGAAAGGCATGACATTCTAGCAGAAAGTTCCCCATGGACAAGTAAATGATGTTTTGTGTTGATCCTCGGGTGCGATCCTTATCTGATTATAACCAGAGAATCCATCCATTAATGATAGCATTTCATGACCTGTTGTGAGATCAACAATCAAGTCAATGTTTGGTAATGGGAAGTCATCCTTTGGACAAGCTTTGTTGATGTCTCTGAAATCTGTACAAATTTTGATGCTGCGATTTGGTTTACTGACAGGTACCAAGTTGGAGATCCATTCAGGATAATCAATTGGGCATATGAATCCGACATCAAGTAATTTCTCAAGTTCTGCTTTGACTAGTAATGCCACTTGCGGATGCATTTTTCTTAATTTCTGTTTTACTAGTTTTGCCCCCGGTTTGACTGTCAGATGATGCATTACCAAATCCGGATCCAATCCAGGCATATCAGCGTATGACCAGGCGAAGTTGATTTGTCGCTTTTTGAAGAAACTTATGAATTTTGACCTTTCAAACTCTGTCAGTGATTGAGCTAGGAATATGTTGTGTGGAACCTCTTATGTACCGATGTTTGTTTTGATAGTCTCCTCTACCAACATGGATGATTTTTCCTCATATGATGCTGGGAGAATGTCTAGCCTTCCATCTTCGAGCGCCTCAGAGAGGTTTTCACCCTCAAATACATCCTTTCTTTTTACTTTTCTGGGGTCAGATAGCGCCACAATGTGGTTTTCGCCATAAGACCCTTGATTTGTTCTTATTTTCACATTTTTGCGACTGGAAGGTCTAACACCCTCCCCAAAATATGCCACGCTATTGAGTTCTATGGTGTATCCTGCTTTATGATCTCCAGGGGGAAGGTCATCTCATATGCCTAGATAGTCAATAAAAGCTTCATCATTTTGAAATGTATCCAACTGTGTAGGTCCTTCATGATCCCAGTCAATGAGTTGGTGGTGAACAAGGGGAAGGCCGTTAATGTCTTCGAAGTTAGCGGGGCTAAGAGTGAAGATGTAGTTATATTCGGGTATGTCAAGGTAATTATCGAGGTCATCGATGGCACTCTCCTCATCAGTCTCGATCACGAGCGAATCCAAATTATCATCACTAGTAGTGCATTCCAGAACAGGTGTTCTCATCCTATGTGATTTCAACCTAGAACCTTGAGACAAGGACTGTGTAGACTCCTCATGGGTTGTTTCTTGACCAACTCTGAATTTGTTATAAAACTCCTCCTCTTCTGTGGGTTCACTTGGCTCTCTGAATGTCTCGGTGAGCTCGTAGTCACTGGAAGACTTGTCAGAACCCCATTCCCATTCGTTGGAATCTGTGGAATAGCGATTCTCTTGTTGAATTTTGGCAGCTTTGATTTGTAAGGCTTCTTCTGTCCTTTGGGTGTGGACCTTGGAAGTTAAGAAACCAAGTCCTTTCGAGTGTTCCTTCTTGAAAGTCAATTCAAGTTGTAAAGGTTCAATGATGCCTTCCTTTCCTAATCCCAGAGGGCTTTTTCCATCATACCCGAATTTTTGTAGAATTTTGAAGCCTTTGCCATATTTCTCACATGGTAGATTGATGTGGTCTTGTGCTTCTTCTTCATTGTCTCTGAAAAGCATTTGGTATAAATCTTCCTCTTCTAGTTCACCCCATCTTTGAAAGGTAGTAGGGTCCCATTTGAGCGTCATGATTGAGATTTGCTTGTTAGGATGTGGTCTTTCATATTCTTTTGGGGAACTCGTGACTTGTCTTAAGTACATGGTCTGATTGAAAGTATATTCCCCCATGCCTTTGCCCTGAAACTTGCCTTTAAGCTCACCTTGTTTTGATGTCGAAGGTTTTAATGACTCAGGATCAATATATGCCGACGAAGGAACAGCCTCCCGATTACTAGGAATGATGGTCTCAGTCTTTGATTTCAGGTTATTGCAATATATGAATGGATTAGGATCACCGTTAACTGTTACTTCCACTCCATTATGAGGAAACTTAATGCATTGGTGATATGTGGATGGGACTGCCCTCATTTCATGGATCCAAGGGCATCCTAACAATATGTTATAAGTGAGATTTAAATCCAAGACTTGACAGACCACATCCTTGGTAACTGGCCCAACTCTGAGAGGTAAGATGACTGTACCCTTGGATGAACGCTCTTCATCATCATATGCCTTAATGGTGATCTTGTTTGTAGAATTCACAGCTTTATCAGAATATCCCAATTGTGTGATAGTGCTTAATGTGCAAATGTTTAGACTTGCTCCTCCATCTATCAGGACTCATTTTATTCGATGTTTGTGTATGAAGGCTTCAATGTGTAATGGCGCATTATGCGGCTGACTTACAGAGGCGTCATCGGCTTCTATGAAAGTAAGGGAGTGTGGAACGGAAAGGTATCCCACCATGGCTTGAAACTGGTCCACGTTCAGATCAGTAGGAACAACAGTATCTCTCAAGATTTTGTCAAGAATAGCTTTATGTGCGGGAGATATGCGTAGGAGCTCAAGAATGGAGATGAGCGCGGGTGTCTTCCCTAGCTGTTCTACAAGGTCATACTCAGGTTCGGTTGATGAAGAAGCTGTGTTTTTAGTTGGAGCACCTTGCAAAGTGATTTTACCTCGACGAGTTGTAACATGACATTCAGAGGTAGGTTCGGAAGAAGATCCAATACCTTTTTGGACAATCTTGGGTCTCTGAGTAGAATTCTCAGACGCTTTGTCCTTGATGATAATGGTAGAGACACAAATGTCCATTGAAATGTGATTAATAGTTGAATCATAATTGTAAGATGCTCGGGTATAGTTGGTTTGATCCTCTGTGACTTTAGCTTTTCCCTTGTCATGTTTTGGGAATGGTTCCTTAAACATCTCATGTTCTTGATTGGAGGAATGTCCCTCA
This sequence comes from Cryptomeria japonica, assembly GCF_030272615.1. Taxonomy (NCBI): domain Eukaryota; kingdom Viridiplantae; phylum Streptophyta; class Pinopsida; order Cupressales; family Cupressaceae; genus Cryptomeria; species Cryptomeria japonica. The sequence goes on along the minus strand of NC_081405.1, from coordinate 39,389,922 downwards.
ATCTCAATGTCACCTCTATCAATGAGATCCTGTATGATGTTCTTCAATCGATGACAATTTCATGTCATATGACCCTTGCTCTTATCAAATTCACAATACTCATCATCGTTCCACCAATTTGGTTTGACCTTTGGTTCATATGGCGGGAAATCTGGAATTGTGATCACCTTGTTTGCCACTAACTTCTTGAAAACTGACTCAAGTGGTTCTCCCAACGGGGTATACTTCCTTTGTGATCTAGAAGTTGTTTGAGTATTCACTTGATTGTTTGTAGAACTTGATCCAGAAAAAATGAATTTGGGTCACACTGTGTTGGCATCAACAACACCATCATTGACTGTGTTCTTGTTTTTATTCCAAAATCTTGGCTTGTCTTTTCCTTTAAAGTCATCTTTGTTTTCCTTGAATATTTTAATGACTCCTTGTTCAATTAGGACCTTTTCTGTCGCTAAGCCTTTTTTAATGACGTCCTTGAAGGTGGACAAACAAGCTTTCCTTAAGTCATAACCAATCTCTTTGTTAACATTTTGGGTGAACATTTCTACCATTTGTTTTTGTGGAATTTCACAAGAGCGTCTGTTGGCTAGATTTCTCCATCTTTGTAAAAATGATGCAAAAGATTCTCCCTCTTTTTGCTTAGTATTGCACAAAGTAGTGACTAATATGTCTGTCTCTATGTTGTAGGAGAAATGTTGAATAAATGCCTTTGCTAAGTCACCCCATGACTTAATTCCAGGTGGAAGTTGGGAGAACCATTCCATAGCTTGATCACCTAAGCTTTGTGGGAATAATCTCATCAAATATGTCTCTTCTGCTGCTACCTCAATGCAAGCTGTGAAAAATTGTCTTATGTGTGCCTTAGGATCCCCTTTTCCTCTATACTTATCAAATTTAGGCGTCACAAAGTGTGTAGGAAAAGGAGGCATTGGAATGCTCTTTTCAAATGGATAAGGACATATGTCTCTCATTGTGTATGTTGGCTTTGGTGTATTTATGTCCTCCATTTTCTTTTGTAAGTCCCTGATTTGTTGTTCCAAACTGCTCTTAGGTGGAGATCGACTTCTTGGACCATATCCTATGTTTGAGGTACCCATTGGAGGGGGAGCATGTTGCATATATGGATGATATTGATCATACACATGTTCATATGGAGGAGGTCTGTAATGATGTTGTATATATGGACCACTTGGTATAGATTCATGTTGAGGAACACCATATCTATTTTGTGCATGTATACCATATTCTACAGGCATGTCATGTTCCAATGTGTTGCCCCCAAATTTGACATGAGGTTTCCTTGTGTCCAAATTTTGAGCATGCCTTTGAACATCCAATTGCTTTGGTGGTTGATCCTTAGCATTGATATGTGATTGAGCATATTTTTCTCCATAAGACTTCCATAATGGTCTGCGAAGGTGAGTATCATATGTTTGACCATGTGTATGTGGGACCTCTGGTTTTTGAAGCAAAGCTGATGGTGATTCAGGTACCATGTGTGGTCCTCTATTTCCTCCACTATTGGGTCTCCTTTGATCCATATTGGAGTGAGGTTGTTGCAAAGGTCTATGTTCCATTATTTGAGACATGTCAAAATCATGAGGTATCTTGGCTCCACTTTGTGCCATCATTTGTAAGAAGTATTGTCTATCCCTCCTCATTATTTCCTCAACCAATCGATTGAAATGGGGATTCATAATGGATTCTTCCACATCTGCTGAATGTTCTGAAAAGTTGTCCACATTGTCATTGTGTGTAGCATTGTTGTTTATAGTGTCCATGTTCTCAACATTTGGAATGTTTCTATAGACCTCCATGTCAGGTAATGTAGTATGATCAGAATTGAAAAAGATATCATTGTCATACTCATAAGAACTCATGTTTGCGGACTCTTGAGCCTCTTTAGTTTCTCTCCTAGATTTTTGAAGATGGGTTTCAACCATGAACTAGGTATTGACCAAGATGTGAGAGACCAGATGAAAAATGGAAAGAGTATGGAAGACCAAGAGTTGAATGGAATGTAAATGAATCTGAAGTGTATTTGCAATGTCTAAAGTGTAAGACCAAGTATGTATGTAGTAGAGTAGGTGTGACTTCCAAAGAGAGGATAGTTTCTCTTGATGAGGTAAGTTGACCTTGACTCTAAGTAAAACCAAATGAAACCCAAAGGTAAGAAACCTTGATGAGGGACCACTTAGCAAAGTGTTGCTGTATGTAGTGTGTTGACAAAGTATGATGAGGACAAGCAAGTGACCTTTTGACTCAAGTTTAGACAAATGTGAATGTAATGAGAGATGTAAAGCAATGATTGACTTTGTGAGACCCAAGGACAGGTTGAATGCTAAATGAAACCCTGGAGAAACGACCTAGGAAGCTCAAGAAATCCGAAACTGACTGTGTTTTTTTGCTGGACTGTAACAGTTTTTCAATTCTGGACACAGACGCGCCTGTATACTTCACAAACGCGGTTTCCCGACACAGGCGCTGCTCTGCTTAACACAGACGCGCTTCTGAGATTTTTTTTTTGCCAAATGCAATGTTGACTGTTGGAACACAGACGCGATTTTGTCCTTCACAGACGCGGCTAGACAACACAGACGCTATTATGCCCGACACAGACGCATTTCTGCAAATTTTGTGCAATTTTTCCAATCTGTGAAGTTGTTTTGTTGTGACCAAATCTGACTGTTTGACTGATTTTCGTGACAAGAGGACACAGTGTTGATAAGGACTCAATGTTTGCAAGTGTCTAGACTCAAAATGACTCCAAGAAAAGTGTGTTGTTTGATGTAAAAATGTTTTGCATACACTTGAAGACACAAAAGACACAGTGTTTTACTATTTGGTCTTGAATGTTTTGAATGTTTAACATAAGTCAAGCACAATTCTTATGGCTAGCCATGACAATAGTTGTTGATCCCACATGGGGTTTTACCCCTGAGGCTACGCTATTCAGAGCGGATACTTAGATGCTTGACCTCACTGGCTCCACCCTCGGCACTCACTTCTCAGGTCAGCCAATCATCAGTCCCCATGAAAACTCCCCATGGCGAACTTTGTATCTCTACTAAGAACCGTATGTGTGTGGGCCGCTACTAGAGGTCTGACCTCCTGCCCCAACAACTAGAAGGATTTGGGCCTCTAAAACAAAATGGTGCTAGTAAGGGCATCCGCTCGTGTGGCCATACATGCGGCACTTTCAGCTCTGTAAATACAGAAGGCTCCCAGCCGGTAGGGGTTACGCCCTACAACTGATCAAATAAATTTGATCAAACGGGTTTATGGGGAGACATAGTGTCGGTATGAACTAATTAGCACACGTTATTCATAGTTTTCACCATGAATACATTTATTTATAGTGGTTCGGAAGAAGATGGCTTTTCTTTTGCTACCACTTGGGTCGTTCTCTTCTCACTAGTAGTCCTAATGACCACACGGGAAGACAGACCCTCTAAAGATTACACAAAAAGAGCCTATTGCTCAAGACACAAAAGACAATGATTCAATTTTAGTGCACCAATGGAAGTGTTTGCTAGTCTATGAAAACAAGGCACACAATAAAAATCCAAAAACCCTTGCCAAGGACCTACACCAAAGGTTTGTTAGTAGTTTGGGTTGTTTCAAATGATCACCCCTTCTTGCAAGCACACAAGTTAGGTAAATTTTAAAACCCAAAAGACTTTGTGAAAATAGGGGCCTTCAACCAAACGATTTTGCTTCCAAAACAAGCTGCACCAATTTTGTTAGCTAGATCTGAAAATGTTAGTCCAAAAATAAACCAGATCTGAAACCTTAAATGCAAAATCCGAAATTAAATCAATAAAACTTCAAAATTTTGAAACAAGTGATACACAGACGCGATTACCCTTGACACAGACGCGACTTTGAGACACAAACGCGGTTCTGCGAGACATAGATGCGGATAAAAACCACAGACGCGCTTCTCAGACACAGACGCGAATAAAAATGACACAGACGTGTTTCCGTAACACAGACGCGCCTTTCGGAAACCTGCAAAATAAAATTTTGTCGAAAACACGGACGCGATTCCAGATGTCGCAAACGCGCCCGGAAATTAAAAACGCGATCCGAAAGTATGCAGACGCGAAAATGTCGAAAATGTTGTCGGAAATGCCAGATCTGCAACTTCAAACACGAAATCTACAACAAAAGGTTAAATGCAAAAGGGACAAGAGTCCCACCGGGCATGCCAAAATGTATATGGTGAAAATGGATAACAATAATAACAATATTGAAAGGCTAAATGAATTCAACCACAAAACCCTAGCCTACAATCAACAAGGATCCACCATAACATATGAAGATTACCTAAGACAATGCAAATCACATGAAATCACAAAGATTATACCATCACATATCCAATAGGGTTTTGATCTCCATTCTTCCTATCTCCATTGATCTTGCTTGATATATTTGCTCTCAGATTTTATATGCACAAGAGCTCAGCAAAGAACAGAATGTGGTTGCAAGTAGGATCGTAGTGTAGTCAATTGATCAAGTAGTTAGCTCATTAGGGTTTGATAATGAAGAAAGCATCTCCTTATATAGAAGACACAATATGAAATGGAGGGATAAGATTGAGAGGTGTAAAAGGAGGTCGGCTATGATTAGAGGGTAGGTAAAAGAAATAATAAAATAATAAAAGGGGTAGGTAGTGTATGAATTAAGAGATGAACGACATGTGTCATGGGTAGAAAAGGCTAATGAATTAATTAAATAAATAAAGATTTATTTAATTAATAGAAGAAGTGGGATCAATTAAATAAATCAGATATTTATTTAATTTAGGAAAATGATAATTTAAATAAATAAATGTATTTATTTAAATGAGAAATAAGGCTAGAAGAGGATAAATGAATTAATTAAATAAATAAGGATTTATTTAATTAATAGAAGAATTAGGCTTAGATAATTAAATAAATAAAATATTTATTTAATTAGACTGGACAATTTTAGGTGTCTACAACTATATATTGCGATAACACTGCAGCAATTGATATATCTAAGAATCCGGTATTACATTCTAAAACAAAACATGTTTCTATCAAACTGAATTTTCTAAGGGAAAAAGTTGAAGAAAAGGAAATAAAACTAGTTTATGTGAGTACTAGAGAACAACTTGTAGATATTTTTACAAAACCTTTGCCTAAGGAAACTTTTGAGTGCCTCAGAGATCAGCTCGGAGTCTTACCTACACGAGTAGAGACTTAGACAATTGATGATTGTCATCAACCGACAGAATTAAATGGACAAATCTTTTATTCCGGTATTTGATGAGGAAGCTACTTCTCAGGGAGAGTAGTTGGTATATTGAATTGGTTGGTATTTTGTATGAACTTGACCTTTTTGTGACTTTGGCATTTGATGTCAAAGGGGGAGAGATATATGGAAAAACATTAAAGAAAAATATATGGAAAAATGCATTATCTTTTTGAGGAGAGATTGGTATTGTAAATAAATCTTTGTATAAACACATATTACTCCCAGGGGGAGAATTGGTTTTTGTACTTGGCATTTATATTTTGGCACTTTGATGGTTTTTCCATCTTGTGTTGTCATCAATGCCAAAGGGGGAGATTGTTGGTATTTTGGTATGGTTTTGTCATTGATGTCAACACCTATTAAATACACCTACTTTGGAGATCCAGCAACATTCACCGGCAATCAGTAACTGTTCAACAATCACCGGCAATCAGTAACTGTTCAACAATCACCGGTATATGGTTAATCGGCAGGATATAATGTACACCGGTACATACAAAGACATGGAAGACACTTGGTAATGTTGAAGACATCATGTGGACACTTTTCCTTGAAGTAATATCATTGGTATATTCTTATTTGCATATTTGTTTTTACCGGCAAATAGGTCCAGGTTATCTAGGGTTACACCAGCAGGTTTATCTTTTCCAGATCAGCATGGCATGCTATGGAGATGATTTATTATTGTTGTAAATGCATTAAGCCGACATGTTCAATCGGTTATTGCATCAGATATTGTATTATTTGTAAAATGTTTTATTGTAATATCTTGTAGAGCCGACCTACTAAAATTGGTCTTAGGGTATGGTATAAATGTAAGATCTTATTTGTAAGATCAGATGTGGAATGCGAAAAAAAATTGTAAAAAGGTATATGCGAGATTAAGCAGAGGTATACACGAAGACATCATTTGAAGGTGAAGCTAGGTTTTTGTAGAAGCATATCAGCATTACACCGGTACTGAATTCAGCATATGAAGATGCTATTTTGTGCAGTACATTCTCATTCGATTTAACCATCCAACTATAGTCAGTGTGACTCCCATTCGTGTTTGAGCAGTGAGCTCTAGGCTGTTGGCCTTTCTGCATGTACAGACCCCTCTTGTACACTTACTATCTACAGTAGTATCATCTGATTATGGGTAAGGTTTCCCATCGTGGTTTTTCCCCTTACAGGGTTTCCACGTACAAATATTTGTGTCATGTGTTGTGGTTGACTTTGTGCTTATGTTTCATGCATTAATTCTTACCGGTACAACATTTCCTGTTAACATTGTTTACCGACACAATTAACTATCTTACCGGTATTAAGCAATAAATTGGTTAATAAGATTTTGGTTTGAATTTATTGGACAACTGATTCACCCCCCCCCCCCCTCTCAATTGTCCCCGGGACCTACAATTGGTATCAGAGCTTAGTCCTCTTTTTGCAAAAGTTTAACAACTTGAGGAGATCCAATGTCTACTAATTATTTCAGGAAGGATAGTCCTAAACTTGATGGAACCAACTATGGAATATGGAAAATCCGATTGGAGACACATCTGAATTGCATTGGTAAAGACATCTGGGAAGTTACTAAGAATGGTTATACTGTTGTTGTAGCTGGTCAGCTTGCTCCTATTACTTTAGGCAAAGATGAAGAAAATGATTGCAAAGCAAGAGAAGCACTTTTGAGCGCATTATCAGATCAACAAATCATGGGATTATCAGATAGATCTACTGCAAAAGCTATTTGGGATCATTTGGAAACACTGAATGAAGGGGATTCCACAGTCAAAGTTGCAAAACTTGAAAGCTTCCGAGTTAGGTATGAACATCTGAAAATGGAAGAAGATGAAAGAATTTCTACTTTTATGGAAAGAGTAAATGAAATTGTTTTAGGTATCAAATGTTGTGGAGGAACCTTGAGTGAAGATGAGATTGTTTCAAAAATCTTAAGAGGTTTGCCACTGGCATATAAAATGAAGGTTACTGCTATTAATGAGATGAGAATAATGCCTAATACATCAGTAACTAGGGATACATTGATTGGAAAACTTTCAGCTTTTGAAATAGAGGAATTTGGTCTTGTTGCTATAAAAACTGATTTGGCCTTCAAAGCATCAACATCATCTACTCCATCTTTTGACAAATCAGACTGGAGAGCCTTCTATGCAAGAGAACTTGAAGAAACCAGGAAGGAGAATGAAGAGCTTGAAGAACTTGAAGCACTTGAAGCACTTGAAGCACTATTTGCAAGAAAAATGCCAAAAGGTCCAATTGGAAGTAAGTATGAAGGTAAAGCACCCTTTAAATGTTTCAATTGCAATAAGATTGGTCATATAGCTTCAAGATGCCCTGATAGACATGCTAGACTAAGAGAAGAAGCTAGAAGGACAAACAAACCTAATCCTGAATATCAAAGATACAGATTTAAGAAAAACAAAGATAAATCCTGTTACATTGTTGATGAAGGTGTGACTGATGATTGGTATATTCTTATTTGCATATTTGCTTTTACCGGCAAATAGGTCCAGGTTATCTAGGGTTACACCGGCAGGTTTATCTTTTCCAGATCAGCATGGCATGCTATGGAGATGATTTATTATTGTTGTAAATGCATTAAGCTGACATGTTCAATCAGTTATTGCATCGGATATTGTATTATTTGTAAAATGTTTTATTTTAATATCTTGTAGAGCCGACCTACTAAAATTGGTCTTAGGGTATGGTATAAATGTAAGATCTTATTTGTAAGATCAGATGTGGAATGCGAAAAAGATTTGTAAGAAGGTATATGCGAGATTAAGCAGAGGTATACATGAAGACATCATTTGAAGGTGAAGCTAGGTTTTTGTAGAAGCATATCAACATTACACCGGTACTGAATTCAGCGTATGAAGATGTTATTTTGTGCAGTACATTCTCATTGGATTTAACCATCCAACTGTAGTCAGTGTGACTCCCATTTGTGTTTGAGCAGTGAGCTCTAGGCTGTTGGCCTTTCTGCATGTGCAGACCCCTCTTGTACACTTACTATCTGCAGTAGTATCATCTGATTGTGGGTAAGGTTTCCCACCGTGGTTTTTCCCCTTACAGGGTTTCTACGTACAAATATTTGTGTCATGTGTTGTGGTTGACTTTGTGCTTATGTTTCATGCATTAATTCTTACCGGTACAACATTTCCTGTTAACATTGTTTACCGGCACAATTAACTATCTTACCGGTATTAAGCAATAAATTGGTTAATAAGATTTTGGTTTGAATTTATTGGACAACTGATTCACCCCCCCCTCTCAGTTGTCCCTGGGACCTACAGTACTTACTCAGCAAAGCAGCATTGACGGGCCGCTTGGCTAAATGGGTGATGATTCTAAGTGAATTTGACATTGAGTATGTGGACCGTAAGGCTATTAAGGGCCAAGTTATTGCAGATCAGTTGGCCAATGCACCCCTCATAGTCGATCATCCTCTTATTTCCAATTTTCTGGATGAAGAGATATTCATGATCATAGCAACACAACCATGGAAACTATACTTTGATGGTTCCTATACTAGACATGGCTTGGGGGCAAGCATTCTGTTTATCACACCTCAAGGTGAAAGCATCCAGAAGTCTTACAGGCTAACTTTTCCATGTGCAAACAATATAGCAGAATATGAGGCCTTGATCACAGGACTCAGACTAGCCATACAATGGAAATTGAAAGAGCTACAGATATATGGCGACTCCCAACTGGTCATCTGACAAGTCACAGATGAATATCAGACCAAGGATGATAAAATCATGTTGTACAAGCAAATGGTGGACAGTTTAAAAGCATCATTTACGACTATCACCTTTGAGCAGATACCCAAAGATTAGAATCGAGCTGCTAACACCATGGCTACAATTGCACTTCTCCTGGATCTTCCACATAATTCAACATGCCATGAGTTCTTGGTAGAACGGCTTTGGATTCCCACTTATGATATCCCCGAATATGAGATGATATGTCGCCTTGTCAGTTCTGAATCCCCATGGTACAGTGAGTTCTACACCTATCTCTATGATCACACACTTCCTCCTAACCAATCGAATAACCAAAGCAAAACCTTCATTCACCAAACCGCTTGATATACCATCATTGTTGAAACCCTATACTGATGCAGTCTTGATGGTACTCTCCTTCGATGTCTAGAACAAGATGAGATAACAAAGACCTTGGAAGGGGTACATGAAGGAATTTGTGGGACTCACTCAAGTGGTCCTTCACTAGCCAAGAAAATCATGTGAGTCGGATACTACTAGCCATCCATGGAAAAAGCCTCCTACTATTTTGTCAAAAAATGCAAGAAATGCTAAGTTCATGGAGACCCGATACATGCACCAGCATAGGAATTACAACCAATCACCATACCATGGCCTTTTTGTTAGTGGGGCCTTGACCTTGTGGGTAAGATCCATGCATATTCATCTAATGGCTATAAGTTCATCATTACTGCTACTGAATATTTCACAAAGTGGATCGAAGTTGTTCCACTTACCCAAGTCACCGGAAAACAGATCGCCTCATTCATCCTTAATTACATCATTTATCGGTATGGTGTACCCATGTCCATCGTCATAGATAATGGACTCCCATTCAAGAATCAGGACGTCCATGAACTTTGTGAGAAGCTTCACATCCAACACCACTTTTCCACCCCCTATTACCCACAAGGAAATGGTCAGGTCGAAGCATCGAACAAGAACACATTAAGAATCCTCAAGAAGACAGTCAATGATGTCGGTCATGATTGGCACATTCAATTAAATCCAGCACTATGGGCATATCGAACTAGCATTCGAACCCCTACAGGCGCAACTCCCTACTCACTAGTCTATGGAGTAGAAGCCATCCTCCCTATTGAGGTCAAGATACTATCTCTACGGGTTTCCTTGCATAATCTGATAGATGATGAATCATACTGAGTCTCCCATCTCCGAGACTTGGAACTACTTGATGAAAGGCGACAAGCTGCATACAACCACCTCACAACCTATCAGCAGCGCATGAGTAGAAGCTATAATCATCAAGTTCGACCTCGTGCATTTAAGGTAGGTGGTCTTGTTCTCAAAGAGAATCCTTGTAACCAACCAAATAGAGAACATCAAGGAAAGTTTGAATCTAACTGGCTGGGTCCATATGTTATCATTGCGGTCTTTGGGTCTGGGGCATATCAGTTGGCTACTTTAGAAGGGGAACCACTAGAAGATCCGATCAACAACATGCATCTCAAACGGTTTCATATATAAGTTGTACAGAGCATCAGGCTCCAATACATATCGAAAAAAACCAAAACATTTAGATAAATGTCCTGAAGAAAATACAAAAAAATAAAAATAATAAAGAAAAATCATGCATCCAAATGGTGAACAACCACTCTGGTGGCACCTTGGGTAAGTGCGATGGTGAAAACTTGGCAAACAAGCGCCACTCGTAAAGGCTATGGCTCCATTGTCTTTCAGAATTGTTGCAATCACATTCATTGCATCCACTCATCCATCATTCAAAACATGGCTTGTTATTGATCTACAATCAAGGATAGTACTTCATGTGTCTTGCATCCTGCTTTTTCATAGTCATGTCTAAACTAGGGGCAATGCTCTTAAACCTATTAATGGAAGTAGATTCTACATTACTTATGATTCATTGAGTTCTTCATTCAAAATTGTCTCACAAAATACCAAAAACATTCAAAAACTGTCTCACAAAATTTAAAAACATTCAAAACTGTCTCACAAAATACCAAAAACATTCAAAAACACTCACAAAATCTAAAAATATCATAAAACATCAAAATCAATCAAAAACATGGCAACGCATAAAAAATCCATTCTACATATGCATTGAAACAAACATATCAAGCTACTCAAAACGATGATCACTTATCAAATCAACCAAACAATCAACACAGGTACGCACAATTGTCTTAACAAGGATGCATCATTCCTTACCCAAAACAAAGACATGATAACATTTTCTTTGACAAGAAAATTTTGTTTAAGCTATCAAGTACTTGGTTGGTTTGATAAGTTATTTATTCATTTATATCAGGTTCCTACGCTACTTCGGGATATCCACAAGTGATTAGAGTGGTCGAGATGGTTCCTAAGTATCCTTTTGTTTATTATCTGTGAATTATTCCAATGAAGTTCTGGGGCATATACTAATGGTGTCTACGTGAGAAGTTCACTAAGCTACGTGATCTTATGCAAAATAGAGTCATGGATCACTATGGCTTGTTGACTACAGCGTATACCTCGACCATATGAGCATGAACCATTATGGAGGGTCCATATTCTTTATTTATGTTGCTTTCTTATAGGTACAATGCTCCAAACTTGGTTCCTACTTCCTCGTCCAAGATTGATACTACCATTGCTCGATGATGAAATTTACGCTCTGTGAATAAGCCATGGATCACCATTTCATCTCATCTATTTATATTGCATTTCATTGCATATCACCCATCCACATAGCTACATATCATTCATACATAGTAATGACAATGGATACTCTATTTTTGACCTTCTTCCATAGGAATGAGTTATAGGTCCTCCATATCTTCTATCTAACATTGAATCCCCCCTCACCCTCCCCATCCAGGTCATCATCATAATCCCTTCATCCTTTCCCATCAACCCAATCAAGCCACATTCATCACCATCCATCTCTAACATGAGGGGTTGCGTTTCCCATCCTAAGTCATGCTATAAGCAAAGCAAGTTACTTTGTCTACACAGGCACATAGACTCACACACACCTAGACTATCAACAGATACTCTAATCAAGTATCTTCGGGTCTCAACAGGTAATCGATCATGGCAAACCTAGACTACAACAGACATTTCAAATAATGACCTCATCTCAACGGGTCTGCTATGATTCACCACAACCAACCTACAACGCAAACACTATCAATTGATCAACCAATCAAATACAATCAAAACACAGATAATAACATCAACTGTCCCAATTCTTCATGAGTATTTTGCTTCAAATACCTTGACTTCATCGGGCAATTACATCAATTGTCTAAGTCACAATAGGTCACTTTGATTTACTTACTCAGACTTTATCTTGTCCAAGCGAACAACTGACATCAACTGTCACGCTTTGACTCAACCGGGGCAATTTAACCAATTGCACCAGATTGTCCAACCAATTTTGATCAATTGTATAGCATCAATAAAAACACAAACACTACATTTGCACTGTGACCCCTGTGTACTTTCGAGGCTTGTCATTTCTTCGTATTAACTTCATCTTCTCTCATTCTTTCACCATTATTTCTAATTCTATTCTACCTCCCCTCAACTTCTTTCTCTTTTTCGAGAGATCGCCCGATTTTTCAAAAAAAATCGGCCCATCTCTCAAGGGGGCATATCACCCATCAAATTAGCATTTATGGGGCATATATCTTCATACCTATCTTTCTTTCTTTGAAACGACGCGAGAAACCGCACCGTCTCAAAGAGGGGCAAATGTAGTCACATAAATATGTCCACTTAATTAAATGAATATTTAGTATTTATTTGATTATTTAACCATCAATCAATAATTACTTAAATTAATATTTAATTAATTCATCTTAACCCTCTTCTCCTATTAATTAAATAAATTATTCAATTTATTCGATTTAATTCACTTAACCAAATTCAGACCATTAATTAAATAAATAAATCATATTTGTTTAATTAAATCTTCTCTCAATATTTATTTAAATCCCCCAAAATCCCATCTCTCACATTTAAATAAATTAACATTTATTTAAATCACCTCTATCCTCCACCCACTTGCATTTTCCTACAAATGCAAGTTGCACAACTATTTTAAATAAATAAATTATTTATTTAAAATCCTATTTATCCTCACCCACTTGAAACCTTTAATGGTTTCCTTTAAAGTCTTCAAACTCAATGGCTTCTTTCTAGAGTCTTCTCAAGTCTTTAATGGTTTCCCTTAAAGTCTCCAAACTCAATGGCTTCCTTCTAGAGTCTTCTCAAGCCTTTAATGGTTTCCCTCAAAGTCTTCAAGCATTTAATGCTTTATCTTCCTTTTTCTCATGTAAATAATTGAAAATTTATTTAAATAAAATCCAAAATTCACATTCACATTTAAATAAATTAATATTTATTTAAATATCTATCCAAATACAAATTACACAATTTAATTGAAATAAATGACTTTACTTCAATTGAAAATCTCAAAATTTCTCCCACTTGCATTCTCCTGCAAAATCCACTTGCATGCCTAAATCCCTTCTAGATTCTTCTAACTCTTCTAATTAGCATAATCCTATCCTAATCATTGTCACATTCCTAAATAAAAGGAAGTCACTTCTCAAAAACCTTCAAAGTCTCCAATAACCATTAAAGGCTTTATGTCTTCAAATGGTTAACCTCTAAAGTCTTCCAAACCATTAAAGGCTCTTACATAACCATTTATGGTTAACTCACCTTTTACCTTTGATTAGAGACTTTCCTCTAACTTAACCATTCTTTTGACTCGTGGGTCTTTTCAAAGCATTTATTTCTTTGACTAAGGTAACCATTTAACCCTTGCACATTCATTTGTCCCTTGGATAAAAGAAATATCCATTAACCTAACCCTAACCCAACCCCCTAGGGTAACCATCATGTCCCCTCAAGCATTTAATGCTCCTTATCTCTCCTCTCAAGCCTCCTCATGGTGACACTTGTTAATGTGGGATTGAGTTGAAAGTGTCACATGGATTGAATATCTTTCAATCCTAACCCTTGTTAAGATTGCTCAATCTTAACCCTTCATTTCCCCATTTCTTCTATAAATAGAACCCTTATCCTCAAGCAAAGGAGGAAGCATTAAAGTATTGTTGCTATATTGGTATTAGCATAGAGCTTTTTCATAGCATCACTATCTACACTTGCATAGCATTTATTTATCACATCCAACCATCTTGAATCTCCATATGGCATCCATGGCTAGTGCTAAAAGTTGAGAGCTACACTCATTTGGGACTTGGAGAGGGGAGAAACAAGGGAGAAGCATCAAAAGGCATAATGGAAGCATCTTAGGGAGGCTCTTCTCCTTTCTTTTGTTTTGTTGAACTTCTTTCATGCTTTTTGAAATCTCTTTTGATATGTTTGGAATGGTTTTTAGTTCTTTGTTTTGGTTTTATGGTTGAAACTAACTTATTAACATTGAACTTTGTTGTTTCCTTGTCCCCATTTCCATGACTTCACTTTGTATGCTGACATTTTGAAGTCTGTATAGGAACCGGTATGTATATATTTGTATAGCATTTTTGGTGGACACTCGCTTTGTCATTGATGTCAAAGGGGGAGGAGTACAATGAAAAATGGATGTATATCACAGGGGGAGTACACTGGATGTATATAATTGCATGGATGTACAGGTAAGGAGGAGAAGATTCAGAGATGATATTATTTTTCACATGAGTGTTTCCATCAGTGTCAAAGGGGGAGATTGTTGGCAATTGACACTCATCTGGTAAGGTGAATTATATTTAGGGTTGTCATTGATGGAAAATCATCTTTAGGTGTTGGTATTTCTCATTCGAATTCATCATCTTATCATTTTGCATAGATTACGCCAATTGGTATACACACACTTTGCTTTATTCTTGTTAACCAGTAACATGTATTTGGGACCCGATTAAGTATAGGACACGGTTAAGGTATTTTGGGACCCCGGTAAAATCACTTATAAAATTTATGGTATCGTGTGAAGGTCGACATTAATTATGATCATCGAGATAATGCATATCATGCTTTGTGGTCCGACAATCGACGGGTTTATTTTCTTCATTGAGGTCGACACGGTGAAAAGATAAAGGGTATTTAAGGGAGATCATTTTAGCAATGGATTTCATATGAATGGTTATGCGATTTTGGATACGAATCAATCAAAGATTGATGGTATACGATTTGGTCAGTGAGTGGAATCTTTTGTGCACAATTTCACGTATGCAATCCCAACCGGTAGTGTAGAACAAAGTATCAGTAAACCAGTTTAGAGAAGGTTGACAAAGCTTAAATCAGAACATATCCAGCATGGTCAGATGCATCCTATAAGTTCATTTATGTAAGAAATCATTGTCTAATGTTGTGTAAGTCAGTGAGACTTCTGTTAAGTAGTGAGCTCTAGGCGGTGAGCCCAATTGCATGTGCAATCCCCTTTGTGTAATATTTGTATACCTTGATCAAGTATATAGATATTGCGGGTATCAGCTCCACCATGGTTTTTCCCTTTACAGGGTTTTCCATGTATAAATATTGGTGTTATGGTGTTGTTTCTTTATGTGTTGTTTGGTTTATGCACTTTAATTTTATTTTATGTTAATCGGTTCATAAGAAACAAGTTAAGAAATTCATTTACCGGTAGAACATTAATTCAGCCCCCCTCGCCCCCTTAGTGTTCTTGGATTCCAACAGTTTTAATGCTCCAAAGGCTAGTATATTGCCTTCCCAACCAACACCCGAAGTTCGATGCACCATCAAAATTTATTTTGTACCATCCTTCTAGTGGTCTAGACCACTCTACCGTCCTTTCCTTCCCATGCCCCATAAAGTATGCTAGTTATTAGGCAATCTTGTAGATAAAATTTAGAATGAACTAAAACTATTCAATATGATTTGTAGCAATAATTTGAATTTGAATTTTCTATAGTTTTTGTTGTTCATGATGTTTTTTCATATCATGCATTTTAGGGTAGATTTTAATTACTTCTCTAAAAACAACTTAATAATTAAGGCAAGTTGGTTGACACTAACATCTTAATTCAACCATACTTTTTAAGTCAGGAGGTAGTTATATAACTGTTGTACTTGATATTAAGGTGTTACTACCTATATATGATAGTAAAATGTTAATGCAATATTTTTATTTTTTTATTTTTAATAAGTAGTATCAAAAGGGATAGCTCCCTTATATTCAGCTCATCAACATTACATAGAAAACTATAGAAAAGAAATATTGATCAGACACTACTCCAGATAATGGAGATGATAGCCAATATTTCCCCAATATCAACCACATGAACCGTCGTAGCAACATTGAGCCAATTATCCGTGGAGTAGAACAATCTCCTAAAGGGCCCCAGGTCACAGTTCATGACTCCCACGTGGTATACCTCTCATGCCTCAGCAATAAAATTATTCTTCGTCTCCCGCTCAGCTCGAGCCTCTATGGCCTCCTCATCCTCCGAATCAGTTCTCTCATCCTGCAGATCAAGAATACAATGGGCAGGGTTAAAATAACACTCAAGAATGCTAGTCCATCCCTCTGAATCCAAATCCATAATGGTGCTAGCAACCACCTTCCCATCCACCGATCTCAAAAAACCATCGATTTTCTAGACGAAAACTTCTTTCGAATACAAAATATCAACCAGTGGGCACAACGCCGCTTCATAGATAAAACTGTTGCACCGGTGCTTCTCGCCACCCAGAGTACCTCTCGCTGGCCTCCACACCACATCCCATGTCCACTCATCCGAATGAAAAATCCTCTAGCATTGTCATTGGAACGTTTCTTCTTTGCATAAGCAGCTCAATCCAAAATGGTGCACCATCCTGCCAGTTGCGCCCCTCAATGCATCCCAAAGACCATTTAAAACATCTATTTATAAGCGAACATCATGAAGTTGGATCAATATGGAAAGAATCCCAAAAAAGACTCCATAATCTTCCTATTTTCAGTTTGTAGGATTCCCATCTTTGTCGATCAGAGTGTTCTGCCTTAAAATTAGAAACTACATATTCCCATCATACCAAATTTGTCCTTGGAATCTTGGCAAATCCTGATCCAGTGCCACATATCCCAGTGTAGACACCTAAAAATGTCTCATTGATCGCATACTAATTATTCCTTTATTTAATTAAGTAATTATTTAATTAATCTAATTTACTAATTCAAATCATCACATTCTACATGACTAATTATCCAATTTCCATTCTTTAATCATTTCGTCATTCAAACCCATCTCAAATATTAATTAATTGCGATTTACTCCTTAGTTAAATAATCCTTATTATTTAATTAAGTTCATTTCCAATGTTTAAATAATTTCATTTAAATTATTTAAACTAATTAATTATCCCTCCAATTCCCCAAATTCTAATTTTCAATTAATTTCATCTAGTTTCATTTCATCTTTTCCCAAATTCGAATTTCACCTAATTCTAATTTATTTTATTTTATCAAATTAACATTTCACCAAATGTGAATTTCAGTTAATCTCATGTGCATTTCAGCATTCGAAAACCCAAATTCAAATGCAAATCAAAATGGAATTGAATTTCAAGTCAATCTCGTACAACACGTGTTGAAAATCATAACTGGTTGATCAAATTGGTTAACCAATCAGTTAACTTATCAATCACCCCTTTTCACTCCAAATCAAATATTCAGTCATCTCCCCAATCTATTAAGTCAAATGACTAATCTGTTTAGTTCACTATCCAATCAATCTAGTTGACTACTCAATCAAACGAGTTAACAAGTCAATCAATCTTAGCTAACAAATCAATCAACTCTGTTAACTAAACAATCTAAATCAATCATCTCTCAATCAGGACTTGAGAGTTCAAAATCCCTCCCCATCTCTCTTCAAAATCTATAAATTCAACCTCATTTCACATCAATCAAGGGGGAGAATCACATAATCTAGAATCATGGTCTTCAAACAATTGTCTAATCTATGAGAGAATCCCAGTGCAACACCTGAGAGCCACCTACAAGCACAATTTAGAGAAGCACAATGGAAGCAAAGATGCAGGATGAGGGAGTCTTTATTTGAATTCGTTTCTCATTTTGTACTGATTTTCATTGATTATGTTTGATGTTTGTTAATTATTTTGGAATTGGTGATTCATTCTTGTTTGCTAACAAGCTTAATACATATGAAATTCAAGCATGAAAACACCCAGTATGTTACTACTTTCCTCAATTGACGACTTCTACTTTAGTCCCAAATGAATCCGCCCAGGCCATGCTGGAATCAAATCGTAATTTGAATTCCAGACGCATGGACTTATTCTATCCTGCATTATCCAATACCCTCCTTATTCCTCCTACATGATCCACCATAATCGTCCTTTATAATTTGGATTAAATCTCCATGTGGGATATCACAGAATATTTGTTCTTCTTTGTCCCTCAAAGTTGCTCCCAAATTTTCCATGTGATTCGTGACCCTATTTGCCTCACGAAATACATGACTAACCTTGTAATTCAGAATCTTGTCTAGTAAGGTCAAAATATCTTTCAATATCCATTGAATATTCCAATTGCGTGTGGATTCTTTCTTAATTGCATTGATTAATATTTGTGTCTCCTTCTATCATAATCAAATTTAACGCCAAATCAAAACACTGCTTCAGTCGCCTTGCAAGTGCCATAGCCTCTTCTTCATTGTTTGTGGCAACACTAAGTTGTCCACATAAACTGAAAATCATTTTGCCTGCTTCATCTCTAGCTATACAACCATATCCAGAAATGTGTGGATTTCCTTTTGCAGCCCCGTCGAAATTTAACTTAAGCCATCTATTTCCCAAAGCCTCCCATGTGACCCGAGAAAGTTTTGCCTCCTTATACATGATATTGATATTAAGGGGCTTCAATGATCTCCATTCTTTTTGAATCCTCTTATCCCATTTAGAAATGAATTATATTTTCCTGCCATGGGCCTTTGTATTGGCTACTTCACTTATTCCCAACTTAATTTTTTCAATAACCTTTTCTATGGGAAGCTCTTTTTCTTCAAAAAAATTTCAATTTCGTTCTTTCCATATTTGCCATATCAACATCGATGGCTATATCTTCCATAAAGCCCCCCAAACCGACCTCCTATACAGCCTTGGCCATCTTTTGATACAATTTTCTAGACAGTCATCTATTGCGGAGACCCATTCTAAATTCTGACATAACTGGTTCCAGCATTGCTTTGCAAAGGGACAATCATAAAACAAATGATTAGTAGTTTCCTCATTCTATTTGCAAAGTACACATACCATTGGACCACAAATACCATAATATTTCAACCACTCTCCTGTAAGTATCCTTCCATGTGATACTGTCCACAAGAAGGCTCTCGCCCTAGGGGAAACCATCTTGTCCCAGCAAAGGTGGATTGGCTAATCTTTATCCTCCCCCTCTAAACCTTGAATCTGATACCCTAATCTGGCAGAATATTCGCTAGACCGAGCTGCGCACCATACAATTTCATCAACAACCTGTTGAATGATAATTATTTTGTTCTTTAAAATGTCATTCAATTTCCTTTGGTCATCGCTAGTTATGTTCTTCGTCTGAATTGAAATCCATTTGTATATGCCACTGCCTGGGTAAGTTTCTTTAACATAATCTGCCATGACCTCTCCATATACTGACTCTGCCTCCTTCATCCATTCAGGTTGGCTAAATAAATTGCTCATGCTCTCATGTTCATCCCAAGAATCAAACTAGAATTTTGCTTTTTTCCCATC
This sequence comes from Cryptomeria japonica, assembly GCF_030272615.1. Classification (NCBI taxonomy): domain Eukaryota; kingdom Viridiplantae; phylum Streptophyta; class Pinopsida; order Cupressales; family Cupressaceae; genus Cryptomeria; species Cryptomeria japonica. The sequence goes on along the minus strand of NC_081405.1, from coordinate 39,370,147 downwards.
TCCAATTTTCTAGGTTAGATGATCAGTAATTGCATGTCTACATTCCCTCATAAATTTCCATATCGCAGACCCACCATTAGTGTTGTTCACTGTGATAATTCTACTAGGATCACCTTGATCCTGATACTTTATTTGCATAATCTTACACTAGATCTTCTTGGGGGATATGTACATTTTCCATATGAGTTTCGCCCCCAAAGCCAAGTTCTGCATTTCCAAGCTTCTCAATCCCACCCCCCATTCGCTTTTGATTTGCATACCAAATTCCAGTTGAGGAGTAGGATTTTCTTTACTTGTTTATCTCCTTCCCAAAGAATTTTTTCGAGGAAGCTTTCCAGTGCCTGTAATGCTTTGTTGGATAATTTGAAGATTGACATGGCATAAATGGGCATACCCGCCAATACTGATTTGATGAGTTGTATTCTGCCTGGTAATGAGAGCCATTTGTGTTTCCATAATTCCATTTTGTGTCTGCATTTCAAAATTAGCTCTTCCCATAATTTTGTTTTCATGGTTCCAAAGAACAATGGGACCCCAAGATACTTGACCGACAGTTTACCAATCTGCCAACCCAACAAATTCGCTATTCTCCTCTGTGTTGTCGCTTTTGTATTAAAAAAGATTAATTCTATTTTCTTCTCATTAATGTGTTGCCCAGTCGTAGATTCAAAGAGTTCCAGTGCCTCCTTGATTACCATTGCTTCCCTAACAGTAGCCTCGCCAAACACCATCGTATCATCAATGAATTAGGAATGGGTGATTGGATCCAACCCATCATGAATTGTGATCCCTTCCCAGATCACAACCTCTCTTAACTTGACAATGTGTCTACTTAAAGATTTTGTCATGAGGACAAAAAGGAAAGGTGAAATCGGATCACCTTGTCGTAAGCCATTCTTACTCTTGAAAAAACCATATAAAGCTTCGTTCACCGCTATAGAGAAATGGGGAGAGCATATGCATAATTCAATCATTTTGATCCAGCTTTTGTCAAAACCCATTCTTTCCAACATATCGAATAAGAACTCCCAACACACTTTGTCATATGCCTTACAGATGTCAAGCTTAACTATCATAACCTTTTTCATATTTGTGATGATGAAGTGAATTGTTTCAGATGCAAGAATGATGCTATCGTCTATTTCATGTCCCATAATGAAGTCATTTGCTCTGGAGAGATTAGCTTCGACATGAGTTTCTTTAGTCTATTAGCAACGGTCTTGGTTATTATCTTATATGCAGTGTTGCATAAAGTGATAGGTCGGTAATCCTCAAATGCATTCGCGCATTCCTTTTTTGGTATGATAGTGATAACATTATTGTTAATCTCCTTAACAAACTTACCTTTAGATCATACCTGCTCTATGACTTTACACAAATCTGGTTTTATGAATTCCAACAGTTTTGATAAAATCTTGTAGGGAAGCCATCTGGCCTGGGAGCATCCCTAACCTCATCTTCTGTAAATGGCACCATTAACATCAGGTTATCCTCTTGTGTAATCAGCTTAGGGGTAGCTTCCAACATCAATTATCTTAGACTTTCATCAGCCCTATCATCCGAGTTTAAGATTTTCTCAAAATGTTCCACCACTGCCTGACCAATACTGTCTCTATCATTGATGCAATCACAATTCCCGGAGACAATTTCGTTGACCAAGTTTTGGGCTCTCCTTTCTTTAACTGAAGCATGGAAGAACTTCGTATTTCTATCTCCTTCGTTAATCCACAACTCTCGCGCTTTATCTCTCCAATAGATTTCTTCTCTGGCTAAAACTTCTGACAACATCTCTTTTAGCTCCTTCTCATGACTGAAGTCTTCCACGTTCATGCCCTCAACAAATACTTTCTTATTGAGGGCCTCCAATTATGTTTCTACTCGTTCTTTCTCTGAAAAAATATTCTTAAAGACCTCCTTATTCCACACTCTGAGTTGTTGCTTAATGAATGACATCTTTTTCAGAAAACAGAAACTAGGCGTACCTTTAAAATAGTTGCAATGGTTCCACCATTCTTCCAATCACTCCCTTAACGAATTGTCTCTCCACCACATGTTATGGAAATTTGAAAAACCTGCTTCCACCTTGAATAGCTGCACCAATGTCCAGTTGTACCGGGTAATGGTTTGAGATGCTAAAGGGTAGCGTTTTCGATGAGATTTGAATACCTTCCTTCATCCAATAGCTATCGATCAAGAATCTATCCAATCGCTCCAAAATGTCGGAGAATCCTTTCCTCCTATTAGTCCAGGTGAACCAACCTTCCAATGGTTTGTTGTCTACAACCTTAATTCTCTACACGAAATCCCTAAAATCTAACATATCTTTTGTAATTTTTCTCGCCCCACCATTCTTTTCTATGAGATCCAATATTGCATTGAAATCTCCCCCCAATATTGTCTTTTTGTTACCACTTAACAATGGTGATTGATATATCTCTCATTTTCTCCCGAGATTGGGTAGGATTGTATAGATTCCACAATTTGAAGTCCAATTGGTTGCTTTTGCTATGCACCAAACATGATATCCAATTGCTCCAACCTTTCAAACATTCAATACCAACTAAGGCTAGTTTCCAAACCAACCCCAAGCCTCCAGCCAGGCCAACTGTCGGTTGGAAGAAACCATTCCAATCTTTGCAATAACGACGAACATATCACCCTCCTCTCTACTATATTTTGTTTCCTAAAGCATTATAATATCACATGCTAATTTTGCCAGATGTCATTTTAACATCCGACACTTGTCAAGGACCGTTATGCCCTTGACATTCCATGTAGTGATCTTCATTGCTTCCCAAGGGAGCTCTTGACTCCCTTGGTACTTTTCCATCTAAGAAAGTGATTCAGGAGCATCCTCGGTTTGTGGCAATCTTGCATCAACCAAATTTTTATTTTTATTTATTTATTTATTTTCAGCTTCAGTATTCCTTTTGTATTTCTTGGATTTGGCTCATTGGATCGTGTGGAGTTGTATTTTGCTTGAGGACTTGATCATCTTCCTTATTCCCAAACCATGGAGCATTTGGATCCTTTTCTGGTAAATTATCGCTACCGATTTTCGAGACAATTTTCTAGTACTAGTTGCTTTGTTGTAATCTACCGGGATCTACCGGATCCCTTATGTAGCTTGTGGAGCCCTGAGTGTTGATTTCGATATTCCTTGGCATGTGGCCGACCTTTCCCTTTGATCTACACTTCATCCTTTGGATTTTTCAGAGGAATTTCTTTGGCGAAGGCCGACCTTGTTCTTTTTACATGTTAGGTCTTCTTCTTCAGCATTTGATCCTTTTTGGGTCGATCGGATCCTTTTGGATCGTATAAATCATTGTGATTGAGCATTAAAATGTAGTTAAGAACAGAGATAGAACATAAAAGATAGATCCTAGGATTTGAGGTCCCGATTGTGACCTGCTCTGTAATGAAGCATGTGTTTAGTAGGCTAGTGAGCCAGTTACTGTAACCCGGTTGCTACCGGTTGATTGTAAACAGTTTTCATGATATAATTCATTCAGTTCTGCATTGCCTCCATCTTATCCTTGTGTTTCCGTTGTGTTACTCTTGCTGACCAGCTCAGATTAATCTCTTTGAGGTCCCTCCTAACTAGCAACTGCACTAATTGGTATCAGAGTGAGGTTTCATTCCAGAGATTGCGTTGTCCTGAGAGATTTTTGTTGTAGGGTGGCAAACTATGGATCTAACCTGCAACTATAGAGGATTGGCGTGAAGATGGCACAAAGAGGAAATATGAATGGTGGAGCGCGTGGTAATGCAGACCCTACTGTGATGGAAATATTGAGAGGAATTGCAGCTCGGTTGGAAGCCATTGAGATAGCCTAGAGAAGAGGCTGACATATTGAAGATGTAAGTGAAGATGAAGGAGAAGAAGCCTTGACAGAACAAGTAAACCCACCGGTGATTAATCCAGATGAAGAGTGGTTTTTGAGGGTTTTGAGTAGAGTGAATACCAAACCTCATTTTAACCCACCGAAATATGATGGAAAGTTGGATTTGAATGAATTGATGGATTGGATCTTGGAGATGGAGAAATGTTTTGATTTTGAAAACACCGTAGAAGAAAGGAAGGTGAAATATGCCTGTACCCAATTGAAAGGTCATGCATCTCTTTGGTGGGAGCATTTGTAGGTTGATAGATAGAGAAGAGGTAAAGAGAAGATCAAAATATGGGATCAAATGGTTGCTAAGTTGAAATCAAAATATGTCAGCCGATTATGAAGTGAATTTGTTTCAGAAGTTGCAGAATTCGAGACAAAAGGAATGTAGTGTGAAGGAGTACACCGAGACATTTTACAAGTTGAATATCAAATCCTAACATGTTGATGATGAAGTTGAATAAGTTGAAAGATATTTAAATGGATTGCGGGTGTCTATACAAGATGAACTCAGATTGATCAAATTACAGAGTGTCGAAGAAGCTTACCAGTGTGCCTTGAAAGCAAAAGAGAAGCTAAACAAAAGGCATGAGCAGAGGCAGAGAGGCAGAGGTGGAAGGTTTTCTGGAGGAAGATTTAAAGGAGGAAGAGGATATACCAAAGGTATAGGAACCTGTACGGATCAAAACAAGGACAAGGAAGTGAGCAAAGAAGGTAATTCATACCAAAAAGATGATAGAAATTTCTACCGGAGGAGAGAACTAGATGGCTACCAAAATGAGAATTTTGGAAAAAATGATAGAAGACAAGACAAGAGAGTGTTTAGAGGAACTTGCTATAAGTGTGGACGAGAAGGAAATCATGATTTCGAGTATAAGAAGATAGAGAATATTGGAAGAACAACAGTGGTGGAAGAAAGCCCCGCTGGATCAACTAATAAACCAGAAGATGGAGAACTGTTGATGATAAGAGCTTTGTGTCATACCGAGAGAGATGAAGAGCCCTTGTAGAGGAAGAATTTATTCAAGACCAGATGTAAGGTATTCAGTAAGTGTTGTAAAGTTGTCATTGATAGTGGTAGTTCAGATAATCTTGTTTTAGAAGAGATGGTGAATAAGTTGAATTTGGTTAGATTGAAAGACCCTAAGCCTTGTCAAATAGAATGGATTCAAGATGATCATAAGTTGTTAGTAAGTGAGAAATGTTTGGTGAAATTGAAAATTGAGAATTATCACGATGAAGTCTTGTGTGATATTATGCCTATGGATATTTGTCACCTTTTGTTGGGTAGACCTTGGTAGTTTGATAGACATGCAATAAATGATGGGAGGAAGAATATATACACCATTGTGGCCAATGAGATGAAGCAAACCTTGTTACCCTTGGAGGAACCTTTAAAGAGTGAAGTCTATACGAATGCTAGAATCTGTTTCGTGGATGGAAGGAGACATGAGAATGTGTGTTTTGCCTTGGTTCCTAAGAAGACCGAGAATCCAGAGCATGAAGAAGAACAACCAGAAGAGATAAAAGATTTGCTGACAGAATATGAAGACATCATTTCAGATAATGTGCCTGATGGATTAGCACCTATGAGAAGTATCAGTCATTGCATGGACCTGGTTCCTCGAGCTAGTTTGCCTAACAAAGCTGCACATGGGATGACATTGACAAAGAATGAAAAGTTGAATAGACAAGTGCAGGAGCTGTTGAAGAAAGGTTTGATCAGAGAAAGTCTAAGTCCTCGTGTAGTACCAACAATATTAGCACCTAAGAAGAATGGAGAATGGAGAACGTGTATCGATTCCAGAGCAATAAATAAGATCACAGTGAAATACCGGTTTCCTTTGCCTAGGATGAATGATATAATGGACTATTTGAGTGGAGACAAATACTTTACAAATATAGACTCGAAGAGTGGATATCATCAGATCAGGATCAAAGAAGGAGATAAGTGGAAGACAACATTCAAGACAAATGAAGGACTGTATGAGCAGTTGGTGATGCCTTTTGGGTTAACTAATGCACCGATTACTTTTAGGAGGATGATGAATGAGGTATTGAATAAATTATTGGGTAAGTTTGTTATTATATATTTGGATGACATTTTGATTTTTCAGTAAGGCAAAAGAGGAGCATTTGTTGCATTTGAGACAAGTTTTGCAGAGGTTGAGAGAAGAAAAGTTGCTGATCACTCTTAATAAGTGTACTTTCATGAAAGATGAGTTAGTCTATTTGGGATTTGTGATATCCGAGGATGGTTTGAAGATGGACATTGAGAAAGTAAATGCAATTGTTGAATGGCCTACACCGGAAAACATTGGAGAGGTAAGATCATTTCATGGATTGTCTAGTTTCTACCGAAAGTTCATTAGAAATTTCAGTTCAGTTTGTAACCCTATGACTAAGACAGTGAGGGGAGATAGGAAGGAGTTCAAGTGGACCACCAGAGAAAACAAAAGTTTTGAACTGTTGAAACGGAAAGTGACTAAGTAGCTTGTGTTAGCTTTATTGGATTTCAATAAAGTATTTCAAGTGGAACATCAATAGGAGCAGCCTTGAGTCAGGAAGGGAGTGCAGTAGCTTATTTTAGTGAGAAATTGAATGATGCCCAGAGGAGATATTCAGTGCATGATCAAGAATTTTATGTTATAGTTCAAGCCTTGAAGAAGTGGAGACATTACTTGCTGCCTAGGGAGTTTGTGTTATATACGGATCATCAAGCTTTGTAGTATTTGAACAGTCAGAGTAAGTTGAATTAGAGACATATTAAATGGGTAGAATTTTTGTAGAGTTACACCTTTGTGTTGAAACATAGAAGTGGGAAATCTAACAAATTTGTTGATGCATTGAGTAGGAGAAGGAATTTTCTGACAGAGATGAGAGTAACGGTATTAGGATTTGAAGAATTAAAGACCTTGTATGATGATGACCCGAATTTTGCAGAAACTTGGAGAGCATGTAGAGAACCGGTTACGGTAGACAGAAGCAAGTGGTTGGATTACTTCATTCAGGATGAGACGTTATTTAGAGGAGTTCAGTTGTGCATACTTAAGAGTTCTATAAGGGAGAATTTGATAAAGGAGAAACATAGTCGAGGATTAGTCAGACACTTTGATGTTGATAAAACAATAGCAGTGGTGAGTGAGAATTACTTTTGGCTATAGATTCATAAGGATGCTAGGAAATATGTGCAAAGTTGTGGAGTTTGTCAAGTTGCAAAGGGTAGTAGCCAGAATATGGGATTGTATAAACCTTTGACAGTACCAGAAAGACCTTGGGAAGATATAAGCATGGATTTCATACTTGGATTGCCTAAAACGAAGAGAGGGAATGATTCTATATTTGTGGTAGTGGATAGATTCTCGAAGATGGCTCATTTCATACCTTACAAGAAGACATCAGATGCATTACACATAGCAGACCTATTTTTCAAGGAAGTAGTGAGATTGCACGGATTACCTAGGAGCATAGTTTCAGATAGAGACACTAAGTTTGTTGGTTATTTTTGGAGAACACTTTGGAAGAAGATGAAGACAAATTTGAAGTTTAGTTCTACTTTTCACCCACAAACTAATGGACAGACAAAAGTAGTTAACCGAAGCTTGGGAAATTTGTTAAGATGTTTAGTTGGAGACAAAACCGGAAGTTGGGATTTGATTCTTGCACAAGCAGGGTTTGCCTATAATAATTCAGTAAACACGAGTACCAGAAGGACACCTTTTGAGATTGTTACCAAAGCACATCTTAGAGGTATATCAAAATTAAGAGATATTAGCAGTGAAGATCGAAGAAGTTCAGAAGTAGAAGAATCTGTAGATCACATGAAGGAATTACATATTCCAGTTAAGTAACATTTGGAGGACATGAACAACAAGTATAAGGAGAAAGTAGATGAGAAGAGGAGACATAAGGAATTTGAAGTTGGCGATGAAGTGATTGTGTATCTAAGAAAATAATGATTTCCAGTTGGAACTTATAACAAGTTGTAGATGAGAAAGTTTGGACCTTGAAAGATTTTGAGAAAGTTCAGTTCTAGAAATGCATATGAAGTAGAGTTACCGGATAGTCTGAGTATTTCACCTGTATTTAACATTGCAGATCTTCATCAGTATCATGAACCAGAATTCAATGTGGATAGTATTGCAGACTTGGAGAAACAATTGCCCCAGAAGGAACCAGATCAAATTGAAGACATTTTGGACAATAGGATTGGGCGTAGTACCCGAAGCAATTAGCATAAGGAGTAGATCTTGTGAAGTGGAAGGACAGACCAGTTGAAGATTCATCTTGAATTTCTCAAGCAGAGGTAGACTGCCTTGGTTTTCCTCTAACCCCAGCAAAGTGAGAGACTCACTTTTTTTCAACAACCCCAGATGTCTGATGTAGGAGCATCCTTGGTTCATGGCAATCTTGCATCAACCAAAAATATTTCCTTTCTGTTTTGCTGTTTCAACAATCCTTTCTGTATTTCCCGGATTTGGCTCACCGGATCATGCGGAGTTGGAATTTACTTGAGGACTTGATCATCTTCCTTATTCCCAAATCATGGAGCATTTGGATCATTTTCTGACAAGTTATCGCTACCGGTTTCTGAGACAATTTTCTGGTACCGGTTGTAATATACTGGGATCTATCGGATCCCTTCCATAGCTTGCGGATCCCTGAGCATTGATTATGATGTTCCTTGGTGTGTGGCCGACCTTTCCCTTTGATCTACACTTAATCCTATGGATTTTAAAAAGGAATCTTTGGCAGAGGCTGACCTTGTTCTTTTTACATGTTAGGTCTTGTTCTTCGACATTTTATCCTTTTTGGGCTGATCGGATCCCTTTGGATCGTATAAATAATTGTAATTGAGCATTATAATGTAATTAAGAAAAGAGATAGAACATAGAAGATAGATCCTAAGATTCGAGGTCCCGATTGTGACCTATTCTGTATTCAAGCGTGTTTTAGCAGGCCAGAGAATCAGTTACTATAACCCGGTTGCTACCGGTTGATTGTAAACAATTTTCATTATATAATTCATTCAGTTCTGCATTACCTCCATCTTATCCTTGTGTTTCCGTTGTGTTACTCTTGCTGACTGACCCAGATTGATCTCTTTGAAGTCCCTCCTAGCCAGTGACTGCACCAGAAAGTCAAAAACAATGAGGAAACCCTTATCAGCCGCTGCCTCTTCTCTCTTAGTTCTATTCGATTTCCTCCCCTACTTGACTTAGGTCTCTCCAAATTTGTGATCGATGATTAGCCGATGCTTCTTTTATCCACAATCCCTAATTCATCACCCTGCGATTCAACCTTAGACATCTCATCATTCTCCGATTGCGCTTCGAATTCGACACCATTCCCACCCTCCAGAGGTTTATAATTTTTTTGCATATTTGGGTCCTCTTGTGTCTTCTGTTCTTCTTAACTCAAGAGGATAGCTTGTAGATCAATATCTGACTTTTTGTATTTGATACATGGCATATTCTCGTGGATTTTGTTATCATTTTTTTTTGTTTCGACTTCCATTCCTTAATTTTTTTTTTGGATCTTACAATTGCTCGTGGAATGATTCCGTCTACCACAGTTCAAACAGTAGTATCTCTCCTCCTTGATTTCGACCGACTGAATCCATTCCATCCCGTGCGCGCAAAGTTTTACTTGCGCGAGAATTCTTTTGACCACTGCCAATTGAAGTCTCGCATAAATGTAAGAATCTCCTTGCGTAATGTCTGCATCAATATCCATCAGAGTGCCTAATGATCTCATCATATTTTCAAGTGCTTCCTTTGTCCAATACTCCATTGGTAGGTTGTTTAAAAGTATCCACAATGGTTTATCATATAGATCCGTTTTGAGCGGATTGAAATTCCTATGCCATCACTGAATGTATAAGGGTTTTGAGTCCATTGTCCAGAGACCCCCCTCCAAAACCTTTTGTCGCTCTTCTTCAGTTGCGAAGATAATAATGAAAAACCCTCTAGGTAGGAACTTGGTGATTTGGGGTGTCTGCCATGTCTCCTCAATCCATTTGCAAATCCTCTTGCAATCCGATCTGGCTCCAATGAACCTACATATGATAGCCAAATCTTTGAGAAATTCCACATCTTCCTCAATTTCCTCCAAAAAATCAATAGACTGGATATACTCCCGCTCAATATTTTTCAAATTCTTACCCTCCCCTATGTCGTCGGATAGTTCGAGTTCTAGTTTCCTCTCACCTTGCAATTTTTTGCTTTGCCCTTTTCGCTCCATTTTTTAATTTTTCCTTCCAAATGTTACTCCATATTGCTTTTATCAAATTAATAACAAAAATAACATCTGCTAATGCAATATTTCACACTTAGATCATTGTAGATTTCATGTAGTATCTAGATAACCCTTGGGAGAATATATATGTTAAAAATTTTCCACACACAATATTGAAATATTATTCTTAACTATCTTAGAAATCAAGAGAAAATTGAAATATTATTCTTAAACTATCTTAGAAATCAAGAGAAAAGAAAAGGGAAAAAAAATAATAAATTTTAAAAGTTCACAATTTCGAGTTGTAAAGATACTTCTAACCATAGTTCGTAGACTCAAATTGATAGAGTACTTTGCCAGTCCAAAATATTCAATTATAAAATGTATTAAATTAAAAGTATTAAATTAAAAATTGACATGTAGAAAGAGAAAATGCATGGTTTTATAAAAAAACAACACGTGAAAAATACATTTTAACCAATGTTTTACTTGCGTTGACATTTTTACCCATATTTTTTGACATCTATAAAAACGCAAGAATTAAACTTGTAAAAACTCGCCCAACAAAAAAATAGAGTACTCTGCAACTTGAAGAGTACTTGTAAAGTTATCAAACTAAGCTACTGACATAGATATGCTAAATATACAACACAATTCTATTATAAATAAAAATAATAAATAATAACAAATTCAATATAAACAAACCTTAAATAAATGACAAAGAAAAAATAACAAATTCAATATAAACACCTTAAACTTATTTCTCCAATTTTAAAGGAAAAATGAAGCTTCATTAATATTGCTTTATCAATAATTACCGAGGTGAGAGGGACTGCGAAAGTAATAGGTAGAACGCTAAACTTGCAAATAAGTAATAATTCAAATAAAGTTTTCCCTCCTTACAGAAGAGATGGTTGCAGGCAAAGAAGGGTTAGATTCATATTCCTTTACCTATGAATTTTGTTCAAAATAAATGAAATCAAAGTTCAATGTGGAAAGAGGTATGGATTTGGCATCAGCAATGCGTTGGGGAGTAATTTTCTCAGAGTGCGGTTGCAATGGAAAGGCCTCGTAACCTTTCTTGTGACCCACCGTATAAATCTGATACACAAAACAAGCAGCCATTTACAGCGTTGGCTTCCTCAGAAGGCAATAATGAAGCATGTGTAAAAGATATCGCACAGAGGTCCTTAAGATTCCGTTACCCACTTGTAAGCCAAAAGCGACTCAGAACCTTAGGTTAGTAGCAACACATTTTCATTTTCTTAATTTTTATTGTTCTTGTTTTAAATTCAATTGTAGACTTGATTTTACTTTACTGCTTTGATCTTGGGATGTAGTTGAATTGCATCTTTTGAAATTTCAAGGGGCGTTTCTCCAATGTTGGTTTTGTGTAAGCAAATTTTTACTTAAAACCAAATGATTCCTTTGAAGATTTTTCCTCCCAGTGTGGTACTCACATTAATGCGCTTTGAACAGTTAAGAGTAGATCATTCTTCCTACTTCGGGGTTTCCAGGGAGTTTTTTTAAACAGACCCAGAGAATTTATTTTTTTAAGTTATGCCCACCAATGCACTAGTCACAGTAAACTGTGCTTTAAACATATCAGGTAAGGTCAGTCGTCTTAGTTGGAGATTTTAGGGGAATTATCAGAAACCGAAATGATTTGTCTCGTTTTAGATTATGCCTGTCAATGCAGTAGTTACAGCCATGGGCTTTGGACAAAACTGGGAAGGTCACTCTTCCTAGTTTTAGAGAACCGCTTGGGAAGCTCAAGGGCACGATGCTGCATATTTATCTTGAATGAAATTTGAAGGTAAACAATTTTGTCTAGTCCCTAGAAAGCTCCGGATCAGGGACGGGGACCCTTTCCTTGTACTCAAAGTCTCCTGGCGACTATATTTGAAAGTAATACAATCGCAACCCTTTTCTTATACTTCCGTGATGCCTTATGTCAAAACGAGCCCCCAACCTTATACCTACATTCTAAGTATCTAAATGACCAAGCAATTGAGTAACTCTCTTTGCTTGTAGTTGAAAGACACTGCATAACAGTGCATTGTTAACTCAAGAGACCTTTCTGAGAGGAATCTCTCTTCCATAAACTTGTCCAATAGTGCGCTTGTCCTTCAGGGTTCGGACTGTGATCATCATCATGGCTATCGATCTCGCCTTTCCAAGGACTATGCCCCATGTTATCATGTTTCATTTGTTTTATTATTATTCATTCACTCTGACCTTGATCTTGGCTATCTGGTTTTGTAACATTAAAAACAGATATAGAGAGGTGATCTATCATACACAAATTTTATCCAAAACTTTTTTCATATCTTAATCTAAGGGACCGCTTATTTCCCTTATATTTGAAAAATGGAATTCAATATGGCTAGCATGGTAAATCAGTTTTCATTTCACTACCATGCTAACTCTTATGTAGTTGTTTTGTGGAGGGGTATTACAAATTATTGGCTGCTACAGATTTAACGTAAGGGCCTTTTGCAGCAAGAAGGTTCCATTGGACATTTATTTATAATGCAATTTTACATATTGGGAATACGAACAGAACTGCTATCTTAAGAAACTTTAACAAACAATTACCTATTAATTACTCTGTTCTGCTAAATGCTTTGGACAGAAACTACCAACAAATTTTTATGCATGCACCTCTCCAATGTGGACTGGAAGCCCCTTAGTCATGTTTGGATATATCTTGCCTCCCTTTCCAAGCAGTTGCTGAAGAATATGTAGCCACTCCTGTTTTCCCATAGCATAGTCCATTTTTAACATCAGTCATGTCCACAAGACCCACGTGGTTGAAAATTTGGAGTAAGCCCTAAGTATGGAATTTTTTTCTGGTTTGATGTCTCTCTTTTGTTTTCAATGTTGGTTGATTTTATATGACATCCATCAATTCACAATTGTTTCGATTCACTTCATGAAAACGGTGAGACACTAAATTACCACCTTGTAATTAGTTTGATGTCCAGCAGTAACGTTGTTGTGGATAACTATTAACTTGCAACATGCTTTTAAGTTATTAACCTAATTCTTAGATGTATGCAAGTACCTTTGTTTTTATTATAGCTTGTTCTTATTTGACATCCGGCAGTTTAACATCGTTTTGGGTCACTTTATGAAAATAACAAGACAACAAATTTATCCACCTTGTTTGGATTATTTTGACAACTCATGTAATTTATCTGAAGGCAGGTTGACTACCTCCAAAGATTAGTGACTCTGTTATTGGGTTCTGCAAGAACCCTGGTCAAACCTGGAATGGACCAGACTGGGTATGGATCCTGGTCTGGGTGTGGGTCCAGCCTGGGTTTGGCCTGGCTCCTGCCGTGGGCCCATGGAATTGGCTTGGGTATGTTTGGACATACCAAGGTCAAATCCACAGGCGTGGGGCAGGACTGTGGTGAACCTAGGGAGAACCATGGATGGAGAAATAAGTCATTAATAATGAGAAAAGCAAAAAACAAAAAGAAAAAATTTAACTAATCCTAACTGTTAGATTGATGCTTTTGTATGTTTGTTTCAATTTGGCCTGTTGCTTTTGATCTAGCGATTGACAATTATTTAGAACCTCTTTGTGAGATGAAAAGACTGACTCGCTGTGCTTAGTTTGGGAATATTCTGATATAATCAACTTAATTTTGGACTAACTGAACAAATAGGGAAAAAAGAAACGTAAAAAAGTGTAGTATAAGCAGAACAGGGAATCATGTAGTCTTTTTTTTTCAGTTGTCTGCTCTAAATAACAAGGTATAACAATTTCATTTGTTTAAATAAGTAGCTCAATAGAGTCTGTATATTATCAAAGGATGTTTTCTTATAATCAGCTATAAAGAACCTATCCTGTCTATTTTGATATCTGAGATACAAATGATACAAGTAACAAAATTATGCATATTGCCAATGCTAAAATGTTAGGTAGATTAATTGATATGAAGTAACAAATTGCATTCTCTTGAAGTTTGGATCATCAATCAGGTTTTTTACTAAACAATTGGATTGGGTTGTGTAGGTCCTGCTAGGCGTGTTCTTGTAACCAACACTGAAAGAGATAACACTTTACCAAAAATCAGCGAGGAAGAAAACAGTGTCTCCCCAGATCAGCCAGCTTCTTGTGAAAAGGACTTGGTTGAAGCTAGCACAGAGTGTCCTACAGCTGCTGACAATTCTTCTCAACAGATAGAGAGGGAAGTATCCAGGCTAGGCCAAAGTAATGCATACGAAGGTATATCTGGAGGAAACCACGAACCTCAAGACCATAGAAAGAGAAAAGCTGATATGGGAAGAATAGGTGAAGATGCAACCATTTCTTTAACTGTTAATGTGGGGAGTAGTGGAAGCCCAAATCAAAACAATGCAGATTTGATGGTAATTGACAACAAGTGTGATTATTTTGGTACAGGTGAAATTGATTCAGAGGGCAACTTAGAAAAGTCAATTGCAGAGCACAATATTTCCGTGAATAGTTACAAATACAATGCTTACAATGATGAAGCTAATATTTACTCTACAAATAGAAAAGTTGATGAAGCATCAGGTTCAAAATGCCATTTGAATCAACTAGAGAAGTTATCCAATGCGTCTGTTAGATCCGACCACCCAAAACCAACGGTTCAAGATGGGCCAAAAAAGGTACATTTTGCAAACATTGACTACTCAGATAGGGGTGATGGTGTGGTGTTTCCAAATTCTTCAATTATGGACATGAAATATAGGCAAGCACATTCTGCATTTGACAACCACCAGATGCATTTGAAGTCAAGTAGCTTGGTGCAACTTGCCAAAGATGATAGAAATGCACCTATAATCTCTTCCATCCAGGATGACTCGATTCAGAGTAAGCCCCATTCTGTACTCATAAGTAAACTTAAAAACAGAGAAAATTTTGTTAGAAGAACCCATTCTGTAGGTTATGATTTTTCTTTGGGTTGTATTAATACTCTAAAATGTGATTGTTGCATTTCTGATATTGCTGTTAATACTCATTAGTAAGCCGAAAAACAAGACTTTTTTTAGAATAACCTATTCTGTAGGTTATGATTTTCCTTTGGGTTGTATTCATACTCTAAAGTGTGATTGTTGCATTTCTGATATTGCTGTTAAACCAAATTGTCTTATAAAACTCATCTTTCATCAATTGCAGAAGTGGATAGACTGCTTGATTCCATGTCATCTACTGTTGTTTCTGTTGATTCCAAGGCCTGTGAGGTGGCCACTGATACTGGCGTGGAGAACTTGTCATCTCATTTGAATTCACTTGCATTGACAGAAAACCAGGAGAGCGGGAGTTTGAATAACTTAGGGGAATCATTTGCAAATCACCGACAAACTTTGAAGCTGACTGGTGTACTTAATGTACCAAAAAACAAATTTACTTCCAATGAGGTACAGATTACTAAAGCAAATATGACTGTTACAACAGCACCGACAGCAGTGGTGGAACAAATCCTAAAGCCAAGAGATAATGCTTCTTCAGAAATTGAGGTAAATAATTCATCAATTCTGTCTGCGCCTGCATCTTTATCATGTAATATATCGGCTTTTGGCATCTCGAATTCAACTTCAGTTCATTGTACATCTGTACTCTCAACATTATCATCTGTTCCAAATCTTGGTCCATGTAAAGGTCTGGTTTCAGCTACAGAGAGAGGAGCATTGGGAAGCTCAAGCAAAATTTCAAAACATTCAGATCCTAATGCTGGTGTAGATGATTCTGAAAGGCATTTCAACCTTAACTTATATAACTCTTCGGCTTCATCTGCATCCGTTTTTCCATGCACATCTTCATCATTTGCATGTCAGAGTGCTACGTCAATTCAATGCACCTCTGGACCATTGACGTCATCATCTGTAGGGCAGGGACTCAATATGTCCAGAGAACAGAGCACAACTGCAAAACCAAATAGTGGTAGAAGTTTAAGTGAAGAACCAAGCAATGGAATGTTTCAAGAGCCTCAAGTGGTAATGAAAACAGCTGAGGAAAGATTTCCTCAAGAGCCTCGTGTAACATCCAAGGAAAACAAAGAGAAAAGTCGAGTGCCAGAAGTCGCAGGATGTCTAAATCAATCAATTCAACAATCTTCCTCTGAAGTTAACTTGGAAAAAACTTCAGCTGTCAGCAACAGAGAAATGGGCACTAGTCGAAAAAAATATTATGATTCAGATGCATTTTTCCGTGTCAATAATAGATTTTATCAGAAGCTAGGTAAGATAGGCAGTGGAGGTAGCAGTGAGGTTCACAAAGTCATATCATCTGACTGCACAATTTATGCCCTTAAAAAAATCAAGTTAAAAGGCCGTGACTATTCTACTGCATATGGTTTCTGTCAGGAGATAGATTATCTTACTAGGCTGTGTGGAAAGAACTACATAATACAGCTCATTGACTATGAGGTACTGAAAACCAGTTGCAGTTTGTATGTCATATGATGGAAGGATTAATAGTCAAGTTTATTTTTGTAAAAGTGTTTTAAATCTATTCTCGGAATGGTGAAGATCCATTGATTTGCTGTTTTATTGGGACAGGTAACTGACAAGAATTTATTCAGGGATGTGGTTGGAGGAAAATTGGGAAATAAGGAAGCAAGGATCAATGAAGATGCTTATATTTACATGGTACTTGAATATGGAGAAATTGACCTGGCGCAGATGCTTTTACAAAAATGGAAGGAGATGGATGCTGTTAGAAATCAAATAGATGAGAATTGGTTGCGTTTCTATTGGCAGGTTTGCTACCTTGCCAATCTCCACTTCTGTGTGTATGTAACTACAAGTTCCGTCTTTTCTAAACAAGTTTCTTAGATTATGTATAAATCTTCAGGAATGCATCACAAGAGTATTGCCTTATCTATGATTGTTTTGATGGAATGACATAAATAACCGAGTTTATAACAAGAGTTGGAAACATCTTAAGGTTAGTTGTATAACTAAGGTTTATAATATTTGCTTGTTAACAATACTAAAATGAGTTACTTGATTGTTGCACGGTCTTAAGAAATGGCATTTTTAGCTATCTTGACAGATAATGACTTCTTGTGGCTAATGCTATTGAGAATTGGGGTTGCAATACCAAGTAATAAACCTTTGGCAACAATTATTAAACATGAATATGCAATTAGATGATGCAGAAAATTCAGTCTGCAAGTGCATTAGGTGATTCAAAATAATAGCAAAAATAAATATCTAATTCTTATACAAGAAAAACATCAAGGTAATAAGCTTCTTAATAATACAAAACAAATATTAGCCAGGAAAAATGCTCAATTGAACCATAAAAAACTTCAGTTTTAATTGAGACAAGTGTAGCTATATTGCATAACACAGTTATTGAATTCAAATGCTCTACATTCTTCCTTCTACCTCCTCAAGTACAATAAAAAAATTAGGAACATATGCACACAGTAAAAGACAAAACTACTTCCTAATTGCTACTGCTGGTCAATTGTCCAGCTGTATGGTTTCTAATATTCCTCCTACAATTAACATACAACCAGCTGTTACTCCCACACAATCAAACCATAATATATTAAGAAATAGCTTTTCCATTGATCTCAACAGATAATGATTTCTTGTGGCTGATGCTGTTGAGAATCAGGGCTGCAATATCAAGCAATCAACTTCTGGCAACAATTGTTAAACACGGTAATGCAGTTAAAAGATGCAGCAAATTCAGTCTGCAAGTGCATCAGGAGACTCAACATAATAACAAAAATAACTATCTAATTCATATGCAAGAAATACATCAAGGAAATAAGCTTCTTAATAATACAAAACAACTATTAGCAGGGAGCAATGCTGAAATGAATCACAAAAAAGTTTTATTTTTAATTGATTCAAGTTTACCTATATTGCAATAACACTTATTGGACAATTCAAATGTTCTACATTCTTCCTTCTACCTCTTCAAGTACAATAAAAAATATTAGGAACATATGCACGCTAAAAGACAAAACTACTTCCTGATTGCTACTGGTGATCAATTGTCCAGCTGTATAATTTCTAACAGTCTTCCTACAATTAACATCCAACCAGCCACATGCCCACACAATCAAACAATAATTATCAATCTGATGAAGCTATAAAAGATTAACAATACAAACCATTCTAACCTTCTCCTCTAGCCAAAATCCACTCCATTCCTGCAATTCCCTACTATCTATTCCAGTGATAGAAGCCGCAATTTTTCTATTGGCCACATCTTCAAATCCATCTAAACAAAACCTTCCCACAGCCCCAAAAAATGTTTTAAATGCTTGGAGGCAAACCAGAAACTATTCTTTGGGCATTGTTGACATTTCATTCTCCACTTATAGTCCATCATTTATAATCAATCTTAGGGATTTGTTGACGTGTATTTTGTACACTGCCTAACACAGAATAAAATACCTAAAGGCATCTTATCCTCTCTTGAATAAAGTCTCTAACTGCTGAAGATTCGCATGAAGGATCAGTTAGGATGACTCCAATGTTCTGGTTAGTAGGGTCTCTACGTGTGGATAAACTCCAGTGGTATGATGTGATTTGCTGGAATCACAAGGGGACTTACATCTGATGATTGAACTTCCGATCTGCTTTGCTGGAACACAGGCTCTTACTGGCTTAGATTTGAAAAAATGGAAAAAGGATGAGGGCGAAGAGAAGATCTAATCCTAATACTAAGAATGTAGGAGCAATGATTTGATTTTTGATGAAACTCTAACTAGGTCTTGTTTTGACATCAATGGACCATCTCCACAAGGCTAGTGCGATCTTCTAAGGGAAGCTTTATGATGTTCAAATCATCACCGCAGGCATAGACACCATCAAGTTGATGCATATCAATGAAGAAGCGACAAATTGAAATTGAGCTTAAGCTGAATGATTCCAGTTGACTACACAAGGCAAGTCTGCAATCAACAAACTGCTAGTAGTATGGATATACGAATTCCACCATTAATCAATCGCATTTCCTCCATTCATCTAATCATCTACCATCTAGGATTGAAGACTCAACAAGAAACCATGCAAATTGCAAGAAATGACACACTTCACCATTACTTCAATGAAAATGGAGTTTGTTTACAATCAATGGCAACAATTTCTTGCCTTGTCCTCCTATTCTACTCTAATTACTATTCTATCAATTTCTAACTACTCTCTATCTACTAACTGCTTTCTATTATTTACAACTCTCTCTAATTAGCCTTTACAAAATGAAATGCCAGGGCTTATATAGTGCCCTCAATACAATTCGATGGCTTAGATCCATTCGAGATCAATGGCCAAGATTCAACAATGAAAACCCTAATTAGGGTTTGTTACAACCATTACATAACATTTAATGCTTGACCAATGATAAAATTGTATTGCTTGGACACATGTCCCCTCTAGAAAAATCGACCAATGGATAGCCGGGGTCGGTACATCGGAGTTTGTGCCACCTTCCATGAGTTAAGTACATTAAATCTGGACATGCTGAGGTGGACCTCACTGATTGGAGACGTGATGACTAGGATGCCACCTCGTCTGACACTTGGTTGATACTCAATTTGGTAGCGTTGAGAAGTTATCTTTGATTAACTCTTCTAAAATTATTTGCTTCTTCAACGAGCCCTTGTCCTAACTCCATGTGTCCTTGATGTGTAGGATGATGATGTACCTCGCCTTGGAACGCTGGATTGAAAGAGGTCGCCCCTGTCCTGGCTTGATCGTCCCGGCGAAGACCGTCCTTGATCCGGCTTGATTTTCCTTGATGAGATCTCCATTTGATGCCTACAAAACATTTCAAAATTAGCAACATGATTTTGCAATGAATAACTAGATTAGAGATTAAATTTAGGAAACTTCATAATAAGTCCTTGAGTTATAATTTCCTAAACGACGATTGAGCTATTAGAATTCAAAATTTCAAAATTTAAGGCTATGACGATCAAAATTCGAAATCAAAACAATAAATCCATATCGCCATACCTCTCTTGAGAGCTAACACTAGAATGCAAAATGAGGAATTTGCCTAGGCAAAATTAACGTTAGAAGCCTTCAACGTGATCTTCAAGGATAAGGAACGTCCTCTTTATCAATTCGCCACCCTTGGAGTCTTTGATGTGTTCTTCAATGTCCTTGGCAAGTTCGCCTAACTTGAAACTCGAACTCCTTTGATAATGCTTGTGCCTTCCTATTGATAAGACTCGCACCTTGAACACAATTCGCACCTCCTCTTGAATGATAATTTCGCACTTCCTTTGTATACTCCAAATCGCATATGAAAAGATGATAAATGATGATGTGAAAATGAAATAAACTACTCCTCCTTTATAGGCGCCCACATTCATATTGACCCTAGGCCGACTTTGGTGAATAAGGCAAATTTAAAATAAACTTAAAGGCCGACCCTTGTAAAATGAAACAAATTTTAAATCAAGCGCCCCATTTTTATTTATAATTAATTAATTTAATGCCTATAATTTTAAATAAACTCGATTTTTAAAAGGCAAAAATTAATTAATAAAGGCCCATGCGCTAATTTTAAATGCTATTTTAATTGAATTTTTTTTTTGATTTTGTCGATTTTAGCATTTAAAATAAATTCAAAAAATGATTTAACGCCAAGAATTTTAAAAAAAGGTGGAAAGATGCAAACCTAACGCTCTGGTCCCTGACTGAGGGACAGGAGCGAAATCTCAATTTGGTCTTGATTCTTGTGCTTTTGACATTAAAACCACCATCTCCACATTGAATTTGGCATTTTTGCTGGGAATTTCGAACTTGACTAACTTGATTTGGTGAATGAATGCCCTCTAAGGTGGATATCGCCCTGGTCCCTTGGTGAGGGACAGGAGCGAACTTCCATATCTAGCTCAAATTGGTAACATTTTGTCGTTCACTTCTTTTGTGTCGCCTTCCAAATGACGTTTTAAACCTTTTGCAACTTTGCTTTGACATGATTTTCGAAGGAAAATGAATGATTTAGCTAATATCGCCCTGGTCCCTTGGTGAGGGACAGGAGCGATCTTGGTGTTTCTCCTTAACCTTTGTAACTTCAAACTTCAATCTTCATTGTGAGGGATAAACAATGTTATTCTTTCATTCTACTCTCATTTCACTTGGCTTCTACAAGACACTTTGATGTTTAGAGGACTATCGCCCTGGTCCCTTGGAGAGGGACAGGAGCGATCTTGAAGCTCTAGCCAAAATTTGCCATCTTTCAACCTTTGTTCTTCATTCATTGCTTCCTAAATGATGTTTTTGATCTTGCCTATCCTTGCCTTGTCTTGATTTTGAAGGAAAATGAATGATTTAATGAAAATCGCTCTGGTCCTTGCCTGAAGGACAGGAGCGATATAGCTTCCTTGGCTCAATTGATAATCGTTTGACGTTTGAAACCTTTGTATATCACCTTCTTAAGATACCTTAGACCCTTTACCACCTCGCATGATCTTGACTTAACGTGATTTTGGAAGGATTTGGCCAATATGATAAATATCGCTCTGGTCCCTGCCTGAGGGACAGGAGCGATCTTCAATGTCTTGTGCTCATACTTGCTTTCATCAATTTGCCACTGCTTTCATTGTGTAAAATGAAGTCCTTTTGATCCCCTTGGACACTTAAAACGTGATCAACTTTCAAAATCTAGGCTCTCATGAAAATTTCGCTCTGGTCCCTGCCTGAGGGACAGGAGCGAACCTAGGTATTTAAGTGCAAATCCTTCATTTTGGCGGTCCTTGTAACTTTGTTCTTCATCAAGATACCTTAAAACGTCCTCACCACCTTGTACTTCGTCCTGGAGTGTCTTGAACTTGGGATGAAAGCAAGATAACTAAGATATCGCCCTGGTCCCTGGCTGAGGGACAGGAGCGAATTTGTGCTTGTAGGCTTCATCTCACTTTGCTAACCTCAAAAATTATCTTCAATGGTCTTGTAATGCTCCGTTTTATTCACCTTTGGCTTGGAAATCATTCAAACTTGGCAAGAAATTCGTCTAAGGCAAAGATCGCTCTGGTCCCTGACTGAGGGATAGGAGCGAACTTGGGCATCTGGGTCCCTTGTTGATGTTTCGTAATTTTCAATTTGTCTTCAACGGGTTCAATTCATTGTCTTTGCTTGCCTCAAACCTAAAACTTGCTTGATCTTTGCCTGAATTTTGCCTTATAAGAAATTTCGCTCTGGTCCTTGGGAGAGGGACGGGAGCCACAATGGATTTCGCCCTGGTCCTTGACTGAGGGACAGGAGTGATTTTGCAATTTGGTCCACTTTCTTCATGTTTGTGTCTTCAAATTATATTCAACTGGTAAAATGCACTTCCTTGGACCTCTTCAAATCGTCAAGTTGTTAAAATCCTGCAAGGACAAAGCAATATTTGATTTTGAGCTCCGGTCCTTCATTGAAGGACAGGAGCGATTTTGACTCCTGGGGCATTTTCGTGTTCGTGAAATTCTTCAATTTATATTCAACGGAAAGATCACGCCTTTCTTTACCATTTCTACTTGAAAAATCATCTTGATCCTGCAGAGACAGTAAGATTTTTGAAAACGAGCTCCGGTCCTTCACTGAGGGACAGGAGCGATTTTGCTCTTACAGGCCAAAATATCATGATTTCACAAGTTTAATCACTTCACAAGGCAAAAAACAAATCATTTCCGATGCCCGGGATCAAATATCAAAAAACTCAAAATTTGGTCAAACATACTCAATTGGACAAAATTCACAATTTCATCATTCACACTTAGACAAATTTAGGACTATGCATTCAAAATTCCAATTAAAAATAGACCATTCTGGCGAATTCACTTTATTCAAAATTGCATCCTACGAAAGGAAGCTCAAAAAGCTCTCAAGACTGATTGGATTCTGGCCTGAAAACGTCAAAATGAAAAAACCCTAAGGCTTGACCTTAATCCAGACAACTGACAAACTAAACCAAAACCCTAAAAAGCAAAGCGAAAACGAGCAAAACGAGCAAAAACATGGGTCCCCATTTGCAATGGGGCGATGTGTGAAAACGTCACAACAGGATTCTACATGGACTACTTTGCATGATTTGATGTCTTTGGTTGTTGCATTTGTTGAAATGTGGTGACTGATCAGCAAAGTACTGTACACTCTGCACGTATCCTAGCCAAAATTTTTTTTGCCGTTTTTCGTTGATGAAAACCGACATTGTAATAAAACCCTAAAAAGGCCGACTTTGTTTGTTGCCCTAAAAACGCATGTTATAAGCGGCTGGGATGCTTAAGGCATTGTAAGGTTGATGTACAGTTTTTGCTGGATAATAAGAAAGATTGGACGACTGTGTATGGTGGACGTAACCCATTTTGGGTGAACCACGTTAAATCTCTGTGTTATTCGTGTCCTGTTTTATTTCTTTATCTTTTGTATTTAAATCTACATATAATTGTTAGTTCATATTTGCTTCGGATCTGCTTGAAACCCTAACAGCATTAGCCCTCTATGTTCTTGACTTAATAAAAAACCCAAGCTGCAAAAATAGTAAATTGACTTAGCCCTCTATGTTCTTGACTTAATAAAAAACCCAAGCTGCAAAAATAGAAAATTGATTAAGTGTTGGATTTGTTGGGGTTTTGGGGTTTCGCTTACCCTCATGCTGTCATACCTTTCTTATCGGCTCTGATTCTTGGTGTCGAACCTTGCAAAAGTGGCTATGTAATTTATCGACATTTGGGCTATTGGGGTTTTTCTTCCATGCATGCCAAATTAGGTTCCCTTTTTGTTGTGACGTATTCACACATCGCCCCATTGCAAATGGGGACCCCTACTTTTTGCTTTCTAGGGTTAGTTTTCTTGGTCTTTTAGGTTCTTCGCTATTAATCTTTGCATTGAAGGGTCGCCAAAGAGATCATTAGGGTAGGATGGTTTGCTTAGGCTCAAGTGGGTCAGTAGGTGGTCCTAGTCAGGGTCTCTGTTGAAAGTTTCCTCTTAGTTAGGCTTGGGTCTTGCTTCGAGGGTCGAGTCTTGATTGAGTTTAAGGAAGTCTTTGTGTCATGTTAGGAGTCTTGCCTTTTGAGACCTATATCAAGGAAGTGAATGAAGGTTTGTGAGTGAGTATCATCAAGGATTTTCCCTTTGAAGGTTTGAGTTGGTCAAGTCAATGGATGATGAGTTCTTGTCCTCGAGGCATTGATTGGTATAAAATTGACCTATTTTGCCCTTAGAAAACCCCTAATGATCAAGGCTAAACTAAAATTTTGAGCAAAAGGTGATGAATTTGAGCAGAATCACAAAATTTGCTCCTGACCCTTCCAAAGGGTCCAGAGCGAATTTCTCTAAAAATCTCTCCTGCTTTTAACATGGGTTAACATCCTTACTCCTACGCCTTGATTGAGTGAGGAATGACCTACCTATGCCTTGTGAGCAAGTTGCAAGCAAGTGGGATGAAGAAATTGGAGAATTTGAGCCAAAAAGCAAAATTTCGCTCCTAACCCTTCCAAAGGGTTCAGAGCGAAATTCCTGTTTAGGTCCTGTCCTTCCAAGGGTACCTGGGCGAAATTGTCAGGATGTGCTTGTGATCCAGCATTTTGAGCTAGGCGCTTCTTTAGGGTGATTTGTTAGCATGATCTAAAGCTAGGACAATACGAGTGAGGGTAAAGTTTGAATGTTTGAGTGATATTTAAGGCTAATTCCTCAATTTCGCTCCTGACCCTTCCAAAGGGTCCAGAGCGAATTTCCTTGGATCTCCCTAATTTGCATCAAGCTTAGGTTCCATAGCATTAATTGAGGTTGATTGAACTTAGAGGCGCCCTTAGACATGCATTTGAGTAGGTCATGGTCACTAAACGTTAAGAATTTGAGCAATTAGGCCAATTTTGCTCTCGACCCTTCCAAAGGGTCCAGAGCAAATTTCCTTGGATCTCTCTTCTTGGTCCTAATTTGCATTATAAACCTTGTCCCTAGGGCATTATTGAGAGTATTCATGTGTGCAACAAAGTCAAGTGATGAGAAGGTCAATAATTTGGGCATAATTGCAAATTTTGCTCCTGACCCTTTCCAAAGGGTCCAGAGCAAAATTTATCCAAGCTCTTGACCCTTCCAAAGGGTCTAGAGAGAAATTCCCTAAAAGACCTAATTCTTCACCAAAGTCATTTTGAGCAAAAGTAAGGGCAAATTTGCAAGATCATGGAGAGAAAAGGATCAAAGATCAAGTTTAAGACAAAGTTAAGTGAAAAAGGATGAGAATTGAGCCGAAAAGAGCAAATTCACTCCTGACCCTTCCAAAGGGTCCAAACCGAATTTCTTCATAAAGCATTATACCTTGCTCAAACCTATGAACTAATCCATTCCCAAGTATTTTTGAAGGCAAAACACTTGTTTTTGATGAGGAAAGGTTGAAAATTGAGTCAATGATGGAAAATTTGAGCCTAAACATCAATTTCGCTCCTGACCCTTCCAAAGGGTCTGTTGACGTGTCTAAAGTCGCGGAACTACGACTTCATCCGGCCAACGCAGAATAGAAATTGCTAAGAATCCTATCCTCTCTTGACTGCAGGATAGCTTAGTAGTTTGATGTGTTTTGCTGGAAACACAAAGGGGACTTATGGTTTAGACGAAATTGGTTTCGTACAGGTTCTCTAGAGTCTTATAGTCCTATATCATCTGATTTTGCTTCTAATTGATGTTATTTCAGCTTGACTGGATGGTTTCTTTAATAAAAAAGGAAAAAAGGAGAGAGGGATAAAGAGTGAATAAGAACAACTAACTAATTCTAACTAGGACAGCATATTTCAACACATAGACGGAAGTCTTAATATAACTAGAAATTACTTTGCCAGCCAATTAGCACAACTAGGTAAAAACTAGTGCAATTATCTAAGGGTTTCAAATTTTCAAGTTATTTAGATATGAATGATAGACTCTTACACCTAATTATCCAAATCTAATAACCGAACTTAGCACAAAAGGGGGTTCAGACTAACCATGTAGAGGAAACAATAATCAACTATTTCCTAATGGTATGAACCAAGATTTTCCGTCAAATATATGCATAAATATCTGTCTGAAATTAAATACAGTTGCAGAAATATGAAATAAATGGAGAAGAGGACCATGCACTCATAGTAAAACCAAAGAAACGGGACTTGGACTCGGCGCGGACTCGGCAAGGGTGTCTCGCCTCGGGACTTGTGACTTGGATCGGCCAGAACTCGACAAAGTGAAAAACCCAAGAAATTTAGCGATTTTTAAGAATTTAAAACTTGTTTCATGCACCCTTTATTAAATAAACCTTAAATACACAATAACATCATCAAATAGAAGTTAATTTGATCACATACACAAGTGTCAAGTATACATCGATCACATTATGATTAGTATAAACACAAATTGTAGCTGAAGGAAATAGCAACCAATAACCATAGATATATAAAGTGTCAAATGTAAAAATATTACAAAACTCATGGAATATGAAATCTATGACATCAAAATTCAAATGTTCCAGTTCCACACATATATCAAAAATAAAACAACTACAAGTCTATGGCTCAGAGGAGCTTGGATCCTTCCTACGAAGGCGTGTAACCCAAAGGTAGGTCCTGGATGCGTCAACAACCATACTCTCTACCCGTGACTCCATTCTACCCTCACCAACATCAGCTGTGTCTGGCTCTAGCTCTCCTCGCGCTCTAACCTCCTCCTATGCCATGGCTACAACCTCAGCCTCTCTATCTACCTAGTCGATCCAATCTAAGCCCTCATCACCAAAGATAGGATCTGTAGCCTCATTGATCCACTCAGATTCTGGATCAACCTCCTCTAGCGTGATCGGGATGGTGTCATGGTCCATAACTTGTTTGTGTCTAAGACGGAGGTTGTAATGAACAAAGACTAGATCATTCAACCTCTCCACAGACAGTCTATTGCGCCTCTTGGAGTGTATGTGCTCAAACATACTTCAATTGCACTCACAACCGGAAGCACTGCATGGCTGGCTCAAAATATGAATGGCTACCTGTTGAAGATTTGGTGTTTTAGGACCACACATCTGCCACCACCTATCTGAGATGGGAAAAAGGAAAAAAAAATCAGCCTCATTTAATAATTAATAACAAATTGAATAACATATAATTAAAGCTCTTAATTTCTTAAAATATACATTTTACCTGGCTGCATTTTTGTCCGATTTTCTTTGCAAAGCTGACGAGAGAAGACCTCCCCTTTAGCATTAGAAAAAGCCTCTAGCTCCTGGACTATACTACTGCTATGACCAGGCGACATTCGCTTTATCACTGAGTAGATCCCACTAAGAACCTCCTCATCCGCCTTGAAATCAAGGCGGAAATGGAATCCCGGATTGAGGTAATAAGCAGCTACATGAAGGGGCTTGTGAAGCTGGGTCTACCATCTCCTGTCAATGGTATCCCAAATGGGACGATACTTACTCTCATCCCCTTCATAGGCAGATCTGATGCCCTCCTTGGCCATATCCATGCCCTCGTATATGTAGCCCATTGCGGGCTTCTCCCCGTCAACAACACGTAGGAGAACTACCAAGGGCTCAATGAACTGCAAATATTGTGAAACAATTTGTAATATCAGTTAATGTAAGTGTGAAATTGTGAATGAAAATAAGCAATTAAAAGAAAAATACGAATAAAAATAAAAAGTTAAAACTTAAAACATAAGGTAGAAATTAGAATGCTTAAAAATTTTACCTTCACAATCTGAGCACAAGGGGTCCAAAAACCCGGCTCATAAAAAATGTAATCTGCAACATCAACTCCCGCAACACTCATAGTATAGGATGAGGAAGTCCACTCCTCACCAACAAGCATACGTCTCAAAGCTGCCTTACTTCGAATCAAGGATTGCAGTGTGATGAAGTTAGTGGCAAATCTAGTGATTCCAGGACGAACCAACTCCTTCTGCCCCGTGTATTGCCTCATTAAGTTAAGGACCCATGCATGATTGTATACAAATTTGCAAATATTTTTTGCCTTCTCTACACATGTCCTGATCCATGCAATCTTACCAATGTCCTCCAACATGAGGTCAATGCAATGGGCGGCACATGGAGACCAAAATATAGATGGGTGCCTCTCCATCAAAAGTTTACATGCAGCAACATAATTTGTTGCATTATCGGTCACCACTTGTACTACATTCTCCTAACCCACTTCATATATGACCTCCTCTATAACCTCACATAGGTAAGTGGCATTTTTAGAATGTGCAGAAGCATCAATGGACTTTATGAACATGGCGCCACCTGAAATTTGAAAACAAAGCAAAAACAGTGATCAATGATCATTCAATATATCTCAACTCAAAAATAAAATACAAATCATTAAATAAAATTCAAGTTATTCAATCAGCTGCAGAAGAAACAAGAAAATTTAGGAGCGTCCAATTTCTCCTATCAGTCCAACCATCGATCATGATGGTGCAACCCTTCTTCCATATCTCTCGCTGATCCTCTAATGTGGCTTTTACATCAGCCACCGATTCTATCAAAATTGGGCCACTTAACTCGAAATCAGAAGGGGCTTTGAAACCCGCCCCACAAATAGCAATGGCATCAACCATGTTCTGCCAATAAGGAGACCTATCACAAATAAATTAAATAAGAAGTATAAAATTATAAATATTAGACTAAAAATATTAACAACTTAAAAACTTAAAACAATCAAATAAAAACTAAAAGCAATTACCTGGCTTCGAAGAATGGAATATAGCAATAAAACCAAAATCTTCCAATTGCACCTTTAGCCTTATTGTGTACCTCTTTGTTCCAAGCCATGCTCTCAAGTGAAGGTTGGGCACCAAGAGTAGTGTGTGGCTCAAAATATGAATCCATCCCAGATTTACGAACTCTAGGACCAATGGTTGGAGTTGCATTGATACTCCCACTAGCATTGACACTACCGGCAACAAAAGCACTAGCACTCCCACTAGGACAATATGGAGGCATGGAAGAGGCCTCTCCAACACAACCAATGCTAGTCTGAGCCAACTCCTCCCTTTGCCTCTTCTTTATTTCTTTTCGAGTCTCAAATGTGTCTAATAGCACTTGGCACTCACGAATAGCCTTAGGAAGTGTTTTTTTGCAAGGCTCTGCATCATGGCCATGTATGCCGACAAGGTGGTATTTCAATCTATTTATGCCTCCATGAAAGATTGTTTTGCAAAATTTACATTTTGCCTCTCCTCTTTTTTGCTCGGGAAAAGGTTCTGTATATTTCCAAGTTGGATCTTTTCTACCCGGGATTGCTCTATGAGGAGGACTGGAACTAGACATTGTTTTCAAAAGTTGAAGGTTGCTGGAATAAGACACAATTACAAAAAAAATGAATATTTGTCCATTGTTAAATAATAAATTAATACAAAAAAAATATAATAGCAATGTTTTGATTTTGATACAAAAATCAATGTAATAGAATTTGTATTCTTTTTTTTCAAATAAATTAGCAAACCTACCATGTAGATTGTTTTTTTCATTTCAAAACATAAAGAAATCAGCAAACCCTACAATGTACATTTCTAAACAAAAAAAAATGTACATTGTAGGGTTTGCTGATTTCTTTAAGTTTTGAGAAAACAAAAAACAATCTACATGGTAGGGTTTGCTGATTTATTCGAAAGAAATGAATATATATTACAAATGTTAAAAAAAAAATGTAAATTTTGCTTATAGAACACCAAAAGAACCAAAAAATATAAATCTTACCTCTTATAAGAAGGTTGAAATGAAATGCAACCTCTTTCCAATCCTCTCTGACAAGCTTTTGATGCACCAAATGCAATTATTACACTGTCCCAATGTGATTTGTTGAAGAAATTCTACTCCTCCTTGCTGGTTGCCCTACTATGCTCTCTTCTTTTTCCTCACAACTCACTCTTCTCCTCCTATTTTTTCAATAGAATGAAATGAGATTCCTTTTACAACTTCACATAAAATATAAATGAAAAAAAAAAACAAGTAAAACCATTTTTTAACATGTTTTATTTTTGCTCTTTTGGTAGTTTACGCCGGCCGAGTCCTGGCATCGAGACTCGTCGGGTCCGATCCGAGTCACGTGACTCGCCATTACTCAACCAAAACTCGTTGAGTCCGGGTCCGAGCCACCCAGGACTTGCTGAGGGTGACTCGGCCTGTGACTCGCCGAGTTTTGGCGAGTCACGGAAACAGACACAACTTTAACATCCATCAAATCTTGTATGTATTTTGCCAGAGTTTTTGCAACAATCTTTGTTTTTTCTCCCTTTTACAAAGAGGAATTAATTCGTTTATATAAAATTCCAAAAATGGATGAATGGCCAAGATTAAACTTAAACAAGTGGGCCAGATTCATCTTCCACCAAAACTGCCCATACCCATAAATGGGAGACAAAATATCAGCACCAACAAAAGGAGAAACAATAACTACCAAAAAGGTAATTAATAACTACCCCAAAAAGCTGCTCCAAAAAGTGCACATGCATGGAGCTCAAGATTTACAACTGCACTTTATGCCTAAAAAGTGCTTTTTAAGATTTTTAAAAGAAACTTGCACTTTATGAAAGCACTTTCTCCTTTTCTGCTGTAGACCCTTTTTCCAAAAATTCATCCTCGCTGTGCAAATACTCCTTCCAGATGTCTTGACCTGCTGCACGCTCTACCCAGACATATTCTTGAAATTTGATGCATAGCTAGAACAACACCATGCTTTGAGGCATGGGAGGATGGGGTATTTCATACTGCATATCCTCCAAGTGGCGATCTACATGCTTTAACACATCCTTCTAGTCAGACCGATGAGCATCAAAACTTAGTATGTCCGAATGCAACCCACTGACAAACTCTAGGTCCTCTATGGAGTATGTGACCTTATTAATTCTCAATCTATCCTCCCAATTTGGTTGTACTTGATCATCGGACAAACTATTTTTCTAGCCCAGAACCATTGATCGGAGGATCTTTCCACCAAGATCCCTCATGTTTTTTGAGATTTCCTCGCATTCCTCCTGCTCTTTATTAATGGTGCCTTTTGTGTCATTCTTCATGTTGGTAGTCCAGTACCATTCTTTAAAAACGCTGATGTCATGAGGATCCAGGATAGTGGACAATGTGGGAATCTGCGTGTGGGTCCAGAAAAGAGCCCTCATGAAGGGAAGAATTGTACCAACCACCTCATGGACCCTGAAACACTCCTTTACCTCAAACAATTTGACAATAATGGTCTCTTGGTGGTGGGCCATTTCCTTTACATCTTCAATGATACGCTCTCCTTTTTCCTTAATGTCTCGAATCCATTCTTTGACAGCTTTGGTGGTATCACGTACTCCTTCAAACTTTGTTGTAGTCCTTTGTGCCAATGCCAATGGGGGAACATGGGATTCAGGGGCATGTTGCAATGGTTTTAGCAGGTGATCAATATATCCCTCAGCCTGCTCAGCACGAACTTGGTACATATTTCTCTCAGTATTCATTTCGTCGAGTTGTCTGAGCATATTCTGCATGGAATCCTTGAACTCTTCCCTTTCTTGGTCTTTGGTGGCTCACCCTATTAGGATGGTTGCAATGCTATAATCAGCCAATGCAATTAGATCTGTTGGCTTATCGACAGGTGGGGTAGCAATGTGAATGGTACGATTCCTCTGCTCATCCTTGGTGATCCGGGAGTAGGTCTTAGGCTTTTTCTTACCTTTGGACTTTATCTCTCCAATGCGAGAGAAGATATCCTCCAAGTTGATAGGTGGCTTGACGGCTGCTTTCCGCTGTGCACGACCAATTGGCCAGTCTTGAGGGATGGTCTGTCTGGATGTTATGGCCAAATTCCCACTTTGCTCCTTAGAGGTTTCAGTTGGCTCACTGTCTATTTGCAATTGATCTGTCATAGAAGGAACAAATGCAGTATCTAGTCCCTTACTCACAACTGAGTTCTCCCCTACCTCACTGAACAACTGTCGGGTATCCCCTTGTGATGGTTGCTCTTCAGTTCTGTCGGGCTCGTGGGTCTCATTCCCCTTTCGTTCTCCTTCGACGATGGTGTCATCTTTGCGGGTGCTATTCAATTGTAATTCATGCCGACTCCCTTGGGTGAGCTCATGCTTACCAGCCTCTTGATTAGGCAGAATTTCTCCCTCCTCAACTTGATTTCTAGGTTCATTAGAACCAACAATCCTGACTTTTGCATCCGGCTCACCTTGTGCTGGAGGATTATTAGCCTCGAATGCATCCACATCACTCTGGGAGGGTGGAGCAGGTATATGGTCAAGCTCGACTACGTCATCCTCGGAACTGGGGTCTTTGGATGACGAATTGACTTCCGGCCTTTTGATAGGGATCTTTCCCTTCTAGTTCTTTTTGATGTCCGAGTCCCTCTATTAGCTCTGGCTTTCTTCCTCTTCTTTCCGGGTTTCTCAACCTCTTCTTTCGGTGCATTTGAGGTTCCCTCATCCTCCGAAGACTGGGATTCGAGACTGCCCATCATATGGTATGTAAATTGAATTCATTCATGGGTTAGTTTCTCATTCTACTGGGATAACTAGTGATCGGTATATCTTCCTGGAGCTGCCATAACTGCCTCAAAATCAGTAATCGGGTCCTGAGACCAATCAATGCCTGGCAAGAGATATTTTACTGCTTCAAACTCTTGGACTTGCAAGCAATTGCCATAATCTGTCACTTGATCTAGGACCCGACGATACTCATAAAGCCGTATTTGTTGCACACTTAGCCTCGAATACTCACGCCGTCAGACCTCATAGTCATCAGAACAGTTGCTCCAATAATCCTCAATTGATGCCTTTGCTTTGTAGCGCCTGCCATAGGCTCTTTTTGCCAAATTGTCATGATCGAAACACTTCCTTGGGAAATGTTCTTGTAGGCCATAAGATGCTAATTCAGCAAGTGACTCATCAGCTTGTACCGAATTCTTGAAATGCACATCGAGGGTACCCAAAATCATAGGGAAGGTGAATCTAGACTGTTTCTTTTCTCTGAGTAAGCTGCCCGCTGGATGTGCCTGCCTTGCGACTTCCATAAGGACTATTTTGTCTATCGGATATTGTGGAAGTCGAAATGGTGCTTCCTCAAAGCCGACTATTCTAATATAGGTGAACCTAGGGAATTAAATAAACCATGCGCCGTACTTTTGTACCAAAATGGTAGCCTTCTCTGAGAGCCTTATGTGCAATCCCCCCTGCATCAACTTGACTAGGCGCATTGTAAAGGCGTCATTAACACGCTTATATTGACCAATTGCATAAGCAACATTGTTCTTTTCTCTTTGAGCAATGTCATAATAGTGCAGTTGAGGGTAGCATTCATACATCTTGACTTGATTTGGGCCGTTCCCGATTTCACCCTTCTTGATTAATCCTGTCAGTGGCTGGTGTCGGGCAAACATGTAAATCAGGTAGGAGGTCATGGTGAAGTACTTCTTTTCCTCAAGTTCGACCAGCTGTGTATGGATATTATCACTGATGATCTGAGCCTAGTCGAACTTGGACTTCCCAGCAAAGACCTGTTCCGTAAAGTAGAACATCCACTCTTCAAAAAAATTAGACCGAGGGAGTCCCATAACCTGGCTGAGTAAGGTGACCATATCACCATGCTCGTTATGAAAGTCACTTCTGGGGGTCTTTTTACTGATCCTAATACTCGGGGGCCTTCTCTCCTTATACCATTCTTCGCTTATTTAGCAGGGTTGCCTTCTCTCCTTATACCATTCTTCGCTTATTTAGTAGGGTTCATGTTGTAAGCAACCTGTGCCTTATCTATATTTATAGCAATGGGATTATCAGGAAATGGTATGTCAAATGCATCTCAATGGCCTCAGGTGTGAAATCAGCTAGCACCATATTTTCTAGAACCACTAATCTGGTCTCTGGCTGATAATGTCGGGCAGCCTTAACTACTAGCTCATAATTTTGCACGGATGGAGGGAAACCTGCTGCCTGAGCGATACCACTATCCATCATCCGCCTAGGCTTGCCATAGGAGTTAAGAGAATATACCGTGTTTCTGAAATCTTGAATGTCTATGTGGCCCAAATCAGTATCACCTATGTTCTCCCATATGCTTTGGACCTTTGACTCCCTCACTCCTTTTTGGTACTGGTACTACATCTTCTCGCCTTTGCGAGGAATGTCAGATTTAGAGACTCGAGATGTTCCGGTTACACCAGGTGTTTTTGAGGATTCTACCGCCGATTTAGGCATTTATCCTGCACAATTGGACGCGGATTACGAGACGAGATGAAGGAAGTGAACAAGTTAGTCAAAATAGAGGATGATGTTAGGACATATGAATCAACGGGAAAACTGAAATTTGAAGAAAGTACGATGCTTTAGTAAAAGAGCTTGCTTATCTAGAAGCGAAATGCTATGAGATAGGAAATTAGGCTAGATTGTTTAAATCTGTTTATTGGAGCGAACTTCAAAAGGTGCCACCTCCGACTAACTATGATGGTGCGGACAAATGCTCAATCTTGCAGCTGAGGGTTCGGGTCTTTTAACAATTGCTAGAAAAGTTTTGCCTAAATTCAGTTTTTCCAAAATGTTCAAAATTTCCGTAAGTCTAAATTTTGTGCTTTGCCTTTACGCTATGTTTAATGCTTTGCTTAATACCTTTCAAAAGAAAATTGTGATCTACAAAATTTCATTTGATTAATTCTCCATTAACCGTTAAGCATAGTGACCAGTTTTGCATTTATTTAATGACTTTAAAGGAGACAAAAACGAACTTACCTGGCGAACAAGGTGTTCATCCCGCGATCTCTCCAAACTTCGTGTTAGAAAAGCCTTGTGCGAGTTCGGCTTGCAAGGCC
This sequence comes from Cryptomeria japonica, assembly GCF_030272615.1. Taxonomy (NCBI): domain Eukaryota; kingdom Viridiplantae; phylum Streptophyta; class Pinopsida; order Cupressales; family Cupressaceae; genus Cryptomeria; species Cryptomeria japonica. The sequence goes on along the minus strand of NC_081405.1, from coordinate 39,335,268 downwards.
CTTTTGTAAACTTTGAAAACGCCTTCCTTGCGATTTTTGGACTACAGAGGGGTTTTGCAAACATGGGAAAGCTTACGCCCAACTACCTTATTTGTGATTTAACTTTGCCTGCCCAATTTCGTGCCTAAAGACTAAAATGCAAACATTAAATCGCCCTTCATGCGATTTCTAACTTCATCGATGTTTTGCCCATTTTCGGGTTAGGAAGTCTATCTGCAAATTTATAATGTTTGACGCCTTCCTATTTATTGCGATTTTCACTCTCTTTGGTGAGTTTCGAGACAGAATGGAGTTTTGCAAACTTTTAAGTGAAACACCTCCTGTTCTAACTTGCGAAATTCGGCCAAGAGAGGCCTTTTGCAAAGTTACGCTTCTTACTTGTCATGTCGGGTTTTTCGGCGAAAAGACATTTTTTGAAAAGTTTTACTTCTTATGCCTTCACTTATACTCTGCGCGATTTCGATGTTTGCCCAATTTCGGGCTGGGCGTTACTTTTGCCAACTTCGCCATTTTTCGGCCTGGGAAGTACTTTTGAAAAGTTTTTTGGATGTTTTAACTCTTTGTTTAGGCGATTTTCGGCTCATGAGGCTTGTTTGAATTTTTTTTTCAGATTTAATGTTTTCACTTGCTTTGCCCAATTTCGGGCTAGAATCCACTTTTGCCAACTTAAAAACAAATAACGCCTTTTCCACATTTAGTGATTTTCGGCCCATGAGGCCTGTTTGAAAAGTTTTTAAGATTTAACTATTTGGTGATTTTCGGCCCAAAGGCGACTTTTGAAAAGTTTTTCAAACTTAGACTTTTCTCTTTATTAGGCGATTTTTGGGACAAAATGGAGTTTGAAATCTTAGAAAGTAGAATGCCCTTTATGCTTGCAATTTCGGGCTAGAAGACCCTTTTGAAAAGCTTGATCTTGAAACCAAATTTGGCCTTTAAAGCGATTTTGCAAACCCCGGGACAACTGACACCCTTGCCTATTTAGCAGATTTTCAGTCTTATGCTAAAACTAGTCTCTCTTGGAATGATTTTGATCGTTCAGATTACGAGACTCTCTGCAACATGACCCCCGGGCCACGCGACTTAAAACTCAAACACACCCTTTCTCCTAATGGCTATAAAGCTCATTGCTTCACTACTACTTGTTGGATCCCAAAATGGCAGATAAAAATTCAAATTCGAAACTTAGCAGGACGAAGGCTAGAAATGGAAGAGGGGGACCCTGTCGGCGATAGGGAGTGTGTGCAATGCACAATAGGGTCTAGAGCGAAATTCCTTCTAAGCTCCTGACCCTTCTAGAGGGTCTAGAGCTAAATACTTAGAAAGACTTATTTCCTCACCAAGAGCATTGAGTGGACATCACTTTGAGAGCAAGTTGGCTTGATCTTGATAAGATAAGGGTGGAAGGACAAGTCCTAGGTAAGTTGAGTGTGGATAGAGTCTAGAAATGCAAATTTCGCTCTTGACCCTTCCAAAGGGTCCATAGCGAAATTCCTAGAAAGACTCTCTATTTTTCCTAATGCACTAAAAGAACCTTGTTTTAAGCTAAATTGATGGTAAATTGACTTGATCACGGTAAGAGGAGGTTTGATAAGACAAGTTTAAGGTGATTTAAGAGCAAAAGAAGTGTGAAATGAGCCTAAGGAAGAATTTCGTTCTTGACCCTTCCAAAGGGTCTAGAGAAAAATTTCTTAAACCTCTATTTATTCCTTGTTTGAAGACCAAGATCTTTGTTCCTATGACGTGGTTGAGAGAGGGTTGATATATACTTGCCTTGAAAGTAATTTGGAGCAAAGGAAATGATAGAATTGAGACTAAATCACAAATTTTGCTTCTGACCCTTCCAAATGGTCCAGAGCGAAATCATTAGGACTCCCTATTTCACCTTGTTTCGAGCTAGGATGGAGGCTAGTTGCATAATCATGATGGAAGGAGGTTTAAAAGGTTCAAGGCAAAGAAATGATGAAAATATGAAGAATTGAGCAACTTTGTCAATTTTCGCTCTTGACCCTTCCAAAGGGTCCAGATCGAATTTCATTATAGGGCCTGTCCTTGGAAAGGGTCCAAAGCGAATTTAATTATAGGTCCTATCCTTGGAGAGGGTCCTGAGCGAATTTCATTCTAATGCCTTCTTGTTGATGATTTAAGGTGAGAAATATCATGTTAGAATGAATATATCATGTATTCTTAATCATCTTTTGTTTGTTTTGTAGGTCAACAAAATCAAGATGGAGGAAGATCAGGCCAGGACAAATACGACCTCTTCAAGTTTCATCATCATCAAGGACACTTCAAATGCGTGAGAGAGGACTCAAGGTGCTACTAAGTTGAAGGACTTCAAGTGTTCAAGGAATTGCAAGCGATGGGGCTAACCATCCTCAAAGACCTCATTCTACCACATGGAGAAACCACGGGATGTCAAAAAGAAGGATCTTACAAACATTTCAAGGCGAAGTGAGCTACTAGACGAGGAGTGACTCGACTGTGAAGAGGCTTCATCAAGCACAAAAGAGTCAAGGGGAGGTACATCATTCATCAAGTACATCGAGGACGAAGGAAGATCAACCAAGGTCAGTGCAAGGGTACGTTGAAGAAGCAGATAGTTTCAGAAGAGTTAATCAAAGTTAGCTTCTCATCATCATCACATTGAATATCAAAAAATACAACGTTCCTTGATTAACCAAGCACAAACGCAAGACAAGGTGGCATTCCAGTCACTGTTCCTCCAATCAGATAGGTCCACATCAGCATGTCTAGATTCAATGTACTTGACTCACTAGTGATGCACAAACTTCGAGGCACCTACCCTTGGCATCTATTGGTCCACACATGAAATGTAATTTTCTCATTGGCTAAAGGAGTTTGTTGTAACAAACCCTAATTAGGTTTTTCATCTTGTAATCCTAGCCATTGATTGTAAATCAATCTGAGCCATTGAAATGTAAAGAGCTCTCTATTTAAAGCTCTGGCCCTTAATAGTTAATAGTTGGTTAATAGAGGTTAGAATAGCTAATAGCCAGTAAAATAGAATAGCAATTAGAATAGAATAGGAGGAAAAGGCAAGAAATTGTTGCCTTGATTGTAAAAGACTCCATTTTCATTGAAGATATGGTGAAATATGTTGTTTCTTTGCAATATGCATGGTTTCTTGTTGAATCTTCGTTTTAGATGGTAAACAATTAGATTGAATGAAAGAAGTTACTGAATGCACTCACGTGGAATCCGCCTAGTCCAAACCACTAGCCTCTTACTGACTGTAAGTGCACCCTGCGTGGTCAACTAACATAGAATGAGCTTAATCTCGAGTCGTTACACGTCTATTGTTCATGCATTAACTTGAATGGTGACTAGTGTCTGATGGTGTAATGATTTGAATATATTCAAAGCATCCCTTAGAAGATCGCACTGAGTTGGTGTTAGATTGTTCAACCTGATCGTGAGACCCAACCCAGTAGGACTCCACCTAGCCTTTCATCTATCTTCTTGCATTCTAGGTCCTAGAATAGATTTCTTGAACCCTCAATCTTTTGCTATTTCTTCATTATCCCGGTGAGTAGATAGGACTTGAGTTCCTGCAGATTAAACACTCAGGCAATCAAACACAAGTTCCCTTGTGATTCCAGCATAAACACATCAGACCAAATTGAGCTTATCCACACGTAGAGACCCTACATACCAGAACCTTGGAGTTGCCTCGATTGATCCTTAGGCGAAATCTTCAGCATTCGGGGAAACTTTGTTCAAGAGAGGATAAGATACCTTGGTATTTTATTCTGTGTTCGCATGTGCATGAAAAACACATCAACACTTTCCTCTGCATCCTTGATCCTGAAAGTTTGAAGAGTAAAAAGTTGTTTAAGTGTTGATCTTGTCGAGTGTTGGACTTTCAGTGGTTCCCTTATTCACTTAATTCCTTTGGATGCATTTTTTTGCTGTCTCGATCCCCAAGGTTTGAAGGTTTTTTAGCTAACGGCTTCTTTGTCAGTCCACTAGGTTGTTGGTGATCCTTGTATTCGTCTATCCATCCTAAGGTTCCCCGACTCCCCAATCCTTGAAGTTCGCCTTGTAGAATTATCTAAGTGTTCCTTTTATTGGGCTTTCACATTGTCGGTTCTTCCATACCCTTCACCCCTTTTTAGCATGCCTCCCTTCATCAATCCATGAATCTCTATTCGCACCGTGTAACCTCTGTACTTTCTCATTGATGTAGCTTATTTGAGAGATTATTGTGGGTTTATCCATGTCAATGTGCTTTTGATGTTAGTGGTTTTCCCTTTCCTTGTCATTAGCTAGTTGCCCAAATTCAAGAATCCTAAAATTGGCTATGTGTGAGGGTTGTTTGAGTCTTCCATTCTGCAGAACACCCAAATGGGTACTCCCAATTCGAGTTTAGGGAAAATTTGGTGAAAATTGGCTGAGTTATAATAGACTATTGGAGCTTTGATAAGTTTTAAGAACCTTGTAGGGCCTGACCAAGTTCTTAGAACCATTGGGACCGTTCCAAGTGAACCCTTGATTGTAGATGGAAGCAAAAAAGAAGACAAATTATGTTTTGCAGAAGTTTCCTAGTTCTTGGGGAACCTTGGACAAAGCAGGCATCCATTTCAGAAGGGCTTAGATTGAACAAAAAGAAAGAAAGAAAGGTTAAGATTTTTGGTTAGTTTAAGTGGTTCTAAACTTGATGTTGCTTGCCAACAAGGTTGTCACAACCTCATTGAAAGTTAATGAGGTTCTCAAAACTAATTCTAATTATGATACATCGTGTCAATGCAAAAAGAGAACCAAGGGAGATGAAGATGGACAAAGTTAAAAGATAATTTTAGAAACAAACCAAGTAAAGCAAAAAAGGTGTTGGAGCTTCCTATGGTTCTTGGAGCTAGAGGAACCTTAGGCAAGTTCTTGTTCCGATCTCGATCTGTCATGACCCTGATCAGATCATAATGAACACCATAACAGTATTCACTGTCATATGAGGAATAAATAAATTGATTTAGAAAATTGTCTTAATTTTAATAACCGTGCCTAAACACCAATCTGATCCAACACACAATGATATTTACACAAATCAACGATCAGTGTGTTTGGCTGATTATGAATAAGTACAGCATAGAAAATCAACGATGCATATGTTAACAACAATTAAAGACAATGGTCCTGTTTCGACTAAGTCTAAAACAACAGATAAAGGTAGCGAGCTATTTATGATTGAAAGGAAAGGCAACGATCTGTTTGTGAAAGAACTCCTTAAGGATAGCAAATGATTAATATCTCCACACACAGCACACGTGAATGAGCAGAAGTCACTTCTTAGATCAGCGATTAATAGGAATCACAAATTGGATAGTGATCAATAGAAGGAATAGTATAACACCAGCAATTCCCTTTTAGGAAGGAGCATAGATTAATATTAAGGAGGCAAGGTTGATATACAACACAAATGGTGACCATTTTTACTACCAGCGATCTCATAATTCAGCGATTTCAATATTCATAAGGCTGCGGTCAGCATCTTCTATTAAGGAATCCACGTCATTAGTTAGCAACAACAAATCTACAAGTAGTTAAGGCAGCCATGTCATTAGTTCGCAAACATAAGTTTGTCAAAGGTCAAAGAAATATGATAAGGGGGATGCTACTCTTGGGAAAGGCCGTGTCCAAAGGAAGGGACATAACCTTCCAGCGTAAATGAATGATATAAAAAGGAGAACTCTAATTCAAGGGAGAGGATGGAAGGAAAATAGAAGGAAACGCTGGGATCGGTGGATTGACAGCAAGTTGTTATATTGTGCTGCCAACGGTATGTCTATTCCATAATTGTTACAGAATTAATGCTTCTTTCTATGAACTGTTCTGCAGTTATAGATGTTTATAATGATGTCTGAAATATATATCTAATGTTTGATCAGACAAATAACAATATTAGAATGTAAATCAGAACCCTTAAGTTAATAACAGTAAGAAGAATATGCTTATATATAATGCTTGTTACTACTGTCAGTATTTAAGAAGTTCGGGATTGAGTTGTTTCCAAAGAGGGGCAGTCTAAATTCAATCAATATGATGATTCCCAAGATAGGGTAAGGATCAGCATCCTGTAAACTTTGAGGGCACGGTCCCAAGATAGGGTAAGGGTTTGGATCCGTAAACTTTGAGGGAGCCTATTGTATTATGGTCTCTAAGCACTTTGGTAACATAGACATCCTATTCTTCCTTAGAATTGTAGTAGTAACAAAGGTTGACACTTGCATTAAGAATTATGGATGATAAAAGTAATTATTTAGTATGATAGAATTAATTATCTAGTATGGTAGAGATTTAGCTCAAAGTTAAAATTTTTCAAAATCAAAATTTGAAAGAATGTCAAATTTTGCCTACCAATCTTAATATTGAATCCTCCTCATTTTTGTATTCAATCTCAATCTCCTCATAATATTTCTTTTCACAATCAAATCAACCTCAACTCACTCTCTTCATTGTCCATAAAATACTTAAGAGGCTGTGCAAAAAAGTAGACACGAACAACAAAATATAGTGAAGAACATTCCAGATTGGGTAGGAACTGTGGTTTCAAGAATGAGGAAAATTGTGTCATCTACTCTCCCAAACATGGATGCCAGTTCCTTGCATTTTTAGTCATTATTTCTAATCACTGCTTGTTATATATACAAATCACTCTAAGCTTACCATTTGAAAATGTTTTGACAAATGTATTTAAATATCCATAGTCCGTGAGCAATTCAACCATTTATCTTTTACTAATGGACTTCTATCTGTTATTTGGATTATAAGCTTAAAACTTTAGATTATTGTCCAAGCTAAAGCAACATAGCTACATATATACATTGCATGCTTGAGTGCATCCCATGCATAACATGTACTTGCTGAAATGGTGGAAATGGGGTCTTAGCCCAGAGACATAAACTAAGATCTTTATTCCCAACTCACCATCAGTCATTGGAGAAAATAGCCAACAAGATCCAAGCTCAGTCACAAACGAGAGCTGGATTTTGTGTATGATTACTTCCTCTTTTGATTTGATGTGAAATATGTAGGATCTAGGTAAAATGATAGAAAAGTAATAATATTGAGTATAAATAGAAAGATACAGAACAATAAATCAACACAAAAGCTCAGATCCAGAAATTAGATGCAGAGAGGAACTTGTAGCTGAAATCTAGAGCTGAAAGTGCTGGTCTATGGAGATAGATGTTGTAGACCTGGAGGTGTCTTCGTTAATTGAGGCTTTGGATTCTGAATCAGGTTGTTCTGTAGATCTTTCCCTCCAAAATTGAGCTTAAAAGTGTAAGTCAAGTGAGCTAATCAACTTAGTTTAGGGGTTGTTGCCTGTTCAAATTTTGGGACTATGTGTCTGAGTCTGCTCTATGCAAATCTGCAACTTTCGGCTATTGGATTTGTAAAGAGCACACATAGAAGAGGGAAAATGGTTGTGATGTATAGGGGCTTGCCTAAGTCAAGCCCCATGTTGGTGTTTCCACTTTCACTACAGCAATGTTGATGTGAAAGATAGCTTACCCCTGGTAGGGCAGAGGCCAAAAACCTTAAAGGGAATTATTGAATTGACAAGATTATACCTCAATATTGATAGGTGATGCAATGCTTTTTAGATAAATCCTCCCAAGTGTTGATACAATAACATGACAAATCATAACAAAATCCATCATGAAAACATGCTTGAAGATAAGTTGTAGCTTGCTCCTTGTACTCAGATTTGCTCTTGGTGAAGGAAATATGAATGCTTAAGTTGTAATTTGTAACCTGTGAAATAATGATTATGAATGATAAATGATTGCCTTATATAGAGTTCTCAAGGTATTTCTTAGTTTAGGCTTACTTCTAATGGTCAAATGAAAATATTGGGATTGGACCATAGATGGTGAGAATCGATAGTTGCACACAATTTAGGCCGACTCCCAACGGTCAAATGAAAATATCGGATTTAGATCACAAATGGTTGGAATCGACAGTTGCACATGTTCAAATTTGGGCCCCTTTAGAAGGGACTAGGGCACTAGGCATCATAGTCCACTCAGAAAGGGACAAAAGAAGGCTTATTGCAAAGTGTAACGTCCTAGGACATAGGATCTGGTCACACCATTAGCATATGACAACAATTTGGATGAGATAAGAACCAAATAGGCTCAAATTGACCTAGGAGGGACTAGGCTGCTAGGTGCCATAGTCCACTCGTCCACTCAAAAAGGGACAAAAGAAAGGTGGTTGTACTAAGGGCTCGGGACACATTATCTAGTCACACCATAAGCATATTACAATAATTTGGATGAGATAAGGCCCAAATAGGGTGAAAATGATGTAGAAAGAGGCACACTAAGGCAAGGACCCAAAAAGAGTGAAAGTGTAAAGGGGTTACAATTTATGACACTACATTAGCCCACACTTTAGTTGGATTATGAACTTATGGTCATAGTCGCGGTAAAGTAGACATGAAGAGATAGAGCAACTGAGACCAAGACAATGTAGGGATAGGATGACACTAAGTACCACTACGAGGGAGGTGAATCAGTTGTTCTCAAACTTTTCCCTTTAACTATCCTATGTGAGTATACCGGATATCCTTCTAACTCAATGCAGACTTACTGGTTAGAGGGGAGACCGACACAAATGCAATCACACACAAATGAGACATCACATAACACCAACATATACGAGGAAAACCCAAGATGGGAAAAACCTCGGTGAGAAATGCTATTGGAGTCTACTGCTCCAATCCAACCTCACAATGAATCTAGGGAACCAACCCAAGGAGCACCAACCCTTGATTTAGGGCACCAACCCTTGATTTTAGGGCACCAATCTAAGGAGCACCAACCCCTAATTTAGGGCACCAACCCAAGGAGCTACAACCCCTGCATCGAGCTACAACTCAATGAATACAAAACATAATAATTTACAAATTAATAACCTTGATACAAATGGATTTTGTAACACTTTTGCAAATCTATCTGTTGGATCTTCTATCCAGTTCACTATCGGTTGTCTGCTAACCCTCACACTTCTACAACCTTACTCTTTGCTCACCTTCTCCTGTTGCTACTCACTTGCCGGCTCAGGCTCTAGCGGCTGTTCATCTGACGAACTCTCCACTTGACTACCGGTTACTCAACTTACTAGTTCCACCCTACTCTGTTTTGTGCTTGTAGGATCTTCTCTACAACACACTCATGACCGCCTCACTCTATGCTATCCTCTGGCTGGCTTGAACACCACCTGTTCACTTCTGCACTGATCCTCCTTTGCTTCTTTGTCGGTTGCATTAACCTTACCGGTTAAGCTTTTGCTAAACCCTGTTGCCGGTTGTCTCCCTTCTGCTCGATCTCTATGATCCTCTGTAGATATCACTCTTCATTTACTTCTGAAAGGAAATAAAAGAGCAAGGAAAGAAAAATGAAATCCAAGTAAGTTTATTGATGAAGTAAATGTTACCAAGAGAAATGCAAAAACCTTGGAGCGATCACCCAAATGTGAAGAAGGAGGCACAAGAACTTTTGAAAGGGGAAAAGCAAAGAAAAACCCCTTGTGATATTATGAATGAGGCAATGTCTAAAATGAGAGAGAGAGAGAGAGAGAGAGAGAGCAAGAAGCTCTTTACAATAATGTCATTAAGAAGAAATGAGAGAGGAGACATCTCTTAAATAGAGATGAGGAGAGGAGTTACAAAGTAACTCCCAAATCTATGAATGCCACCATTCATAAAATGTGTGTGCCATGTGTCCACATCCTCTTATGGAGGAAATCTAATATTCCTTAATAAAGGAAAATAAAAGAAATGACTTGTCCTCACACATGTACTATAAGACAAATTACATGTAGGAATTCCAAAGGAATATCCTAAACTAAATACAAATAAACCAAAGCCAAGTAAAGATTAAATATTCTAACACCCCCCCTTAAGCTTTACTTGGGGAGTTTACATCAAACCCTTCAATGGGTTGCAATCCAAGATTTTTACAATGAAATTGGAACTTTTCTTTACAAAGTGGCTTGGTCAAAATATCTGCAACTTGGTCTTCCCCCTTGCAATAGAGGAGTGAAACTTGCTTGTCTTCAATTTGTTCTCTAATAAAGTGGTGTTGGAGAGAAATGTGTTTTGTCCTTGCATGGAAAACTGGATTTTTAGCCAAGGCAATGGCACTTTGGTTGTCACAATACAATTGAGTTGGTTCGTGTTGAGGTAGACCGAAATCTTCAAGTAATCTTCTAAGCCACAAGACTTCTTTGGAAGCATTAGTGCATCCTTTGTACTCAACTTCAGTGGATCCAAGAGAGGTAGATTGTTGCTTTTTACTATTCCAAGAAATTGCTCCTGAACCAACAAAGAAACAATAACCACAAGTAGATTTCCCATCGTTGGGATCTCCACCTAGATCGGAATCAGTAAAACCTTTTAAAGTAAAATCAGAATTTGCATCATAAAACAAACCTACATTAATAGTTCCTTTAATATATCTTAAAATTCTCTTAGCAACTTTAAAGTGTGTTTGTTGAGGTTTAGACATGAATCTTGAAACCAAACCAACACTATAAGCAATATCCGGCCTAGTAAGAGTTAAATAATTCAAACTTCCAACTAATTGTCTATACAAAGTAGGATCAACAAGAGGAGTTTGCATATCAAGCATTAACTTAGTTCCTAATTCAATAGGAATTGAAATATGGTGAGCATCATTCATGTTAAACTTATCTATGAGATCTTGAGCATATTTACTTTGAGATAAGAAAATTCCTTTAGAGGTTTGCCAAATTTGCATTCCTAAGAAATAATGTAAAAGGCCTAAATCAGTCATTTGAAATTTTTGATTAAGTTGAAACTTAATATCTGAAATCAAAGTATTGGAGCTTGAAGTAAGAATCAAATCATCTACATACAAGATAATAATGATAATATCATCTTCACTATGTTTAATATACAAGTTAGGATCATTTTTACTTCTAATAAAGCCTTGGGAAAGAAAGAATGCATTAATCTTTGAATACCACTCCCTAGGAGATTGCTTTAATCCATAAATTGATTTCTTTAATTTACAAACTAAGTGTGCATTACCTTCTTTAATAAAACCAGGAGGTTGAGACATATAAATTTCCTCATGTAAATCACCATTAAGAAAAGCACTTTTAACATCCATTTGGTGAATAGGCCAATTCATTCTAGAAGCTAAAGCAAGCACAAGTTTAATTGTAGGCATTTTAGCAACAGGAGCAAAAGTTTCAGTATAATCTAAGCCTTCAATTTGAGAAAAACCTCTAGCAACTAATCTAGCTTTAAATTTACTAACTTGATTATTAGCATTCAATTTAGTTTTATAAAGCCACTTGCAAGAAACAAGATTTTTACCATGAGGCAAGGGAACTAAATCCCAAGTTTGGTTAGAAGTTAAAGTATCATATTCTTCCTTCATTGCTTTTTGCCAATGTGGTTGATTTTTAGCTTGATCAAATGTTTTAGGATCATTAGAATTCATAAGAGTAGTCATTAAAGCATAATTACAATAATTAACTCTTCTAGCTTGAAGTCTATCCATTCTAGCTAAGTATTCATCACTATCTTGAATTAAAGATTTAAACCATTTAGGTCTTCTTTTAGAAGTAATGGATTCATCACTAGAAGAAGATTCATGAGGAGTAGAGTTATTATTATCATCATCACTATCACTAGAAGGAATAGAAAGAGATGCATTAGGAGTAGGGTTAAGAGAAGGAGGTTGGTCCTCCACAAGCACAACTTTGCTTTGACCAAGTTCATCATCCTCCACTTTAGAACAATCATGAATGCCTTTTTCTGCAATACAAACATCTCTTGCAACTTTTACCTTGTTAGTAATAGGATTGTAAACTCTATAACCTTTAGTATTTTCATCATAACCAACAAAAATAAAAGGAGAAGATTTAGCATCTAATTTTTTTCTTTTCTCCTTAGGTTTGTGAACATAAGCTATGAAACCAAAAATTCTTAAATTCTGCAAATTGGGCTTTCTACCAGACCAAGCTTCTTCAGGAGTTTTATCCTTTAAGGCTTTGGTAGGTGTTCTATTAATTAAATAAGTTGCACAAGCCATAGCTTCAGCCCAAAACTTGTAATCCATATTTTTTGCATGCAATAAACATCTAGCCATTTCAACAATTGTCCTATGCTTCCGTTCTGCCACACCATTTTGTTGTGGTGTATAAGGAACGGTAAGCTCATGTTTAATTCCAAAAGATTTCAAATAAGCATTAAATGCATTATTGACATATTCTCTTCCATTGTCAGTACGAAGAATCTTAATTTTAGAACCAGATTGCCTTTCTACAAACATATGAATTTCAGTAAACACATCAAGCACTTGATCCTTACTATGAAGGAAATATATCCATGTTCTCCTTGAAAAATCATCAACAAAGGTAAGAGCATACCTTGAACCTTGGATGGAGGGATTCTCCATGGGACCCAAGAGATCACTATGAACTAGATGCAATTTAGTATATGCCCTCCAAGATTGACTATGAGGAAAGGGTTCCCTATGCATCTTACCACTCATGCAACCATTGCAAACAATTTGAGAAGGAACAATACTAGGCAATCCATCAACCATATTTGCTTTTTGCATCAATGAAATATAATCAGAATTGAGATGGCCAAGTCTTTCATGCCATATAGTAAAATCAACAGTAGTAAGCAAAGAATACTTTGGAGGAGCAAATTCATAGAACTTGAATAAGTTATCACTATCCATTTTAGCAGTAGCAATAACATGATTAGTTTTTGGATCAATGATATAACATATGCCCCTATAAAAGTTAATTTTATAATCTTGACAAAGTTTAGGAACTAAAATCAAATTTGATTTTAATTCAGGAACATAAAGAACATCATGTAATTTCCCATTAGGAACATTCACATCACCAATAGCTTCAACTTTGCAACTATGATTATTAGCTAATTGAACAGGAATATTAGAAGTATCAGGATGCAAAGATTCAAAACATTCTTTATGAGAGGTAACATGTTGAGATGCACCAGAATCAATAATCCACTCAAGTGGTTGAGAAACATTATAAGTACATGTAAATGCATGACGAGATGAATTACCATTATTATTACCTTTCTTATAATGAGGTTTATGTGGTTGATTATTTTGATTATTTTGGTTCATGGGCTTTTTACCATTTTGCTTCTTAAAACAATTATTAGTAATATGTCCATCTTTCCCACAATATGTGCAATGGGGTCTTGTTTGAGAATTATTCCTTTGATTATTGTACATATTATTATGATTATTATTATGAGAATTGTTATGATAGGATTTAGAATGAGATTGATAATTAGAAGATTTGTGATTATTATTATGATTATTATTATGATTATGATTATGATTATTATTATTGGATCTAAAATTATTATTATGATTTTGATTTTTAGACATAAAGGCATGTTCACTACTTTTAAGAGTACCAAATTGAATTAATTTAGCTTCCTCTTGACGCAATAAATTACGAAAAATATCATAAGTTAATTGAGTAGCTAAGCTAGGAATAGCAAGTTGAGCATGAATATTCGTAATAAATTGTTGAAATTGATGAGGAAGACATTTTTTAAGAATAAGATGAATTAAACGTAAATCAGCTAGAGTAACTCCTAAACCAGTTAATTGACTATTAACAGAATCAAACTTTAATAAGAATTCATCCATAGTTTTAAAATCCGTATACCTTAGATCTTCAAGTTGATCTTGAAGTTGAATTTTTCGGGATTCATTTGAGCTATCATAAGTTGTTTTTAAAATTTCCCAAGCTTCATGCGCTTTTGTACAATTTCCAATTAAAACATACAAATCAGGAACCATTGAAATACCAATTAAACCAAGTGCTTCCTCATTTTGAGCCTTCCATCTATCTTGGTCGGCTTGCGGAGCAGTTGTAGCGGGCTCAAAGGTTTTATTAGTTGCAACATCCGAAAAGTGTTTGAAACGAAATATAAAAGAAATATGTGTTTTCCATGGATGATAATTACTACTATTTAACTTAATTTCAGGAATTAGAGTAGACATGATAACAAAATAAATGTGAACAAATAATGATTAGTTGTAAAAAAAATTACCCCTTTGATTAAATAGGAAAAAAAAAACAAAAAAAACTCCTTGATTAAAAATTGAACAAAATTTTAATAATTTAAAAAAATAACAAATTTTATAAAATTTTTTATAAAAAATATATTATTTTAAATCTTAAATAACAAATTTAAATTTTTTAAATAACTTTAATTTATTTAAAGAAATTTTATATTATTAAAAAATTAAGATTCTAATAAAAGAAAATTATTTAGAATAACAAAAACTTTATATATTAAAAACTTCATAAAAAAAAAATCATTCACTTTTTAAACTTTTTTAATTTATTAAAAACTTTATAGACTTGTGAAAGAAAGTTATTTGATACGAACTTTTTAAACTTTTAATAGGAAAGACTTAATCTATTGATATACTAAGAACTTAAAACTTTTAATAAGTTAAAGAAACGTTACAGTTAGAATGAAACAGAGACGATAGGATAAAAAAGAAACTGATAAATTCAAAAGCATAGACGTTATGATGCAGAGAGACGTTATGATTGGAGAAGGAGAATTGCAGGTGCGCAGAGACGTTACTTTTGTTCTGGCAATTAGATTTGTTCTAAAACTGATAAAATAGAGAACGTTATCCAGCGTATGCTTATCAAGTTTGGTGTACCTGCATTGGTAGCTAATTTGAGGCAAAATGAACTAGAAACTGTAGATTAGGATATACCAGAAAATGTGGATTGATTTAATATTCACAAAACATGTGAAAGAGGGAAAATAAATTGTATGAACCTGCACTAACAAATGTTAGACTGCTGAAATTTTCTTGCAAAGATTGGAGCTTAAACGAAGTACATAGAATGATTTAAGAAGATCAAATAATAGACGTTAAACTTAGAATGATTTAAGAAGATCAAATAGAATACGATAGAAATTTAAACTTCTGGAATAAAAAACCGCAATACACAAAACTAGAGAAAATAATATGAAAAATAGAGATAGTTATTATACATAGATCAATATGATTTTTTTTTTTTTTTAACAAAATCCTGCAGACATGATAAATATTAGAACCTGCAAACAAATCAGAGATACAACTCAAGAATAAAACTGTTTTGGCGGCAAGCCGACCAAACAGATTAAGGAGGCTGAGTTTGGCGGTAAACCTTCCAAACTATTCACAATTAAAAAAACTAGAAACTTTGGCGGCAAGCCTTCCAAAGCCAAAACTTTAAACTAGAAAGAAAAAAAAACTTTGGCGGCAAGCCTTCCAAAGCTTATAAAAAAAGTAGAATCTAAGAAGATTGAACCTGCTGGCAAACTTGTTAACAAGTTTGAAAAAAAAATTAAAATCTGAAATAAAAACTTGCACAATAGAAAATATTAGTGAAAGAACTTCTTCTCCTCTCAAAAATGCCTCCAAGAAGGTGAACGCCACAGAATGACAACCTTCATCAATATCAACTTAAAACAAGGATTAGAAACCTGCTCTGATACCATGAAAGGAAATAAAAGAGCAAGGAAAGAAAAATGAAATCCAAGTAAGTTTATTGATGAAGTAAATGTTACCAAGAGAAATGCAAAAACCTTGGAGCGATCACCCAAATGTGAAGAAGGAGGCACAAGAACTTTTGAAAGGGGAAAAGAAAAGAAAAACCCCTTGTGATATTATGAATGAGGCAATGCCTAAAATGAGAGAGAGAGAGAGAGCAAGAAGCTCTTTACAATAATGTCATTAAGAAGAAATGAGAGAGGAGACATCTCTTAAATAGAGATGAGGAGAGGAGTTACAAAGTAACTCCCAAATCTATGAATGCCACCATTCATAAAATGTGTGTGCCATGTGTCCACATCCTCTTATGGAGGAAATCTAATATTCCTTAATAAAGGAAAATAAAAGAAATGACTTGTCCTCACACATGTACTATAGGACAAATTACATGTAGGAATTCCAAAGGAATATCCTAAACTAAATACAAATAAACCTAAGCCAAGTAAAGATTAAATATTCTAACTTCTCTATTCGGCCTTTTGCATTACTTGGTAGCATCTCTCTCTCAGGCATCATGCCATTCTGTCTTCGGCCTGCATATTTATAATCAGACTTTCCCGCCAAAAGCAACATTCAAACTTGGCGCCTTAGAGTTTCTTCCACTGATCACGAGGCACATCGAATCCAATCAGATCTCCTTCCAGAGATCGACCACTTGCAACGGATCAATCAAACACCGTCAATCTCGTGGCTTCCAATACACGTTTGCTATGTTTAGCAAACACGGCCCTGTTCCACGACCTACTTCTGTCAATCACATTTAGTGATCTCGCAATTGCCTTTACCAAATCCGATCTGTAGTTGAATGTCTTTCATCGATCATGGCATCACCCATATCTTCGATTTGCATCGAGCCGCAAACCCTCTGCAACTCCTCCGTGATTGTCGCAATCAACATTTAATGTCGACCAATCGCCAGCTACCAACACGACACTTCACCGACCTCTACGAGCTTGCCACTTCAACTCCATGTGGCATCCTTGTCGATATCCACCTCAACAAAGATCTCTGTGTCGAGTAGACTCGATCATCGACAATCAACATACAATCGATCCTTCTTTTTTGCCGGTATCTCACACTTTACCAGTTAACCATCATGTCTGCGCTTTGCTGATCTGCCGGTGGAACATCGTAACCGGTCGCTAGACATAACTATCCATAGCATGCTCATTCTCATCAGGTAGGAGCACATCACTTAGCCTCTTTGCTCTCTTACTGGTTCTTATACTTATCAATAGGCACCTTGATGACACCATGTCATCAACCTTCAGCTGTTTCCATTTGAGGCATCTGCATGCCAGTTGCACTCTCTATTTGTAGCTGCTCAACTTTGCCTTCTTCATCATCAGACCAAACATCATCTCAGCCGGTTTGTCAAGGTGACAAACCCATCACTTATTTACTCTTCCTTTTCTGTCCTGGTGGCACAATATGCCAACCCTTTCTGATCCGGTGCACATCTTTGATTACATGCGCCTGAGGCATTCTTTTGTTTCACCGGTAGATCTGGTGTGAGCCCTTAATCACCTGCCTTCTACTTCTGTCTCATCTCACAGAACTAAGATGCATACTTTGCATAATAGGAGATAAGTTCCACTTACCTGTGGGAGTGGATCCTTGTCATCTGCATCTTGCATTACACCAATGCGACTTCCCTGTTTGAGTAGCATATCTTCAAACAGGCACATGTGATCTGGTTGGGGCACATTTACTGCCAGTCATCTCCTCAAATTGTGACTTCATCATTATCTAGTGGGAGTCTTGCTGATTGGCACCCCCATAGTATACCGGTGACCTGTACATACCTTCAGCCCAAGTCAGACACTAACATGTGTACGGGTGACTCCAATGGCCATTAAGTTAGATGACATCAATGGCACCATTTTCGGTCTTTATCAATGCCAACATTGTACATCAATCTCCCTACCAGTTGCCATCCTATAACGGTTGATATCAATGACAACACAATGCCAACAACCCCCAAGCTTAGGATCCTGTCAATCCATTCAAAACACATGTACAAAGGAAATAACATTAGTACTAAAGCAAACAAAAGGTTCTAAGTAAATTAGTTGAAGAGACCTTGATGTTAAAAATGTCTCAATTGCTAATATCATTCTTAGAATGTTATTGCAAGAGCACAAATGGACTTTTGAAAAGAGAGGAGAGCATACACCAATTGATGAGACAAGGGTTTATGGCATACCAACTAGTAATATGCTAGGGTTCCATGGAGAGGGCATGAATTCCACTGCCCAACAAGTTGTGTTATGTTGGATGATTTATGTAGTGCAACAAACGATTACACTAGCAAGCCGTGCTATATTAGGTTATTAACAACGTTGATCATGCTAACAAGTTGTGATATGTTAGATGACCAATACTCAAAGAGCACAAAATGATAATGACGATCATACTAGTCAGCCAATGCTTGAGAAAGCGTAATACTTGCTTTTCAAGAGGCTCATGCTAACAAGTTGTGATATGCTAGATGACCAATACTCAAAGAGCACAAAATGATAACGGCGATCATATTAGTAAGCCACACTATGCTAGATGACCAATGCCTCAGAAAGCGTAAAACATGCTTATCAAGGGGATCAAACTAGTAAGCCATGCTATGCTAGATGATCAACACTTGAGAAAGCGTAAAACATGCTTGTCAAGGGGATCAAACTAGTAAGCTGCATTATGCTAGATGACCAACACTTGAGACAGCGTAAAACATGCTTGTCAAGGGGATCAAACTAGTAAGCCATGCTATGCTAGATGATCAAAACAAAGGTTAATTGCTAGAGATAGATTGATAACCATGCCTTGGGGGGGTTATGTAACACAACACCATTGCCTCGGGGGTACAACAATGAATACAACGAGCAATGAGGAGGCCTCATATGCGTGGCCCCCTCGGGCCCCCCTTCTTAAAATGTCAACATATTGTCATGTTGATATCTTAAGGAAGATATAGATCCGCATCAAGGATAAAGCACCTACACCAAGGAGGTATCGTTAACAAAAGTGCATGTGTTCCAAGCTAGGAAGAAGATCCTTATAAATGATGCAAATTTTTAACCAAGGAAGAGATATTTGTAAAGGAGATATCTTGCAACAAGTGTAAAAGGATCCTTATCAAGGATTCATGACTATTAAAGAGGGAGGAACAGATCTTTGTCTATAGATATCTACCTCCACAAAGAAAGGAGATCTTCAAACAAAGATGACATCTTCAACACTTGAAGGGGAAGGAGATCAAGAATACACACCTTCCCAATTGCTAGGAGAAAGGATTCTTGATGAAGGATTGCACACTTTCAACACCGAGGAGAGATCATTTTTAAAAGATATACGCTTTCAAGCAATGAAGAGGTCCTAATCTAGGATACACATCTCCAAGCAAAGATAAAATTCTCACGAAGGACAAATAATTCTATGCAGGAGAGGAAAATTGTTATAAAATATACAACTCAACAAATGGAAAGTGGGTTCTAATGAAGGATAAATATTTGAAAACTATTATTGCCCCTTAGTATAGAAACAAGAATGATTGGGCTATTATTGCCCTCTTTCCTGCTTTTTGGTTTTTGTTAGTTTAGGGTTTTGGCAATTAGGTGACAATTTTGAGCTTTTAATGCCTGAGTCTCGCCCTTAGAGGTGGTCATCTTCTTAGGTCTTCAAAGTGCAAGCAATGTCAAAATTTTGAGATTTGAAGTCAATAAGATCAAAATGTTGAAAAATGTCAAAATGATCCTAAATGTTTCTAAGTGTTGAAGTTGCAACTTACCTTCAAAATGTGAGCGAAAAGTGTTGAAATGTTGCAAATTGGTGTGAATTTTGTGCTAAGGTGCTAAAAGTCCCTATAGGAGTCGTCTTCCCACTCCTAGGAGGTAAAATAAATAAAAAATGCACAAAGTTTCGATGGACTCCTATTTTCCACCCTTCAAATCTTAACGAAATGTTAATAGTCCCGATAGAAATAGAATTTCCACTGCATGAAATGACGAAATTAGATAAGTATAGGCTTTTAGAGTGTGAAAATCAACTTAGTCCCGATGGAAAACGTTTTTCCACCAAGTAGTTAAGTCATAAAACCAAAAGTCCCAATGGGAGGTGTTTTTCTACTCAGTTACAAAGATGAAAATGGACAAAGTCCCGATGGAGGTCGTTTTTCCACTCCTGGACTTAGTTTGCAGGTGATTTTGGGAAAGTCTTGATGACTTGGGAATTTCCACTCAAGAAAAAGGATGTGCCTCGATGGAGGTTGTTTTTCCACCAGGCCGATAGGAGCAAAATGCATGAGGAAAGTGACTTCCGATGATCCACGTTTTTCCACTCAGAGGTAAAATGACCAAGGTAAAGTTCAATTTGAGTGTCTTGATGAGGTGTGATTTTCCACTTGAAGGGAAAGTGATTGAATTTGTGAAATAACAATTAATTTTTGTGTCCTGATGGAGGTCGATTCTCCACTTGGGATGGAAATGTGAATATTTGATCAAGTTTATGTGTCATGATGGACATCGATTTTCCACCAGGAGGGTATTTTGACTAAGTTTGATGAAAATTTTAAGGAAATTGAGTCCCGATGCAATGTAAATTTCCACTTGAGGCTAATTTGTGATGTGTTGATGTGTCTTTTGTACACGACCAAACACAGAATAAAATACCTAGAGGTACATTATCCTCTCTTGAATAAAGTTTCCGAATGCTGAAGATATCGCAAAAAAGGATCAATTGGTGAAACTTCAAGGTTCTGTTATGTAGGTTCTCTACTCGTGGATAAGCACCAGTGATCGTTGTGTTTACTGTTTTTCAAGGGGCCTTACGTACTTTCAGGGAAAGCTTGTTCGTGCGACTACTTTTCAAATGAGGAAATAGGATTCTTCTAATGCTAACTGATGTTTCAAAAAAAAATATCAAAAGATAAAGGTTTTGAGGAGGCGAGACTAAATTAATCCTAAGAATGACTCAGTGATGATTGGTCTTGATAGAACTCTACCAATTTCAGTATTGCCAAGAGGTTACAACTCTATTGGAATTGGTGCGATCTTCTAAGGGGATTCAATGATTTTCAAAGCACTAAGGGGATAGATACTATCAGTAAGATACATATCAATGCCTCCAACAATGATTGAACTCTTAAACAATCTCAATGTTTTCAGTTGACCACACAGGGCGTTCTTACAATCAGTAAGGAGCTAGTGGTTTGTAATATGAGTGTTATCAAAGATCAAGCACAACATTCGTCCTTCAAACTTAAAACTTAAATGCTATCTCTACTAGGAGTGATTCAAGAAGACAAACAACCATGAAAATAGCCACAAGGATTGCAATAAAACACCATAACTTCAATATTTCATTGATCTCATAGCCAAATAAAACAACAATTGTTCAACTTTCTCTCTTCACTACTTATTTCTATGTTGCTGACAATATTAAACTCCTAAATTCTAACTCTCTCTAACTTTCTCTAACTCTTTAAAATGAAATGAGTGAGGGCTTATATAGCACTCTCAAATACAATGAACGACCTGGATCAAAAGAAGATCGAAGGCTGAGATTTTGACACCTAAACCCTAATTAGGGTTTGCTACAAAAAAGTCCCCATTTAGATAAACATTATTAATTCTTAGCCAATAGGAATTGGCACAAATAACAAGGAGACATAGACCAATAGGAATTAAGTTGCCACATCATTTTATAAGAACTTCTCATCTAGAACTTTGTTCCCATTTCTATGCTCTTTTCTAGCATATTCAATGAATCTGGACGCGATCGCCTCAATCTCAGCAATGGGAATCTCAGGAAGATTCTTCATCCGTTCTTCCAAGTGAAGGACTTGTTCAAAGGCAGTGAGAAGAGTGGTCTCCCATCCAAGCTCTACCTCTTTTGTTTTCTCAATCAGGAACATAGTAGCATACATCTGATTTCGCTGCTCTTCGGTGACTGTGTTCTCCTCTTTGCAAAAGATGATCTTGATCTTGTCTTCCAATTCCTGGATGTCTACATCCGTCTCGATCTCAATTCTTCTGTCAAGGATCGTACACAATACCTCAAACACCTTGTCTTGAATAAGATGGATAGTTCCCTCAACTCGGTTGCATTTGGAACTGATATCTTTGAAAAGAACTTCCTTCATCTGGAGTAAAGTTGACCACTGCAGAAGGCTATAGGCTTCTCCATTCATTATCTTCTCTTGTGCTAGATCCTGTCTTGGTGTCCTTCTTATCACTTGCAAGACCGGGATGACAACATCTCTAGTGTGAGCGAATGCATCCTCTGTTACCAATAGATTATGAATGATTCCAAGAACCTGGATAGCCCGATGGACCGTCTTCATCATCCTTGTTGCAAATTAAATGGCAACCTTGTAAGATTCATCAATCGAAGAACTCATGATTTGAGCTAAGTTCTTCATTCTTTCTGCCTCATTTATTGATTCAAGAGGGAGTGCGTGCAAAGGAGATATTGCTGGATCTTGTCGTCTCAAAGGTTGATTAAGATGGCTAAATTAATTCCTCCAAGCACTGACCTCTCTTTCTAGCTTCTTATTCTTTTCCATTTCTTCTTTGAGTTTGTCGTTAAGTGCTTTCATTGAATTAGTTGCTTCTTCCATAGCCTGCTCGGAGGTAAGTGGGCCAAGATCAATTGTATCTAGATCATATTCTTCTGCTAGAATCTCATCCTCATACTTGTCTACCAATGGTGTAGCTATCTGTACCTTTCTGGATCCTGCTTCATCTCTAATTACTTTTGACATCTTGGTGGCCTTTCTCTTTTCGACCTCTTCATGAGAACTTCCTATGAGACTTTCCAAGTTGAACACTTGTTCCTCCTCTTCGACCACAACTGCCTTTGTCAGTCTTTCTTTTAGCGATTCTGGAATTGATGACTTTCTTTCCCTTACTTGTATTTGTTTAGGCAGAGGTCTATCTTCCCTGAGAGGAGATGTTGCTTCATCTTCATTCTTTTCTTGTTGTTGTTCATTAGCACCAACCTGGAGAGATTGACTCGATGAATGCTGAGGTGCCTGTCCTTTACCTTGTTTATCATTCTGCACCATGGATTCCATAGACTCATCAATTTCATACACTATCTGCCTTTGATCTTCTCCTTGACTTGTTTCTTTTTCATGCCTAGAAGATGTACTCGGTGGACGATTAGGATTCACTTTTTGTTTCTTCTTGGAAGGTTCTCTCTTTTCAGGTCCTTCTTTTCTCTTTGATCCCTTGGAATGAGAAGTATTCTCACTCACACTTGCTTCTCCTTCTTCCGTTCTTGTTTCTAGGGTGAATGTCATAGATACATTCTGTTCTTTTAACTTTTGATGCTGTACGTCCACCCATCTCCGAGTGCACTTTAAAACAGGATCCATCAATGCCCTTAGGTCTACCACTTCTGGCTCATTCCAATCTATCCTCACCTCTTTATCCTCCTTCTCATAGGAAGATTGGAGATATCTGCCACTGTCTTGGGCTTGATCGGCGACTCTATAAACCTTACACTTCCTGATGAGATCCAAGGGTAATCTGGAATGCATCTTTCTTTTCACCTCTATGTCATCCTGAACATTCATCCATAAATCCTCTACTTGAAACTCATGCTTGTTCTTCTTCCCGACTGTCTCTTCCATGTGACCATGAAGGTCAAAATTCTCCCTTGAGGCAAAGGATGTGAATGAATATAGAGACAATTCTTTCTCTGCATCTTCTGCGGCTTGAGAATTAGGACATGCTTCAATAGAATTTCTGCACGGGAATTCCATTTCCATGCTTATGTCTTGATGCTCTAGCATAAGCTGGCAATTGTCTAGTCACTGGAAGTAGTATTATTCTGTCTGTAGGATATCTTGGCAACATGTAGGGAGGTGAAGGACATTCATGAACTCTGACGTATGTGAATTTTGGAAACTGAATCAACCATGCACTATGCTTCTTCACAAGCTCCTGCGCTTCCAAAGACAATCGATTGTGAATCCCTCCTTGCAATGTCCTGGTGATATACATCGTGAAGGTATCATTGATTAGCTTGTAATCATTCCTTGGTGGATGATGTAGTTGAATATAAGAATCACAAGCCCTTATTTCTCCGGGTCCTCTTCCAACAACTCCTCTGTGTGGTAGCCCTGCGTACTCAAAACTTCTGACTAAGGAATATATGACATATGAACTCATGTGAAAAGACTTGGTAGGGGCTAGCCTCCTCAACTGCACGTCTAGGTTATTACTAATGATTCTAGCCCAATTGAACTTTCCTTGTCCTTGCATAATCACTTGTATGAAGAAGAACATCCATTTGTCGAAGAAGAAAGCTTGAGAGGCACCAATAACCCGATTGAGCATGGTTATCAAGTCCTTGAATTCTTCTTGGAAATCAATTCTGTGCGGTGTATTGGTAATCTTGTTCAGGCGAGGTGGACTTTTGAGCAACCGATTCTTGTTGATGAAATTCAGACAGGAATCAGGATCATCCTCGTATACAGACCTAGCTCCTTCTAGACTTTTGGAGATCATGTCTCTCTGCTCCGGGAGATGAAAGGCTTCACTTAAAGCTTCCTCCGAAAGGTAGGCTAAGACAGTTCCATCCTCAGCTACGATCGTCCTCGAATGTGAATCATAGTGCCGGGCACATTCAATCATCAACTCATGACACTTGATTGCCGAAGGGAAACCTGCGGCCTTGATGATGCCACTCTCAATTATCCTCTTCGCAACAGGTGACGGCTTGCCGATGTAGGGCGCTTCCCGAAACTTCTTCACATTGAAGTTTCCTAGATTGGTGTCTCCGATATTGTTCCACTTGGACACGATACTGGTCTCCAATTCATCGTTCTTTTGATCCTCCTTGATGAGAACCTACTGGGTAGTGGATCCACTGGCCTTGGGGGTCGTCATTTGATACCTACAAGAAATGCTTAAGTTTAGTTTGAGCAGGATATCTTAAGATAGGGAATTTGAGATCTTTCAAGGAAATAAGAGGATTACAATTTGAAAATAATATGATATACCTTTAGAATTAGAATTTTCAAATTGATATTAATTGTGAATTAAATCAGATTGTGCAAGACCTAGCCTTACAAAGGATTGCTATGGAAAATCAAATTAAATCTTGGAATAAGCTTTCAAAAATCTGATCATACTTACCCTTTCCTTGATTTTAACTATCAACCTTGAAAAAATGGATAAAGGAAAATGGAGATTTGCTGGACAAAGATCCTTAATTTGAATTTCAGGTCCTTCTCTTTGATGGCTTCAACCCTCCATCAACCTTCGAGCTTTCTCCAAAATCTGGAAATAAGCCTTCAAGTAATGATTTGGCCTTCAACTTGCTTTTAAGATGTGGAAATTATCCTCCAATCTGCTCAATTTCGCACCTCCAAATCTGCTCCTCAAATTCGCATGAGAGAAAATGAATGAATGACAAATGATTTCAAAAACAAACCTTTCCTTTATAGGGCGCTCACCTTATTTTACCTCTAGGCCGACTTGGTTAATATATAAATAAAAAAAATAAAAGCCCCTCTACAAGCTGGCCGACTTGATTACAAAGTGAAAATAATGAATTTTGAGCGCTAAAATGTGAATTTTTTGATTTTTTAAATTAATTTCAAAGCTAAAGGTTGGTTTGTCAATTTTAGCAATTGTCTAATCAAGGCATATTTGCCTTATTAATCAAGGACAAGGCTTAGTAAATGATTTAGAATAGGAAAAATGTGCCTCGAAGAGATTCGCATGTGAATTATTTGAAGAGACAAGATAGATCTAGAAGATGTTTCTCTTAGATGCTAGAATGTTTATGGTTTAGGTCATCCCAAGGAGGCTTATTTGATCATTTTCACTTAGCTATATTTACTCCTTTAATCAACATCTTCACAACCTTGGTTTGTCATTACTTCATGCTCTTATCATCATAATTTTGCAACTTGTCTTTGTCTTAGCCCAAACAAGGTGAAGAATAGGCTTCTTCAAGGATTTCGCACTGGACCCTTTGGAAGGGTCAGGAGTGATTTTCTTGATTAGGCCTCAATTACCCCAATTTTTCACTCCAAAATCCTCCGGGAGTTGAGCATATGCTTGTTTTAGTCCAACAAAGTCTAGGGATCCATCCTTTTAGCTTCTCACATGGGCAAATTAGGTGATAATGGGAATTTCGCTCTGGACCCTCTGGAAGGGTCAGGAGCGAAATTCCTTTTTTTAGGCTTTATTTTACACTTCCTTTACCTCAATTCACCCTACAAGGCAAGAATATGTCACTCTAGCCTCAACCATGCCATAGGAATCAAAATCTTGTCTTGACACAAAGGGGAAATAGTGATTTTGACGAATTTTGCTTGCCTATTCACACCCAATTTGACTTTCTTCACTTCACTTCATCTGGACTCCCTCACATTGAATCCACTTCCCAACTTGGCAATATTGGTTTGATCTTCACAAGGCCTAAAAGGTCACATTCGCTCAAAACCCTAGCCAGGGACAAGACCTATCCAGAATTTCGCTCTGGACCCTTTGGAAGGGTCAGGAGCGAATTTCTTCCTCTAACCCAAAATTTGCACTTTTAATGATTAAAAAACTTTCCAAGGCATTCCAAATTGCTTCTCTCACCCTAGCCTAGGCCTGACTTCATTCAAAATCTGGATAAAAGGATGGTTGGAAGAATTTCGCTCTAAACCCTTTGGAAGGGTCAGGAGTGAAATTCACTTTTTAGCTTAGAATTAGCATATTTGAAGGCAACAAACTATTCAAGGGCAATCCTAGGGGCATCCCTCACTTGATCTAGGCCTGACTTGGCACAAACTCTTGAAGATAGGATGTGTTTTAGGATTTTCGCTCTAGACCCTTGGAAGGGTCAGGGGTGAAAATCTTGTTTTGAGCTTATTCCTCCATCATTTCAACTTGAATCCACCTCACAAGGCAAGAAAACACTTCTCCTCTCTCATCCAAGCTATAAAAACCCAAGTTTGACTTGATTTTGCAAGGAAAAATAGGTGATTGAAGAAATTTCGCCTTGGACCCTCTGGAAGGGTCAGGAGCGATTTTCATCATTTGGCTCAATTCTTTCAAACTTGATAATTATTGGCAATTTGAAGTCATTCCTAAGGCCTTCTTTGATTTTGATCCATACTAGATTTGGCATAAAATTAAGGGAAAATATAGGTTTTGCACAATTTCGCCCTAGACCCTTTGGAAGGGTCAGGGGTGAATTTCCCTTTCTAGCCCAAAATCATAATTTTTTGAGACAACAATCAATTCAAGGGCAATCTCAAGGGCATCCCTCACCTTGGTCTAGGCATGGCTTGGCACATATTTTGGAGAAAATGATGGGTTTTAGGATTTTCGCTCTGGACCCTTTGGAAGGGTCAGGAGCGAAATTCTAGTTTTAGACCAAAATCATCATTCTTCCAATCCCAATCTTCTTTGCAAGGTAAAATTTCATCTCTTCTCGCCTAAGGAACAAGGTTTTAAGCCCAAGCAAGGTTGAAAATATAGGTTTGCAAGGAATTTCGCCTTGGACCCTTTGGAAGGGTCAGGAGCGAAATTTCCTTCCTTGACTAAAACACTCATTCTTCAACTCTTTCAAACATTCCCAAAGGCCACAACATGTCCATTCTTCCTTTCAACATGCCTTGGACATCAAAATTTGGTCAAACTAGGTAGGAAATGAGTCTTAGGTAGATTTTCGCTCTGGACACTTTGGAAGGGTCAGGAGCGAAATCTTGATTTAGGCTTTGATTGCTTATTTTTCAAACTGCAACCTTCTCTGGAGGCAAACATAGATCATTTTCCACCTAAGGAACAAGGTTTCAAGCCCAAACAAGGTAGCAAATGAAGTATATAATGAATTTCGCTCTGGACCCTTAGGAAGGGCCAGGAGCGAAATTCTCTTTTGGGCTAAAATCTTGATCTTCCAAGCATCCCACTCCCTCTCAAGGCAAGAACATACCAATTTATCCTCCATCATGCCAACACCCAGCCAAAAAAAGAAAGAAAACAAGAGCTATAAGGATTTTCGCTCTGGACCCTTTTGAAGGGTCAGGAGCGAAAATCATGTTTTGACCTTGATTCTTGATTTTTCCAATTCCAATCCTATTTGAGAGGCAAACATAGATCCTTCCTCTTGCATCTCCACCAAAATCTTGACTTTGCCTAGAGGGAAAATGAGTGCTTTCAAGAATTTTGCTCTGGGCCCTTTGGAAGGGTTAGGAGCGAAATTCATGTTTTAGGCTAGAATTCCTCATCTTTCAATCTTTACAAGGCTAGAACATTCAAAAACACCTCCAAGCATGCCTTAGAAACCAAGAGCTTGGCTTGGACAACGAAGAAATTGAGGTCTTGAAGGATTTCGCTCTGGACCCTTTGGAAGGGTCATGAGCGAAAATCATTTCCCAGGTTGATCTTCATCTTCCTTTCAACTCATTCTCATACAAACTTGGTCAATTCAACTTCCTTTCATCACAATCAAGACAAATCTGCATCCAACTGGGTCTAGGCGAGGTCAAACTAGGTTTCAAGGTCAAAGGAAGGCAAAAATGGAAGATTTCGCTCTGGACCCTTTGGAAGGGTCAGGAGCGAAAATCTTCATTTGCGCTAAAATCTTTCATCTCCTCCACCTCAAGTCACTCCCTAAGGCTAGAATATGTCAAACACTTCCATACATGCCTCAAAAACTAGGAATTTGGTCTTGACAAGTGAGAAATTGAGGTGTATAAGGATTTTCGCTCTGGACCCTTTGGAAGGGTCAGGAGTGAAAATCATGTTTTTGGACAAAATCCCCACCTTTTAGTGCCTTCATTCACTTCTCTTGGCCAGAGTACATCAATCCACCTTCCAACATGCCTTAGAGACAAATAGCTTAGCCAGAATTAGGAAGGAAATGAGGGTTATGAGGATTTTCGCTTTGGACCCTTTGGAAGGGTCAGGAGCTAATTTCCTCTTCCAGGCTAACTTCCATTATTCTGAAACTTCAAACCTCGGATATCCTTCCAAAACTCCTTCAGTCATCATCAAGTGCATTTGCTCATCCACTTTTGAAATCGCCACTTCCATCTCACCTTGACCACTGACTCCGCTTAATCGACTTGGACCTGGAGGAAAACAAGACTCTGACAAGAAAACCATCACTCTAGACCTACCCCTACCTGAGACCTACCATCCCTTTTCCTCAATCTATCCATCTTCATTTCCCTGAAAGGAAGAGCTCCACTAAGGCACTCCTATGTTTCCAGGCAGACAACTAATGACCTCCCAAAACTAGGCTGGACTCAGCTTGAAAGAAACCCTAAGATGAGCTCTTGGAAGAAACCCTAATCTACCCAGCCTAGGCGACCACTCACTCACTTCAAACCTAGCAAGCATAGAGAAAACCTAACTAAGGGAAAGCAAAACCCTAAGAAAAAGAGGGGGTCCCCATTCCAATGGGGCGATGTGTGAAATGGTCACAACATGATGATGTGACCAAATTCATGAGTCTAGATAGGCATAGAATTTCTACATAGGGGAGGTATGTGAAGAATGAGTTAATTTTAATATCCAAATGGACATCGATTTTCCCCTTGCATGATCAAGTGAGCTTTTAAAGGTATAATGAATGCGATTTTAATGGCAAATCAGTCCCAATGAATATTGATTCTCCACCATCGCATTTGGTGGACAAAGTGGGAATGAAATGAGGCTAAAATTTAATGTCTCTATGAAGTGCAATTCTCCACTTGGTGAAATAATATGTTTTTTTTAATCCCACATGCATGAAGTGAAAAGTGAAGGTGAAAAGTTGAATAAAAACGCATTCCCAGCATTATAATAATATTAGTAAGTGACCGATCCAATGCTTGGAGAGCTGGAATGATCAAGCTTGAAGTTCCCCATTGCAAGTGGGGATTGCAATTTTGTTTAGGGCATTGAATGCCTGTCCATTGGAGGTTGCTACGGCTGAGAGAGGCGATTTCTAAGGTGTGCCGTTGCTGATTGAAGGCGACATTACCAGCTGAGACGATATTTCCGGCCACCTTCCAAGACACAAACATTGTTTCCAGCCATTGTTTCAGGACAAAATGTGGTGATTTGCAGCTGATAGAGGGCAGATCGCTCCAGACATATGATGGCGCCATGGATGAGATGACTTCCAGCCATTTGCAGAAGTGTATTCAGACTTCTAACTCAGAAAATCAGACCTGGGAAGGGTGTTTTGGACATCGAATTTCATCATTTTCTGAGTTTAGAGACGAGTTTTCAGACTTTGATAACAAAATCAGACTTATTTTTAGTCTGAAACTCAGGTTTTTAGGGGGCAAAATGCCCATATTATGGTCTAGATTTCCATTATTTTCAGAATTTGAGTTACATAATGTCAAATTTCTGATTTCAATGTGTTTAGAAGTATTAAAGTTGTTCAAAATCAGAACTTAGGGTAACTCTGAAAATTAATTATTTAAGTTAATTTTATAAGGTTATTGACTTCCAGCTTTGTACAAATACTGTGTCAAAGGTGGGGATAGTTGGGAGGAAGACAAAATTGAAGTATGTACTTGAAGGATGCTATCCGGAGTCGCATATATCTTCCAAGTCGAAGAAAGTTGGAGATGCAAACATGAAGTACCTGGATAGGAAGAGGATGAAGTAGAGAATGTATGGAATGAAGAATCATCTACCCTCTCCCTTGGTAGTCAACATCATGAAGAATGGAATCTACCACACAGCTTGTTTTCCACTGTCTATTAAATGCAATGAGCTTATGGTTGAGTGTGCAAGGCACTATGATCCACAAACCAGAACAATCAAAACACCTAAGGGGTTATGTTGACGGGTGTTTTATGACTACACCAACACAAAATAAAGTTTCCAACGGTCACTCTATCCTCTCTTGAGCAAAGACCTCCTCGTGTGCTAAGATTGCGGAGATCATAGAGGTGACTCCAAGGTTCCTACTGCGAACTTGCGACTTTATGTTGGATATGAGCTCATTCGGCTTGATGTGATATGCTGGTAACACAAAGGGACTTACGTTTGGATCGTTCTTTCACTTCTCAATGCAATGTTTGGAACTTTATCATCAGATATAGCAATTTTGTGATGCTTTTGCTTCGAATGTATTGAAATGGAATGAACTGAAATTAAAATGGGAAAGGGTTAGAAAGATCTAAATCTACTCCTAAGGACAACGATATTAATGGATGGTGCTCTAATGGACGAATTCCAAATAAATCAAGTTCTGCTTCGCCAAGATCAACTAAAACTCCACAAGAACTGGTGCAATCTTCCAAGGAAGCTGAAGGATTTTCACATTGAGAAAGTGCATTTGAATACTTTAAACCACGCAATCCAAACAACTATCCACAATCGAACTTAGCATGAATTTAGTGGCTCAGGCTGACTTTAAATTGCAACTTATAATCAACAAGACGCAAAAAGTATGAACCATGGAAATTCATCAAACACCATTACATTCTCCATTGAAATCAAAGCACTTTATCTAACAATTGAGAAATTGGAAGAACACCATGCAACAAGTTGAAATGAACATGAATTCACCATATCTTCAATGAAATCAAAATTTGTTTCTCCAAGTCTTACAACAATGTCTTCTCCTTCTCCTATTCTACTTCTACTCTAGGGAGCAAGAGCTCTCTATTTCTAATGAGCTAACTATCTAATGAATTACAATAGAGAAGGCAGGCCTTTCATGGAAATCCTCCCACAAATGAATGACCAAGATTGATTTGAAATCAAGGGTTGAGATTACAAGATGCCAAACCCTAATTAGGGTTTGATTAAATATGAACCCTTTGTGGCGCCAAGTAGTTAGTCTAGTAATAAATAAGGCATCACGTCTACTTTGCATTAAATGACCCATCATTCCAAGTTAGGCGACTTCTATGCATTAATGAACCACCACTCCATCAAGCATTTAATAGATTCTCGCCCAAAAGAGCACGCCCACTATCCCTCAACTTGGTGGCAAATGCGTTGAATTTGGTCACGATGGTTTGGAAACACGTGGTTAGCCGGAGAAGATGACGGGGCACCAACTCATCATGTTGGACGCCATGTGGACCCAGTGATTCATCATGAGGAATATTCCATTTTGCATCATTTTGTGATCAAGGTTTTAACTTTGATTAACTTTTCTGAACTTATCTTTCCTTGATCAGTTTCTTCCTTGTACTTGCTTCAGAATTCACCTTCTTGGAATATCTTTCCTTGTCGACGATTCTGTCATTCTTGAAGTCCTTCATACTTGAATTGGATCTCAAGAACTTTGAATGCCTTCCTTGCTGATTGGGATCTTGGACTTCTAGAGGAGATTCAAGATAGTTGTAAATTCTTCTCATCTGGACTTGTTTGAATCTTGAGGTCAATCAACTGGCATTCTCTGGAACTGGAATTCCTCCTCCACAATCTTCCCGAGACTAGATTTCTTCTTAATCTTGGAGGTCATAAACTAGATATGCTCATCTTGGACCTCCATGCCCCATGACGTCCTGATGTTGTCTATGGATTGGATAGATGAATTCTTGATGTTTATCATTTTTTGACTTGTCATGAATGCCATTTTTTTATCAAAATATCTCGATAGGAACTTCAATTTTAATGTCTCCAGTGACGTTTCTTCTATGGGCTCATTTGAGATAGGTGGAAGGATTCTCCATGTTTGGGCGCCAATTCTCCATGGTGGAGGATTCCTCACAAACTTAGTAAAATTTCATCATTTCTTGCCTATCTGGATACTTGGGCACATTTGGAAGGGAAAGAAGGAATTTTTCCTTAGTGAAATTTCATCCTGTCTATGCCCTGAAAGTGCTTAGGCACATTTGGGAGGAACTGAAGGATATCTTTGCCTTGGAAAAAATTTCATGATCTTTTCCGTTTCTGAGGAATTCCTTAGTGCATATCAACCCCAGAGAAGGAAAAAATTCCTTTCCTTGTGAAGTTCTGCCATTTCTTCTTTTGTTAATGATCGTGTGTGCTTTGTCCTGAAGGAGGAATTTGCTGACATTCAACCACTTTTTCCATCTTTCAAGAATTTTGTCTAGTTTGGAGTCCCGAGGAGAGGAATTCTCAACACAATCAATTTTTCACTTTCTTGGAATTTTGCATACGCATTTTGGCATGGAAAGATGAATTTTGGCATTTTTGAAAAATCCTTCACTTGCAGTGAAATGCACTCCCTTCCCTGTCCTGGGCGCAAATTTGAGGTGGAGGAATTTTGATAGGGAGGAAAAATCCTCCTTGACCAAGGAAATGCGCTCTCCTCTTATCCTTGAGTGCAATTTACACCAACACCCCCCCTTAAGTGCAACTTAGGGGAATGCACTAAAGTCTACAATGCAACTAAGCAATGCAAGATGGGTCCTGGCTACTAGGCCATGTTAGGTACCCATGTACAAATGCAAATGCAATCTTCCATAAATGGAGAAAGAGAGAAAAACCCAATGGGAAAAACCCCTCCCCCAAAAGAGAGATGATGAAAGCACACAATGCTCTCAATGATGAAGAAGAAGAGACCATGAAGCCCCCCCCACAATGTCGAATCTCCTCCAAGGATGGTCCAATGATGATGACCTAAATACCTCCCCATAAGGAAGAAAGGGAGCCAATGCTGCACCAAAAATGTCAAAGTGTGACAAAACCAGGTATCAAGTCGATGATGATGAATCACTCGTTGCAACAAAAAGATCAGGAATGGAGACAACCTGCTTTGAGCATCATCTGGATACTTGTAAATAGCAGAAATATTGGTACAATCCAAGTCTCACGGGAGCCATGCACAAATGTGTACAATCTAAGTCTCAACTAGAGCCATGCACCAAGTCTCACAAGATATTCCTAATCTGTGTACAAGAGGATTACATCAAATAGTCAACAATAATAAGATATAAAGAGGTGTGGCACTTTATGATAGTGCAAGTACAACATTGCTCAAGCAAGAGCATACATCATGATAAAATATTCAAATGTGGAAACATGAAAATGATGCCATCAAGAAGCCTTGTAGAATACTGCAGAAAAAGACGCCTCTGATTGGGATGTGGCCAAGAGACATAAACGAGTAAATCAACCTCCCCCCCCCCCCCCACCCCTTGATTGCTAGTTGGAAGCACTGCAAGACAGGTATGAAGTGACAAGAAAAAATTGTGTTCCCAATTTGACTTATTCTATGATATTTGTGTTTTTAAAAGATTTGAAAAATCTAAATAAAAACAATATATTATAGCCCATAAAAAAACTTTATTAAAAAATAAAGAAAAAAAAAAAATTAAAAAAGGCGATAGTCATTTAAAAAAAAAAACTTTAATAAAAATTTATTAAAGATAAAAAAACTTATTTTAAAAAACAAAAAAAAGTCCCTTGCAGGGACCACCACAGAGCTTGTGGGCCGCAGTACTCTGCGGTACCCGCAGGTGGCTTGCGGCCCCCCTTTTTAAAAGAAAATTTCAATTTTTATTTTTTTTTGAAATTTTCCGATAATAAACAAAAACGTAAAAATATTTTTCAGACCTGTACCTGCAAGCCCATAGGGCGGGCCAGGAGGGGAAAAAATTTCAACTCGGAGGGATGGAAGCCGATTTCGACGAATTGATAGTCGATCTTGGGGTTTTTGGGCCTTCTGAGCGCAATGGCAATGACGGATTTGGCCAAAAATGCTTCAAAATTGCAGATCGGTGCAGGGACAAGTCACCACCCTCCACCTTCAAACGACTCTAGATTTGGTCTCGAATGTCGGATTTGGACGAAACAAAAGGCGATTCTTAATTGCTTGAACCTCCTCAATCCAATGGTGACCTTAGATCTGACCCAACAAGCTCCAATATTAACCTCCAATAGAAAGTTCTGAAAAGCAAACCCCAAATTTCTCTCAATTGGCAAACCAATGGCACTCTAATGGCTCTGATACCATCTGAGCTTTTGCCAAAATCTAGAGGCAATGGAAAGCACAAATAAGAGAGACAAAATAGATGATAGGAATAAACTGTATTCTATCAAGATGCAAAATATGATCAATTGGACCATTACAAGATGTTCAATGATTGCCCGTACAAACAATGTAGATGAGCCTGCTTATTTAGGCAAGGCCATATGGATATGTGAGCACACAAACTTGACATGTGGCTCAATAAGAAACAAGGGTAGGTAGGAAATAGGTGTGGGTAGGTAGGGGAAACAATATAATATTCCACATGAGGTGGAATGTAACAAGAAGATAAGATCAATACCATAAAAGATGGAAATTCTCCTACACACAGTATCCCAATGTGGCACAAACACCCAAGTGTCTCATACCCAAACTACTATTAAATGCATGTACCTAAGTAAACTTAAGTAAAGTGTAATAATATCCAAGATGAATAATTATTTACACCAACAATAGGCTTTCCAAATATAGACTTATTAAAAATGGTAATTTCTTTCCAACGTCAAATTAGGGAAAATCGAGACATAGTGACTCTTACTAAATTTAGACTTAATAAAAATAGACATTGCTAAAAACAGTAAGTTTGTTTAAATGCAAAATTAGACCAATCCGTGCCACAGTGAAAATTACTAAAAATAGGAAATCCTCAAAATTTGCTCAAATTTCGCTGGTAGCTTCCTTGAGGGGTTCTCATATCAATGCTTCATTCAGATTTCTCAAAACCCTAAGTTACTAACCTCATTTCTATGTCTGAAGAGTAAAAACCCTAAAATAGACACTACCAGCTTCCAGACTTAGCCAAATTTCTCCAAAACACTTGCAGACTTAGCCAAAATTTGGCTGTTTTTCTTTCATTTCTTCATATCAGTTCTCAAGGTTATCCTGACACTTAGCCAAATATCCATCATTTCGTTCCTCTGCATGTGCATTCTTTGTTCTATCTCTGCAATTTCTTCCTTGGATGATGATATCATCCACTCAATGATGTCTTCTTCTCAGCATGCATTGTACCTGAAAAAGACAGGGAAACATTCTGAAGTACAAGTATCAGTTAAGTTCATCGTTAGCAAAATGCAAAGTTCAAAGGATAAAGCAATAAGCACAATGCATTTCTCAATACATCAAAATCTTGATTCTCGACTTGATGACAATATTAAGCCTGTATCCTGTCTAGGCTGTATATTCCTTAAGAATTCATTCCCTGCTTAGGCATTTCATCACCTTCAAAGATCAAAATGCAAACCAACAAGAGCTTATAACTCATTCCTTAGGTTCGGGAGACGACATAGACTGCGAAAGACTTTGTTTATTTAGCAAAAAATTGGGGTTCCCCATTTGCAATTAATTGGGGAAGCATTTGAAATTCCTAGATACCAGAATATGCAAGAAAGAACCAAGGAAGATGGTGCTTGCATACCTAGCCGAGGAGTCAATTAGGGAAGCATTTGGAATCCCTAGATACCAGAACATGCAAGAAAGAACCAAGGAAGATGCTCAAGTTATGTTTGAGACACGATCGGAGTCATGTATGACATTAATCAATAATGAGTGGGTCCTTGAGACAAGGTGTCACCACTCCAAGTTACCCAAGAAACTCCTATGCTCAAATTTCAAAGAGGAGTATAACAACTTGATATTTTTACTCAACAGGGTCATGGGTACTCCTTAGGGAGCTCAGATATGGATGTTCTACTTCATTGAGGAGATATAAGGTGGAACGGTGATGATCAACTGGGCGAAAATTATCCAGTTGAGGAGTTTGGAAAGAACAAAGACTTTCTACATGACTTCCTACCTAGTCTACATGCTAGCTAGGCAAATTGTTGACAAAGGATTGATATGCAAGGGCGAAGTTGGAAATAGGCCCGAACAATACAAGGTGTATGAGTGTTATCCACAACTCCACCTACATGAGAAGGAAAAATACTGAAGGGTAAATGATGCATTCACCATGTAATCACACGATTGCTGCAAGGTGGATTGCATAGGCGAATGTCCAAGGAGGCAATATCGCTAGTTGAGAAGTACGGATCATGGTACATTCGGTTTCCTACCTTCACATACCTAAGGATCCAGGGATTCACCTCTGAACCATATAAGCTTCCTAGGTATGCGATCGACAAGATGGTGTTACTTGTGGTAGTGAGGCAACTCTCAGAGTTTGATTGCATCTAGAAAGGGAAGCATAGGCAAGGTATTACTTTTCCTATCACGCTTGGGAAGATGATACAGATATGCCCCATCGTAGCAGCAACTTAAAAAGTTAATGAAGAGCTAGAGTTCTTTCATCTTGAAATTTACAAAGCCAGGATTCGATTTGATCCATTTCAGAGAAAATCAACAGCAAGAGGAGAACAATTTACACACAAGATTGACATAGAGGATTATTGGGCTAATCTTATTGATGAGCTCAGAGTTAGAAGGAAGATGTGGTCTCAAATGTTAGTGGACTTCATGAGGAAATGTAAATTCTTCTATATTCCTGAACAAGTGAAGGATAATGGGAACCATATTCATCTGCAATATGTGAAGGAGAAGGACAAGCCTATGCCATCACTTAATTGGTTGCAACTTGAGTTGGTAGATTTGAGTATTTTGATGAGAGAACTAGGTGATTGCTTTGAAGAATGGGTGGATAGGAAGATAAATGAAATAAGAAGACAAAAGATCACCTTGACTTATGAGAAGATGAGAAGCAAATAATCCTCCCTCAGTGATGATGAGAGAACAATAAGCAATGTGAGAACACATAATGATGAGGAGAATCAAGCTCCTAAAAGAAGAAAAGGTATGCTTGGAGGGTCACAAACGAAGGGTAAGGAGATTGTTAGTTAGGAATCAAGGCACAAGAAGCACTAGTCTAACACTACTCAATCTACCATGAGCTCTTCATTCGTGAAGGAGAATGAAATGACAGAGGACAATGAATCCGAGCAAGGTTCCGACACAGAAATCCTACTAGAGAATGATCAAGATGAACATGCATCAACACAACTGACACCACATGAAGTTGAAGAACAACAACTAGGATCTCCTACAGTTCAACTTGAGGTCCATTTGGGTGATGATGTGGTGGATTTGAGTAAGAAGGTAGCAGAGGATGAGGTTATTTCAGCCTTGAGAGGACTTGATGATGATCAACAACTCGAAGATGGGATGGAATTTCCTACAATTCTCAATTGGTTGATGAGTAACATGGAGAAAAAGAAAATGATAGAGGGCCAACCCGTTGAAGATATAGATTACTTCCTAGTTACGATTGGTAAGGGTAAAGAGAAGAGGAAGGCGAAGGAGTTCTCTAGGATTACTAGAGATGATTTAGGAGCACGCATTGTGCAAGTGGCTGTCCCAACTGTTGATAATACTAGAGATGTGATCCCTCCTATGGATTATCAGGTTACCACAATTGACCTTGGAGCTACTACGAAGCAACAAGAGTTTCAGGAGCTAAATGATACTGCCAAGGCAATTGGGGCGCAATTGAACAAGGTTGAAGAGAAGAAAGAATTGTTAAAGATGGAAAACAAGAGACTCAAGGAGTATATTGAAGGGTTGAATCCCTTATGGCACGAGGATCCTACCTTTATTTCGCCTATTGCTATTGCTCATGGATCACCTGTTGATCCTGAGGCAATGAGGAATACATATCAAGAGGTTGGAAGATGGATAGAAAATATTTCAAAGCAAGTGGATTATTTCCTATTCCAGTTTATCCAAGCATATGATAAGACAATGATGCTCATATTCAGAATGCAATACTTGGAGGGAGTATGGGAAGAGTTCCAACCAGTGAAAGTGTAGACTATTCGTCGCCTCAAGGTGTTGAAGTGGATTCCTACATCTACATTGATTTAGGAGGAAGTTATTGTGTATGAATTTCATGGATGGTATTGTTCCTTATCCATGAGGAAGTTAGTGTTTGAACATGCGAAGCAGGAGTGCATGGAGATGGAAAGATCAATTCAAGAGATACAATCAAAGATCCTCACATCTATTGAAGTATTATTGGGACAAGATGTCCACACTTCCAATAGTTTGAATTTGGAAGAATTGAAGGAAAAGATGAAGTTTGTTTACTTCAAAGGGTTGGAATCTATAAGGAAGAATCAATTGAACGATTTGGTTTGTCTCATGATCCACATCCACAATTTGCGGAAGCTTATGCTAGATTAGGAAAACATTTTCGATGCTTGCTTAGATGCCTTGGATGTGATCTATTTGCATTAGGAAGGTCTACCAAATGTTACGATGGAGGAACTCAACTTGGTCTTGGCTAGATTCGTTGAGTATGCAGCTAGAGAGAGGGATGCAAGTCGGAATCTTCTAGAAGATTCTTTGCTTGATGACTAGGCGGCCCACTATTGGACCTCATTTCTCGATTTTTGTGATTCCACCTTTTTGATGTAAACCCTAATTAGGGCTATGTTGGCATGATCTCGACCCTTGATTCTGAATGAATCTTGGCCATTCATTTTAGTTGGAGACTCTATATAAACCCCTTTGCCTCTCATTTGTAAGAGAGAGATTTTTGAGAATTGTCACTTATACATTGCCAAATTGAATTTAATCATTGAAACTTGGTGATTTTTTATGAAATTTTGAAGCAGTGTGTGGTTCTCTTACCTCCAAATTTAGTTTAGAAATTTGTTTTAAGTGTTTGTAGTTGAATGAAAGAAATTGTTGAGTGAATTCTCATGAAATTTGTTTTATCCATACCACTAGCTATTTGTTGATTGTGAATTTGCCTTGTGTGGTCAACTGGAATCTAATTTGAGCTTAACTTCAATTCCTATTTGCACATTGATATTGATCAAATGGATGGTGTTAATGTTGTGAATTTGAATTTGAATATCAATTGATTGTCTTAGAAGATTGCACTAAGCTTGTGTTGAGTTGTTCATCGTATGACAAGACCTAGCCTAGTTGAATTTCATTGAGTAAGATAGGATTAGAATAGAACTTCTAAACCCTTCCTCGTTTGCATTTTATTTGAAAAATCTTTGTTAGAAGTAGATCAAGAACTCATCTTGCAAAATCATAAGTCATTTGAAACTACTGGTAAACCTATTTCCATTCATGATAAGCTTAAGTCTTTAGAACAATTGTGTAAGTCCCTTTGTGCAAACAACAAAATCACATTTGCCAGTGAGTTACCCACATGTCAAGAACTGATATTAGAAATCTTGGAATCGTGTTAGTTGATCAAATATTTAGCATCTGAGGTGATTTCGTTCAAGAGACGGTAAAAACTTTTGGTATTTTATTCTGTGTTAGAGGTGCCTAAAAAACACATCAATGCTACCCAAGTATATGATTGAACATGAAATTGTACCACCATGAAAGACAGTGAGCCCCCAAAAGGTAAGCTACAAGTGTCACATAGTGAAGAGCAACATAGCAGGAATTAGTGTTATTTAGTAGGGACAAGACAAAGGTGCAACTCATTGTCACTTGTCATTTGAATGATACCAGATATAATAAGTTATGGAATTTAACATTCCAAGGCTTGACACTCGTTAGCGGAATGGCCATGCATTTGTTGATAAACAGAAACAAAAGAATTTTAATGATTTTGTTTACAATTTCTCCTTCGTTATGGCCAAGGGAGAGTAATCGAGTTGGCTTTAAGAAGAACTAACAAAATATTCTCGTGTTTAGATGAAAGGTTAGGACTATGAATCAATCCTTTCTCTTTACAAGAGGAAGACATAGATGTATTAGACAATGGTGGATAGGATGTCGAAAAAGGAGGAGGTTGGGAACCTAGACCTTCTTTTAGAAAAGTGTGATGTAGATTTCTCATGAGCCTTAATGCTTTGTTCCATACATCTTATACCATGTCCATTGTATCCATGTTTAGAAAGGATGCTAACTCCAACTCCATCAAAAGTAGGATTTTAATTGAGTGTTGAAATGCTAGGCATAGAGAATTGACTCTTAGCTTTAATTGGGTTGAAGTCTAAAGAGCCCTAATCATCATCAAGACGTGTTAGAAGGAGAAGAGGTAGATTGGGTAAATGAAACACAACGGTCCTTCGAGGCTTCATAGTTGAGTTGGGGGACTTTATATTCTCCTTTAAAGGAGGGTGGAAAGTCTAATGAACCCCAATTTTTCTCTAAGAAAGCATCATCAATAGGAGATTGTGTCGTAGAAGGAATCATAGTGTTAAATGATGGACTTGAAAAGCACTGAGAGGGGGGGAGGGGTGGGTGAATCAGTGACACCAAAACAAACACAACTTCAAACACTAACCGGTAGATGAACTTAACCAAGCATTTAAACAAAATACATGCTATCCAAAATGAAATAACAACATCCACATAAAGTAGAACATCCACCATAATACAAGTGTTTATACGTGGAAAACCCAAATAGGTAAAAACCACGGTGAGATGGAACTCACAAGTTAACTATCTGTAGTAATAGATAATTGACCGGTTAAGGTCTTTACAAAGTGCTCTGCTAGGAGCGAATCTTGTTAGAGATCCCAAGCTTGATTAGAAGCTTATACTCTGTTAAGAGTACTACCTTGTTAGGAGTAACCTCGCTGGAGGATTTGAGAATCCAAACTAATGGATCACTTTGTTAGAGGATTTGTACAATGAAGCTTGTTAGAGCTTACCCGGTTAGGGCATTTGATTCTGTTGTAATGATTAGAAAACAACAAGAAAGGTTTGATCTGTGCTGAGTAGCACAAGACTTGCTTGATCAGATCATTCTAAGTACTTTCATCACTGCTCTTCATCTTAACACTTATCGCTCTTCAACAAAAGCTTTCACTCTTTATGCATATCAGTATTCGCATATAATCCTCTTCTATATCAGTTCACTCTCTTAAATGATTCACTAAGATGTCTGTAAATAGACATACAACTCTTATGTCGGCCATAGGAAATCAAAACACAATTTCCTAGGTGCATTGTATCTGGGCAAGTAAACATAACTCATCACAAAAATGACCGTCAAGAAAACGGTGTTGGTAACTCATCACAAAATCAGATACTAGTTAGAACAGTTAGTACCAGTTGGAACAAAACATGTGAACTGTTGTCTTGGAATCTTCTGTTTGATCTCCATCTTCATTTTCATTTTCATTT
Source organism: Cryptomeria japonica (assembly GCF_030272615.1). Taxonomy (NCBI): domain Eukaryota; kingdom Viridiplantae; phylum Streptophyta; class Pinopsida; order Cupressales; family Cupressaceae; genus Cryptomeria; species Cryptomeria japonica. The sequence continues at coordinate 39,293,650 of NC_081405.1, read as the reverse complement.
TGATGCCGACTTAATGTAACCACAGGTTATCTCTTAAGCACATACCGGTTGACACAGAGTACCGGTTAGAGATAGACCTTAAACATACCGGTTGACAGTGTAAACCAATGAAGTTACACTGGTAGTCAATGTAATCATATGTGTGTGTGAGAGTGTTTCATCAATGAGAACAAGTGATGAATACATTGCAATCATCATCAAGCCAACATTAAAGAAATATATGCATCCTACTTCTTTTTATACATCACTTTATGGATTAGAATCAGCCTTGATTGTGTAAAGTTCATCGTCATGTATGAATATTGTTGTGCGAGGAAGAGTAGACGGGATTGCTTGCATAACATGAATCCACAGTCTACCGAGGAGAAGATTATATGTAAGAGTATCAAGCATGACATGGATAGGTGTGGGCAAAGTCATGGGTCCTACCGTAATAGGTAATGTTACTGTACCTAACAACTTGCTGTCAACATTATCAAAGCCATGAATAGACAAAGAATCTGGTTGAATAAGGGAGGTATCCGTTTTGAGCTTACGTAACAGGTCTATGCTGCAAACTTTAAGACCTGATCCATTATCAATTAAAGTACACCGTATCTTATGTTCATTAATGTGAGGTATGATCATGAGGGGGTCATGTTGATTTTGAATTTCTAAAGAAGGCAATTCATCTCGTGAGAGCACAATATCCGTCTTTGTTTCATGCATCCAATCAAATGAGGTCGCTACATCATTTGGTCTAGTAGAAGTGGAGACAACTACCTTCTTTGAGGCTTCTTGGATCAACCCGTGGTATGTAGGTGAAGTTTGAATGAAATCTGAAAGGGAGATCTTACTTAGAGTAGCATGAAGGTGCTCAACAAGGTCATACTCCTTCCCAACATGTTGTGAAAGATGAGGGGGTGGAGGAAAAATAGGTTGAGAAGTAGGAAGAATATTGTTTTGAGTAGCAAGCATGAGTTTTCATAGTCCATATAGTATGTGTGTGTCAAGTGCTTTTGGATGAACTGTGTATGTTGTTGAATCGGTGTTTTGGATTGCACTAAAAAATCCATCATACTCTTCCTCTTCTTGATGATGGATTGTTGAGTGCAATCCGAAGTGTCAATTCAAAAACATACATAGTTTATGCAGACGCACTTGACACATTGTTGTGAGTATTATATGTGTGGGCAATTGCATGATAAGTAGGTTGTTGTGATTGTTGTTGATTCATCATGTTTCTTTGAGTGAATTGTTTTGTCAAGTTGAAGAAATAATTGGGAGGTAAAGTTGGCTTGTTAGCAATGATCATAGGTTTGTTATGAGGTTGAGGGTTATCTTGATGAAGATGGACAACAATTGTTAGGCTTCACATGTTTCATTTGTAGGACCAGAAATGTGAATTGCATTAACTTGGCTTTGATTGGGCTCTTTGTTATCTAAGGATTTATCTCTAGAAGGGAGAGCATGAAGAAACTTGCTAATGGTATCATCCTCTCGTTCCAAGATATCCTCATGAGTAGGACAATGTTTGGGAGAGGGATTAGCAAGGTTCATCAATGGTTCATCTCTATAAGAGATGTCATTTAAATAAATGGAAGGTAAAGTGACATTAAGGACAATGTTTATGATATCATCTTGTTGTAATTCATCAATGGTTCATCTCTAGAAGAGATGTCATTTAAATAAATGGTAGGTAAAGTGACATTAAGGAAAGTGTTTATGGTATCATCCCGTTGTGCTTAAATATCCTCTTGAGGGAGGTGCATTTTAGGAGAAGGATGAACATCATTCTTCAATGCGTCATCTCTAGAGATAGATCATTGAGAGAAGTGTTAATAATATCCTCTTCTTGCACCAAAATATCCTCATGAGTGAGAAAAACTTTGGGAGAGGGGCAAGCATGATTCATCAATAAATCTAAGTCACCATTATATGCATGAAATGGAATATCATGAAAGTTTTGAACAAAACGTGAAATCGAACTAGCAAAAGAAGATAACAATTCCATTCATCAAATGCACTATGATTATACAAGATATTCAATGGAACAAGATTGCTTTCTTACCCATAGATAATGCAAATCTTTAAATAATTAAGTGATATGATGTGATTAAGTAAACTATGCAAGCACATAAGCAATGAATTTCAGAAATGATTGCATCTAAATCTGAAAATTTTATAAAAATAACTCATATCTGAAAGTCCAAATCAGGAATTTTGCAAAATGTAAGAAGAGTCGCATTTGCAAAATGAAATGATGGAAATGGAGTCTTCACCTAGGGACATAAGCTAAGATCTTAATTCCCTAATCACCATCGATCATTGGAGAAAATAGCCAACAAGATCCAACTTTAGTCCTAAAGGAGAGTTGGATGCCGTCTACGATTACTTCTTTTGATTTAACTTAGTTTGATGTGAAATATGTAGGATCTAAGTAAAATGATAGGAAATTGAAAAAAATTCAGCATAAATAGAAAGATCCAGAACAATAAATCAACACAGAAGCTCAGATCTGGAAATGAGATGCAGAGAGGAACTTGTATCTGAAATCTAGAGCTGAAAGTGCTGATCTATGGAGATAGGCACCCTAGACCTAGAGGCATCTTGGTCAGATGTGGCTTCAGGTTCTAGATTAGAATGCTTTGTAGATCTTTTCCTCCAAAATTCAGCCTCAAAGTGTCAGTCAAGTGAGCTAATTGACACAATGTAGGAGTTTTTGTTTGTTTAAAGTTTAGGATTGTGCATCTCAATTTGCTTTGTACAAATCTGCAACTTTTAGTTGTCGGATCTGTAACCTACACACATAGAAGAGGGAAAAATGGTTGTGATGTAGAGGGGTGTTGTGACCTATTTCACACTTCGCCCCATTGCAAATGGGGACCTGTTGTGATGTATTCACACATCGCCCCATTGCAAATGGGGACCCCTACTTTTTTCGCTTTGTGGGGTTTTGCTTTCTAGGTGTTTAGGGTTTGTCTGTTAGCCTTTGCATTTTGAGTGTCGCCAGGGGATCAATAGGATGGTAGGCTTTGCTTGAGCCAGGGGAGTCAGCAGGTGCTCCAGGTTAGGGTTTCTTTGAGAGTCTTCCTTAGGGCCTGGTTTTGCTCTTGTTGCTAATTGTGTCTTGCTTTGTGAGTGGGTATCATTCTTGAAGGTCCGAGATAGGTCAAGTTGGTGAGTGATGAAGTCTGGAATGTCATCCTGATCTTCAAATGCCCTGAAATTTGGCTAAGTTTGGAATGCCCTGATCCTGAAATTTGGCCAAGTCTGGAATACCCTGATCCTGAAATTTGGCCAAGTTTGGAATGCCCTGATCCTGAAATTTGACTAAGTCTGGAAAACTGAAGAATCCTCCAAAAACTAGATTTTGCAATATAACTCTTGGAGGTCCGAAACCACTCTCAAACATCCTGAAAGTATATATGGAATATAACTTAAAGTATAAGTCTTTCTTATACTTAAATGTTATATTCCATAAAATGATCCTGACGGAGAGACCAAAATGTCAAATTTCGCTTCTGACCCTTCCAAAGGGTCCAAAGCGTATTTCGCTCTTGACCCTTCCAAAGGGTCCAGAGCGAAATTTTCCATAAGACATTCTACTTTGACCAAAACCTAGAACTAACGCATTCCCAGGCTTGAATGAAGGTAAAAACACTTGTTTGAATGAAGAAATGTGAAAATGAAGTCAAGGATCCAACCCAAAAAGTGATTTTCGTTCCTGACCCTTCCAAAGGGTCCAGAGCGAAAATCTTTGTAGCTCTCATTTCCTTTCAAATTTTGACTAAGTGTTGGTTTCTAGGGCATGTTGGGGAATGAATTGGTATGTTCTTGCCTTGAGATAGAGTTGGATGATTTTGAAGAGCAAGATTTTAGCCTAAAAGAGAATTTCGCTCCTGACCCTTCCAATGGGTCCAGAGTGAAATTCACTATAAACCTCTTTTGCTACTTTGTTTGGGATCCAATCCTTGTTCCTTAGGTGGAGAATGATCTAAGTTTGCTTCTTGAGGTGGTTTGGAGTCGGAGAAATGGAGAATCAAGCTCAAATCATGATTTTCGCTCCTGACCCTTCTGAAGGGTCTAGAGTGAAAATCTTCATGGACCTCATTGTCTTCCTTGTTAGGCCAAGTTCTTAGTGTCCAAGGCATGTTGGAGGAAGGATAAACATATTCCTGCCTTGAGGAATGATGGAAAGCAACAAAAGATGAAATTTCAAGCCTAGAAAGGGAATTTCGCTCCCGATCCTTACAAAGGGTCCAAAGCGAAATTCCTTGTAAACCTAGTTTTTTGACCTTGCTTAGGCTTCAATCCTTGTTCCTTGGATGAAAAATGATGAAATGTATCTTGTAAGGAAGAGTGGGATTGAAAAAATGAAGGATTTTAGCCAAGAAAGTGAATTTCGCTCCTGACCCTTCCAAAGGGTCTAGAGCGAAATTCCTAAAATCCCTTATTTTCCTCGCAAAGTCAAGTCAAACTTGGGTTTTTGTAGCTTGGATGGGTGAGGATAAGTGTTTTCTTGCCTTTTAAGGTGGATTCAAGTTGAAATGATGGAGGAATAAGCCTAAAACAAGATTTTCGCTCCTGACCCTTCCAAAGGGTCCAGAGCAAAAATCCTAAAACCCATCATTTTCTCCAAAATTTTTACCAAGCCATGCCTAGACCAAGGTGAGGGATGCCCTTGAGATTGTCCTTGAATTGATTGTTGTCTCAAAAAACTATGATTTTGGGCTAGAAAGGGAAATTCGCTCGTGACCCTTCAAGAGGGTCCAGGGCGAAATTGTGCAAAACCTATCTTTTCCCTTAGTTTCATGTCAAATCTAGTGTGGATCATGATTAAAGAAGGCCTTAGGAATGACTCCAAATTGCCAATTATTATCAAACTTGAAGGAATTGAGCCAAAAAGTGATTTTCGCTCCTGACCCTTCCAAAGGATCCAGAGCGAAAATCTTGAAACCACCTATTTTCCTTGCAAGTCTAGTCAAACGTTAGGTTTTCATGGCTTGGATGGGTGCGAGGAGACATGTTCTTGCCTTTTGAAGTTAATTGGTGTTGAAAATGATGGAAATTAGCCCAAACCAAGAAATTCGCTCCTGACCCTTCCAAAGGGTCCAGAGCGAAAAACACTAAAACCATCCTTTTCTCCAAATTTTGTGCTAAGTCAGGCCTAGACTAGGGTCAGAGAAGCTATTTGGAATGCCTTGGAAAGATGTTTATCCACCAAAGATGCAAATTTTGAGCTAAAATTGGAATTTCGCTCCTGACCCTTCCAAAGGGTCCAGAGCGAAATTCTGGATAGGTCCTGTCCCTGGTTAGTTTCTTGAGCGAATTCTCCTTTTTGGGCCTTGTGAAGATCGAACCAATGTTGCCAAGTTGAGAAGTGAGTTCAATATGGGCGTTTCCAGATGAAGTGAAGTGAAGAAAGTGAAATTTAGTGTGAATAGGCAAGCAAAAGGTGAATTTCGCTCCTAACCCTTCCAAAGGGTCCAGAGCGAAATTCATCAAAGTCACTATTTCCTCTTTGTGTCAAGACAAGATTTTGATTCCTAAGGCATGAAAAGATTGGAGAGAGGTTGTTTAAGCCTTGCAAGATGAGTTGAAGTGAAGGAAAACAAACAAAGAGAGAAATTCGCTCTTGACCCTTCCAAAGGGTGCAGGGCGAAATTCTCCAAATCAACCATTTTTCCCTTGAGTGAAGCTAAAATGTTGATACCTATGGCATGGTTGAGGTTGGGGTGAGATATTCTTGCCTTGTAGGGTGAATTGAAGTAAAGAAAGTGTAAAATAAAGCCTAAAGAAGGAATTTCACTCCTGACCCTTCCAAAGGGTCCAGAGCGAAATTCTCATTATCACCTAATTTGCCCATGTGAGAAGCTAAAAGGATGGATCCCTAGACTTTGTTGGACTAAAACAAGCATATGCTCACCTTCCGGAGGATTTTGGAGTGAAAAAATGGGGTAATTGAGGCCTAATCAAGAAAATCGCACCTGACCCTTCCAAAGGGTCCAGGGCAAAATCCTTTGAAACTGCTATTTTTCACCTTGTTGGGGCCAGGCGAGGAGCTAATTGTGAGGTAACGTTGAAAGGAGGTCTAAATGAGCCAGCAATGCAAAATTCGCTTCTGACCCTTCCAGAGGGTCCAGGGCGAAATTCTTATAGGGCCTGTTCCTGGAAAGAGTCTTGAACTAACTTCATTTTAATATCTTTTGTTGATGATTTAAGGTGTGAAATATTATGTTGAAATGAATTTATTATGTGTCCTTAATCATCTTTTGATTTGTTTTGCAGATGAAAGAAGATCAAACCAAGACAAGGACGACCTTCTCCAGTCCAGCATCAACAAGGACGACCTTCTCCGGTCCAGCATCATCAGGGACGACCTCTTCCAGTCAAACATTTGAAGGAAAGACAAGGTGGCATCCCAGTCATCACTCCTCCAGTCGGGTTGGTCCACTTCAACATGTCCAGATTCAATGTACATGACTCATCAAAGATAGCACTAACTTCGATGTACCTACCTCGGCTATCCATTGGTCGAATATTCCAGAGAAGACGTGTCCAAATAATGCAATTATTTCATTGGTCAGAATTAAGTTTGTTGTAACAAACCCTAATTAGGGTTTCCATTGTAAAATCTCGCCCATTGATCTCAAGTTGATTTGAGCCATCGAATTGTATTGAGGGCGCTATATAAGCCTTGGCTCCTCATTTGTAAAGGAGAATAGTTAGTCAGTAGTTAGAAGGTGAATAGTTAGCTAATAGTGAATAGTCAGTTGATAGAATAGCAATTAGAGTAGAATAGAAAGAGAAGGCAAAGATTGTTGCCAAGATGTTGTTGTAAAAGACTTGTAAACTTCATTGAAGAAATGGTGAAATCTATGGGTCGATTCAACAATTTGCATGGTCTTTATACTTCTCATATTTGATTTCATGTTATTAGATGAGTGGAAGAAATGTGTTTGATTGATGGTGAAATTCGTATATCCATACTACTAGCAGTTTGTTGATTGCAAACTTGCCTTGTGTAGTCAACTGGAATCATTCAGCTTAAGCTTAACTTCAATTGTCGCTTCTTCACTGATATGCATCAGCATGATGGTGTCTATGCCTGTAGCGATGATCTGAACATCATAAAGTTTTCCTTCGAAGATCGCACTAACCTTGTGGAGATGGTCCTCGGATGTCAAAACAAGATTTATTTAGAATTTCATCAAAGGTCATTCATTGCTCCTACATTCTTAGTATCAGAATTAGATCCTTCCCTCGCCCTCATCCTTTTTCCTTTTTTCAAAAAAGTCTAGGCTAGTGAAATCTTGTGTTCCAGCAATATTCAAAGCAAATCAGACATTTAGTCATCAAGTGTAAGTCCCCTTGTGATTCCAGCGAAATCACATCATACCACAAAGAGCTTATCCACGAGTAGAGAACCTACATAACAAAACCTTGGAGTTACTCTGACTGATCTTTCGGCGAGATCTTCAGCAATCAGGAACTTTGTTCAAGAGAGGATAAGGTACCTTTTTAGGTATTTTATTCTGTGTTTGGTCGTGTACAAAAAACACATCGACAAGACCTCTAGTTGTTTGCTTTTTAGGGTTTTGGTCTTAGCTCTGTAGTTTTATAAGTCTTCCTTTTTTGAGAGTTTTGAGTTAAATTTTTGAGAGGTCATCTAGGTCAAATAGAGAAATCATGCCCTGATCAATGTCTGGACATTGTCAAAGCACTCAAACGGCCCAAAGGACGAAGATCGCAATTGCTTTGAGTCAATTCTGACACCTTTCTATTTTTAGAAATTTTGCTTTTTTGCTTTTTTGATTTTTGTCACTTTGGGACTAATCCGGGAAGGAGCTTTTTTGGCTTGCTTTTTTCTGTTTTTTTGAAAGCAGACGTACGGTTTGGTTCCTTAGGTGGTGGCATTAGTGCCCATGTCTTCAGAATAAAAAAATTATGTCTCTAAGTGTAAAAAGAAAGGAAAAAGTTGAGGGGTAGGGTTTGTTCCAGAAGATCAAAACATGGCAGATCAAACTCAAGCATGGCAATGGAAGAAAGTTAGGAGGGTGACATTAAGGCATTCTCGCCTAAGGTCAAGGTATGTCCAATGAAGCATGAAGTCCACCCAAGGAAGAATGGCCAATGTCTTTCTGATCATGAAGTTCGCCCAAGTATGGCCAATCAACAGTAAAGTCCACCATGCTTTATGGCAGATTGACTGCCAAGTCCGCCCTATACTTGGCAAAGGAAGAATGTCCAATGAAGTTCAAAGTCCGACCTAGGATTGTCCAAACATCAGCAAAGTCTGCCCTCCTTTGGCACTTAAACATCAAAGGCCGCCCTCATGTTTGGCATGGCAATACAATAGCTAAGTGCGCCTTGTCCAAGAGCCCTTGAAGTCCACCTTGGAAGAAGAGAAGAAATGGCATGAAGAAGTATGAAGTCCGCTAGGCATATGGAAAGAATGGCGAGACAAAGACAAAAGTCCACCTTGGCACAACACTTACAAAGTCCGCCCAAGGGGACATGTCTAAACTATCTCCAAGTCCGCCTAGGCATGAATAGCAATGTCCAAGACATGAGGAAGTCTGACCAAGCCAAAGAAAAGATGGCAAAGATAATGTCAAGTCCGCTTTGGCCTAGCAAAGACAAAGTCCACTTAGGAAGATAGGAGAAAAGCATGAAAAATGATGTCTAAACATGAAAACAAGTTCACCTAAGATGGCAAGGCGAAATGGTCTAGGCCCCATGAAGTTTGCCATGGCATTGGCTTAGACAAGGTGAAGTTTGCCATGAAAGGAAAAGAAAATGGCTAGAAAAATAGATAAGTTTGACATAAAACACATATAATTCACCATTAATGAAGGATCAATCAAGTTTGGAAGTTGGAAAATAAAATTCAAACACTTTAAATACTTTTGTTAGAATTATTCTCAACACTTAAGAATTTTTTTCGAAAATTTCAACTCTCCAACACTTACAAAAATTTGTAGAATTTGAGATGCACAATCCTAAACTTTAAACAAACAAAAAGCATTGACTCAAGAAGGTGCCGAAGAAGCTATTCCGCACTGACTTCAAGGAAGACTATGGCGATCTCATCTTACTGTTGAACAGAGTAATGTTCAGCCCTCAAGGTGTGCCATTTGAGACATGGATGTATTATTCCATTGATGAGATCACTTCCGGAGTCAAGATGTTCAATTGGTCCAGAATAATCAGTGACAACCTGTTGTGACGTATTCAAACATCGCCCCATTGCGAATGGGGACCCCTACTTTTTGCTTTCTAGGGTTTGTTTTCTAGGTCTTTTAGGGTCTTGTCTATTAGCCTTTGCATTTTGAGTATTGCCAGAGGGATCACTAAGATAGCAAGCTCTGCTTGAGCTAGGGTGAGTCAATGGATGCTCTGGGTTAGGGTTTCTTTGAAAGTCTTCCTTAGGTCAAATTGTGTTCGTGTTGCTAGGTGATGAGTGGTTTGAGTTCAAGGAAGTCAGTGAAGTTTTGTGAGTCAGTATCATCTATGAGGGTTTAAGATTGATCCAATAGGTGAAAGATGAAGCCCTAGGCATGATTTGATGTTAAGATGATTCGGGAACGCCTTGGACAAGGCCAGACTTGGTGAGATGAACATAATAGGACAAGAAATTTGGCTAAGTCTGGAATGTCATCTTGATCGTGAAATTTGACTAAGTCTGGAAAATTGAAGAATCCTCCAAAAACTAGATTTTTCATTATAACTCTTGGAGGTCCGAAACTACTCTGAAACATCCTGACAATATATATGGAATATAACTTAAAGTATAAGAAAGAAGAAAGATACTTAAATGTTATATCCATATATGAATCTTGACGGAGAGGCTAAAATGTCAACTTTCGCTCCTGACCCTTCCAAAGGGTCCAGAGCGAAATTTCACAAAGGACCGAAGATTTCACCTAAGTCAGTGAGTGGTTGAGCAAATTTGCAAGGATATGGAAGGAAATGGATCTAGGATCAAGTCCAAGACAAAGTCAAGTCAGTTTGAAGGTGAATTGAGGCTAGAATAGGAATTTCGCTCCTAACCCTTCAAAGGGTCCAGAGCGAATTCCTCTATAAGACACTCTACATTGCCCAAAGGCATGAACTAGCTCATTCCCAGGCATTTGTGAAGGCAAAACACTTATTTGGAGTGAAGAAATGTGAAAATGAAGTTAGGATTTGAGCGCAAGGAGGAATTTCGCTCCTGACCCTTCGAAAGGGTCGAGAGCGAAATTCATATAAAACCCTATTTTTCACAGAATATTGAGCTATGTGTCAACTTAAAGAGCAAATTTGCATGGTCATGATGGAAGGAAGCCTAACAAAGTGTGTCCAAGGCATGAAAAGGAGAAAGGAAGTAAGAAATTAGCTCAAAATGAGAATTTCTCTCTTGACCCTTCCAAAGGGTCCAGAGCAAAATCCTCATCTGACCCTCAATTTTGGCCTAAGGCATTGAAAATGAAGATTTTTGAGCCAAGTGGATGGCAAGTGGACTTGAATATGGCGAGAGGAGGGTGAGTTTGATCAATTTTGAAGATGGATTGGATGAAAGAGGTGAGAAATCAATCAAGAATGTGAATTTCTCTCTTGACCCTTCCAAAGGGTCTAGAGCGAAATTTTTAGAAGACACCTTTTTCTTCCTTGTTTGCACTGAAAGTCTTGTTCTTTGGGCATGGTGGGGGTAGGTTGATATGTTCTTGTGTTAGGAAGTGATTGAAAGTGTTGAAAAGTGAGGATCTTGTCCAAGATTGTGAATTTCGCTCCTGACCCTTCCAAAGGGTCCAGAGCAAAATTCCTAAAATCTATCTTTTCCTCTCAATTTTGTGTCTAGCCAAGTGTGGATCAAGATTGAAGAGGTCCTTAGGCATGATTTTGAGTTGCTTATGATCACCAAACGTGAAGGAATTGAGCTAAAACTAGAATTTCGCTCCTGATCCTTCCCAAGGGTATTCTTGAAGGACACCTATTTTCCCTTTGAGATGGTCAAATCCTTGGATTTTATGGCATAGATAGGTGTGGAGTAACGTGTCCTTACCTTTTGAGGTGGTTTGGAGTTGAAAGAATGAAGAAATCTACTCAAAACTAGAATTTCGCTCCTGACCCTTCCAAAGGGTCCAGAGCAAAATTCCCAAAATTCCTCTTTTCCTTCCATTTTTGTGTCAAGCTACCTGTGGATCAAGGTAGATTTAGCTTGGAAGGACCCCTAGGCATGCCTTTGAATTGATTGTGGCCACCAATGATCAAGATTTTGAGCTTAAACTAGGATTTCGCTCCTGACCCTTCCAAAGGGTCCAGAGCGAAATCCTAAATAGGTCTTGTCCCTGGCCATGATTTTTAGTGAAATTCTCCTTTCTGGCCATTTTGAGGGTCAAGCAAGTGTTGCATGCATGAGAGAAGGATCCAAATAGAGAGTCAAGGTAGATCAAAGTGAGAAGAATGGAGCTAAGTAAGAGAAATCAACCTAAAAGGAGAATTTCGCTCCTGACCCTTCCAAAGGGTCCAGAGCAAAATTCTTCAAACCACCTATTTTCTCCTTGTGTGAAGCCAAAATATTGATTCCTATGGCATGGTTGAAGGTGGAGTGAGGTATTCTTGCCTTGTAAGGTGAATTGGAGTGAAGGAAGTAAAGAAATAAGTCTAAAACTTGAATTTCGCTGTTGACCCTTCCAAAGGGTCCAGAGCGAAATTCTCAATTTCACCTAATTTGCTCATGATTAAGGTCAAGGTATGGATTCCTAAGCCTAGGTAGAAAGAAGACTAGTGTATGCTTGCCTTGGGAGGCATTTTGGAGTGGAGAAATGATAGAACTCAGCCTAATCAGGAATTTCGCTCCTGACCCTTCCAAAGGGTCCAAAGCGAAATCCTTAAAAACTCCATTTTGCTCCAATTTTGCATCAAACTTGGTGTGGGCTGAGATAAAGGGGATCCTTAGACATGCATTTGAACAAGTTGTGGTCACAAAATGTGAAGATTTTGTCCTAGTATGCAAATTTCGCTCCTAACCCTTCCAAAGGGTCCAGAGCGAAATTCCTTATAGGTCATGTCCTTGGCCTAGGTCCAAAGCGAAATCCTCTTTTTTGGTTTTTTTTGAGGGTCAAATCAATAATGTCTTCAGGAGAAAGCGATTCAAAGGTCAAGTGAAGTGCAGGGCTAAAGGAATATGATTTGAGCCAAGAATGCAAATTTCGGTCCTGACCCTTCCAAAGGGTCCAGAGCGAAATTCCTAAGTAGTCTAATGTTTTGCCTAGGTCCTTGAGCGAAACCTATTCCTTGGCAATTTTGGAGGTTAATGACTTGATCTTGGTGAGGTAATGTTGAGAATAAGGTCTGATTGAGCAAGTTTGTCAGAATCCGCTCCTGACCCTTCCAAAGGGTCCTGAGCGAAATTCTTTTAGGGCCTGTCCCTGGGAAGGATTCTAAGGCAAATTCCATTTTGATGGCTTCTCATTAATGATTTAAGGTATGGAATGCTATCTTGGGATAAATACATCATGTGTACTTGATCATCTTTCGGTTTGTTTTGCAGATAAGAGGAGACTAGGCCAGGACAAGGACGACCTATTCCAGTCCATCATCATCAAGGACATTCCAAAGGCATAAAGGTGGACTCAAGGTGTTTTGAAATGTTGGAAAACTACAGGTGTTCAAGAAGTTGCCAGCCATCTCCAAAACCTTCACTTCGCCACACTAAGGATCCACATGATGATAGAGAAGAATGACCTTACCAACACTTCAAGGCTAGGTATGCTACCAGAGAAAGAAGACTTGATAGTAAGGAAGCCTCATCAAGCACATGGGAGTCAAGGAGGTATATCATTCATCACATCAAGGACAAAGGAGGATCAACCAAGACACTGTCGTCAGGCAAGGTTGCATCCCAGTCACAGCTCCTCCAGTCGGATTGGGCCACCTCAGCATGTCCAGATTCAATCTACCTCATTTATCGGGGAGGACACAAACTTCGAGGCACCTACCCCTGTTTCTTATTGGTTCTAAAATATTGAATGTAATTCTCTCATTGGTTGGGGAAGTTTGTTATAACAAACCCTAATTAGGGTTTCTATCTTGTAATCCTAGCCATTGATTCTAAGTCAATCAGAGCCGTTTGTTTATAAAGGGCTCTCTATATAAAGCCCTGGCTCCTCATTTGTAAAGGTTAATAGTTAATAGTCAGAGATTAGTTAATAGTTAGGAATTAGCAAAAAGAGACAGAGATAGCATTTTAGAGTAGAGTAGAAAGAGAAGGCAAAGATTGTTGCCAAGAGATTGTTGCAAAAGACATGTAACTTCATTGAAGGAATGGTGAATTCTATGTGTCGATTCTACAATTTGCATGGTCTCTAGACTTCTCAAATTTAATTTCATGTTATTAGATGAATGGAAGAAATGTGTATGATCAATGGTGAAATTTGTATATCCATACTACTAGCGGTTTGTTGATTGCAAACTTGCCTTGCGTAGTCAACCGGAATCATTCAGCTTAAGCTTAACTTCAATTATCGCTTCTTTATTGATATGCATCAACTTGACGGTGTCTATGCTTGTAGCGGTGATCTGAACATCATAAAGCTTTCTTAGAAGATCACAGTAACCTTGTGGAGATGATCCTAGCATGTCAAAGCAAGACTTAGTTAAAGTTTCATCAAAGGTCATCCATTGCTCCTACATTCTTAGTGTTAGAATTAGATCCTTCTCCAACACTTATCCTTTTTTCCCTTTTTAAAAAATCAAGGATTAGTAAAGACCCATGTTCTAGTGATATCCAAAGCAAATCAGACGCTCAGGTCATTGAATGTAAGTCCCCTTGTGGTTCCAGCAAAATCACATCATACAGCGAGAGCTTATCCACACGTAGAGAACCTACAATCAGAACCTTGGAGCTGCTCCGATTGATCCTTCTGCGAGATCTTTAGCATTCGGGGAAGCTTTATTCAAGAGGGGATAAGGTACCTTTAGGTATTTTATTCTGTGTTTGGTCGTGTACAAAAGACACATCAACACAACTTAGACGAACAATTGAGGAATTTGGAAAGGACAAAGTCCTTTTATATGAGCTCCTACATTGTCTATTTGTTAGCAAGAGACTATAGATATATAGGTTTGATTTGTAGAGGCATGGTAGGCAATGGTGAGAATGAGTTCAAGTCCTATGATTGCTATCCGCAGCTGCAACTGAACAAAAAGGCCCACTTTAGGTGGGTAAATGATGCATTTTTCATGTATATCAATAGAACATTACAAGGAGGAACCTATGAAAGGCTCACTCAAGAAGCCAAAATTTAATAAGCAAGTGTGGATCTTGGTTTATCCAGTTTCCGAGATTCACAAACATAAGAGTCCAGGGGTTTACTGGATGTCCTTATTGACTTCCGATTTGTCCCACCAAAAGAATGGTCTTGCTTGAAGTTCTTAGGCAGCTAGAAACATATCAGGGCTTCCAAAGAACAAAGCAGAAGGCAGCTTTTTTCTTTCCATTTTTCATCGGAAATATGCTAGAGTTTTGTCCAACAGCGCATGCAGCTGAGAGTGCCACGTTGGAGATGCAATGGTATCCGTTCACACTCTACTGATCCCGGGCTGATTTTAATCCTCATAACCACATTGGATTAGTGAATGGATAAAAGTCTAAACACAGGATTGACTTAGAAGATTTTTGGGCAAATGTTGCAGATGAGTTCGAAGTCAGGAAAAGGCTATGGTCCAGACTGCCAGTAACCTTGATCAGAAGAACTTAACTCTTTCGTGTAGGTTGGCTTTACAATGAAAGCAAATTAATGACAATACAAAACTTAAGGTTGGCGCCAAGACGGATAGGTCATGATTAAACACAAGTTACATATACCGCCCACTTAGGGCTCGACCAACGCAAATCATTTATGCCTTCTAAGCCCGACAGGGTCACATACACGCTAGGTGTGCTAGGTCGGCCCTAGAAGGGCTCCGACCTAGCTACATACATCAACATAGGGAAGATAAGCGACTCCATATTAAGATGTGATTAGTGGAAGAAGGATATTGGATTACCATTGTTAAAGATGGGAACGTGATCAGATTGCAACGATTACACATGGAAGAATAATGTAAACGGCGAGTTCATATGTCTTCTCAGACTAGAATGATTAGAAGATAAACAATAGTTCATTAGACAAATTGATATGCTCGACCACATTATAGAGATCGAGAAGAGTTAAAGAGCAGTGATCACACAAATAACACAAGCAACAATAAACAAGATGTGATTGAAAGTGGTATGCAAAGACTTAGTTTGCAGAGGATGCTGGCCGACTCGCCAAAGTTAGTTACCACAGTTTACAAAACAAATTAATTATAGTTAAAGGCCTATCCTCATCCAAAGGTGTGACTCATAATAATAGAGGGCACTGATTTATCATAGCCACTAGTATGCAGCGGTTTGTTTAGTGATTATTTTTAAGAGGTGCAATTTATGATAATTATAAGAAGAAATAATTTGTTCTTGAAGGAGTGTGACCAGTTTGGATATATCTATTAGATGTGAAGAGGCATAGCTTTTTTAGTAGGAAAATGCATATCTTTTAAGATGTGTGTGTGTGTGTGTCTATATATATATATATATATGTATATAGGGATTGAAAATGAAGAAGAAAGGTGTGGGATTATGTAAATGAAAAGAAGTCAAATAAGATTCATACACCGGTCTCAAAGGGAGGATTCTGTGAAGATCATTGCAGACTTGTGAAGAAGTAAATAAGTAGTATGATGTGAGTTGAAAGATAAAAGGCTTATAGACCAAAGGCGTTCAATAAGCAGAAGACTGCAGCTTTATAGAAGTAGTGTAATGCAGATATAAAAGGAGATTCATTAAGAGTATATGAAATTTAATTAATGTGCAAACATTAAAGAAGATAAAGGATACAAGGAAATCTGAAGTAAACTGAAGATTTTATTAAAGGTATTTCAAGAGAAGAATAAGGTGGTGGAGAAAATTTTGAACACCATGATCATTGCTTGAGGACAAGCAATCTTAGGTGGGGCAGACTGTAATGTCCCCACTTTGAAATATAGTTTAATAATAAATAATGATAAAATTAAAATACAAAAGAATAAAAATAAAAATTTAATTAAAATTTAAAAGAATATAATTAAAATTTGTTTAAAGTTAATGAATGGTCAAAAGGCATTAAATGATAAGCTGTGATTCCCCCAAATATGAGGTATAAAAGGGAGAAGAAAACTCATTTGAAGGGGGGATAATTTGGGAATCAGAAGTGCAGATCTGATTTAAATAAGAGGTGCAGATCTGATTGTGAAAGGTTGTGTCCCTTTCAAAGGGCAGAAAGAATGAAGAGTTGCAATCTTTCAAAGGGTGTGCCTCTTGCCAAAGGGCATACATGATGAAGAGGTTTGACCTCTCCCTCACATTGAGAGATATAAAGGAAAGGAATCAGAAGCATCCAGTGACATCACCATCGATCAGATCAGATCAGAACTGTTATTAGGTTACAGGCAGTAACATCCTTGTTCTTGGTGGTATGCATGGGGATGTGCTTAATATGTATTCTTAATAAATGAAGCCTGATAGTGTTCTTATTCAGAATTTAATAGTAATATTAATATAGACTGCAATATGTGTGGCAGTTATACTTAATTTCATATACATTCATAGTACATGAAAGACTATTATATACATTTGTAGTACATGAAAGACTATTACATTAATGGCCTAGACTTTAATCATTTGCTATTTCTTACGAGAGGATAGGTTGGTTTGTGTAGGGAGAGGCGTAGTAAATTGGTGCAGGAGCACCTATTTGAATACATGCCTCCATGAGGCCAATCAAAGTTTTTTAATGTTTTGTTTATGTTTTGTGTTTAAATAAAATTCTAATAATCATTTGAGATCAGTTTGGATCATTTTGTAAGGCATTATAAGCCATTTGTTCAATGTAGACCTATGAGGTCCCAGGAAAGTCAAAGTTGGTCACAGTTTATAAAAGTACTCAATAAGGGTTGGAAAGATGTCTAAATGCCATATTTGACATGTCTAAGAGGTAGTAGGAAGAGTTTGAGTCATTTGGATAAAAAATGTCAAAAATGTAAAAATTGTCAAAATGTTGCAAAAAGTTGCTTGACAACTTTTGTAACTTTGCAAAAAGTTGTACAAATGCAAAACGGGTGGTTAGAATCAGTTGGATTCAGTTTGGGGTTGGTTTTGGATTTAGATATTATATATGTGAGTGTGGAGGTCGAATCCAAGGTTGGTTGGTGTGTTTTGGAAGAATGAAGATCAATAAAATGTTATTTTGTAATGCTATAGTCTGACATTTTTGCGGATATGAAGTTATTTATTCATTGTTATGGATTGATCCTATTATGAAACCTGTTGGAGGTTGAAATAAGATGAATTTTCTTTCATTTAAAGTTGATTTAAGGTCCTTCCATGTTCTGTGGTGAAAGATTGAATTATTTCTTTGAAAACTGTCAAAACCCTGCCTAGGGTTAACCCGTTTTGGTAAAACAATCATATCTTTGGTTTTAACTATTGGATCTTTCTGAAAATTGGGGAAACGTTATGTATCTAACCCATCTACAAACTGACCGGAGCGATTGGAGAATATGCTTTTTTGCAAAATTTGTTCATTACTGTTTATTACAGTTCATAACAAAAATCAGTCAAGTTTAAGGGTTTGGAGCAGTCAGAGATTGATTCATCTATTTTTGTGAGTGTTGAGATCTCTTTATGTTTGTGAATACTTGAAGGCATGTTTAGTTGTTGTTTTGATGCGGATACACTCCCTTAATGTGCTTTGAATTTGGTTGAAAGTGATCAACACAAAAAAAATCTTTATGATGACTGTCATGATTAGGATAGTGTCTCAGTCCTAACAATCAGCAGTCTATTAGTCATTGCAAGGTACTCTAGAATGGGGTCTATTATTTTTGTTAGTCCAAGGTTGAATGTTGAACATGGTGAGGAGTGTCTGCACATGTCATAGAAGTGTTTTGGGAAGATCTACCAAAGGAGTTTCATCACTTGATTTGACTGTCCTAAAGGGAATATTTACTGTCACAGTCCTAAATGCAGTCCTAGTTTCAGTCAAGTTGTTAATAATGTTTGTTCATGCGAAGGGCTAAGAAGTGTGAGTTTCCAAGAAGAGTCCAAAGGAGTTTTGAGGAGTGTTGAGTGGTGTCACAAGGTGTCAAGTTGTTGAAGAATAAGGATAACCAATTAGAACAGTCTATGTCATGTTTTCCTCATAGTATGAGTTGGTGTTTGGTGTCTATTGAAGTTTGTTGTCTTTTGAGGGTGTTTTGAAGGTTGAGAAGAGTTTAGTAAAGGGAATTGAGCCCATTGTTGTGAAATATGTCTACTTGGTATTGATATGTGTTCATGTTGATGAATTTTGAACCCCACCTCTGCATCATAAATCCTCACAAGATAGGTAAGCCCAAGATGGGGTATGGATGGAGTCCTGAAACCTTGAGGAGCCTACTTGTAGACTGGTTTCCAGGTGCCCTATGACAGTAAATCCCCGTCCTCTGTTAGGGTTAGGAATAAGTAAGGATGGGGCCTATATATACTAATTATTGATTGTATTATGAATAATTAATCATTCTCTAGTTTCAATGATCAGATTAAAGGCATGATAAGTGTGGTGATATATGGTTTAATTATATGAAACAGGCTTACTCCATGTAGAGGACATTGCAGCCCTATAATGTCATTACAAATTTGGCATGCTAGTGCTTGGTAGAAGAGTTGTCATTGGGTTTTTTTAAAGAAAACAACCATGCGGAAAAATGAAGAAACACCCATAACAATCATAAAGTACATGATCGAGACTTATCTTACCTGCAATCATTTTTAAGTGCTTGTGAGCTTTCTGAGTTCACCCACACTGTGATTAATACAAGTGTACATGAGATGAATATCATGCAAGAAATGACTACTCATGGAAATTTGATAACCATCGATGACTTGAGTATTGATTTACAGTTTACGCAGTTAAAAATTATCCCACAAAACAACAAAATTTAAAAACCCCTTGTGAAATCAAACTTCTGAAACAATATTATTCAAATTAATTTAGCATCCCCTCTAGTAATGCAAACAAGTTCATATAGAAGCTTTAAATGCTTCTGATGCCTCTTTTTTTCTAGCATATAATTTTAGCATTCAAGTGTACCCTTCCTTTGCTGTTACCGTTTTTTCTCGTAACTTCAATGTATCTCTTTAGTCCAGTTGACTTGTGCTTTTGCACACCAACTTGTAGAATAGTTCACCCGTTCTGATAGGGGGTTGATATGTGGTTGTTGCATTAGCTCGGGAATTATGAACTTGTTTGCATTACTAGAGGGGATGCTACATTAATTTGAATAATATTGTTTCAGAAGTTTGATTTCACAAGGGGTTTGTGATTGCCTTCCCGAAAGATTGTAACTATTCACTAGAACAAGAATCTCAAAATGACATTGAAAATAAGTTCTACCAAAGACCTCACTAGCAATTCTACTCTATTTAACCTTGCTCAAAAGGAATCACATAAGATGATAGGGAGAAAGATTTTTGTAGACACATAAAAATTAATTTAAATCAATATTTAATTAATTACATGTATCGCATAATCAATTAATTTAATCATGTTAGCCCTTTCCTATGCCCAAATTAATTAAATCATTTTTATTTAATTCCCCCCTTCCATCCATATAATTAATTTTTTAATTAATTATGTTTGTCTCATTTCCTCTAAAGTTTGATTTATTTCAATAAATCATACTCAACTTTAGTCAAATATTCCAATCCTCCTCCTAATCCTAACTAATTAAATTAATTACAACTAATTAAGTTAATTTGGTGATTCGTACAAACCCACCTTTTAACCCCCTTCATTAAGCTAATTAACCTAAGCGTAATCCCTATTAACATTTATCCTATTTTAAAATGTTATACACCTACCCAAGTCCACATGTGACTCCCCTCATAAATGACTTGCATGCACAAGTCATTTCACCTCTCCACCTCACCTTTGACCAAGGGGTGCTCACACGTGTGAGAATGCTCTTCCCCATGGAGCCACCCTACACCTTTCCTGTTTAGTTCGCATGTCATATCCCCTCTTCCCATAGCCCTTACACTTTGCTAAAAGTGTTTCCACTTGTCAGCCTCATGGTCTTTCTGAGATTTGTGTGAGCAAATCTTACCCTCTTCTCTATGACAAGTGTTCTTCCCAAGATGTGCTCACACATGTGTGAGCACACCTTGCCCTCTTCCCCATGCCAATTGTTCTTCCCAAGGATTGACACTTGGTCCACATGTCAAAAGGCTACGTGCCTCTTCCACTTTATCTCCTCACCCTCAATCTCAACCCTTCATTTAACTTCCATTCTTGACCATCCATTTCGAATTCCCAAATCCTATAAATGGGAGTCCTCTCCCTTAATCAAATCATCCACTTCATTTCATATCTTTATGCTGGCCATTTATCCACTTTTTCATCATATTCTTATGCTGCCCTTTTGGTTGCATATCCACTTCCACTGCATCCTTATGTTGTCATTTTTGAGAGCATAATCATCCTATACATATCCACTATCGTCCACCATTTACCATATCCAAATCAACAACCATCAATCCATCCTTTGTTATGCTAATGTGAGAGCAATCCACATTCACAACTCCATCCATCTCTCCAAATCTTCATTTGTCAATCTCGTAGCATCGGGATCGTGAAAAGGAGGAGGACTAGGAAGATCGAATGGCCTTTTGAGCATCATGAGGGAAGTAACTTTTTTATGCTTAGTCATGTTTCTCATTTATGCTTTATGTTAATCTTCGTTGATGTTGCTTTTGAAATGGTTTGATTTATATTGATTATTAATCCTTCTCCATTTTAATAGTGTTACAATCTTATTTCCAAGAGAATTGCATAAACTATTTTTCCACATATTTTATTCATAAGCAGACAATTCGATCATTCATATCTGCCAGTTAGTTGCACAATACATTTTCAATACAAGAATGTATAAACAAATTTTAAGTTAAGATCAAAGGGACGTTTAGTTTATTAGATGAATATAGATGTAGCACATTCTGATAGAGTTAATGCAATTTGTTCTACTTGATATAAACCTGGGTAATAAACTATAACAAAATAAAACTGTTCAACAAGCATACACCAGTGAATGAAAATACTAGAATACAAGAGATGGTTTAGCAAATCAGCTATGAGAATGAGTGACATGAGAAGATTAAATTCACTCTAAACAGTGTAATTTTGTAGCTTTTCCTACTTGATAGATTTTAATAACATAGCAAACTGGTTTATATCAGTTTTTGGTGCATCAAAACGTGCCTCAAAGTAAAACTTGAATAAAACAAATCTTAAGATAGCTAGTCTCTGCTGATTCAAACTCAGTTAAAACTGAAGCTACTCTTTCAGTTTACATGTCTTTGAATACTGTGGGCATTCTTTGCATGTCTTCCAATCATCTGGGCATGCTTTGCATGTCAACTGGGTTAAACTTTGAATAATTGTAATCTGCTCCTTGTTCATTTACATAGGACAAGCCAAATTTACCTCATGAAATCTGTCGTGATTAGAGAATTGAGGAAATACTCTTACAGTAGTTGTTGTCTGTCATGCATTCGATATATACATCCACCATGGCTCTTGTTGTGATGTTTTTACACATCGCCTTGTTGTGAGGTTTTCACACATCGCCCCATTCTAGATGGGGACCCCCTACTTTTTAGGCCCTCTCGGTCTTTTGTTTTGGTTTTTGGGGTCTTTTGGTGGCAGTCTTGTTAGTCTCTCTGCTTTGCAAGTGTTCGGGGGTCAAGTTGATTAAGTCTTCTTTTCGTTTGAGTGAATTTGATGAAGTCTAGGGCCAATTTTAGGGTTTCTGCCTTTAGTCCTAGATTTTAGGGTTTTCTGTTAGGGTTTTGGAAAAACTGAACATATCACTAGAATCAAGACCCCTCAAGGAACCTCCCAGTAAAATTTGAGCCGAAACAAAGTAACTTTAGAAAGTTGCTATTTTTTTTAGAGATTTTACTGAGTCTTGGAATGTCTTCATTTTGCCAAAAATCAAACTTACTATTTATAGTAATTTCTATTTTTAGTAAGTTCTTTTCTGACCTATTTTGTTCAAACCCTAACATTTTGAAACACTTACTATTGGGGAAAATCTGTTTTTGGTAGGTTCTTCATAGGAAAACACTGGAAACTGAACATCTCTGGAGACGATGAAGATCAAGCATTCACAAATATTTCCAATTCCGGAAAGTCAGAAAGCAGACAAAGAGAGTAAATAATGGCTAAGTATGGACACCCATTCCAGAAGTGGAAAACGTGGAAAATCATCCAAGTCCAGGAAGACACTTCAAAATCACAAATATCACTTCAGTTCGAAGGAGATCAAAATGTCCTAAGCCCAGAAGATTGAAAAATGAATTTCCATGTCGAGGAGAAATCCACACATGAATTTGGAATAAGGCGCCACATCCAGTTGAGTTCGGAATTCATAAAATTATGAAGAATCCTCCATCATGTGGTTTTAGCGCCCATGTGTGCAATTGGGCGCTAAATCCAAGTGGTCTTTGAAAGTTTGAAGAATAAGCGAATCCCTGCTAAGGTGGAAGTTCCGCCCTACTCCTCTGGACGGCGCTAAACTGGAGAAGGCATGGAAAGCAGGACAAATGATGAATTCCTTGGCCGTAGTCAAAGTCCGCCCAAACATTGTGGAGGGCGCCAAATGGAAGGGGGCAAGGATAGCATGGAAAGTATGAAAATCCATGACCAAGGCAAAATCCCGCCCAAGACAGTCAAAGGGCACCAAAACATGGTCAACAAAAAGATTGCAAAATGAGTGAATTCCTTGATAGGCACAAAATTCCGCCCAACACCCAGGTAGGGCACCAAAGGGAGGTGGTGAGGGAAAATGTAAAAATTTATCAATTCCTCCTTTATGAAGAGATAGTGCCCAAAGGTGAAGGAGGGCACCAAAATGGTATGCTCAAGGATAATGGACAAAATAATGCATTCCTTCCTCGTAGCAAAATTCCGCCCTACTCCTAAGAAGGACACCAAATTCACATGGTCTTGGAAAAAGTGTTCAAGGAAGGAAATCCTTGCCTTGGTCAAAATGACGCCCAAGAAGGTCATAAGGCACCAAACTCAAGGTGCTTTGGAATTCATAGAAAATCACAAAATCCTCCCTCATAGAATTTTAGCGCCCAACAAAGCTCAAGGTTGGCAAACTTTGGTGGTCATGGAAAAGACAAAAATGAGGGAATTCCTTACCAAGGTGTAAATTGCACCTAGCAAAGATGGAGGGCGTTGAAGTAAGGCACCCATGGAGAATTCAAAATACAATGAAATTCCCTCTCTAATGCAAAATTGCACCCTATACTTAAGGAGGCGCCAAAGGAAGGTAATGAAGGAGAATGTTAAAAATCATGAATTCCTCTCCCAATGCATAATACCGCCCAAAGTGTCGGGAGGGCACCAAACAGAGGTATGCATGGTCAGCAAGGAAAGAGAAGAAATTTGATGAATACCTCCTCCGAGTCAAAATTCCATGCTAGAAGTAGGATTCTGAAAAATCAAGTGGCCAAGGATGAAATGATGAATTCCTTCATGAAGTGAATTCCACGCCTAAGTTGGAAAATTGGAAATTTGTCCAAGACATGAAAATCCAAGGGTCAAGGAGGAATGAAAAGCAAGAATCCCTTCAGGAAATTTTTTGAAATTTCCATTTTTAGACACCAAATCTTATCAGAATCCGTATTTTTTTACAGATTTGGAATCATGAGAGAATTCTCTCTCTCCTGGACCCGAGACCTAAATTTTAGGAAAGTTCCTAAAAAAAAGGAGATGTTGAAAAATCATTGAAAATCTCTTCCAGAGCAAGGCAAGTTCAAAAACTTCAAGAAAATACTTCCAGAGTCAGAGATTCTCCCCCTTGAAGTTTTCTCTCTCCAGTGGTTTCCTACCAAGTGGCAACCAGGTCAGCACATATTGAATTAATGGCTGATTCCTTTGCATGTGGCCGTCACGTCCAGGAGATGATGGTGCATTTATGGCTTCATGGTGGTGCACTTATTAAAAGAAGATTTTGACTTTGTGGCGGCCTGATCAATGCATGTTGAATGCATGAGGAATCTTCTTGCATGCAATTGCCTTATTAATGATTCTATGACAGACTCTCTACGCATGTAGCCGTCGCATGGGGAATGATGGGCATTTATTTATTTTTCATGGGAATGTTTATTGTATTTTGGGCATGTTTGATGTAATGGGGTGCATTTAATGCACTGACGGATGCCATTTTTTGGGGTTTTAGAATAATTGTATATGGGCTTAGTGGGCATTAATAGCCGATTCCCACCTTGTTGCATCTTGAGTGGGGAATCTTTAGGGTTTGCATATAGTCAATGCCAAGAGCCTATATAAAGGGGTGACCCCCCTCATTTGGAAGGAGGAGAGATTATTGTCTGAGATTGTTGCTAAGGATTTTTGGAGTAGCCAACTTAATACATTGTTCGACTTTGATGGTTTATTCTTGTTCTATTTTAGCAATCTAACCAAAGATATCCTATTCTCGATCAAAATCTTCTATATGCTAAATAGCTGAACTGTGTGATCACTAAGATGACTCGAAGATTCCCAAATGCGTACGGATAGTCTCAGTTGGTTCGTCGTGATTTGCTTGTAATCTCAAGGGGGACTTACACAATTGTTCGAGGAGTTTATCAATCTAAGTATTCTGTTGATTCCCGACACTTGTAACTTTTTTTTTTTTTTTCGGAATGATTTTGCAATAAGCTCTTTCCAATCCTACTTCTACTTGGACTTGAAAAAAGGAACAAGGGTGAGGGTTTAAGAAGATAATTCTAATCCTATGAACTTTGGAGACAAAAATTGCAAAAGTGGAATTTAAACCAATTCTTGTTTCGCCAAATTTAACAACTATACAAGAAAGGTGCTATCTTCTAAGGAATTCAAAAGATTTTCATATCACTTATATTCACCAACATATTGAACAATGAATATAGTAATAGAAGTTAAGTTTTCATTTACTTGTTCAGGCTAAGTTTGCAAATAATTGAAAATTATTCTATTATTAAAAGTATGAACAAATCAACTCCACATTAAGCAATTTTATCAATCCTTCAATCTATCAACTTGGGAATTAAATCTATTCTAATGAGAGTCAAGAAACCATGCTAACTTGCAAAAGTAGACAAAGATTCACCAAACTTCAATGAATTATGTCTATTACTTAAGAAGTATCACTACAACAATTTCTTTGAAAGCTCTCGCTAACAATTGAAAAGAGGAGGGTTTATATAGATACTCCAATAGAAAGCAATGGTCCAGATTGATCTATGATCAACAACCAAGATTAACAGATAAAACCCTAATTAGGGTTTGTTACAACCACCTTCTCACAAACCAATGAGAAAATAGGAATCATTGAAAATCATATAATATCTTCCATTTGCTGAGTCAGGTTCATTGAATCTAGACGTGCTGACTTGGAATCTCCTGATTGGATGAATGATTACTAGGATGGCACCTCAACATGCATTTGGCTTGTGCTTGTGCATCTTGACGTCCTCTTGCAATTTTGAACTCTTGAGGTTGAGATCTTTCTCCTTGTGAATCATGTCTTTGCCCTGGGAATGTAGACCTTGTCTTGAAATTCCTTGTAGTTGTAGTTCCTCCCGGCTTGTTGAGGAATCCTTTGCCATTACCATCATTGTATCTCTTTAGGAAAATTCGCCTACTTGCTGGAAAGTTCTCTTTGAAACTTGATTTTTTTGATAAGTATTACCTCCAAAAAATCTGATAAGAATCACCTTCTTTCTGCTATTAAATTCATTCCCCAAGCGCTTGCCTCTTTTGCTTAACTTGAAATCTGATTTTACACCTTATGCTCTTACATGATTTGTGAGGGTTTAATACTCTAGGTCGATCTAAATTTCATCTCACATGGTTTCATTTATATCCACTTGCAATCAAACCTTGGTGGAAATTCAATGAGGGTAGGGACTACTTTGATATTCTTTTCATCTTGCACCTTATTCACATCTTCATCCCCTTGGAGTCTCGGATCTAGACTTTGGTCTTCTTTCTTTCCCTGTCTTGAGTATGCATTGGTGAGTCCTGTTGTGAGGTATTCACACATTGCCCCATTGAAAATGGGGACCCCCACTTTTTGCTTTCTAGGTTGTCTTAGAGTCTTTGCTATTAATCTTGGCATTGAAGGGATAGAGTTTCTCAAGTAGCTAGAGGGTCATCATGCCAGGTTGGTCTCCTGAGTGGAGTGAAGTAAGTCATCAAGCATGTTGCAAGAATGATTCATGTGTGAAAGACTTGAGGATTCAACAAACTGAGCAAAGTCAGGTGAAAGGACCTTGCTCCATCACTGGAGTGAAATTTGCCTAAGTACCTTGACCTTGTACCTTCCGGAGGTCCTAGAGTGAAAAATTTCACCAATGGCATGTACCTTCCAAAGGTCCTAGAGCGAATTTTGAGTTATGTCCTTGCTAAGGTCCTTGAGCGAATTTTGCTTCAAGTCATGTACCTTGCTAAGGTCCTAGAGCGAATTTTGCTTGAAGTCATGTACCTTGCTAAGGTCCTAGAGCGAATTTCATGTCATGTACCTTGCTAAGGGTCCAAAGCGAATCCTTTTCCAAATGATGTACCTTTTTGAGGTCATAGAGCGAATTTTATCATGTTGACCTTGTCAAGGACATTGAGCGAATTTTTGCATTCAGCTCTCGTACCTTGCCAAGGGTCAAGAGCGAATTTGAGAAATCATGTATCTTGCAGATGCTTGAGAGCAAACTTTCCAAATTATGTACCTTGTTGAGGTCCAGGAGCGAAAATTTCACCAAGGGCATGTACCTTCCAAAGGACCAAGAGCGAAATATTTATCAAGTCATGTACCTCACAGAGGTCTTAGAGCGAATTTCTTCACCAAGTGATGTACCTTCCGAAGGACATAGAGCAAAATTTTTATCAAGATTATTTCCTTGGAGAGGTCCTAGAGCGAAGTTTTTTATCAAGATTATGTCCTTGGAGAGGTCCTAGTGCAAATTTTTTTATAAAGATTCATGTCCTTGCTAAGGTCCTAGAGCGAAAATTTCACCAAGGT
The DNA here is from genome assembly GCF_030272615.1 of Cryptomeria japonica. Lineage (NCBI taxonomy): Eukaryota > Viridiplantae > Streptophyta > Pinopsida > Cupressales > Cupressaceae > Cryptomeria > Cryptomeria japonica. The sequence goes on along the minus strand of NC_081405.1, from coordinate 39,266,515 downwards.
CGTGTACCTCCCAAAGGTCCTAGAGCGAATTATGAATTGATTTACCTTGGAGACTACATGGAGCAAATTTCTCACCTTGACCCTGTACCTTGCTAAGGACATGGAGCAAACTTTTTCATGAAGGTATGTACCTTGCTAAGGACATGGAGCGAATTTTTTCATGAAGGCATGTACCTTGCTAAGGACATGGAGCGAATTTTTGAAATCATGTACCTTGCCCCCTGTTTTTTGCGAATTCCTCAAATTCAAGCATTTTGGCAAGAGGTGAAGTCGGCCAACATGGGAAAGGTGATTTGTTATTTTAAATCAAGTCGGCCTTATGGGAAGAGACACCTCTTTTACCCTAAAGCGCCTATAAAGGAAGGTTCAAAACATTCATTTTAGCCACCAATTCAAACATATTCTTCTCTCCAAGTGTGAATTTGTGAGCAGACTTTGCGAATTTCTTCAGCAAGGCAGCAAATTTTATCAATACATGAGCGAATTTCATCAAAACTTAGCTGAGCTGCTGCAGCACAAGGGTGAAATTAGACATTAAAGAAACAGATCTGATATTTTAGGAAGGCGAATTCATCATACAGCAAGAGGGAACGAATGTACCTAGCTGGGAGACATATCAACTAGTGGACTTCATCATTAGACAGCCCAGATTTACCCTTAGACATTAAATCTGTCTTCCACACAGTGAATTCATTGATTATGATTAGCCTCCTCTTGATCAGATTAGTGAAAAACCACATAAAATCAGAGTGAGGTCAATTTAAAACAAGATGTGTGTGAAGATCATATGTTATGTATTTGATACTATACTTGCTTTGTTTTGCAGATATGTAAGGAAGATGATACTACTTCGAGGCAAGATGAGCAATCAAAAGATGAAGGAATGACTTGACTATGACAAGTACTTCCTATCACCACTATGTAGGATCAAGAGCAGACTTCATCAGAAAACACAAGAACATCAAGGAAGAGAAGATCTCAAAATGTTTGAAGGCTCTCACCACATCATGGAAGCATGAGGATATTACAGACTGTAAAGAAAGATCATTCAACTACCTCGAGGTTGTGGTACATAAAGGAAGAGCACTAGAACATGATGGAAGGATGTTTTGCAATCTTGAATTCCCTTCGGGAATCCAAGAATCGAAGTCAGTACGGTGAAGAGCTACATTCAACCAAGCGCATCATCCACTCAAAGTACATCATGAGAAGGAGAAAGTCAACCCAAGTCATCACAAGACTTGCATCGAGCACGATTGAAGAAGTAGATAGTTTCAGTTTAGTTAATCAAAGTTTGCTTCTCATCATCATCATCACATTGAGCAATTGAAGAATGTTAAGTATCAAGAGATATCTCTCAACATCCCTTCATGATGGTGAGTCAAATCAAGTTTACAAGTGGAAGATTGAGGTGGCATCCCAGTCACTACTCCACCAATCAGAGAGGTCCACATCGACGCATCTTGATTCAGTGAACCAAGCTCACCCATGAATGTACAAACTCCGATGTACTTACCCTTGATATCTTTTGGTCCATGCTCATCGAATGTAATTTTCTCATTGGCTAAGGAGAGTTTGTTGTAACAAACCCTAATTAGGGTTTCATTGTAAAATCTTGGCCATTGATGGAGATTCAATCCTGACCATTCATTGTAAATGAGTTCTCTATAAAAGCTCAAGCTCTTCATTTGTAAAGGTTAATAGTTGGTTAATAGTTAATAGTGGTAGAATAGTGAATAGAATAGAATAATAGATAGCTTAGAAGAATAGCCAGATTAGAATATAAGTTAGAGTAGGAGAAGGCAAAGATTGTTGCCAAACTATGTTGTGAAGAACAATTGATTTCATTGAAGTTATGATGAATTTGATTTGTTATTTCAACAACTCGCATGGTCTTTGCTTCTCAATTTGCTTTCATGTTTATTAGATTGAGTGGATGAATTTGTTGAATGTATTTGTGTAGAATCCGTTTAGTCCATACCACCAGCCTCTTGCTGATTGTAAGTGCGCCTTGTGTGGTCAACTGGAATGATATGAGCTTAACTTCGAATCATTCTACACTCATTGCTTATGCATTAACTTGAATGGTGATCAATGTTTGATGGTATTTATTCAAACATCTTTGGAATACCCTTAGAAGATTGCATTGAGCTTGTGTCAAATTTTTCAAGTTAATGGTGAGACCTCGCTCAATAGGGTTCCATATAGTCATTCATCCATGTTCTTACATTCTATGCCTTATAATAGATCTTCTCAACCCTTTACCTTTTGCCATTTTTTCAAAATCAAGTTAGTTTAGGACAAAGAGCACACCATATAGAAACATCAGATGATCGAGTTCCAGCAAATCAAGCATTCAGGCACTCGAATGTAAGTCCCCTTGTGATTCCAGCATAATCACATCAAACCAATGAGCTTATCCACACGTAGTGACCTGTTGACGTGTATTTTGTACACCATCATACACAGAATAAAATACCAATAGGCATCTTATCCTCTCTTGAGAAAAAGCCTCTAACTGCTGAAGATTCGCATAAAGGATCAGTTAGGAAGACTCCAAGGTTCTGGTTAGTAGGGTCTCTACGTGTGGACAAGCTTCCAGCGGTATGATGTGATTTGCTGTTTCCTTCAAGGGGTCTTACATATTCCGAAAGTTTAAGATTTTACTAAACTAAAGAAACTTTCAAAAAATAACAAAAGAGTAGGGTTTTCAAGAGGTCTAATCTAGTCTAACCCTATGAATGACTTAGTATGGACAAGACTTGGCAAGATTCAACCAACTTCAATTTTGCCATAAGATAACAACTCAATTGAAATTGATGCGATCTTCTAAGGTAATAAAATGATATTCAATACATCAAAGGTCAAGGACACTACCACGAAGGTACATATCCAAGATACAATAATGATTGAAGATTAAGGGATTCAAAGTATTCTCCAGTCGACCATGCAAGGCGTTCCTACAATCAGCAAGAAGCTAGTGGTTTGGATTACGAATCCTACCAAAGATCAAGTCTCACACTATGTCCTTCAAATTAACACACTACCTTGATTGAGCATGATTCAAGTAGATTAAACAACCATGAAGATAACGAAGAAAGTTGCAACAAAACACCATAACTTCAATATTTTATTGATTTCCAAGTCATCATGTACAACAATTGCTTGAATTCCTCTCTTCAAAACTCAATCTTGCTACAAAATAAAATTGCTTCTAACTCTAATCTCTCTAATACAACAAACTCTCTGAAATCTAACTATTGACTATTACCAAATGAAATGAAAAATGGGGGTATAAATAGCATCCCCAATTACAATGAAAGGTCCAGATCGAAAGTAGATCAACGGTCAAGATCATGACACCTAAACCCTAATTAGGGTTTGTTACAAATGGCCTCCTTTTTACTGAACAATATTAAATACATAGCCAAATATTAAATTTGGCACAAAAATCTAGGAGACATAAACCAATGACAAATAAGATGCTATGTCATCTATAACAACCTTTCATCTAGAATCTTATTCCCTTTCCAATGTTCTTTTTTGGCATATGCAATGAATCTTGTCACGATTCCTTCGATTTCTGCAATTGGAATCTCGGGAAGATTCTTCATACTCTCTTCCAAGTGGATGACTTGATCGAATGCATCTAGAAGAGCTGCGTCCCAAGTAGATTCAAGTTCCTTCGTTCTTTTAATCAGGAGCATGGTGGCAAACATCTGATCATATTGCTCATCTGTAACATTTGCGTCCTTGCAAAAGATGACCTTGATTCTATCCTCTAATTCCTGCATATCCACATCTGTCTCGACCTCGATCCTTCTGCCAAGAATGGTACGAAGTACCTCAAATACTCTGTCCTGGATCGGATTGATCACCTCTTCAACTTGGCCACATCTAACACTGATGTCCTCGAAGAAAACACTCTTCATATGGAGTAAGGTTGACCACTGAAACAAACTGTGAGATTCTCCATCCAAGATCTTCTCTTGCGCTAAAACTTTCCTTGATGTGTGTCTAATTACCTTCAAGACAGGAATGACGACATCCTTGGTATGGGCAAATGCAGCTACTGTTATCATCAAATTGTGGATTATCTCAAGAACTTGGATAGCTTGATGAATAATCTTCATCATCCTTGTTACAAATTCTATGGCCACTGTATGAGATTTATCCATCCAAGTACTTGTACGTTGGACCATGTTCCTGAATCTTTCTGCTTCATTGATTGATTGAAGTGGAAGTGCTTGCACTGGTGATCTAGCTGGATCCTGACGTCCCAAAGGTTCGTTGATGTGACTGAAATATGTCCTCCATGCACCTCTCTCTCTCTCAAGCTTTCTATTCTTCTCCATTTCTTCTCTAAGCTTGTCCTTCAATGCCTCAAATGAGTCGGTAGCATCATCTAGTGTCTGCTCTGCTGTAGAGGGTCCTAGCTCAAATGTCTGTATATCATATTCCTCTGCTAGGATCTCACCTTCATATTTGTCTACTGTCGGTGTAGCTATCTGCAGTTTTCTGGATCCAGTCTCATCTCGAATCATCTTGGACATCTTGGTAGCCTTTCTCTTCTCTGTTACTTCGTGTGAACGTCCAACAAGGCTCTCTAAATCAATTGCACTGTCCTCGTCCTCTACTACGATCACCTTAGTTAATCTTTCCTTCAACCAATCTGGGATAATCGATCTTGTTTCTTGAACTTGAATCTCTTTATGCACTATTTCTTCTTGTCTGGGAGGAGATGTCATTTCATTGTCTTCTTTATCTTCATCTAACTCATAGTCTTGGAGAGATCCATCTGGTGAACCATGCTGTGCCTGTCCTCCTTCCTGCCTGTCATTCTGTACCATAGACTCCATGGATTCTTCCACTTGAATTGTTCTCTTCTCAGGTCTAGAAGAAGTACCGGATGATCGATCTCTGTTAGCCTCTTGTTTCTTCTTGGAAGATTCTCTCTTTCCAGGTCTCTCTTTCCTCTTCGAACCTCTTGGATGGAGATTGCCCTCACTGGCACATCGAAGGTTACCTTCACCTGAATTTCTAGGATTAGGATTGCCTTCACTCACACTATCTCCACCTTCGGCTGGTTTCTCTTCCAAAGTGAAAGACATAGCTATGCCTTGTTCTCTCAACTTCTGATGTTGTATGTCAACCCATCTGCGAGTACAAGACAAGACTGGTGCCATCAAAGTATCTAGATCCATGACCTCGGGCTCATTCCAATCTAACCTTATTGTTTTGCTTTCTCGATCATAGGAAGACTGGATATGTCTGCCACTGTCCTGAGCTTGGTCGGCCACTCTGTAAATCCTGCATTTCCTGATGAAATCCAAAGGCAATCTAGAATGCATTTTTCGTTTCACTTCAAGATCATCTAAGAGATTCATCATAAAATCTTCTATTTGGTACTCATGCCTAAACTTTCTGCCGACTGTCTCCTCTAAATGTCCATGTGGATCAAAGCTTTCTCTCAAAGCAAAAGATGAAAAAGAATACAAGGCTAACTCCTTCTCTGCGTCATCCATGGCTAAAGCATTAGGACATACCTCAACTGAATTGCCCAAAATGATGGGTACTGGAACTCCATTTTGATGTCTGTGTCTGAATGCCTTCGCATATGCCGCCAACTGTCTTGTTACTTCAAGTAACACAATTTTGTCTGTCGGATATCTCGGCAACATGTATGGAGGTAAAGGGCATCCATGCACCCTAATATAAGTGAACTTGGGAAACTGAATGAACCAAGCACCGTACCTCTTTATGAATTCCTGTGCATCTTGAGATAATCTGTTGTGAATTCCACCTTGCAACGTCCTTGTGATGTGCATCGTGAAGGTATCATTAACTAGCTTGTAGTTGCTCCTTGGCAGATGATGCAAGTAGGCATAGGAATCACAAGCTCTGACCTCGCCGGGTCCTCTTCCAATCACTCCTCTGTGAGGTAGTCCTGCGTACTCAACACTCCTAATCAAGGCATAGATGATATATGAACTCATGTGGAAGGACTTAGTAGCCTTGAGTCTCCTCAACTGTACGTCCAAGCATGGCTAATAATTCTAGCCCAATGTATCGTACCTTTCCCTTGAACGATCACCTGGATGAAGTAGAACATCCACTTCTCAAAATAGAAGGCATGAGGGGCTCCTGTAACTCGGTTGAGCATAGTAATCAAATCTCTGTACTCCTCCTGGAAATCAATCCTGTGCGGTGTGTTCGGGATCTTGCTTAGACGGGGACGACTCTTGAGTAACCAGTTCTTATTGATTATGCTTAGACAAGCATCTGGATCATCTTCGTACATTGACCTGGCTCCTTCTAAGCTTTTATATATCATGTCCCTGTGCTCTGGAAGATGGAAAGCTTCACTTATAGCTTCCTCTGAAAGGTACGCCAAAGTGTTTCCCTCATTGGATACGATCGTTCTGGACTGTGGATCATAATGATGAGCACACTCGATCATCAACTCATAGCACTGAATAGCTGGAGGAAAGCCGGCCGCCTTAATGATACCACTCTCGGTTATTCTCCGGGCGACAGGTGATGGTTTGCCAATGTAAGGGACCTCCCGAAATTTCTTCGTGCTAAAGTTGCCTAAGTTTGTATCTCCAATGTTGCTCCACTTGGACACGATCTTAGTCTCCACTTCTTCGGTCTTCTGATCTTCTTTCATGAGAGCTGAACGACTGGTGGATGCTCCCGCCTTCGGGGTTGCCATACCTACACAACATTTCATAATGAGAAGCTAGATTTTGCAATAAATAACATAGATTAGAGAATATTTTAGGAAACTTCATGATAAGTCCTTGAATTATCATTTCCTAAAATAAAACGATTGAGCTAGGAATTCAAAATTCAAAATTCAAAATTTAAGCTATGACGATCAACAATCAAAATTAAAACAATAAAGCAAAAATCGCCATACCTCAATAGAGAGCTAACTCTAGAATGCAAAATGAACAAAATTCGCCTAGGCAAAATTGACGTTAGATAGCTTTGATGTGATTTCTCTTCAAATAGCAATTTCGCCACCTTTGATATGTCCTTGACGTGATCTCCTTTAAATGATCGATCCTTTATCAATTCGCTCAAGTGAAAACCAAGTTCGCACCTCCTTGGATGATGTTTGCGCCTTCCTTTGGATATGAATTCGCACCCCCTAACTTGAAATGAAATTCGCACTTGAACTCAATTTCGCACTTCTCCCTTTGTCTTCTAAATCGCATGTGAAATGGCAAAAAATGATAATGTGAAAATGAAGATTTTCACCCTCCTTTTATAGCGCTTACCTCTCACCCCCATATAGGCCGACTTGGTAAATAATAAGGCAATTTAAACGACTTTTTAAACAAATAACAAAGCCGACCTTTATATACCAAGTGAAATATTTAATTTTTAATAATAATTTAACAATTAATTATTAAATGCCTTCATTTTTAATTAATAGACTTCGATTTTTACAAGGCAAAATAATATAATAATACCAAGCGCAATATTTAAATGCCATTTAATTGAATTTTCAAAACATATCGAATTTTAGCATTTAAAATAAATTCAAAAATATTTGTTTTGGGCGCCAAAATTTGAAAATGAAATATACATACCTCATCGCCCTGGTCCCTGACTGAGGGACAGGAGTGATCCATCAATTTGGTCTTGATCTTTGCATTTTTGACGTCCAAAGTCTTCATCTCCACGTTCAAATCGACATTTTAGCTGGGTCCTTCGAGTTTGATTGACTTGTTTGTGCGAAGGAATGTCTTTAAATGTGATATCGCCCTGGTCCCTTGGAGAGGGACAGGAGCGATCCTTGTCTTCTAGCTTGAAATTCATCGTTTTTGATTCTAACTCTTCGTTCATTGCCTTCCAAATGGCGTTTTAGACCCTTTGCAACTTGTTTTGTTATGATCTTCGAAGGATAATAGGTGTTTTGGCAAATATCGCCCTGGTCCCTTGGAGAGGGACAGGAGCGATCCTCATAATTTCTCCTTGACCTTTGTAAATTCGAGCCTCAATCATCTTTGTGAAGGACAAACAATGCTATTCTTTCATTCCATGCTCATTTCGCTTGAATTCCACAAGACATTTAAACGTTGGAAGGATCATCGCCCTTGTCCCTTGGAGAGGGACAGGAGCGATCCATGTGTCTTGGTTCAAATTTGCAAACTTTTGATCTTGGTTCTTTGTTCATTACCTTCGAAATAGCGTCCTTGATATTGCCTATCCTTGCCTTGTCTTGGTTTTGACGGGACATGAGTGTTTTAGTAAAAATCGCTTTGGTCCTTGTCCAAAGGACAGGAGCGATATAGGCCTTTTGTACAAATTGGTAGCATTTTAACGTGCAACACTTTGGTATATGACCTTCAAAAGACGCCTTGAACCCTGTATGTCCTTGCAAAACATTAACTTCACTTGATTTTTGCATGAATTGGTCAATATATTTAATATCGCTCTGGTCCCTTCCTGAGGGACAGGAGCGAACTTCAACATTTTGAGCTTGTCCTTGTTTCGACCAACTTGCAATTACCTCCAACGCGTAAAATGAAGTCCTTTGATCCTTCTTAGTCGCTTGATGTGTGATAAACTTTCAAAATTTATGCCTTTATACAAATTTCGCTTTGGTCCCTTCCTGAGGGACAGGAGCGAACTAGGGTATTTTGTACAAATCTTTCAACGTTGACGACCCTTGATGCTTTGTGCTTGATGGAGATGCCTTAAGACGTCCTTGCCACCTTGTTCTCCGTCTTAGAAAGTCTTGAATTTGGAGGAACGGTAGTATAATCATTATATCGCCCTGGTCCCTTGGAGAGGGACAGGCGCGATATTGGTCCTGTACGCTTCATTTCATCTTATCTCCTTCAAAATTTATCTTCAACGGTTCGTAATGTTCCATTCCATTCACCCATGCCTTGGGGTCCATTTAAATTGAGCAAGAAAATCATCTAAAGTAAAAATCGCTCTGGTCCCTCCCTGAGGGACAGGAGCGAACTTAGGTATTTAGGTCCCTTGTTGACGTTTCATAATCTTCAATTTATCTTCAATGGGTTCAATTCACCTCCTTTCTTGCCTTCAAACTTATAACTTGCTTGATTTCTGCCGGAATTTTGCCTTATGAAGAACTTCGCTCTGGTCCTTGGGAGAGGGACAGGAGCGATTTTGGCATTCTGGGTCATTCTCCTTCATGACGGCACTTCAAGTTATATTCATTTGATAAAACATATCTCCTTGGACCTCTTCAAATCGTCAAATCATTAAAATCATGCAAGGACAAGGTAATATTTGATTTGTAGCTCCAGTCCTTCACTGAGGGACAGGAGCGATTTTGACTCCTGGAGGCACTTCCGTGTTCGTGAAATTCTTCAATTTATATTCAACGGAAAGATCACGCCATTCTTCATCACTTGCAATTCGAAATTCATCTTGACTCTACAGGGACAGTAAGATATTTGAAAACTAGCTCCGGTCCTTCACTGAGGGACAAGAGCGATTTTGCTCCTACAGGTCAAAATATCATGATTTTGCACATTTAATCACTTCATGAGGCAAAAACAAATCATTCCCAATGCCCGGTATCAAAAATAAAAAAAGTCAAAATTTGGTCAAAATTACTGATTTGGACAAAAATTCACACTTCATCTTCAACACTTAGACAAATTTAAGCTCAGCACTCAAAAATTCCAATTGGAAATAGACCACTATGGCGAATTCATTTCATTCAAAATTGCATCCTACAAAAGGAAGCTCAAAAAGCTCTCAAAACTGGCTGGATTTTGGCCTGAAAAGACGGCAATTAAAACCCTAAGGCTTGACCCTAAATCCAGACAACTGACTGACTAACCAAAACCCTAAAAACGAAGCGAAAAGCGAGCGAAAAACAAGCAAAAAAGAGGGGGTCCCCATTTCAAATGGGGCGATGTGTGAAATGGTCACAACATGACCCTACATTCTTGAACCTTGGAGTCTTCTCGAGTGATCCTTAAGCTAATCTTCAGCATCCGAGAGATTTTTTTCAAGAGAGGATAAGATACTTGAGGTATTTTATTCTATGTTCGCATGTACATAAAAAACACATCAACAAGTCCTTTATCTTGATGATTATCGGCCTCCTTGAATGCTGTGAAGTCTTCTTAATTCCTCCTCCCATATTCTTTGGTGCAGATATGGTACCCGTATGAAGCTTGAAATTAATGACTTTGTAAGGCAACTAAAACACAGAGGAAAACTAATTAATTCCAGAATTTCTTAAGTTCTGATTTTTTTCTTGTGAATTTCAGATATTTTAATCTTCTAAAATCAGAATTCAAAACCATGAATGCTCAAACCTTGACAAAATCTGGAAAATTGAATTCTAAACCTAATTTTTGCTTTTTAAGGTCTGATTACAACTAGAACTTAGAGATATCAATCCGCTATACATCTGGAAATTAAATTTCAGTCCCAAAATCTAGAGACAAAAGGAAGATATTCTGCGATTTTGTTCTCAAAGTATGATCACCAAGGCTGTGTCTGAAACTTCTTTGCCTGTAAATGATGAGGGCTTTGTTTGGTTGATCAGGCCTTCTCCTTCACTAGTCTGCTGTTGCAATGTTTGTCTAGAGCAAAATTAAACTTGTGAAGTGAATGATTCTTGTTCCCTTCTTTTATAGACTTGTGAATCCTCTATAAAAGAGGTTGACCCATGCTTTCAATCTCTTTAAAAAAAACAAAAAACAATAACTCTTGCCTCTCATAAGCCATTTGCAAAAAAAAACCAATAAAGCTTTTGCTTTCTTTCCTTAATGAATTTGCAAATAAAACCATACAACTTGTTGATTCCTTTCTTGAGCGATTTTGGCAAATAAAACAATTGATTTCTTTTTGAATAAAATAATTGATTTTCCCTTTCTAGGAAATCGACCTCATGAAGGAATTATTCTTCCACTTCTAAGTGGATTTTCAACTTTTCTTACTTCTTTACTTGGGAAATTCAACCTCCAAGTGGATTTTCCATTTTACCTCACAAGGAATTTTGAAGTACTTAGAAAACTTTTGCTCACCTATACTTGGGAAAATTGGACCTGAAGTGGATTTGTCCTCTTTACCTTGTGGATTTTTGACGTTGTAACCTTTAACTTGGGAAATTCAAACCTTAACTGATATTTTTCTCTCTTTCCAAGTGAACTTGTTCACTTTGTCTTCAATTTTGGAAATTTGAACTCTAGGTGAAATTTTTAAAGTGGATTTTTTTTTATCTTCTTGAGGAGGTTGGACTCCATGGTCTTAACATGAATTTCCACTTCTTTGTTCTGGTGGTATTAGCACTTTCACTTGGATTTTCTTTTTTTCCTTGGTGGATTTCATGCCTTCAACAAGATTTCTTATTGAGGAGGTCGGACTTTATTTGAAACAGGATTTTCTCATTTCTTTGTACACATAAGTAACCTTGGACATCTCCCAAAAAAGAGAAATTCCCAAAAATAGAAACTCCTAAAAATAGAAAAAGCAAACAGCAACTTCCTGGATTGGCCCCAAAATGCAAAAAGCAAAAAAACAACTTTCCTAAAAATAGGAAGTTGTTAGAATTAATCCAAGAAAATTGCGTTTTTACTCCTTCGACCTATTTGAGCACATCTGTAGCATATGAACGTTCTTTTGATCATTCTTTCTCCTTATTGATTTGATGACTCCTCCAAATTTGAAGAACTTGACTCATTTGCGAAAGCGAGAGATTGGAGACAAAACCTAAGACGTTAAAACACTACCCTACAAAGCGAAAACAAGGGGCTCTCCATTTGCAATGGGGTGATGTGTGATTACGTCACAACACTATTGTAAGGTGCTCAAGGAGAGAAGAGTGTTTTAAACAAACAAAGTCGGTTAGGGTTTATAGAGATGAATAAAATGTTTTAACACAAAACAAAGTCAACTTGTTTCCCAAGAGGTGCGACCTTACCCTCACATGTGTATGAGAAGGATGATGATGAAATGTCCTTGACCTTGACCTTACTCTCATTCATTCTATAAGGTATTGATTCAAAATATGTTTCTAGGGTTGATGCAAGAACGATGAACATACAAAAGGATGTGAGGAATTAGAAGCTACCAGTTCAAGGATATAACGTCAAGGATTCAAAACATTGCAATATCAAGGTCGAAATGAGGATTATCTCAAGGTAAGAAGGAGAGTATTGCTACATCAAGGATGAGCTTCAACGCATCAATTCCAGTGCAAAACATGATCATGGCCAAGACTTCTAAGCATTATACAACACTACATAGGGGTTGCCTTACAAACACCAAGGGGCATCGACATCATAGAGGGAGCAAGTCAGTATCTATCATCAAATTCATTGACACTAAGGAAAGATAGTGTCAAGCTCTTGAGGATAATAGAGGAAAGGGTGTTTTATAACATAAAGATAGTTTCAAGGCGTAGCTATGAGGGTGAGGGTATTTTGCAATTACCTTGAATTTCCTTTGGAAATCCAAGATAATTTTCAGCAACATGAAGAAGATTTAATGAAGAGAGAGACTTCATATCATGGAGAAGCTTTGCAATGACAACATCATGACTAGAAGGAATTCAACATAAAGGCTCAACAACATGTGTAAGGCACGGAATCGAGTGAAAGAACTCAGCAATGCAAGTGCAAAGATCAACATGTTCAAGGTGATGACAAAGAAAGATAGTGCAAATGAAAGCTACAACTACAATGACCTTGGATTTCCTTTGAAAATCCAAAGGTCAAGGTCAAGGACATCCAAGGTATGAGAAGGATGATGATGAAATGTGAAAGAAAGAAAGATCAAGGCAAGGAAGATAATAAAGAGGAAACCATTTTCATTTCTAAGGAGGTAGAAGAGTTGATCAAAGTTAGAAATCTATCCGACGGAGATGTCAAGGATGATGCAATTTGGGAATATGATCAAGGATGATGCGATTCGGGAATATGAACCATCATATCAAGCAATTGGAAATGTTGAGTATCAAGAGATATTGCTTGAAACACAAACACTTCTTTGTGACGATCTACAAGATGAGCAAGCTGAGGTGGCACCTAGTCATCATCAACCCAAACACATCATTCCAAGTCAAAGCGTCCAAATTCAATGTACTTGACTCATCCAACGAGGATAATTACCACATGTGGAGGCGCAAACTTCAATGTACCTAACCTCATCACTCATTGGTTGGCATTCAAAGGACACGTGTCCTGTATATTGTAATGATCTTATTGGCAAGAAGGAGTTTGTTGTAACAAACCCAAGTTAGGGTTTTATTGTAAAATCTTGACCATTGATTTGAGAATCAATCCGAGCCTTTGAATTGTAAAAAGAGCTCTATATAAGGCTCAACTCTCTCATTTTAAAGGTTAATAGTTGATTAGTAGACAATAGTAAGTAGTTAAGAATAGAGTAGAGTAAGAGGAGAAGGCAGAAATTGTTGCCAAGGCATACAAATAAACACACTTTTCATTGAATTTATGGCGAATAGTGGTGTTTCTTCTACATATTGCATGGTTTCTTGTTATATTTTCTGATTTAGATAAAGTTCATTAATTATGATGGAGAAGTGTGATGATATTTGATGAATCCTTCGGTTCATACCATTTACACCTTGTTGTTTGCATGGTTAGCTTGAACCTAATTATTATTGTGGCCAAGTTTGATTGTGAATATTTCATTTGGATTGCACTAGTATGGGGTATTTGAATGGATTGTTTACAATATGAAGATATTTCACTACCTTAGAAGATTGCATTCTTTCTATGGCATTGTGAACTATCTCTAGTTAAGTAGAAAGTAGTTTCATGAAGGATTTGTCTATCAAAGCATCATTCATCATTTTCATTGTCCTTAGGAATTAGGAGTTAACATAGATTCTCTAAACCCTTTCCCCTTTTGTCCTTTTTTCCATTTGAGTTTGAATTAGTTTACTAGAAGAAGCATCACATGATTGATATATCTGACATTCATGTTTCAGTTGTAGTTCATAAACGTTGAAATTAGCCTTAACTAGAGCAATCTGGTTACATGCTCCGATTTTTTTTTGAAATAGACCTTAACTAGAGCAATTTGGTTACAGTGACATGGACCTCTTTGAGTTCTACAATTCAAAAAATAATGGGTTCAGTTGGCTTATTGAATCAAAAGTTATGGCTGCTAGATGTTGAGTTTCTACATTTGAAATTTAAGAGCATCTATGATGTAAAATAGAAATTGCAAGAGGGAGTTACACTTGTTGACCAACTTATGAAGTGTGTTGTGACACATCATTGGATGGAGATAGTGGAGCCAAAATGAAGCACTCAAGTTGGTGAGTGGAGTATTGTTGGTGTTTGTTTTATCATTCACGAAACTCAGAATAACATTTCCAACGACACTCTATCCTCTCTTGAAAAATCACTGCTTATGCTAAGATTGCAAGAAGATCATATGGCGATTCCAAGGTTTCTTTTGTCAAGTCTTGACGTGTGGATAAGCTCAATGGGTGTTGTGATATGCTGGTAATACACAAAGGGACTTATGCTTGGATTGTTCAATTCACAATGAAGGTTTAGACAATGAAGATCTATCATTTGGGACCTGGATCATGGAAAAACTGAAAAGGAGATAAGGGTTTAGAAGTTCTAATCTATTCCTAGGATTTCAAGACTTTGCTTCGCCTCTCTTAGGCCAACTACACAAAGCGGATGCAATCTTCAAGGGATGTGCTTATGATCGGAAGTTAAGCATACACAAAGGAAAGCTCAAACTAACTTTACACAATGAACAAAAATCATCTGTTCATCAAAAGTATGAGCACAGATTCACCACAAATCAATACTTATCAGATCTTGCATTTGTCTAACATACATGAAATGAAATCTAAACTCTTGTGTTGAGGAAATTGAAAACCTTGCTAATCATTCAGATAATAGAGATTACAAGGCCTAAAAAGCACACAAGCAATATATTATCCAAAAATGACCTCCTGCAACACTATTTCAAAAACCTCACACTCTCCAAATGAGAGGAGGAAATCTTATATAGGAACACAAAAGTTTTGAACGACCGAAATCAAACAGTGATCAAGGGCCCAGATTGAAAGATCAAAACCCTAATTAGGGTTTGTTACAACTAACTACCCCTCGACCAATGAGAAAATTACATTCGAGGACACTTGTCGTTCTTGCTAAATATGAACCAATAATAAAAATAGAAGGTTGTTGCATTGTGAAGTGTGCCCTCTAGAAGCTTCTATGGATAAGTTAGGTTCATTGAACTTGGACATATTGACTTGGAACAATCTGATTGCTTGGAAGATGATGAGGAGCCACCTCAGCGTGTTGGATGTCTTCCCTGAATTCTCCAATTTGTGTGAAGAAACTGTCTAAGTGTGGAAATTTGATTCTTCTTGTCACCATCTAATTCTGATTGGGAGCTTGTCTTTAATTCTTTAGGAGATGAAATCCTTCAAGAAGTTGTCTTGATTGCTTCTATAGGTCTAGTATTATGGATGAAATTCCTCAAGAAGTCTGAAATTCTTTTCGTCAAGTCCGAGGACTTTTCTTTCTTGATGCCTTGAGATTCTTTCAAGTGCCTTGAATTTGGAGAAGAATTCCTCTGTGCTTTCGCCACAATGGAGGAAATTGGATTTTTTTCTATGAAATAGTTTTTCCCATACTTTAGCCAAATTTTGGCCATCTTTATGCTTGGACGAACCTTGCTTGTGGACCTGTCTTCAATTCTGAATTTGGCTTGAAACTGCATTTGTGTAATCTGTGATGATCCTGCCTTCAGCTGCCATTTATGATCTGCAAAACCAAAAGAAAATTAAGTTAAGATTCTTACTTTGAGTGTAAATTTTGAAGGTTTGATGGCAAAGTGTGCTCTGATTCTCCAATTCCTCAGAACTTAGAGTTTTTGACAAGTTTTAAGCACTTAGATATTTTAGAAACCCTTGAAAACTCAATCTGATTTGAAGGTTTGGGAGTGAAATTTGTCTGAAGATGAATAAATTAGTCCCAAAATCTGTGAAATAAATGTTGAAATTAGATTTGAATTCTGGAAAATATTGGAAAATTAGACCAAATCCCTGAAAATCTCCTCCAAAACTTTGAAAAGTAGATTGAAAATCACCGAAAATGCCTTGAATCTTTATCAAAAGTTAAGTAAACAAACCAGAATACCCGTCACCTTGAGAAATAGATGAAAACCCTTGTTTGTCTTCCCCTCAATGCCTTAGAAAATTTTCGAACTATTCTTGAGGCTCTGAAAATGCTTTAGAAAACCTGAAATAATCTTTCTTCAAGTGTCTGAATGAGAGAAATGAATGAATGATTCATTCTTCAAGAGCTCGATCTTTGCAATTAGAAACCCAGTTAGTCCTTCCAAATTCGAACTAGATTTGTTTCTATTTTTCTTCCATTCATCGAACCTAGACATTTCTTGTTTCTTTGTTGAGTTTAGTCTATTAAGAAAGTTTCTATTTTGATTTCAGTTGACCTCAGTTGCTTGGGAAAGTTCTGATTTTGTTTCTAGTTTGAGTTTAGTTCCTTGAGAAAGTTTCTGTTTTCAGGTTGAGTTCATGAATCAAACTCTATTTTTCTTTCTTCTTCCAAATTTTGAAACTTTCTAAAACTTTCTTCTTTCCCCTAGCTCGAATTTTGAAACTTTCTTTCCTTAACCATGGTGGAGTTGGTGAAATATTTTCCTTGCTTACTGATCAGATTTTCAAGGCAGGGCAAACTTCATGGGAATCCTTTCCTTATGTTGGCGAGATTAATGAGTTTCTTTCCTTGGCATAGTTGAGAGAATACTTTTCTTTCCTTGCTGCCAACCAAACTATTTCCCAGCCAAGGCGGACTTTGTCATAGATTTTCTTTATTCTTTTCCAGCTTGGGCGGACTTCATGAAATGTCTTCCATCTTATCAAGCAATGACATGTTCTTAACCTCTAGGCGGACTTGGAAGAACTTCTTCTCCATCTACATGGCAGACTTTATCGCGGACTTCATGGAACTTGTGCACCGTAGGCAAGCGGACTTCATGAAACTTGTGCACCTCTTACTTGCCATGTTCTTAACCTCTAGGCGGACTTGATCAATCTTTTGCACCATGTTCAATCTTCTTCAAGGCGGACTTCGTAAGGCACATTCTCCATGGAGGGCGGACTTGGTTGATTTCATGCACCTCTCAACTTGCTTCTTCTCTCACTTTAGGGTGGACTTGACCATACCTTTGCAATTCATGCTTCAAAGCGGACTTAGACATGTCTTTGCACTTCACAAGGCGGACTTGAGGGGAGTTGAGAACCTCTCTAACATGGCAGACTTCATCAAACTCATGCACCTTCTCCTTGGCGGGGTTCATCAAACTTGAGCACCATGAGGGCGTACTTAGTTCATTTTGTGCATTGATTCCAAGCAGACTTTATGACAATTGGTCACCTTGGTGAGCGGACTTGGAGAGATCTCTTCCCTTTGCATACATCATGAGGGTGGACTTGATCAAACTCATGACCCTATGAACCTCTTTGCTAGGTGGAGTTCAAGAGTCTCATGCACCTTATACTCAATCAAGGGTGGAGTTCATTGGCTTTATGCACCACATCATGGGCAGACTTCCTTGCTTGCTTGACCAAGTCAAGTCCCCTTCAAGGCGGGCTTCATGTGACCCTTGACCTTGTGAACATCCTTGTTGGGCGAACTTGGAGAGAGAGGATCTCCATGGAAACCAGATTCAAAATCTTCATAACTTATGCATTTCAACTCGGATCTTCTTGAAATTTGAAATTCATACTCCATGTATCCACCAAATTCTTGTGGATCTCTAAAATCTAGGAACTTAGCTTTTTAGGACAAAACTTGAATTTTGAGTGGAATTCTTGATCATTTTCAATGTAACTCAAAGCCAACAGTGCAAACCCTAGATTCCCTTTCCAAAAATAGAAAAAGCAAGCATCCCTAATGAATAGGAAAAACTTTCTAAAAATAGCCATTTCGAGGATCGTGCTTAAAGTGCCAAAAACGAAACTTCCTAAAAAATAGGAGAAAGTGAAAAAACAAAACATTCAAAAAATAGAAAGTTGTTTAAATTGACCCAAATCAATTGCAATCTTCGTCTTTCGGACTTTATAGGCACATTGACAATGTCTAGGCTTTGTTCTAACCATGGCTTGCACAAACTGACTTATGACTTTCAAAACCCAGTCCATTCAAAACTGACAAAATTGGTGCTGGGAAGGTTGCGAGACTCTAACAAAAACCCTCAAAAAGAAAAAAAATAGGGGGTCCCCATTTGTAATGGGGCAATGTGTGAAAAAGGTCACAACAAATATGATGAGTTTATGGCAAGTGGAAGGAATATGCTATTTTTAGTCCGTGGACTCATCTTGTGATTTGGGCATTGGACTATTAATGAACCACATTTTGGGTAGTTTTAGCTCATGGTTTCCTAATTACCATTGGATGGTTTCATGTATTGCTTCTATTTATTGGGTGCTTGAGAAGGAGGTTATGTAGTGAGTTTTGTAGGTACCTTTATGTTGTTAGAAATGCTTCAGATCTGTTGTTGGTGATGCTCTTGCAAGGGCATTTCTTTGTGATTGTATTGCAACCTTTTTTGCTAATGGTAGAATTGGTTTGTACTTTGGAGTTTGAGCTTTTTCTACCGAAAGGGTTTTCCTCGTGTAAACTTGTGTCATGGTATAATTTTTATTGTGTATTTTTTCATTTAATTCCAAATATCTAATTTATCTGCATACATCTCTCCTGATTAGGTAGAATTTCTGCACTCTTGCTTCCTTTCAAAAATCGGATCCTAATTACAATCAAAATGTCGGTTTTAATCCAACTCAGTCAAGGAGTTCAATTTTCATCTATTTTTCTTTTCGTGTAGTCATTTCTGTCAGTTGGGCACATTGAGGAGGTGTGTACAGGGTTGTTGAAGACTTAGGGGTTTCAGGAGCATCTTGGGAATGAAGATGATTTTGTATACAAATTTAGAAAGCAGAAACTTTTGACAATCAGTTCACCTTGGCAAACAAAACTGAAGAAACTGGTGAACTAAGATGGTTTGGGTGCTGCAAGAAAACTGAAAAGAATTGTCAGTTCATTAAACTTTTAGGGATCAGAATTCTCGATTTCTGTTGCATGGGAAGTTCAAGCATCTATTTTAGGAGTTTGGCAATCAATTTTGGGGTTGGGCACTCTTGTTTACCTTAAGGAAAAAGAGGAATTATGCAGGTTCAGCCATGGCTGGAACAAACTTTGGGGAAGAGCAGCTTTTATATGAATGGAGTCACTCGTCACAAGTTGGAGAGTTGTGAAGGCCTTTTTAGATCAACATTCATTCATATTCATTGCACTTGAGTGTTTATGGTGAATTTTGAAGAGTATATACTCATCCAACTGGAGTTTTTTACCCTTTTGGGTTTCTCTAAACAAAATCTCATGCCAGTCGTTGTCAAGTATTTTGTCTCATTTTATGATTTCTATTGCTTTGGATTTTCATACTGTATTTGTTATGTGATACTCATTTGAAGGTTAGGGTAGCTAGCATTAGAAGTCTGTGACTCTGTAATTGGTGAGCTGTTTTGGAATATGTAGAGCATTTTACAGATCATTGCTGGATTATGAGTACTTAGGAAAATTCATAAGGGTACTTGCGAAAAATAGTGAAGTAGCTGTTCGGTTAGGCAGCTACTTGGAAGATATAAAAAATACAATATTTGAGGTAAGAGTTTAATTTCCCAAGTCTGAAAACATGCTACAAATCAACTATATGGACCCAGTCCTGGAAATAGCTGTAGCTTTAAGGCTTCATAAAGAAAGCACACCTGATATTTCCTGCTCACTGCGGATGCAACTCCATAATTTCTCATATGTGGGTGTTTCAACAGATAAACCAGCTGGAAATTTACTTAATATTGAAAAAGACTACAGGATAAAAATCTAGATGTAAGGATGTGAAAAAACTTAATTTTAAAGAAAATATTCTACTAACTATTTATGCAACTGAAACCCTTTGGAAAGAATTAAAGTCTGAGTGTTTTGGAGAATAGTAAAGGGAGAATTAAAAATAACAAAATTATCATGAAAATCTCCATAAGGACATATTATCAACAACATAATATCTCTGTTCAGAAGATAAAATAAAGGACTTTCACAAGAATCTATGGGCCAATACCAGTGTGGGCACCATACTTGGAAAACATAACCTTACCTCTAAAAAATAAGTCACTTTTTGTATGGTTTACCCTGAGTCAACCTATTATCTCATGCCTACCAAACAGCTTGGGTTCACCGAAACTGCACACATTAACAAAATGATATAGTGGAATGACCCATTCCATAAAAAAATGGTTCGATCACTAATTGCCAAAGTGTTGTCCAGAAACAAAATGATTGAGTTGCACACTCTCCCCAAGGGTTTGGCATGCTGACCACAAAAAAATGGTTGGGCCTAACACGTGCTGGTGGCAAAGTTATTAGCTCCCTAAAGATGAAAGATTATTTGAATATTGAACAGTGGCTTATGTGTATTCTGATGTTATGGTAAAATATTTCTGGGTTATCCCTTAAAAAACATTTGTCTATTTCAAATCTACGTTCTGGTGAGCAAAGAATATGAGCAATTTATGTATAGAATCGATGGATTACTAACCTTGTATCGATGTACTCTTATTCATCTAAACATGTTTAAGTCAGAACTGAAGTAAAGTCATGGAGTGATACTTGTGAATGATAGCAAAAGTGCTCTATACTCAGTATCAGATATGGGAGGAGGGTTAGCAGATATTCACCCGATGCTGCTTGCCATTCCGTGCCATGCATGCCATTCTTTTACTGCTTTGCTATTGGACTCGAAAATGTGTTTGAAGTTTCAAGCTTACCTAGGTTGTTTTGAAGTTGGTACATTTGTCAAGTTGCCATACATATGATTCTGGATTCCCTCATTTTTTATGCATTTGCTACCTTGCATGTAAATTTGTAATAGGTATAAAGACGTCTGAAACTTTTACTAGTGTATTTTTTCCTTTTTGTCTAACAGAAATATAATTTTTGCTTCTTAGTATTCCTTGTGATTCAGAAATCTTAATTGGAGCTTGTTTTTGATTTGCATCATAATTTGTTTTCAGCAAATTCTCAAGGCTGTTAATACAATACATGAGGAACGTATTGTCCATTCAGATTTAAAGCCTGCCAATTTTCTTTTGGTAAAAGGTGTACTAAAGCTGATTGACTTTGGGATTGCTAAGGCAATACAAAATGACACTACCAATATTCAGAGGGAGTCACAGGTTTGAGAGAAAATCTTATTCTCATTCTTCTTTCTTTTATGTTTCAGAATACCAATGTGCTTTAAAAATTTAAGTAAATGCCAGTTACTATATGGCTGACCTCCTAGAAATCCTAAAAATGCAGGTTGGCACATTAAATTACATGTCTCCAGAGGCATTTTTATGCAACGATGAGGATGAGAATGGAAACATAATAAAATGTGGGCGACCTTCTGATATTTGGTCACTTGGTTGTATTCTATACCAAATGGTATATGGAAGGACACCCTTTGCAGATTTCAAAACCTTTTGGGCAAAATACAAAGAGATAACAAACAAAGATCACAAGATCACATATGGCCCTGTTTCTAACCCAGCACTTCTAGATATTATGAAAAAATGTTTAGCTTGGAATCGGAATGAACGGTTACGAATCCCTCAGTTGCTAGAACATCCTTTTCTTCAGCCTCCAGCACCACCTTTAATGCTTACTCAGGAAGAACGCCATTGTAATGCTGTTGTTGAAATAGCTAATACTTATGGATCTGATGTTGAGATTTGCAGATTATGTAAAAAGCTGCAGGAGCAGATTAGGAAACTTTCCATGCCATCAGAGAGATAGAGGTAGAAATGATAGGTGATATTTTAAAAAACCTTTGTAGCTGAAAGTTACCGAAGCTTGCATAGACAGGCAAAGTGATGCATGCTGCATTAAGATACAGTTGATTGATGTTTGTTTGATGTCTCATTTGGTAATGAGCTGTATTTTTTTTATGTTTAAAAGATATAGGTAACTGTTGTCATGTTATCTATGACAATCTACTTCAGTCCAGGATAGTAACCGTCAGAAAGTGGCAGATTCTGTCTGAGCTAACTTTGGATTCACTAAGCCGAGGAGAGTCTTTTTGTGTGTATACATAGTGCCATACGTACCAAGTATTCTGCACTTGCAGCTTGGCATTTGTATGCCAGATTGTATTTATATTCAGACAACTTTATTTGTAACTTCTAAACTGTCAGGTTTGTGTAATTTTGTAAAGTTATTCTTACAGAGTTGTTTGCCTCACATTTTCTTTAAATTTGAAATTTAAATTTTGTAAATACAATGTGATTTTTTTGATAACTAGACAGAGTGCTTGCACTCTACTTGAGTTCCAATTGTAATCAGGCACATTTTGTTTCTCTGGTGCTCTTTCCGAGTAGGTTGTGGTCAATTCTGATGACATTATTTATGGTATGCTGCAGAAACTATTTATCAATATTTTTGCAGAAAATATCAATCAATATTTCCTCTACACTATAACGTAACTGATATCTGACAGATCCAAGAAGAGTCAGTCAAATGTGTTGTTTTATTGGCTGACATGTAATTTAATTTAAATAAAAAATGATGTTTAGTTACATGTATTGTACACAAATGTGATGATAAATATAACTTCTATTTGTGGAACAGAAGATTGGTGTTGACTGGTCAACATGAGCTTATTAAGAAAATCATAAGACAAGCAATAGTTATAGGCCTAGAAAGTGTACCCTACTGATTGTCTGCAGATATTGATTAATAGGGAGTAAGCGACTAGACTGAATTCTGGCCAGTATAAATAGTATTATAGTTGACACTTGAAGAAATTGTACCCAACTTTCAATAATCTCGTGTGGGGTAACAAAACTGACTTTCAGTCTAGTATAATATCTCATAGCTTTTGGTTGGTGCTTTGTCACAAACTTAAACAATTTTTTTTAAAAAGTGAAGTGAAAGAAAGTTGTCTTTTAACATTTTATCTTTCTCAATTTGAAGCTATTTTTAATATTAGGTATAACATTGTAACAACCATTTGGATCTGTTGTATCTCTGGCTCTAAATTATGTTTGTTTGGGGGTTCTGTCTGTTTTTGCTTGCTTTTGTTTTGCATTCAATCTGTTTCTCGTTTATTCATTTTCATTTGTCCATAAGATACTTAAGATTATACGACTGGGTTAGCCTAATGGTGAAGCTTTATTAACTGTATAGAGGTTACAATAGTACATGGTAAGTATTTTAATACTCCACAATTGTGTACGCACATTGCAAACTTAAAAGTTGCATTATCTTTGTTTCATTTTTTCTGCTATCATTTTATTCATAATATGAATTATAATCAATGTGAATGATCAATTGCATAATCTATCAATGGTTAATTACATAATTTATCAATATGAGTCTTACTCAGCCTTACTATGCATTGGCTGATTAAGTGATTGCTGTAATTATAGAATCTAGGAAAAATGAGCTTTATGCGCCAACTCTAGTGTTGTCGAATGCAAACGACATGAAATGAAAGCATGCACAGACCATGTAGAGAACATACAACAAACATTAAAAGTAGACAACTTTAATTGACTTGCAGAAATCCAAAATGAGAGGAAACTCCAGAGGAATCTCCTCTTCTCCTCTTCAAGCCACTCTGATGAGCTATTACAAAGGTATTCTGCCTTGTAGAGGCTTTCATGTACACATCTTTTACCAACAGCAATGTCCAAACACCACACAAGCCCCTCAACTGCTCACGTTTCTTAATCATATAACTCCTTTGAGACTCATGGGTAAGCAATATAATCTCATTTCAATCGATTGTCAAAAAACAACAAAACACCAAGGACAAATTGTTTGCAATGATCTCTCTTGCAGGTATTTATGAACATGAATTACAAGATGTCAGAGAGGAGCTTGAGAGTCTTAAATTAATGGAACTCGTGAATCTAGAGTGCTTCAACTTCTTTATACTTTGTAGACTGTCTTTTTGTCTTATTTGCATGGTTTTGACAAAATTGTTTTGATGATTGCAATGTTGATGTGTTTTTTATGACACCATGCAACACATAATAAACTACTAAGTATTCTATCCTCTCTTGAACAAAAACCCCTCAGATGCTAAACTATATGATCAAACAAGACTACTCCAAGGTTCCAATACTTTAGGTGGGTAGATTGATTTTGTTGGAATCACAAGGGGACTTATATTTTGCTTGAAGTTTGCTAGAACGCGGAATCTTAAACTTACTTTGGAATAAAAGGGCAAAAGGATGAAGTGTTTAGAAAGAATACGCTACTCCTAAGATCGATGGTGATGATAGATATTACTTAAATAGACAAACTCACTCAAATCAAGCCTTGTTTCGCCATGAAGACAACTACACAAGATTGATGCAATCTTCTAAGGAAATGGAAGATTTTCACACTGCGAATACATCACCCAAATACCCAATGCTGGCACAACTTGAATAAGTATCCACAATCGAACTTAGCACAATAACGGGGTTCAAGCTAACTTTACATTGTAGCTTACAATCAACAAACTTCAAAAAGCATGAACCAAGGAATTCATCACAATATCTTTGTAGGCATCCACCTTGATCAATGAACTTTATCTAAATTTGAGAAGTAACAAGGAACCATGCAAAATGTAGAAACACAACACAAACATCCACAACTTCAACGAAAGTATTGAATTGATTTCAACATAACTTGACGACAATTACAAGCTTCCTCCTACTCTACTTCTACTTCTAACTATTGATCCGCTATTCACTATTCTCTATTATTCTTCACAATGAGAAGGTTGAGCCTTATATAGAGGTCCCATTACATTTTGAAGGCTTAGATTGATTCTCAAATCAATGACCAAGATCTGAAAATGAAACCCTAATTAGGGTTTGCTATAACAAACTCTTTTCTTGACCAATGAGATCATTACATCACATAGGACACATGTCTTTCTCACTAAATTCTAACCAATAGGAATTGAGGTTAGGTATGATGAACGAACTCCAATGCAATGCTATGCGTCACTATCTCCATGTTTAGATGAAACAGGTTCAATGTATTTGGACATATTGATGTGGCACAATTTGATAGGTTAGATGATGATTAGGATGCCACCTCAGTTTATTCCTGAATTCTTTCACTTCGAAATGTATAGCTTGATGTACATCTTGATTTTCTATCATCCTCATGTCGCAAATTTGCCCTTTCCTTGATGTACTTGAATAGTGGAACATGTTGCAAATGTGTATCTTGGCATCTCCTTCATTGATTTTCCTTTTTCTCTTCATTGTGATTGACTCCTCATGTTCTTGATGGATTCCATTTTGAAGTACTTGAACTTGTTGTCTCTTGTATTGCAATGTTGAAAGTATGGGGTGTAGGTGTCGTTTTCCTCCTAGTCTTGGAGTGTAACCTCCTTCTTGCCTTGCGAAGTCTTGATGTTCGTCCTTTGCAAGCCCCTATTCTCTTTAACCTAGGCAATTTGTGATTACATCATTATGAAGAAGATTGCATGACTTGAAGGGTAAAATTGCAAGGGGTAGGAGGGATTGCACCCATCACTTTCTTTCCTTGTTGTATGTTGTTCGCCATGTGGTTTGGAGTTGGATTCTTTATCAGATTTGATTAATCTTCCTTGATACGATCTCCTTGTGAGATTTTCATTTGATTGTTGCTTCTTAACTAGTTCTTTCCTCCACTTGCCAACATTTATCTTCTTTGCATCCTTTCTCTTGAGCTTGTCTTGGAATGTAACCTTGTTAAATACTTGATCCCTTTTGTTACTTAGAATGTTCGTTCTTCTTAGCATGACTTGGAACCTCGATCTTGCATTGCGTAGGTTGAAGTGCTGTATCTTTCTTGATGTAATCTTGAGGGTGTATCGTCATTCCTCACTATCATTCCAATCCAACATAAGAAAAGAAAACACATTGAATCATTATGATGGTATAATAATGAAATGAACTTAATCTAACATGCACTTATCAAATCAAAACCTTATCAATCAAATATTAAAACCCCTTTTTAAACTTGGAAATGCATTTTGCCGCTTTGAAACATCTAATTCTAAGTTTGATTTTCCTTCTTAAACTCACGGTTTGCTCTTTTGATAGTGAAAACAATATAGGCTTTGATCTATGATTAGCCTTCTCTAATTCCTTCTTCCAATGAATTTCCTTCCACTTCGCTTACCAAAGCTTCAAAAAAAATGATTCAATATTGACTTCTACCCTTGTTGGTTGTGAATTTAGAAGACCTTCTTCTTTTGTGCAAATTTAGAGTGCTCTCTCCTTGATGGAAATTTGCTTAGGCAGGTTTAAATTTGATCTAGAATGAAGCTCTTTCCTTCCTTACCTTTATAGGCATCACCTCCAATAGTCCCACCCTTCCATGGTTTAGCATCTAGCCAACTTTACATCTCTTTCTCTTTTGCCAAGTCAACACCCTTCTCCATGCGATTTGGCATTTGATTCATTATTCAAGGGGTGTGCTCATTCAAACCTTCCACATTTCTTTGCCCTTGCATTTTGTTTCCACTTCCTTATTTTTTGAGGAAGGTCAATTTGAGTTCCTTATTTTTAGAGGTTTCTTTGCTTCCATGTTTGTGGAGGTTGATTTGAAATTAGGCTTGAAATCTTCCGCGTTTGCAGAGGTAAATTCACACCCCTTCCATGTTTGTGAAGGTTGACTCGCACCCCCTTCCATGTTTGTGAAGGTTGACTTGCACAAGGTGATCTTCCACTTTTTTGGAGGTTGAAATTCGCTTCCTTGTTTACGGAGGTAAATTTGCTCCCCTTCCTTGTTTGTGAAGGTTGATTCACACCCCCTTCCATGTTTGTGGTGGTATATTTGAACTTCTCCATGTTTGTGAAGGTAAATTTGTACCCTTTCCACGTTTGTGAAGGTCACTTTTGTGGAGGTGAATTTGCTCCCTTTCACTTAGCACTTAGCCTCTTATTAGAGGAAATTTAAACCTTCCTTGATTTTTAAGGAAGTCACTTGATAAGGGCGGTTACATCATCTTTGATTTTTGAGGAAGAATTTTCAATAATTTCATCCAAATTTGACATCTCAAAATCACCTCTCAAATTTTTAAGACCCAAGCACACAAGATAGGCAAGGTTGAAATTTCACCCTAAAACTCATTCAATGCCTACTAAAATTTTCTTGTTTTACAAGGTAATTCATCCAATTCTATTGCATTAAGATTTCGCTCTCTTCTAAAGATGAAAATTGAAATGCATAAGAGAGATTTTATTTCTTAATTATTTACAAGGAATATTTTATTCCCTTCAGAATTGACCCTTCAAATTTTGCTCAAGAATGAAGAATCAATCTCTATAAGGAAATTTGCAAATTCATTTCTCACTTATCATTATTCTCCAAGGGTAAAACAAATCAAACCCTAGAAGGAAATTCCTAACTTTTGCTCACCTTGACTCCTTGACAATCTTGTGACATGACAAAGTTTAACAATTTAGAGATTTTTACAATTTTGTAAGTCAACAACTTAACCTCAACCTGCACACCTCTTCCTTACTAGCAAAGGTTACCAACTAGGAAACTAATGCCAAGCTAAAGCCAAAACACCTAACTAAAGTGCCTAATCCAAGAAAAAGGTGGGGGTACCCATTTGCAATGGGGCAATGTGTGAAAATGTCAGAACATGCATTTGCACCGATTTAGGTTGATCTATTTATTATCTAGTTGGTTTAAACATTTAAGTTGTTTGTTTCTTAAATGTTTTTGATTATGAAAGCAACAAAGCAAGGGTGTTGACCCTTAATACAACAACCCAAAGGTAGCAGAAGAGAGACAACAAAAAAGGGGTGCAAGCCCCGAGCAAAACAAAGTCAAACATGCGTAATAGAAAAAACTTGTCAAACTAGCAACAACCCAAAACCCAACTCAAGAATTGGGGGAAGCACCCAAGCCTTGACAAGGAGAGGTTTGGGGGATGGGGGAAGACTTCCCCTTTCACCTACGACAAACCACGGTCCAAGCAATACTGTCATTGGGACCATCAAAAGAAGAATCCAATGGGAGGATCCCACAAAGAGTCTGTCATCAACAACAACAGGTCGCGGTTGCAAAACAACAACAAATGACTGCTATAGAGCAACATCAGGAGAAGATTCAACAAGAGAAGATCAGAGCTGCAAAATAGGAGTAACAAAAGTGGTAGCTTCATGGACAAAGGAGGTGACAATAGCAGTAGCGAGGGGATCCACATAAGTTTCAACAACATAAAGAGGAACAACTTCATCCTAGGAGGAGACATCATCCTTTTAAGAGGAGCCAATATAATTAGAAATAGAAGCATTGACAGTCAAGTGATCAGCAGTAGCATCCTTCCACCAAGTAGCAACACCTTTGTGACGTTGGAGAGAACAATTTGAAGCTAAATGACCCATTGAGAAGCATCTCTGATAGGGAAAGGAGAGGCCTTCAATATCAAATGGTTGAGTCCAAGGCATATCCCCAACCATAAGAACCACATTCCCATGAAGAGGCGAAGAGATGTCAATATCAATTAAAATGTGAGAAAAGGTAGAGTGACCCATGGAAGACATGACATCATCAACCTTCAAGAAATGACCTATAGAGTTACCAATGACCTCATATAAGGAATGTTCCCAAAAGTGAAGAGGAAGATTAGGAAGGCGAACCCATACCAGACGCACATTAAGTGGTTCAGTAAGAGGGTTAAAGGAAGTTGTTCGAGGCTTGACACAGAGAGAGTGAACTCCCCAAGCCCACAACTTTCCCAATACTAGATCACGATTATGAGAGGAAGCAAAGGAAGCAATAAAAAAGCCTTCGGCAAAAGGAAAAAGAATCACTCATCCAACGATGGAGGTCTGAGAGAGAAGACCAAAACCCAACAAATCTGCACACCAACGCATAGCGTTGGTAGAACCCAATATTATCCACAACATCTTGTCCACAAACCACCATAGGGGAGGACTTGGCACAAGGAAAAGGATGAGTCCTCTTGGGGGGATGAGCAGTAGATCTGGCCACATGAGAAACATTACTCCTACCAGTAAAGGAAGAAGTTTTGGGAGGGACCTTAGATCCTACAACATGATCACCATTAGCAACAATGGAGGCAAGAGAACCATCGCCAACATGTATGATAACCCCGCGAGCACCCAACCCATTCGTTGCAGTAGCACTAGAAGCAGAAACACCCACAACAACACCCATTATATTGGGGGGGGGGAGAACCACTTGACGTAGAAGTCTTGGTAAGAGTGATTTGAGAATTCAAACGCACTTGGGCTGGAGAGTCGTTAGCGAGTAGTCCATAGTTTTCTTCATAAATAAGTCAATCTAATTTTGTTTCTTAAATGCTTTTTGAGAAAAATAAATCTTATTTCAAGGTTAATCAACTTCTTGAAATGGCATATTTTGAAGGAATGCACTTTCTCTTTGTATAAAAATTTATTAAGTATTTAAAATTTTAAGAGTTGGTTATGAAGGTAGCCACCCAAGATCTAGAGGCCGGATGGAAATCACAAGAACAAGAGAGAAACAATATGACAAGAATAAAATGTTTTCCTATTGTATCAACTTGGAATTAATCTTCAGAATAAGCCTGCAACTCGTTAGTTTTTCAACAAATATTGATAATAAAGGCTACAGGAAAACTCCAAATATCAACCAATGAAACAAAACAAAGGAACATCCTTTCGCTGTCGAAGGTGCTTCTCAACGGTTTAGTTAGCTTCGGATTGTTCTCTCTCTCGCCGCATAGGTGCTGCTACTTTATGAAAGGGTGCTACTGAAGATCACTTGACTATTAATGCTTCAGACTCTATTTTAGTTGAATCCTCTCGAGATGAGGTGCCCCTTACTGCTGATGAAGCCTTTGCTGATTTTATGACTACCGTGGACTCTTTTACCCCCTTGTCTCCTACATCTGTTGCTTCTATGCCTCTGCTTCTGTCTTCTCCTAGCGATTCTGCTCTTGCTACTATTCTACAACAACATTCTGCTGTTGTTTTGCAACAACAGTCTGGCATTGTCTCTGCGGGGTCTTCCCCGCCTGATTGTTTTTTGAATATTGCTAATGACAGTGGCTTTACTGATGGTTTACAAGCGAGATCCTTTCCGCTTGGTCATTCCCTTGATGGCCCCAAGAGTAGTATTGTTTGTCGCAGGGGGAAGGGGAAGTCCTCATCGCCCCCCCATGGATTGGGTGTCCACACCCCTCCCTGAGTTGGGTTTGAGTTGTTGAAGGTTGGACAAGTTCCCTTTGTTTGACCTTGTTGGTCCCGGGCTTACTCCGATGTGCTGTTTTTCCTGTTTGCGGGCTTTTCTTTTTTGGATAGTCTCTATCTTTGTTAAGGGCCAGTGCCCTAGTTAACACTGCTTTTTTAATAACAAACAAAGCAAAGGAAGAAAACATGAAAATATAAAGATTATGTTGGCATTATGGATGAATTGATTGTGTTGCAATGATGTTTTGTCATTGATGTCAACACTAGTTGTTATGATTGGTTACCGACAGACGTTTTTTGGTTACCGGTAGAAGATCTAGTGTTACCGACATAAGAGACTATTTGTTGAACACTTCCGACATCTTTGGATCAGTGAAGTATGTTTGATTTCATGTGTTATATGCTCCATGAGCATGTTTTGGTTAGTTGGTATTGTCTTGGCAATCATATGCTATCATACACTCTGGTAAACCCTTATCGACACTAGTTTAAGGTGTTACCGGCAGAGCTTTCATTGAGGAATTGTGACAGGATGCATAATTGGTTTTGGTGCAACTTCTTCATGGATTTCAGGATGCTGAAGATGTTGTTTTACCATGCTTCAACTGCTTCGAGACATTGCTTTGGCGTGGTGGACCCAGAATAGGTTCGATACCTATCTAGGTTATGGACCGGTATCATGCTAACGCGTATTCCACATGTTACCGGGATGTTTCGAGAGGATTTATGGATTTGTTATTGTTGTTTTGGTCTCAAGCCGACATGGCATATCATTGTAATAAGGAATTATGTAATGATCTCTTTTAGGTGGTCGACCTAATTGGTTTAGGCCTTAGGGTTTGTATAAATAAGAGGTAGAAACTATTTGTAGTGTATCATGGTTATTGAAAAGGTCATGGTCAAGGAATGTAATGTACGAATATTGTAATATCATTCAGGCAGAGGAGTTGGTGGATCATTGGTGATCTAATTGAATTCAGAAGAGGATTTAGTCCTCCGACACTGAGCTTAACTGAGACTGTAATCAGGCATAGTAGATGCTATCTCTGGTGGTTCACTCTATTGAATTGTTGTCTATTTATCTTGAGATGGTTGTAGCCTCTCTGTAGTTAGTGAGACTCTTTTGTAATGAGTAGTACGCTCTAGGCAGTGTGCCTTCCTGCAAGTGCAGGCCCCTCATTGTAACACATACTTTCTGCAAAAGTATCATTTGACTGTGGGTAGGCTTCCCACCGTGGTTTTTCCCTTTCTGGGTTTTCCACGTATAAATCATGGTGTTATGTGGTATGGTTGTTTTGCATTGATTGTTTGGTATTTGTTCCTATTGGCATCTGTATGTGCTTTATCGATACTTGATTTGTTTGAGGTTGTATTTTGGATTAAAAGTTATAATTTGTTAACAACTGATTCACCCCCCCCTCTCAGTTGTTCACCGATTATCCTAACAGATTATACCTTTACCCTCCTGTCTCATTGTGTCCTATCCTCATTTTTCTTGGTTGTAGATGATTGCTCTCAGACATGCATTGTGTGGCTTCCAAGATGACAAATGTGGAATGGACATATAACTGATAGTTGGATTATGCAAGCTAAAATAATTTATGCTATGATGCAAGATAATAAAAAAGACTCCTAAAATGCTCAGATACTCAAAATGCTAAAACTCTCATATACAAAATGACTATTGCAAGATAACTATTAGTCTCAAAATGCTGGAGAAACTCTCTTTTTATAGATTTTTAGTGTGCAAAATCCCATGTGGTAGAGATCAATGGTTGAGATTGAATCATGTAGATTGGATGACTATGAAAATATTGGTTGAGATGTGAGAGATAAAGGAGGAAGATGTTCCTCCTACACTTGGAAGATGGAGGAAAAGGTGGAAGGAGAAGCCAAGTGTCAAAAGGCTCACCTTGATTGAGGATGAATACTTGAGAGAATATAGGATGGTTGGAGAAGATTTAGGGATATGAGGACAAGTGGAATCAACTCCCTCCAAAGATGTAGGAGTTGTTGGAGAGGATTTAGGGAAGTTGAGGATGAGTGTACGTACACATTCTCAAAAGAAGGAAATGAGGTTAGAATTAATATGGCTAATTAATAATTGAGATTTAATAATTTATTTAGCCACATAAAATGTGAGTTGGCAAGGTTGAGTTATGTAGGGATGAAGTGAGGTGGATTTGAGGATTTAAATAATTATAAAATTATTTAATTGATGAGACTATAGAAGAATTAGATAGGGAGTGATTAAATATTTAGATATTTAATTGAATTGATTTAGAATAAAGGGGAAATGAATTAATTAATAAAATATTTCAATTTAATTAATTAATAGAAGGATAAGAAGTAAAGTGAATTTAATAAATTAATATTTTCAAATTAATTATTTAATAAAAGAATTAAGATTAAAATGAATTAAATAATCAAACCGGTCAATTTAATTATTTAATAGAGGAAATTAACATTAAATAAATAATAAATATTTATTTAATTATTCATAGCCATTTTTTGAGTGTATACATTTTGCCCCTCTTTGAAATATTGTTGGAACAACATTGTTTCAAAGAAAAATCAAGTCTCGATATTGATTGCCCTTGTTGATGATGAAATGCCGATTGCGTGCCCCCTCGAGAGATTGATTGTGAAAATTTGTAAAAATTGATCGAGTGATTAATCTCACGATAAAATGATAAAAATGTTTGATTAAAATCCCTTAGCAAGAAAAAATATTTAAAATTGAAAATGCCCCCCTCCTTTTTTTGAAAAATTAAAAATTAATTACCCTTCATTAGGTCAAAAAGGTAATTTTATAATCTTTTGATGGGCCCATTTCCACATCATTTGCACTCCTGAATTTTTGAGAGTGATTGTTGGTGAGCTAGGTGGAGATTTTGGAGTTCTTTCTGAACTGTCAGGATGGTGGTCCCCTATGAGCGACATTGATTTGAGAGAGTTCACAGATACCAGAGACCCGTAGCGTACGAAACCCCGGTAGGTACCCTTATTTTTCTTATCATATAATTTTTTCTTGATTTTGGCATGTTTTGCGAGTTTTTGAAATTTCCATAATTTTCTCCACCACGAAACCCCTTTTTTTGCGCATTTGTTTGATGTTTTAGCGCATACACATAGTTTTTAAGCGTTTTCATTTTTATCGCGCATTCATGCAATGTTTCCACGCTTTTGTAATATGTTTTTGCGCTTTTGAATTTTTAGCACTTGCACCTTTTGTTTTCATGCTTTTACCAGTTATTGTAGTGCATTCAATAATTTTAGCGCATGCACACATAGTTTGAACACATTTGCTATTTTTTGATAGTGTTTTTATGTCCAGTCCTGTCATAAGTCAATGTTGCTTGATGAGTTGATGATTTTTGAATTGTTGATGTCAAATTTGATATTGATTAGATAGATAAATGAGAAAATGATGATGTTTGATAAATAATTCTAAGATAGATTGATAGATTTGATAGATTGATAACCATGATTGATGGTTGTTGATTGGATAGAAGCTCGAAGAGACCAATCTAGTCTCTGATAAAGAGCTAATAAGTTTAGGCAACTGAGTACCACTTGTTGATTGGGAAAATAGATTGTCTGATAGATAGGATAATATTGATAGGCAAGTTATATGATTTGATTGATAATATAGATGATGTGATTGACTTAGTCACACTTTATTGCAAAAACATGAGAGATTAGATGTTCTGTAGTGTCATGAGCGATTTTTGTCTATGAGACACTTAGTTCCTGAGCTAGATGTTGTAGCTATTAGCCATATTGATGCATGCAAATTGAGATATCTCTTGTATATGCTTGATATCAGGATGAACATGGGATTGTTGGCAACTCTTGTGGAGAGGTGGCATAGTGATCACAACTCCTTTCACCTATCCACTGGCGAAATCAATGTGACTCTATAGGATGTATATAGGAATCTTCATATTCCCATTGTCAGAGAGCTTGTATAGTATGATTATCAAGACATGGGAGGAGTAGTAGTATTGAGGACCATTTTTGGAGATGAGTCGCAGTAGTACAGGCTCCAATAGGTGGGGATAAGGCTGAGGGACAGGTGGGTGGAGATGATGAGCCGATGTAGGATATGCCAGAGGTATAGGTATAGGTAGGGAGATGATTTCTGTTGATGGCTAAGTATGTCCATGTTTGATAAGCTTTGTGAGCTGCAGATTTTTGTTGTTTGTTGATGGCTTATTCCTGTGGTTTTCACTGTTTTTTGTATTTTCCTCTTGTTTTTTAGGGATTTTCTCTTTTGTACTTTTTTTTTGGATTTTGCTTCTTTTATACTTTTTATGGTATTTTGATGATATTTCAAGCATAGAAATTCTTGAGATGCATGATGTTGATAGGTTCATCGAACCATTCACCCTGTGGTGTAGACAATATGTATGCTCTTGATCCATATGCTGCTACCACGACAAAAAAGACCCAATCAGTTTGGCTCAAATTTGCCCTTTTTCTCTCTGTCTTGCTGGTTGTGTGGATTTTCTCTCATAACTAGATCTATTTGAAATACTTTAGGCTTGACCTTGTGATTATAGTTTGTCACCATTCTTTTTTGATATGCCTTCAAGCGATCTGATGCATTTTGGCAACGTTCTTGTATCGGTTCTAATTCTTGTAGCCTAGAGACTCTTTGTTCTTCTTCTGGGATAAGTCCTTTCAATGACACATGTAGAGAAGGTATTTATACTTCAATTGGTAAGATTGCTTCTGATCCATATACAAGGCAATACAGAGTTACCCCCGTTGGTGTACAAATGCTAGTGCGATATGCCCATAGAGATGGGTTCAATTGAATGTGCCAGTCCCTACCAACCTCATTGACTGTCTTCTTCAGAATCTTGAGGATTATTTTATTTGATGCCTCATCTTGACCATTTCCTTTTGGATAATATGGTGTTGAGAACTGTACTCACATAAATCTGTCTAGTTTAATTAAATGAATATTTCCTATTTATTTGATTAAAAATCCACTAAGCCATCAGTTAATTAAATTAATATTTAATTAATTCATCTTCAAACATTCTCCTATTAATTAAATAAATTATTCAATTAATTTAATTAATCCACTATACCAAATTCACAATCAATTAAATGAATAAATTCTATTTATTTAATTAAATCTCCCTTTTCCTCTTTTAAATAAATTAAATAAAACATTTATTTAAATCATTTACACCCCCACTTGCATTTTCCTGCAAATGCAACTTGCACACATTTATTGAAATAAATTAATTTTATTTTAATTAAAAATCCTATTTTCCCTCACCCACCAAATCGACTTGCACTCCTAAACCCCCTTCTAAATCCTTCTAGAACCTATCTAATCCTAATCAATTAACCTAATCCATCCCCTAATTATTGTCAAATTCCTAAGCAACTTGAAGTCACTTCTCAAAGACTTCAAAGTCTTTGAAAAGCATTTAATGCTTTGTGTGTTCAACAATCTAACCTCTAAAGTCTTCCAAAACCACTAATGGCTCTTACATGACCATTAATGGCTCTTACATAACCATTTATGGTTAAATCAACTTGCACTCATGTGTCTCCTCAAGCATTTATTGCTTTGACCATGGTCATCCCTTTTGCCTTTGCACAAGAGTTTATCCATTGGATAAAAGCTTTATTCTTTGAATAAAGAATTTATTCATTCAACCTACCTTGACCTTAACTCCTAAGTTAACCTTCAGGTCATGTCAAGCATTTAATGCTTATTCCCTCTCCTCTCAACCTATCTCACATTGACACTTGTCATCCTGGGATTGGGTTGAAAGCCCTCACATGGATTTGATATCATTCAATCCTGACCCTTGTTGAGATTACTCAATCTCAACCATCCATTGCTCCATTTTTCCTATAAATAGAGCCCATTTCTTCATAATCGAGATCCTGAAAACTTGTATGCATCTAAGTTATAGAGAATTTTAGAGAGCATTTAGCACAAACCACTAATATCTTGTTATTTTGGCCTAAAATAAATCATTTTAGCATCATAGCATCCCACATTATCTTTTATTCACATTTGCATCGCATTTTAGAGTAAACATTTCAATCTTGAACCTCCATAAGCATCCATAGTGCAAAAAGCTGCTGAGAGCTACACTAGTTTGGAACTTGGAGAGGAGAGGAACAAAGGAGAAGGAGCTAAGAGCATGTTAGAAGGCATTTGGAGATGCCTTGTTATATTTATTTCCATAGTTAAATATTTCTTCATGTTTTTAGTATCTCTTTTGATATGTCTGCTTAGATTAGTTTTTGGTTGAATATCACTAACAGTTTGTTGTGTTTTTGTGTATTATTCTACCATAGGTTTTAATCTAACTTGTCCATCTTGCAGAGCATCAAGAACCTATGTTGGATCTGGAATCACTCACATAGTTCTTTTACATCTTGGTTTTTGAAAGGTCTCCCATTATTAGTGATAATGGTCATGGGAACACCATAGCGATAGATTATGTAGTTCAGGATAAATGATGATATTTGTTTTCCTGTCATAGTTGTTAAGGGCACTGCTTCAATCCATTTAGTGAAGTATTCAGTTGCAGTCAAAATGAATTTGTGTCCATTAGAAGATGAATGATTTATCTTTCCCACTAGATCTAGTCCCCATTGAGAGAATGACCATGATCCTGCCAGAGGATGCAGTTCTTGCACCGGTGCATGAATAAGATTCCCATGAATCTGACATTTTTTACACTTCTTAGCATATGTAAAAGAATCTCTTTCCATATTGGGCCAATAATACCCCAATCGAATGAGTTTCTTGGCCAGCGTAAGACCACTTGAGTGTGTGCCACAAATACCCTCATGTACTTCATTTAGAGTTTTCTCAGATTCTTCACGTTTAAGACACCTTAAGAGAGCACCATTCAAACCTCGCCTATAGAGGATATCAATAATAATGGTATAATGAGCTGATTGATGGATAAAATTTCGCTTTTGATTTTGCGATAAATTTGGAGGAAGGATATTATCTTTTAGATATAGATAGGTTTGGCCGTATAGGGAGGCATCGGTTCCAGATATGTTGTAGATGATTTGGGTATTTGGGGCATCAGTGGTAGGATAAAATATTTCTTCCACAAGGTACTCATCACGCTCTTGATTTTCTTGGTTTTGCAAAAGATATGCTATTTGAGCCATGGCATCCACTGCTTTATTCTCATTCCTTGGGATCCGAGTAAATGTGATTTTAGTAAAATGTTCTTTGAAATCTTCAACCAGCTTCTTGTAAGGCACCGGTTTATCATCCTTGGTTTGATATTCATCATTGATCTGATTGATTATTAGCTACGAATCTCCATAAACATGTAATTCTTTGATATTCCATTCGATAGCCATTTTGATCCCAATGACTAGCGCCTCATACTCTACAGTATTGTTTGTACATGGGAAGAACAATCTATATGATTTAGCAATGGTGTGATCCTGAGGTGTTATGGATAAGATTCTTGCACCTGATCCATGCTGTGTGTAGGAGCCTTCAAAGAATAACTCCCAAGTCTTCGTGCTGATAGTAAGAACATTTGCATCAAGGAACTCAATGTGTAAAGGTGCCTCATCACGCATGGGTACTTCAACCAATTGATCTGCAATTATTTGTCCTTTTATGGCTTTTTGATCTACATACTCAATATCAAATTCACTTAATATGATGACCCATTTAGCCAGTCGACCAGTTAATGTTGCTTTGCTAAGTAAATATTTCAATGGATCAATCTTTGCAATTAACTTAACAGAGTGGGCAAGCATATAATGTCTCAATTTTTGAGTTGCAAATACCACCGCTAGACATGTCTTTTCCATTGCTATAAAGTTCAATTCATAACCAACCAAGGTTCTGCTGATATAATATATTTCTCTTTCCTTTCCTTCGGTGTTATGCTGTGCCATAACAACCCCTAATGATACATTTGTTGTAGAGATGCATAGCAACAAAGATTTTCTTTTGATTAGTGTTGCTAGCACTGGTGGATTTACCAGATATTGTTTGATTTGCATAAAAGCTTCCTCACATTTGTCATCTCATTTGAATGGAACATTATTGTGTAACAAGTGAGAAAAAGGGTGACATCGATCAACTAACTGAGATATAAACCTCCTGATTGATTGAAATCTCCCTTGTAGAGAACCCAATTGACTGATATTCTTTGGGGATTCCATCTCCATGATAGCTTTTACTTTCCCTGGATCCACTTCTATTCCATGAGTTGATGTGATATAACCTAGGAGTTTAGCTGATGTAACCCCGAAAGAACACTTCTTTGGATTCAACCTCAATTTGTATCATTCTAGTCTATCAAAGATCTTGTCTAAGATTTCTAAGTGCTCTTCTCTTGTATGTGATTTTTCTAGTATATCATCCACATAATCCTCCATGAAAGTATGCATCATATCATGAAAAATGGTTTTCATAGCTCTTTGATATGTAGATCCAACATTCTTGAGCCTAAATGGCATAATTTTCCAACAAAAAGTATCCCAAGGGCACGTAAAAAATGTTTGCTCTTGATCTTTGGGAGATATCTTGATTTGGTTATACCGTGAGAAACCATCCATTAAGGAGAACATTTCATGTCCCATAGATAGATCTACAATGATATCAATGTTTGGTAATGGAAAGTCATCCTTTGGACATGCTTTATTTAGGTCCCTGAAATATGTGCATACTCTAATACTTTTGTCTGGCTTTGATATAGGCACAATAGTTGACACCCATTTTGGATATGTGACTGGTCTTATGAACCCTTCATCTAATAGTTTCTTCAATTATGCTTTGACTAGAAGACCAATATGAGGATGCATCTTTCTAAGTTTCTGTTTAACTGGTTTGGCTCTTGGAGCGACATTGAGATGATGCATAATGAGAAATGGATCAAGTCCTAACATATCAGTGTATGGCCAAGCAAAAATGGTTTTCCTTTTCTTGAAGAACTCAGTAAAGTCCTATCTTTCTTGTTCTGATAAATATGTTGCAGGATGAAGAATCATAGGACTCTTTGGGGTACCAATATTAACTACCTCTATGGGTTCTATTAGAATAGCTGATCTCTCTTGAAAATATTCTGGTAGAGTGTCAAATCTTCCATCTTCTGGTGCCTCAAGGAGGTTTTCACCATCATATACATCCTTTATTTTATCTTTTGATTGATCTAATGCTGCCATTAAATGGTTTTCAACATTAGACCTTCTTCTTTCTTTTATTATTTTACTTTTGCGACTAGAAGATATGGCACCCTCATGACTACAAGAAGCGTTATTTGATTCATTGGTGGAAGATCTCTTTGGTATTATAGGTTCAACAACATTAAGGTATACAAATATCTCATGGTAATTTGGAAAGGTATCAAGTTCAAGGATTTCATTATTTTCCCAGTCAATCAGTTCTGTGTGGATTAAGGGTAAATCATAATCTTGATCAATTTCTGTGTTTTCAATCGTCATAACATAATTGTCAAAATTTTCAAGTGTATTAGTTTAGTTAAGGATTTCACTCTCTTCAGGATAAACTCTCCTGATCACTCTCCAATTAGCTCTAGCAAAGTTATAATGAGTAAATTGTGATTCACCCTCAAGTGGTCTATTTGCTGACGTTTATCCCTCAAATGAGTAGATCATATCAACTTGTATATCTTTTGGATAACACTCCTTTTCAGAAGCTATCTTGGTATTTGAATTAGTTTCATTGCTTGCTTGTATTTGACATATTTGAGTAGCTTTAATTGCTTTTCTTGCCACTTCCTATCTTCTTTCATACTCTACTTCCTCTGGACCTATTGTTTCTCCTTCTTGGATTGCTATCATTTGTTCTACGAGTCTACCAAGTTTTGGTTCTTGATGAATAGAAATTGATGGAGATCTCATGTCCTTTTGTTCTTCTGACTATTGAGTAGTGACCATTTCTGTCTTTTGGATTGAGAATTCTCATTTTCTCTTATTTTATTCCTCTTGTTTTTTAGCATATGCTTCTTTTCTTTGGATTTTGATTTCTTCTTGTCTTCTATCAATGCCTTCTTTATGTTTCTTGGAAGGTGCCTCCTGTTCTGTAATAGCTTGCTTGTTCCTTAAGATTTTTGTATCTTCATTAGATGGTGAGATTGGATCCCACTCATGCTCATTTGAGTCTGTTTCAGAATCACTTCCTAGGACTACACCACTGTATCTGACATGGATATTGTATGGTGAGAAGAGTTTGTTGATAACTGATACAAGTTTTTTTGCCTGTTCTGATTCAGGTTGGGCACTTGCTTGCACTCTTTGAATTTGTTCATAAATAGACTCCTCCCTTTTTTTAATGGCAATTTATTCTTGTTGTTTCTCGTATTCTTCTTCCCTTTGTTTTCTAACTGCTTCTTCAACTGCTGATTCTATATTGTCTTGATCAGGTTCTGTACTTACTTGCCCTTGATGCATCTGTTTAGAGGAAGCCTCTTCTCTTTGAATGGAAATTTCTTCTTGTTGTTTCTCGTATTCCTCTTCTTTTTGTTCTCTATTTATCTTTTCAACTGCTTGATGTATCACTTCTTGCCATGATTCTTCTTTGTATGCTACTTTTCTTTTCCATTGGGGATTTTGATGATGATCTCGTTTTTGTATAGGTTGAGTATGTTGATCATACCCAAGTCCATATTTATCTTTAACATGTTTAGAGTGAGGTGTGATTGGTTTTATAATGCCTTCTTGACACTTTCCAATAGGGACTTTTCCTTTGTATCCCATTCTCTGCATTATCCTGAATCCATTGCCATACTGTTATGTGGGGATAGTGATATCTAAAGCTGTTGCTCTAATTTATTCTTCATCTTTGTATGGCCAATCAAGGATATCCTTTTCTTCAATTTCTTCAGATAATGTTCCAGCTTTGACAAATTTTCCATCAAATATTTCAATAGGTTTTTGCTGGATTTGCGATTTTGCATTTGTTGGTTTTCCATATGACTTTGGAGAAATTGGTAAAACTTGCAAAGAATACTTTCCCATTCTTGCATCATTTAATTTTAGCTTTTTCTCAAAAATTTCCAAAGTGGATGTGAATGATGTCTCTTGAGATGCTTTGGCCAGAGATAATGCTTCTCGGTTATGAGGAACCCTTGCATCTTGAGCTAGTTTCAAATTGCTGCAATACTGATTGGAATCTGTTGATATGGTTATTTCTTGTTTATTATGAGGAAATTTGACACATTGAGATATGTTGAAGGAACTACTTGCATATCATGAATCCATGGTCTACCCAAAAAATGTTGTAAGATAAATTCAAGTCCAAAACTTGACAAACTGTATCTCTCTCAACTGGTCCTACTTTGAGTGGTAAAACCACTCTTCCTCTAGAAGAGTGATCTTCTTCGTCATAGGCCTTGATTGTTATTTTCTTTTTAGGATCCACTACATTTTCTAAAATCCCAAATATTTTATCAAACTTAATGCACAAATGTTTAAGCCAACTCCTCCATCTATAAGAACACGTTAGCCGTGGGTTGTATGAATAGTGACTTCAATATGTAGGGGAGCGTTATGGGGATGTTGTAATGAAATGTCATCATTTTCTATGAATGATAAGCAATGAGGGGCTATGAGATGTCCCATCATGTTTTGAAATTGATTAACATCCAATTCCTTAAAGACTGTTGTTTCCATTAGAGCCCTTTCCAATATTTCCTTATGCATTGGTGAGATCTTAAGGAGCTCCAAGATTGATATTTGCATGGGTATTTTCTGTAATTGATCCACTAAGTTTTATTGTCTTGAAGTGGATGTTATATCATTTGTTACACTTGGAAATGTTATCTTTTCCTTACTTCGAGTAATTGCATTCACTGGTTCCATAGGTGCTTTGTCTTTAACAATGATGACATTCACTACATTGTCATATGTGTAGGTATAGTTTACTTTTTCTTTGCCCTTGTCATTTGGTGAATTGGATGGTCCACCCTTTTCATAATTGGGGAGTGGAGTTTTGAATGCCAAGTGTGATTCTTTCATTTTATGACCATCCACTATGATAACCTCATTATCAATAAAGCCCTAAACGATATGTTTTAGTCTTTGACAATCATTCGTTTGGTGTCCTTTGTTTCTATGAAAATCATAAAAAATGATTTTCATTCCACCAACTTGGTTTGACCTTAGGCTTAAAATCTCTTTCTTCTGGTAATGTGATTAACTTGTTTGCAAGAAGCATTTTTAGAGTCGATTCCAATGGTTCCCCAATATTTGTAAATTTTCTGCGGGGGTTGGAATAAAAGGACTTTGGTTTAGTATTCTCTTGATTGTTTACTAGTGCTCAACTTGAAAGATTGAAAATGGGTTGTTGTGTTTTAGTGTCGTTGTTATGAGATACTCCCTCATTGGCAACATTTTTGTTCATCATGGATGTTAAGGGGGGGTGTTGGTGTAAATAATTATTCATCATGGATATTATTACACCTACTTAAAATTACTTAGGAAATGCATTTCATAGTAGTTTGGGTATGAGACACTTGGGTGTTTGTGCCACATTGGGATAGTGTGTGTAGGAGAATTTCCACCTTTTATGGTGTTGATCTTGTTGTTACACTCCACATTCAGTGGGTGATCCACCTCATGTGGACTATTATATTGTTTCTCCTACCTACCAACACCTATTTCCTACCTACCCTTGTTTCTTATTGAGCCACATGTCATGTTTGTGTGCTCACATATTCCTAGCCTTGCCTATATAAGTAGGCTCATCTACATTGTATGTAATTGAACTATTGATCATTTTCTATTGATGAGAATACAGTTTATTCTTGTCCTATATTGTGTCTCTATTTTGTACATTTCATTGAGCTCTTGATCTTGGCAAAATCTCACATGGTATCAGAGCCATTGGGGCTTCATTGATTGGTTTTTGGAGACATTGTGGAAGACTTCTATTTTCGGATCTGAGGGACTGCATTTTTTGGAGGCATCTTAGAGCATTTTTGACCTCACCATTGCGTCCGGGAGGCCATTTCCATAAAAATCGATTATAAATTCAACCTATTTTGGCAAAAATCAATTTTTGGGTGTGGAGGAAATTTTCTGTCCAATTTGGGTGGTATGGTACAAAATTTTCGTTTTTTTTTTCTTTTTTGAAAATTATTTTCCTGTTTGAAATTTTTTTTTGAAAAAAAAATAAATTTGGAAATTATTTTTGGGATCCGTACAGTCTGCCCAGTCAGCGACACGTTAGCAGTCCAGTTGGCTGCCAAATCACCCTGCCATGTGAGCAACCTAGTTGGCTACCACATCACCTGCCAAATCACTTGCACAGTCAGTGCCATGTTAGCACCTAGTTAGTCGTGAAGTTTGGGCGACGGTCATACGACCGTCAAATTTAACCCATAGTCCACTGACGTCATCATTTTTTCAAAAAATTTTGCAAGCCCCTCTCATTGAGCTTTTTGATTTTGCAGTTCAACTTCAAATGGCCATATCTTGCTCATTTTGGCTCCTTTTTTGGTGCAATTTTTTTTGAAATGGGCTAGAATTTCGTGTACTTTCATGTGGTGGAATTATTTTCTAATTTTGATTAACAAAATTTTCAGAATTCTTAGTCTTTGGTGACTGTACCTGTCCAATCCCCGTTTCTGCAACTTCCAGGTCTCCGTTCAGGCTCATATGAACTCCTTTTCAAGTGCCATTTTTTTTGAAAGTGCATTATTTTTTGTTTACTCTTAGAATATGCTATCAGTTTGTAGCAATTGTGGGTATAAATTATACTTTCATCATATGGTCTTATTTGGCCAATTTGGCATTTGTATTGCATGGATCTATCTTTCTGATCTTTTGCTTTGAAGTTCTTAGCCTATTGGGGCAGTTGTAAAGCAAAATCAAAATTCCACCTTGCCATTGTTTGCAAGTGGCCTATTGTACACGCATTACATATAAAGTGCCAAAATCATCATTTTTTGGGGGGGGTACTTTGATTGAGTGAATTTGGGAGGGTGTCTCTTGTTCTTTTGTGCTCTTGTGTTCC
Source organism: Cryptomeria japonica (assembly GCF_030272615.1). NCBI lineage: Eukaryota > Viridiplantae > Streptophyta > Pinopsida > Cupressales > Cupressaceae > Cryptomeria > Cryptomeria japonica. The sequence continues at coordinate 39,222,239 of NC_081405.1, read as the reverse complement.
TTCCTTTCTTCTGCTATGGGTTCTTCTAAGTTTCCTCTCTTAACTCCTCATAATTATGCTACTTGGAAAATTGTTGCATGGAGTAAACTTATGGAAAAAGGACTAACTCATTACATTGATGGAACTATTGTTGCTCCCGCTAATCCTAAGGTTGATCCAGTTGGTCACTTGGATTGGCTCACTAAAAATATCATGGCAATTGGTACCTTAAGAAAGTATGTATCAAAGGATCTCATTTTTCATATTGAGAAATGTACTCTAATCAAGGATGCTTGGCAAAAGTTTCAAGACTTATATGGTCAAGTTGATGAGATTAGGGGATATCAAATTGATAGTGATCTCACCATGTTGGACCCCAAGAACTTTGATACTATACAAGATTATGTCACTAAGGCAAATGAGTTGAGGGTACAACTCAAAGATTGTGGCATTGATAAGAAGGATACTCAATTGATCTTCAACTTGATGGGCAAGCTTCCACAAGAATATGCAGCATTTGTTTCTAGTTTCCAAACCCATAGGATGACAATGGGTTCAAGCTACACAATGCCTACATTTGATGCTTTCAATGAAATGTTGATGATGGAACAAACTAAGTTGATAAGCATGGGCATTCTTAAGGCTTCTAAGTCTCAAGCATTAGTGGCAAATCAAGGGAACAAAGGAAATCAAGGAAAGGACAACTCAAAAAAGAAGAAATGGCAATCAAAGCCTAAGGACAAAGCATCATCCTCTCCACAACAAGGAGATATATCCTCTTCCAAGAGAGATAACTCACCAAAGAGGGAGAGACCTACTTGTGCCTATTGTAAAAAGGTTGCTCACGAGGAGCGTCGTTGCCATTCTAAGAAGATTGATGAGCTGACACATATCATCAAAAAGCATAACATTGATTTGCCTAATGTATACAAGAAGGATGATTCATCAACTTCCACTTCCTCACATTCAAAAGGAAAAGGGCAAGCATTCATGGCTTCTACAAGTGGGAAGACTCACTCTTTTGGGAGAAGAAAAGGAAAAGCTCTATGTCCAACTATCAGTCATGATTCAGAGAGATGGCTTCTAGATTCAGGGGCTTCTCATCATATGGCATCTTCGTAGTCTATGTTCTCTACATTTGAGCCTTGCACCATGCCATAGATTTTGATGGGCAATCATACATACATGGATGTGATTGGGAAAGGATCTATTGACATTGGGGATAACTCCTTCAATGATGTGTTGTGTGTACCCCACTTGACAAACAATATCCTTTCCATCTATAAAATCACACATGGCACAACTAAGCGAGTTGTGGAGTTCACACCTGAGTCAATTTTCATTAGAGACTTGGAGACTAGAGCTATCATTGCGACTGGGGTGGTTGATCATGCATCTCGGTTATACTCCTTTTCAGATTTTGTTGATGATGATGATTTCACATTTGATGATTCTACACATGATGATCACACTTCTTGTGATGGTTTAGTTTTTGAGGAGAACTTTGGGCACTTGAACATGGGGATTCTCACATGTGACCCCATTCTTGAGCCTTGTATTTCATCTCCTCATATTGATATCACATCACTTATTGCACCTGATGATGCAGATAGTGCGACAATTTTGCCTTCATGTGATTTAGTGCAACAGGATATTCATTGTCTTTCAACTTTAGATTCATGGGATGATTACTTGACAGACATTGCAGGTTTGTTTATGGAATCCTACATTGCAGATTTGGGAGACATCATTGATGACATTCATCTTCTCTTTGATGAAGATGATCCTTCTTCGATTGTTGTGAGGGAACACTCTGACCCTCTTGTTCACTCTCTACATGATCATTCTTTCGAGGTTGACATGATTGTGGATACTTATGTACAACAGTTGGAGGAGGTCTCTTTATGTTTTGAGGAGACATGTGAGTCTTTGGGACATGTTCTACATCCATCTCCACTAGATCTTGGAGTGCCTTTTTCAGCAGTGTGGCACAGTTTACCACCTTTGGAGGGGGTATCTTTTAGCATCGACATGGGGACACTTGAGCAGTTTTTAGAGATTCCTTTCATCATGATTTTTCTTCATACATCTTCCCTTCATGATTGGGGAGACTTCATGGATACACCTTTGGTTTTGATTCTTCCTAAGGGGAGGAATGTTGTTCGATGTTCATGGAGCAATTTCTTCATACATCGAGCTTCTATCATTGGTGCAGATTCCACATTGAGGGGGGGGCTTCCTAGCTTCTCTTCTTCTCTCATATGGGGGGGACTTTCCTCATATGGGGTTTTGTCCTTCACATACTTCTATGAGAGTTCTTTGAATCTAGGTTTTCATCTCTCTTTTGGGGGAGGGTTTTTTCCCATTGGGTTTTTCTCTCTTTCCCCACTTTGTGAGAGATTTCATTGTATTGGTTTTCATGCATTTGCATTTGTACATGGGTACCTAGCATGGCCTAGTAACCGGGACCCATCTTGCATTGCTTACTTGCATTGTAGACTTAAGTGCATTCCCCTAAGTTTCACTTAAGGGGGGGTGTTGGTGTAAATAATTATTCATCTTGGATATTATTACACCTACTTAAGTTTACTTAGGAAATGCATTTCATAGTAGTTTGGGTATGAGACGCTTGGGTGTTTGTGCCACATTGGGATAGTGTGTGTAGGAGAATTTCCACCTTTTATGGTGTTGATCTTTTTGTTACACTCCACATTCAATGGGTGATCCACCTCATGTGGACTATTATATTGTTTCTCCTACCTACCCACACCTATTTCCTACCTACCCTTGTTTCTTATTGAGCCACATGTCATGTTTGTGTGCTCACATATCCCTAGCCTTGCCTATATAAGTAGGCTCATCTACATTGTATGTAATTGAACTATTGATCATTTTCTATTGATGAGAATACAGTTTATTCTTGTCCGATATTGTGTCTCTATTTTGTACATTTCATTGAGCTCTTGATCTTGGCAAAATCTCACATTCTTCATCCAAAATTTTGGTATATCGTTGTTGCTATTATTGCCATTGTTGTTGTTGTTGTAGAGTTTCAACTCTCCTTTCTTGACCATAGTGTCTTCTATCTTTAAGCCATTTCAATCATTTTTGCAAAACTGGGAGGACATTGTAAGTTGAGTCTATAACTCATCTCACTAGTAATATTGTCAATGAAGATGTCCATTTTCTCTTGATCTGGTACATCTCTAGGGTACCTATTAAACAATCATCTCCATTGCTATAGAAAGACCATGAAAGGTTCACCATTCTTTTGTTTGATGTTGCATAGGTCTAGCATTGTTATCTCATTTTTTATGTTGTAGGAGTATTGTGAGATGAATATGTTCACAAGTTCTTCAAAAGACTTAAAACCCGATGGAAATTTGGAGAACCATTCCATTGAGTGCCCACTCAAACTTCTAGGAAATAAATGCATCAGATAGGTTTCATTGTGTGCAAATTCCATACTCATAGTGCAAAATTCTCCGTTATGATCTTGAGGATCATATTTCCCATCATATTTATCGTATTTTGGAATTTCACAATGTTGTGGGAATGGTATCATATTCAAACTCCTATCAAAAGGATATGGATAGATGTCCTCCAATGAATATTTCTTGGAACTTGATCCATTCTGCATATCCTATATTTGTTGTTGCGAGTAAGAATCAAAAGATGTTTATCAACACGAGTTCTCCTTGCATCCTCATAAGTTCTTCTGTCACTATGCTCCCTTCTTGTTTCATCTTGGTTCCTTGTATCATCTTGGTCTCTTCTTTCTTTATCTCCTCTTGTTTCTTCGCTATCTCTTCTTGTTTCTTCTCTATCTCTTCTTATGTCTTCATGGTTTACCCGATTCAAGTCATCGTCATTGTGGTCATCAGTGTTTTGATTATGACTTGTTTAAACATCTTATTTCAAACTTTCCATGTTAAAACCTTGTGGCAATTTTGCTCCTGAATTTGCCAACATTGGGAAATATTTTTGCTTTTCTTTTTCCAATAGTTTTTCCATTAACTTGTCAAATATAGAATCTTGTTCAAGGTCTCTAATGGTATTATTGACTGCCTCTTCATCAACATCTGTGTATCCAAATTGATGAAACATTGTATTTTCTTCTTCCATTTATTTTTGTTGTCTTCTCAATTGCTTGTGTTGAGCTCTAGTCCAAACTGGCATATGATCGATTTGAAACTTCCCAAGTTTAAATTTTTTGGATGCAACTCAATAGGTGATCAATTGTTCAGACAAATAAGCTAAGTTGATTCTACCACCTCTATTGGTACATTGAGATAAAGTGTCTCTTTGTTAAAAAGCATGCACTTGTAAGGTTTCTTCATCAAACTCCGTTCCACGACCACATAGATAGTCACGAAAATGGTTTAGGAATATGCGATGCTTCAACAAAATTTTGCGGTTTATGTATAGAAACCTTGACTTTTTCAAGAGTGCCTTATAACTAAGTTTTCTCTTCTTGAGACAACATTAAATGGTCATACAAGCGTGTAATGGTTGACAAGTTTTTTATCCCAATGTGAGTGTAAGTCTTGTGAAATTTTGGTAATACCAAATTGAAGGTGGAACGATATATCCAAGACAATGAACAAGGTTAATCCGATCTTAAAGTTTCATGATGAAGGATGATATATCCCGTTGAGAAACTATGTTTGAAAGATCAAATTTATCAAGAAAAAGTGTTTGTGCACTTGAGATTTTGGATCTAAGACTTGTTAAAGATGAATACTTGTGATAACCTTAGGTGTAATCTATTGGTTTGGGAGAATCATTCAAGAAACCTATTTGTGTGACCAGTTTTGATATTTGTGATAGTTGAAATAGAGTCTTCTTGAAAATGGGTATCTAGAAATATTTTCAAAAATTTGAGTTGATAATTGAAAGTTCCCTCTATTGTGGATGTGCTAAAACAAATGCGCTAAATAAATGTGTGAATGCAGTGCACTCTTGTGCAAATGCGTCATTCCGCGCTTCAAAAAAGCTATTATGTGTTGCAACTGCATTGTTTTGTGATATGAATGTGCTATTAGATAGTGTATATGCACTAAACTGCGTGTTAAATGTGCTATTCTATTATGCAAACGCACTGTCAAAATTTGTAAAAGCGTGACTCTGCAATGTGAATACATGACTATTGTTTTTCAACAAGTTTTGAGTTTTTCACTAGGATGATTATTTTTCTGCTTTGATTTTGAAAGCGTAATACAAACACAACAGACACAATGTTTTGAAAGAAAAATGCATAGGCAAGTACAATTCCTATGGTAGGCCAGGACAATAGTTGTTGTATCTCACGTGGGTTTCCTTGAGGCTACACTATTCAAAGCGAATACTTAGATGCTTGACCTCACTAGCTCCACCCTCAACACTCACTTATCTAGGGAAGCCAAACACCAATTCCCATGAAAACTCCCCATGACAAACTTTGTATCTCTACTAAGAACCGTAATTGTGTGAGCCGCTTCAGAGGTCCGACCTCCTGTGCCAACAACTAGAAGGATTTGGGATTCTACACAAAAGAGCTTTTAGTCAAGGCATCCGGTTGAGTGGCCATACATGCGACGTGTTATGCTCCATTAAGGAAGGCCTCCCAGCATATAGAGGTTATGCTCTATAGGGTTTATGGGGAGTCATAATGTCGGTATGGACTAATTAACACTCATTGCTTGCAACTTTCGTTACAGACACCATTTATTTATAGTGGATAAGAAGAGCTTGACTTTAGCCCATTTCCACTTGGGTCCTCCCCTATCACCAAGCCTTAAGGGCTACTCGGGAGGCAGACCCTCTAAAGGTGAAACATTCTAGAAAGTGGGCCTGGTTTTTTGATCACCTAATTAAGGTGAGAGAATGGTAACCTACCACTTTATTCAAGCACAATAAACAAAAGATTGATTTTCCTCCTGATTAAATCCATGTGCAACTATTTTAAAGAAGACACAAAGATGCAAGTTGCATGCTGTTAATTGACCTTCTTAGTTAAATTAGGTGAAGCAAAAGATGGTAAATTATAGAACCCCTAGTTAAACTAAATGTGAGAAATGCATAAAAAAAACAACCTGCAAGAGCACAAGTTAGCAGTTTTAAAGATTTGGTCTTTGATGGTCAAAAAGCTGCAAGTGCTAGATAAAAACTTGTTTTGAATTTTTTTTGCAAACTGCCAAAACAAATGCATTGAAATTATAAATGTGCTAAACCTGACTGCAAATGTGCTATCTAAATTAACAAATGTGCTACCCTAAAATGTAAATGCGCTAGACTACGTTACATATGTGCTAAAATAGGATGGATGCGCAACTAAAACTGACAAATGGGCTATTATAAACTATAGATGCGCTAATTTAACATGCAAAAGCACTATGAAATACTACAAATGCGCTAAAACAAATTTCAAATGTGTTAAAATACGAGTAAATGCGCTATTCTACTAAAATTATGAAAACTACGAGAATGACATAAGGAAGATAGAAAATGAGGCCTGAGGCCCCACGGTGGGCACAAAAAATGTATCAACTTAAAATTATTCTTCAGAATAAGCCTGCAACTTGTTAGTTTTTCAACAAATATTGATAATAAAAGCTACAAGAAAACTCCAAATATCAACCAATGAAACAAAGCAAAGGAACAAAACATGAAAATATAAAGATTATGCCTTTTGTTGGCAATTGACACTCATCCAGTAAGGTGAATTACATTTCGGGTTGTCATTGATGGAAACTCATCTTTAGGTGTTAGTATTTCTCATCCGGATTCATTGTCTTATAATTTTGCATAGATTGGGCCAACCGGTATACACACACTTTGCTTTATTCTTGTTAACCAGTTAGTCTTGGTACCAGTAATGTATATTTGGGACCCAATTAAGTATTGATCCTAGTTAAGGTATTTTGGGACCCCGGTAAAATCACTTGTGGAATTTATGGGAACATGTAGGCCGACATTAGATATGATCATCGAAATAATGCATAACATACTTCGTGATCCAGAAGCCGATAAGGTTTTTTTCATCTTGAGGCTGACATGATAAACAAGTTACAAGGGTATTTAAGGAAGATCATTCAATGATGGATTTCATATTAGTGGTTATGCGATTTGTGATGCGAATCGGTCAAAGATTGATGGTATGTGATTTGGTCAGTGAGTGGAAGCTTTTGTATGTTGATTCACGTGCGCAATACCAACCAATAGCAGAACATAGCATCATTAAACTATTTCAGAGGAGCTTGACAAAGATTTAACCGAAACTTATCCTGTATGGTCAGATGCATCCTATAAGTTCACTTTTGTATGAAATCATTGTGTAATGTTGTGTAAGTCAGTGAGACTTCTGTTTGAGCAGTGAGCTCTAGGCAGTGAGCTTGATTGCATGTACAATCCCTTCTATGTAATGTTTGTATACCTTGATCAAGTATATAGATATTGTAGGTATCAACCCCACCATTGTTTTTCCCTTTACAGGGTTTTCCATGTATACATATTGGTGTTATGGTATTGCTGCTTTATGTGTTATTTGGTTTATGCACTTTAATTTATTTTTTGTTAACTGGTTCATAAGCAATAAGTTCAAAAATTCATTTACCGGTAAAACACTGATTCACCCCCCTCTAAATGTTCTTGGATTCCAACAATTGGTATCAAAGCCTAGTTCCTCGGAAGAAGTTTAAAAACTTGAGAAAGATCCAGAACTTGGAATCAATGGAAACTGGTTTGCAACAACTACTTCAACTTGCTCTTGAGGATCTTGATAATGAGTATGTGAAAAACAATAAATTGAAGAATGAATTGAGGCAAGCTAGAGAACACATCATTTCATTACAAGGAAAGCTATCAGCTATTCAAGCCAAGAGGAAGGCACTCTGTGATCAATTGCAAAACTAGAGTAGTGATGAGGAAGATGCTTTGAAAGATCAATGCCAGAAACTCACTCAGAAGAATACTACCTTGAAGAATGAAATGCAAGCCCTAACTATGAGATTTTGAAAGGACATTGAAGACCAGAAGAAGAATGAAGAAAACCTATAACAAGCATTGAAGGACAAATCAAATGAATGCAACAGACTGATACATGAGAATTACATGTTGAAACTTGAGTTGATTTAGTCCTGAAATAATGAACAGGAACTTGAGAGACAAATCTTAATCATGAGAGATGATTTAGTCACTGCAAATGAGTACAAAGACAAATTTAGAGCCATATCTATAAGACTTGATGAACTACTGAAGAGCCAAAGAAATGCTAATGACAAGAGAGGTCTTAAATAAAAATTAGGTGAAAGTTTTGGTACTGCACAACAAGATCAATCATTCGGTCAGAAGCAGAATCATGCCAACAACTAGAACCAGAAATCACCAATAAGACAACCTAATGCTCACAAATTCAATAGTACATGCTTTGTTTGTAATAAATATGGTCATATAGAAAGTCAGTCTAGAATTAAGAATAATTAGAACAATGCATTATTCACCGGTCTTGGAAATATCAGATGTCATGCATGTAGTAGATTTGGACATATGGCTAATCAATGCAGATCAAAAGGAAATCAAGGAAATCAGGGGTACAACAAAGCAATCCAGAAGAACAATATTGTCTATTATGCATGTAACAAGATTGGACATATTGCTAAGTATTGCAGAAGCAAGACTCCACCGATAACTGATGGAAATGCAGATAAGAAGGGAAAGACAAAGGTTGAAGATATCAAAAAGCATCATGAGAGAAGATGGGCTAGGAAGTCAGATACTCCATCGACATATCAACCAGTAGAGCCATCTAGTCCTGCACCGGATGCAGGAACTTCATCCGGTAACTAAGGCACTCTACCTTAGGGGTAGGCAAATCATTGAAAATCATGAAAACACCCCAGATTACGTCTGTAGTCTGGGAATTCTAATTGCAGATGGATACTTAGGCAATTTCAAGTGTTTATCGAAACCTATATGTAGATTATGTGATCCAGTCAGATACTCTAGTAGCATTTATGACAATGGAAAATTAGGGTTATTGGTGATAAAAGGGAAAAAGTCAAGTCATTTCTTCACACAATGATTAAACATTCTGAAGAGCAATTTCTAAGGCATTTAAAGAGTGTGAAGGTGATTTATGCGAGCATCTACATTCAGGAAGCATTTCATCATCTGACAAGATCTTAAGGTCTTTACTGTTTGCAGAAACCCTAGATATTTATCATGGCATCATCTTCGAATGATCTATTGGGAGCATTTTTGAGTGTTTGCCATGGTGTTATTCACACTGGAGACATTAGGGCATACATCCATTGCAACATTAAGGAGATTGGAAGTTATGGAATGTCTTGTGTATTTATTGAGCACCTGATCACTGACAATCAATTGAAGCTAGAATATGCACATTTGCAGAGGAAAGGTTTTACCCAATTCATGGATTTTACGACTTTCAACAAATATGAATGGGTTAGGTATATTCTCAGCCGCATTCATGTGGAATTCATATGGTTGGACCGATCGTATAAAATTACTGAATAAATCATCAAGAATATCACATGCCTTCATAAGGTCAAAGGTTTTCCAGGGCCTAGGTCAAAAATTTCTAACACAAAACTTTGCAAACTCACCGATGCCACCTTCGATGGTAGATCAATGATAGTTGATGATATTAGAGATATTGATGTAAAATTTGCAGCAATGATAATTGGTTATAAATTTTACTAGTCTAATTAGCTAAACTCTATCTCTGGAACCAACATCCTCATTACACATCAGATGGTGAAGGAAGACGCACATTATGACCTTTTCAATGTAATGCTGAAAGAATTGATGACCAATCTTTAGAAGATAAAGCAAGATAAGAAGAATACTTTTTGATATGGTTCTTTCATCATATGCTTGACATTTTATTTTTTGAATATGATACTGGGATATGAGAAGATTCAATGGGCTTTTGATAGACTTGTAGCTACTCAAATAGCTCAAGTATTAGATCAACAAGGTGACAAAGAACAAAAGGCTAATCTATGGGCATTTTTTAAAACTTTCCAAGAAGAAATGAAAATAGAGTTATAATTCCAAATAAAATTATAGAAAAATATAAAGATACTATTTGTTTTATGGTTAATAAAGATGAATGTATGATGGAGGCAGTCCAACCTAGAACAGTCTGGATTATGCCGATGGGATATGAAGTGGATGAAGCGACACTGGATGCTTATGCACAACATTTATTGAAAGCTCCAGTTGATGAGAAAGAAGAAAAAATTGGCACAACTCAGGAGAAAGGTTTAAAAGTCCATCAGGAACAAATTGCACCTTCCATAAGAAATAAGATGACAAGGGTTGCAACTAAGACATTAATCAGTGAGTGTCATGACAAGGCTAAAATTGAACAAAAAGTTAAAATCCTTGAAGTTCAGAGAAAGGAAGAGATGAAACAGAAGAGGAAGGATGAGAGAGAAACGAAGAAGGCAACTCAAGCCACTCCTAATGTGGTCCCAGCTACAACAGATTCATCAAAACAACTGGAAGCACCATCCGGTGAGCTTGCCAACCCCAAGCCAAAGGAATCAGTGAAGAGGAAACAAAAACCGGCTAGGCAATACATGAATGTATCTTCTGAGGAGACTGAATCTGATGAAGAGATCAAACAAGATCAAAAGAAGAAAGGTGTTTTTGCAAGGGTTGTGAGAGAAAAGAAGGAAGAACAAAAGAAACAACCTGAGATGGAGCCTCCCCGGAAGACTCCCAAAATCACAATTGTACATAAGCGGAAGCCTAAGACAAATGAGCAATCTAAACTAGAAACTAAGAGAAGAACTAGTAAGAAGAAGTTAGATGGTCAAGACATTATTGATCAAATTATTAATGATGGTAATTTGGATAAGATTTCTACATTCTATGATGATTTTGATGATAAAGAGAAGAAGCAGTTAGAGGAGGCAATTGTTTTATATCTTGATTCTTTTAGTAGGACTTTGATTGAGTTAGATAAATTTTTTCCCAAGGAATGGTACGACAAGTTAGAGGTCAAAAATTACATGCAAAAACTTTAGACTGACAAATAAAGGAAATATAATTGGTCAATCTATGTCCATCAATAACTCCACCAGAGATTGCAGATTTAATTAATAAGACAGGTTCAATTGAATTCAATCCTAAACACCAGATTAATAACTTGATGTTAGAAAAATTTGAAGAGATTTGGAAGGAGACCATTGACATATGGGTCCGAATTCTTTTGAGTCTTGGATATGAGTTAAGTCCCAATTTTGTTCAATAACAAAATATACAATTACTAGGGGACAAGGAACCCGTAAAAATAGATGAGCAAAATGTAAATATAGATCCACCAGTTACTACACAACCGAATAAGGAGTCCAATTTTGGTATTAAGGATACTCAAAATCCTCCAAAATCCCATGTACAGGATGTAGACACAGAGGTTGAGAAGGACATAGGTACAAAGGATAAGGTATCAGATGATGCACCAATAATGAGTGAGGCACCAAGTGGCGAATCCATCAATGCACATGAGGTAAAGGCTATAGAGGATAAGTCACCAACTAACACAGGCAAATAGAGGGTGACAAACTTCCCTTCCAGTTTGGCAATTGACAAATCATCCTTAGCCAAAGGGAAAATGCTGCAGTTTTCTATCAGTTTTGATAAGCCTTATCATTTGATGTCTTCAACAGAGAAAATTTTGGCCATCGCAGCACTTCAGGCTCAAGCAACTCAAGAATTGGCACAAGAAGAGTCTAAGGATAGGGAACTAATTCAGAATAATTTTGAAGTTTTGAATCAACTTGTACCAGAATTCTGGGCTAAGGAGAGTGCAAGCTCCTCTAGTAAATTGCAAGAGTTAATTGAATACATCCCTAAGAAATATGATTCTTTGGTTAAGATTTTTGTAATTGAGGCTAAAGACAAATTTTTTGAGGCCCAAAAGAAGACATTTTTGGTGATGATTGCATCAGAGAAGACAAAACTTCAAATTTGCTTACAATCTATGGATGATGTGTTAGCAAAAGGAGGAAAGGTATACAAGACTTGTCTAGGTTTTTCTAAGCTTACAACATCTATAGACAAGCAAATTTTGGATTGTAAAGATCACTTGCTCTAGATTTCAAACTCCTATAATCCAACAACAAACTTGACAAATTATTTAGAAGGTCCAGTTTTGGCGGTTATGGATCAAATTTTGAGGTTAGAAAAGGAAATGGACAACACAATAAGGCGAGCAACAAAGCTCAAAAATTTCATTGGTCCCTGACTAGATAACCGACTATGTCATAAAACATATTGTATATCTAATATGCAGCAAGAGGATCCCACTGAATCTTAGGCTATAGAATATTATGCCAGTCTCTTGAATGGATTCACCTCCATTCTTGATTCTCTTAAGCAAGGTTGGGACTCTTACTTTTCATTTTTGAAGACTTTATATGCTGACATTTTAAAGCATGTATAGGAACCGATATGTATTTATTTGTACAACATTTTTGGTGGGTACCCCACTTTGTCATTGATGTCAAAGGGGGAGGAGTATAGTGAAAAATGGATGTATATCATAGGGGGAGTACACTAGATGTATATGCATGGATGTATAGGTAAGGGGGAGCGAATTCATAAATGATATCATTTTTCACTTGATTGTTGCCATCAATGCCAAAGGGGGAGATTGTTGGCAATTGACACTCATCCGGTAAGGTGAATTACATTCAGGGTTGTCATTGACAACAACTCATCTTCAGGTTTTGGTATTTCTCATCCGGATTCATTGTCTTATCATTTTGCATAGATTGGGCCAACTAGTATACACACACTTTTCTTTATTCTTGTTAACTGGTTAGTCTTGGTACCGATAATGTATATTTGGGACCCGGTCAAGGTATTTTGGGACCCCGGTAAAATCACTTGTGGAATTTATGGTAACGTGTAGGTCGACATCAGATATGATCATCAAGATAATGTATAACATAATTCGTGATCCAGAAGCTGATAAGTTTATTTTTCATCTTGAGGCCAACATGATAAACAAGCTTTAAGGGTATTTAAGGAAGATCATTTAGTGATGGATTTCATATTAGTGGTTATGCAATTTGTGATGTAAATCAGTAAAAGATTGATGGCATGTGATTTGGTTAGTGAGTGAAAGCTTTTGTACGCAGATTCACATGCACAGTCCCAACTGTTGAACACTAGATGTCACTGAGAGGGGGGTGGGTGAATTGGTGACATACATTCTTTTCCCTTTTAATCCTATGTGTGTATACTGGTTAACAGATCTAATCATAAAGAAGACATATTGGTTAAATGGGAGACTCACACAAATGCAACTACACATAAAAGAGACATCACATAACACTAGATGTACGAGGAAAACCCAAGATGGGAAAAACCTCGGTGAGAAGTGCTGCTGGAGACTACAAATCCAATCTAGCCTCACAATGAAATATTTGGTTACAACATTTAGGACACCAACCCAAGTAGTATTACTCCTTCTTTAGGTCACCAACCCAAGGAGCATCAACCCCTAATTCTAGGGCACCAACCCTTGCATCGAGCTCCAACTCAGTGATTACAAAATCATGTTTTGAATACCAAAGTTATCTTCTTGTTACAAAAAAACTTTGTAACTCTCATGTATGTCTCTCCACTAGATCTCCTCTCTTCAGATCTTTGCCGGTTCTCTCTTTTCTTTTTCTCTACAAGAACCTTATCTCTTGCTGCAACCCACTCTCATCTTCACTTTTCTCTCTGTTGCACCTTTGTTGATTCAACCTCTTCTTTTGCTCTGTCGGTTATGCCTTCTACTAGTTCTTCTCTCTGTCAATTCTCTTTTCTCTCTACCACACAACTTCTATCCACCACTGGTCTTGATAACTTAGTCATATATCTACCATCTGATTCCTGTTGGTTCTCAACTTGCCTTCTCCGCTATCTTCTGCAACTCTTCTCTGCCAGTTTGGTCACCATCGGTTTACTCCTCTGTAAAACTCAATGACCGTCTACCAATTACCTCACTCTTACCGGTTGAATGTTTCAACCTAATTTTTTCTCACATAGTCTCTTCTCTCATACTCATTGAGAACTTGACTGATTTCTTATTTAACATGAAACAACACTCATCAATTTTGACTTGCATATTTATAAGCAAGTCTTCTCGCCAAAAACCAATTCAAACTTCAAGTGGTTAGGGTTTCTTCATAGACCTTGAGGCAAACCAAATCCAATCAGAGTTACATCCAGAGATTGACTTCCTACAACAGATCAATCAGACTCTGCCAATCCTGCTGCATTCAGAACACATTTATCTTATTTGGAAAACACAACACCTTGTTCAAATTGCACTTGTAAAATACCTATGAAGCGATCATGCAGATAGTTTCACCTACACGAATCAACACCTAGACACTCGACCTTGATCATGAAGTCATAGAATCATATCTTTATCCTCTGATCAGTCTTGAGTCGTACTCTTCTACTCTTCGACCTGTGAAACATGCTATCGACATTAATATCGACTAGTCACCACCTACCTCACCAACAACACTTTCATCGACCACATAATGCATGACACTTGTCTCCTACATGTCATCATAGTCAGCATCCACCTCTACTAAGATTTCTATGTCAGTCCAAACAAGATCACTGACCAACCACACAACCGGGTTCATCTACCGGTTCATAGATCCTACCAATTATACCCTAACCGGTTTGATTTCAAACTTGCACTTTGCTTCTCTTCTGATGCAACACTCAACCGGTCAACACACTTGCTAACCTACCTTATGCACATCTTTAACAGATGGGAGCCTTTCACTTCTACATATTGTCAGCTACCGATTTACATCTATATTGGTGGTATTCTCTGCATGTATACTGCTAAGATACCATGCACACCGGAGGAACCAAACTTCATCTACATTCCAGAAACATCCTTTGTCTGCAACAACTCAACCTTTCCTTCTTCATCAATAGATCAGTTCTGCTATTAACATGTTTGTCAAAGTGACAACCATATCCTTCAATCTTTGTACCGACAACTCATCATGTCTACCTGGCTAATCCGGTGCTTATCCCTGATCTCATGTGCCTAAGGAAAATTAGCATTTCACCAATCCTTCTAGTGTGAGCCTTCAATCACCTGCCTTCTACTCTTCTCTCTTATCTCAGAGTACTATGATGCATTCCATGCATAATAGGAGATAAGCTCTACTTATCGGTGAGAGTAGATCCTTGCCATCTGCATTCTGCATTACACCAATGTGGCTTCCTTGTTTGAGTAGCATATCTTCAAACACGCACATGTGATCCAGTTGGGCAATCTCACTGTCAGTATTCTCTTCATCCGGTGGGAGTCCTGCTATTTCTCATCCACACAACATACCGGTGGCCTGCACAAACCTTCTCCTCCGGTGTTGATGTGATTTAGGTAACATTACCCCTCTTCATCACAATCAACTGACCATCATCTTGCTCTCTTACATATGTCATCATTTACTGGTTGTTATATTATACTATTCTCCTATCCATATCTTCAACACAAGTCAAACACTAACTTGTGTACCAGTGACTGCAATGGCCATTGTACTAAATGCCATTCTCTCCCTTACTGGTAACCTGCAATACTAGGTGACATCAAAAACATCACATCCGGTATGCATCAATGAAAGTGCTACACATACATCTGTTATACCGGTAGCCATCTTATACCGGTTGACATCAATGACAACACAATGCCAACAATCTCCCCCTTTGGCATTGATGTGAACACATGTAGTATTTGGCATACTACATATCCTCTCTCCCCCTTTGTGTGATCCATGGATTCTCAAACATTTACTACAAAATATCTCTCCTCCTTTGACAACAATGACAAAGGGCTCTGTTAGGATTTCTCTCCTCCTTGTGTCTACAGGGCACTGATAGAGATTTTTCTACACCCCCTTTTTCTCAATCTAGATACTTCTCCTCCTTTGACCATCATACATTTCATCCTCTCAAATCATAACACTTGAGATGGACGGCTCAACCATCTACTAACACCAATTGCTCAACACTCAAGAGTATATGCAGACTGGAATCCTAATGCATATGCAAGACTGAAACCAATTGAAGGCCCATGTTTCAGTGAATACAACATACCTTCCGGTCAAACTACATCATCACCCTTCTGATACCAATTGATCTTAAGAATCAAATGTGATTGTACTATGAGTGCTACGAATTGGGAAAGTGGATATCCTTAATCATGAAAATCTCTTGGGTGTTCCTACAACAATTTCCATCATCTGCAGTTGATGCAGCTAGTATACCCATAAGTTCAAGCATGTCGGTTCTACGTCATGAGCACTTGAACTCCAACTGAATCATAGATCTCTGGTTCTCATTGCTTGTCAGGTCCTAACCTGAGGTTCTCATCAACACCTTATACAAGTTGAGATGCGCACAAGTGATCAACCAATGATCTCTGATCTCCATTATATCCACCATAGCTTATGAAATGATCTTAGATAAAGACAATGCCATACTACATCATTATCATGCCAAAAAGAAAACCGATTAGCCCACAAAGGATGTATGCATACATGATCAATAACCAGGCCACTATATGTCATTTAGGTCATCTCCAATACCACCTAAGACATAAACTCCTCATTCCATGCTACCAAGGATAATGTAATGATCCTAGACGTCATTTTCTTACATAACCTGCAAGTAGGTGTTAGTATTCTTACCGGTAACATCCTACTCATATCAGTTTCTTGTACTGGTCCAACATCACGACCAAAGCACCATCCTGTAACTCTTGACATCTTGTATCAATTTGCATCTAATCCCAAATTCCAATTACCCATCTATTGACACATGTAGTAATGATCCATCTCTCATTTGTAGATGTGTATCCAAGACAACCACTACACACACTTACCATCTCATTTTCTTCCTTCATACCAACAACAACTTGTTCTTCCATGTGTCCTTCTTCACTAAGGGGGTGAATGATAAGGTCAGTGTACTACTCCCCCTAAGGTCTTGCAACTCCTTTAAGCCTTAGGAGATATCACATGTGCATTGAATGCACAGTGCCAATCCATGGTTGCATCTTTTTGCTTCTTCCTCCATTTCATCTTGATCTCACTCTTCCTTCCAATTTCTACTTTACGGGCAAGTGTCTTCTTCTTCCGCTAACAGATTCTTACATTTTTGGATCTTTCTTCATAATCAGAAGCATTTCTATAGTAGCAAACAACATCCATGCAAATCTCATGATTGGGGAACCTTTTGACATACCGGTTAGACCATCTTCTTTTGGTCATGTTGTTGTGAATGGCAACCGAAACCGGTGGACCTCTTGATCCTGCAGAGACATTTCCCCTTTGGTTCCATGCAGGTCTCTGACTTCCATATTCTTTATATTCATTTCTATGTTGAGCATAGCAGCCATACTAGCTTCCATATGACTACAAGTCCTTCTTCCTACATTCAAACTCTTTATGGCCAAATCCATTGTAGTTATAACAAACACTATTTGCATAATCGAGAGAGGAAATATGCATGTTTCTACTCGATAAATTTTGCTTATATGCATGATATCTATGAGATCCTAGATTGTTCCATCTAGATCCATTTCTACATTCTTCTTCCCTATGGCCATAACCATTACATGCAAAACAATAACAAGAGAAGGAAGGTTTATAACTTACAAACTTATTCTGCCATGCATGGGGAGATCTTACCAGTTTAGAATCTCCATTTCTGCTTCTCCGTGGATGGATCCTAGGTTGTCCACACTCTACAACTCTTCCATTATATCTCTTCTTTTCCCACACTTTCTTTGTCTTGTGGGTAGTAGAATTTCCTTGTCTTCTATCGGTAGGAGGTCTTCTTTGTTGTCTTTCCATGTTCTTTCTTCCAGTGAAGTAGCCTTCTCCCATCTTCCTTTTTCCTTTGGGATCTGCATTATTTCTTCTTCTTGTAGCACCGGTTTTCATCCTTAGCTTCATGTCTTCATCGGTAGTGGTTAGATCTACCTTCTTCCAGGGAGCATCTCTAATTGTGAAGGTTTGTCCCTTGTTATCTCCATTTGAGGAGACAAACAAAATGTCATTGTGGGGACATTCTTGCTGGTGGACTATTCACCAACACCACTTCCTAATCCTCTAGAGTCCTTGTCATGCTTTTTCTTTTTCAATATTTTGTCCAAGGCATCACTGCTGCCATCAAACCGGATTATGACCTTGAGCTCATCTTGACATTTCTCCAGGTCATTTCAAAGATTCTCCATTTCTTCTACTAGCTACAAATATTCTTTATCCTTGACTTCTAGCTCAGATTCTAGATCATTACACAGGAACACCTTGGTGTCTTCTTGTTGAGTCTTTAATTCTGAGACACATTTCTTAGATTCTTCAAGGCATTTGATCAACCGGTTCTGCTCCACAATTGCAACATTCTTGAATAACTTGTACTCATTCCTCACTCTACTAAGTTCTTCGAGTGAACTTACAAGTTCTCCTTCAAGATCAAATTTTGCTTCTTCTTCTTCTTTACCTTCACTATCACTGCCAAACACATCTTGCCAATGGGAATGATCTGCATGATCATTCTTAGATGTTTGTTTCTCATCTTCTAATTCTTGTACCATGAAAACATAGGCTCCTTCTTCATCATTGATGTGGCTGCTAACAGATCCGCCTTCATCATCTGCAGATGCATGAGTTGCATTTCTCATCTTTTCTTCACAAACTGGTTATGTAGTGGCAGGCTCATTTCCATAGAGCTTCTTCAATCTACCCCATAGGCTTTTTACCGATCTGCACTTGTCTACCTATGAGGAGACATCATCTGATAACCCACAGAGTATAGACATCATTGCTACATCTTTGCACTAGTTTCTTCTTTCTGCATCTAAATCAGTGGGAGGACTCACTTTACTAGGGCAGCCATTTACAACCGACATCCACACATCAAACCCTAAAGAGGATAGATAGAATTTCATCCTACAACTCCAAACAGAGAAATTTGAACCATCAAATATAGGAGTAGGGATTGACGCAAAACAAACCATTGTGTTCAAATACAAGAATCTACCCAAGCTAGAGAAATATTATCAAGGAACCTAGGCTATGATACCAATTATTGAACACTATATGCCACTGAGAAGGGGGGTGAATCAGTGACATACAATCTTTTCCCCTTTCAATCCTATGTGTGTATGCCTGTTAATAGATCTAATCATAAAGAAGACATACCAGTTAAATGGGAGACTCTCACAAATGCAACCACACATAAAAAGGACATCACATAACACCAGATGTATGAGGAAAACCCAAGATGGGAAAACCTCGGTGAGAAGTGCTGCTGGAGACTACTGCTCCAATCCAACCTCACAATGAAACATTTGGTTACAACATTTAGGATACCAACTCAAGGAGTACCAACCCCTGATTTTAGGGCACCAACCCAAGGAGCACCAACCCCTCCATTGAGCTCCAACTTAGTGATTACAAAATCATATTTTGAATACCAAAGTTGTCTTCTTGTTACAAAAGAATTTTGTAACTCTCATGTATGTCTCTCCACCATATCTCCTCTCTTTAGATCTTTGTCAGTTCTCTCTTTTCTTTTTCTCTACAGGAACCTTATCTCCTACTGCAACCCACTCTCAGCTTCACTTTTCTCTCTGCTTCACCTTTGCTGATTCAACCTCTTCTTCTGCTCTGCCGGTTCTGCCTTCTGCGGTTCTTCTCTCTGCCAGTTCTCTTTTCTCTCTGCCATACAATTGCTATCCACCAACGGTCTTGATAACTTAGTCAGATGTCTACCATCTTATTCCTGCTAGTTCTCAACTTTCCTTCTTCGCTATCTTCTGCAACTCTTCGCTGCCGGTTTTGTCACCACCGGTTTACTCCTCTGTCAGGCTCAATTATCGTCTACCGGTTGCCTCAATCTTACCAGTTGAACTCTTCAACCCGATTCTCTCTCTCACACAATCTCTCCTTTCATACTCGTTGAGCACTTGACTGATTTCTTCTTTCACATGCAACAACACTCTCTCATTCAACAACAACAAAACTCATCGATTTTGACTTGCATATTTATAAACAAGTCTTCCTGCCAAAAACCAATTCAAAATTCATGCGGTTAGGGTTTCTTCATTGAGCTTGAGGTAAACCAAATCCAATCAGATCTCCATCTAGAGACCGCCTTCCTACAATGGATCAATTAAACTCTGCCAATCGTGCTGCATCCATAACACGTTTGCCTTATTTGGCAAACATGACACCTTCTTCTATATGCACTTGTCAAATACCTATGAAGCGATCATGTAGATAGATTCACCTACCCTAATCACCATCGAGACACTCAACCTTGATGATGAAGTCATCAAATCAAATATTTGTCCTTTGATCATTCTCGAGCTGCACTCTTCTGCTCTTCGACCTATGAAACACGCTAGCGACATTAATGTCGCCCAGTCACCACCTACTTTACTGACAACACTTTCATTGACTGCAATATGCATGACATTTGTCTCCTACATGTCATTATAGTTGACATCCACCTCTACTAAGATTTCTATGTCAGTCCAGACAAGATCACCGACCAACCAGACAACCGGCTTCATCTACCGGTTCACAGACCCTGCCGGTTATACCCTAACTAGTTTGCTTTCAACCTTGCACTCTGCTTCTCTTCTGATGGAACACTCAACTAGTCAACACACTTGCTAACCTACCTTATGCACATCTTCAATAGATGGGAGCCTTTCACTTCTGCACATTGTCATCTTACCGGTTTACATCTATATCGGTGGTATGCTCTAGATGTATACTGGCAAGATACCATGCAAACCGAAGGCACCAAAATTTATCTACATTAGGACAAAATCCTCTATCTGCAATAGCTCAATGTTGCCTTCTTCATAAATAGACTGGTTCTGCTATTAGCATGTTTGTCAAAGTGACAATCATATCCTTCAATCTCTGTATCGACAACTCATCATATCTACTTGGCTGATCTAGTGCTTATCCTTGATCTCATTCACCTAATGCAACTTAGTGTTTCACTAGTTCATCCGGTGTGAGCCTTTAATCACCTACCTTCTACTCTTCTCTCTTATCTCAGAGGACTATGATGCATTCCATGCATAATAGGAGATAAGCTCCACTTACTAGTGAGAGTGGATCCTTGCCATCTGCATTCTGCATTACACCAATGTGGCTTCCCTATTTGAGAAGCATATCTTCAAACAAGCACATGAGATCCAGATGGGCACTCTCATTGTCAATCTTCTCTTCATCCGATGGGAGTCCTACTATTTCTCATCCACATAGCATACTGGTGGCCTGCACAAACCTTCTCCTCTGGTGTTGATGTGATTTAGGTAACATTTCCCCTCTTCATCACAATCAATTGTTATTTATACCACTCTCCTATCCATATCTTGAACACAAGTCAAACACTAATTTGTGTACCAGTGACTCCAATGACCATTGTGTTGAATGAAATTCTCTCCCTTACTGGTGACCTACAATACTAGGTGACATCAAAGACATCACATCTAGCATGCATCAATAGAAATGCTACACATACATCTCTTATACCGGTAGCCATCCTATACCGGTTGACATCAATGACAACACAATACCAATAATCTCCCCCTTTGGTATTGATGTCAACACATGTAGTATCCGACATACTACATATTCTCTCTCCCCCTTTGTGTGATCCATGGATTCTCACACATGTAGTATGCGGTATACTACAAAATCTCTCTCCCCCTTTAACAACAATGACAAAGGGAACTATTAGGGTTTCTCTCCTCCTTGTGTCTACCGGGCACTGACATAGATTTTTCTACACCCCCTTTTTCTCAATCCAGATGCTTCTCCTCCTTTGACCATCATACATTTCATCCTCTCAAATCATAACACTTGAGATGGATGGCTCAACCATCTACTGACACCAATTTTGCATCACTAAAGAGTATATGCAAATCTGAACCCAATTGAAGGCCAATGTGTCAGTGAATACAACATACCCACCGGTCAAACCACATCATCACCCTTCTGATACGAATTGATGTTAAGAATAAAATATGATTGTACTATGAGTGCTACCAATTGGGAAAGTGGATATCCTTAATCATGAAATTCTCTTGGGTATTCCTACAACAATTTCCATCATCTGCAGTTGATATAGCTAGTACACCCATAAGTTCAAGCATGTCGGTTCTGCATCATGAGCAATTGAAATCCCCCAGAATCACAAATCTATGGTTCTCATTGCCTGTCAGGTCCTAACTCAGGATTCTCATCAACACCTTATACCGATTGAGCTATGCACAAGTGATCAACCAATGATCTTTGATCTCCATTATATCCACCACAACTTATGACATGATCTTAGATAAACACAATGCCATATTACATCATTATCATTCCAAAAATCAGACCGATTAGCTTACAAAGGATGCATGCATACATGATCAACAACTGGGCCACTATATGTCATTTGGGTCATCTCCAATACCACCCGAGACATAAACTCCTCATTCCATGCTACCAGGGCTAATGCAATCATCAAGAATTACATACAATATAGATGAGCCTGCTTATAAAGGCAAGGTTAAGAGACAAGAGAGTGCTACAATGATGACATGTGACTCAATGAGATGCAAGGGTAGGTAGGGGTAGTAGTAAAATATTCCACATGAGGTGGATCACCCACTGAAGGTGGAATTATCACTCCACAATAAGTGGATATGATAAAGTAATAACAATATCACATCATAAAATATGGAAATTCTCCTACATACACACTCCCAATGTATGCACATCTCCCTAAGTATCTCATATGCAAACTACTATGATATGCATGTACCTAAGTAAACTTAAGTAAAGTGTAATTATATCCATCATGAATACTTAATTACACCAACACCCCCCCTTAAGTGCAACTTAGGGGAATGCACTTAATTCTACAATGTAACTAAGCAATGCAAGATGGGTCCCGATTATAAGGCCATGTTAGGTACCCATGTACAAATTCAATCTCCCATAAAGCGAGGAAAGAGAGAAAAACCCAATGGGAAAAAACCCTCCCCCAAAAGAGAGATGAAAAATATATACAAAGGAACTCTCAAAGAAGTATGAGAAGGACAAAACCCCATGTGAGGAAAAATTCCCCCCCATATGAGAAAAGAAGAGAGACCAAGTAGCCCCCCCTCAATGTAGAATTTGCACCAATGGTAGAAGCTCGAAGTGTTGGAAACCAATAACACTGAGAGGGGGGGGGGGTGAATCCATGTTATACTAGAATAATAGATTTTAGCCTTAACAAAACATTCATACACCAACTAGGATACCGGTATAAACATAATTGAAAGAAGTAAAGAAACCAATAAGCCAAACACATAAATGAGAACCATAACATAGATTTATACGTAGAAAACCTCAATGAGGAAAAACCACATTGGGATTTGTGACCCACAATATCAATCCACTAGCCATATGAAGAGATATTAAAATATATGATGGGCCCGCACTTGCAGGAAGGCTTACAACCTAGAGCACACTGCTCAATCACAATAGGAGCCTCACCGACTATAGAAAATTCCAGACAACAATCCAAAGAAGTGTGAACTGCTAAGATAGCATCTTCTATGCTAGAATATAGTTCCGGTTTAAGCTTTGTCTGTTCTGATTGAAACCCTAAATCCCTTTACTGGAATAACCCTTACAATAAATTCCTCACATACATAATCTCTTTGAATAATTTCGCATCACATTACATTCACATCATCATCCATTACATCCATATCCTTATTCTATCAAAATGATCTAATCAATCTGCCCTGTATACCCTATACAAATTTTATGCCTTATGTCGGCTTACAAAGATATATACAATATCAGATTACATGTCGGCCAGATATCACAAATGTATAAACATTAAAATAAATTGCGGATGTTGGATCCAAGATATGTTAGCCTCCAATACCGATAACCTTTTCTATACCATGTCGGCCTACATTGCTGGTGACCAAAGAAATCCTTATGTCCTGTCGGTGCCAGTGGCGGTGCCGATGTAGAATTTGTGAAGTGCCCACCGGTACACCATATGAAGCTAGTACAAAAAATCATGTTGACATCAATGAAAACATAGTGAAACCAACCAATAGAGTGTCAATTGCAAACAATCTCCCCCTTTGGCATCAATGAAAACACTCATGTGAAAAATGGTCAAGGTTTCATCTGTCGGTTTCATCCTTCTCTGCTCCCCCGGAGCTAAATATGCAAAATACTCCATATCTCCAAAAACTCCAAAATTCTGTAACTCCCCCTAATGTATGCAACTCTTTATTATTTTTCACATCTATACTACTCCCCCTTTGACATTAATACCCAAAAAGAATTGTAAAAAGAATGTCAAATAACTGTACAATTAATACCTCCAAAAATGTCTTATCGGAGCTTGACCAATTTCAAAATTTCCAGATAAGCCTTCTCTAGTAACTCCACATAAGTATCCTAATCGATTTTGAATGTGCCAGAAATAGATACAAGACCACTCAATAAATGTGCAAAAGATTATTTCTCATTTACCTCTACTGGTGTGGGCTTTCCCAGCAAATCCATGATTCCTTCTTATGTACATAGAGTGAATCCAATCTTGGACTCACCAAACCTCTTAGACTTCTGACTCTCCAAATTATTTTATCTCTTTCCTTCTCAAGAGTAGAAATTTGGTTCTTCAAAATAAAAAATTGACCATCAATTGATGTTGTCAGTGAAATTAATCCATCAAAAGAGTTAGCAATACTAGCAATTTTCTCCTGTATTTCTTTTATCTTTTTATCTACATTTGGTGTAAGTATTTCAGTATTGCAACACACCCTATATATATTTGTACATTGTTTCAAAGAATTTTCTATTAGAATTAGCTTCTCCCTTCTCTGTCTCAATTACCTGATCAAAAGCAGCTCTCTTAGCCTGAGTAAATCTTTCTAGTGCTTGCCAGTTTGATATTTGCTGTAAGGATTGAAAGTCTTTTGATATGTGCTCAGTGAGTACCTTAAGCTTGCTGGAAGAGCTCGCGTCATTTTCAATCTTACACCCTAGGACCAATCTGTGTAGAACAGTGATTGATTGATCTATAATCCCCTTGTCTGTAGTTCCCTCCTTCATGAGTTTCTGAGCAACCATCATAATTAGTTCAGTGGGACTCATTTCTATGATGGTTTTCTTTTCTACCCGAGAAGTGTCAATTGTCAATAATGATGGGCCAACAACTGGTTCCCTACTAGGTTCCCCTATTTTCTCCTTTGATGTTTTATCCTTTACTACCTCCCCACTTGCATTGGTGGCTTTGCCACTTGGTGCAGTCTGTGTAACTACCGATTCCTCTGTAGGAACAATATCCTCAACCTGTACATTAGTATCTGGAGGAGAATTTTCCTCAATGTTAGTATCTTGTACAACATTCTCTGTATTAATCGGTATCTCTATATTTGTCTGTACATCTTTATTTACCAGTGGCTCAATTTCTACTATCTTAATATTTTTCAAAACTGAGGTTGAAGTACCCATAATCCCCTTCTTCAACCAAGGTATCTACAGTATCTGTCTTGGTCTCTAGTGAAGTACAAAATCCTTTGTGTTCTCCCAAAAATTTAATCCATGCCTTCTGAGTTTCCTTTATTACTTCATTCACTCTCCCTAGCATCAGACTAGTTATCCTATGTTTTCTATTGAAGACCTTTTTGTCTTCCACCTCAATTGTCTTATTCATTTCATTTGGAGTTATAGTAACACAGATAGCTAGTAGTTCTTGCATTTTAATGTGTTTATCCTCTTGCATAGCAGATAATCTTCTAGCATCCAACATGTTATAAAACTCAGTCGGTATTTGATTTTCTATCTCTATTAAGGATTTCTTATAGATATCTAAGTATAGTAAAACTGCTTCTTCTACATCTCTCCGTTCATCATCCTTTAAGTTTTCATAATAAAACTTAACATTCCTCAACATGCCATCTTTTATAATTTCATCTATAATTTCTGTACAAGTTTTAGGTGTAACCTTACCAAAATCAGTGTCATCCTTCTTATTCCTCTTGACAATACCAGATGCAACTGTAGGTGTAGCCTTAGGTGCTTGATTCTATGCCGGTAGCTTGATTGTGACCTTCCTAACCAGTTGCTTCTTTTCTTCCATCTTTGTTTCCTCCAGTTTCTTCCTAACAACCCTCTTGAATGCTAACAAAGTGTCATCCTCTAATTTAGATTCAACAGTAACAGGTTCAATATAAACTTATGGATCCTTCCTCTTTCTACCTTTCTCTGGGACAACATCAATTAGTACCTTGATGTCCTTTGAGACCTTGTGTACAAATTTACTTGCTTTTCCTTCTTGTTTCTCCCTATTCTTCCGGTTGAACTCTGTTTCAACCTCTAGAGTATTCTAATGTGTAGTTCCATAGGGCTTCTCTGCGTCATCTATTGGTGCATCAATTCGCATTTTCGCGTAGACATCAAGAATCTATGCATCCACCTCATAGCCCATTTCCTCAATCCAAATCTTCTGAGGCTTAACTACTTCCATGAGAGTCTCATCCTTCTTTACCATGAAGCAAATGTCGGTAGAGTATTTCTCTACTATATGCTTAGGTACTCTTACCCTAGACCTCATAGATTTTTGAAATGACTTGAAATACCTCCATATCTTATCATCTCTCTGGCTTCCTAATGCAACAATTGACTGTTTTAATTGTCTTTCTACCAGAATGTCAAAAGCCCATTGTTTCCTACTAGAACTGGGTGTATCATCAAGAAATAGAGTATCAAGTAGACTAGCAAATTCCCATATTGGAAAGTGCCCTTTTTCTCACCCTTAATATTCCCTAAGTTGATTAACAACTCATCAAGCATCCAACCGCTAAGATCTAACTTTACATTGTCTCTCATCATTTTATATGCAACCAAAATGCATGAAATGGAAACAGAGTTCAGTCGGTTTGATTGAGTTACCTTATATTTGATGAATAATGATGAACTACTAAGGTCTTAACCAGTATTGAGAGGGGGGGGGGGTGTGAATCAGTACACACAAAAAATTGCTTCAACACTTTGAGATATCAAAACACAGCTGATCGGTTGTCTTCACCATTGAACTTGACCATAGCTATACCGGTTAAACAAAAATACTTCAGACAACATTCAATAGATCTCAAACCTTGATAACTAATTCCCTAATATAATCATGCATGAGTTGTACCAATAATACCACAACCATTTAACAATGCATGCATATCTAACTTAATCAAAACCACAAAATCATCACATGAAAATATCACAACCCATAACACACAAATTTTTCACGTGGAAACCCAAATGGGAAAAACCACGGTGGGCATGAATACCTACAAGCTGTTTGTGAACTCTTTTAAAGTTTGCTCTGTTAGGAGCCTAGTCTGATTAAAGACTTTACAATAAAGGTCCTATTAGGAACCGATCCTGTTAGGGATCACCTAGTTAAGGGATGGCTATATACCCTGTTAAAGGTTGAAACCCTATTAGGAGTTACCTCGCTAGAGGATTTAAATAACTCAATAACCTTGAGCCACCTAGTTAGAGGATTTACAACAAATCCTATTAAAGCTACTTGGTCAACGGATTTACCTTCTGTTGAAATGGTTAGAAGACAACAAGTAAAACATCGATCTGATAACAACACTTCTTTCTAAGACAAATCCTTTTTAGTTCATCTCTTTTGCAATCGCACTCTGCAAATTCCTCACTCTGGTTTGACAAGTATCAAATCTCCAACACACGGACATAAATAAAACTTTTGCCAACTACTACAATAACAAAAATTATTGACCTTATAGACAACAACTAGGTTGGTAGCATAAACCCTAAACCCTAAATATTTCAAGTTTACACTTACAAGCGGTCCAATCCTGACCGTCCAAACACATTACATAGAATGAAATGATCTAAAACAGATCTCAAGACATTCTACATCGTCCAATCTTCACCGCATCTGAAAATCAATAACCCATCACGTGCTCTTCACACACCGCTAAGAAAAATACTCATTCCAGAGGTAGGCATTCAATGCATTCAATCTTCACATGCAAGAACCAAAAAGAAATACTTCATGTGCACACTGCTGATGTGGAATATCAATCCTTATCCTTATTCCTTAACTAACTGGTCACAAAACATCACCGATTGCACCGCACAAGCCAAACCAGTAACCCTAGAGCTGAACTGAGACTACCAACTGGTCGTCACACTTAGTGAACCCTGACACAGGTCCACCCCATCTCGATTGACCATAACTGCTTTTGATCTTCATACCAGTTCACCTACTCGAGCACTTATTGACATCAATGACAACATACATTATCATCGCTTCATCATATGCCAACAATATCCAATGATCATGCTTCCAAATTTGATGTCGGTGTCAGTGATTGTGCTCACTTTCATGGATCTCTTGTCAGATGTAGTGTCGATGATCTTCCTCATGAAGTCGTTTGAACCTTTCTTATCTGGATGTTTCCCTATCGATGACAGATCAGTAATTGCCCGGATGGCTTCCTTAGTGATTTTATAAGGCCTGTCCAACCATATGAATTCCCCATTTACTTTTCTCAGTACATATCCAATTATTTCATCCCCAAACTTCAGAATATCTAAAATTTTTGTAAACCCTAGTTCTTCAATATGTTTATATGTCAGTTTTATCTTACCAGATTCTCCCATTAGCTCACTCATATACATTCTCTTGATCTCTAAAGTTCCTAAGTCCTCTATATGATAGTGGCTGTATTCCCTAACATCCTCTACATACACAACTCCCTCCGAAATGCGAGAAAATGCTCCAATTGAATCTTCTTGGGTAGCCACATGTGGATACCGCTTGAAAATTGGCATGGGGTGGTCCTTGACCTCCACAACAGTTGGGTTTGCAACTAAAACAAGAATAGAAGATGATCCTACTTCCATGTTTAAAGATACATACCTTTTCTCACTCTTGGTGAAAACCTTCAACAAATTCTTCCAAACGCTGATGAAATCGCTCAAGAAGAAATCTAATTGCCTCTCAATAGCCTCTGATCACACTTAGTTGCTCTAAATCACTCTAAAATTTCTTTGAATGCAGGGTGATTAACAATGAAGTGTATTCAACCTTTTATCCTTTGAGAGAAAACCCTAATCTTCCATTGACATAAATGACTGCTAGTGAAAGATACTGGATCTCACTCAGAACATATCCATGTAGGATAATCCTCTCTAATATCTGGAACATCTTCCAAAACCTCTTCCCAGGGCATATGCAACATCTTCATGAATTTTGCCTACCCCTAAGGCATCTGGCTTAGTTACCAGATGAGCTCACTACTGTTGCACGAGCAGCCTCTTCTGCCGGATAAGTAATCGAGACATTCCCATATAATGATTGTTCTTCCGTCTTCCTCACCCATCTCTGAGTATGATCTTGCCATATTTCACTAACCTTCTCTTTTCCTTTTTCATTTCATTCTCCATTACTAATCAGTGGATTTTTGCTTCTACAAAAATTAGCAATATGTCCAATTTCATTACATGCATAACATGTAACATTGTTCTTTTGAATTACTTTGCTAAAATTGGTGAGATTGCTTGACTTGGATTAATTAGCCATATGTCCAAATTTTCCACAAGCATAGCATTTAACATTCATTCTATAATCTTTCATCTTATGACCAAACTTATTGCATTTAGAACATTTACCGAGAGCAGAATCAGGGTTCTGATTTGCTCTATTTCTACATTCCCTAGCCATGTGACTAAATCTATTGCAAATAAAACATCTACCATTGAATTTATAAGCATTGAATTGTCTTACCAGTGCCTTATGGTTTTGATCTTCATTAGCAGTACCAGAATTATGTCCTTGCTCAAATCCAAGTCCACTGGAATCTCCAATCTGCCTCTGTCTCTTCAATAACTCATCAAGTTGTGCTGAGCTGATCTTGAATTTTTCTTTGTACTCACTTGTAGAAGTTAAATCTTCTCTTAGTATTATCATTTGTCTCTCAAGCTCTGGCTCATTGCTCTGGGATTGTACCAAATAAGTTCTCAACATATCATTTTCATGAACCAACCTACCACATTCTTCAAATTTGTTCTTTAGGGACACAACAAGATTTTCTTATTTTTTCTTTTTGTCCTCAATCTCCTTAGACATCCTCATAGTTATAACTTGCATTTCATTCTTCATAACCATGTTCTCCTGACTCAATTTATGACATTGCTCCTTAAGTACATTTTTCTCTTCATCATCTCGATTTTGCAAAAGTTCCTTCCTCCTAGCTTGAACAGATGATACCCTCTCTTGTAGGACAAGAATGAATTCCTTAGAAGAATTCAATTCATCTTGTAGCTTTAAGTTCTTCAACCTTTTAGTATCATAATCTTCAAATGCCATCTCAAATTGCTTCTCCAAAACCATATTCAATGATTCCGGTTTCAGGATCTTCCTCAAGCTGTTGAACTTCCTCCGAGGCACAAGGCTCTGATACCAATTGTTGGAAACCAATAAAATTGAGAGGGGGGGGGGGAATCAATGTTATACTGGAATAATAGATTTTAGGCTTAATAAAACATTCATACACCAACTAGTATACTGGTATAAATAGTATTGAAAGAAGTAAAACAACCAATAAGCCAAACACATAAATGAGAACCATAACACATAGATTTATACATGGAAAAATTCAATGAGGAAAAACCACGGTGGGATTTGTGACCCACAATATCAATCCACTGGCCATATGAAGAGATATTACAATATATGATGGGCCTGCACTTGTAGGAAGGCTCACAACCTAGAGCACACTGCTCAATCACAATAGGAGCCTCACTGACTACATTAAATTCCAGAAAACAATTCAGAGAAATGTGAACTGCTAAGATAGCATCTTCTATGCAAGAATACAGTTCCGGTTTAAGCTTTGTCTGTTTCGGTTGAAACCCTAAACCCCTTTATCGGAATAACCCTTACAATAAATTCCTCACATACATAATCTCTCTAAATAATTTCACATCGCATTACATTCACACCATCATCCATATCCTTATTCTATCAAAATGATATAATCAATCTGCCCTATATACCCTATACAAATTTTATGCCTTATGTCGGCTTACAAAGATATATACAATAGCAGAATACATGTCGGTCAGATATCACAAATGTATAAACATTAAAATAAATTTTTGATGCTGGATCCAAGATATGTCAGTCTCCAATACTGATAACCTTTTCTATACCATGTCGACCTGCATTGCTGGTGACCAAAGAAATCCTTTTTTCCAGCTGGTGCCGGTGCTAGTGTAGAATCTGTGAAGTGATTGTCGATACACCATATGAAGCTGGTACACAAAATCATGTTTCCATCAATGAAAAAATAGTGAAACCAACCAATAGAATGTCAACTGCCAACATGAAGTTGAATGAAGAAACCACTCCATGAATGTTGAACAACATTCCTTCCCTCAGGAAGAAACAAAACTAAAGGTGTATCCATGAAGTCTCCCCAATCATGAAGGGAAGAGGTAGGAAAAAAACTCATGATGAATGGAATCTTTGAAAAACTACTCAAGTGTCCCCATGTTGATGCTGAAGGTCACCCCCTCCAAAGGTGGTGAATTTCTCCACACCACTGAAAAAGGCACTCCAAGATCTAGTGGAGATGAATGGAGAACAATATCCAAAGAATCACATGTCTCCTCTAAGGATAAATAGACCTCCACCAACTGTTGTACAAAAGTATCCACAATCACGTCAACCTCGAAAGAATGATCATGTAGAGAATGCACAAGAGGGTCAGAGTATTCCCTCGCAACAATAGAAGAAGGATCATCTTCATCAAATAGAAGATGAATGTCATCAATGATGTCTCCCAAATCTACAATTTAGGACTCCACAAACAAACCTGCAATTTCTGTCAAGTAGTCATCCCAATGAACTGAAGCTGGAAGATAAAGAGTATCCTGCTACATTGAATCAATGGAAGGCAAAACTGTCGCAACATCTGCATCATCAGGTGCAATAGGTGGTATGATATCAAGAGGAGGAGATGAAATGAAAGGATCAAGAATGGGGTCACATTTGAGAATCCCCAAGTTCAATTACCCAAAGTTATCCTCAAAATCTGCATCATCATGTGAAGAATCAACCTCATCAATAGGACCAAAATGTGAAAAGGAGTGAAATTGAGATGCATGATCAA
The DNA here is from genome assembly GCF_030272615.1 of Cryptomeria japonica. NCBI lineage: Eukaryota > Viridiplantae > Streptophyta > Pinopsida > Cupressales > Cupressaceae > Cryptomeria > Cryptomeria japonica. Next base: position 39,189,976 of record NC_081405.1, on the reverse strand, counting down.
CCATCCCAGTCGCAATGATAGCTCTAGTCTCCAAGTCTCTAATGATAATTGAATCAGGTGTGAACTCCACAGTTTTTCATGTTTCCCCATGAGTGATTTGATAGATGGAAAGAAGATTGTTTTTCAAGTGGGCTACACACAACACATCATTGAAGGAGTTATCCCCAATGACAATAGATCCTTTCCCAAGCATATCCATGTATGTATGATTGCCCAACAAAATCGATGGCATGGTGCAAGGATCAAATGAAGAGAACATAGATTGCAAAGATGCCATATGAAGCCCCTAAATCTAGAAGCTATCTTCCTGAATCATGACTTGTAGTAGCACAAAGATCTTGTCCCTTTTTTTTATCTGTCCCAAAAGAGTGATCTTTTCCTTTATCCTTTTCTTTGGAAGAAGAAGCCAAAGTAGACATTATAGAAGGTAAACTGATTTTGTTCTTCTCAAGAAGATGTTTCAATTCATCAATATCCTTCTTGTAACAACGTTGTTCATCAAGTCCCGACTTCTTGCAATATGCACAAAAATGATTGTCCTTATATGATTTCCTCTTAGGTGAGGATGTAGAATCACCTTGTTATGGAGAGGAGGATTGTGCTCCATCTTGTTGTGGCTTATGCTTATGTTGCTTTTGGTTCTTACCTTTTCCTTGATTGCTTTGATTCCCTTTATTAGCCACCAATGCTTGTGACTTTGAAGATTTGAGAATCACCATCTTAGTCAAATTAGATTGCTCAAGACTCAACATCTCCATGAATGCATCAAAAGATGGTGGAGTGTAGGAGGCATCTTGAACCAATTGATGGGTGTGAAAGCTAGATACAAAGGTTACATACTCTGATGGAAGATTGTCCAACAATTTGTAAACCAATTGAGCATTTTTTTTATCAGTGCCACAATCCTTTAGCTTTGCTCTCAACTCATTTGATTTTGTGAAAAAATCTTGGATTGTATCAAAATCCTTGGGATCCAATGTTGTGAGTTCACTATAAATCTTGTAGCCCTTAATCTCATCAACTTGACCATACAACTTCTCATAAATACCTCAAGCCTCTTTAACTGTAGTACACTTATCAATGTGAAAAAATGAGGTCATCTGATACATACTTTCTTAAGGTTCCAAGTGCCATACAATTTTTAGTGAGCCATTCAATTTGAGCATTAGGATCAAGCTTAGGATCAGGTGGTACTATTATAGTTCCATTTACATAATGAATGAGTCCTTTTTTCATTAGTTTACCCCATGCCTTAATCTTCCATGATGCATAATTATGAGGAGTTAAAAGTGGGAATTTAGGAGAACCCATAGAACCAAAATGAAAAAACACAAGATAGAGAGAGGCACAATCACACAAGAAACCCCCCCAAATTACTCAATCAAGAAATTCCCCCACCCAAAAAAATAAATAATGATTTGGCACTTTATACTTAGTGCGTGTACAACGGGCCACTTGCAAAACAAGGCAAGGTGGACTTCTAATTTCAACTTTACAACTACCTCAAATAGTCTATAAGAGACTCCAACAAATACTAAAAGAGATCTAATTGAGATCCAAGCAAAAATACAAGTACAAAATAGGCCAAAAATGACCAAATACTGAAAGTACAATTTTTACTCAAAATCACCGCAAATTGAAGAGAAATTATGAAAGTAGACAAAAAAATAATGCACTTAAAAAACAAAGGCACCTGAAAAGGAGGTCGTATGACCCCAAACGAAGCCTCTAAAGTTGCAAAATTGAGGAGTAGACGGGTACAATCATCAAAAAGTGCAAATTGTAATAAAATTGTCCATCAAAATCAGTAAATTCCTCCACCACTATGAAGAGCACGGAAAATTAGCCCAAATAAAAAAAATGCACCCAAAAAGGAGAAAAAATGAGCAAGATACGACCTCTTGAAGTTAGACTATAAAATCAAAAAGCCTACTCAAAGGGGGGTAATTGTTTTTAAAAAATGATGACGTCAACAAAATACTCGTTTAAATTTGACGATCGTCTAGCCATTGAAAAAAGTTTGTCTCCTAGCCCATGTGGACGTCTGTACAGTACAGACTGCAGACGTGGATGAATTAGAATATGACACATGGCGTATGACTGTATGAAAAATATGATGTGGTGGATGACAAGGCTTGTTGATTGATCATATGGTCTGGCATGTGGCAGGTATGGTCAGGTGATGTCACTGTTGATTGTGTGTATGGGCGTCGATGTGGCAGTCCATGTGCATGGGGACAGGGTGGCCCATACGGATGCATGGCATGCTGAATAGGTGCTGCATGGACAAAGACATGGTAGACAAGGACAAATGAAGTGAAGCCATGTGTCAACTAACTGGGCAAAGGCTGGTGAATACACGAGTGCCACGTGTTTTTTTACAGGAACTTTGATTGAGCACTTCATGGATAAATGTGCAGGTGCCACATGGCAATGTCAAGGTCTGTTGTGGGAAGAATGTTGAAGGAGTTCTCTAGGCAGGGAAGAATGGGCATCGGTTAGTGCCGGAGGTGGTAGATCCAGGTGACTAAGCCGGAAGCTGCAGGGTGGTCGCTGGGAGGTAGCAACCGAAGGGAGTGGAAGCCTGTGAGGCAGGGCTGGACTACGGAGTAGAAGTAGCACCTGGTAAAGATGCATGTCCTCTGGGAAAGTATGGTGACCCTACCAAAAAACTACAAACTCTGCAGAAATAAAGCAGGAGCGGTACGAAGTACGGGGGAGGGGATTAATAACCCCCCTGTATATAATAAAATTTGATTTTTTTTTTTAACTTTTTACAATAATAAAAAAACTTCTGCGAATTTTTAAATAATTGACAATAAAAATAAAAAATTTGCAGAATAAAAAATATATTTTTTTGAAAAAATTTGTATTGTATTGCTCAGATTAGGTAAATTTTTCCTCCAAAATTGATTTTCTCCTAAATTAGCCGAATTTATAGTCAAAATTCATGGAAATGGCCACCCAGACGCAACCGTGAGGTCCAAATCACCATACAACGCATCTAAAAAGAGAAACTCCCCAGATCCAAAAATGAAAGCCTCCAAAAATGACTCAATGAAGCCCTATAGGCTCTGATACCATGTGATAATTTGTGAAAAATAGCCAAGATATAGGGCACAATGAATAGCACAATAGAGAGACAAATAAAATTGATAAGAATAAAGTGTATTCAAATCAATAAAAAAATACTGATCAATTGGATAATCAAGAATTACATACAATGTAGATGAACCTACTTATAAAGTCAAGGATAGGAGACAAGAGAGTGCCACAATGATGACATGTGACTCAATGAGATGCAAGGGTAGGTAGGGGTAGTAGTAAAATATTCCACATGAGGTGGATGACCCACTGAAGGTGGAATTATCACTCCACAATAAGTGGATATGATAAAGTAATAACAATATCACACCATAAAAGGTGGAAATTCTCCTACATACACACTCCCAATGTATGCACATCTCCCTAAGTGTCTCATATGAAAACTACTATGATATGCATGTACCTAAGTAAACTTAAGTAAAGTGTAATTATATCCAATATGAATAGTTAATTACACCAACACTTGTAAATGTGAAAGAAGGTTATGTACTTATGTAACTTGTGTTATTATGCATTAGGATATAATTTAGCAGAAGAGACTATGTACTTGTACCATGTACTCTTATGTGATAGGTCTTGATGATGTAGAGACTATGATTATGTAAGATGATGTATTATTAAATGGTTCATGTTGTAGAAATGTTTATTATGTTGGGAATGAGATCCTATGTTGAATTAGGGGTTGAATGATTAGATTATGTTTATTCTTGTACTATCATATAGTTCTTGAATTTGTTTACTAGCGTGGAATCATATTTGAAAGTAGATAAGTACTTGCTATTATAACTCATGTAAATGAATGTAAATAGTAATCTTGATGATATGTAATATGATTCTTAAGGAAATGATCTAGGCCTATTCATAGATATGATTATATGGATTTATATTGTGTTATATGATTAATGTAAGAATGGGTTTAGGAACATTTGTTTTGGTGTTTTAAAATGAACTTAGAGATTGAGGTTAAATGGGAAGTAGGATAGTATGTAGATGTTGTTATCAAGTAGTGACATTGAAGTACCCTAGAGGAAGGATATATGAATGTATTATGTGATGAGATGATAGTTGTTATGTTATTATTATTTTTGCTTGCGTTATATGATGTTATGATTATGTTCATGAGGTTCTATGCAGTGTAGTAGATAGTAAATGATGCATTTGAAATGTTTATTGTAGTTCTTCATGTTGCATTAATATATGTTTAATTTTTTTTATCTCTATTTGTGGTTAGATTAATGATTATTTCCCTAGGGTATTTTGGCGAGCATTACGGGATGACATGAGAATACCCATTGTGTTCAACTTTGCTCATTCAAGCATTAACATCTCTATGAATGAATCAAATGATGGTATAGTGTAGGCAATCCCCATTGTCAACCGATGAGTGGAGAAACTAGAAAAAAAAGTTGCATATTCAGAAGGAAGCTTTCCCAACAAATTGAAGACCAACTGTGCATCCTTTTTCTCAATGCCACAATCCTTGAGTTGTGCTCTTAGCTCAATTTCCTTAGTTACATAGTCTTGGATTGTATCAAAATACTTATGATCTACATTTAGGAGATCACTTTAAAGTGTGTATCCTCCAATCTCATCAACTTGACAATACAATTGACCAAGTTTATCCCAAGCTTCCTTGATTGTCTTACACATTTCAATGTGAAAGATAAGATCAAGTTAATATACTTTCTCAACGTTCCAAGAGCCATATAACTTTTGATGAGCCATTCCATTTTCAAATTATCATCAATATTAGGATCCGAGCATTCTAAAAGAGTGCCATCAACATAATAACTTAAATATTTTTTCATTAGTTTACTTCATGCATTAAACTTCCAATTTCATATAATTATGTGGAGTTAAAAGTGGAAATTTAAGAGAACCCATAATTAAAAAAAAAAAAGCACCAAGAAGAGAAAGAGAGACACAATTACACAAGACACTCCCTAGTTCACTCAATCAAAGAATCCCAACCAAAAAATGATGATTTGATACTTTATACTTAGTGCATGTACAATGGCCACTTGCAAAACAAGACAAAGTGGACTTTTGATTTCAACATTTACAACTAACTCAATTAGGCTATAGAAGACTTAAATGACTAATGCAAAAGAACAAATTGAGATCTAAACATTATAGTTGCCAAAATAAGCCAAATAAGGCACGTGCTGAAAGTGAAATTTTTGATCATAGTGACTACAAACTGATAGCACCACTATAAAATATAGAAAAAATTATGCACTTTGAAAAAAATTGCACCTGAAAAGGAGTCCATATGAGCCCAAATGATGCCCCAAAAGTTGTAAAAACATGGATTTCACAATTTAAAAAAAATGTGTACAAAAATTAGAAAAATCTTGGACCACTGCGAGGAGCATAGAATTATGCCTCAAATAAAAAATATTGCTTGAAAAAAGGAGTCCAGATGACTGAGACATTGTTGTTTGAAAATTGCCTGGATAATTATGACGCCTGAATCACCGTCACACCTCCAAATATCAAATGGCTCTATATTTGTCCTCCAGAGTTGGATTTGGATGAAACAAAAGGCAATTCTGACTTTCTCAATCCTCTTGAATCCAATGGTGGCCATAGATCTAACCCAAAAGGTTCTAATTTTGATCTGCAACAAAAAAGACATGAATCCAAAACTCCAAAATTGCTTAAAAAAATTCTCAAATGACAAATAAATGACACTCTAAAAGCTCTAATACCATATAATAATTTTCTATGAAGGTAGCCACCTAAGATCTAGAGGCCAAATGGAAATCACAAGAACACGAGAGAAACAATATGACAAGAATGAACTGTATTCCTACCAATGATGTAATACAAATGGATCAACTAGATTATTATTACATAGGAGAACCCTTGGTTATATAGCCAAGGTGAAAACATAGGAGTGCATAAGATTATGACAAGTTTCGTAATCCTATAACATGAGACAAAAGGTGAAAAAATATCATCCCACCTAAAGTGAAAAAGTGATAGTGTCATAACACCACTTAAGGTGGATCACCCACCAAAGGTGGAAAAGTGCAACCACGAAAGGTGGATATGATAATGTGATAAAGGCACTAAAGGTGGAGACATCACATAGACTGGAAATGACAACATGATAAGTCGACCTAAAGTGGAGATGATCCAACAACTCCTATGCAATTCCTTAAATAAGCATAAGTGACGTGTAATTAGGACCTAGATAAATAACCAAGGTAAGATATATTAATTACACCAACAAAAACAATTAACTATTCTTCCTATGATCAATAGGTTTCCCTTTGATTTGTGTCTATCTTTTATTTTATTGTGGCTTTTAGATTTTGTTGACCAAGTTTTTTTTTATAAATAACCATTTATAAATATTATATAAGTAATCATTTAATACAAATTTAAATGATATCATGTTGGTGAAAGGGGTGTTTACCTAGCTAGTGTTAGGATATAGATGAAACTAACCTTGCATTCTTAAGTCATTTCCACATGTCTCCATGTTCCTTGGAAATTCTTCTAGGGGACATGATGCATAAAATATTTATTATTTATTGCCTTTGACAAAATGTATTTGCATCCTATATAAGTGGACACTTGTTGGTGATAGTTGCAAAGTATTTAGGAGGAATATTCTATCTAGACGTCCACTTTCTTAGTAGAGACCACTTAGATTTCCATTTTTATGCATTTTGACATATTTCATATGTATTTTACTTATAATTAATTGGGTGCCTAAGTTTGTTGTTGGCATTCTACACTCTTATGAGAATAGTTGGTGTTGTCATTGATGACAACCATTTGGCAATCTTCTGACATTCATTTGGTAAGCCACTGATAGGCACCGACATCGACATAGACATCTACATACGCCGATAGACACTTCACCGACAACGACAACAATGCATATTGGCACCCCAGCCGATAGTGAATAAACTTTTATTTATTGTATTTGATTGTAATTATCTTTTGTAAAGCCGACATGGCATATTGTAAAAAGACTCATATATATGTATGAGATCTTATAGGTAATTTGTTGTTGAAGTGTAGAAGGTAATATGCATGGAGAGAATGTATGGATGATATTTTTATAAGGATATATAGTTGACAACGAAGGTTTTGTTATAGAATGAGCTTAAACCGGTATTGAACCTGGCATAGTTGATGCTGATTTGAAGCAGTACATTGTATTGGATTTCATAATCCACTTTTGTAGTCAGTGTGACTCTTATTGAGCAGTGAGCTCTAGGCAGTTAGCCTTCCTACATGTGTAGGACCCTCATTGTAAGTAATATTTATTCATTGGCCAGTGAGTGAATATTGTGGGTCACAAATCCCACCGAGGTTTTTCCCACTTCGGGTTTCCTCGTTAAACATTTTATGTTATGGTGTGTTTTCTATGTTGTCTTTATTGTTCCTATTTACTGCATTAATTCTTATTTACTGGTACATTGTTTTGGAATGCAAAGTTCTTAATAAGGTTAAATATTCTATTTACCGTTTAGATACTGATTCAGCTCCCCCTCTCACTATCTTTGGGACTTTCATTAATCCTAACAATTGGTATCAGAGTCTGGTACTCTATTTTCAAAAGCCTAACAGCTTGAGGAAGATTCTGACACTAGGACAGATGGAGAATTTAAGAAAATAATTGGAAGGAGCTCTTGTTGACTATGATTCAGAGAAGTTGAAGAATATCAAACTTGAAGATGATCTAAGGACTGCATAGGAATTCATTCAAGAACTTCAGGAGAATATTACTATAGCTCAAAATAAAAGAAAGGAACTTCATGAGAAGATGCAAAATGATAATGATGAAAAAGAAACTCTTAATGAGCTCGTGAGCAAGTTGAGACAAGAAAACTGTACTATGAAGAATGAAATGCAAGATATGACTATGAGATTCTGTAAGGACATTGGAGATAGGAAGAAGAATAAAGATGAATTGCCTAGGAGACTCAATGATGCTAGAAATGAAAATCTAAGACTCAGTCATGAAAATGATATGTTGAAGACAAATCTGATTCACATGCAACATGATAAAACTGAACTTATGAGATAAAAAGGAATTCTGGAAAATGAGTTAGCTACTGCAAATCAATACAAAGAGAAATTCAAGAAAAGTTCAGAGGAATTTGATAATATGCCGAAAAGTCAGAAACCTAATGGAGATACAAATGGACTTGGATTTGAAGTTGGAGAAATTTCCAATATTGCAAACAATCATGATCATAGTAAACCGGTAAGACAACCTAATGCTTATAAATTTAATGGGAAACGCTTTAACTGTAACAAGTATGGTCATAGAGAAAATCAATGTAGATCTAGAAACAATCAGAACATTAATGCACCCACCGGTCAATGTTCCAAATGCAACAAAGTTGGTCATAATTCAGAAAACTGCAAAATGAATGTGAGATGTTATGTTTGTGGAAGATTTGGGCACTTATCTAATCAATGCAGAACACAAACCGACATAAGATATGGAAAAGCTATTCAGAAGAATAATGTGACTTATTATGCTTGTAACAAGATTGGACATATTGCATAATTTGTAGAAGCAAGACTTCACCGAAAAATAATAAAGAACCCAGTTTGAAAGGCAAAGAAAAGGTAGATGAGGTAAAGCAAGAATTTTCAAAACAATGGATTAGGAAGACATATCAGAATATTGATGAGACTATTTCTTCACCGGTAGAACAAAGTATTACTCCACCGACAGGAGATTCTTCATCCAAATGAGAAGTAACCCTTTGGGGGTATTGCAACAAATTAAATATCATGCAGATTACCCTTGGTTGATGGTGAGAAGATATATTTCTTCTTTACCGATAGATGTGTTAAGTTTTCACTTAACCGACGAGCATTTAATGAGGTTGTTGAAGGAAAAGTCATTATAAATCATCGATTTTCCCTCATTTTTGATTCATCAAGCATTCAAATTAGTAGAGAGTGTGAAATCTGAGCAAAGGCATTCAAGGCGAAGGTGTGAAGTGATTTCTTTCAAGCATTCAGACATTATCAGGCGGCTAAAGGTATTTTTCAAATGGCTTCTTCTTCTGCTCCCAAATTTATTGCGAACCCTACTATCATGGAAAATGTAAAATGCCCTAGGCCCATATTTAAAATTATTCCTGAAGTAGCTAAGCAAGATGATTCCATAGGCACATTTTCAAAGATTCCTAAAGGTGTAGCTTATGCTAAAGACCCTAGGATATATATTCATTGCAACATTGAAGAATTAGGTTCTCAGGAATTGTTAAAAATGTTTAGAACCATAATTTGTGATGAAAATGGCACTGTCAAACTTGAGCACAAGATTGTGGAGACTTTAGGTTTTGTTGAAATATTGAATATCCCTGAATTTCTGGAAGATTTAGTGAGAATTGTCCTAATTAGGGCACATGGAGAATTTGTTTGGTTAGACTCTGTCTGCAAATTCACCCGATAAGCAATTAGGGTAGTAACAGGTTTACCCTCAACCGACAGCAGACCAGACAAAACAAAGAAGGTTCCTAACAAGAAAGTCATGACCTTAACTGGAGCAACACCAGACAGTAGATCTCTAAGAGTGAATGACATCAAGGACATCAATGTGAGATTCATAAGTATGATTTTAGGTTACAAGACTACACATGCAAACAGACTTAATTCAGTTTCTAGTCTTTGCATTAATAGTTGTTATGAAATGGTGAAAAATAATGCAAAAATAGATGTGTGTGAATGGCTGAAGGATGAACTCATAGATAATTTGAAAAAGATTAAAGGAGACAAGAAAGGGACATTTCATTTTGGTAATCTTTTAGTATGCTTAATATTATTTTTTACAAAGGAAATCCCCGGTATAGGACATAAGGACTTTAGATATGACATAAAAGTAGGAAAACAATTACAGGAAGCTTTCACCGACATGGGTAGTGTAAAGGACAACAACATAACTGAATACTTTAAATTTTTTCAAGCTAAAATGAAAACCAAAGAAAGACTACCACAGAGTGTAGTGGATAAATATGACAAAGAAATTTGTTTTGTCATCAAGAATGATGAAACATGGATGGAAGCAGTACTTCCTAGAACTATATGGGTAACTAAAATGGGTTATGAGGTAGATCTCAACATTATTGAGACTTTTGCAAAATCTTTGTTAGATGCACCAAGAGAACCAACAGAAGAAGTTTTTGGTAGTGCAGAAAAAATTGAAAGTAATGTACAAACAATGAAGCAAAGGAAGAGAAGAGAGAAATATATAAGAGATGCATCAAAGTAGGTAAAGGAAATCAAAGAAAATGTTATTAACATTACAGGTATAAAGGCTAGTGAGCTGGAAGGATTGCAACCGAAGGCACACATTTCACCGGTTGGTGCATCTTCTGACAGTGAGATACTAGCTGAATTCAAAAGAGTTGAAAGGAAGAGAAAACCTTCACTGGTACCCTCTCCTTCACCCAAAAGAACAAGAACCTTAAGGAAGAAACAACAGGCGGTAAGGCAACCGACTAAGAAACTAACTCCCAAGAAGAAATAGAAACCGGTTATACCTCCATTGGATAATTTGTTGAATGAAATAACTGATGATGGTAATTTGGCTAATGTGAGAAAATTGTATAACACATTCAAGGATTCAGACAAGGAAAGCATTGAAAATAATATAATCTTACATCTGGATATATATAAGAAAGTTTTAATTGAAGTTGTGGATGACTTGCCTAATGAACTATATAGAAGATTAGATGCAAAGAGGATTGCAGTAATGGAATTGGACAAGAAACTTACAGTTGAAAAACTTCTAGCTGTACATCTGGTTAACTCAAAAGAGGAGATTGATGATCTGATTTGTGAGGCTAATAGATCTGTTTTTGCTAGTGATCACTAACAAGTAAGTTTGATGGCAGGTAGAGTAAATGAGATTGCTGAGGAAACTGCTGATAAATGGGATATCTTTTTTGTGGAAAAGGAAAAAGAAGAAGAATTGAATCGACTGAAGAAATCATTCAAAGTGTATCAGAAGGATAAGGACAAAGGGAAAGGTAAAGTTGGTGGAATACCAAACATCAAGATAACTGATAACTTACCACCACCCTTGGATACTACACTAGTACATACTGATGATCCACTGGTTACTAAAAGTGAAGGTATCACACATGATAACACTAATCCTGAATCTGAAATTCTATTCACCATGAATGTGGATACTTAGGAAGTGAACAATGTTGTGGATAAGGACAATATAGAGGTTAAGGATGATATTGCTGGCAGTGGAAACATTGTTGAGCAATCGGCAGAGACTGTTGAGGTTGAGATCCAAACAAAGCAAACATTGCAAACTGAACAACCATTGGATACTAGAATGAATACTGAAGGTATAGATTCTAACACTAAGAAACCTACTGAGACAGAGATACCGACAGTTGAGCACACAGAGAAACCGACAGAGAAACCTACAAAGACACATGTACATATTGAAGTAGTGAAACCGATAATCACTGAGATACCTAAAGAATCAGAAAAAACCATTACAGGTTGAAATGCAAACTTAGACTAATCCACCGGAAGTTAACACAAGCAAATTGGCTACAAATGTTGGAAGCACAGAGGTAATTAAGGTAGTTGGTCAGACATCCAGTACTTCATCAAGTGAATTCAGGCCTACTAATGTGACTGAGGTACTCCTGGACTCTATCAAGAAGATAACTGACTGTAAAACATTGGCTTACAAGGCAATTGACGACACAATACCAATACTTAAGTTGATTTCACCATAATGTAATATAGATCATGTAAAGGATTCTTTAGGTAAATTGGACACATTGTCCAAATTCATTACCGACAATGTAATAACGGTTGAGAAGGTGAATGAGGACACATTCAAAGAGAAAGTTGAAAAGGAAAAGGAAATTTTTTTGAGGATAGAATAAAGAAGTGCATAGAACATATAAACACACTTTTACCAACACTAAACACTACAATTTTGGAATATAAAGAGCTGTACAGAGAAACATGCAAGCCACATCTTTTGACACAGGACATAGAAAAGGAAATAAGCAGAGTACAAAAGGAGGTAGATGACATAGCTGATAACATAATTGGTTCATCCGAACCTATATAAGTTATTGAGCAGGAAATAGTAGGTTTTAAGGAAAAATTGGAGAAATTTGAGAAAGAGATGGCAAGGATTAAGGCTAATGCCAAAGAACTTAAGTATAAACTTGGTCCCAAGTTGGACAATCTTATCTCTCTGAGAAATGAGATCTCTAAGGCATTAATTCAAGGAGAAAGATCACTGGAAGAGCATGTGCATCATCTCACCAACATGATCCAACAAACTAAGGCAACCCTGAATGACAACAACAGATTCATGCAGAGTTTAAATTTGGTTTTGGTAGACATATTTCAGATTGTAACCAACCGGTTACAAACTTTGAGGTGAAATTTTTGCACTCATTTGACAATTTTTGACAACATTTGTCATTCATGTCAAAGGGGGAGTAGTGGATAGAGAAAAATGATTATTCAGAGGAGATCATCTACTCAGGGGGAGCACATCTTTTTGGTAAGTTTTTGGACTTAACTTTTTGGAAACAGTTTTTGGATTTTTCTCATCAGTGCTCCCATCAATGCCAAAGGGGGAGATTGTTGGCATTCTACACTCTTATGAGAATAGTTGGTGTTGTCATTGATGGCAACCATCTGGCAACCTTCTGGCATTCATCTGGTAAGCCACCGATAGGCACCGAAATTGACATAGACATCTACATACACCGACAGACACTTTACCGGCAGCGGCAACAATGCATACTAGCGCCCCAACCGTTAGAGAATAAACTTTTGTTTATTGTATTTAATTGTAATTATCTTTTGTAAAGCCGACATGGCATATTGTAAAAAGACTCATATATATATGTATGAGATCTTATAGGTCATTTGGTGTAGAAGTGTAGAAGGTAATATGCATGGAGAGAATGTATGGATGATATTTTTTGTAAGGAGATATAGTTGACAACGAAGGTTTTGGTTATAGAATGAGCTTAAACCAGTACTAAACCTGGCCTAGTTGATGCTGATTTGAAGGAGTACATTGTATTGGATTTCATAATCCACTTTTGTAGTCAATGTGGCTCTTATTGAGTAGTGAGCTCTAGGTAGTTGGCCTTCCTGCATGTGCAGGCCCCTCATTGTAAGTAATATTTATTCATTGGCCAGTGAGTGAATATTGGGGGTCGCAAATCCCACTGAGGTTTTTTCCACACTGGGTTTCCTCGTTAAACATTTTGTGTTATGGTGTGTTTTCTATGCTGTCTTTATTGTTCCTGTTTACTGCATTAATTCTTATTTATCGGTACACTATTTTGGAAAGCAAAGTTCTTAATAAGATTAAATATTCTATTTACCGGTTAGATATTGATTCAGCCCCCCTCTCAGTATCTTTGGGACTATCATTAATCCTAACATTTGCATGTTATGGGAGTGAGCCATCAAAGCTATTAGAGAGTAATAGAGCACCCAAGATTGATTTAAGTGTGATTGGTTGTGAGTTTAGCATCCATGTGAGCATCATGTGAGCGTTAATTAATTTTTACTTTGTTTATGGGTTGTCCACTAAGGGAGGAGTGGGTTTTTATTGGTGGTTTTATCTAGTTTTGTGATTCCACAATGGTTTTCCCTCCCAAACATCTCTATAAATTGGATCCTTGGGATGGTAGCTTCATGTTGAGTTGTAGGTAACATGGTGTTGCTGGATTTCTTAGAGAATTGTAGTGAAGTGTGTTATTGTATATATCATTTTGAACATTAATAATATACATTCCTTCTTTCTTGTGTGGATTTCTTCTACAAGGATCTCCATAGAAATTTGGCGTTATTTCAGGTGTTGCTATTTTTATGCTTTTGTGTTGAATGTGCAATCACATTATCTATTTGGCCAATTTTTATTTTGAAATTTGCAACACATTGTTTAAGTTAATATTGTAGTTTTCTTCACCTTGTTCTTGACCTTTGGTATTCAAGTTAACAATTTTTTTGAGAGAGGGATATCTTTTAAATGTTGAAAGTTTCTTGGTTGTGGCGAGATCTTTTGAATTGTGGGTTTTGCAAATTTGTGAAGAAGATTGTATACCATGGCCACTATCCCTTGTTAGGATATTGAGAAGTTTAATGGTATTGACTATGACATGTGGAGGTTAAATATTTAGGGTCTCCTCGAAGAGAGAGATTAGTGGTTTCCAATTTTAGAAGAATTGAAGCCATCTACTATGATATATGAAGATTGGATGAAGTTTGACAAGAAGGTATAAATAACCATTCACTTTTGTATTGTGGATTTCATCCTCTTGAACATCTCCATAGAGGACATCAAATGCAAGTCGTGGAAGAGGATAGGTGAAATTTACCAAACCAAAAGTTTGTCTAACAAGTTATATGTCAAAAATCATTTATATTGTTTAAAGATGAAGGATGGTGATTCTATTGTAGAACATTTAAATTCTTTTAATTTGATTATAAGTAAGCTTGCATCAATACATGTTAAGCTAGAAGATGAAAATAAGTGTATTTTGTTTCTCTACTCTTTGATGTTGCCATAAGTAGTAGTAGTGTAGAGCCAAAGATGGACATAATCGTTGATGTACTTCTTTCAAAAATATTGAGAAAGAACATAAATTTTGGCTCCCAAGATGCCTTGCATGTGCAAGATAGGTCCAAATAGAGGGCTTGAAGAGGATAAAAATAAGGATAAATAAAATGGACATTCTAAGACCCCCCAAGAGTATAGTGAAGTGTTGGAATTTTTGTAAAAGAGGGCATGCAAATGAATGTAAGAACAAGAAAAAGGTTGCAAATTTGTTCATGAAAAAGTCCTACGATGATGATAATTTTGATGCTTTCTTTATTTGAGCTAACACTTTTAATAATACTTGGCTTATTGATTTAGGTTTCTCCTACCATATGAATCCTCATAGGGAATGATTTTCTAAATTCTTAGAATATGATGGTGGAGATGTTTTCCTTGGTGATAACATAATGAAGAAGGTTATCAATAAGGAAAATGTAAAATTGTGTTTTGGTGATGGAAGGGTTAAAACCCTTGATAATGTTTTGCATATTTTAGTACTTGCAATAAATTTACTTTCAGTATCCTAGTTGAAATGATCCTAGAATGCATGTGACATTTGATGTCTTGGTATAGGGTGGTAAAGGGAGCTTGGTGATTGTTAAAGGATCTCAAATAGGGGTTTTGTTTAGGCTTAATGCTTCTACTTTTTGTAACTTCGCCAATATAATCGACATTGAAAATGCATGTATGTTGTGGTACCATAGAATGGGTCACATTAGTGAGCAAGGTGTTAAGATTTTTTTTGAATAAAAAGTTGGTTGGCAATATTTTTGATTTTTGTGATTGGTAACAATGATTTCTATGAGCATTGGGTGTTTGGTAAACAAAATATGTCATCATTTCCTAATGGGACTTACAAGGCTAAGATATTATTATAGATAATTCATTAAGATGCGTTTAGGTCAATGAATGTTGACTCTTTTGGCAAGTCTCATTATTGTAGTGTCATAAATTTTGTACTTTTACAATTTCACACTAGGTTTGGACCCACTTTGGCAAATGTGCCTAACTTATGCTTGATTGTGACTAGTTTCAAGACTTCTTTTATAAAATTGGTTCACTAACTAATTCATAAACTTTTCATGGCTTATTTTGCTAGGACTAGGATGCTGGGCACCCTTATCTAGACAATTAGAGATCAAAATTTGAAGAACGAAAGTCAAACTCTGCTAATAACAGGAATTCATCTAACGTTGTTGACATTCCCCAAAAAATAAAATTGAAAATGTGTAAGTCGCATATAATTTCAACTCCCTCTCACATTTCAAATTCTAAGTCTCTTAACCAAGTCTCACAAGTACATTCAATCAAGCAATTCAAGTATAAGAGAGTTACACATGTTGACAAAAAAAATCATGAAAGAACAATTTTTGAAGAGTTCGAACAAAATAAATTATCATGCCTAAGTGCAAAGGATAACCATAACATGTTATGAAGAATCTTATGATAGTTTTGAGGAATATGTTATATTCAACATGGAAATTCTTCTTGTGATTTGAGTGTTGAAATTTGATTAGGGGAGTTGGACACCACTTTTGGGTGGTATTAGATTATAATATTTGTGATTCCCCTTTCATGGTTCTATCTTTTGTTTTTTTATATATATTGGGTGGTTGGGATGAAGTTTATGAAGTCTATTTCTTGGTTGTGTTGTGATATGGTTATTACTCCAAATTTTAGTGTGGTGTTGTGATGTGTATTGTAATTGATATTGTTGCTAAATATTACATTGGTTTGGAGTTTTGAAATTGGATTTTTTCTTAAAAGAGTTTTCTCAAGATACATCATTATGTTATAGTGGATGCTTTTATTTTGTTATTTCTTTAAAAAAAATTAATTTAGTTATTTTGTTCATCTCTCCTCTTAGATGAGTGTAGCAAACATTTTCATGCCTTAGACTCATTTAAAAAAACAAACAAAAGAAACATAAACCTATTTGGGTAGAATTTGCAATGAGAAAATCTTGTAAGATGAACCATTTGACATATTTAAATGTGGAGAAAAAAGAGAAATATAAGAAGAGGTTTGGGAAGGTCAAACACACCATTTAAAGGACTTGATGAGAATACCCTTTCAATCACATCCTTTAATACTTCTATTTAAAGCCTTGGTGTTTTATATAAATTATATTAGAATTGGTGTACTAGTCTAGATAAGGTTTATGCTAGGATTATAACTCAAAAATATTTAGATGGGGTTGCCAGTTCTGATGTTCCTTGTTGTCACATGGAGGGAAAGAGATCTATGATTTGGAATACTCTGAAGACTAGGGAAAGATCAATTAAATGGTGCTTTTTTTGTATTTGTAATAAGGCCTCTAAGGCTCTTTTTGGCTTGACTCCTGGGATGGTCACCCTTCAATCCTCTCAATGTATCCACATTTACAACCTCTCTACATATAGAAATTTTCTTGTAGCTAGTTGGAGAAAGGTGATTGATTATAAGGCGATCCAACATTTGGGACAGGTTGATGTTTGCAGATGGAAAGCTCATCATGAGTGGCCAATAGGAGGAATGGAGGATAATAGGCATTGAGTTAGCTTAGATTTTTATTATTAGGGACTGCAATTATTTTGTAGGACATGATATCTTATCTTGGGGTTCAAACTCGATTGGCATGTACTCTATGGCTTCGGGGTCCTTGGAGCTTGATCGATAATTGTTTGGGAGTGCCAGGATTCCATGGTGGAAACAGATGTGGAAGAATTTTCATGGCTCAAATACAATTTTTTCATGTGGTTGGTGGTTCAGAATAGATGTCTTACTTGGGACAATTTATGCAAGAAAGGTTTCCATGAACCTTCTATTTGTATGTTGTGATGTAGTAGTGAAGAGTGTACTACTCATCTTTTCTTTCAGTGCTCTTTCTCAAGGGAGATTTGGCATCTATGGTGGGGTATTTGTCATCAGGCTTGTTGGCATGTCTCTTCACTAGCCGAGTTCCATCATTGTTGGGGTAGGCCTCCTGTTAGGAATCCTTTTCTTCAGATTGCCTGGGCTCTTGGTCCTTCTTTCATTATTTGGCACCTTTGGTTAGAAAGAAATCCCCGAGTCTTCTAGGATGCTAAATTGGATGTTCACCAATTGTGGTGGTGGATTGTTCATACTCTTTAGGAGTTTGTTTCTATAAGGCATGATCTTTTTGTTGTTGTGGATCCTAATGAGGTTTGGATTTTTAGGAGGTTCAACTTTCCTGTCCAAGGGGTTGATACTTCTCTTGGTGTGGGATTTAAGAAAGTTAACAAGGTTAATTATAGACACTCTATGAGGCAGATTGATTGGGTAAGCAGATGGGTTCCTCCACCTCAAGGCATTTTGAAGATAAATAATGATGGTTCTTCTAGGGGAATCCTGGTCATGCTGGTATTGGAGGTATCAACCTCGTGATAGCTATGGGGTTATTCAATTATGCTTTTCCATTTATAAAGGGTTTCATCAAATAATTACATTGAGGCTCTTTCCATTTTGCATGGTCTGGAGAGAGGTTGTATTCTTGGTTGGAGAAGGATTGCTTGTGATTTTGATTCATGAGTGCTAGTGAATATGTTGAATGGACAATGGGTGGATGATGTTAATTTGCATTTAGCTTTGGCTATTTAATAGATTCTAAGGTTGAGTACTTATTTATAATTAGTTTTTGTTCCACTGCAAAAAGGATGTTAGAAACACACAAGATTCAAACGTTAGTGTTAGTAGTATCAATCAGAAACAAAATAGAAATGAAACTACAATCCTAAGCATGCATATCAAAACAGATATTAAACAGATTATAGAAAGCACACAAAAATGGAGGAAAGACACTAAACCCTCCCAAATGCTCTCCAAAATGCTCATAGTTGCTCCTCCCTTGTTCCTCTCCTCTCCAAGTTCCGCATGAGTGTAGCCCTCAAATTTTTGCACTACTATGGATGTCTTATGGAGATTCAAGATTATGAAAATTGACTAATTATACAAATGCAAGCTAAATATGAGAAAGTATCTAATTAATCTATGTTAATTTTATCCAAAATAACAAAGAAAAGTGCTCCTAGATGCTCTCTCAAATTTGGTATGAGTTTGATGCATACAAGATTTCTGGATCTGGATTATGAAGGAATGGGCTCTATTTTTAAGAAAAATAGAGAAATGGATGGTTGAGATTGAGTAATCTCAACAAGGGTCAGGATTGATGGGTTTATGATCCATGTGAGGACTTTCAACCCAATCCCAGGATGACAAATGTCAACATGATATGGCTTGAGAGGAGAGGGAAGAAGCATTAAATGCTTGAAATGACTTGAAGGTTACCTTAGGAGGTAAGGTTAGGCTTGAGTTGAATGAATAAAGCTTTTATCCAATGAATAATGCCTTTATCTAATGGACAAACTCTTGTGCAAGAGATAGTGGGGATAACCATGGCCAAAGCAATAAATGCTTGAAGAGACCCATGATTTAAATGAGGGTTGAGCTTAGAGGGAAAGTCTCTAACCATGTGGGTGAGTTGAGTTTAACCATTAATGGTCATGTAAGAGCCATAAATGGCTATGTAAGAACCATTAATGATTTGGAAGACTTTGGGGGTTAACTTGTTGAAGACATAAAACCTTTAATGCTTTTCAAAGACTTTGAGGCTTTGAGAAGTGACTCCAAGTTGCTTAGGAATGTGACAATAATTAGGGAGGGTGATTAGGCTAATTAGGAATGGTTTGGAATAATCTAGAATGGGTTTATGATGCAAGTGGGTTTGGTGGGTGAGAGTTAACTGATTATTGATGGTTAAATAATCAAATAAATAGTAAATATTTATTTAATTAAGTGGGCAGATTTATGTGACTACATTTTCCTCTCTTTGAGACGGTGTGGTTTATCGCGTCGTTTCAAAGAAAGGAAGATAGGTGTGAAGAAATATGTCCCATAAATGTTAATTTAGAAGGTGGTATGCCCCCCTCGAGAGATGAGCCAAAAAACTTCAAAAAAATGGGCGATCTCTCGAAAAAGAGAAAGAAATTGGGGATAGCTAGAATAGAAGAAATTAGAAATAATGGTAAAAGAATGGGAGAAAACGGATTTAAAATGGAGAAATGAGAGGCTTTCAAAGTTCATGGGGACCACGACAGTGAGTGGCACCAATTAGGGTTAGGGCTAGGGGGTATATATGGAGGGGAAGGGGTAAGAATAGGCTCATTTGCACCTATCTCCCTGGCAGTTTGGAACTCTGATAGTGACCTTTTGCGAAGGAGTGAGCAACAATCATCATGGTTGTGTCGATAGCAGATCACAAATAGAGCGGATCCATCGATTTCAGCGGCCAACGGACTATGGACCAGCGGTATGCAAATCTTGAATTTTACTTTTTACGCATTTTTGGCATGTTTTTTCAAGCATCAAAGTCCAAGCAAGACAATAGCGCTAAAACCGTGTTTTAGTGCTTTTGTCGCCTAAAGTAGTGCTACTGTGCCGCAGTGGCGCTATTACATAGTAGTTTTAGTGTGATTGTCAGTTTGGCACAATTGAGTCATAGTATTAGCGCTTTTGCAATTTTAGCACTTTTGAGTAGATGTTGTAGCGCTATTGTCATGTAATAGCGCTATAGTGTCGTTTGAGTAATGTGTTTGTTTTTGTAGCGCTTTTGTGTACAAGTTGTAGCACTATTATTAGCAGAGTAGTGCAATTGTAGTAAAAATGCCCCAGTGTTAGAGAAAATATCTCCTGATACTTGGGTTTGAATGATTGATTAGTTGTTTTGACGAATCATAGCAGCCTCGTTGAGACTAGGTCATTTGTGATAAATGTTTGTTGTAGTCTAGGTTTTCCATGATCGATTACTTGTTGAGACCCGAAGATACTTGATCAAAGTATCTGTTGATAGTCTAGGTTGAAACTTAAGAAAGTTTGTGACAAAACAATTGATTTTTGTGTTGATATGTGTATGAGGATCTTCCCATTTTACAGATGTGGGAGAGGCATCCTGCCACATAGCGGCTGCGGGCATAGTTGTCAGAGGCAGAGATAGATTGCATTTGTGCGACGGGCTTGTATGACATGATGTACCTACCTGTGATTCAAATGAATAACAGTCTACTGATGGCCTTGGTGGAGTGATGGCATAGTGAGACATGTATGTTTCACTTGGAGATGGGAGAGATGACAGTGACGTTGGAGGACATCTGGAGGATTCTGCACATCCCCATCAAGGGGGAGCTTGTTACATATGAATGGTACCTGGGGACAACAACTGTGTAGAGGATATTCACCGATAATGTGTACATTGAGGATGGCTTGATAGCATGGGAGGATATAGTGGACTGTATGAGCCTCTACCATAAATGTTAGTAGAGATCCTCGGGAGTTTGCTGTGCCCCGATCGACGTTCACATAGATTGGCCATTGGTTGGGGCCAGGTGATAGAGAAGATGATAACCAAGGGGACCTGCTATGCATGAGGGTCGTGTGTGTTAGCACACCTATATAGGGACTTACATGAGGTAGTGTACCGAGAGGCTAGATCACTAGGGGTAGGGATCACATTGCTGCATGTTTGGGCTTGGGAGAACCTGCTAGTCACATGCCCGGTCAACTTGAGGTTTAGGGCGATAGATCAGTCTTATGCATATATGTATGGAGGGCTGATGAGACAACCCCATTTGGGAAAGTTGGAGTTTTGATAGTGGGCTTTAGATGATTTAGATACAGTCATATTGAGGCCATACCTTGAGTGCGAGCCTTTGGAGGATAATGGAGAGACGCTACCATATGTATTTATGACACATTTTTTGATTGGGCGTACATCCTACTTGGTGGAGAGAAAGGTTCCAGGGAGAGTGATGAGGTAGTTTGGATAGAGGCAGGGGTTGCCGAGGGGTTCTGGGGAGTACGCACAAGTAGTGCAGGAGAGATGGCAGTGGGGACAAGTATTACCTTATGATCAGGTCTTGATAGAGTTCCGTGTTGGCATTTTGGCACTAAGTTGTCATTTATGTCAACCAGTGAAGATGAAACAGAAGAGTGTTAAGGTGTGCAACTGGTACTAGATGTCATACCAGTCAACACATGAAGAAATTGACCGATGAAGGAGCTGGAAGGCCATGTCTTGATTGGAGTAATGCCGTGTGAAGCTGAGGTGGCAAGTAGGGTGTAGTTGGCGAAGTTTCACTCATTGGATTGATGAAACTAATATTCATCATTAATGAAGGAACCACATTTCTAGGAATCATATCAGACTGATTGCAGCTTGAGGAAGAAGAAATGTAAGAGGAAGATCAGGGGAGTAGTTGACGTCTAGATCGAAAACAGAAGATCGGATTGAAAGATCACCTCGAGAAGGAAACAACAAGAGCATTAATGGCAATCTATAAAAGGCAAATCTAAAATGAAGGATCACGTTTCCCATATTTGAAAAAGCACGAAAAATGATGATGAAGAATAGATGGACATAAAGGAGATTAGATCTTGCATATTTGATGGGATTTGATTTGCCTCGAGGAGGGTGTAGAAACCCTAACCGCCCAGATTTTGAATCTACCTTTTGGCGGGAACCGATTCAATAAGAAAAGGGTAGAATGGACTGAAAAAGATGATGCTAGTGTGCTGTAGAGTGTTGAACTGAAGTGAAGTGAGAAGAAGGAAGTGAGGAGGAGGAAACTAGAGGAGATTTTTTGATCAAGTTACAGTATGAGGTAGCAGATAGATTGGTGAGTGGCCTGTATCGGTAGTTTCTCAATAGAGTGGTTGTGCTAAATCAGTGAGGTGTGAAAGTGCAAGTAGCATCCTGGAGTGACACTGTGTGTGGAGACACATTGAGTTAATTGATTCAAGAGTTGCAAAACTCATTTGCAGTAAGAAGCCTTAATTGCATTTAATGAGTATTTCAATATACATCGCCAAGTCTGAGCTTGGTGCATGGGTTGACGCTCCTTTGGTTGGTGCCCAAAAACCTGTGTTTTACCTGTGAGGCTGGATTGGAGGAGTAGACTTCAACAACTTTTCTCATCAAGGTTTTTCTCATATTGAGTTTTCCTTGTAAATTTGGTGTTGTGGCTTGACTGTGTGTGCATGGGCTCTTTGGCTTTCTTCCTTACATTACTTGTCTAACAGTTTATAAGATTACAACATAAAATTGACATTATTAAGATTGTTCAAAGAAAGTAATAGATCTAGGGACCACTGATTCACCCCCCCTCTCAATGGTATTCTATGTTCATCAATTGGTATCAAAGTGAGGTTCCCTGTTATCTCTAAACCTTGGGTAGATTCTGGACCTTGAACACAATGGCAAGAAATGAGTCTGCTTCCTCAAAAAATCCCATGTTTGATGGATCTAACTATGCCTTCTGGATCAAAAGAATGGAGACTTATATTTCATCCCTTGGCTTTGATGTATGGATGTCAGTCAAGAATGGGTATATTGTTCCTAACACTCCTCCCACTGATCTAGATGCAAAGAAGGAGTATGAAAATAATGCAAGAGGTAAACATGTCATTTTGAGTGGATTGTCTGATAATGAGTTTGTTAAAGTTATGCACTGTGCTTCAGCTAAGGAAACATGGGACAAGTTGCAGAGGTTGTTTGAGGGAGATGCAAAGGTCAGGGAGGCCAAACTACAAACTCTAAGGAGCCAACTTGAAATCATCAAAATGAAAGATGATGAAAAAATTGCAGAATATCTTCATAGATTTGATGAAACTATGAATTCTATCAAAGGACTTGGTGAAGAGATTGCAGATGAAGTTCTTGTCAAAAAGATACTTAGATCTCTCACTCACAAATATGATACTAAAGTGTCAGCTATAGAAGAAGCCAAGGATCTGAAGACTTTCACTATGGATGAACTGTTTGGTTTCTTGACAACCTATGAGATGAGAACTACAGGTGAGACTTTCTCAAAGAAAGAAGCTACTTTCAATACCAACAAAAAGGGGAAGGAAGTTGTTGCTCATAAAGAATCTAGTGAAGACTCTGATGCTAAAGTGGCAAACTTTGTCAGGAAGCTCAAAAGAGGATCTGGCTGGTACAAAGGAAAACTACCACTGAAATGTTTCAACTATGTAAAGTTAGGACACTTCACTGCAAGTTGTCCTCACAAAGATACCGATGGAGATGGGTCAAGAGAACTAAGAAAATCTATCGACAAAAATAGAGAAAGGAATGACTACCGGCAGGGAAGAAGAGATTATTAGAACCAAAACAATCTTTATACCATTGAAGATGACACAATAGAGGATGAGGATGCATCAGAAGATGATGACCATGAGGACCACAAAAAAGTAAATCTTTTCATGGCATTTAACAAACCAGTTATTGAAGAAGAGGAAGGTGAAGATATTGAGGCCGAAGTGGATTTGGAGAAAGAACTCATTAGTGCACTTGAAGAAATAAGTAAAACAAGAAGAGAACTCAAGAGAGTGAAGCTTTCTGCCATAGATGAACAACATCTCTTGAAGCAATCTCTAGAAGAATCCGGTCAAATCATCTCTGACCTGAAGCTACAGCTGGAAGAAACTAAGAGAATCGGTGAAGTTACTGCCCTTGACCTGACAAAGAAAGAAAAGGAATTTCAAGAGCTTGAGGCATAAATATTAAAGCTCGGGAAGGAGCTTGAAGAAAACAAGGAAGAGATAAAGATAAGAAGCAAATTTGAAGGCAACACTGAAGCCCTAGATAAGAATTTAAGCAAACAAAAGCCACCAAAAAACACTGGCGGTTTAGGTTTTGAAGTTGGTCAAGGGTGAACTCACAAAGACAAATCTGACAAAGAGATAGTATTCACCTCCTCAAATAAAGAAGAAGAAAAGAAGACATTCACTGTAGGCAAGGAAACTGACAAAAAGACATATGCTGATGCTATTAGAAATCGACACCCAAACCGGTATACAGAAATGAACCAGAGATCATATTTCTTGAATAAATTTGCAAGTCCAAGGAGGAATGCTAGGATTGACCAAGAAGGCTTCACCGGATTCAACAACATGAACATAAGACCCCAAATGAGGCAGTTCCACTCAGGATCAAGACAACATGACCGGTATTTATCAAATTTTCATGGTTAATGTTACCGGTGCAATAAACTTGGGCACATAATAGCTGATTGTAGGCTAAATAATAAACCCTTTATGAATTTTAAAAGTAAAAATTCATTTAATGCACTCCGTGACATGAATGTTGTTTTCTATCAGTGCAATGAATATGGACACAAGAGCTTTGAATGCATAGAGAACCAACAAACATCCTACAATAGTATTAAGGGTGGTTCCTTTATTGAAAACATAAAATGTTATAATTGTCAAGAATTTGGATACTTAGCCAAATTATGCAGAAACAAGAAGAGCAAGCAAGTAAAGGATAAT
Source organism: Cryptomeria japonica (assembly GCF_030272615.1). NCBI lineage: Eukaryota > Viridiplantae > Streptophyta > Pinopsida > Cupressales > Cupressaceae > Cryptomeria > Cryptomeria japonica. The sequence goes on along the minus strand of NC_081405.1, from coordinate 39,164,952 downwards.
TTTGATCAAAAGATGGTATCTGAATCTGAGCAAGATACAGGAGCTAAAAATAGGAAGGAAATCAAACCAGTTTGGGTTTGAAAAAGAAAAGGAAAAGGCATAATCAAGTCTCTCGGTGCAAACTGCCTTACATGTTGAGAGGAAAAATCTATGGGTAGTAGATAGTGGTTTCTCAAACCATATGACTAGTGACAAAAGAAAATTTATTAATCTTGAAGATTGGAATGGTGGATTAGTAAGGTTTGGAGACAATTCCTCCATCAAAATAAAGGGAAAAGGGACACTAAGTATTGATGAAAAATTGAAAGCACATGATGTTTATTATGTGGAAAGCCTTAAACATAATCTGTTGAGTGTTAGTCAGATGTGTGACAAATGTTACAAATTCATCTTTGACTCAGCCGACTGTCAGATAAATAAAGATAGCACCGGTAAGGTGGTTGCAGAGGGATAGAGAACTGATGTAAATGTTTATAATCTGAAGGAATGCTATGAGTCCCAATGCATGCTAGGACAAGTAGATGAAAGTTGGTTGTGGCATAGAAGATTAGGCCACATAAATTTTGATAACTTGGTTATAGTGAGCAAAAAGGGAGGTGCGAGAAATATTCCACCCATCATCAAACCAGTTAACACATTTTGTGACAAATGTGTAAAAGGCAAACAAACAAGAGTAAGTTTCAGAACAAAGGAGCACAACACCTCAAAAGCACTTGAAATTGTGCATACAGTTCTATGTGGTCCAACTAGAACAAGAGCCCTTGCCAGTGAAAGATACTTCATGATTTTCATTGATGACTACTCAAGGATGATGTGGGTCACCTTTCTGCAAGATAAATCACAAGCATTCGAAATATTCAAGATCTTTCGAAAGATGGTGGAAAAGGAAAGTGGGTACAAAGTAAAATGTCTAAGATCATACAGGGGTGGAGAGTTCACATCAGACAAATTTAAAGATTATTGTGAAAAACATGGAATTAGATGACAATACTCTACTCCTAGAACATCATAGCAAAATGGTGTGGTAGAAAGGAAGAACAAAATAGTCAAGGAGATGGTGAGAACTATGTTGAATGAGGCCAGTCTACCATATACGTATTGGAAAGAAGCTGTCCATACTACTGCATACACCTTGAACCGGGTTCAGTTAAGAACAAACAACAAAATGAGACCTTATGAATTATGGTATGACCAGAAACCATCAGTCAAATACTTCAAATTCTTTAGAAGCAAATGTTTCATTAAGAGAGACATGGATGGTTTGGGAAGTTTTAACTCTAGAAGTGATGAAGGGATCTTCCTTGGTTACTTGTCAAACAACAAGACCTACAAATGCTACAATAAAAGACTAAAAAGAATTGTTGAAAGTGTGCATGTGAGAGTTGATGAGAACATTCACAAAGGATGTCAACCACATACCAACCAGAATGATGACTCCAATGATGAAAATATAGGAGTCCAGTCTGATACTGAGCTAGAGGCAGCACCTCAGAAGGTTCCAAATTGATATGTACAGTTGAATCATCCAAAAGAGAAAATTCTGAGAAATAAGAGTGATGGTGTGCATACCAGAAGAAGACTTGCCCAAAATGATGAACAAGTCAACCTATGTTTCATTTGTGAAGTTGAACCCAAAACCTTCATTGAGGCCTGCAAGAAACAAGAATGGATAGATGCCATGGAAGAGGAAATGCACCAGATTGATAAAAACAAGACTTGGGATTTGGTCCCCAGACTAGAAGACAAGAATATTATTAGCACAAAGTGGGTCTATCAGAATAAAATGAATGAAGACGGTAAGGTTGTGAGACACAAAGCTAGACTAGTGTGCAAAGGATACTCTTAGGTAGAAGGGAATGACTTTGAAGAAACATTTGCACTAGTGGCTAGATTGGAAGCAATTAGGATGTTTCTAGCTTACTTGGCCTACAAGGGCTACAAAGTGTACCAAATGGATGTAAAATCAGCTTTTCTGAATGGAAATTTGGAAGAAGTATACATGGAGAAACCTGAAGGATTCCTGCTACATGATGATGAGACTTTTGTATGTCAACTAAAGAAAGCTCTGTATGGTCTTAAGCAAGCCCCCAGAGCATAGTACTCAAGGTTAGATCTGTACCTAAAGGAACAGGGATTCAAAAAGGGAAGTGCTGACAACAATTTGTACATAAGGAAAGATGGGAATCACATGATTATTGTGGTTGTATATTTAGATGGCATCATTTTTGGTGGAAATAAGGATACTCTCTATAAAAAATTTGTGGATTAGATGCAGTCAGAATTTGAGATGTCAATGTTGGGTGAATTGACTAACTTCCTAGGCCTGCAGATTCTACAGAAGGATAAAGGAATCTTTATCTCACAGGTCAAGTATGCAAAGGAGATGCTGAAGAAATTCCAACTGGAAGATTGCAAATTAGTAAGCACTCCCATGGTGATTGGCAACAAATTAAGTAAAGACGATGAATCACCGGTAGTGGATCAGACACTGTACAGATCCATGATAGGCAGTCTACTATACCTAACTGCTTCAAGACCAGATATAGTTTAGGCAGTATGCATGGTGGCCAGAATTCAAGCTGCACCAAAGTAGTCTCACTTGAATGTTGTTACCAGAATCTTTAGGTATCTACAAGGAACACTCAATTATGGACTGTGGTATCCTAAGCAGGGAAATTTCATTTTAGAAGCATACACTGATGCCAACTGGGCAGGCTGCATAGATGATAGGAATAGAACAAGCGGCGGTGCATTATTTCTAGGTGATCGGTTGGTCTCATGGCATAGAAAGAAGCAGGACTCGGTCTCTCTATCCATAGTTGAAGTTGAATACATTGCTGCTGCTCTCAAGTGCTCTGGATGAAGTAGACTCTCAAAGATATCCAAGTGGAAATTACTAGTCCCATTCTCATCTAGTGTGACAATTCGAGTGCAATCAACATAGCAAAGAATCTGGTCATGCATTTCAAAACAAAACATATTGCAATCAAATACCACTTCCTCAGAGAGAAGGTTGAAGGGCAAGAAGTAAGAATGGATTATCTTCCTACTCATGATCAAGTAGCAGACATTTTCACCAAACCTCTACCGGTAAGCATGTTTGAATATCTCCGACGCAATTTAGGAATTGTATCATATACATAGAAGGTTTGTGTGGCTCAGGGGGAGCCTTGTGTGGAGCACAGGGGGAGTGTGCAAGTACCCTTTGTCATTGAGTCAAAGGGGGAGAATGGAACTGGTATGTAGTGGAATGTGTGAAGTTGACATCAATGCCAAAGGGGGAGATTGTTGGCATTTTGGCACTAAGTTGTCATTGATGTCAATTGGTGAAGATGAAAAGGAAGAGTGTTAAGGTGTGCAATCGGTACTGGATACCATACCAGTCAACACATGAAGAACTTGACTAGTGAAGGAGCTGGAAGGTCGTGTCTTGATTGGAGTAATGCCATGTGAAGCTAAGGTGGCATGTAGGGTGTAGTTGGCAAGGTTTCACTCGTTGGGTTGATGAAACTGATATTCATCATTAATGAAGGAACCGCATATCTAGGAATCGTATCAGACTGATTGTGGCTTGAGGAAGAAGGAATGTAAGAGGAAGATCAGGGGAGTAGTTGACGTCTGGATCAAAAATAGAAGATCGGATTGAAAGATCACCTCGAGAAGGAAACAATGGGAGCATTAATGGCAATCTGTAAAAGGAAAATCTAAAATGAAGGATCACGTTTCCCATATTTGAAAAAGCATGAAAATGACGGTGAAGAATAGATGGACATCAAGGAGATCATATCTTGCATATCTGATGGGATTTAATTTGCCTTGAGGAGGGTGTAGAAACCCTAACCCCTCGGATTTTGAATCTGCCTTTTGGTGGGAACCAATTCAATAAGAAAAAGGTAGAATGGACTGAAAAAGATGATGTTGGTGTGCTATAGAGTGTTGAACTGAAGTGAAGTGAGAAGAAGGAAGTGAGGAGGAGGAAAATGGAGGAGATTTTTCAATCAAGTTACAGTATGAGGTAGCAGACAGACCGATGAGTGGCCTATATCAGTAGTTTCTCAATAGAGTGGTTGTGCTAAATCAGTGAGGTGTGAAACTCTAGGTAGCATCCTAGAGTGACACTATGTGTGGAGACACGGTGAGTTAATTGATTCAAGAGTTGCAAAACTCATTTGCAGTAAGAAGCCTTAATTGCATTTAATCAATATTTCAATATACATCACCAAGTCTGAGCTTGGTGTAGGGGTTGGTTCTCCTTGGGTTGGTGCCCAAAAATCTATGTAAATTTGTGTTTTACCTGTGAGGCTGGATTGGAGCAGTAGACTTCAGCAACTTTTCTCACTGAGGTTTTTCTCATATTGAGTTTTCCTCATAAATTTGGTGTTGTGGCTTGACTGTGTGTGCATGGGCTCTTTGGCTTTCTTCCTTACATTACTTGTCTAACAGTTTATAAGATTACAACATAAAATTGACATTATTAAGATTGTTCAAAGAAAGTAATAGATCTAGGGACCACTGATTCACCCCCCCCTCTCAGTGGTATTTTGTGTTCATCATTTCAGACTTTATAGGAAAGACCATGATAGATGAGGCTTGAGATTGTGGATGTAGGAGTGATAGAGGAGTACACACAGTATCATACCATGCATCTGTTTCCACAAATTTCAGATCCTGCCGAGCTGATACCACCTTTTGAGGATGATAGGAGATGGCGATAGAGGAGGAGAGGAGGTAGGGGTGGAGGAGGAGGAGATGGTGATGGTGGTGGAGGAGATGGGGCAGAGGGAGGTGGTGGAGGAGGTTTTGGTGGAGTAGGAGGAGGTAGTGGGGGTGGATTTGGAGGTGGAGGTGGTGGAGGAGGACGATTACAGAGGAGAGATAGAGGGGGACAACTATTATGACTATCAAAGGGTCCATTGATACAAGGAGTAGCTAGAGCAGAGGTAGGGATGTCAGTGGGGGAGTAGAGCCTATGGAGATGGGAGATGGAGCCGCAAGTAGAGGAGAGGATCCTATGGAGATGGGAGGAGGAGCAAAAGGTGGGGGAGCCACAGGTGGAGGAGAGCGATATCTGTGAGAGTTTATGATTATAAAGTTGTAGACTTAGTTAGAGGACAGGGAGGCAAAGATTGCAGCTAGAGATGTCCAGCTATTTGCACGGGAGGCAAAGTTGAGGGTAGTGGTGCAAGAGAGATGATCTAGTGGACAGATTGAGGGAGGTGTAGGATAGAGTCCGAGTGTTGGAGGGAGCACAGACATAGGGTCCGACTGAGGCGGTATTGAGGGAGATGTGGTGGACAGATGGAGAGATTGACTATTGGCGGGGATTATATGAGCAAGGTATGCCAATTAGTCAGCGAGAAATGAGCTATTCTCAGATGCAATGGGTGAGATCAGAGCAGTCTGAGAGGGCTTAGAGCAATGGTGGTGTTATGGGTCCTCCACGACGAGATGGTGAGGGTGGTGGGGGAGAAGGGGGTGGTGGTGCAACATTTGGCTAGAGTGCTATTTGAGAGTTTCTATGCACTTGGTACTTTTTTATTTTAGATTATTACTTGGATGGCTCTTGGTAGCCGATATATGTTGACATCATTGTACTCTAATACATGTATTCTGTTTGGATGCGATATATGAGGAGATCCCATGTTTTAATATGATATGCATATGTATGTATGTGATGACATGTATGTTTGTTATGCATGATGATGATTTATGAGTAATGCTTAGATTCATGCTATGGATGATTTGCTTCCTATATGTATATGTTGATGATATGATTTCTATATTCATGCTATGGATGATTTGTGCTAACATGTGGATGTAGGTAGAGGATGGATGATGCTTTTGCAATGCCATTAATGTGATGTAATGACGATGATGTATGCTAAATGATGAGATGAGATAATGAATAATGATATTCTGATAGATAATACTTGCTTATGTTGATGATATGATGTGATGATGATATGAGTTTTTGATGCATATTTTTGAGATGAATCTAAGTGAATAAAATGTTCATGCAAATGGTTATGTATGCAACTAGATGAATGCACTTAAATGGATGAACAAATGTTTATACAAATGTTATGTATATATGCACTTAAATGTATGTTTCTTAGATGGAAGTACTTTAATGAATAAAGGTACTTTTAATGATTAAATGACGGCCACTAAATGATAATAAATAACTACACCTTAATGCAATGAAAGAATAATGAATGCATCTTAATGAATCTAGATGAAACTAAATGATAGCAAATGTACCTTAATGACTAAGTGCATGCACATCAATGACTAATATGTAACTAAATGAAGATGGATGAATGAAATGATTTGAAAGGTATGCAAATGAAGTTAAATGCACTTAATGCAACTAAATGAAATGATGAAATGCAAGTAAATGAGAACAAATGCATTTAATGTTTTAAATGCACTAATGTGATGAATAAATTAATGCACTTAAATGAATATCTAAATGAATCTAAATGCAAGTAAATGATAAGGAGCTTAATACATTTTATGCAACTAAATGATAATGCCATGCCTTTCATGATATATGAATGCAAGTTGGTGAGAATGTGTAGGTGGAATGCATATGTGAGATGATGTATCAGAGAACTCCATCTTGATTTTGTACCCAAGACAAACTATATTAGGTGCTTTCTCATAGAAACCTGAATTACTTGCATGTAAAGAATAGATATGAACAATGAATGAGTAAATGAATGGGTGAGATGCAATGAAATGCAATATAAACAGATGAGATGGAATGATGATCCATAGAGTATTCATAGTGCTTTATTTTCCTCATCGAGCATGGTAGTATCATTCTTGGCCGAGGTAGTAGGAACCAAGTTTTGAGCATTTCGCCTGTAAGAAAGTATCATAGACAAGGAAAAGTTACCCTCCATTCTGGTTCATGTGAAAATGGTCAAGATATAAGCTATAGTCAGTAAGCCATAGTGATTCATGATTGTATTTTTGCATAGGATCACGTAGCTTAGTGAACTTCCCACATAGACACCATTAGTACATGCCCCAAAACTTCATTGGAACAATCTATAGACAACAAACAAAAAGATATTAGGAACCATCCTGACTACTCTAATCACTTATGGATATCCTGGAGTAGTGTAGGACCCTGATATGAATAAATAAATAATAAACCGACCAAGTGCTTATCAGCTCAAACAGAATTTTCTTGTCAAATAAAATGTTACCATGTCTTGTCTGTGAAGAAGGATGCATCCTTTTGAAGATGATTGTGTGTAGATGTTTTGATTGGTTGGTTGATTTGATAAGTGGTCTTTGTTTGAGTAGCTCAAAATGTTTGTTTGGTGTCTGTTGTGATGTGTATATATAAAGAATATTATATGTGTTTGCAATGTTTTTGATTTTTTATGTTTTTAACATGTTTTTGGATTTTGTGAGTGTTTTTGAATGTTTTTGGCATTTTCTGAGCTTTTTACGAATGTTTTTGGTATTATTTCCAGCTAATTTTGAATAAGGAACTCAATGAATCATAAGTAATTTAGAATCCACTTCCATCAATAGGTTAAGAGCATTTCCCCTAGTTTAGATGTCACTATAAAAGTGAGATGCATGACACATGAAGTACTAACCTTGATTGCAGATCAATGACAAGCCATGCTTTAAATAATAGATTAATGGATGCAATGGAAGTGATTGCAACAAGTTTGAAAACTGGAAATAGAGGGAACAACGCAAGCAGGGGGAAATGGAGGGAACAACACAAGCAAGGGGAAATTTGAAAACTGGAAATGGAAAGAACAATGAAGCTGGATCCTCTGGTTCTGATGCCACTGTAGTTTAAGGAGATGCGATGGATGATGAGGATGGGAGACAGGATGGGGACCCACGGCCACGGGACCCTCCTCCTGACCACAAAAAGATGATAGATTCCCCAAAATCGAGTCTCGAGGCTGTGAAAGTTGACTCAGAAAAGATCAAGGAGGTGCAAGCTTTCAAACCCTGGAGTAGTCTTTTTGCAAGGAAAGCAACTGGAAAACTGACTAGTAAATCGTCCTTCCCCTTTGTGAAAGATGTATCTGATAAAAAAATGGGTAAACTTGCTATTGAGGTTCTAGATTTGGTTATAGATCATAGCATTTCTTTAATGGCTTTCTCTCTAGTGGGGAAGTTTGTCGGACCACGACCCAATATTGAGGATGTTAGGTCTTTTGTTAAGAGAAAATGGAGAATGAAAGGTTAGGTTGATGTTTCTGCCCTGTCCAGAGGATTTTTGTTTTATCCTTCTCTTGTGGGGAAGATATGGAAGCATCATTAAGCGGTGGCCCTTGGATGTTTGGTAAATCCTCTTTATCTATGAGAAAATGGTCTCCTAACATGGAACTCAATGACTCTTTCTTTGAATATGCTCCAAGCTGGGTAAGGCTACCAGGCCTATCGATGGAATTTTGGGTGGAGGATATCTTCTTAGGAATTGCTAACTCCTTTGGGGAGCTTGTTGCGATAGATCCAATGACTGCAGCTCACAAAAGATTGGTTTATGCGTGCATTTGTGTCAATATTTCGTAGAAGATGGACCTTCCTAGCGCTATTGATATAAGTTCCAAACTTGGAGTATGGGAATAGACAATAGAGTTCGAATCACTCCCCTTTGTGTACTTTTCTTGCAAAAAAGATGGTCACTGGGCTAAGGCCTGCCCTAGCAACCCTAAAAAACCTGTGATGGTAAACACCCACAAACAGGTTTGGAAAGAAAAGAATAATAATAAGGAAGATAACAAAGTGGAAGGAATAAGCGGATGTCATGGTAATATACTAGAACTATTAGAAGGAGATAGAAATGACCCTCCTAAGAACACCCCTTTGAAGGAGGATAAAAAGAATGAAATCAGGGAGTTTGAGATCAAAATAGTCAATACTTTTGAGGCTCTATAGATTCAGGAGGAGGAGAATGATATAAGTGAAGAGATACTTGAAGATGGTGAGATTGAGAATATCAATAACTTTCATCATGAGGTCCCTCAAGTTTCTATAACAAAAAGAGATGAATAGTGCCTAGATGAATTTGAAGGACATGAAATTAAAGTTGGAAGGAGTAACAAGTTTGGATCACCTTAGGTAAATCTAAATGCGTTATTCCAGAATATTGGAGTTGATACGCCCACATCATCCTAGAAAAGAGGAGAACTGTGGAGTAATATGCAAGATGAGCCCAAAGAGGAACAAGAAGAAGACATAACAGGGAATGGAAAAAAGAAATAAAACAAGAAGGCAAGATGCTTTAATGGGGTGAAAACTAGGACTAGGTCCAAGGCTGATTTTGGTGCCTCAAAATCCCCACCGAGACGTAAAACTATGAAATGGCATAGGGAATAGAAGAGCAAGCAAAACATAGCTAATGGAAGGCAGCGAATTATAAAGGAATCCTGCCCTCAGGTTTCCAAATGAAGGTAATATCATGGAATATCAGAGGCCTAAATGGTCTCAATAAATGGGATATATTATGGAATCTCATTCGAGACCAAAAACCAGATATTATCCTTGTTCAGGAAACCAAAATGAGTAAGGAGAAAGTGAAGAATTTAAACTTCTTTAAAAATGGAGGGGTTTTTGGTAGCAATTCCAATGGGGCATCTGGTGGGGTAGCAATATTCTGGAACAAGAAAACTATTTCAGGAGAAATGATTGATGAAGATGGTAACATAATATCCATGAAAGTTAAAATCATCTATGAAGGAAAGGAATGTGTGATTACCAATATCTATGCCCCTAATTCCAAATCTGCTAGAAGCAAATTTTGGGATAAAATCCAGCAAAAAAGAAGATCTTTCCCTAGGAACAGTTGGGTTGTGATGGGAGATTTTAATACTCCTCTGCAAGGCATTGATAAAGCTGGGGGAACTCAAGCTCAACTGGATAGAAGATCTGACTTGATGGAGTTTATCCATGTCAATGCTCTTATTGATATGGATCTTAATGGAGCTTCCTACACTTGGTCTAACCAAAGGGATGGTGAAGACCTCATTCAGGTAAGACTTGATAGATCCCTTGTTACTAATGATTGGATTCTTTCTCATAGATGCTCCCTGTCTATTATCAATAGAATTGGTTCAGATCATTATCCCATTACTTTTATTGCTAAGAATTTTAAGAATAATCAGAGTTTCCCTTTCCGGTTTGAGAAGATGTGGATTTCTCACCCTTAAGATATGGAACAAGAGGGTCTTTGGTGATATTTTTGATTCAAAGAAAAAGTTGAAGGAGGAACTAGAATAGATCCAAAACTCAATACAGAAAGAGGGCTATAAAAAGTATCCCAAAGCTATGGAAGATGATGTATTAGTCAAACTTCACAACATCATTTCTAGGGAGGAAATCTATTGGAGGTAGAGATCTAGGGTGATTTGGTTGGAGGCTAGGGATAGAAACAATAAATTTTTCCACATGACTTCTTTGAAACATAAAGCTGCAAACAAAATATCCAGATTAATTGCTGAGGACAAAATTCTTCTTAACAAGGATGAAATTAGGGATGAAGCTATTAGTTTCTTCTCTCATCTCCTCACCAGGAATAAGGATATTGACTATACCCAACAATAAGATTTGGTTAATATCATTCCCAAGATCATTATTCCTAATCAGAATAAGGCCCTTTCTGCTATCCCTTCTGCTAGAGAAATTAAAAAAGGTGTCTTTTCTTTTCAAGGGGATAAAGCACCGAGTCTTGATGGATTCCCTATGTTTTTCTTCCAAGAATTCTGGCATATTGTGGGAGAAGATACGGTCAATGCGGTAAAAGAAGTTTTTGGCTCTAAAAGAATCCTTAAGGAATTCAATTCCACTTTTATTGCATTAATTCATAAAGTTGCTGGGGCAGATTCAATGGGAAAATTTAGGCCAATAAGTCTATGTAACTCTTTCTATAAGATCATATCCAAAGTTTTGACTACTATAATTTTGGCTGTCCTCCCCTTCATCATATCTAAGGAGTAGAAAGGTTTTGTTCCTGGTAGGCAGATTTTGGACTCTATCATTCTTGTGCATGAGAATATTCATTCCCTCAATGTTGCTAATAAAGAAGGATTTTTGATAAAGTTGGATCTGGCGAAAGCTTATGATAGAGTGGATTGGCAAGTTCTTTTCAGAATTATGGAGGCTTTTGGATTTGATGAGAGGATAATCAAAATTATTAGAGAGTTGATCTCCACTCCTATGTTTTCTATTCTCATTAATGGATCTCCTACAAAATTCTTTAAATCATCAAGGGGGCTCAGACAAGGAGATCCCATATCTCCTATTCTTTTCACCATCTTGGTAGAGAGCATGAGCAGATTGATCCATAATTTGAAAGTGAATAAAATCATCAAAGGCCTTCAACCTTCCTCTGCGAATGTTTTTTGTTCTCACCAACAGTTTGTTGATGATACTATCCTTATGGGATATTCATCTATTGGGGAGGCTGATGCCTTCAAAACTGCTCTTAATTCTTATGCTTTGGCTACTGATCAACAAGTCCATTGGAACAAATCGGCTATATACTTCATGAACACTCTGGTCATAAGACAACAGAGAATTGCTAAAATTATTGGTTGCAATGTGGACATGCTCCCTTCCACCTACCTAGCTCTTCCCTTGGGTTTAGTTCCCCCAAACTCCTTCTGGAATATGCTTATTAACAAACTTAACAAAAAACTTGCTGGATGGAAAGGATCCATTTTATCTTAGGTTGGGAAGTTGCAGCTTCTTCAAGCTACACTCCAGAATCTCCCTGTTTATGCTCTCAGCTTATTTGGTATCCCGACTAAATTTGTTGAAGCATTGGAAAGAATCCAGAAGAGATTTCTATGATCAGGAGTTGAAGAAAAAAGAGGATATCCTTGGTTGCTTGGGACAAAGTGTGTAAACCAAAGAGCAAAGGAGGGCTTGGGATTAAAACTCTAAAAACCTTGAATAAAGCTCTCCTAGCAAAACAATTATGGAGAGCTTATGCCATCAAGAAAGATTGGAACCGAATCCGGTTTGACAAATATATTCAGAATTAGCTTGTCTAGGATGTCCTTAACTCTGAAGACATCCTTATTGGATCCTTCATTTGGAATAGTATTATCAAATCCATAAAAGTGGCCAAAGCTGGAGCTGGATGGGTCCTTGGAAAAGGTGACAAAATAAGGTTTTGGGAGGATCCTTGGATGAAGAATGAATCTCTCTTTGATCAAGGCAACAATCAATTTATTGAGGAATGTAAAAGGAGGTTTGGACCTATGGTGTGTGACTAATGGAAGGAGAACAATTGGGTGAGGCTTGATGTTATACATGTTGGATTTTCCCTGCTCTAGAAGGAGCTGCTATCTTTTTCTATTAACAAAGACTATGAAGATGTTTTTCTCTAGAAAAGTAATCCTAGAGGTGAATTTACGGTTGCTTCTGCCTACAAAAACACTTTCTCTCAGACCAGTAACCCCATTTGGGGTAAAGTTTAGAATAGAATTCTGATCCCTAAAGTCAATATGTTCCTTTGGCTTGCTACTCATAATAGGATCTTGACTATTGAAAATTTGGTCCGAAGAGGTTTCAAATTCCCTAACAGGTGTGAGCTATGTCAGAAAGAGGAAGAATCAGTTGATCATCTATTTTTCCACTGCTCATTTACCTGGGAAATTTGGAGTAAGTTGTGGGAGAAATGGAAAGTTGATTGGGTCATGAACAAGAGTCTCAAGGAAATTATTTGGCAATGGACTTTCCCCACCAATTGTCATCTTATCAAGAACCTTTGGTCCCTGATCCTCCCCATGACTTGCTAGGGAATTTGGAAACAAAGAAATAACAAAATATTTAGGGAAGCTAAGTGCACCTCTCAAGTGGTCTTTTAAAAAATTTACAGGGCTATAAAAGAGAACAAAAATATTCCTCACAGGAATAATAAGCAATGGCTTGTTACTGATATGAATGAAATTGAAAAAGGCATCCTCACTGAATGGAACTTAATACACAAAGTTTGTAGATCTGACAATAAGAATAGGAGAGATAATATTGTCTGGCACTTTCCTGATCATGATTGGATAAAGGTGAATTTTGATGGGGCGGCTAAAGGCAACCTTGGGAAGTCTGGTGGTGGAGGAGTCATAAAAAATTCTCAAGGTGTTTGTATTGCGGCTATTGCTTCTCCTTTTTGGGTCCAAAATAATCATGTGGCTGAAGCTCTAGCCATGCTAAAAAGCCTCCAGCTTGCTCAGGGGTTCAAATTTTAAAAAATTTGGCTGGAAGGGGACTCCCTAAATATCATCCACTCCATTAAAGGCACTAGTTCTGTTTTCTTGGAGTATTACTAACTTAGTTGAAAGTGCTAAAAAATTATTAAATAACTATGTTAGTATTATCATAACTCATACTCTAAGAGAAGGCAATAAGGTTGTGGACCTCTTAGCTAATCAAGGGGTCAATTTATAGGTTGATGTTAAATATATTGGAGAGACCCATTGTAAAAGGGATGTTAGAGAGCAATTATTTTTTGATCGCATCAATGGATCAAGTTAATATCATGATTATCTTTTGGGGTCTGGATTCCAAAGATAGAGTTTGGGGGCAGATTAATTGTCAGTTAATGATTGCCTTTTGGCATCATTTCTATGATCAAATGTGTGAGGAGGATTATAATAATAAATGTTGGTATTGTGCGGCCATTAACATAAGCCTTAAAACTAAGAAAGAGACTCTGTTCTGTTATTCCAGAATTTTACACAAGAACTTGGGGTTATTCCTACAGACTGTGAAATACATCTTTGGGTATTTCTACTTGCTGTTCAAAATGGGTGGTAATTTAAACAGGAAGGAGCCCCTTGGCTGCGAAAACTGGAAGAGTGAACGAAAAGTTTGGAGAAGGCTTCATAGATATGGCTTTACTGACTATATGGAAAAGCTACACGGAAGCAGAAATTCAGTGTCACATGGGTTTGCCAGAGGCTGGAACAACAACATAGTCACCTTGTTTGGGGAGATATGGCAAATTGATGAGGATCTAGTTGTGGAGGTCACGGGTCTTCAGAAGGAGGGTACTAAATTCTATAGAGAACAGAAGTATGTAGCCGAAGCATTCAAAAACTTCCAAAAATTGGAGGATGAGAAGGCCAAGCTTGTCAAGAAAGACAACATCTCCTACTACCTTCCCCAGCAGGTAAAGTCCTTCTGGAAGAAAGTTTAGAGGGTTTTAATGGAGTTTCTCACTGTTGATGGTAGATTCCCTAAAATTTATAACTATCATTTTGCAATCCTTAATCACTTCCATCATGAAGTTAAAATCTCCCTGCCTTATTACTTAGTGTCCTCTTTGAATGAGAGTCTAGTTGATCATGCTAAAAAGCCTAATTCTTACCCTATAGCCCATCAGGGGCTCATCTTGCTCATTTATGAATACCTGAAGGAAAAAGCTAGGTCTAGCAAAGATGATCCCCTGGTCACTAATGCATATATGTTTGAGAGCTGTAAAGATTCTGATTCAGATGAGGATCAGCTTAATGCCCCTACCCATAAAAAATGGAGAGCTGAAACAGATAATGTGGAAATGGAGGTGTGCCCTGATTTGAAGGAAAAGGGAAAGGACAGTGAGACAAAAATGGAGAGTGAGAAGGATGAGAAGGTTGGTGAAGAGGAAGAAGGGGGTAACTCTGAAAACCCTTACTCTAACCCTATGGGCTCGGATAGCAGGAATGTCACCCTAAATTATAAGGAGGAAGACAACCCTAATTCCGTGGGCACTGAGCAGGGTAGGGATTCAGCGAATACTATTTTGAATACTTCTCGTAACTGTACTCTGGAATCCTTCAACTTCCAGAAATGGCTTATTGATAACATTACTAGCATTCAGAGCAAATAGAGGGATTTAGAAAATAAGATAAACAATTTGATTAAGGAAACAAATTCAGGGAAAAAGAATGAGGAGACGGAAACCAGTGAAGCTGAGGAGGAAATCAAGATGGAGGACTAGCTGGAAAAAGATTTGATTAAAGGGGATTTGAAACATCTGGAGGATGTTATCATAATTGTGAAAGAATAGGCTGAGGAGGATAAAGACAATATCAATATTCGGGTTGCTCATACTGAGAAGGCTCTGAAAATTTTCATGAACCACAGTCTTGAGGTCCTAAAAGTTTCATCACATAATATGAATTCCTTGGTGGATCACTTAGAGAGGAAAAATCAAGATAAGAACTTGGTAATCATTGAAGATGCACCAACCTCCAACTCCACCCATCAAATTTCTAGGCGAAGGACTAGGCAGAACACCACTGAGATGGAGAGCAAAATGAAAGACATCCAGCTAAAATAGGAGAGCAATGATCTGAGGGAAGTGGCCAAAGCGATGATGCTATTGGTTCAAAATGTTGAGGAGTCTATAAAAGTGTTCAATTGATATGTAATGCTGGGTTTTGGATGCCAATTTCTTGTTGGCTCCTTGCTGTCTTTTTGTCCTAGATGCTGGTTTTTGTGCTAGTCTTTTGTAGTTGTTTTGTCTTGTTTCTTTCATGCTCATCTTTCGTATTGTAAGCGGGTTTCAGGTCCCTTAAAACCTATTTTTTCTTAATAAAAAACAAGTCTGAAAGACAATGAGGCCATAGCCTTTATGAGTGGTGCCTGTTTGCCAAATTTTCACCACTGCACTTACCCAAGGTGCCACTGAAGTGGTTTTCACCATTTGAATGCATGATTTTTTCTTTACTATTTTCTTGATTTTTTTGTATTTTTTTTGTACGACATTTTTCTGAATGTTTTTGATATTTTCTGATATATTGGAGGAGCTTGACGCTCTGCACATCTTATGTATGAAACCGTTTGAGGTGCATGTTGTTGATCGGATCTGCTAGTGGTTCTCCTTCTGAGGTTGCCAACTGATATACCCTAGACCCAAATACAACAATGATAACATATGACCCACCCAGTTGGATTCAAACTTGCCCTAATGTTATTTGTTTGGTTGGTTATAAGGATTCTCCCTTAGAACAAGATCACCTACCTCAAATGTACAAGGTTTAACATGATGATTGTAGCTTCTGCTCATTCACTATTGATAGGCTTTCAGGTGGTTGTATGCAGCTTGTCGCCTTTCATCAAGCAGTTCCAAGTCCTAAAGACAAGAGACCTAGTATGCTTCATCATCTATCATATTGTGCAAGGAAACCCATAGAGATGGTATTTCAACCTCAATAGACAAAATGGCTTCTGCTCCATAGACCAGTGAGTAGGGAGTTGCGCTTGTAGGGATTCAAATGCTAGTTTGATACACCCATAGTTTTGGATTTAATCAAATGTGCCAATCACGGGCAACATCATTGACTGCCTTTTTAAGGATTCTCAATATGTTCTTGTTTGATGCTTCAGCTTGATCATTTCCTTGTGGGTAATAGGGAGTGGAAAAATGGTGTTGGATGTGAAACTTCTCACAAAGCTCACAGACATCCTAATTTTTGAAAGGAAGCCTGTTATCTCTGATGATGGACATGGGTACACAATACCGACATATGATGTAATTAAGGATGAATGAGGCGATCTTCTTATCGGTGACTTGGGTAAGTGGAATGACTTCGATCCACTTTGTGAAGTATTCAGTGGCGATAATGATAAATTTATGGCCATTGGATGAAGATGGATGGATTTTACCCACAAGGTCAAGTACCCATTGACAAAAGGGCCATGGTGTTGTGATTGGTTGCAATTCCTATGTTGGTGCATGTATTAGGTCTCTGTGGACTTGGCACTTCTTGCACTTTCTGACAAAATAGTAGGAGTCCTTTTCCATGGTGGGCCAATAGTATCCAGCGCACATGATTTTCTTTGCTAGCGAAGGACCACTTGAGTGAGCCCCACAAATTCCTTCATGTACCTCTTCCAAGGCCTTTTTTATCTCATCTTGTTCCAAACATCAAAGGAGAGTACCATCAAGACTTTGCCTGTATAGGGTTTTGGCAATATAGTTTGGCAGATGAAGGTTTTCATTGGTTATTTGATTGGTTGGGAGGAAGTGTGTGATCACAGAGGTAAGTGAAGAACTCACCGTACCATGGAGATTCGGAATCGACAAGGCAACATATTATTTCAATTTCGGGGATAACATACGCTGGGATCCAAAGCTATTCTACTAAGAACTTGTAGCGTGTTGAATTTTGTGGAAGATCTAGGAGAGATGCAATTGTAGCCATTGTGTCAGCAGCTCAATTATGATCTTTGGGTACTTGCTCAAATGTGATAGATGTAAATGATTCTTTGTAACTATCCACCATTCGTTTATATGGCATGAGTTTATCATCCTTAGTTTGGTACTCATCTGTGACTTGTCAGATGACTAGCTGAGAATATCCATATACCTGTATCTCTTTTAGATGCCATTGTATAGCCAATCTAAGTCTTGTGATCAAGGCCTCATATTCTTCTATATTATTGGTGCATGGGAAAGTGAGCCTACATGATTTTGGGATGCTATCACCTTGAGGTGTGATAAAAAGAATGCCTACCCTCGAGCCATGTCTAGTATATGAGCCATCAAAATATAGCTTCCAAGGTTGTGTACTGGTGATCATGAATATCTCTTCATCTAGAAAGTTGGAAACAAGATGATGGTCACCTATGAGGGGTGCATCAACCAATTGATTTTCAATAACTTTCCCTTTAATAGCCTTGCGGTCAACATATTCTATATCAAATTCACTCAATATTTGATGGGATGGGGTATGGGATAGACTAGCCTAGTCTATGCTCTTGGATCCTTCCCTTGGATCACCTGGTGTTCTCTTCACACCCTAGGGTCTCTAGGACTTCCCTTGCTTGAGGAATCCCCTAACCTTTCCCAATCCACCCACCAATGAATTGCAATGCTGCTCCTAAGGTGTCACCTACTCATGAGACTCAAAACCCCTTACTATGGCTAATAAGGGCTTGGCTTGTTCCACACCTTCCAAGGTCTTAGCAAGGATAGGTTAGGTCTATAAAAAGGTTTTTCCACCCATCCATGTGCCCCCAAGAGGTTTCAAGATTTCAACCCCTTACCGATTTCACTGTTTTGTGTTTTTGCCTTCAAAATAGGGCTACAAGGATTTTGACCAATTAGGCCTCCTACCCGGTCTTTTAGGGCCCCCTCTCACAAACGATGCACAAACAACCCAAAATCCCAAAATGGACTACCATTCATTTGGTAAGGGCTCAATGATTTCTCTATTTTTGGGCCTCCAAGTGGCCGTATAGTGCCTTGGGCAAATTTTGGGGTTTTTTAAGGGTTTTGTGAGGGTTTTATGGTTTGCCAGGGACACAGTGTATGTTTTGTGTTTTAGCCACCTTGTCTAGATTGGTGGAGGCTCCTCCTTCACACCAATTATGCTTCACTCACCCCTCTAAAAATCCTCCAAAGGGTGCACTCTCCTCTGACCAACCTTGCTCTCCAAGACCTCCACACCAACTACCATTCCTAACCGGGCACGGTCTAGTCTTGCCTAGGAGTGGCTCAATGGTTGGCTTCCCTGCATTTTCAAAGGCCCTTCTTGTATTGTATTAGAGTAAAAGGTCTGTATTCTCATTTTCCATGGTTTCATGGTGATTCCACAATGGGGAATGGAGTTATGAGCCCATCTATTCAAACTAGTCCAAAACTGGACAGAGAGACTACAAATTACAAACTATTTACAAACACACCACACTTGCCAAATGAAAACCTAATCTATATGCACAAAATGAAATTATTTACACCATAGAAGACACTACACATAGTTTTACATGCAAACCAATCCTTTAGCACTCTTCCTTTACTCCATTTGTGCCGACTGGCAACAAAATTGCAGTCACAGTCAGTTAGTTTGCTTGGGTCATACAATGTCTGACATCCAACCCATTAACTTAGGGTTTGGAAATACTTATACTACCTTTTACTCAGTCTGTGTGCCCATATTAGGGTTTTCCATGCTACATTAAGGATTTTGACCTCATGGTGGAAAAGTTGCTTGACAACTTTTAAAAGTTGTCATGCAACATTTGCAACTTTTCAGCAACTTTCCCAATGTTGCTTTTCTTGACTCCTAGACCCACATTGGGCCAACCTAAGGACACCAACATGCTATGAAGGACCCCTAAACACCTCAAAGGCACACATACCCTCAAATTTCAAGAAAATATCAATCTTGACTTATGACCCTAAGACCTCAACTAGGACCTTAACTATGACCAATGAGCACATGGCCCTTTATTTTATATACAATGGCTTCAAAAGAAGCATAAAAACAACAAAACAAAGAAGGAGGAAGAGTTTAGAAGGGTGCTCCTGCACCATACTCCCCCTCTACACACAACTAAGAAATAAAAGAAGAGATGAGAGCTGGGTCTATGCCAAGTGTCTTGAACTTGCTCTCCTCCACCCAAGTTGCTTCACATACAGGTTAGCCTGCCCATTTCACCAAGTGCTCCATGTAGACCTGGTGTCTAGTGTACTTCTTCACCCTAGATTCCAAGATCTCCTCTGCTATAGGCTTCTTCACCTGTGGTAAGACATTAACATCTAGGTCCTGCAACACCTTGGCTTGGCTCTCAGTCTGCCCTTCTATCTCACCCCTATACATGATCAGGTCAACAACATTAAAGACTGGTGATATAGCCAAATCTGAAGGTAGGTCAACCTTGTAAGCATTCTCACCATATTTTGATAGGATTCTACAAGGTCCTACAATCTTCATCTATAGTTTAGTAGGCTTACCACTTTGCATCCTAGCTTTGCTCAAATGGACCATCACATAGTCACCCACCTTGAACTGAACCTCTCTCCTTTTCTCATCTATTTTTGCTTTCAATTTTTGAGTGGATTCAAGGATGGCTTTCTTGACTTGCTCTTGAACTTCCTTGATGGTTTGAGTGAAGTCCTCTGCTTGCCCACTCTTCATCTCCATAGTACCAGGTCTCTCAACTCACATACTCCCCCTGGATGTCTACCATATACAACCTCAAAAGGACTTCTACCAGTGGTCCTATTCACACTGTCATTATATGCATACTCTGCTTGAGGAATGATTAGGTCCCATGTCTATCCATATTCTTTAGTTAAACACCTCAACAAATTTCCTAACACCCTATTGATATCTTCAGTTTGACCATCAGTTTGAGGATGGTAAGCTGAGCTAAATGACAAGTTAGTTCCTAGTCTCCTCCATAATGTTTGCCAAAAATGGCCCATGAATTTGTTGTCCCTGTCTGAAATAATGCTTAAAGGGAATCCATGAATTCTAACAATCTCCTTAAAGAAGAGATGTGCAACATAGCTTGCATCATGTGTAGTTCTACATGGAATGAAATGGCTCATCTTGGAAAATCTATCTACTACCACATAGATGCTGTCCATACCTATCTTTGTCTTGGGAAGTCCTACTGCAAAGTCCATGCTTATGCATTTCCAAGGCCTATTTGGGACCAGTAATGGTTGATAGAGACCAGCATTGCTTGATCCTCCCTTTTCTCTTTGGCATACACCACATTGCTCCACATACCTCTTCACATCTCTTGGCAAATTTGGCCAATAGTAGTACCTCTGTACTAAATCCAAGGTTTTGTTGACTCCAAAGTGTCCACTCAAACTGCCATTATGTTTCTCTTGGATGAGATTTTCCCTCATGGATCCTCTTGTTACACACAACTAATTTCCCTTGAACAAGAGACCATTTTGGAGAGTGTAATCTGCATACTCACCATGGAAATGGTTCTCAAACTCCTTGAAAACCTTGTAATCTAATGAGAAGTCTTCATCTCCTTCATAGAGGTCCTTGAAACCTTCTTTTCCTATGCTCTGCAACTATAGTTCTTGAACTGTCAACAACTTCTTGCTTAATGCATCTGCCACCTTGTTGAGTTGCCCCTTCTTATGCTTGATGGTGAAGGTGAAGGATTGGAGGTATTCCATCCATTTCAAATGTCTATTGCTAAGCTTCTCTTGAGTGTTAATTTAACTCAATGCTTGGTTGTCTACGAACACTACAAATTCCTTTGGAAGTAGGTAATGCCTCCATTTCTTTAGAGACTGCACTAATGCATATTGTAGACACCCAAAATTGTCCAGTCTAATTAAATAAATATTTTATTTATTTAATTATCTAAGCCTAATTCTTCTATTAATTAAATAAATCTTTATTTATTTAATTAATTCATTTATCCTCTTCTAGCCTTCTTTCTCATTTAAATAAATACATTTATTTATTTAAATTATCATTTTCTTAAATTAAATAAATATCTTATTTATTTAATTGATCCCACTTCTTCTATTAATTAAACAAATCTTTATTTATTTAATTAATTCATTAACCTTTTCTACCCATGACACATGTCATTCATCTCTTAATTCATACACTACCTACCCCTTTCATTATTTTATCATTTTCTTTACCTACCCTCTAATCATAGCCGACCTCCTTTTACACCTCTCAATCTTATCCCTCCATTTCATATTGTGTCTTCTATATAAGGAGATGCTTCCTTCATTTTCAAACCCTAACTACCCAACTACCCAATTACTTGATCAATTGACTACTTGGCATATGCGATCCTACTTGCAACCACATTCCGTTCTTTGTTGAGCTCTTGTGCACATAAAATCTAAGAGCAAATATATCAAGCAAGATCAATGGAGATAGGAAGAATGGAGATCCAAACCCTATTGGACATGTGATGGTATAATCTTTGTGATTTCATTTGATTTGCATTGTCTTAGGTAATCTTCATATGTTATGGTGGATCTTTGTTGTTGTTAGGCTAGGGTTTTGTGGTTGAATTCATTTAGCCTTTCAATATTGTTATTATTGTTATCCATTTTCACCATATACATTTTGGCATGCCTGGTGGGACTCTTGTCCTTTTTTGTATTTAACATCCTTGTTGTAGATTTTGTGTTTTGAAGTTGCAAATCGGACATTTTTTGACAACATTTTGATATTTTCACATTTGCGTACTTTCGGATCACATTTTTGATTTTCTGGCGTGTCTACGACATCTAGAATCGCGTCTATGTTATCGACAGTATTTTTATTTTGCAGATTCCAAAAACCGCGTTTGTGTTCCTCAATTGCGTTTGCGGTGTTTTTAGATTACCCTTGAATCAGTGCAAAGTCTCCACTTGCCTCCCTTCTTGGATGCTAGCACTACCGGGACTGCACATGGGTTGATGCTCTTCTTAATCAATCCTTGTTCCAATAACTCCTGCACTTACCTTGCTACTTCCTTATTTAGATTAGGTGTGAGCTTATATGCTACCTTGTTTGGTAGGGATGCTCTGGGAACAAATTCTATTTGATGACTTATAGACCTTCTTGGTGGGAGTGTTGTAGGTGCTCCATCACTCACTATATCCTTATACTCTTGCAACATTTTCTTCACCTCCTTGGGTACTTCTGCCTGCGACTTGTCTTCCTCCTCTTTTGGTTTCACAAAGATGGCACACTTCACTATCTCCTCCTCATGTAATGAGTTTAAGAACTCTTTACCAGTAGCCAATAAGACACTAGGTGTTCTTGAAGTGCCCTCTTCATTCTCTGTCAAAGACTGAATCTTAAAGGTTTTTCTATCCTTCTTGAAGGAAATGGAGTTCTCCTCTCCATCATAGGTCACATTCCTATCAAATTGCTAGGGTCTACCTAGTAATAGGTGATAGGCATCCATAGGTAACACATCAAAAAGGATCTTATCCTTATATCCTCCAATAGAAAACTCTACCCAAGTCTGTTCATTGGCTAGCACACTCTACTCATGGTTCAACCATGTCACCTTGTATGGGTTAGTGTGGGGTATTCTTGTGAGTTTCAACTTCCTAACTGCCTCTTCTGATATGATGTTGTTAGTTGATCCTGAATCAACTATCATCTTGCAAACTTTACCAAGGATCTTGCATCTCACCCTAAACAATGCTCTCCTATGTTTGGGTTCATTCTTGACTGGCTGTCTTATCAAGACCCTATTGAACATCAGATTTTCTCCAATCTCTGATTCAATATGGTCCACTTTAGGTGTCTTGCTACTTGAAGAGTCTTCATGTGCATAAGCAACCCACTTTCCACTATTTGATGATGTAGGCTTGTCAGGGCATCTATATGTCGGGTGTCCCAATTGTCCACAATTGTAACACTTCATAGTTGCAAAGTAGGAGTTACCTCTACCGGTACCTCTTCCCCTACTTGGACCACCTTGTGCACCTCTTCTTCTAGAATGGCCCCCTCTGAGATTGGTTTCACTACCATGTTCAGTCAACTTGGCTTCTCCTTGGTTCCTCTGCTCATTTGCCCTGCTTTGGTAACCACCCTGGTGATTCACTTGTTCTCTACCTCTGCCTTTACCCCTGTTATGGGAGTCTCCTTTCCTTTTGTTCCTCTCTTCTACCTGGACAGCAAGCTGATGACATTTTTGAACAATAGTAGGATTCCATAGGCTTATCTCCTCTTGAATGTTCCACTCTAGGCCGCTTAGATACCTAGCCACCTTAATAGATTCATCTTCTTGGACTTTGGATCTAAGACAAAGTTTTTGAAATTCTTCGGTGTAGGAGGTCACATCAAGGTCTTTTTGCTTCAAACCCTGTCTCTTCTTATGAAGTTGGACTTCATAATCCTCTGGTAAGTAGTTCTCTTTAATCTTGCTCACCATGGCCTTCCAATTTGCAATAGGTAGCTTCCCCATGCTAACTCTCTCTTCTTATAGGTACTTCCACCATGTTAAAGCTGCTCCCATTAATCTTGATTTGGCAACCTTAACCTTTTGAGCCTCTATTACTCCCTCACACTCAAAGTGGTTTTCCATGCCCTCAATCCATTCCATAATAGTGTCAATGTCCATCCTTCCACTAAAATGTGGCAGTCCTTTAAAAGCTTTGGTGTTCAAAGCCTTGATAGCTTTTACAAAAGGTTCTTCATTAAACAAGGGATCTGGTTCAGGTATTATATCATCTATGTCTATAGTTTTCTTGCCTTTATCCTTGGTGTCTTCACCCCAAGGTCCTTATGTCCTTTGATCCACTACTTCCTGCAGTTTATCCCTTATCTCACTCATAGCTTCTTCAAGGAGTCTATTCTTCTCCTTCTTCTCTTCTACCTCCCTAGCCAGCTCTGCATTAGTGACCATTCTTCTCTCCCCTACTGATTCACCAATATATAGAGACATACACAATCCAACAAATCTTTAACTCGCTCTGATACCAATCTGATGGGATGGGGTATGGGATAGACTAGCCTAGTCTATGCTCTTGGATCCTTCCCTTGGATCACCTGGTGTTCTCTTCACACCCTAGGGTCTCTAGGACTTCCTTTTCTTGAGGAATCCCCTGACCTTTCCCAATCCACCCACCAATGAGTTGCAATGCTGCTCCTAAGGTCTCACCTACTCATGAGACTCAAAACCCCTTACTATGGCTAATAAGGGCTTGGCTTGTTCCACACCTTCCAAGGTCTTAGCAAGGATAGGTTAGGTCTCTAACAAGGTTTTTCCACCCATCCATGTTCCCCCAGGAGGTTTCAAGCTTTCAACCCCTTACCGATTTCACTGTTTTGTGTTTTTGCCTTCAAAATAGGGCTACAAGGATTTTGACCAATTAGGCCTCCTACCCGGTCCTTTAGGGCTCCCTCTCACAAACGATGGACAAACAACCCAAACTCCCAAAATGGACTACCATTCATTTGGTAAGGTCTCAAGGATTTCTCTAGTTTTGGGCCTCCAAGTGGCCGTATAGTGCCTTGGGCAAATTTTAGGGTTTTTTAAGGGTTTTGTGAGGGTTTTATGGTCTGCCAGGGACACGGTGTATGTTTTGTGTTTTAGCCACTTTGTCTGGATTGGTGGAGGCTCCTCCTTCACACCAATGATTCTTCACTCACCCCTCTACAACTCCTCCAAAGGGTGCACTCTCCTCTGACCAACCTTGCTCTCCAAGACCTCCACACCAACTACCATTCCTAACCGGGCACTGTCCAGTCTCACCTAGGAGTGGCTAAATGGTTGGCTTCCTTGCATTTTCAAAGGCCCTTCTAGCATTTTATTATAGTACAAGTTCTATACTCTCATTCCTCATGGTTTCATGGTGATTCCAGAATGGAGAATGGAGTTATGAGCCCATCTATTCAAACTAGTCCAAAACTGGACAGAGAGACTGCAAATTACAAACTATTTACAAACACACCACACTTGCCAAATGAAAACCTAATCTATATGGAAAAAATGAAATTATTTACACCATATAAGACACTACACATAGTTTTTCATGCAAATTAGTCCTTTAACACTCTTCCTTTACTCCATTTGTGCCGACTGGCAACAAAATTGCAGTCACAGTCAGTTAGTTTGCTTGGGCCATACAATGTCTGACATCCAACCCATTAACTTAGGGTTTGGAAATACTTATACTACCTTTTCCTTGGTCTATGTGCCCATATTAGGGTTGTCCATGCCACATTAAGGATTTTGACCTCATGGTGGAAAAGTTGCTTGACAACTTTTAAAAGTTGTCATGCAACTTTTGCAACTTTTGAGCAACTTTCCCAATGTTGCTTTTCTTGACTCCTAGACCCACATTGGGCCAACCTAAGGACACCACCATGCTATGAAGGACCCCTAAACACCTCAAAGGCACACATACCCTCAAATTTCAAGAAAATCTCAATCTTGACTTATGACCCTAAGACCTCAACTAGGACCTTAACTATGACTAATGAGCACATGGCCCTTTATTTTATATACAATGGCTTCAAAAGAAGCATAACACCAACAAAAAAAAGGAGGAAGAGTTTGGAAGGGTTCTCTTGCACCAATATCATAACCCATTTGGCCAAGCGGCAACATGTAGGTACTTGAGTGGATCAATTTTGGCAATGAGTTGTACCTTGTGCGTTAACATGTACTGCCTCAATTTGGTGGCTGCCAAGATAACTGGTAGGCAAGCTCACTCAATAGTTGTGTAATTGAGTTCATAGCCTACCAATGTATGAGAGATATATTATACAATACATTCTTTTCCTTCTGCATTGTGTTGTGCCAACAGTACTCCTAATGTCGTATTTGTAGCTGAAATATATAGCAATAGAGGCTTGCTTGGATCTGGTGGGATCAACAATGGTGTATTCATCAAGTAGTCTTTAAGAATTTGGAATGCTTGTTGGCACTTTGTATCCCATTGAAAGTAGATATTCTTGTGTAGAAAATGCATGAAGGGATGACACTTATCAGCCAATTGTGCAATGAATCTTCGAATTGATTGTAGCCACCCTTGTAGTGTCCTTAATTGATTGATGTTCTTTGGAGGTGGCATGTCCATGATTTCTTTGACTTTCGTCGGATCTACTTCAATGCCTTTGCTTGAGACATTGTATCCTAGGAGCTTCCCTGAGGTTACTCCAAAGACACATTTCTTTGGATTAAGATGAACATGATATTGCTCTAATCTGTTGAAGATTTTACCTAGTACTTCCAAATCACCCTCTCTTGTTCATAATTTAGCTAGTAAATCATTGACATAATCTTCCATTATGGTGTGAATCATGTCATGAAAGATGGTAGTCATAGCTCTTTGATAGGTCACCCTTGCATTCTTCAGACCAAATGGCATCACATTCCAACAATAGGTTCCCCATGGGCATGTGAAAGCAGTTTTATGTTGATCCTCTAGAGCAACCTTGATCTGGTTGTACCCTGAAAAGCCATCCATAAGAGAAAGCATTGCATGAACCGTTGTGAGATCGACAATCATGTCAATGTTTGGTAAGGGGAAGTCATTTTTAGGGAATTCCTTGTTCAAATCTCTAAAATCTGTACGAATATGGATGCCCGCATTAGGTTTACCAATAGGAACAATATTGGAGATCCAATTTGCATAATCGATTGGTATGATGAAACCAACATCCAAGATCTTTTTGAGTTCCACTTTGACAGGAATAATAATCTGTGGGTGCATCTTTCCGAGCTTTTGTTTAGCAGGTTTAGCTCTTTCTTCCATGACTAGGTGATGCATGACCAAATTAGGATCTAAGCCAGGCATGACTACATAAGACCATGCGAAGTTGATTTGACGCTTCTGGAAGAATTCCACAAATTTTTGCTGTTCCTCTGGAGTTAATAGAGATGCCAAATATATTTGGTGAGGAGTCTCAGGGGTCCCTCCATTGATTTCTTTTATTTCTTTGATTAGGATCATTGACCTCTCCTGATTTGTACTAGAGGGGAGGATGTCAAACCTTTCATCTATAGGTGCCTTGGAGAGGTTTTCACCTTTGGATACGCTCTTTGTTTTTACTTTTTTGGGATTAACAAGTGCCACTGTGTGGTTTTCACTAGAAGATCCATATTTTATTATGATGTTTTTGCAGCTAAAAGGTTTGGCATTTACCCCAAAGTATGTTGCACTATTAAGTTCGATGGCAAATCCAACTTTATGATCCCCGCTTGGTATGTTATCCCATATTTCTAAAAATTCGATGAGTGCCTCATTGTTTTGGAAGTGATAAAGGTGTAACACATGCTAGAATTCATCTTCAAATAAACAAAGCTATCAATTAGAAACACCAGGGAAATCACGAATCCCTGTCTAATTAACAAATCTAAAAAACTAGACAATGAAATAATGCAATCATCAAGCAAAACAAGAATTAAGAATGAAGTCAATTCAAATAAAACTCCCTATTCCAAGATGTGCATATTGCTTCCATTGCTCTTCTTCTCTTTGTGGTATGATGGCTCTCAGATATCGCGCTGGTAACCTACAAGTGACACAAAGATTCAAAGTTTGTGATTCAAAGTAAAGATTTAGGAGGATTGAAAATGGAGATTGGATGCTCAATTTATAGAAAATTGGAGAAGATTGATTGAAAGGTGGAACAAAATGATCAAGAGGTGTAAACGTAGGTGAGCTCAAATGCAATTTGATAGTTGAATTGTTGATTGTAGGAGTGGAACTCAATAGATTAAAGGAGTCAACTGATTGATGAAAGAGTTAACTGAAGGAAGAAAAAGGATGATTGGAGGAAATAAAGAGGATGACACAGAGAGCTAATTTTAGAAAAAGCTAACTGAAGGATGGAAATAGAAGTTGGAGAGATAAATGATTTAATTAATTAATTTAGCATGTGCTTGCATTTAGATTTAGATTATCAATTTAATTTAAAGAAACTATTTAATTATTTAGAAATGGAATTTAATTAAATAATAAAGACTATTTAATTTAAAGGATTAAATCACAATTAATTAAATAATAAATATTTAATTAATATTTAGAAGAGGGTTGAATGATTAGATGATTAGAGACAGAAATTGAGTAATTAGTAATTTATTTAAATAACGAAGATTATTTAAATTGGGAAATTAATCAGAATTAATTAAATAATAAATATTTAATTAATATTTAGAAAATTATTAAATGATGAAATGATGATAGAATAGGAAATAGAATAATTGATAAGATGATGAGGAAATATGAAATTAGAAGAATTTAGAAGAATAAGTTTAATTGACTTAATTAAATAATAAATATTATTTAATCAATTAGAGGAATAATTAGTACATGATCAATGAGACATTTTTAGGTGTCTACATTTGCCCCTCTTTGAGACAATGTCGAAATGACGTTGTTTCAAAGAAAACAAAAAATTCTGCCCCAGTATGCCTCGGTGATACTTAGGGTGTAATGCCCCCTTGAGAGATTGTTTATGCATTAAAGATATGAATGATCTCTTGAAAAAAGAAGAATATGAGATGAATGGTTAGTTGATTAGAGATAAAGATAGGTGATATGAAGATGATAATGGAATAGAATATGAGAGAATGAACCTTATAATGAAATAGAATGATGTTAGATGAGAATTAGAAGCAATTGAAGATGATTGATATGAGATGATAAGAAAAGAATGTTTAGAAAGAATACGATTTAGAGAGAAGATGGGAAATCAACAAACTATTAATAAGCAAATGAGATGAGAATGAGAATGAAATTGAATGAATCATGAACCTGTGTCACATATTTTATTGCGTCAATATATATTCATCACTAAGCCTTATTATTGAACAATGGAGCTTAGCACATCAGGGTATAAGGAACCAAGATGTAAAGATATCTCATTGAAGAAACAAACACGTAGCAGACAAGCAACAAACAAAGAAAAAGATAATGCCCATCATGGCTCCTCTTGTCACTTGTGGACATCCTTGAGTAGCATAGGAACATAATCTATCGCCAAATGATAAAAAGATAAAGACTAACCTGGACAAAATTCAGTAGCTATACTGACCTTGTGCCTTCGTTCTTAGTTGTTTGATGTGATGGTTGATAATGTCTGATCTCAGAAAGTTGAGAACCCCGTTTAAGACTGACCTGTCTGATTTCGAGTGTATCCTCTTCTGTTTAAGACAAGATAATGATCACTTTGATATGGATATGATACAATTGATAAGACAGTTTGATCAGTTGATTGCAGATGTTTGATTGGATAGTCGTATCCTTTGTTAACTTCGTGCGAAGTGTTTGCTGGATATCTGCTAGGGTATTTGTTTCTCACAAGACATGTTATTGCAAGTTTTGATTGATTGATTTTTGATTTTTAGTTCTTTTCCAAGATCTTTTTCGATGTTTTTGGATTATGTAGATCAATATTTGAATGTTTTTGATTAATTTTTTCAGGATCGTATTTGAATGTTTTTGTTTGATTTTTTCAGGATCGTATTTGAATGTTTTTGAATGATTTTTTCAGGATCGTATTTGACTATTTTTGGATGATTTTTTTAGGACTTTATATGGATGTTTTTTTAGTATTTCATGATTTTTTTCAGGACTTTATATGATTTTTTGGATTTTGAGTTTTTCACTGTTTTTGGTTTTTTGAGTTTTTCATTGTTTTTGATTTTTGAGTTTTTCATTGTTTTTGATTTTTGAGTTTTTCATTGTTTTTGATTTTTTCAGGACTTTATTTGATTTTTAGGATTTTTTGCAGTTATGGCCCCAATGTGTAGACCTATATGACATAATGATCTGTAGAATGTATGTGGAGACAAATGAATTTTTGACATGACCTACGTGAATGCAACATGCAGGATGAAGATGCATTTCCTATTCAAACAAGGTTAACTGTGTTTGGTTTTGCATTTGAATACACCAATTGAAAATGAAGGTGCAAAACATTTCATAGATAAGCAGTCAATTGATCTCTAAGACCCTTTAGAACATTCATCTCAACACACTTAGTGACTAGGATTTACAAATGGAGATGCGAAAAACTTCTCCATTGTGAAACTTTGATCTTCTTTTGCCCATGTGTGTGCAGATGAGTTAATTCCCGCTCTTGTGTTCACTAAAGATCCTTAGCATCCTATATGACTAGCTACATGGTTTTTCTAACTTCAAAAGCATCCCGAATAGAGCCTCATTGCCAACAAGCCTTGAGAGCTCTGATGAGGTTATAGACTGTAATTTCTCAAATATTACTCCATTGCTAGTAGGCGTTCATAGCCCTGATGGAGTTACTTGTATGTTCCCATAGTCAAGCTTTTTATCGTATTTGTATACATGATATTTCAGTTATATATCATTTCTCTTTTTGCCTTTAGATGGATATTTGGCATAGCTCTTTTTATTTTTATTTTCTTGCCTTGACTTGTAAGTAATGAAACCTACTTGGGTGTGACAATTACAGTGGCGCTGAAGTAGAATTTTAGATTTTTCACTAGTCATATGATCAACTAGGTGTCTAGAATGAATTTAGAGATTTATTGTGTTTGAGATATAGCAATGATAGATTGTAGGTTAACAAGTCTCAAATAGTGAAGCCACTACCCAACCATAAGTAAAGCGTCATCACAGGGTAATGTTGAAAATGAATGATTTTAGGACCTCAAAGACTTCATGTCTAAATATCTAAGAAAGGAGATGACCTTGGCTTCTCTTGAATGCAAACGAATGATAAACTTGAACAATTGCCTTGTTTTATTGATGCTGCTATATGAAAATTTGGAATTTTTGAGAATGCGATGCATTTGAAAAGAAACTATTTGTAATGCAATGTTTTGAATGATATGATATGCAATGCGGAAAGTAAAACCTAAACTACACAACCCTTTAGGTACAATATTTGTGTAGGTAGTTCATTGGTCTTTGTTTGAAGAGTCAGATAAAGATGTCTTTTCCAATAGGATATAAGGACTCAACTAAGTGTATATGTTCAGCATCTCCAATGTTGATTTTCTTATTTTTTAGATTTTGTGGATCATCGTAAGGAAATCTAGCTCTAGAACCCATGAATTCAGCTATAGCCTTATGCTTTTCAATGAAATCCAATCGTTGTAGGTTCTCTTGCCCCCGGTCTTTCAAGTGTGAGTGTATGAGACAAATTGTTTTTGGTTTCAAAGTTGTGACATGAGCGCGAGTGTTATGTCTATTTTTATTGATGCACTTGAAGAGGATAATGAAACAATTGTTGACAAGTTGTTCTGTGTAGTATGATCTGGATTGGTGATTTCATTGATAAGGGGTTCATGAACAACTTTTGTAGAGGGATTGGGATCATGAGGAGAAATGGTAAGTTCGTTTGAGAGAGAATATTGTGAGGAACATGGAGGATTATGACATGGAGATGAAGGGATGGAGGGACCTTGATCAGGATTTGGAGAAATAATAGGATCGTGTTTAGGACATGAAGGTAAAAGTATGATTTGATCTTGTTTTGTAAAGGGATTATTAGGGAGGATGGAAGAGATGTCTTGATCTTGTTTAGGAGGTGGATGTTGGATGGGACTTGAAAGGACACTTTGTTCTTGAGATGGAAGGGTGTCATTATGAATGGAATAGAAAAGAGCAAGGGGATCATCATAAGATTCTTGGTCAGTGGGATCTTGATAAAAAATTGGGTTAGATGGAAGTGGTTGTTCTTGATCTTGATTTGTTTCAGGGTCCATTTCTTCTAATTTTGGATCATCATCTTGACACAAGGAAGGAGTTTGGATATTCATGGGAGATTCTTGGAATGTTTCAACCTTTTGATTTGATGAGAAAGGATTTTGAATGAGACTCTCTAAATCATGACTTGGATTGGATTGGTTTTGTACGATGGATAGCCCTTGGGAGGTTGTGTTATTAGATAGAGATGGCATGGATTGGTTTTGTGTAACTTCATGGGATAATGAAATGGTGGATAGATATGGTTGATTTGGGCTTTGGTTGAAAGGGATGTG
Source organism: Cryptomeria japonica (assembly GCF_030272615.1). NCBI lineage: Eukaryota > Viridiplantae > Streptophyta > Pinopsida > Cupressales > Cupressaceae > Cryptomeria > Cryptomeria japonica. The sequence continues at coordinate 39,132,774 of NC_081405.1, read as the reverse complement.
ATTTTGGTTGAATGAGGTTTGAATGTTGGGTTGATATGAATTTTGATTTGGAATTTGGTTGAAAAGGGTGTGATTTTGGTTGAATGAGGTTTGAATGTTGGGTTGATGTGAGTTTTGAATTGGAATTTGGTTGAAAAGGGTGTGATTTTGGTTGAATGAGGTTTGAATGTTGGGTTGATGTGATTGGTATGATTGATGTAGTGGGTTGAAAGAAAAAGAAGGTTTACATGACTCTAATGTTGGTTGAACTGAGGTAGGAATGCTTTTGTTGAAGAACGAAGGTTGGCATGTTTGAATGGTCTCACAAGAACTAAAGGTTGGTCTGATACTGATCCCCTCGTGGCTATCACTTCTCTCATCATGTTTTCTAACCAGCCCCTATGGTTGTCAGGACTAGCCATGTCTGTCACTTGTTGTTGCAAAGTTTTGATTTGCTGAGCTAATATTTCTATGGATGGCGATGGAATAGGAATGGAAGGGATGAATCATCCACCTTCCCTGTGAAATGTATAATTCCAATCCATGATGTTTGCTTGTTTGGTTTGGACCTAGGATCACAACATGTAAGATATTTTCTCCATTTCTCTAGATGTGATAATGTTTGATTTAACCCAACTTGTTTGAGTTGAGGTTGAGTTTGATTGATCCTCTGATTGTGTTTTGGACATTTGGGGTATGATTTTATAGGATGATTGTGCAAATGATGATGAACTAATACAGACGTATATGAGGTCTAGATGAAGACGTAGATGATAATGTAGGACTATGTAACTAATATGGATGATAATGCAAAAGACTTAGGACGATAATGAGGACATAAGTGGTACTTATGCAAAAGATGTAGGACGATAATGAGGACGTAAGTGAGACTATGCAAAAGACATAGGACGATAATAAGGATGTAAGTGGGACTATGCAATGACTATGGATGATAATGAAGACGTGAATAAGAACTATGAAAGGAATTTAAGATGATAATGAGGACGTACATGAGGACTCTGCAAGGACTTAGGATGATAATGAGGACATAAGTGGGGACTATGCAAAAGATGATGTAAGGGACTGCCTATGGTCACAAGTATGTAAGGAATTTTTGAGAATCAGTTTCAAAATGGACTTTGTTTTTGGTAACTTCGTGCGTAGGACAATGTTTTGTAGTTTTCCAAATCTGAGAACAATGGTTGGCAGGTATGTATAGCCGACTGACTCAATTTTCATACAATCTTGGAAAATTCAGAGATACGTGGGATAGGGCCTGAAATAGCCCAAGGGACTAACTCAATACTAGCCTATCACAACGATACATAAAAAAGCATGGAATACAATCTTAGGCTGGATAGTGGACACCATTCAGTGAGGCCCTTACAATAAAATACCAAAACAAAATGAACAGATAGAGAGTCTGGTAGCACTGGCTCCACTCCACAGCACACACTTCTCGGGCATGCTAGTCTCTCTTACCCAAAAGATCCAAAGATCTTTTAGCCAAGGGATTCCTGTATCATAGTGTAAGGTACATGAAGGGTATCTATGGGGTACGATCTGCACTCCCAGAACCACTGAATGTAGGATTTTTGGCAACTAAATTGGTTCTTAGTATTAGGTTTCGAGGGATCCCGATCCAATGATGGATTCTTAGAGCAAGCCACTTAATGCTTTAGTTGAGCTTATTGGTGCAGGAAAGGCCCCCACATACGTCGAATTCACTCAACACTCTAGCTGCCTGACCAGTATATTTATATAGCGGCTCAAAAAACCCGCTCGAGAGTATGCTGGGAGAGATGATATCCCCAACATATCCCAATTTGAAGTACCTCTGTGGGGTGATGAAATCCCCAATCAAAGATACCCCTCACTACGTAGAACAAAAAGAAATTTTAGATGTCGTTGTCACCTTCCTTCTTTCTCCCATAGGCTCGATGGCGGGTAGAAAGGCAGTTAGTGCAACAGTAGGTCCACCCCAGACACAATAAAAAGTTCTTTTACCTTAAGAAAATGAAAAATGATTTAATCTAATGCAGCCTGATTCATGTTCTTTTTATAACCCAAATCTAGGTGTTAGATATGCAGGTGCATGCCAATTTTAAACACCAAATCTAAGAATGAAGGCATACATGTCAATTTTAACCATTTGTTGATTTTTAAGCACCAAAAACCAAGTGTGAGATACACGCATGTCATGTTTAACTTTTGTTGATTTTAAGCACTGAAAATTGAAGTGTGAGGTGTGCATGCATGTCCTTTTTAACTGTTGTTGATTTTAAGCACTAAAAATTGAAGTGTGAGGTGTGCATGCATGTCCTTTTTAACTGTTGTTGATTTTAAGCACTAAAAATTGAAGTGTGAGGTGTGCATGCATGTCCTTTTTAACTGTTGTTGATTTTAAGCACTAAAAATTGAAGTGTGAGGTGTGCATGCAAAATTACTAATCTAATCCTCTTTGCAAATCCGCCACAGGCTGTAAACAGAAGATTAGTAGTAAAATTAAACCATCAAAAAATAGAAACCCAAAACTTGACAAAGGCGATTGCGTGATAATACCTAAGCGGATGCGTAATACTTACTGATCGAATGCGTAACCCTGACAGACCGAATGCGTGATGATATCTGCATGATTGCATAGCAATGACAGCTCGATTGTGTGACAGAATGCAGACAGCAAAAAAAATAAAATAAATTAACCACTAAAGAAAATTAAACTCTATTAGGAATCTGCACAACCAATTGTGAATCCCTAACCAAATCTCACATCATCCACTCAATATTGATTAGATCATATTTAACTATATAGGAAAGAACTAGGCTATTATATTTGTCTAAGGCCAGTTGTTCTTCTGAATCCTATATGAATTTTTCTGCTTGAAGAAATTTTTGATATCATTTAGCTTCCCTCCTTTGTTGTTTCGTCCTTCTTGCACCTGAAATTTTGAATTGAACTTTTCTTGCCATAAACTTTGTTAATCAAATCCTGAAATAAAAAGAAATTTTGATTCTGGATTACCCAAATTTAAGACAGAATTATACAAAAGCACTAATAGATAGAAAAAAAAAGAAAAAGAAAAAAATAAAATAAAAAATAAAACAACAATTAACCCGACGAATGCGTAACGCAGAAAGGTCGATTGTGTGATCTGGACAGGTCGATTGCATGGCCCTGTCTGAGCGAATGCGTGACCCTGAAGGGTCGAATGCGTAATTCTGTTGCGTGATGATGTAAGTTCGATTGCATGACGAAAAATCTTTTCTTGAAATTCGTGCAACCTGCCAAAAAAAAAAATTCCACACAATTTGCAAAAATCACACAGAACACAGAAAAAAGGTTAAATTGCTGTTAGTTCACGTCAGGTTCACCAAAGTGTAATGCATGCTAGAATTCATCTTCTAATAAACAAAGCTATCAATTAGAAACACTAGGGAAATCGCGAATCGCTGTCTAATTAACAAATCTAACAAACTAGACAATGAAATAATGCAATCATCAAGCAAAACAGGAATTAAGAATGAAATCAATTCAAATAAAACTCCCTATTCCAAGATGTGCATATTGCTTCCATTGCTCTTCTTCTCTTCGTGGTATGATGGCACTTAGATATTACGCTAGTAACCTGCAAGTGACACAAAGATTCGAAGTTCATGATTCAAAGTAAAGATTTAGGAGGATTGAAAATGGAGATTGGATGCTCAATTTATAGAAAATTGGAGAAGATTGATTGAAAGGTGGAACAAAATGATCAAGAGGTGTAAACTCATGTGAGCTCAAATGCAATTTGATAGTTGAATTGTTGATTGTAGGAGTGGAACTCAATAGATTGAATAGATTAAAGGAGTCAACTGATTGATGAAAGAGTTAACTGAAGGAAGAAAAAGGATGATTGGAGGAAATAAAGAGGATGACACATAGAGCTAAATTTATAAAAAGCTAACTAAAGGATGGAAATAGAAGTTGGAGAGATAAATGATTTAATTATTAATTGATTTAATTAATTAATTTAGTATGTACTTGCATTTAGATTTAGATTATCAATTTTAATCTTTGCATGAGAATTTAATTCAAATAATTGAATTTATTTAATTCAATTTAGCATTTGAATATATTTAGAACTTGACTTTGATTTTCAATTTGGTTTTTGAAATCATGCACATGTATTTAAATTTGGAAGAAATTAGAAGAATATGAAATTAAATGAAATTAGAATTTGGGGATTTGGAATTGGAAGAATTAATTAGCTAATTAAATAATTTAAAGAAACTATTTAATTATTTAGAAATAGAATTTAATTAAATAATAAAGACTATTTAATTTAAAGGATTAAATCACAATTAATTAAATAATAAATATTTAATTAATATTTAGAAGAGGGTTGAATGATTAGATGATTAGAGATAGAAATTGAGTAATTAGTAATTTATTTAAATAATGAAGATTATTTAAATTGGGAAATTAATCAGAATTAATTAAATAATAAATATTTAATTAATATTTAGAAAATGATGAAATGATGAAATGATGATAGAATAGGAAATAGAATAATTAATAAGATGATGAGGAAATATGAAATTAGAAGAATTTAGAAGAATAAGTTTAATTGACTTAATTAAATAATAAAGATTATTTAATCAATTAGAGGAATAATTAGTACATGATCAATGAGACATTTTAGGTGTCTACAAAAGGCAAGGGGGATTTGGCTGGTTCCAGTCGATGAGTTCAGGGTGGATGATGGGCATGACCTCATCTATTAAGTTGAGTTCAGAGGAGGCATCAGTGAGGGTTAATATAGATGAGCGAAGTTCATCAATGGTACTCTCCTTGTTAGATTCTGGTGTAGGATTTGACATAGGGACTGTGGAAGTTGCTTCTTTCTCATGAACCCAAAAGGTTTTAATCCATGCCTCTCCATAAACTAGGACATCTTTACGAGGTGATGGAGGCAACATGTCTTCCTCGTCTGAAGTATTTAGATTCACTGAATCCTATTCCCACTCATGTGAATCTCTTTGAATCACTCTCTAACATCCGATTACTATACCATGCTGGGATGTCTTTGCAATTAAAGAGCGTATTGGTCACTGGTTTATGCACTTTTGGAGGTGGGATTGCTAGGGCTGTTGGAAAGGTTATCGATGTTGTTGATGTTGTTGTTGGGAGTATTGGTACATGTGGGGTTGCTTCTGGGAGTATCGGTGTTGTGGATGCGGTTGGTGCTATTGATGCTACTGATGGGATTATCAGTGTTGTTGATGTTGTTGATGGCTTTGATGCTACTCATGGGATTATTAGTCTTGTGGGTGCAGTTGGTGCTACTGATGGCTTTGATGCTATTGATCGGATTATCAGTTTTGTGGGTGCGGTGGGTGTTGTAGGTGTTGCAGATATAATCAAGGATGGCCTCCTTGGAGTAACTGGTTGATACATGGGTTTGATAGGTTTTCCTTTGAATCTAAGCTTAGGAAGAGATTCCTTTTGAAAACCTACTCCAATTTTATCTTTGGGTTTCAACTCCGGTTGTAAGGGCTCATGTCATCCTTGTTTGCAATGTCTTACATCACTCTGACCATCATAGCCCATTGTTTACATGATAGTGAGGCCTTTTCCATATTTAATAGTGGGAAGCTTAGCCTTTGGGATTTTTGTGTTGATAGGGTCTTTATAGATCCATTCTTCTAGATCCTCATCCATGGTTTCCTCTTCCTAACTTTTACCAGGGATGAACTGCGCCAAAGTGCATGCTTGCTTGGCCAGTGGTCATTGAAGCAACTTTTGAGGTTTTCCATGAGTTCTAGGGGAGGTGAGTAATTGATTTGTGTTGAGGTTGGTGGGGACTGATGCTTCTTGGAGAGATTGATCCAAGATTGTTTTGTGTGAAGGGGATAAACGCAAAAGCTATAATATGGATATGAGTGCGGGCGTTTTATCCAATTGTTCCACAAGATTATATTGCTTGGGCTAGGGTGTCGTTCCTTGTGGTGCTGCTCGAATGGTAATCTTTCTATGACACATAACAACATTGCATGTAGGATTTGGATCTTTGATGGTGAGAGTTGCAACTTTTTCATCATCGTCATAGAGGTGACTCACAGTATAATTATATGCATCTTGTGTATAATTAGTTGTAGTATTTGTGGTTTACCCGGAGGTGGAAGGACCCCTTTGATCATGCGATGGAAGTGGATTCTTGAACATTAGATGATCATCATTGGATGTTTTAAGGTCATGTCCTTCTATTTCAATTTCTCCTCTGTCAATGAGATCTTGAACAAGATCTTTCAGTCGATGGCAATTGCTCATTTTATGCCCTTTTCCCTGGTGAAATTCACAATGTTCATTATCGCGCCATGAGGGAGGTTTGACTTGAGGTTCATAGTTAGAGGTTTTCGGTAAGGTCACAAGATTGGAAGAGACCAATTGGCATAATATTGTTTCTATGGGTTCCCCTAAGGGTGTGTATGTGCACTTTGGTTTGTAGTTTTGTTGTCGTTGTTTTGGTTCCACTTGTGGCGCATTGCAACCCTGATTTTGTGGGTGAGTGATGGTGTTGTTTTTAGGAGGGGGATTTTGTCCTGCAAACCTGACCAGAGGTTGTGCAATTTTTACTGTTCGTGCATCCACTATCCCATCATTGACAACGTTCTTTTTCTTGTTCCAAAAATTTAGTTTATCACTATTATAAAATGGATGAGGACCATCTTTGGGTTCATTGTAGATTTTGATAAGTCCCTTTTTTATAAGGGATCTTTCATATTTTAATCTTTGAGTGATCATCTCTTCAAAGGACTTTGTGCCCTTCATGTCTAAATAGAATTCCATCTCATCATTTAAGTTGAAAATGAATATTTCCACTAGTTCTTGTTTAGGCAAATGAAGAGAACGTCTGCTAGACAATTGCCTCCACCGTTGCAGGAAAGATGAGAAAAACTCCCCTGGTTTTTGCTTGGTGTTTCATAAATATGCCATGGTAACATCTCGTTCTATGTTATGCGCATAATGAGTGATGAATTTTTGAACTAGTTCCTCAAATATTCTAATGCCACTTGGTAATCGGGAAAACCATTGCGTGATTGTGCCTCCCAAAATCTGAGGAAAGAGGCGCACTAGATAGGTGTCCTCATAGGCCACCTCTAAACAAGCTGAGTGAAATTCTCATACATGATCTCTAGGGTCTCCTTTGCCCCTATGCTTTTCAAACTGAGTAGTCTTCACAGAAAAGGTGGCATAAGCATGTTCCTATCAAAAGGATAGGGACAAATATCATTAAGTGAAAACTGAGTAGTCTTCACACCACTATTGAGTTGTTGAGAGAGATTTTCTACTTGTTGTCTCAACATGTCTATTTCTGAAGGAGGAGGAGGTGGAGGATTCCCTTGATGATTAAGGTCATAGAGGAAGTAATCTCTACCTCTTCCACCATCATTATGGCTATATTGTTCAGATGTCTGTCGTATCTGTGCGGTATCAATGTTAGAGGGTAGTTTAACACCCTCTTGAGCAAGTCTCAAAAATGAGCATCTGCATTGTTTCTAAGGATTTTTTCAAAGAGTATTGAACTTGGGATTGTGTTGTGCTCTTTCTATATCTTAAGTAGTTGGAGTGTTAGGATCTTCATCATTAGTGCCTCCTCCAATGGCCTCTTGAAAATCATTGAGGTTTTCTTCCTCCTCGTCTTCAATCTCTGGTTGTCAGTTTCTCATTGATCTTGTTTGAGCCATGTTATTGAAAGTTTTGAGGTTGGTGAAAGTGATTATGAGGTGGTGATGAAATGTTTGATGGAAGATAAGTGTTTGTGAAATGTTTAGAAGATGGATGTCTAACACTGAAGGTTGGATGCTACCAAAGTTCTTTGTGAATTTCTCTTGTGTTTTCAACAATTTTGATGTTATAAGGTATAGCAAGGTTTGAGATGTGTTACAAACCAAGCTACCTAGCAATGAGAGGATGCACTCATAAACTAGTTTTAACCTGTGTAGAAATGCCTTTTAGGATGATTGATCCTAGATGTTCAGACACTCTAAAAGTGATTTGTTGGTTTAATTTAAGCAATATCTAAAAGACCTTTTTTGTGTTTTGAGAGTTGAATGGTTTTGTGATGTGGTGGAAGTGAAAGTGGATAGAATATGGACCTCAATAAAAACTTTATGTCACAAAGGGGGTTTCTACTTCTTCCTCTCTCTTAAGGGTTGGTGGTTCCCCTCGAGCTACGTTGTAGGTGATACAAATTTTTGGAAAGAAAGCAATGATGATCTTTCCCCCTTTGTTTTTGTGATAATTCAAGGCTCTATACTGAGTAAAAGCTCTATTTTTCAAAGGCTCTTTGTCAAATTTGTTGGATTTTCCTTGAAGATACAAGTGCATATGGCATAAAAAGGCTCTGTGTGAGAGAAAAATTTGTCTATTGATATAGAAAAAATTCCTTCTTTTGATAAGAGATTTTGAACTCAATTATCTCTTTTTTAATGTAGTCTTTGATGAAGACTCCTTTTTCTCAAAATGTGAGTGATGGTCATACAAATTGATATTTTGTTTCACTTGTTGATGTTTGTTTTTTTTATCAATGTTGGATGTAAATTGTGTTGGATGGATACTTGGTTTAAAATTGTTTTTGAATTTCTTTGACAAGAAAACATAGCAAGCACATAAGCACAATAACCTTGCTCCTTTTCAACAAAAGGCAAAAATAGGTGTGGGTCTAAATCAACCCAATCATGAACTTTATTGACCCTTTTTACAAATGTATTTTATGTTTCCCAAAGCCTGAAGTTGGCCCAAATTGTTACTGGTCTGACACAAGATGAAGACAACTCAAACACTTTTTTATCCCTAAGGTCAATGGCCAGTTTTGATATTCTCAGCCCACATCTTGATATTTCTTTGACTTTGGTACTACATACCTTATGAATCCCATCATGGTGGGTAAGGATGTGATATGGTAACTCTTGCATGAGCATAATAGATAGATGATCCCTATGATGGGGGAGTCACCACTTTCATCAAGCTACAAGTAGCTTTTCAAAAAGCCATGTTTCTACTCAAGGAAATATGTATGGTGAGTATCTTGGGAGCAAAAATATCTATGCTCTTGCACTGAACTTTTCACAAATATCCTCAATCAATAGAACAGGTGGGCTTCTATAATAAAAGGTGTTTAGTAATGTTCGATGTCTTTGGATGTAAGTTCATTCTGCAGTGACTCACTTAAGAGCCTTGTAACTTAGACCATATGTCCTTTCAACAAGTTACACTGGAGGAACAACTACACCCAAGGCTATAAATTTCACTCTCACCTAATTTCTGTAGCAGCTCGAAGGATGTACCATGCAAGGTCATTCCCAAGACTGATGTGTCTCTTGGCAGGGCTCTCTTAAAAAGAATTTTTTTTGAGCATTACTAACACTTTTCTCAAGCACCTAGGACCACGAGAGTCAAGGGAAAGGATAGTGTGTGTTAGAAATGGGACCACTCTATAGATTTTTTTTGCACAAGTGTGCCAAATACTGAAAACACTTGTTCTTTTTAACTGGTTTATTGCAATGTGATCTATATGGTATTTGGAGATTTTGCTCCAACAACCATGGTGTTCTTTTTAACTTTACAAGGAAATTTGTTTTCTAACTAGCAAATTGAAAGCACATTGCTCAAAGTAAAAGCGATTTTGTAAACAAAATGGACATGTTGTTTGTTCTTTTTAACTTGCAAAAAAAAAATTGATTGTGAATTTTATCCTTGCAAGAAATGAAAGTTGTTTTTTTGTTTTAAGCACCAAAATAAAAAATTTGTTCCTAACTTGCAAAAGAAAGCAAAATTTGTTTATTTGATTTGTGGTTCTTTTTAATTTTGCAAAATAAAATTCCTTTTAAGCCCAAATTGAAAATTTTGTTTATTTTAGTCCAAAAGGAAAGATGAAGTTGATTTTAGTCCAAAAGGGAAAGTGAATTCTTTTTAATCCAACTTTAAAAGTAAAGCTTAGAAAGAAAAAATAAATAAAATTTCTAATCCTTAACTCCTCGAATCCTGCAAAACAAGAAGTTAGCAAAACCTGCACAAAAAAAAAACAATTAGTGAAAAAGAAGGTTTTTGGTGGGCTTCTTCAAGCCTAAAATTTTGATTTTTTCGGTTACACAATATTTTTTTTCAACTCTCTGTTACAAAAGCGCTACTCTGTGTAAACATAGAAGTGCTATGTAAACATAGAAGTGCTACTTTAATACAAATGCACTGAAAAATTAACAAAGGTGCTAAAATAACAACAACAACGCTACAAGATGGACAAAAGTGCTAATTAAAACTATAAAATAAAATGAAATCTCTGTCAGACAAAGAGCACAACCGCACTAAAGTGCTATTTAACCAACAATAGCGCTATAACTTAGACAAAGGTGCTACTTCTCTGAAAGAAGCACCAAAATCTGAAAAAAACACTAAATCCTCAGCAATCAAAGGTGCTAAAATGCATTCAATAGCGCTAAAGCACAACTTGTGTGTGGCAATTTGGCAATTTTCACAAAAAAGTTAGTTTGTTTTAATCAGAAGGTTGCGTGTTCGATTCCTGTCGGGTTCACCAAATGATGCATTACAAAAAGGATGTTAGAAACACAAGATTCAAATGTTAGTGTTATTAGTATCAATCAGAAACACAATAGAAATGAAACTACAATCCTAAGCATGCATATCAAGAGAGATATTAAACAGATTATGGAAAGCACACAAAAATAGAGGAAATACACTAAACCCTCCCAAATGTTCTCCAAAATGCTCATAGCTGCTCCTCCCTCATTCCTCTCCTCTCCAAGTTCCACATGAGTGTAGCCCTCAGCTTTTTGCACTACTATGGATGTCTTATGGAGATTCAAGATTATGAAAAATGACTAATTAGGCAAATGCAAGCTAAATATGAGAAAGTATTTAATTAATCTATGTAATTTTATCCAAAATAACAAAGAAAAGTGCTCCTAGATGCTCTCTCAAATTTGGTATAAGTTTGATGCATACACGATTTTTGGATCTGGATTATGAAGGAATGGGCTCTATTTATAGGAAAAATAGAGCAATGGATGGTTGAGATTGAGTAATCTCAACAAGGGTCAGGATTGATGGGTTTATGATCCATGTGAGGCCTTTCAACCCAATCCCAGGATGACAAATTTCAACATGAGATGGCTTGAGAGGAGAGGGAAGCAACATTAAATGCTTGAAATGACTTGAAGGTTACCTTAGGAGGTAAAGTTAGGCTTGAGTTGAATGAATAAAGCTTTTATCCAATGAATAATGCCTTTATCCAATTGATCAGAAGAAAATTTGAAATATTTTTATATATATTTTTTAGTTTTTCTATATGTTAGTAATTGTAATTTTTGAAGGCCTTTGGGGCATTTTTTTTAGTTTTTCTATAACTTTCGCTCTTCTCAAAGCTTAAAATCATGTGAAAGATTCTTGGGAAGCAAATTTAACAACCAAGGCAACATAAAATGGCACTACGTTCATCTTTGATCAAAAACCCACATGGGGAGAAGTCATGGAACACATAAAGGAAGAATATTTTCTTGTAGATACATATGAACATAAATATATGCAGTGGCAATTGCTTCGACAGAAAAAAGACCAAACTGTTCAAGAATATACTAATCTGTTTCATGCTTTAACAACAAAACTTGGCATCAAAGATTATGAGAAGCACCGAGTTTTAAAATATCAGAGTGGACTCCATAGGTATATTCAAACCAAAATGGAATTCCTAAACATAGAGACTTTACCTAGTGCATATAAATTTGCTACAAAAATTGAGGAGAAATTCAAACAGAAAGGAAGGAGGGATAACTTTGCAAATAACAGATGGAAGAGTGAAGGTAGAAAAACTACGTGGAAACAAACCTCCAAGGAATCTTCTCCCTATTCACCAATGAAAAAATGCATGGGATATGAAGAAGACACAAGAGAATAATATGTTGTGTGAATTCCATAAGAGTCCCTCTCACAACACAAAAGATTGTAGAACCATAAAAAGTTTAATGATGGAGATGCATGAGGACAAGGAAGAACCTCAGGTGGCATAATCTTGCCCAAAAGAAAGTCATGAACAGGTCATTGAGGCTGATCCATATGCAATGGTAGCTATTACAAAGATATTGCCCCAAGAGGATGAGGAGAGACTGTTTCACTCAGATGTGGGTCGGAGGAAAAGCCCTGCACTTTATTATTGGTAGTGGAAGTCAAAAGAACCTAATATCAATAGAGACCATGAAAAGATTGAATCTGAAAACAATAGCACATCCGCAACCCTATTCTATGGGATGGGTAAGTCAAGGGAGAGATATCCAAGTGCACCAGTAGTGTCGCATTTCCTACTCTATAAAGCCTTTCAAAGATGAAGTAATATGTGATGTGGCTCCTTTAGATGTTTGTGATGTTTTGTTGGGACAACCATATATGTACCAGCACCATGGTGTCTATGAGTCCAGACCTTGCACCATGACAATCAAATTAGGTGAGCACAAATACTAAATACCAAAGGTAAGCCCTGCATACACTACCTCTTTGATTAGTGCTAAGCAATGTAGGAGGTTGGTTTCCAAAATAGGAACATTCATATTATTAATGATTCATTCTGAAGAAAAAAGGAAGTCTGTATATAATTCCAATGCCATCACAAACACCACAACATAGCAGAAAAGATCAATGGACCAAATTTTGATTAAAAAAAATGAGAATTTGTTTAAGTTGCCAACTGGGGTACCTACACACTGCCAAGTAAGACACACTATTGATTTGATACCAGGAACTCCATTGCCTAATGAACTAGCCTATTGTAGATCAGTATTAGAAAATGATGAAATTAAGAGGCAAATACAAGAATTGATTGAGAAAGGACATATTTGTCCAAGTGCATCACCTAGTGGTAGTCCCATTGTTCTGGCAAAGAAAAAGGATGGAACTTGGAGACTTTGTATTGACTATAGGGCCTTGAACGAAATTTCAGTCAAAAATAGGTATCCACTTTCCCAGATAGATGACCTCTTGGACCAGCTTAAAGGGGCCCGATTCTTCACAAAAAATGATTTGAAATCGAGATACCATCAAGTACCAATTGACTCAGTTGATGTGTGGAAGACAACTTTCAAATCTAAAGAGGGATTGTTTTAGTGGCTAGTGATGCCTTTCGGTCTAACAAATTCCCCAATGACATTCATGAGAATGATGAATGATGTACTCAAGCCATTCACTGATTCTTTCATTGTGGTATATCTGGATGGCATACTTATCTTCAACAAAACTTGGGATGAACATTTGCAACATGTGGAAAAAAGTCTCTCAACTTTACAAAATCATGGGCTTTATACAAACAAAGAAAAGTGCTCCTTTGATATGCAGAGTATCAGATACTTAGGATATGTTATTGACATCGAGGGTGTCCATGTTGACCCAAAGAAGATACAAAGGACTGGCCATCTCCTATAAATCTCATAGAGTTACAAAGTTTCCTTGGATTGGCAAACTTTTATCACAGATTTGTGTTGGGATTTTCCCATTTGTCTTGGCCTCTAAATTAGTCATTGCGGGGAGGAACACAGGAAAAGTTTAAATGGACAGGTTCTCAACAGGAAGCATTCAAGGAGTTAAAATGAAGATTATGTTCTACACCAGTTTTATCTCTTCATGACCTGCAACAGTCATTTGAAATACAAACTAATGCATCAGAATATGCCTTGGGAGCTGTCCTCATGCAGCATGGTCACCTAGTTGCATATCATAGTCATAATTTTTTTGGTACAGTGCATTGGTATGCCACTTACAACAAGGAACTGTATGTTATTGTTCAAGCCTGTAAGCAGTGGAAATATTATATTTTGGGTAAGGAGACTGCCACACAGATCACAAACCTCTTCAATTCTTGCAAACACAAGGGAAGTTGCAGAATGATCGACATCAATGATAGTCAGCCTATCTTCAACAATTTCATCTCAATATTCACCACAAGAAGGGAAGAACTAACAAAGTAGCAGACTGTTTGAGCAAGCCTCCAATTGCAGCTATCCGTATGGTATTGGACTCATGTGGTCATCAAATTGAAGCTTGGGCTTGCTTGTATGAGAATGATGTTGAATTTGCAGATGTTTATAATCAATTGGTGAAGGGACATCAAGTGAATGATTTCTATTTGCAGGATGGAATGCTTTGTCACCTTGGCCAAATCCGTGTGCCCAATGCAGAATGCAAAAAGTTGATATGGGAAGCTCACTATAGTAAGGTTGCTGGTCACTTTGGCATAGGTAAGACTATTGATATACTTTAGAGGTATTTTTATTGGCCAAAGTTGAGAAATGATGTCATTTCATATATTCAGGCTTGTACTGCATGTGCTATTGCTAAGCCTATCAATCGTAAACTTGGATTGTATTCACCACTTCATGTTTCTGAAAAACCTTGGCATTCAGTTTCTATGGACTTCATGTCTAGTCTTCCTACCACCAAAAGAGGCCACGATTGTGTGTATGTTGTGGTAGATAGGTTCTCAAAAGTGGCAGTAATAGTGGCTTGTACAAAAACAATTTCTGCAGAGGACACTGCAAATATTTTCTATGAACACATTTGGGTTCATTTTGGTTTTCTGAATACCATCATTTCAGATAGGGACAACAGGTTTCTTAGTAAGTTCTGGTCCACATTATGGGAAAAGATGGACACAAAATTAACAAAGTCTACTGCTTTCCATCCTCAAACAAATGGCTAGATAGAGGTAGTGAACTAGATGATCATTCATCCTACTCATGTATCACTCAAAACATCCCCGCACATGGGATGGAAGTCTTCCATATGTTCAGCATAGCTACAATAGGACAATTCACAGTTCCACTGGTCACAGTCCATTTGAGGTATGTCTTGGTTATCACCCACTTGTACCCATGGATGTTGCCATACCACTTATTCAACCCGATCTAGTTCCACGTGTTGGTAAGGAGGAAGATAAGGAAACCTAGTTCATTGATAGAATTCATCATCTGCAACGACAAGTCCATGAAATCTTGGAGCATACCAATAAGAAATATAAGGAGAGACATGATGAGCATCGTACTCCTCATAATTTTCAAGTCGGGGACAAGGTGTGGCTACATATTCAGAAGGAACGATTGCAGGGTGTCAATAGGATGCTTTGCCCTCTGCATTATGGGCCATACACAATCATCAAGAAAGTTGGTGATAATGCTTTTGAGCTTAATTTACCCCCATTTATAGGTCTTCATCTAGTCTTCAATGTGGAACTCTTGAAGCCATATTTTCTTCCACTATTAGATGTTGCAGATGTGGCAGAAACAATTTCCACTACAGAATTGAATCGAGGTGCAACTTCTCCATTCCAATGTGATCATATTGTGGACACCATGGTGAAAACATTCAAACAACAATAGATCTATCTATACAAAGTGGTTCGAGCAGGACATATCGCTCAACAAGGAAAGTGGTTTACTAAGGAGCAACTTCAGCTTTGTTTCCCTCATCTCATTCAGAGTGTTGATGCAATGGAGCCCATTTCTCTTCAAGGGGGGAGTAATGATCAGAAGAAAATTTGAAATATTTTTTATATATTTTTTTTAGTTTTTCTATATGTTAGTAATTGTCATTTTTGAAGGCCTTCTGGGCATTTTTCAGCCCTTGAAAGTTTGGCCTGTCCTTTACAACATTGCCATAGACAATTATTTTTAGGACTTCGCTTCTAACTCTTGGAGACCTTTTCAATGAGTTAAACGACTCGTAATTTCGAGTCCTGCGCATAAAGTTATTCCTAGTTAAAGTTAGGACAAAATTTCATATAGTTTTTTGAAATTTTCGTAGTTTTAGATTTTATTATGTAATAAACAAATGTGACTGTTGGGCTTTGATTCTCAAGGGGTTTTTGTGACCCTTGGAATCTCATGAACTACTATATGTTGGATTTTTGAATGGAATAGATCACTTTTTGGCTTGCTTCAATTCTGTGCTATCTTGTTCATCCACAATACTATAGGTTCTCACTTAGGTGTTGTTGTCTGAATCCATAATTTGGATCACCAATGGACAAACTCTTGTGCAAGAGTTAGTGGGGATAACCATGGTCAAAGCAATAAATGTTTGAAGAGACCCATGAGTTAAATGAGGGTTGAGTTTAGAGGGAAAGTCTCTAATCATGTGGGTGAGTTGAGTTTAACCATTAATGGTCATGTAAGAGCCATAAATGGTTATGTAAGAACCATTAATGGTTTGGAAGACTTTCAGGGTTAACTTGTTGAAGACATAAAGCCTTTAATGCTTTTCAAATACTTTGAGGCTTTGAGAAGTGACTCCAAGTTGCTTAGGAATGTGACAATAATTAGGGAGGGTGATTAGGCTAATTAGGAGTGGTTTAGAGGAATCTAGAATGGGTTTAGGATGCAAGTGGGTTTGGTGGGTGAGAGAAAATAGGATTTTAATCAAAATATTTGTAGGAGAATGCAAGTGGGGGGGGGGGGGGTAGTTTAGGAATTTAAATAAATATATATTTTATTTATTTAAAGGAGGGAAGGGGGTTAAATTAAATAAATGTGCTTTATTCATTTAATTGATTTAGAGGGTGGCTTAATGAATTAATTGAATAATTTATTTAATTAATAGAAGATGAGGTTGAGGATGAATTAATTAAATATTAATTTAATTAACTGATTATTGATGGTTAAATAATCAAATATATAGTAAATATTTATTTAATTAAGTGGATAGATTTACGTGACTACAATTTCCTTTTCTCATATTCTTAGGGAGTGGAATAGAGTTGTAGGCCAAATGGGCATTGGATCAAGGTCATGATTGGAATATTGTCAATAGACAATATTTGCCTATGGATTTAGATCACATGTTGGAACAATTAGTTGTGGACGATAACACTATTTAATTCTTTGGTGGGCTATGGGTTGTTCTTGTTTTCTAAGTCTCTTTGTGTTTAATAAATTTTTACCCTTTTTTGAAAAAAAGAAAAGAAAGATTATAACCATTATCTCAAATAAGAAGGTTTGATGTAAGCATTTGCATAATAAGAACTGTATTTTTATTCATATGTTCAACATGAATATTATTATAAAAGGTATCTGTATCATCAATTTTTGTTTTTCATTTTTGAATTGAGGAATCAAACTCAACACCATCTAGGTGCCTACACCACGATAGAGCGTTACACTGTGCGCCCCTTAGCATATCATCAAATTAAACTTTAGTTTGATTCTAAGCCATGTTAGGGTTTAGAACCTAGGATTTTTTTGTGGAAAATAGAAAGGATGATAGAGCATTAACATAGAAGCAAAAGATGTCTGATAATTCAATGAAATTATAAAATTTGTTGTACAACATTAACAAATTGTCAAATAATTTATATTTCCAATAATTGATAATGCCCAAAAACTTCTTTGATTAACAATACTAATAAATACATATTTAAAATTCTCATCTAAATATTTTGAAACCAATAATCATTACCATATTTTGCTTAATATAAACACCACTCCAATTGTTCCAAATTATATGGCTACAAAAATAGTTTTAGATTGCCAACCATATCTTTTTCCAAAAGAGAAATCAGCATACCTGAATATCAAAGACAGTTGAGAATCAAGATGACTTGAGTCAGTGGTTATGATTATCTTCTTTCTAACAAACATGGACATGAATAAGTTGTATATTTTGGAATTATATGTAAACAATACAAAGCTAGGGAGTTGGCAAAGGCCATAATTAACACAAGCAATATCAGTTTGGTCACATCTAGTCATTGTTGTTTGTTTTAGTACAATGTCACCATTTTAGAGGAGCTGTCATTATTGTTGGTATTTTGGTATGGTTTTGTCATTTATGTCAACACCTACTAAATACACCTACTTTGGAGATCCAGCAACATTCACCGGCAAACAGTAAATTGTGCAACAGATACCAGTATATGGTTCACTGGCAGGATATAATGTTCACCGGTACCTGCAATGACATGGAAGACACTTGGTAATGTCAAAGACATCATGTGGACACTTTATTTTGAAGTAATAATCATTGGTATATTCTTATTTGCATATTTGCTTTTACCGACAAATAGGTCCAGCTTATCTAGGGTTACACCGGTAGGTTTATCTTTTCTAGATTAGCATGGCACGCTATGGAGATGATTTATTATTGTTGTAAATGCATTAAGCTGACATGTTCAATTGGTTATTGCATCAGATATTGTATTATTTGTAAAATGTTTTTATTGTAATATCTTGTAGAGCCGACCTACTAAAATTGGTCTTAGGGTATGGTATAAATGTAAGATCTTATTTGTAAGATCAAGTGTGGAATGCGAAAAAAATTTAAGAAAGGGTATATGCGAGATAAAGTAGAGGCATACATGAAGACATCATTTGAAGGTGAAGTTAGGTTTTTGTAGAAGCATATCAGCATTACACCGGTACTGAATCCAAGATATGAAGATGCTATTTTGTGCAGTACATTCTTATTGGATTTAATCATCCAACTGTAGTCAGTGTGACTCCCATTTGTGATTGAGTAGTGAGCTCTAGGCTATTGGCCTTTCTACATGTGCAGACCCCTTTTGTACACTTACTATCTGCAGTAGTATCATCTGATTGTGGGTAAGGTTTCCCACCATGGTTTTTCCCCTTACAGGGTTTCCACGTACAAATATTGGTGTCATATGTTGTGAATGACTTTGTGCTTATGTTTCATGCATTAATTCTTACCGGTATAACAATTTTCTATTAACACTGTTTACCGACATACTTAACTGATTTACCGGTATTAAGCATTAAGTTGGTTAATAAGTTTTTGGTTTGAATTTATTTGACAACTAATTCACCCCCCCCTCTCAGTTGTCTCTGGGACCTACAATTGGTATCAGAGCCGAGTCCTCTTCTTGCAGAAGTTTAACAACTTGAGGAGATCCAATGTCTACTAATTATTTCAGAAAGGATAGTCCTAAACTTGATGGAACCGACTATGGGATATGGAAAATCAGAATGGAGACACATCTGAATTGCATTGGTAAAGACATCTGGGAAGTTACTAAGAATGGTTATACTGCTGTTGTAGCTGGTCAGACTGCTCCCACTACTTTAGCTAAAGATGAAGAAAATGATTGCAAAGCAAGAGAAGCACTCTTGAGTGCATTATCAAATCAATAAATCATGGGATTATCAGATAGGTCCACTGCAAAAGCTATTTGGGATCATTTGGAAACACTGAATGAAGGGGATTCCACAGTCAAAATTGCAAAACTTGAAAGCTTCTGAGTTAGGTATGAACATCTGAAAATGGAAGAAGATGAAAGGATTTCCGCTTTTATGGAAAGAGTAAATGAATTTTTTTTGGGTATCAAATGTTATGGAGGAACCTTGAGTGAAGATGAGATTGTTTCAAAAATCTTAAGAGGTTTGCCACCGGCATATAAAATGAAGGTTACTGCTATAAATGAGTTGAGAACAATGCCTAATACATCAGTAACTAGGGATACATTGATTGGAAAACTTTCAACTTTTGAAATTGAGGAATTTGGTCCTGTTTTAGATGTGAATTCTCCTCCTTGATCTGATCTTAAACATTTAATTTTCTTACTAGTTTCATTTTCAACCATTGCTTTGAATAGTTTGAACTTCCCAAGTGCTTCTGATTTTTCTCTGAGAAAAGTAACCCAACACATTCTAGAATAATCATCAATAATTAGCATGAAATATCTATCACCTTGTAAGCTTTTAGTTCTAGCTGGACTACATAAATCAGTGTGAATTAAATCAAGGGCATTATTGGATAAGTATCTTTTAAAGATTGGTTTTACTAAAGGAAATGCAGATAGCAATTTATATTACAAAGTAACTAATGATGACATCTTGATTATTGAAGTATTTGTTGATGATATAATCTTTGGAGGAGAAGATGAATTATGCAAAGAATTTTCTCTTGAAATGCAACATGAATTTGAAATGTCTATGATAGGAGAAATAAAATTCTTTTTAGGATTGCAGATTTTACAGACTAATAAAGGCATATTTTTGAGTCAATGTAAGTACTTGAAAGAACTACTTAAGAAATTTGGGATGGAGAACTCTAAACTGGTAAGCAAACCTATGACAACAAATGACAAATTATCTCAAAGGGATGAATCTACACCTGTTAATCCAACTAGATACAAATCTATGATAGGAGGTTTACTATATTTGACTCAAACCAGACCTGTTATTATGAATGTAGTATGTATAGTTTCTAGATTTCAGAGTAATCCTAGGGAAAATCATGAATCAACAGTAAAAAGGATTTTCCGGTACTTACAAGGTACAACAAATCTTGGATTACGGTATCCTAAAGATGAAGATTTTGATCTATATGCATACACAGATGCAAATTGGGCAGGAGATGTGGATGATAGAAAAAGCACCACTGGAGGAGCATTCTTTCTTGGAAAGAGATTAGTTTCTTGGTTAAGTAAGAAACAGAGTTGTACGTCTTTATCAACAGTAGAATCCGAATATGTTGCAGCAACAACAAACTGTACACAGGTACTTTGGCTTAATCAAATGTTGAAAGACATAAAGGTAAAATACAAGGAACCTATTACTATATATTGTGACAACACTGTAGCAATTGATATATCTAAGAATCTAGTATTACATTCTAAAACAAAACATGTTTCTATCAAACTGAATTTTCTAAGGGAAAAAGTTTAAGAAAAGGAGATAAAACTGGTTTATGTGAATACTAAAGAACAACTTGTAGATATTTTCACAAAACCTTTGCCTAAGGAAACTTTTGAGTATCTCAGAGATCAGCTCAGAGTCATCCCTCCACCGGTAGAGACTTAGAAAGTTGATGATTGTCATCAATCGACAGAATTAAATGGACAAATCTTTTATTCCGGTATTTGATGAGGAGGCTACTTCTCAGGGGGAGTAGTTGGTATTTTTGTATGGACTTCAAATTTTGTAGCTTTGGCATTTGATGTCAAAGGGGGAGAGATATATGGAAAAACACATTATCAATTGAGGAGAGATATCTATGGTGAAAATTGGTATAGGATAATATAAAATAACTCATGTTGCTCCCAGGGGGAGAGATTGTCACTTTAGGGAGATTGTTGGTTTTACACTTGGCATTTCTGTTTTGGCACTTTGATAGTTTTTCCATCTTGTGTTGCCATCAATGCCAAAGGGAGAGATTGTTGGTATTTTGGTATGGTTTTGTCATTGATGTCAACACCTACTAAATACACCTACTTTGGAGATCCAACAACATTCATCGGCAAACAGTAAACTGTGCAATAGTTACCGATATATGGTTCATCGGTAGGATATAATGTTCACTGGTACCTACAATGACATGGAAGACACTTGGTAATGTCGAAGACATCATGTGGACACTTTATTTTGAAGTAATAATCATTGGTATATTCTTATTTGCATATTTTCTTTTACCGGCAAATAGGTCTAGGTTATCTAGGGTTACACCGACAGGTTTATCTTTTCCAGATCAGCATGGCATTCTATGGAGATGATTTATCATTGTTGTAAATGCATTAAGCCGACATGTTCAATTGGTTATTGCATCGGATATTGTATTATTTGTAAAATGTTTTTATTGTAATATCTTGTAGAGCTGACCTACTAAAATTGGTCTTAGGGTATGGTATAAATGTAAGATCTTATTTGTAAGATCAAGTGTGGAATGCGAAAAAGATTTAAGAAAGGGTATATGAAAGATAAAGTAGAGGCATACATGAAGACATCATTTGAAGGTGAAGTTAGGTTTTTGTAGAAGCATATCAGCATTGCACCGGTACTGAATCCAGCATATGAAGATGCTATTTTGTGCAGTACATTCTTATTGGATTTAATCATCCAACTATAGTCAGTGTGACTCCCATTTGTGATTGAGCAGTGAGCTCTAGGTTGTTGGCCTTTCTACATATGCAGACCCCTTTTGTACACTTACTATCTGCAGTAGTATCATCTGATTGTGGGTAAGGTTTGCCAAGGTGGTTTTTCCCCTTATAGGGTTTCCAC
The DNA here is from genome assembly GCF_030272615.1 of Cryptomeria japonica. Taxonomy (NCBI): domain Eukaryota; kingdom Viridiplantae; phylum Streptophyta; class Pinopsida; order Cupressales; family Cupressaceae; genus Cryptomeria; species Cryptomeria japonica. Next base: position 39,110,745 of record NC_081405.1, on the reverse strand, counting down.
GTACAAATATTGGTGTCATATGTTGTGAATGACTTTGTGCTTATGTTTCATGCATTAATTCTTACCGGTATAACAATTTTTTGTTAACATTGTTTACCGGCATACTTAACCGATTTATCGGTATTATGCATTAAGTTGGTTAATAAGTTTTTGGTTTCAATTTATTTGACAACTAATTCACCCCCCCCCTCTTAGTTGTCTCCGGGACCTACAAATACCCCATTTCAATAGTAGAGCCAAATTCTAACTATGTTTACATTGTCTACATGATATCTCTTTTGGAATTCTTGTGCACATCTAAAATTATGTTTGAGTTAATTATTGTGGGTCCCTTAAATCCTCTCTCTTTTCCTTCTTTTGGGGCAAAACATTTTGATTGGTACAAGCTGTATGCGGGAAAAAAGGGTCGATAGAACTTATAATGTGGAAAATGAAGCCTAAGGAGCCTTGCTCACACACCCACAAGACTTCTTGGTGGAAGCTATGGAGTCATGAAGTATGGCTCAGCATCCCAAGGTTGGTTCCATGGTTCTCTATCTCACAAGGTCCCTCAAACCAATTTCTCTGCTCTCAGATCACTGAGCAAAGTGGTTTAGGGATGACAAATGCAAGAACGAGGGATGCTTTGGTTGATTTTAAGATGAAATGCACCCTAAGTTATACACGATCCTATAAATGCAATAAACTAGTTTATAAGATGACAAGATTAGTAACAAGACTATCCTAGCATGCTATATTAGTCTATGATTAAGCTAAATGATAAGGAAAATACTCTAAACATGCATATTTAGATTAATTCCTATTGAAAAGAGAGGCTAAATGATGAACATAAAATGAGATATTTAAGCTTGCATAGATTTGAGTATAAGTGTGATGCTAAAGACTTGGATGATGAAAAATGGAGGAATGAGAGCTCTATTTATAGCACAAATAGGGCAATGGATGGCCAGGATTGAAAGATTTAATCAAGGGTTGAGTTTGAAAGTTGGGAATCCATGTTTGCAATTTGCACCAATGAAATGGTGACAAATGTCAACATAAGACTGGTTGAGAGAAGGGGTTGGAGACATTAAATGCCTGAGAAGACCTCATGGTTACCTTATGGGGTAAGGGTTAAGGTTGGGTTAAGGTTAGGTTAGGGTTATCCAATGGATAAAGGTTTTATCCAAAGGATAAACTCTTGTGCAAAAGATTAAGGATAACCATGGTCAAAGCAATAAATGCTTGATGAGACCCTTGGGTTACATGGAGGTTGAGTTTAGGGAAATTCTTTAATCATGCTAGAGGGTTGAGTTAACCATTAATGGTTTGGGAGACTTTCAAAGTTAAGAGGTTGAAGCCTTTAAGGGTTTTCAAAGACTTTGAGGTTTTGAGAAGTGACTTCCACTTGCTTAGGGATGTGACAAAGTTTAGGAAATGGGTTAGGTTAATTTAGAAGTGATTAGAAGAGTCTAGAAGGGGCTAGGAATAGGGTTTAGGAAGCAAGTGGGAGATGTAGGATTTTGCAAGTGGATGAAGGGATAATAGGAATTAATTGAATGAATTTAATTCAATTTGGTTGTAATTTGGGGAAATCAAATAAATTAGATTTATTCAATTGAGGATAAACTATTTAATTAAATTTGAATTTAATTAAAAGTGGATAGAAGGGATTTAATTGAATAAAATGATTTATTCATTAAATGTAAAAAGAGGCCTAGTGAATTTAATTTAAATAAATTGAGTAATTTACTTCATTTAAATAAAGGAATGTGGGTGATTTAATTAAATTGGATTTAATTAAATAGAGAAATGAACATAAAATATTCATTTAGGAATATGGTCATTTTTATATGTCTACATTTTGCCCCTCTTTGAAGTGACGTGTGTACACATTAATTAAAAGAAAATGATGTGTTATCATGATTTATGATCAAATACAAATTTTATGTCATTTTGAGATATGCCATGCCCCAATTTTGATAATTGATGTTGATAAGGCCCCCTCGGGAGATGAATCAAAAATTTGGAAAAATTTGATGTGATTTGATAATTGTGTTTGCTTTGCAAAATTTTGGCTATGTGGAATGATTAAATTGATTCATCTCCTGATAATTGATGTGTGCGAGGGTATGAGGAAGACCACGAGCGAATTACATGCTCAATCCCCTAACCCTAATTTTATTTCACCCTATAAAGAGGAAAAGTGCATGGTTTTGTCTCATTTGTGTTTGTTGACTTCAGAGAAAGAGACTTTTGGAGAGAAGACAAAAATGCCTATTCCATATTCTACGCATCGATTCAAGTGCGTTCGGAGATATCAGAGGCCTACCGCATATGGACCACCGGTAAGTCAACATTTTTGACCCCTTTTTGATTTTTGATTTTATCGTTTTTGGTACTTTTTGGGAATTTTCATGTAGGTTTCATGTTTTAGCGCATCTAGGTCATCGGTCAGTGCATATGAAATTTTTTGTAGTGCATAAGGTTATGGATTTAGGTTTTGTCCAAAAACGTAGGGTAGCGCATAGGTTTTCTAGGTTAGCGCATAAATGCACATTAGCACATTAGGGAAATAGGATAGCGCAGAAAGTGATATAGGTAGCGCATTAGGTAAACCTAGTGCATTGGGTAGATAGGGAGTCGCATGGGTAGGAGTAAGTATCGCGTACGTTAGACCTAGCGCATAGGGTTAGATAGGTAGTGCAGCTGTAGGATAGGTTAGCGCATAAGATAGGTTTAGCGCTTAGGGTAGCTTAGATAGCGTATTTGAAGAAATAGGTAGCGCATAGAGTTAATCTAGCGCATGGGGTAGATAGGATAGTGCGTGGAGAAAACAGGTTAGTGCATCGAGTCAATCTAGCATGTTGCCAAATTTAGTTAGCGCCTGCGGTCGGTTTGATAGGATAAGGTCAATTTTGCTAGGATAGGTGTAAAATGTTTTGTTTCTGTGTTTTTGTCATGGTTTTGATAGTTTGTTCAATATAAGTGCCCATATAACTTGGTTTGATTTGCGATTTTTCAAGTTATTCATAGATATTGATGTGGATTTGGTATAAACTTGATTTGATTTGCATTGTTTCAAGTTCATATATGTGGAGCCTGATTTGTGTTACAAGCTGATATGATTGTAGAACTTGAGTTGTTTTACAAGTTGATATGGGTTGGAAACTTGAGTTGTGTTACAAGTTGATGTGATATGGGGACTTGAGTTGTGTTACAAGCTTGATATGGTTTTTGAAAACTTGAGTTGTGTTACAAGTTGATATGGATAGATATGATGTGATTTTGATTTTGATATCTATGTTTTGATGAGGAAACTGATATTGGACTTGTTTTGCTGTTTGACAAGAGCGATTGAGAGTGGTTCAGTCATGCGAGGGGTTCCCGAGACCATGGGCATTGATACCATGGTTGGCACAGGCTAATCTAGACATTATTGAGAGATGCGGCCTGTCTTCCCTATTGGATATGCCTTAGTTTACTATGAACTGGGGTTTACTTACGGCGCTTGCAGAGAGATGGCATAGTGATATGAACACCTTCCATTTTTCCACAGGGGAGATGACAGTGACCCTCAAGGATTGTTACCGGATCCTGCGCATACCCGTAGTAGGTGCACTACTACCTTATGAGCAGTTAGAGGAGGGCGGGATAGAGGCACTTTGTCGGATTTTTCACGATGATATAATGTGCGGATATGAGATTTTGTGGCAGGAGTTTCTGGATTTGGACTATGTGCCTCTTCCATCAGTACTAGCAGTGTTTGTAGGTGGTTTCCTATGTCCTAACCGTAGGTCGAAGGGACTATCTGTGGGATGCGGACTGGTGCTAGAGGAGATGGTTACACAGGGTCGCATGGGGATCTACTATGCTAGCCCATTTGTAAAGGGACTTGCATGAGGTAGTATACCTAGGTTATGATAGTTTGTCAGATGGCGTTACACTTCTACAAGTATGGTGCTGGGAGCACATTCCTGTAGCTAGGATACTGGTGGACAGAGATAGGCCAGTTGGATGTGCCTATGCATATGGATATAGGGGGTTAGTTGTCCAGTGGAAGCTGGGCAAGCTGGAGCATTGGAGGAGGGTATTGGATGTTATTGATATGGTCATATGGTGACCGTATACAGGTTGTGAGGTTTGGGCTGAGGATGGGTTGGAGATGCCATATGTCTTCATGACCCGATTTTTGATAGGGAGGAACCCTTTTGTGATTGAGAGATTTTTGGTTACAAGAGTTTTGCGGAAGTTTGGTTGGCAGCAGGGGATACCACAAGGGACCTATTTGTTTGCATGCCGGAGGTAGGACATACCAAATTGGGGTCAGACTATTGATAGTGTGGCGGCTATAGAGGAGTTTGTGCAACTAGTGGGCTAGATATGGGATTATGCCCCAGATATTTTGAATGCTAGGATGACGGATGAGTTTGCCAGATTATTTGGAGCTCATGCCGTGGCAAGGATCTCATATCTAGCGGAGATGCGGCCCGCTTTTGATGATGATGAGGATCAGGGAGGGGGAGATGGGGATGAGGGAGGAGGTGGAGGAGGTCAGGGTAGGAGAGGAGACAGAGGTAGAGATAGGGATGATAGAGGAGTGGAGAGAGCGGTTCGACGAGCTGTGATGGATAGAGGTAGAGGAGGTTTGGCTATTGAAGTAGGGGGTGAGGGGATGGTAGGAGAGGTGATAGCACCAGTTGGAGGGACTGATGAGGTGAGACAGTCAGCCCAGAGGAGGAGGACTGATGTGCTACCTCCACTAGCACCAAGGATAGGTAGAGGGATTGGGGGTACCCCTTCACAGGTTCCCCTACGGGTCCAGATTCTAACTCACGTGGAGGATGCCCAGATTAGGACCTTACAGGTGATAGTACAGTAGCTATAGGCATAGCTATTAGCACATCAATGTTAGATTACACAGTTGACCACCAAGCACAACATTGAGATAGAGCGATAGGGTCAAGCAGAGGAGCTTGCAGCGAGTGTGCAGAGAGCTGCACTAGGTGGTCTGATGAGGGACACCTTGAGAGAGCTGGCTTTGAGAGTCCAGGAGGTGGAGTACTACCGTCGACATTATGAGGCTGTGGTGCCCAAGGAGCATCGAGTGCAAAGTTTATGCAGTCGAGATCGAGTCGATTTCGAGAGAATGGATTGTGGTCAGAGAGTAGAGGTGTGACAAGGCCATCGAGACATGATCCACCTAGAGATCCATGGGTTGGGACTTCTATGGTGAGACCGTCTCCTTCAGGAGATACTCATAATTGAGAGACATTGTCTCCATTGTATTTTTTATCATTGTATTTGGTCGAGACGTGACATATATTGTACATTTTGATCATTTTTGATATATATATATATATATATATATGACACCATTTTCTTTGATCATGTGGTGTGTTATGGATGCATTTTCTATATGCTGGTGTTTATTTCATGATAATGCAATGCTTAGATAGATGATATGATGAAGTGAAATGCAATGATGTAAATGTATGATGTTTATGAGATGTATGTATGTTTTGATATGCTGTGAAATGTATCTTGAAAATGAGATGTAACTTAAATGTAAAATGGTATGCAACTAATTGTAAAATGATATGCAACTAATTGTAAAATGATATGAAACTAATTGTTTTTTGGAGCACACTCATTCTGCATTTGTCATCCGATATAACCACATGTTATTTGCTTTCGATATATGTATCATCATTGAGCATGGATTGATTTTTGGATATGTTGAAAATTTATACAAGCATAATGGTATAATTAAACCATGATAACCTGAGAAAAATTTACATGATGTTTGATTTTGCAAGATAGCACAAGCGCCAAGGTATAATTGAACCAGGATGACCAAAGTGTGGATTGCGTATTAATAGATAAGATTAAACCATTTGTATGCGTAAAGTGGAATCATGTTTTCAGTGATATTCGTTGGATCACGTCTCGAGACAACTATTTACACAGTACAAATGATCACCTCACAGACAGAAGACTAAGAAAATATTGGAGTTTCTCGATGTTCTCTAGCTTGGAAGCTTTGTTGAGAAAATTTAGAGAATCCAATAATTCAAAAAGTTAAATGCAAAAATAGTCAAGACTTTATGCAAAATGCAACAGTTGGTACTTCATAAAATTATCCATCATATTTCTCTCTTGAATCTGTTATCGATCGATGTTTTGATTTGGGTTTGTGTAAGTTTTTGCTTTGTTGGACATGATGCTGAGTTTTACAAATAGTCTTGACAGTTTGAACATGTTTGTAAGTTTTGATGTTTATTGTCTCCAGCTAAGTGTACCTCTCGATGCGGGTATGTATAGTGATTACCAAGCCATGGTAAAGTGTGGTGAAAGGATAGATGGATAAATCAGGATAGTGACTACGCTAAGTATGTCCTGAATGGATATTTGCTAAGTGTCGGGCGATGGCCGATAGTGTTTTACTGCGGAGATAAGGATATGGCTATAGATAAAGGAGCTATCCATTCACAATAGTGCCTGTTACAAGGTTTTCACCAGTTGATTTTATTGTACCATTTGTGTGTAGGATCCGTCAAAGTATAGGGTCCATTGCTTGGTAGAAATAGCAAGAACGTCTTTGTAAAGAAATTCAATCTCCATAGTTTGTTTTCCTAGTAGTGGTGCTTCAGCTAGTTGATCTGCAGTTGCTTGTCCTTTGATAGCTCTTCGTTCTATGTATTGGATATAAAATTCACTGAGAATCATTACTCATTTAGCCAATTGGCCTGTAAGAGCTGCCTTGCTGAGTAGATATTTGAGAGGATCAATTTTTGCCACTAGCTTAATTGTGTGTGCTAGCATATAATGTCAAAACTTTTGAGAAGCGAAGACTCCTATTAGACAAGCCTTCTCAATGAATGTATAGTTGAGTTCATAGCCATTCAATGTCCTGCTGATATAGTATATGGCTCATTCCTTTCCTTGTTGATCTTCTTATGCCAATAGTACCCCCAGTGATATATCTGCTGTTGAAATGTATAAAATGAGTGGCTTTCCTGCTATTGGTGGTACTAAAACTGGTGCGTTTATTAGATACTGTTTGATTTGATAAAAAGATTCAGCACATTTAGCTTCCCATCTGAAAGGTGCATTCTTATGTAGCAAGTGATTGAATGGTAGACTTTTATCGGCTAGTTGAGCAATGAATTGCCTGATTGATTGAAGTTGTCCTTGTAGAGAGCAGAGCTGACTGATATTTTTTGTTGGTGGCATCTCCATAATGGCTCGTACCTTTGCTGGATCCACTTCAATACCTTTAGTTGAGACTATGTAGCCCAGTAACTTGCCTGATGTAAACCCAAAGACACACTTCTTAGGGTTGAGCCTGACTTAAAATTTTTCCAATCAATCAAAAATCTTTGTTAAGATGTTGAAGTGTTCTGCTCTAGTGAAGGATTCAGCTAGTAAATCATCCACATAGTTTTCCATGAAGGTATGCATCATGTCATGAAAGATTGTTCTCATTGCTCGTTGATAAGTAGCTCCTGCATTCTTTAAGCCAAAAGGCATAACATTCCAACAGTACATTCCCCAAGGACAGGTAAACACTATTTTATCTTGATCCTCTGGGGCTATTTTTATTTGATTATAGCCTAAAAAACCTTCCATTAGTGAGAGCATTGCATGGCCCGCTGTGAGGTCTACAATTATGTCAATACTGGGCAAAGGAAAGTTGTCCTTTGGATAGGCTTTGTTGACATCTCTGAAATTAGTGCAGATTCTGATACTACCGTCTGGTTTTGATACTGGTACTATGTTGGAAATCCATTCTCCATAGTCAATGGGTCGAATGAATCTGACATCTAATAGTTTCTTCAGTTCATCCTTAACCATGAGTGCTACCTGTGGATTCATCTTTCGTAGTTTTTGCTTGATTGGCTTAACACCTGGAGAGATGGACAAGTGATGCATGATTAAGTGTGGATCAATTCCGGGCATATATGCATATGAATGAGCAATGTTAATTTGCTTTTGTTTAAAAAAGATGATAAATGCTGATCTTTCCTCCTCTGTCAGAGATTCTGCTAGGTGTATGTTTTTGGCTGCTTCTATAGTACCAATGTTGATTGATTGAGTGGGCTCAATCAATATGGGTGATTGCCCATGAAAATGTTTAGGAAGAGTGTCAAGTCTCCCATCTTTAGGTGCCTTAAAAAGGTTTTCACCCTCAGATGCGTCCTTTATTTTTACTTTTTTATGATCTAGAGCTGCCATTGACTGGTTTTCAACATCAGATCATTTATTTGGTTCATTTTTGTGATTGAGAGACTTGGCACTCCCTTGATTGCAGACATCGTTATTGTGTTCACTGGTAGAGCCTATTTTTGGGTTAACAGTGCATAGGTAGTGGATAATAGATTCATCATCTGGGAAAATTGGTATATCATGCATTTCGGGTTCATCCTAGTCATTGAGGTCGGGAAAGATAAGTGGTAAGGAATCATTTGGTGGATCAAGTTCTGCTACTATAAGTGTCAAGACAGAGGTTTCATCATGATTGGTTCAGGTGCCAAAGAAGTTCAGGATTTCATCGAGGTCTTCGATGGTATCATCCTTCGTATAGACTTGTTCATAATGTTTCTACTCACTTTCCTTAGTGTCATAGATATTTTGTGGTCCAAATTTAGGTAGTCTAACTTCTGTGTTATGCTCTTCTTGAGAAAGGGATATGGAACTAGTATTGTCAGTAGTATCTCCTATAGCATTTGAGTAGCTACCCCATTCATATTTATTGGAATCAGTCTCAGAGTTATTATCCCAAATCTGTTCAGTGCTTTAAACAGGTATGTTGTATGGTGAAAAGAGATCTTTGATAATTGATACCAATTTGATAGTTTTCACTGATTCTGTGTCGGATCCTGCTTCTAACTTTTGTATTTGCTCATATACTGTTCCTCCTTGGGGAGGAATAATGATATCAGGAGGTAGTTCTTCTTTTTTAGATATTAGTGCTTGAATATGAGCTATTGCTGCAGATATGGCCTTCTTGTGATTGAGGAGTTTCTCTTGATGTTGCTTATGTTCTTTACGTTCATGGTCCTTGCGGGTTGTTTCTGCTCACTCAAATAGTGCTTCTTGCCAGGATTCTTCATTGTATATCTTCTTTGCTTTCCATTGAGGTTTTGGAGTTATGTGTGGTATCTTTCTTAGTAGGAAAGTGAGTTTACAGCCCAATCCGGTTTTGTCTCTACTGAGCTATGAAGGAAGGTCTATTGGTTAAGTGACCCCTTCTTTGCATTTTCCAATAGGTCCTTTACCATTATATCCCATCTGTTGCATGATTAAGTAGCCCTTTCCATATAGGTGTGTTGGTAGAACTATGTCCAGAGTAGCTGCTTTGTTATCTTCTTCCTCATCTTTGTATAACCAGCTAAGGATGTCCTTTTCCTCTGATTCATGTGCTAGAGTGCCGAGTTGGATGAAGGTACCATCAAATTTGGTGATGGGCTAAGTTACCTGATTTGTTGATATTGTAGGTAATCCATGAGATCTGGGTGATGTTGGTAAGTTGGCCAAACACATGGGATCCAAAGAGTATTCCCCCATGCCTTGTTCTCTGATTTGCATTTTTTGCTTGAAATCTCCAAGCAATGGTTCAGACTTTGCCTTGTGTAGATCTGATGTTGAGGATTTCTATTTTTTTCTACTATGGGGAACCAAACTGTCTTGGGCTGCCCCCATTGCGTTGCAATATTGAAATGGATTGTGATCAGCAGATATAGAGACCTCTTGTCCGTTGTAAGGAAATTTTACACACTGGTGATACGTAGAAGGCACTGCTTGCATTTCATGTATCTAGGGTCGACCTAATAAAATATTGTACGTGAGGTCTATGTCTAAGACTTGACACGTAGTATCCTTTTGTACTGGTCCAACTTGAATGGGTAACATCACGGTTCCTTTAGATGACCTTTCTTCATCATCATATTCTTTTATGGTAATCTTTTTACATGGATCAATAGACTCCTCAGAGAAGCCTAATGCATGGATAAGTTTTAAGGTACATATATTAAGTCCAGCTCCTCCATCTATCAAGACTCGTTTTACTTGGTGTTTATAGACAATAAACACAATATGGAGAGGAGTGTTATGAGGATGACTTAAGGAAGTATTATCATGCTCTAAGAAGGTGAGATTATGAGGCCTTGTCATATGAGCGACCATGGCTTGGAATTTGTCAGTATCCAGATCTTGAGGTACATTGGTTTCCGATAGCGCTTTTTCCGATATGTCTTTATGTTTTGGCGACAGTTTTAACAATTCTAGTATAGATATTTGAGTAGGAGTTTTGCGCAGTTGGCTAACTAAATCATATTGGATTTTTGCTGTAGTGTTCATTGTTGTTGTGTGGCCCTTCAAGACATATTTATGAGCTCTGGTTGTTACATCGACAGATTCATGATTATGCTGGTCTTGGATTGTGATGACGTTTACATGATTGTCTTCAGCTGATATGTGATTGATGGTGTTATTGTAGATGTGATTGATAGGAGCTCCACGTGTATCATTCAAGGTTAAAGCTCCATCTTTGTTGTAGTTTGGAAGAGGATTTTTAAAGGCTCCTTGGTCACCATTTGTCTTGAGACCATCCACCATTAAATCAACTCTATCAATCATGTCTTGAAAAATGTTTTTTAATCTCATGCAATCGTTCGTTTGATGACATTTGTTGCGATAAAAATCACAAAAGTGTGAGTCATTCCACCAAGGTGGTTTGATTTGGGGTTCATAGTTGCTGATTGTAGGCAAAGAGATAATCTTATTTGCCAGGAGTTCTCTGAATGCTGACTCTAGTGATTGTCCTAGTGGTGTGAAGACACGTTTTTGAAAATTGTTGGTGTCCTCTCGTGAATTGTTATTAGGTCCTCGATTTGTGGTTTTGTTTTGAGTATCATTGGTGTTGTTTGTGTTGGGTTGAACTTGATTGGTATTCGGTGCGTATGTGTTAGCATCTGGGTTAGCACCTTTAGGATTCTTTGTAGCTTGAGGATTTCCTAATAATGCGAGCACTGGCTGTTTAGATTTTGGATCATGTGATTCATTGCTGCCTTCATTTCCATTGTTTTTGTTTCAAGTCCAGAATCTAGATTTGTCTAAGTTGTTGTTGTTTTGGTTATTGTAGTTTGATGAACTTGTTCATTCTTTGAATAATTTGAGCATTCCTTTCTTGACACATGCTTCATCTACTTGAATGTCATTTTCAATTAGTTTAGTGAAAGACGGTATGCATTGGAGTTTGAGCCTGTAACTCATCTCACCATTCAAGTTGTTGATGAAAATTTCCATTTTCTCCTTTTCAAGAATATCTCAAGGATATCATGAAACCATACATCGCCAACATTGAAGGAATACCATGAAAATTTCATTATTTTTCTGTTTGGTGTTACAGACGTCTAGCATGGTTATAGCATGTTGAATGTTATAGGAATACTGAGTGATGAATTTGTTGACTAGTTCGTCAAATGATCTGACAGGAGGTCTGATTTTGGATAACCATTCCATTGTTTGTCCTCCCAAACTTCTTGGGAATAACCTCATCAGATAGGTGTCGTCATGAGAGAATTCAAGACTCATGGTATAGAATTCTCTAACGTGATCACAAGGATTGCTTTTCCCATTATACTTGTCAAATTTAGGAACATTAGAGTTTGGAGGAAAAGGGATCATGTGCAATCTTTTGTCAAAGGGGTAAGGACAAATTTCATTTAATGAGTATTGTACTATTGTCCCTTGTTGTATGTCTTGCATTTTTCTTTGTAACATTTGCATTTGTTGAGTAAGGGCAACCAAAGGTGCATTGTTTTGCTGAGGGAAGAGTTCTTCCCTTGCATTAATCCTGGGTTGAAATGGTGTATGGAACAGTATGTTTTGCTCAGTGATATGTTTCTCAGGGATGTTTTGCCCTGGTGTATGTTGTTCCGGTATGTTTTATTCAGGAATATATTTTTTAGGGTTGCATGCTTCCCCTTCTTGTTGTCGTTCTTTATATTCGTAATGTTGAGATCTTGTTCTAAACATGTCTGTGTCAAAGTCTTCAAGGATTTTAACCCCTTTGTTTGTGAGCATGAGCTGGTATTTTTCCTTGTCATTTTCTATGAGTCTTTCCACAAGCTTTTGGAACAAATCACTTTCTTGGCATTCCTGAAGAAGTTCTTCAGAAATTTCAGCATCCTCTAGAAGTGGACCTTCAAAAGGATATGATAACCTCCGATTCATACTGGATTCTGCTTGTGCCTCGCTTTGTTTATTTTGTTGAGAGCGGGTAACAGGCATTTTAATAGAAGCTTTCTGTGATAAAGGGGACAAAATCCTCTTCGATATGTTGCTCCAGGGTTGGTGGTTCAAATAGAGGTGTGTTGTAAGTGATGCACTCGTTGAGAAAGAATGCCGGATTGATCTTTCCTCCACAGTTTATGATTTGACTGAATGCGGATTTTTGACAATATGCCCTAGTCTTCAAAGGCTCTTTGTCAAATTCATTGGATTTGTTCTGGATATAAAGTTTGACGTGATGAAGGAATATTCGATGAGATTTGAAGAGTTGACGATTGATGTATAATTTTTTTTTTCTTTTGACAAATTTGGAAAAACTTGGTTGTTGTTTCTTCAACGTGGTGTTACGATAAATATTCTTTCTTCTTAAAATATGGGGATTAGTCATGCATAAGTGATTTAATGGTTTCCTTTGAATTGTTTTGAATTTATTTGATCTTGTTTTGAAAATTCAAGTTTTACTTTATCAAAGTGAAGGTTTAGATGCCCCCTCACGACAAAGCATGTCAAATGATATGGATAAAGTCTCCTGCTATGGAAACTTGATTTGACAACCTGAGATTTTGAACAAGTGTTTTTGAGATATAATCCGTGAGATAATAAAGGACCTATTCGTCACTTGCGATGATTTTTTCCGATTTTGATAGGATAGATATGTTTATCATGCAATCAGTTTTGGATTTTTGACAACTTTTGTTTTGACACAAATTTTGCTCAAGAAATAATTTTTAACGCTTTCTTTTTGGTACTCTAGTTTGATGAAGATGAAGTTGATGAAAGGATGCTCTCAAAAATGCTTTCTAAAATTTCAAAATTTTCAGCTGTTTTGCCTCCTATTTTTCTCAGTTTGATCACGCGCTAAAACAAAGACCGAATGCTACAGAAATTTCTTGACGCGGTAAGGAAAAGACCACACGCGCTAAGCTGCCCTCGGCTACGTGCTAACTTTTTTAGACTGCTTATCTGGTTTTCTATTTTGCTCAAAAAGTCATGCGCTAATATGGGCCTTCCCCGCGCTAACCGATAAACCTGATGTGCTAGAGATTGACTCCTACGCGCTAAGCTGATGCTTTGATGCACTAGATTGTTTTTAGGAGGTGCTAAATTTTTAACGTTGTTTCTAAATTTTGGTAAAGTGCTACTTTTAAAACTGGACGCACTAAAGTGAAGGTTTGATGTGCTAAAAGATGTATCACATGCACTAAGAAGTTGCTCTTACATGCTAGACTGCCCTATTTTGACTGTTTTCTATGATTTTGGTGTTTTGCCTTTAGGTTTTCAATGTTGATGGATGATTTTCTAAAGTAACAAATGCAAACACAACACAAAATACATAACCTTTTTTGCCTAATCTTAACAATAAGTGTATATTCTACGAGGATGTGTTTAAATCCCCAATGTTTTAATAGGTTTGGTTATAATGAATACACTTCCAAAAAGACTCTTTATTCAAGGGTCATAAGTAATACCATAGCCCACTAGTCTCGATACTCCATTAGCTCAAACAACTGTGTCACCCCCTAGAGGGCGCCCCTTTTTTTGCCTTTTGTGATAAATTAACTCAAAGTGAATTGCTTCACAATTGAGTAGTTATCTTGGGAGATATATGGTGAGCGATCTTGGGGGGGGGGATTCTTTCCCACCCTTGCACTATGTTATTACAAATGTCTGGTTACTGAATCAGCTCAAGGTTTCTATTTCTAAGGTTCGTAACTAGGCTTCCTGTTCGGCCCTTAGTGATAAAATCCCTCAGGAGGATTCCCAACCTTTAGAACAAAGGCTTTACATATCTCGAGGATACTGGGGAAGACTAATCTCTGCATGTAACCATTGAAAAGGACTTTCATCACTTTCAACTTTTGATTATAGTGGGTTGGAACACTTGGCGTGAAAGTCATTTCCCACTTAGGTTGTTCCCTTCATGACCCAATTTTTGATAGGGAGGACCCCTTTTGTGATTGAGAGATTTTTGGTTACGAGAGTTTTGTGGTAGTTTGGTCAGCAGTAGGGGATACCACAAGGGACCTATTTGTTTGCACACTGGAGGCAGGATATACCAGATTGGGGTCTGACTATTGACAGTGCAGCGGCTGTAGAGGAGTTTGTGCAGCTAGTGGGCCAAATATGGGACTATGCTCCGGATATTTTGGATGCTGGGATGATGGATGAGTTTGCCAGATTGTTTGCAGCTCGTGCCGTGGGGAGGATATCTGATCCATCGGAGATGCGGCCCACTTTTGATGATGATGAGGATGAGGGAGGGGAGATGGGGATGATGGAGGAGGTGGAGGAGGTTGGGGTAGGAGAGGAGACAGAGGTAGAGATAGGGGTGATAGAGAAGTGGAGAGAGTAGTTCGACGAGGTGTGATGGATAGAGGTAGAGGAGGTTTGGCTATTGGAGTAGGGGGTTAGGGGATGGTAGGAGAGGTGATAGCAGCAGTCGAATAGACTGATGAGGTGAGATGACCAGCCCAGAGGAGGAGGACTGATGTGCTACCTCCACCAGCACTGAGGACAGGTAGAGGGACTAGGGGTACCTCTTCACAGGTTCCCCTACGAGTCCGGATTCTGACTCACATGGAGGACGCCCAGATTAGGACCTTACAAATGATAGTGCAGCAGCTGCAGGCATAACTATTAGCACATCAACGTCAGATTACACAGCTGACCACCAAGCACAACACCGAGATAGACTGATCGAGTCGAGCAGAGGAGCTCACAACGAGTGTACAGAGAGCTGTAACAGGTGGTCTGATGAGGGACACCTTGAGAGAGCTGGCTTTGAGAGCCTAGGAGGTGGAGTACTACCATTGACATTATGAGGCTGTGGTGCCCAAGGAGCATCAAGTGCATAGTTTTATGTAGTCAAGATCGAGTCGATCTCGAGAGACTGGATCACGGTCAAAGAGTAGAGGCGTGACAAGGCCGCCGAGACATAATCCACCTAGAGATCCAGTGGTTGGGACTTCTGCGGTGATACCATCTCCTTCAGGAGATACTCATACTTGAGAGATGTTGTCTCCATTGTATTTGGTCGAGACATGACATATATTGTACATTTTGATCATTTTATATATATATATATATATATATATATGACACCATTTTCTTTGATCATGTGATGTGTTATGGATGCATTTTCTATATGCTGGTGTTTATTTTATGATAATGCAATGCTTAGATAGATGATATGATGAAGTGAAATGAGATGATGTAAATGTATAATGTTTATGAGATGTATGTATGTTTTCATATGTTGTGAGATGTATCTTGAAAATGAGATGTATGATGTAACTAATTGTAAAATGATATGTAACTTAAATGTAAAATGGTATGCAACTAATTGTAAAATGATATGCAACTAATTGTAAAATGATATGCAACTAATTGTTTTTTGGAGCACCCTCATTCTGCATTTGTCATCCGATAGAACCACATGTTATTTGCTTTCGATATATGTATCATCATTGAGCATGGATTGATTTTTGGATATGTTGAAAATTTATACAAGCATAATGGTATAATTAAACCATGATAACCTGAGAAAAATTTACATGATGTTCGATTTTGCAAGATAGCACAAGTGCCAAGGTATAATTGAACTAGGATGACCAGAGTGTGGATTGCGTATTAACAGACAAGATTAAACCATTTGTATGCGTAAAGTGGAATCATGTCTTCAGTGATATTCATTGGATCACATCTCTAGACAAGTATTTACATAGTACAAATGATCGCCTCATAGACAAGACTAAGAAAATATTGGAGTTTCTCGATGTTCTCTAGCTTGGAAGCTTTGTTGAGAAAACTTAGAGAATCCAATAATTCAAAAATTTAAATGCAAAAATAGTCAAGACTTTATGCAAAATGCAATAGTTGATACTTCAAACTTCAAAAAATCATCCATCGTATTTCTCTTGTGAATCTATTATTGACCGATGTTTTGATTTGGGTTTGTGTAAGTTTTTGCTTTGTTGGACATGATGCCGAGTTTTGCAAATAGTCTTGATGGTTTGAACATGTTTGTAAGTTTTGATGTTTATTGTCTCTAGCTAAGTGTACCTCTCAATGCGGGTATGTATAGTGATTACCAAGCCATGGTAAAGTGTGGTGAAAGGATAGATGGATAAATCAAGATAGTGACTATGCTAAGTATGTCCTAAATGGATATTTGCTAAGTGTCGGGCGATGGCTGATAGTGTTTTACTGCAGAGATAAGGATATGGCTATAGATAAAGGAGCTATCCTTTCACAATAGCGCCTGTTACCAGGTTTTCACCAGTTGCTTTTATTGTACCTTTTTATTTGTTTTTTCTTGATTTTTTTAAAAATATTTTATTGTTTTTTACTTTTTCCGTGCATTAGACTACTCAAGTGTAGTATTTCTTCAGATGAGTGCTGTTAGTTGGTTCATTGAGCACATCTCCTTCTGAAGTTGTTAGCTGATAAGCACCTGATCCATAGACTGATATGATGACATAGGGACCTAACCAGTTGGGTTCAAATTTCCCTTTCTTTTCTCGATCTTGCTAATTTCTAGGATTTTCCTTGAGTACTAGATCACCAACTTTGAAATTTTGGGGAATGACCTTGTGATTGTAGCTTGTGCACATGCATTGCTGATATGCTTTGAGATGAGTGTAAGCATGCTGATGTCTTTCATCTAAGAGTTCCAGTTCTTGTAGTCGGTTGACTTGATACACTTCATCTAGGATTAAGCCTTTTAGAGAGACTCTGAGAGATGGAATTTCTACCTCCAGTGGTAAAATAGCTTATGATCCATAGACCAATGAGAAAGGTGTTGCTCTTGTAGGTATGCAGATGCTAGTTCTGTATGCCCAAAGTGCTGGATTGAGTTGTACATGCCAATCTTTGCCTGCATCATTCACTGTTTTCTTTAGGATTTTCAGTATTGTCTTGTTGGATGATTCTGCCTGACCATTCCCCTGGGGGTAGTATGGTGTAGAGAATCGATGTTGTATTTTGAATTGTTCACATAGTTCTTGGACATCTTGGTTTTTGAACGGTCATCCATTATCAGTGATGATGGAGCTTGGAATACAATATCTGCAGATCAGATAGTTTAGGATAAAAGAGGTAATTTGTTTTCTAGTCACTGTGGTCATGGGGACTACTTCTATCCACTTGGTAAAGTATTCTGTTGTAGTTATAATGAACTTGTGTCCATGTGAAGATGAAGGATGAATTTTGCCGACCAAGTCAAGTCCCCATTGACAAAAGGGCCAGGATGTTGTAAATGGCTGCCGTTCCTGTGGAGGAGCATGTATCAGATTGCCATGGATCTGGTATTTAGGGCACTTTTTTGTGAAATGATAAGAATCTTTTTCCATGGTTGGCCAGTAATATCCTATTCTTAGAAGCTTTTTAGCAAGAGTAGTCTCACTTGAATGTGTTCCACAGATACCTTCATGAAGCTCGTGTAAAGCAAAATTAGATTCGTTGTGATCAAGGCAACAAAGAAGAGTACCATCTAGACATCGACGGTACAAAGTATCAACAGTAAGGGTATAGCGGGCGGCTTGTTGGATAAGATTACACTTTTGGTTTCAGGATTGGTCAATGGGTAGAATATTGTTCTTTAGATAATTATATATTGGTCCATACAAAGGGGAATTTGAACTAGTCAAGGTATAGACAACATGGGATTCAGATTGGTCATAGGCTGGGTAGAACAGTTGCTCTACCAGAAACTTGTAACGACTTTGTTGCTCTGGAATTTGTAGTAATGAAGCAATAGTACATTGCATCGACTGCTTTATTGTTCAATCTTGGTATTTGCTCGAAGGTGATGTGTACAAAATACTGTTTAAATTCATCCATCATTTGTTTGTAGGGTAGTAGCTTTTTATCTTTTGTCTGATAGTCATTGTTGATTTGATTGATGACTAGTTGTGAGTCTCTGTAGACCTTTAACTCCGTGATTTTCCATTCTACGACCATTTTGATGCCTATAACCAATGCCTCATATTCAGCCACATTATTTGTGCATGGGAACATAAGCTGATATGATCTTAGTATAGTATGTCCTTCAGGAGTGATGAAGAGAATGCCAACACCTGTACCATGTTGTGTGTAGGATCCGTCAAAGTATAGGGTCCATTGCTTGGTAGAAATAGCAAGAATGTCTCTGTCCAGAAATTCAATCTCCATAGTTTGTTTTCCTGGTAGCAGTGCTTCAGCTAGTTGATCTGCAATTGCTTATCCTTTGATAGCTCTTTGTTCTGTGTATTGGATATCAAATTCATTGAGAATCATTACCCATTTAGCCAATCGGCCTGTAAGAGCTACCTTGCTGAGTAGATATTTGAGAGGATCAATTTTTGCCACTAGCTTAATTGTGTGTGCTAGCATATAATGTTGGAACTTTTGAGAAGCGAAGACTCCTATTAGACAAGCCTTCTCAATGAATGTATAGTTGAGTTCATAGCCATTCAATGTCCTGCTGATAAAGTATATGGCTCGTTCCTTTCCTTGTTGATCTTCTTATGCCAATAGTGCCCCCAGTGATATATCTGTTGTTGAAATGT
The DNA here is from genome assembly GCF_030272615.1 of Cryptomeria japonica. Taxonomy (NCBI): domain Eukaryota; kingdom Viridiplantae; phylum Streptophyta; class Pinopsida; order Cupressales; family Cupressaceae; genus Cryptomeria; species Cryptomeria japonica. The sequence goes on along the minus strand of NC_081405.1, from coordinate 39,091,921 downwards.
ATAAAATGAGTAGCTTTCCAGCTATTGGTGGTACTAGAACTGGTGGGTTTATTAGATACTGTTTGATTTGATAAAAAGATTTAGCACATTTAGCTTTCCATCTGAAAGGTGCATTCTTATGTTGTAAGTGATTGAATGGTAGACTTTTATCGGCTAGTTGAGCGATGAATCACCTGATCGATTAAAGTCGTCCTTTTAGAGAGTGGAGCTAACTGATATTCTTTGGTGGTGGCATCTCCATAATGGCTCGTACCTTTGCTGGATCCACTTCAATACCTTTAGCTGACACCATGTAGCCTAGTAAATTGCCTAATGTAAACCCAAAGACACACTTCTTAGGGTTGAGCCTGACTTAAAATTTTTCCAATCAATCAAAAATCTTTGTTAAGATGCTGAAGTGTTCTGCTCGAGTGAAGGATTTAGCTAGTAAATCATCCACATAGTCTTCCATGAAGGTATGCATCATGTCATGAAAGATTGTTGTCATTGCTCATTGATAAGTAGCTCCTGCATTCTTTAAGCGAAAAGGCATAACATTCCAATAGTACATTCCCCAAGGACAGGTAAACGTTGTTTTATCTTGATCCTCTGGGGCTATTTTTATTTGATTATAGCTTGAAAAACTGTCCATTAGTGAAAGCATTGCATGGCCCGCTGTGAGGTCTACAATTATGTCGATACTGGGCAAAGGAAAGTTGTCCTTTGGATAGGGTTTGTTGACATCTCTAAAATCAATGCAGATTCTGGTACTATGTTGGAAATCCATTCTGCATAGTTGATGGGTCGAATGAATCCGACATCTAATAGTTTCTTCAGTTCATCCTTAACCATGAGTGCTACCTGTGGATTCATCTTTCATAGTTTTTGCTTGACTAGCTTAACTCTTGGAGAGATGGACAAGTGATGCATGATTAAGTGTGGATCAATTCTAGGCATATATGCGTATGACCAAGTAAAGTTAATTTGCTTTTCTTAAAAAAAGATGATAAATGTTGATCTTTCCTCCTCTGTCAGATATTCTGCCAGGTGTATGTTTTTGGCTACTTCTGTAGTACCAATGTTGATTGATTGAGTGGGCTCAATCAATATGGGTGATCGCTCACGAAAATGTTCAGGAAGAGTGTCAAGTTTCCCATCTTTAGGTGCCTTTAAAAGGTTTTCACCCTCAGATGCGTCCTTTATTTTTACTTTTTTGTGATCTAGAGCTGCCATTGACTGGTTTTCAGCATCAGATCTTTTATTTGGTTCATTTTTGTGACTGAGAGACTTGGCACTCCCTTGATTACATACATCGTTATCATGTTCACTGGTAGAGCCTATTTTTGGGTTAACGGTGCATAGGTAGTGGATAATAGATTCATCGTCTGGGAAAATTGGTATATCATGCATTTCGGGTTCATCCCAGTCAATGAGGCCGGGAAAGATAAGTGGTAAGGAATCATTTAGTGGATCAAGTTCTACTACTGTAATTGTCAAAACAGAGGTTTCATCATGATTGGTTTGGGTGCCAAAGAAGTTCAGGATTTCGTCGAGGTCTTTGATGGTATCATCCTCCGTATAGACTTGTTCATAATGTTTCTGCTCACTTTCCTTAGCATCATAGATATTCTGTGGACCAAATTTAGATAGTCTAACTTCTGTGTTATGCTCTTCTTGAGAAAGGGATATGGAACTAGTATTGTCAGTGGTATCTCCTGTAGCATTTGAGCAGCTACCCCATTCATATTCATTGGAATCAGTCTCATAGTTATTATCCCAGATCTTTTCAGTGCTATAAACAGGTATGTTGTATGGTGAAAAGAGATCTTTGATAATTGATACCAGTTTGATAGTTTTCACCGATTTTGTGTCGGATCCTGCTTCTACCTTTTGTATTTGCTCATATATTGTTCCTCCTTGGGGAGGAATAATGATATCAGGAGGTAGTTCTACTTTTTTAGATATTAGTGCTTGAATATGAGCTACTGCTGCAGATATGGCCTTCTTGTGATTGAGGAGTTTCTCCTGATGTTGCTTCTGTTCTTTACGTTCACAGTCCTTGCGGATTATTTCTACTGACTCAAATAGTTCTTCTTGCCAGGATTCTTCATTGTATATCTTCTTTGCTTTCCATTGAGGTTTTGGAGTTATGCGTGGTATCTTTCTTAGTAGGAAAGTGAGTTTATAGCCCAATCTTGTTTTGTCTCTCCTGAGCTGTGAAGGAAGGTCTATTGATTCAGTGACTCCTTCTTTGCATTTTCCAATAGGTCCTTTACCATTATATCCCATTTGTTGCATGATTAAGTAGCCCTTTCCATATAGGTGCGTTGGTAGAACTATGTCAAGAGCAGTTGCTTTGTTGTTTTCTTCCTCATCTTTATATAACCAGCTAAGGATGTCCTTTTCCTTTGATTCATGTGCTAGAGTGCCGAGTTGGATGAAGGTATCATGAAATTTGGGATGGGATGAGTTACCTGATTTGTTGATGTTGTAGGTAATCCATGAGATCTGGGTGATGTTGGTAAGTTGGCCAAACACATGGGTTCCAAAGAGTATTCCCCCATGCCTTGTACTCTGATTTGCATTTTCTGCTTGAAATCTCCAGGCAATGATTCAGACTTTTCCTTCTGTAGATCTGATGTTGAGGATTTCTGTTTTTCTCTATTACGGGGAACCAAACTGTCCTGGGCTGCCCCCATTGCGTTGCAATATTGAAATGGATTGTGATCAGCAGATATAGAGACCTCTTGTCCCTTGTAAGGAAATTTTACACACTGGTGATACGTAGAAGGCACTGCTTGCATTTCATGTATCTAGGGTCGACCTAATAAAATATTGTACGTGAGGTCTATGTCTAAGACTTGACACGTAGTATCCTTTTGTACTGGTCCAACTTGAATGGGTAACATCACGGTTCCTTTAGATGACCTTTCTTCATCATCATATTCTTTTATGGTAATCTTTTTACGTTGATCAATAGACTCCTCAGAGAAGCCTAATGCACAGATAAGTTTTAAGGTACATATATTAAGTCTAGCTCCTCCATCTATCAAGACTCGTTTTACTCGGTGTTTATAGACAATAACTTCAATATGGAGAGGAGTGTTATGAGGATGACTTAAGGAAGTATTATCATGCTTTGAGAAGGTGAGATTATGAGGCCCTGTCATATGAGAGACCATGGCTTGGAATTCATCAGTATCTAGATCTTGAGGTACATTGGTTTCCAACAGCGCTTGTTTCAATATATCTTTGTGTTTTGGCGATAGTTTTAACAATTCTAGTATGGATATTTGAGTAGGAGTTTTGTGTAGTTGGCTGACTAAATCATAATGGATTTTTGGTGTAGTGTTTGTTGTTGTTGTGTGGCCCTTCAAGACATATTTCTGAGCTCTGGTTGTTACATTGACAGATTCATGATTATGCTGGTCTCGGATTGTGATGACGTTTACATGATTGTCTTCAGCTGATATGTGATTGATGGTGTTATTGTACATGTGATTGATACTAGCCCCACGTGTATCATTCGAGGTTGAAGCTCCATCTTTGTTGTAGTTTGGAAGAGGATTTTTAAAGGCTCCATGGTCACCATTTGTCTTGAGACCATCCATCGTTAAATCAACTCTATCAATCATGTCTTGAACAATGTTTTTTAATCTCATGCAATCATTCATTTGATGACCTTTGTTGCGTTGAAAATCACAAAAGTGTGAGTCATTCCACCAAGGTGGTTTGATTTGGGGTTCATAGTTGCTGATTGTAGGCAAAGAGATAATCTTATTTGCCAGGAGTTCTCTGAATGCTGACTCCAGTGATTGTCCTAGTGGTGTGAAGACACATTTTTGAAATTGTTGGTGTCGTCTCATGAATTGTTATTAGGTCCTCGATTTGTGGTTTTGTTTTGAGTATCGTTGGTGTTGTTTGTGTTGGGTTGACCTTGATTGGTATTCGGTGCATATGTGTTAGCTTTCGGGTTAGCACCTTTAGGATTCTTTGTAGCTTGAGGATTTCCTGATAATGCGAGCACTGGCTGTTTAGATTTTGGATCATGTGATTCATTACTGCCTTCATTTCCATTGTTTTTGTTATGAGTCCAGAATCTAGATTTGTCTAAGTTGTTGTTGTTTTAGTTATTGTAGTTTGATGAACTTGTTCATTCTTTGAATAATTTGAGTGTTCCTTTCTTGACACATGCTTCATCTACTTGAATTTCATTTTCAATCAGTTTAGTGAAAGACGGTATGCATTGGAGTTTGAGCCTATAACTCATCTCACCATTCAAGTTGTCGATGAAAATTTCCATTTTCTCCTTTTCAGGAATATCTCAAGGATATTGTGAAACCATACATCACCAACGTTGAAGGAATACCATGAACGTTTCATTAATTTTTTGTTTTGTGTTACATACATCTAGAATGGTTATAGCATGTTGAATGGTATAGGAATATTGAGTGATGAATTTGTTGACTAGTTCGTCAAATGATCTGATAGGAGGTGTGATTTTGGATAACCATTCCATTGTTTGTCCTCCCAAACTTCTTGGGAATAACCTCATCGGATAGGTGTCATCATGAGAGAATTCAAGACTCATGGTATAGAATTCTCTAACGTGATCACGGGGATTGCTTTTCCCATTATACTTGTCAAATTTAGGAACATCAGAGTTTGGAGGAAAAGGGATCATGTGCAATCTTTTGTCAAAGGGATAAGGACAAATTTTGTTTAATGAGTATCGTACTGTTGTCCCTTGTTGTATGTCTTGCATTTGTCTTTGTAACATTTGCATTTGTTGAGAAAGGGCAACCAAAGGCGCATTGTTTTGCCGAGGGAAGAGTTCTTCCCTTGCATTAATCCTGGGTTGAAATGGTGTATGGAATGGTATTTTTTTCTCGGGGATGTGTTTCTCAGGGATGTTTTGCCTTGGTGTATGTTGTTCTGGTATGTTTTATTCAGGAATATCTTGTTTAGGGTTGCATGCTTCCCCTTCTCATTGTCGTTCTTGATATTTGTAATGTTGAGATCTCATTCTAAACATGTCTGTGTCAAAGTCTTCAGGGATTTTAAACCCTTTTCTTGTGAGCATGAGCAAGCATTTTTCCTTGTCATTTTCCATGATTCTTTCCACAAGTTTTTGGAACAAAGAACTTTCTTGGCATTCCTGAAGAAGTTCTTCAGAAATTTCAGCATCCTCTAGATGTGGACCTTCAAAAGGATATGATAACCTCCGATTCATACTGAATTCTGCTTGTGCCTCACTTTGTTTGTTTTGTTGAGAGCGGGTAACATGCATTTTAATAGAAGCTTTCTATGACAAAGGGGACAAAATCCTCTTTGATATGTTGCTCCAGGGTTGGTGGTTCAAATCGGGGTGTGTTGTAAGTGATACACTCATCGAGAAAGAATGTCAGATTGATCTTTCCTCCATGGTTTATGATTTGACTGAATGCGGATTTTTGACAATATGCCCTAGTCTTCAAAGGCTCTTTGTCAAATTGGTTGGATTTGTTCTGGATATAAAGTTTGACGTGATGAAGGAATGTTCGATGAGATTTGAAGAGTTGACGATTGATGTATACATTTTTTTTTCTTTTGACAAATTTGGAAAAACTTGGTTGTTGTTTCTTCAACGTGGTGTTACGATAAATATTCTTTCTTCTCAAAATATGGGGATTAGTCATGCATAAGTGATTTAATGGTTTCCTTTGAATTGTTTTGGATTTATTTGATCTTGTTTTGAAAATTCAAGTTTTACTTTATCAAAGTGAAGGATTAGATGCCCCCTCATGACAAAGCATGTCAAATGATATGGATAAAGTCTCTTGATATGGAAACTTGATTTGACAACCTAAGATTTTGAGCAAGTGTTTTTGAGATATAATCTGTGAGATAATAAAGGACCTATTTGTCAGTTGCGATGATGTTTCTCGATTTTGATAGGATAGATATGTTTATCATGCAATCAGTTTTGGATTCTTGACAACTTTATTTTTGACACGAATTTTGCTCAAGAAATAATTTTTAACACTTTGTTTTTGGTACTCTGGTTTGATGAAGATGAAGCTGATGAAAGGATGCTTTCTAAAATTTAAAAATTTTCCACTGTTTTGCCCCCTGTTTTTCTAGGTTTGATCACGCACTAAAACAGAGACCAAATGCTACAAAAATTTCTTGACGTGCTAAGGAAAAGACCACACGCGCTAAGCTGCCCTCGGCTACGCGCTAACTATTTTAGACTGCTTATCTAGTTTTCTATTTTGCTCAAAAAGTCATGCTCTAATATGGGCCTTCCACGCGCTAACTGATAAACCTGATGCGCTAGAGATTGACTCCTACGCGGTAAGCTGATGCTTTGACGCGCTAGATTGTTTTCGGATGCGCTAAATTTTTAACATTGTTTCTAAATTTTGGTAAAGCACTACTGTTAAAACTGGACGCGCTAAAGTGAAGGTTTGATGTGATAAAAGATGTATCACACGCACTAAAAAGTTGCTCTTATGCGCTAGACTGCCCTGTTTTGACTGTTTTCTATGATTTTGGTGTTTTGCCTTTAGGTTTTCAATGTTGATGGATGATTTTCTGAAGTAACAAATGCAAACACAACACAACATACCTAACCTTTTTTGTCTAATCTAAACAGTAAGTGTATATTCTATGAGGATGTGTTCAAATCCCCAATGTTTTAACAGGTTTGGTTACAATGAATACACTTCCAAAAAGACTCTTTATTCAAGGGTCATAAGTAATACCATAGCCCACTAGTCTCGATACTCCATTAGCTCAAACAACCGTGTCACCCCCTAGAGGGCACCCATTTTTTTGCCTTTTGCCATAATTTAACTCAAAGTGAATTGCTTCACAATTGAGTAGTTATCTTGGGAGATATATGGTGAGCGATCTTGGGGGGGGATTCTTCCCCACCCTTGCACTATGATATTACAAATGTCTGGTTACTGACTTGGCTCAAGGTTTCTATTTCTAAGGTTAGTAACCAGGCTTCCTGTTCGGCCGTCATTGATAAACTCCCTCAAGAGGCTTCCCAACCTTTAGAACAAAGGCTTTACATATCTCGAGGATACTGGGGGAAGACTAATCACTGCGCACAACCGTTGAAAAGGACTTTTGTCACTTTCCACTTTTGATTATAGTGGGTTGGAACACTTGGTGTCAAAGTCGTTTCCCACTTAGGTCATTCCCTTCACACTGGCCATAAATGACTTTAAGAGTTGATTTCAACCCCGCGGGAAGGCAGGCTTGCTACAGGGTTTTATTTACTTGAAATATTGAAAGCATAAGAGTAGTCTGGTTTTTTTTTATCACCCAGTTAAGGGGAGAGCATATACCTTCTACTTTTGAGACAAGGCAATCAAGTTGTTCTTTTTATCCTGTCAACTCAGTGAGTTTCTAAGATCTATATGGAGATGTTGCTCCACAAAAACATGGTGTTTATTTTATTTCCTCAAATCAGTGATTATCTAATCTAGGAAAAGAACCTTGTCAACAAAGCAAAACTTCGATTTGGTCAACAAAAGAAAATCGGCAAAAGGGGAATAACTTCCCTCTTTGATTGTAACTGACTTTTGTGACTTGGTGTGATTCTTTACTTTGCCCAATTTAAAATGAATCCTTTTATACACCAAAGGATGGTGAAATTCTTTTTAAGCCCCTTGCAAAAATGAAAATTTGTATTGTTCTTTTTAGAGCCCAAATTGAGAAATTTTCTCCTAGAAAAGCAAGAAATTTTTTTATTGTTGTTCGTTTTACTTGCCCAAAATAATAGCGAGTTTAGTTTTATTTAAACAAGAAAAAAAAGAAATTTGAATTTTGCCTAACTTAGAAAAGTTAGTAAAAATTTAAACTACTTTAATTCTAGCCTAAATAGATTCAAAACCTACAATCAAATGTTAGTACCTATAGAAAACCAGTCAATTAGTTAGCAAAAAGGTGAATTCTGTGGACTTCTACAAGTCTAAATTTTAATTTCTGTTACAAATTAGCTCTCTATTTTCTGTCTACGATGCGCTATTGAACAGATTGTATGCGCTACAAGATGATTGTGATGCACTACTCTGTTTCTCTAATGCGTTGTTCTGTATTTCTGATGCGCTACTTTGTTTTCTAGATGCACAACTCTATTTTCCTTCCGCGCTGAGACCTATAGGAAAATGTTAGTGAGGATGATGTGCTAAGCTAAGGATGTCATGCGCTAGATGATGAACCCGACGTGCTGAACAGAAAGTGGAATGCGCTAGACTATTAATCGGATGTGCTAGGAAATGTTTCCCATGCGCTTATTCTTGTTTCCCCTGGACCTGTAAAAGTGGTTAAATTTAAAAACCGATTTGATATATGGGGTCGAGCCCCATGGTGGGTGCCAGAAATGTATGCGAGAAAAGCGGGTCGATAGAACTTAAAATATAGAAAATGAAGCCTAAGGAGCCTTGCTCACACATCCATAGGACTTCTTGGTGCAAGCTATGGAGTCATGAAGTATGGCTTAGCTTCCCAAGGTCGTTCAAACCAATTTCTTCGCTCTCAGATCACTGAGCAAACTAGTTTAGGGATGACAAATGCAAGAACGAGGGATGCTTTGGTTGATTTTAAGATGAAATGCATCCTAAGTTATACATGATCCTATAAATGCAATAAACTAGTTTATAAGATGATAAGATTAGTAACAAGACTATCCTAGCATGCTATATTAGTCTATGATTAAGCTAAATGATAAGGAAAATACTCTAAACATGCATATTTAGATTAATTCCTATTGAAAAGAGAGGCTAAATGATGAACATAAAGTGAAATATTTAAGCTTGCATAGATTTGAGTATAAGTGTGATGCTAAAGACTTGGATGATGAAAAATGGAGGAATGAAAGCTCTATTTATAGAAAAAATAGGGCAATGGATGGCCAAGATTGAAAGGTTTAATCAAGGGTTGAGTTTGAAAGTTGGGAATCCATGTTTGCAATTTGCACCAATGAAATGGTGACAAATGTCAACCTAAGACTGGTTGAGAGAAGGGGTTGGAGACATTAAATGCCTGAGAAGACCTCATGGTTACCTTATGGGGTAAGGGTTAAGGTTAGGTTAGGGTTATCCAATGGATAAAGGTTTTATCCAAAGGATAAACTCCTCTGCAAAAGATTAAGGATAACCATGGTCAAAGCAATAAATGCTTGATGAGACCCTTGGGTTACATGGAGGTTGAGTTTAGGGAAATTCTTTAATCATGCTAGAGGGTTGAGTTAACCATTAACGATTTGGGAGACTTTCAAAGTTAAGTGGTTGAAGCCTTTAAGGGTTTTCAAAGACTTTGAGGTTTTGAGAAGTGACTTCCCCTTGCTTAGGGATGTGACAATGTTTAGGAAATGGGTTAGGTTAATTTAGAAGTGATTAGAAGAGTCTAGAAGGGGTTAGAAATAGGGTTTAGGAAGCAAGTGGGAGATGTAGGATTTTGCAAGTGGATGAAGGGAGAATAGGATTTAATTGAATGAATTTAATTCAATTTGGTTGTAATTTGGGGAAATCAAATAAATTAGATTTATTCAATTGAGGATAAACTATTTAATTAAATTTGAATTTAATTAAAAGTGGATAGAAGGGATTTAATTGAATAAAATGATTTATTCATTAAATGTAAAAAGAGGCCTAGTGAATTTAATTTAAATAAATAGAGTAATTTACTTAATTTAAATAGAGGAATGTGGGTGATTTAATTAAATTGGATTTAATTAAATAGAGAAATGAACATAAAATATTCATTTAGGAATATGGTCATTTTTATACGTCTACACAAGCTTTGTATGACCTTTTGGAGTTGCCCAATAAACCACCTTATGGTTTAGCTGTTTATATCAGAATGTATAGTTAATAGTATTTATTATCTAATTAAAAATTAGAATATAGTTTATTTATTTTTAATTAAATAATAATTAAGATAAATTGTACATCTTGGTTTTTGGATAAACTTGCCATGAGATTATATATTGATCGAACTTTGTGGATTTATTTGGTTTGATGATAAGATTTTAAATGGGAATTTCATTTTCAGTCTTAAATGTAACAAATTATGATTAGTTGTCATTAATTAAATCATAAGTAATTGTTATCTTCTACTAATTTTATTGTTCAAATTTGAAGTGTGGTGTGAATGAAGTAATTTTTAATCTTTTGAGTGAAGGATTTTTCTTATGGAATGACACATCCACAAAGAATTATTATAAGTTGATGTAATAATTAAAGTTTTAAGAGATAATAGTTAAGTTCTTCAGTTTTATTATTTTTTTTGTTTTCAAATTTATTTATATATAAATAAAGATAATAGCATATGCTTATATATATGTACAATAATTATGTACATGAATTTTTAAGAAATTATATATGACACACTAACATAGAAGTGTATATATGTTTGTCTAATTTTTGACTTCACCAAATTTCAAAATTTTTTGTCAAAAAGTTAACAATTATCATCATTTTTGAATCCCATACATCATGATGTCTCATTTTATTCAAATGTATTTTCATTGGTATGCCTTTGTTGTTGTATGTTTTTGCATAGAATTTGATGGACTCTAGCTAAAACAATTAAATATGAAGATCCTTTGTGATGGAAGGGAATAATTTTATAGGTATCATTTTTTGATAATATTCAACCTATTATGACAAATTTCCATGCCAAATACTTTATCATTAAAGAGATTTTAATTTTAAATACTTCTATTAGATAGTTTAGATAAGTGTTTGGGATGCCAATAAAATAAAATGTCTTGATTCCAATTGATACGATGAGCATATTCCTTCCACTTTCGAGACAAGGCAAATAAGGTTCTTTTCAACTTTTCATGGCAATGATTTGCTAAGATCTATATGGAGATATTGCTCTACATAAACATGGTGTTTATTTTACTCCTTTAAAGCAATGATTTTCTTATCTATAAAAAGAACTTGGTCAACAAAGTGAATTCGATGTTTGGTCAACAAAATAAATCGATCAAAAGGGGAAGATATTCACTCTTTAGTTGTGACTAACTTTGGACATGTGTGATTCTTTTACTTTAAAAAAATTTGAAGTGGATCTTTTTATGCACCAAAGGATGGTGAGGTTATTTTTAATCCCCTTTGTTTTGCAAAAATGAAAAATTGCCTTGTTCTTTTTAGAGCCCAAAGTGAAAATTTGTTTTCCTAAGAAAAGCAAAAAGGATTGTTTTTGCGATTCTTTTTATAGCCCAAACAAGGTGAGTTCAATTTTATCCCATAAGAAGTAAAAGACTTTAAATTTTAACTAACTTAAATAAGTTAGTAAAAACTTAAACTATTGTAACTCTAAAAGTAAAACTATGCTCCTCCCTGCAAGAAAATGTTAAAGATCCTGCAAAACACCAACCAAAATAGTTAGAAAAATACAGGCTCTTGTGGACTTCAACAAGTCTAAATTTAGGCTCGGTTACAATTTTAGTTTTTGCCTTTTGTCTGTAATGCGCTACAGAAAGGACTGTACGTGCTACAAAACAACCAGGATGCACTAAACTATTTTCGGAATGCACTGCGCTATTATTTTCCCATGCTGAAACTTATAGGAAAATGTTAAAAATTTGATGTGATAAGTGATGGTTTTTACGCGCTAGGGAATGAGTCCCACGCGTCGAACAATGAGCCGGATGTGCTGGATGATTAACCAAATGCGCTAAGGGATGTTCCCTACGTGCTAATTCCTGTTTCCCATGTACCTACAAAAGTGATTATATTTAAAAACTGATTTGATTAATGGGGTAGTGCCCCACGGTGGGCACCAAAAATGTGTGCGGGAAAAGTGGGCCAGTGAAACTTAAAATGTGAAAATGTGGTCTCAAAGAGCTGGTTCACACACCCACGAGACTTCTTGGTGCAAGTTATGGGGTCATGAAGAATGACTCAGCTTCTCAAGGTAGGTTCCATGGTTCTCTATCTCACAAGGTCCCTCAAGCCAATGCCTTTGCTCTCAGATCACTGAGCAAAGTGACTTAGGGATGACGAATGCAAGAATGAGGGATGCTTTAGATTTATTTTAGCATGAAATGCATCCTATCTATGCATGATTTTACAAATGAAGTAAACTAGATTATAAGATGACAAGGTTAGTAGCAATACTAACCTAACATGATATACTAGTTAATGATTTAAGCTAAGGATAAAGGAAATAGTCTAAAATGCTTATTAGATTAATTCCTATTACAAAGAGAAGCTAGATGTATTGATAAATTTGAGCATAAAGGAGATACTAAAAGCTTGCATGGATCCTTAAAATGGAGGAATGAGAGCTCTTTTTATAGTGAAAATAGGGGAATGGATGGTCAAGATTGAAGGAGTTAATCAAGGGTCAAGATCGAAAGTTATCAATCCATGTTTACAATTTTCACCAATGAAATGGTGACAATTGTCAACATAAGACTGCTTGAGAGAAGATGAAAGAAGCATTAAATTCTTGAGAAGGCCTCATGGTTACCTTAGGAGGTAAGGGTTAAGGTTAGGTTAGGGTTATCTAATGGATAAAGCTTTTACCCAAGGGGTAAACTCTTGTGCAAAAGTTAAAGGGATAACCGTGGTCAAAGCAATGAATGCTTGATGAGACCCCTAGGTTAGATGAGGGTTGAGTTAGGCAAAAAGTCTCTAACCATGCCACTAAGGGTTAGTTAACCATTAATGGTTTGAAGACTTTGGGGACAAATTTGTAAGAGTCCTTCCAAATTTGGGGGTATTCAACAAGTTATCTTGTTGAATGGATAAAGGCTTTAATGCCTTTAGAAGACTTTACTCCAAATTTGAGAAGTGACCTCCTCAAATTTAGGGAAAGGGGATAATGAATGGGTTTGGGTTAATTGATTAGGATTAGATGGATTCTAGAAGAAATTAGGAATAGGGTCAAGATGCAAGTGGGAGATGTAGGAAAATGAAAGTTGATGAGGGATAATAGGATTAATTAAAATAAATTGCTTTATTTCAATTTGGTTGCAAGTTGGGAAATTAAATAAATTAGATTTATTCAATTGGGGTAAACTATTAATTAAATGTAAATTTTATTAAAAAGTAAGGAGAAGGGATTTAATTAAATAAAATGATTTATTCAATTAAATGACATAAAGGGCTTAAGTGAATTTAACTAAATAAATTGAATAATTTATTTAATTAAATAGAAGAATGTGGGTAATTTAATTAAATTAGATTTAACTAAATAGAGGAATGAGAATAAAATGAACATTGAATATTCATTTAGGAATATGGTCATTTTTATATGTCTATTGTTATATGTTGATCAAAAGTTTTAAATGGTTTGTTCATCTGAATTAACAACACAAGGTTTTTACATGGACAGTTGCAGAACTCAAAATAAAATTGTTATCATTAGATTATTCAAAACAGGTTTTTAAACATCTATGTGGAATTCCAAAGGTCTCTAGATTCCAATAAATAAAGAGTTTCAAAAAAATAAAAAGAACAAACACATTACAAATTTAAAAAAAATTAAGAAATTAGATATCCCAAGAGATCTAATTTCAATCCCTTAACCCTATGCTTTTTGGACAAAAATTTTGAACTCCAAATTATGACATAGTTTCAAATGGGCGCTTCATTTTAATTTCTAAAGCCATAAATTATGATTATTTGTATGATATGTAAGTTATTACTATCTTTTAGTAGTTAGATTTAAAAATACGTTGTGAAAGACATAATTTTATATTTACTTTTAATCTTTTAGGTGAAGATTTTTTTATATAAAATTATATGTATTGTAATTTGATTTTAATTTTGATTATGAGAAATGAAGTTGTATTAGGAATACTAAGATACCTAATTCTTATATTATTATATTTTAATTATTATAATATTTTTTTAATTAAGATACCAAACACATATTATTTTATGATTTTCTTTTTTATTAAAATGATAAAAAATGATTATATATATATATATATATATATATAAGTTTTTAATCTTATTCCAAAGTACACAATGAAGTAGAGGAGACCCAATGCTAAAAGATGGTATTTAATTTTTACTTTTTTATCTTATGGTAAAGTTTATCATTTAAAAAAAAATTCAAATTATAATGATTTGAAATTAATTTTTTATTAAACTAATTATTTATAGATGTAATTATGTAATGATTTGAAAATATAGATATTAAATCTCACAAATATTTCAATTTCATGAGTCATATAGATAAACATTATATTATTGTATTTTAATTGTTATATCATTAATATAGTATAACTATGCTAAATTTTTTACCCGTTCATGGGTTCCCTAGGGTTAATCGTTTGTGTGTTTCTCTTGATGAGGAGGTTGTGAAGTGGTCAAAGCCGGAGAGGGTATGGGTGAAAATAATTTCGATGGGGCCTCAAAAGGTAATCCGAGGACTTCAGATACGAGATGTGTGGCCTGTGATGATGAAGGGAATATTCTCTTCATAGGAGCAAGAAGGCTTCAAGATGGAATCGACAATGAGGTGGAGGCTAGAGTGGCCTTACTGGAGGCTGATTTGGTAGTAAACATGAAGGCAATGAAGGTACATCTGGAGGGCGATTCCCAGATTGTGGTCAATGCCTCGATCAAAGGTGATACCCCGTGTTGGAAGTTGAATAATTTCATACACATAATTCGTGAAAAGCTAAAATTCGTCCAATATTTTTGTATCTCCCATGTGAAAAGAGGAGGAAATGTCATTGCTGACGGCCTTTCAAATGTAGCGTGTGAGCTTTCTATAGGGGAAGTGAGGTGGTGTGATTGTAAAGATGGTATCGTGAGATGGAGTTAAGGTTTCCTGCCAAAATAGTATGCCTGCAAATTCAAATTACATGTCTTTCGGTTGGTCTTTCAAAATTGTAAGACCGACGTGTTAATGTGAATTTATTGCAAAATGTCCTCTAAAATGGCGGCGGTGGTGGAGTGTGCCATCTTTACTTCTAATTTTGGTATTCTCGCGCATTTAATGAGACTGGTTTGTGAGTTGGTGAAAGAAACTGGTTTTTGGTAGACTCCATCAGATTTTATTTTGCAGTGTATTTTTCCTGTGTATGCCCAGAATGGAAGCAAATTTTACCTTGCAGTCTTCCAAGGTAATGCTAGCTTTTCGAGGTCCCGTCCCACAGAAAAAGCTTGAGAAAATGTTTCTTGCAAAAGACCCATTGTTTTTGAAGGCGGTTCAGTTGGTCTTGGGGGAGGAGGTGGCGGTTATCGGCCATAGGTATAGATGTAGAGATGACATCTACTCCCTAATCATGGCTTGGGGACTGGAATTGGGCTATTCATGCATGGATGTGAGGAAGGTTTTGAAGAAGATCATTCCACAAGAATACTTGTTAAATATGGAGTCTCTGCTGGAATGGGTCGTGCTGAGTTGGGGCTTCAACATCTCTGAAGGAATCCTAGAGGAAAATGTTGAAATGTGGGCGAGGCATTCCCGAATCCAATTTATTCATCATCGTGAGGAAGCTCGAGCTTGTTTAAGGGATGATGTGAGATGTGGTTGGGAAGGTCTGGTGGTTTACATCTAGATAATGGAACTTGAAGATGTAATTCGACAGGCGGGTCTGGAGGAGAGGATGGTGGATGAGATGAGAAGCAGGAGGTCGATTATGAGATGACTATCGACAGAATTGGCAAGGTAGGTTGAACTGGGTGGTGTGGCTGGTAGCATTGGTGGAGTGTCTAAAGGACCGAATTCTCAAGGGGTTGTTGCCAAAGGTATAGGGAGGACCAATGGAGATTCAAATGCCTTGGTTGGAGGAGCTGTGAAGAAAGAGAGATGAGGGGTTCTCCGGGCCAGGGTAATTCTGGGTGCCATTTTTTTATTTAGATAAAATTCTATTTGCAAAACTTGATTTTTTTGTTTATGTTATAAACTATTTGAACAGTTTTGGCCAAAATTTTGATTGGCATGATGTAATTTGTGAACTTCCGTTCTTGAAGCTATGGGTGTGGGGTAGTGTTTGAGCAGAACACTGATTTTGGAAATCATGGTTTTAGATGGGTGGTTTGGATGGTTTTTGTGGGTGGTTTGGGGAAGTGGTTTGATATTGGAAAATTTTGATGAAGTTGTACTTTTTAGCTTTAAATAATAAAATATAAATATTACTGATTAAAAAAAACTATGCTAAATTTTAATATATTTATCATTATTATTATGTTGTTATTTATTAAATTATTATAAATATTAGTACTATATTATTAATAATAATATTTTATTATCATTTTTTTATATTATTAAATTACATGAGGATAATATATATATTAAAAAATTGCCTAAAAAATCATTTAATAGTGGATTTGTGAAATTGAGTAATAAGATGTAAATTTTTTGAGTCAATTAGATTGAAGAAATTTTTTTTTTGTAATTTAAAAACTTAAAAATCATACATCTTAATTTTTATTTTTTTTAAAAAAAAAATCAAAAGAAAAAATAATTGGTGGAAAAACAATTGAATAACAAGTGCCACGTAGTGGCCTTTTTAGTAAAAAAAAATTATTTAGTAGATGAGTTATAACATATCAATTTGGACATGGGTTTCAATAATAGTTTGAAATAATATGTTTTTTAAGGCATATGTATTACAACTATGTAGTAGTAGAGAGTGCCCATAATTGTAATTGTATACACCTAAAAATGGTCCGAAGATAATTAATTAAATAAGCAATTATTTAATTAATCCCCCTTCTCAATTTAATTGAATTCATTAGGCAAATTTGATTAAATTCCCCCTTTCATCTACTTATTAATAAATCTAAGGATTTATTCATTAAGTTCATTCCATAGTCCCCTTTGATTAATTAATTCAAATTAATTAATCTTCCCCCCACTTCAATTAATTCTTCTAATCCTCTAATTAATTTAAAAATTCAATTTATGAGTTGTTAAGAATTAATTAGTGTTTTCCTATTATTTGAATTTTTAAATTCAAATTACCCACATGCCTCCTAACTTCTAACCACCTAACCTAACCATCCCTCTAACCTAACCCATTCCACCTAACCTTGGGTTTAACTAACCCTATCCTATCTTGCACATTCTAACCTCCTTATCCTAACCTCCTATGGTGTGGATATTTTCTTCTTGAGACACATGGCACTTTGGCCACATGTCTCCTCTCTTGGACACGTGCCCTTTTATGAGCAAAGCTCCTTGACACTTGTCACCACAAAGATGACAAGTGTCCCTTTCCTCCAACCTCTTCTCCAGCCTCCTCCAATTTCACCCTTGATATCTTTAGACTCAAGCTTGACCTTTGATTCTTGCCATCTCACCCCTAGCCTTGGAAATCCTATAAATATCCCCCATTTTGGAGCAATAAGGATCCCATCTCATTATCAATCTAGGCATTGTTACTATAGGCATATCATTTTAGCACTATTGTTAGAAGCAATTGCATCTTAGATTTAGCTTAATTTGATCACTTTCTAGCATAATTGTTGAATCATGTAGCTTAATCAATCACTTTTCTAGCTTAATTGCATCATCATCATAGCTTAATCATGCATATCATTAGCTTAATTAGTCTCTTGGATCAATCTATCATAGTCAATCTCATCTTTGCATATCATTATCATTTCAAATCCTCCATCTAGGTGTAGTCAATTCACTGGGATTGCTTATCTAGATCTGAGAGCGAAATCCATACTCGCATCTCTTAGGAGGTGATAGGTCGCTTTGTCATGGTTCATCTTTGTTTGCTTATTATTTTCTAACCATGCTTGTAATGATCTATTGAGTGTTTGTGTTGTAGCTGCAAACATCACACTTCACAGGCATGACATTTTGGTGCCCACCGTGGGGCCAGAAAGCTCATTTTTTGGCCTCTTAGCATCATCAAATGTCCAATTTAGCAGGTTTCTGGCTGGGTCTGCTTCAAAATTTCATACGAGTTCCCTTTTTACCTCGTACAATTTCCTTTGTGTCCTCATACGAGCAGAGAGAATTGTCATACGATCAAGTGAGAATTGTCATATGAAATTTTGTTTCTGTGTTTTCAAGCAGATTGCATTTTAGGGTTTTCATGCTTCAATTTGGTTATTACTAATGCTAACCCTGGTCTGTTTGTGAGTTTTTCGATAGCCTAATTGGTTTTTGTAGGATGATTGTCAAATATTATGCTTGTCGAAGATTCATTTCATCCAAACTTCATGACTACTAATGTATCTATTTTGTAGGTTGCCTAGGAGGACTCAACCAAACTTTATGTCTTCTTTAGATTTTCTAGGCACACTTGTTTTTGCTAATGGAAATGAACAAACATGTATTATATGTTTTGATGATAGGCGAGTATGCTCTCACCTTTCTTAGGTGATCAGAAAGCCAAAATCATCCTTTTCTTTCATTAGTGCATATCTTTAGTGGGCTTGCCCTTCCGAGGAGCCTATAAGGCCGAAGCCATTAAGGTCGGTGAGAGGGGAACGACCCAAGTGGGAATGGCTAACGCAAAGTACTCCAACCCACTATAAGATAAATGTGATTTGATGAAAATCAGGTCAACAACAATGCTCGGGAATAGCTCTCCTCTGTACCTTCAGGTATATCAAACCTTGGTTTTCAAGGGTGGGAGACCTCTTAATTGAGTTTATACCTCGACGCATCGAACGGATCCCTTACTAGTTCCAATTAAATTAGAAGCTACCTGATTCACCTCTGAAAGGGGGATAATCTTTGTGCAAGAGAGATAGTAACTCTCCCAAGACACTTGCCATATCGTGCCCCCATTAGCATTTGGAGTCGGATAATACGACGTTGAGAATCCATTGCGTGAGACTCAGTGGTCGTATTTTGATTAGCTATTGGGTGCGTACCTAAGTTTGCAAGAAAAGGTTTTCTCTCTCAACCAACTTCATTAGGTAGCATTTTGTGCTTGAGGTCACTTATCATATCATGTGTTTGCCGCATTTTTGTCCCTAAAACAGAAAATCATACATCTAGGAAACTAGAAAACAGAAGCAAAAAATCAAACTTCATTGATCAAAAATTTGTCCAAACAAAGTTTTTGTCTCTGTTCTGTCCTATGTCATAGAGCTTGTTATTTTGTCATGCGATGCATCTAGTTTATCGCCCGGTCTAGTGAGAATTATCGTACGAGTCAGTTTTGCAGAAAAATTTGGGTTATCTTTTATCATTTGGTCCAGTGAGAATTATCGTACGAGCCAATTTAGCAGAGAATTTTGTGTCATCATTTGTTTTCTGGTTCTGTGAGAAATCTCGTACGAGTTTATGTCTTTTGTCATGCGATATTTTTGTTTTGTCGTATGAGCCTGTCTAAATTGTCATTCGGGGCTGTATAATCTGTCGTATGAATTTATGTCTCTGTCTGTCCAGAACTGTCTTCTTGCATGTCTTTTTCAGATCTATCATATTTGCTTGGTCAGTTTACAGTAAGCATAAACACCTATTATTTGGCATTCTATGCTTAGATTGTCTCCTTTGTTCGCTTGGTCAAGTTATCATCTATCAAATTGGATGCTAGAAATAGACACCTTAAGATTTTCAAGTATTCGCCTTCAACAAGTTCAAGATCTAAACATCTCAAAGTGCATCATCACGCTCTTTGATAAACTGATCACTCAAAAACATAGTTTCTCATCAGGATCTATCATCCTTTATCAGAAAACTACAACGTTTGGTCAGGATAACCTTGTCCCACATCGTAGGATATATCATTCCTATTGGACTTGGTTTTTATCAAAATCATCATCATTGCACTCCAAAACCGAAGATCGAAAAACTTGCAAACTTTTAAAAACTTGAGTCATCTTTTCGTGCCATATCACTCTATCACATTGACAGTTGATCACTTATCGAAACAACTTTTGGACAATCGAATCCTAGTACAATATCTAACACACATGTATGCTCATTTTAACCAGGGCTTAGAGACAAAAGATTACAGAGACAAATAGAAACATTTGAAATAACTGAAGATTATAGAACCATGGAACACGAAGACAAAATACAAGTTGAAGAGGAAATAATAGAACAACATGTCAGAGACATCAAAAAATATCCTCAATTAGATAAATTTATGCATAAATTATTGGAGAGAGAAAAAGAAAAATATTTCCTAATGTTAGCAAAATCTGGTGCTACACTTCCCCAAGATTTTGATGTGAACAAATTGACACAAAAGAAAAGTGACCCTCCCTCTAATAATGAACAATATGAGGATATTTTTGGTCTCAAAATGAATGACATGTCAATTCCTAGTAACACTAGAACCAATGAGGAAACTTACATTCCCCAAAGGGATGATGTAGAAATTTTGAATAACATTTCGTCCAATGAAGATACAAGAAGGAGTAGAGATGATACAAGAAGAGACCAAGATCCTCATATAATGCAAAATCATGGTTATGCAAGAACAAATCATGTTGGTAATCCTATCACAACTCTCACACAACAAATACAAACACTGCAAACACAAATTCAAGATATGCAGAGAGGAAATGTTAGAAGATATGCACTTCAAGAAATTTGTCCTTATCCATTCGACATAAATCTAAACATGATACCATTTCCTATAGGTTGTGAAACTCCTAGATACGAAAAATATGATGGAAGCACTGACCCTCAAGATCATATACGAGAATTTTGCACAATGAGTATGGAGTTTGCACATGAGAATACCTACTTGATGAGATTATTTCCGAAAAGCTTAACTGGACTAGCTATGGAATGGTTCTCCAAACTTACACCTGGAATCAGATCATTCTCAGAATTGGTGGATAAGTTTGTTTCACAATACTCTTACAACATGCAACATGAAGTAACAATGCTAGACCTATGTAATGCCAAACAAAAGAGTGGAGAACCTTTCATGACATTTTTACAGTGATGGAGACGGTTAGCTTCATGATATCCTCAAATGGTGCCAAAGTATGAAAAAATGGATATATTCATCGACAACCTAAATGATCAAATGAGCTATTATCTAAAAATGCAAGGAAATCAAAGTTTTAGAAAGATGATTGATAATAGAATCAAGATGGAGGAAGCCATGATAAAGAAGGGTGAGTTGAAAATATACAAAGAAGGAGTTCATCCTCCTAACAACACTAATAACAACAATTACAATGATAAGCCAAAGTTTTGGAATAGAAATCCTAAAGTCGTCAATGATGGAATAGTGGATAACAACAATGTGAAACCAAAGCAACCGGTTTTTAATTTATCCAATCACTCAGCAGCGACTCAACAAAACAACTATCACCAAAAAGCAACTATCAAAAATTTATTTCAAAGACAATTTACAAACATTGGTGAACCCCTTGGGTCAGCACTAAAGACACTTCTCACAAAAAAATTGATTATTTTGCCAAAAGAAAGGAACTAAAAACCTCAAGTAAAACCCCCTTGGTGGAATGATAATCATTATTGCGATTTCCATCGAAACAAGGGACATCACACAGATAATTGTCAGCAGTTGAAACATGTCATCCAAGATTTGATTGATAATGGAGTAATAACTGTGGATGGACATACAACAAATAAATCTCATACAACTTTTAAAACTCCACTTCCAAGCTATGAGAAGGGTGAATCATCAACAACAAATAATGGTAAGGGTAAAGCGAAGGTAAACTACACTCATACATATGATAATTTGGTAAATGTGATTGTAGTTAAAGAAAAGAAAAATCAAGAACCTGCTCATGTTATCACAAGAAGAAAAGATAAATTTGTTTTTTCGGGTCCTACAACAAACACATCATCCCCTACAAAACAATATAATCTAGTTGAGCAATTGCAGAAAACGCTCGCGCAAATATCCATCTTTGAACTTTTAAAGCTTTCAGCTGCACACAAAGAAATTCTTGAACGAGCATTAGTAGATACAATAGTGTCTAAAG